>NC_052067.1:51285239-52682739 GCF_015852505.1 Tachyglossus aculeatus
CCTTGTGACTTCCAGGCCCGTGCCCTGTCCCTATGCAGCGGACAAATGGCAGCAAAGCTTGTGACTCCCAGGCCCGTACCCTGTCCGTATGCAGCAGCAGACAAATGGCAGCAGAGCTAGTGACTCCCAGGTCCGTGCCCTGTCCCTATGCAGCATACAAATGACAGCAGAGCTTGTGACTCGCTGGCCCGTGCCCTAACCCTATGCAGCAGCAGAAAAATGGCAGCAAACCTTGTGACTCCCAGGCCCATGCCCTGTCCCTATGCAGCAGCGGACAAATGGTAGCAAACCTTGTGACTCCCAGGCCCGTGCCCTGTCCCTATGCAGCGGACAAATGGCAGCAAACCTTGTGACTCCCAGGCCCGTGCCCTGTCCCTATGCAGCAGCATTCAAATGGCAGCAAAGCTTGTGACTCCCAGGCCACTGCCCTATCCCTATGCAGCGGACAAATCATCATCATCATCACCATTCGTATTTATTGAGCGCTTACTATGCGCAGAGCACTGTACTAAGCGCTTGGGAAGTACAAATTGGCAACGTATAGAGACAGTCCCTACCCAACAGTGGGCTCACAGTCTGAAACGGGGAGACAGAGAGCAAAATCAAACATACTAACAAAATAAAATAAATAGAATAGATATGTACAAATAAAATAGAGTAAAAAAAATATGTACAAACATATATACATATATACAGGTGCTGTGGGGAAGGGAAGGAGGTAAGTTGGGGGGGATGGAGAGGGGGGACGAGGGGGAGAGGAAGGAAGGGGCTCAGTCTGGGAAGGCCTCCTGGAGGAGGTGAGCTCTCAGCAGGGCCTTGAAGGGAGGAAGAGAGCTAGCTTGGCGGATGGGCAGAGGGAGGGCATTCCAGGCCCGGGGGATGACGTGGGCCGGGGGATCGATGGTGGGACAGGCGAGAGCGAGGTACGGTGAGGAGGTGAGCGGTGGAGGAACGGAGGGTGCGGACTGGGCTGTAGAAGGAGAGAAGGGAGGTGAGGTAGGAGGGGGGCGAGGTGATGGAGAGCCTTGAAGCCGAGGGTGAGGAGTTTCTGCCTAATGCGCAGATTGATTGGTAGCCACTGGAGATTTTTGAGGAGGGGAGTAACATGCCCAGAGCGTTTCTGGACAAAGATAATCCGGGGCAGCAGCATGAAATATGGATTGAAGTGGAGAGAGACACGAGGATGGGAGATCAGATGGCTGATGCAGTAGTCCAGACGGGATAGGATGAGAGCTTGAATGAGCAGGGGTAGCGGTTGGGATGGAGAGGAAAGGGCGGATCTTGGCAATGTTGCGGAGCTGAGACCGGCAGGTTTTGGTGACGGCTTGGATGTGAGGGGTGAATGAGAGAGCGGAGTCGAGGGATGACACCAAGGTTGCGGGCTTGTGAGACGGGAAGGACGGTAGTGCCGTCGACAGAGATGGGAAAGTCAGGGAGAGGGCAAGGTTTGGGAGGGAAGACAAGGCGTTCAGTCTTCGACATGTTGAGCTTTAGGAGGCGGGCAGACATCCAGATGGAGATGTCCTGAAGGCAGGAGGAGATGCGAGCCTGGAGAGAGGGGGAGAGAGCAGGGGCAGAGATGTAGATCTGGGTGTCGTCAGCGTAGAGATGATAGTTGAAGCCGTGGGAGCGAATGAGGTCACCAAGGGAGTGCGTGTAGATCGAGAACAGAAGGGGACCAAGCACTGAACCTAGCAGCAAACCTTGTGACTCCCAGGCCCGTGCCCTGTCCCTATGCAGCAGACAAATGGCAGTAAAGCTTGTGACTCCCAGACCCGTGCCCTGTCCTTATGCAGCAGACAAATGGCAGCAAACCCTGTGACTCCCAGGCCCGTGCCCTGTCCCTATGCAGTGGACAAATGGCAGCAGAGCTTGTGACTCCCAGGCCCGTGCCCTGTCCCTATGCAGCAGACAAATGGCAGCAAACCTTGTGACTCCCAGGCCCGTGCCCTGTCTCTATGCAGCGGACAAATGGCAGCAGAGCTTGTGACTCCCAGGCCCGTGCCCCGTCCCTATGCAGTGGACTAATGGCAGCAAACCTTGTGACTCCCAGGCCCGTGCCCTGTCCCTATGCAGCGGACAAATGGCAGCAAACCCTGTGACTCCCAGGCCCGTGCCCTGTCCCTATGCAGCGGACAAATGGCAGCAAAACTTGTGACTCCCAGGCCCGTGCCCTAACCCTATGCAGCAGCAGACAAATGGCAGCAAACCTTGTGACTCCCAGGCCCGTGCCCTGTCCCTATGCAGCAGCAGACAAATGGCAGCAAACCTTGTGACTCCCAGGCCCGTGCCCTGTCCCTATGCAGCAGACAAATGGCAGCAAAGCTTGTGACTCCCGGTCCCGTGCCCTGTCCCTATGCAGCGGACAAATGGCAGCAGAGCTTGTGACTCCCTGGCCCGTGCCCTGTCCCTATGCAGCAGACAAATTGGGACAAACCTCATGACTCCCAGGCCCGTGCCCTGTCCCTATTGCAGCGGACAAATGGCAGCAAACCTTGTGACTCCCAGGCCCGTGCCCTGTCCCTATGCAGCAGCAGACAAATGGCGGCAAACCTTGTGACTCCCAGGCCCCGTGCCCTGTCCCTATGCGGCAGCAGACAAATGGCAGCAGAGCTTGTGACTCCCAGGCAAGTGCCCTGTCCCTATGCAGCGGACAAATGGCAGCAAAGCTTGTGACTCCCAGGCCCGTGCCCTGTCCCTATGCAGCAGCGGACAAATGGCAGCAAAGCTTGTGACTCCCAGGCCCGCGCCCTAACCCTATGCAGTGGACAAATGGCAGCAAACCTTGTGACTCCCTGGCCCGTACCCTAACCCTATGCAGCAGCAGACAAATGGCAGCAAACCTTGTGCCTCCCAGGCCCGTGCCCTGTCCCTATGCAGCGGACAAATGGCAGCAAACCTTTTGACTCCCAGGCCCGCGCCCTAACCCTATGCAGTGGACAAATGGCAGCAAACCCTGTGACTCCCAGGCCCGTGCCCTGTCCCTATGCAGCAGTGGACAAATGGCAGCAAGCCTTCTGACTCCCAGGCCCGTGCCCTGTCCCTATGCAGCGGACAAATGGCAGCAAACCTTGTGACTCCCAGGCCCGTGCCCTAACCCTATGCAGCAGCAGACAAATGGCAGCAAACCCTGTGACTCCCAGGCCCGTGCCCTGTCCCTATGCAGCAGCGGACAAATGGCAGCAAGCCTTCTGACTCCCAGGCCCGTGCCCTGTCCGTATGCAGCGGACAAATGGCAGCAAACCTTGTGACTCCCAGGCCCGTGCCCTAACCCTATGCAGCAGCAGACAAATGGCAGCAAAGCTTGTGACTCCCAGGCCCGTGCCCTGTCCCTAGGCAGCAGCGTACAAATGGCAATCAATCAATCAATCAATCGTATTTATTGAGCGCTTACTATGTGCAGAGCACTGTACTAAGCGCTTGGGAAGTACAGATTGGCAACACATATGGCAGCAAAGTTTGTGACTCCCAGGCCCGTGCCCTGTCCCTATGCAGCGGACAAATGGCAGCAAACCTTGTGACTCCCAGGCCCGTGCCCTGTCTCTATACAGCAGCAGACAAATGGCAGCAGAGCTTGTGACTCCCAGGCCCATGCCCTGTCCCTATGCAGCGGACAAATGGCAGCAGATCTTGTGACTCCCTGTCCTGTGCCCTAACCCTATGCAGCAGCAGACAAATGGCAGCAAAGCTTGTGACTCCCAGGCCCGTGCCCTGTCCCTATGCAGCAGCGGACAAATGGCCGCAAAGCTTGTGACTCCCAGGCCCGTGCCCTGTCCCTATGCAGCGGACAAATGGCAGCAAAGCTTGTGACTCCCAGGCCCGTGCCCTGTCCCTATGCAGCGGACAAATGGCAGCAAACCTTGTGACTCCCAGGCCCGTGCCCTGTCCCTATGCAGCGGACAAATGGCAGCAAACCTTGTGACTCCCAGGCCCGTGCCCTGTCCATATGCAGCAGCAGACAAATGGCAGCAGAGCTTGTGAATCCCAGGCCCGTGCCCCGTCCCTATGCAGCAGTGGACAAATGGCAGCAAACCTTGTGACTCCCAGGCCTGTTCCTTGTCCCTATGCAGTGGACAAATGGCAGCAAAGCTTGTGAATCCCAGGCCCGTGCCCTGTCCATATGCAGCAGCAGACAAATGGCAGCAAAGCTTGTGACTCCCAGGCCCGTGCCCTGTCCCTATGCAGTGGACAAATGGCAGCAAAGCTTGTGACTCCCAGGCCCGTGCCCTGTCCCTATGCAGCAGGAGACAAATGGCAGCAAACCTTGTGACTCCCAGGCCAGTGCCCTGTCCCTATGCAGCGGACTAATCATCATCATCATCATCAATCGTATTTATTGAGCGCTTACTATGTGCAGAGCACTGTAGTAAGCACTTGGGAAGTACAAATTGGCAACATATAGAGACAGTCCCTACCCAACAGTGGGCTCACAGTCTAAAAGGGGGAGACAGAGAGCAAAACCAAACATACTAACAAAATAAAATAAATAGAATAGATATGTACAAATAAAATAAATAAATAAATAGAGTAAAAAAATATGTACAAACATATATACATATATACAGGTGCTGTGGGGAAGGGAAGGAGGTAAGATGGGGGGATGGAGAGGGCGAAGAGGGGGAGAGGAAGGAAGGGGCTCAGTCTGGGAAGGCCTCCTGGAGGAGGTGAGCTCTCAGCAGGGCCTTGAAGGGAGGAAGAGAGCTAGCTTGGCGGATGGGCAGAGGGAGGGCATTCCAGGCCCGGGGGATGACGTGGGCCGGGGGTCGATGGCGGGACAGGCGAGAGCGATGTACAGTGAGGAGGTGAGCGGTGGAGGAACGGAGGGTGCGGACTGGGCTGTAGAAGGAGAGAAGGGAGGTGAGGTAGGAGGGGGCGAGGTGATGGAGAGCCTTGAAGCCGAGGGTGAGGAGTTTCTGCCTGATGCGCAGATTGATTGGTAGCCACTGGAGATTTTTGAGGAGGGGAGTAACATGCCCAGAGCGTTTCTGGACAAAGATAATCCGGGCAGCAGCATGAAGTATGGATTGAAGTGGAGAGAGACACGAGGATGGGAGATCAGAGAGAAGGCTGATGCAGTAGTCCAGACGGGATAGGATGAGAGCTTGAATGAGCAGGGTAGCGGTTGGGATGGAGAGGAAAGGGCGGATCTTGGCAATGTTGCAGGTTTTGGTGACGGCTTGGATGTGAGGGGTGAATGAGATAGCGGAGTCGAGGATGACACCAAGGTTGCGGGCTTGTGAGACGGGAAGGATGGTAGTGCCGTCAACAGAGGTGGGAAAGTCAGGGAGAGGGCAAGGTTTGGGAGGGAAGACAAGGCGTTCAGTCTTCGACATGTTGAGCTTTAGGAGGCGGGCAGACATCCAGATGGAGATGTCCTGAAGGCAGGAGGAGATGCGAGCCTGGAGAGAGGGGGAGAGAGCAGGGGCAGAGATGTAGATCTGGGTGTCATCAGCGTAGAGATGATAATTGAAGCCGTGGGAGCAATTAGGTCACCAAGGGAGTGCGTGTAGATCGAGAACAGAAGGGGACCAAGCACTGAACCTAGCAGCAAACCTTGTGACTCCCAGGCCCGTGCCCTGTCCCTATACAGCAGACAAGTGGCAGTAAAGCTTGTGACTCCCAGACCCGTGCCCTGTCCTTATGCAGCAGACAAATGGCAGCAAACCCTGTGACTCCCAGGCCCGTGCCCTGTCCCTATGCAGCGGACAAATGGCAGCAGAGCTTGTGACTCCCAGGCCCGTGCCCTGTCCCTATGCAGCGGACAAATGGCAGCAAACCTTGTGACTCCCAGGCCCGTGCCCCGTCCCTATGCAGCGGACAAATGGCAGCAAACCCTGTGACTCCCAGGCCCGTGCCCTGTCCCTGTGCAGCGGACAAATGGCAGCAGAGCTTGTGACTCCCAGGCCCGTGCCCCGTCCCTATGCAGTGGACTAATGGCAGCAAACCTTGTGACTCCCAGGCCCGTGCCCCGTCCCTATGCAGCGGACAAATGGCAGCAAACCCTGTGACTCCCAGGCCTGTGCCCTGTCCCTATGCAGCGGACAAATGGCAGCAAACCTTGTGACTCCCAGGCCCGTGCCCTAACCCTATGCAGCAGCAGACAAATGGCAGCAAACCTTGTGACTCCCAGGCCCGTGCCCTGTCCCTATGCAGCAGCGGACAAATGGCAGCAAACCTTGTGACTCCCAGGCTCGTGCCCTGTCCCTATGCAGCAGACAAATGGCAGCAAACCTTGTGACTCCCAGGCCCGTGCCCTGTCCCTATGCAGCAGCAGACAAATGGCGGCAAACCTCATGACTCCCAGGCCCGTGCCCTGTCCCTATGCAGCAGCAGACAAATGGCAGCAGTGCTTGTGACTCCCAGGCAAGTGCCCTGTCCCTATGCAGCGGACAAATGGCAGCAAAGCTTGTGACTCCCAGGCCCGTGCCCTGTCCCTATGCAGCGGACAAATGGCAGCAAAGCTTGTGACTCCCAGGCCCGTGCCCTGTCCCTATGCAGCAGCGGACAAATGGCAGCAAAACTTGTGACTCCCAGGCCCATGCCCTGTCCCTATGCAGCGGACAAATGGCAGCAAAGCTTGTGACTCCCAGGCCCGTGCCCTGTCCCTATGCAGCGGACAAATGGCAGCAAAGCTTGTGACTCCCAGGCCCGTGCCCTGTCCCTATGCAGCAGCGGACAAATGGCAGCAAAACTTGTGACTCCCAGGCCCAAGGCCTGTCCCTATGCAGCGCACAAATGGCAGCAAAGCTTGTGCCTCCCAGGCCCGTGCCCTGTCCCTATGCAACAGGAGGCAAATGGCAGCAAACCTTGTGACTCCCAGGCCCGTGCCCTGTCCCTATGCAGCAGACAAATGGCAGTAAAGCTTGTGACTCCCAGACCCGTGCCCTGTCCTCATGCAGCAGACAAATGGCAGCAAACCCTGTGACTTCCAGGCCCGTGCCCTGTCCCTATGCCACGGACAAATGGCAGCAAGCCTTCTGACTCCCAGGCCCATGCCCTGTCCCTATGCAGCGGACAAATGGCAGCAAACCCTGTGACTCCCAGGCCCGTGGCCTGTCCATATGCGGCGGACAAATGGCAGCAAACCTTGTGACTCCCAGCCCCGTGCCCGGTCCCTATGCAGCAGCAGACAAATGGCAGCAAACCTTGTGACACCCAGGCCCGTGCCCGGTCCCTATGCAGCAGCAGACAAATGGCAGCAAACCTTGTGAATCTCAGGCCCCTGTCCTGTCCCTATGCAGCGGACAAATGGCAGCAGACCCTGTGACACCCAGGCCCATGCCCTGTCCGTATGCGGCGGACAAATGGCAGCAAACCTTGTGACTCCCAGGCCCGTGCCCTGTCCCTATGCAGCGGACAAATTGCAGCAAACCTTGTGACTTCCAGGCCCGTGCCCTGTCCCTATGCAGCAGCGGACAAATGGCAGCAAACCTTGTGACTCCCAGGCCCGTTCCCTGTCCCTATGCAGCGGACAAATGGCGGCAAACCTCGTGACTGTCAGGCCCGTGCCCTGTCCCTATGCAGCGGACAAATGGCAGCAAACCTTGTGACTCTCAGGCCCGTGACCTGTCCCTATGCAGCGGACAAATGGCAGCAAACCTTGTGACTCCCAGGCCCGTGCCCTGTCCCTATGCAGCAGCAGACAAATGGCGGCAAACCTTGTGACTTCCAGGCCCGTGCCCTGTCCCTATGCAGCGGACAAATGGCAGCAAAGCTTGTGACTCCCAGGCCCGTACCCTGTCCGTATGCAGCAGCAGACAAATGGCAGCAGAGCTAGTGACTCCCAGGTCCGTGCCCTGTTCCTATGCAGCGTACAAATGACAGCAGAGCTTGTGACTCGCTGGCCCGTGCCCTAACCCTATGCAGCAGCAGAAAAATGGCAGCAAACCTTGTGACTCCCAGGCCCATGCCCTGTCCCTATGCAGCAGCGGACAAATGGTAGCAAACCTTGTGACTCCCAGGCCCGTGCCCTGTCCCTATGCAGCGGACAAATGGCAGCAAACCTTGTGACTCCCAGGCCCGTGCCCTGTCCCTATGCAGCAGCAGACAAATGGCAGCAAAGCTTGTGACTCCCAGGCCACTGCCCTATCCCTATGCAGCGGACAAATCATCATCATCATCACCATTCGTATTTATTGAGCGCTTACTATGCGCAGAGCACTGTACTAAGCGCTTGGGAAGTACAAATTGGCAACGTATAGAGACAGTCCCTACCCAACAGTGGGCTCACAGTCTGAAACGGGGAGACAGAGAGCAAAATCAAACATACTAACAAAATAAAATAAATAGAATAGATATGTACAAATAAAATAAATAGAGTAAAAAAAATATGTACAAACATATATACATATATACAGGTGCTGTGGGGAAGGGAAGGAGGTAAGTTGGGGGGGATGGAGAGGGGGACGAGGGGGAGAGGAAGGAAGGGGCTCAGTCTGGGAAGGCCTCCTGGAGGAGGTGAGCTCTCAGCAGGGCCTTGAAGGGAGGAAGAGAGCTAGCTTGGCGGATGGGCAGAGGGAGGGCATTCCAGGCCCGGGGGATGACGTGGGCCGGGGGATCGATGGTGGGACAGGCGAGAGCGAGGTACGGTGAGGAGGTGAGCGGTGGAGGAACGGAGGGTGCGGACTGGGCTGTAGAAGGAGAGAAGGGAGGTGAGGTAGGAGGGGGCGAGGTGATGGAGAGCCTTGAAGCCGAGGGTGAGGAGTTTCTGCCTGATGCGCAGATTGATTGGTAGCCACTGGAGATTTTTGAGGAGGGGAGTAACATGCCCAGAGCGTTTCTGGACAAAGATAATCCGGGCAGCAGCATGAAATATGGATTGAAGTGGAGAGAGACACGAGGATGGGAGATCAGATGGCTGATGCAGTAGTCCAGACGGGATAGGATGAGAGCTTGAATGAGCAGGGTAGCGGTTGGGATGGAGAGGAAAGGGCGGATCTTGGCAATGTTGCGGAGCTGAGACCGGCAGGTTTTGGTGACGGCTTGGATGTGAGGGGTGAATGAGAGAGCGGAGTCGAGGATGACACCAAGGTTGCGGGCTTGTGAGACGGGAAGGACGGTAGTGCCGTCGACAGAGATGGGAAAGTCAGGGAGAGGGCAAGGTTTGGGAGGGAAGACAAGGCGTTCAGTCTTCGACATGTTGAGCTTTAGGAGGCGGGCAGACATCCAGATGGAGATGTCCTGAAGGCAGGAGGAGATGCGAGCCTGGAGAGAGGGGGAGAGAGCAGGGGCAGAGATGTAGATCTGGGTGTCGTCAGCGTAGAGATGATAGTTGAAGCCGTGGGAGCGAATGAGGTCACCAAGGGAGTGCGTGTAGATCGAGAACAGAAGGGGACCAAGCACTGAACCTAGCAGCAAACCTTGTGACTCCCAGGCCCGTGCCCTGTCCCTATGCAGCAGACAAATGGCAGTAAAGCTTGTGACTCCCAGACCCGTGCCCTGTCCTTATGCAGCAGACAAATGGCAGCAAACCCTGTGACTCCCAGGCCCGTGCCCTGTCCCTATGCAGTGGACAAATGGCAGCAGAGCTTGTGACTCCCAGGCCCGTGCCCTGTCCCTATGCAGCAGACAAATGGCAGCAAACCTTGTGACTCCCAGGCCCGTGCCCTGTCTCTATGCAGCGGACAAATGGCAGCAGAGCTTGTGACTCCCAGGCCCGTGCCCCGTCCCTATGCAGTGGACTAATGGCAGCAAACCTTGTGACTCCCAGGCCCGTGCCCTGTCCCTATGCAGCGGACAAATGGCAGCAAACCCTGTGACTCCCAGGCCCGTGCCCTGTCCCTATGCAGCGGACAAATGGCAGCAAAACTTGTGACTCCCAGGCCCGTGCCCTAACCCTATGCAGCAGCAGACAAATGGCAGCAAACCTTGTGACTCCCAGGCCCGTGCCCTGTCCCTATGCAGCAGCGGACAAATGGCAGCAAACCTTGTGACTCCCAGGCCCGTGCCCTGTCCCTATGCAGCAGACAAATGGCAGCAAAGCTTGTGACTCCCGGTCCCGTGCCCTGTCCCTATGCAGCGGACAAATGGCAGCAGAGCTTGTGACTCCCTGGCCCGTGCCCTGTCCCTATGCAGCAGACAAATTGGGACAAACCTCATGACTCCCAGGCCCGTGCCCTGTCCCTATTGCAGCGGACAAATGGCAGCAAACCTTGTGACTCCCAGGCCCGTGCCCTGTCCCTATGCAGCAGCAGACAAATGGCGGCAAACCTTGTGACTCCCAGGCCCGTGCCCTGTCCCTATGCGGCAGCAGACAAATGGCAGCAGAGCTTGTGACTCCCAGGCAAGTGCCCTGTCCCTATGCAGCGGACAAATGGCAGCAAAGCTTGTGACTCCCAGGCCCGTGCCCTGTCCCTATGCAGCAGCGGACAAATGGCAGCAAAGCTTGTGACTCCCAGGCCCGCGCCCTAACCCTATGCAGTGGACAAATGGCAGCAAACCTTGTGACTCCCTGGCCCGTACCCTAACCCTATGCAGCAGCAGACAAATGGCAGCAAACCTTGTGCCTCCCAGGCCCGTGCCCTGTCCCTATGCAGCGGACAAATGGCAGCAAACCTTTTGACTCCCAGGCCCGCGCCCTAACCCTATGCAGTGGACAAATGGCAGCAAACCCTGTGACTCCCAGGCCCGTGCCCTGTCCCTATGCAGCAGTGGACAAATGGCAGCAAGCCTTCTGACTCCCAGGCCCGTGCCCTGTCCCTATGCAGCGGACAAATGGCAGCAAACCTTGTGACTCCCAGGCCCGTGCCCTAACCCTATGCAGCAGCAGACAAATGGCAGCAAACCCTGTGACTCCCAGGCCCGTGCCCTGTCCCTATGCAGCAGCAGACAAATGGCAGCAAGCCTTCTGACTCCCAGGCCCGTGCCCTGTCCGTATGCAGCGGACAAATGGCAGCAAACCTTGTGACTCCCAGGCCCGTGCCCTAACCCTATGCAGCAGCAGACAAATGGCAGCAAAGCTTGTGACTCCCAGGCCCGTGCCCTGTCCCTAGGCAGCAGCGTACAAATGGCAATCAATCAATCAATCAATCGTATTTATTGAGCGCTTACTATGTGCAGAGCACTGTACTAAGCGCTTGGGAAGTACAGATTGGCAACACATATGGCAGCAAAGTTTGTGACTCCCAGGCCCGTGCCCTGTCCCTATGCAGCGGACAAATGGCAGCAAACCTTGTGACTCCCAGGCCCGTGCCCTGTCTCTATACAGCAGCAGACAAATGGCAGCAGAGCTTGTGACTCCCAGGCCCATGCCCTGTCCCTATGCAGCGGACAAATGGCAGCAGATCTTGTGACTCCCTGTCCTGTGCCCTAACCCTGTGCAGCAGCAGACAAATGGCAGCAAAGCTTGTGACTCCCAGGCCCGTGCCCTGTCCCTATGCAGCAGCGGACAAATGGCCGCAAAGCTTGTGACTCCCAGGCCCGTGCCCTGTCCCTATGCAGCGGACAAATGGCAGCAAAGCTTGTGACTCCCAGGCCCGTGCCCTGTCCCTATGCAGCGGACAAATGGCAGCAAACCTTGTGACTCCCAGGCCCGTGCCCTGTCCCTATGCAGCGGACAAATGGCAGCAAACCTTGTGACTCCCAGGCCCGTGCCCTGTCCCTATGCAGCAGCAGACAAATGGCAGCAGAGCTTGTGAATCCCAGGCCCGTGCCCCGTCCCTATGCAGCAGTGGACAAATGGCAGCAAACCTTGTGACTCCCAGGCCTGTTCCTTGTCCCTATGCAGTGGACAAATGGCAGCAAAGCTTGTGAATCCCAGGCCCGTGCCCTGTCCATATGCAGCAGCAGACAAATGGCAGCAAAGCTTGTGACTCCCAGGCCCGTGCGCTGTCCCTATGCAGCGGACAAATGGCAGCAAAGCTTGTGACTCCCAGGCCCGTGCCCTGTCCCTATGCAGCAGGAGACAAATGGCAGCAAACCTTGTGACTCCCAGGCCAGTGCCCTGTCCCTTTGCAGCGGACAAATCATCATCATCATCATCAATCGTATTTATTGAGCGCTTACTATGTGCAGAGCACTGTAGTAAGCGCTTGGGAAGTACAAATTGGCAACATATAGAGACAGTCCCTACCCAACAGTGGGCTCACTGTCTAAAAGGGGGAGACAGAGAGCAAAACCAAACATACTAACAAAATAAAATAAATAGAATAGATATGTACAAATAAAATAAATAAATAAATAAATAGAGTAAAAAAATATGTACAAACATATATACAGGTGCTGTGGGGAAGGGAAGGAGGTAAGATGGGGGGATGGAGAGGGGGAAGAGGGGGAGAGGAAGGAAGGGGCTCAGTCTGGGAAGGCCTCCTGGAGGAGGTGAGCTCTCAGCAGGGCCTTGAAGGGAGGAAGAGAGCTAGCTTGGTGGATGGGCAGAGGGAGGGCATTCCAGGCCCGGGGGATGACGTGGGCCGGGGGTCGATGGCAGGACAGGCGAGAGCGATGTACAGTGAGGAGGTGAGCGGTGGAGGAACGGAGGGTGCGGACTGGGCTGTAGAAGGAGAGAAGGGAGGTGAGGTAGGAGGGGGCGAGGTGATGGAGAGCCTTGAAGCCGAGGGTGAGGAGTTTCTGCCTGATGCGCAGATTGATTGGTAGCCACTGGAGATTTTTGAGGAGGGGAGTAACATGCCCAGAGCGTTTCTGGACAAAGATAATCCGGGCAGCAGCATGAAGTATGGATTGAAGTGGAGAGAGACACGAGGATGGGAGATCAGAGAGAAGGCTGATGCAGTAGTCCAGACGGGATAGGATGAGAGCTTGAATGAGCAGGGTAGCGGTTGGGATGGAGAGGAAAGGGCGGATCTTGGCAATGTTGCGGAGCTGAGACCGGCAGGTTTTGGTGACGGCTTGGATGTGAGGGGTGAATGAGAGAGCGGAGTCGAGGATGACACCAAGGTTGCGGGCTTGTGAGACGGGAAGGACGGTAGTGCCGTCAACAGAGATGGGAAAGTCAGGGAGAGGGCAAGGTTTTGGAGGGAAGACAAGGTGTTCAGTCTTCGACATGTTGAGCTTTAGGAGGCGGGCAGACATCCAGATGGAGATGTCCTGAAGGCAGGAGGAGATGCGAGCCTGGAGAGAGGGGGAGAGAGCAGGGGCAGAGATGTAGATCTGGGTGTCGTCAGCGTAGAGATGATAGTTGAAGCCGTGGGAGCGAATGAGGTCACGAAGGGAGTGCGTGTAGATCGAGAACAGAAGGGGACCAAGCACTGAACCTAGCAGCAAACCTTGTGACTCCCAGGCCCGTGCCCTGTCCCTATGCAGCAGACAAATGGCAGCAAACCCTGTGACTCCCAGACCCATGCCCTGTCCATATGCTGCAGACAAATGGCAGCAAACCCTGTGACTCCTAGGCCCGTGCCCTGTCCCTATGCAGCGGACAAATGGCAGCAGAGCTTGTGACTCCCAGGCCCGTGCCCTGTCCCTATGCAGCGGACAAATGGCAGCAAACCTTGTGACTCCCAGGCCCGTGCCCCGTCCCTATGCAGTGGACAAATGGCAGCAAACCCTGTGACTCCCAGGCCCGTGCCCTGTCCCTATGCAGCGGACAAATGGCAGCAAACCTTGTGACTCCCAGGCCCGTGCACTGTCCCTATGCAGCGGACAAATGGCAGCAAACCTTGTGACTCCCAGGCCCGTGCCCTATCCCTATGCAGCAGCAGACAAATGGCAGCAAAGCTTGTGACTCCCAGGCCCGTGCCCTGTCCCTATGCAGCAGCGGACAAATGGCAGCAAAGCTTGTGACTCCCAGGCCCATGCCCTGTCCCTATGCAGCGCACAAATGGCAGCAAAGCTTGTGACTCCCAGGCCCGTGCCCTGTCCCTATGCAACGGACAAATAGCAGCAAACCTTGTGACTCCCAGGCCCGTGCCCTGTCCCTATACAGCAGACAAATGGCAGTAAAGCTTGTGACTCCCAGACCCCTGCCCTGTCCTCATGCAGCAGACAAATGGCAGCAAACCCTGTGACTTCCAGGCCCGTGCCCTGTCCCTATGCCACGGACAAATGGCAGCAAGCCTTCTGACTCCCAGGCCCATGCCCTGTCCCTATGCAGCGGACAAATGGCAGCAAACCCTGTGACTCCCAGGCTCGTGGCCTGTCCATATGCGGCGGACAAATGGCAGCAAACCTTGTGACTCCCAGGCCCGTGCCCGGTCCCTATGCAGCAGCAGACAAATGGCAGCAAACCTTGTGAATCTCAGGCCCCTGTCCTGTCCCTATGCCGCGGACAAATGGCAGCAAGCCTTCTGACTCCCAGGCCCATGCCCTGTCCGTATGCGGCGGACAAATGGCGGCAAACCTTGTGACTCCCAGGCCCGTGCCCTGTCCCTATGCAGCGGACAAATGGCAGCAAACCTTGTGACTCCCAGGCCCGTGCCCTGTCCCTATGCAGCAGCGGACAAATGGCAGCAAACCTTGTGACTCTCAGGCCCATTCCCTGTCCCTATGCAGCGGACAAATGGCGGCAAACCTCGTGACTCTCAGGCCCGTGCCTTGTCCCTATGCAGCGGACAAATGGCAGCAAACCTTGTGACTCTCAGGCCCGTGCCCTGTCCCTATGCAGCGGACAAATGGCAGCAAACCTTGTGACTCCCAGGCCCGTGCCCTGTCCCTATGCAGCGGACAAATGGCAGCAAACCTTGTGACTCCCAGGCCCGTGCCCTGTCCCTATGCAGCAGCAGACAAATGGCGGCAAACCTTGTGACACCCAGGCCCGTGCCCTGTCCCTATGCAGCGGACAAATGGCAGCAAAGCTTGTGACTCCCAGGTCCGTGCCCTGTCCCTATGCAGCAGCAGACAAATGGCGGCAAACCTTGTGACTCCCAGGCCCGTGCCCTGTCCCTCTGCAGCGGACAAATGGCAGCAAACCTCGTGACTCCCAGGCCCGTGCCCTATCCCTATGCCATACTGCTTATCTATCGATGGTTATCGATTGATCCCTGGTATGTACTGAGCGCTTGCTTGCTTTGCGGAGAGCCCCGTACAAAACCCTGGGGAGGGTCCACTCCAACAGAGTTGGTCGATGGGGCCCCTGCCCACAAGGAGTTTAGAGGAGGAGTAGGGTGTTAAAAGCAGATAATTGGATTGGTTTCATCACACCCCACAGACAAACGTTTTTAGTCAGTGGCTGCCGATGACAAAGTAAGAAATCATCTTTAGGAGGTGTGAAGATGGAGCCATCTAGTCTCGTCTGGCTACCGCTTCAGCAGAACCCTTTCATTTTGGCCTCATGATGGCTTCTGCTTAGTTACTCCATTTGATGAAGAAAAATTGGATCTCGCACCTGCAGTATTGGGGAACATCCAGTTCCTCAATATTACTGGCTTTTGGCCCGCTACACATCCGCCATACACCCCCTGGCCCGGAATGCCCTCCCTCCCCATATCCGCCAAGCCAGCTCTCTTCCTCCCTTCAAGGCCCTACTGAGAGCTCACCTCCTCCAGGAGGCCTTCCCAGAATGAGTCCCCTCTTTCCTCTCCCCTTCCTCCCCCTCTCCATCCCCCCCGACTTACCTCCTTCCCTTCCCCACAGCACCTGTATATTTGTATATGTGTTTGTACGTATTTATTACTCCATTTATTTGTTTGTACGTACCTATTCTATTTATTTTATTTTGTTAATATGTTTTGTTTTGTTCTCTGTCTCCCCCTTCTAGACTGTGAGCCCACTGTTGGGTCGGGACCATCTCTATATGTTGCCAACTTGGACTTCCCATGCACTTAGTCCAGTGCTCTGCACACAGTAAGTGCTCAATAAATATGATTGAAAGAATGAATGAATGCGGCAATCCCCCCTTTATGGCCTTATTAAAAGCCCACCTCCTCCCAGAGGCCTTCCCCGACTAAGCCCGCCGTTTCCTCTTCTCCCTGTCCCTTCTGTGCCACCTTTGCCCCTGAATTTGCTCCCGTTATTCCCCCCTCTCTCAGACCCACACCATTTACGTCCACCTTCATCATTTATTTCTTTATATCTGTGTCTGTCTCCCCCTCTTACTGTCAGCTCGTGGGAATGTGTCTGTTTATCGTTTTGGCGAACTCTCCCCAGTGCTTAGTTATAATAATGACGGCATTTATTAAGCGCTTACTATGTGCCAAGCACTGCAAGAAGCCTTCCCTGACTATCCCTCCTCTCTTCTCCTGCTCCCTTCTCTTATTTTTTCCTTCATTCATCCTCCCTCTCACCCTCACAGCATATATATGTATATATAAAATAAAATCATGGGGAAGACAGTGTTGGGTTGGGAAGATAATAATTGTTAAGGAATGATAAGGAATGTTCTTGTACATGTTAAGTTTGAGATGTTGTTGGGACATCCAAGTAGAGATGTCTTGAAGGCAGGAAGAAATATGAGATTGTGGAGGGAAAGAGAGATCAGGGCTGGAGAGGTGGATTTGGGAGTCATCCGCATAAAGGTGGTAGTTGAAACCGTGGGAGTGAATGAGTTCTCCAAGGGAATGGGTGTAGATGGAGACTAGACGAGGGCCCAGAACTGAACCCTGAGGGACTCCCACAGAGGGTGGGAAGCAGAGGAGGAATGCACAAAAGAGACTGAGAAAGAGCAGCCACAGAAGGTAAGAGGTGAAACAGGAAAGGACAGCATTAGTGAAGCCAAGGATGGATAATGTTTCCAGGAGAAGGGGGTGGTCAATATGTGGAAGGCACTGAGAGGTCGAGGAGGATTATGATGGAGTAGAGGGAAGAAGGAGGTAATTGGTGTCCTTTGACAGGGTGGTTTCTGTGGAGTGAAGAGGATGGAAACCAGATTGGAGGCAGTCAAAGAGAATTGGAGGAAACTTGAGCGAGCAGGTGTAGACAACTTGCTCAAGGAGTGTGGAGATGAATGATAAGCAGGAGATGGGTTGTTAAATGGAGGGAGCTGTGGGGCCAAGGGAGGTTTTTTTAAGATGGGGAGACATGGGCATGTTTGAAAGCCGTGGGGAAGAAGCCATTGGTGAGCAAAGAGTTGGAGATGATGGTCATGGAAAGAAGTAGAGATGTAGCAAATGCTTTGATAAGGTGTGAAGAGATGGGGTCAGATATGCAGGTAGAAGGGGTGGATTTTGAGAGAAGGCAGGAGATCTCTTGAGATACTGCTGGAAAAGAAGGGAGAGTTGAAGAAGGGGCAGGAAGAGGGAGGGATTAGAGAATCAGGGTAGATGTCAGGGAGATCACGCCTGATAATTTCAATTTTCTAAATTAATTAGGTAGCCAAGTCATTAGTGGCCAGAGACAGGGAAGGCGGGGGATGGGTTTGAAAAGGAAGTTGAACATCTGGAACATTTGGTTGTTAATAAAGATGGAGAAATAATTTTGCCTGGCCGAGGAGAGAGCAGAGCTAAAGCACACCAGGATAAACTTGGAGTGGATGAGGTCAACCTGATATCTAGATTTCCTCCAGCAGCATTTTGTGGCTCTTGCACAGGAATGAAGGAGGCGGACTGCGGAGGTGATCCAGGGCAGTTGGTTGATAGGAGATGGATGGAGCGATAAGGGAGAAAGTTAGTTGATTTTGGTAGAGAGGATAGTGTTGAGGGCATCAGTTTGGTCATCAAGGGAAGGTAGTTTTGAAATTGAGGCTAGTTGGGGCATGAGGAGTTGAGAAAATTGGATGGGGTCAAAAGATCAGAAGTCTCTAAAGGGGGAACAGCACAGATTTGCAGGGAGGAGATGTGTGGGAGAGAAAGCAGGTGAGGTGAGGAGGTCGTGGTCAGATAGAGGAATTTTTGAGTTGGTGTGGGTAGAGATTGTGCAGTGACAACAGACGATGAGATTGATAGGATGTCCTAGGTGGGGTGGAGCAGGAGGTCGGCAGAGTTGAGGAGTGATATAAAGTGGGCAGTGGAAGGGTCATCAGGAAAACCCATGTGGATACTGAAGTCCCCAAAGATCAGTGTAGGGATGGAGAAAGAGGGAGAAGAAATGTGAGAAAGAGATCAAAATCATTCAAAAAGTTGGAGGTCAAAGAAGGTTAAGCCAAATCCCAGTATAAATGTACATCTCTTTCTGATTCTGGCCCACTCTCTGAGATGGAATCAGGTGTCTTAAATCCTTCAGTCATTTACCTGGGCATGAGGCCAGTTCAGTCTGTGACTTTCTCCAGCTTCTCCAGAGTTGAAGTCCTTTCACTCCTGTTTCTCTTGCCAGCAAGCCCCCAAACCCTTGACCCCATTTCTTCCTGGCCCACCTGTGTTTTCTGCCACCCTGGAATACCAGTTCTGGGTTGTCTTCTTATTCTAGAGCCAAGGTCAAGCCATTTCTGACAAGCTTCCTTCATTGAGCATTATCCAGTGCTTAGAACAGTGTCTGGCACATAGTAAGTGCTTAACAAATACCATACTTATAATAATAATAATAATAGTAATAGTAACCTGCCGGTCTCAGCTCCGCAACATTGCCAAGATCTGCCCTTTCCTCTCCATCCAAACCGCTACCCTGCTAATTCAAGCTCTCATCCTATCCCGTCTGGACTACTGCACTAGCCTTCTCTCTGATCTCCCATCCTCGTGTCTCTCTCCACTTCAATCCATACTTCATGCTGCTGCCCGGATTATCTTTGTCCAGAAACGCTCTGGACATATTACTCCCCTCCTCAAAAACCTCCAATGGCTACCGATCAATCTGCGCATCAGGCAGAAACTCCTCACCCTGGGCTTCAAGGCTGTCCATCACCTCGCCCCCTCCTACCTCACCTCCCTTCTCTCCTTCTACTGCCCAGCCCGCACCCTCCGCTCCTCCACCACTAATCTCCTCACTGTACCTCGCTCTCGCCTGTCCCGCCATCGACCCCCGGCCCACGTCATCCCCCGGGCCTGGAATGCCCTCCCTCTGCCCATCCGCCAAGCTAGCTCTCTTCCTCCCTTCAAGGCCCTGCTGAGAGCTCACCTCCTCCAGGAGGCCTTCCCAGACTGAGCCCCTTCTTTCCTCTCCCCCTCGTCCCCCTCTCCATCCCATCTTACCTCCTTCCCTTCCCCACAGCACCTGTATATATGTATATATGGTTGTACATATTTATTACTCTATTTATTTATTTTACTTGTACATTTCTATCCTACTTATTTTATTTTGTTGGTATGTTTGGTTCTGTTCTCTGTCTCCCCCTTTTAGACTGTGAGCCCACTGTTGGGTAGGGACTGTCTCTATGTGATGCCAATTTGTACTTCCCAAGCGCTTAGTACAGTGCTCTGCACATAGTAAGCGCTCAATAAATACGATTGATTGATTGATTGATTAATAGTAATAATTGAGGAGGGGGCTGGGTCAATGGCTTCCAGGGCTCTTTCCTGCTCTGGGATCCTGAGAATGTGAGCTCCGGGTTGCCATCAGGAAAGTAAAAAGGATCCATTAGACTGTAAGCTCCTTATAGGCAGGGAATTTGTCTTCCAGTTCTATGCATTGTACTCTCTTAAGCACTAAGTACAGCACTCTGCACTTAGAAAGTGCTCAGTAAATACGATTGATTGATGGATTGCTCTGCACATAGTATGACCTCAGTAAATGCCACTGATTGATAAAAAGGACTATGGAGAAAAGGAGGAATAAAGTGTTAGAGAAAGGGAAAGGCATTTTAAATGGGAATTCTGTTGTATTTGTGCCTGATTAACTCCTTAGAAGAGCCTGCAAGATGTCCATTAAAAACTTCCTCAGAGCATCAACTGTTGTGTCTGCCTGGATTACAAGGCCAAGGAGCTTCAGGTTTTGTTTGCTCAGAAAGCTGAAGGCTGATGAGGGGCAGAAGTTCTTTCCCACTCTCTACCTGCCCCTCTCCCTTTCCCCCCACCTCCCAGGTTTTCTGCAGCCAACCCTGGGAGGGGGTCAGCAAATGACACACTGAATGATCAGAGGGTCTCCTGTTGAAGGACAGTGTGGTTGGGGGGGGGGGGGGGGGAGGGGCAGGGAGTGTTCACTGGAGGGGAAGAGGTAGAGAGCTTTAGGACCCAGCAGAAACTATCAGGGGTCTCCTTTGTGACATCGGGGTCGGGGGTGGGGGGCGATTTTGCTGGGATTTAAGATTGAGAGTCTCTAGGTAATCACAAGGGGCTTAAATGAAAAAATCCAATCCGCAGAACCTTTAAGTCATTCATAGCCTATGAAACAGTCTCATATGAGGGCTCAGGATTGCCTTTGTTATGAACAGCTTAGGGTGACCTGAAAGAAGAGAAGGTTGTGTGCTGAACAAGGATACCATTGGAGATCCCTGTAGCCCGGTTAATTCCTGGGATTCTGGAGAGTTTTAGGGTCTCGCCATGCCATGGTTTATAAAAACGCACAACAGGAAATAGCACTTGCGGCAGATTTTCATAACTTGAAATGGTACCAAAGTGTCTGGCTCCAGAGGAGGAAAAAAAAAAGAAGCCCAATTTGAAAGTTAAAAAGTTATCGAGGCCAACGGAATAAGAGGAATGCTCCTTATTAGATGGGGGAGGCAAAGAGGGGGTCCCTTGGGGAAGAGGGGAGGTATCAGGGGATAGGGGAGGACCAGATGTTCATTTTTCTACATTGATGTTCTGAGGCCAAGAAAGCTAGCTCTGATGAAGGCCAGTAGATTGGATGGACAGAAAATCAGCAGCAATAGCCAGGCATCTGAGCCTCCCTGAGAGACACCAAGGAGACAAGAGCTATTCTCAGATAATGAATTGGGCTCCAACAATCATTTCCTTATCTTGGCTCCCAGGTATTTACACTTTCCAAAAGAAAAGCTGGGTTGTTTCTTCATTCAAATGAGCATTTAGCATATATCAATCGGTGGTATTTATTGAGCACTTACTAAATGGAGAGCTCTATCCCAAGGACATGGGAGAATACAAAAGAGTAAAAATGATCCTTGTCTACTTTCCTTACAGTCTAGTGGGGGAGACAGACACTAAAATAAATTGCAAGTAGGAGAAGCAATTGAGTGTAAAGTCTGCATATTAACTACTGTAGGAGTAAGGGTAGGAGTGAGGTGAATCTACGGGCTTAGGGGGTGAGAACTCACATTCATAGGTGACACAGTATGGAGGGAGAGTAGGGACAGGTTAATCAAGGAAGTCTTCCTAGAGGAGATGTGATTTTTACTAGGGCTTTGAAGAGGGGAAGATTTATGGTCTTTCGGAATATAAAGAAGGGAGTTCCAGGCAGAATGAGTTTCTTTAGGTTCTTGGAATAAAACTTTCTGTTTTTAAATTGATCCACTAAAACTAATTTTCATCACTTGCCCCTATTGACTTGGCCAAGTAGTTCATTGAGGAAAAATAATCCATCTGGTGGGATTTCCCAAAATCTCCCCTGCTGCTGTTCTGGTCCTCGCTCCTCCTGCCCCTTCTTCAACTCTCCTATATTTCCCAGCAGTATCTCAAGATGAGATCTCCCTCCTCTTCTCAAAATTCACCCTTTCTACCTGGACCTCCAATCTCTTCTCTTTGCACCTTAACAAAATGCTTTTTTCCATCCTTCTTCCTCCCTGATCGTCAGGGAAGCAGCTTGGCGTAGTGGCTGGAGCCCAGGCTTGGGAGTCAGAAGGTCATGGGTTCTAATCCCAACTCTGCCACTTGTCTGCTGTGTGACCTTGGGCAAGTCGCTCCACTTCTCTGGGCCTCAGTTACATCATCTGTAAAATGGAGATTGAGACTGTGAGCCCCATATGGGACAGGGACTGTGTCCAACCCAATTTGCTTGTATCCACCCCAACGCTGAGTACAGTGCCTAGCACGTAATAAGCACTTAACAATACCACAGTTATAATTATTATCTCCTTCTTGCCAAATCCAATGACCTCTACTCCATCCTAATCCTTCTCAACCTCTCAGCTGCCTTCTCCTGGAAACATTATCCAACGTTGCCTTCACTGACACTTTCCTCACCTGGTCCTCCTCCTATCTCTCTGATTGCTCATTTTCAGTTTTCTTTTCCAGGGTCCTCCTCTGCCTCCCACCCTCTAACTATAGATGTCCCTCAAGGCTCAGTTCTGGGTTCCCATCGATTCCCCATTTAAACCCCCTACCTTTCAGAACTCATTCCCAAATTGGCACTTTCATAATAATAATAATAATAATATTAATGGCATTTGTTAAGCTCTTACTATGTGCAGAGCACTGTTCTAAGCACTGGGGATGGATACAAGGTGATCAAGTAGTCCCACGTGGGGCTCACAGTCTTAATCCCCATTTTACAGATGAGGGAACTGAGGCTCAGAGAAGTTAAGTGACTTGCCCAAGGTCACACAGCAGACATGTGGCGGAGCTGGGATTCGAACCCATGACCTCTGACTCCAAAACCTGTGCTCTTCTCCACTGAGCCAAGCTGCTCCTCCAAAAAAATAATAATAATAATGACATTTATTAAGTGCTTACTATGTGCAGAGCACTGTTCTAAGCACTGGGGAATTTACAAGTGATCAGGTTGTCCCCCGTGGGGCTCACAGTGTTAATCCCCATTTTACAGATGAGGTAACTGAAGCCCAGAGAAGTTAAATGACTTGCCCAGAGTCACACAGCTGACGAGTGGTGGAGCTGGGATTTGAACCCATGACCTCTGACTCCAAAGCCCGGGCTCTTTCCACTGAGCCACGCTCCCCTTGATTTTCCCATCACTGTAGACAGCACCACTACCTGCCCTTTCTCACAAGCCCATTACCTTGGCTTTATCCTTGACTTATCACTCTCATTCAATCCACATATTTGGTCTGTCACCAAGACCTGTCAGTTCATTCTTGGCAACGTCACTAAAATCCACCCTTTTTTCTCCATCCATACTGCTACCATATTAAGCCAAGCACTCTGCCTTGATTACTCTCCCAGCCACCCTGCTGACCTCCCTGCCCCCTGTCTCTTCCCACTTCAGTCCATAATTCACTCTGCTGCCAATATCATTTTTCTATCAAACCATTCATTCCATGTTTCCCAACTCCTCAAGAACCTCCAGTGGCTGCCTATCCACCTCTGTATCAAATTAAAACTCCTTACCATCATCTTTAAAGCACTCAATCAGCTCTCCCCATTTTATCTTACCTTGCTGATTTCCTAATGCAACCCAGCCCACACAGTTTGCCCCACCAATGATCCTCTAACCTATTCACTGTACCTCGTTCTTGTCTATCTAGCCACCGACCTCTCGCCCTCATCCGGCCTCTGGTCTGGAATGCCCTCCCTCTTCATATCTAATAGATGTTCACTCTCTCCTCCTTCAAAGCCTTATTAAAAACACACTTCCTCCAAGAGGTCTTCCCCAACTATGTCCTCATTTCCTCTTCTCACACCCCTTTCTGTGTCACCCTTGCCCTTCGATTTGCACCCTTAATTCACCACTCCCTCAACCCCATGGCACTATGTATATATACGTAATTTATTAATTTATTTCTTTATCTGTCTCACCCTCTAGACTGTAAACTCACAATGGGCGACGATAATCTGGGCTCATGTTTACTGACTCTGTTATAGTGCACTCTTCCAAGTGCTTAGTACAGTGTTATGCGCACAATAAGCACTCAGTAAGTTTGATAAATGTGATTGCTTTATTGATCATCGTCACCAAGAAGTCTTGCGTACATTGGCACAGCCGAGCTGTGTGGGATGAATCCATATGTTTTGGAAAAAATTGCAGTCGACAGTTTGACATGGGTGTTTATTACCACCGCACCATCAATCAATGATATTTATTGAGCAGTTATCATGTATAGCGCACTGAATTAAGCTCTATGAAGAGTATAGTAGAATCAGTAGGCACGATCCCTGGCCTAAACGAGTTTACAATCTAACGGGAGATAGAGGCACTAAAATAAATTACAGAGAACCAGCAGCTGGTGGAAATACAGTTAAATTGTTGGTGGCAATTTTAAAAATATTTCCAACAATTAAGTGATCTGGCCAGTGTTTGTGGAATATACCTCTGTCTTGCTGTGAAGTCAGCAAGCACAGGCCTGGGAGTGAGAAAGACCTGGGTTCTAATCTCGGCCCTGCCACTTGTCGGCTGCATGACCTTGGGCCAGTCACTTAACTCTCTGTGCCTTAGTTACCTCATCTGTTAAATGGGGATTAAGACTGTGAGCCCCATGAGCGACACGAACTGTGTCCAACCTGATTGCCTTGCATCTAGTCCAACACTTTGAACAGTGTCTGGCACAGAATAAGTGCTTAAAAAACACATTTGAAAAAAGAGTGGTTCAGTCTGAATATTGGGACTGCCTACCCATGTCTAGGTAAGGGCTTGATTCTCTGAGCACCGGCTTTGGTGAATATCCAGCTAGAAGGATTACTTTCATAAAATTCTAATGCAGTTGAAACTCTAGCAACTCCAGATCAGTTCCTCACTTTGGTGACTCGAACACAACTCTGCCTTCAAACCCAAGGGCCTTCCGTGATCTGCACACCCTGGGAAAGAGATTTCTCTCCAAGTCATAGTTGAATGAGTCAAGGAATAACAGAATGGTCCGTATTTCCAAGATTCACATGTGAGGCATGTATGTTTTCTCTCTTTGAGGAGCAGTACTGTCTAGGCTCGAATGAAGTCTTGTCTAAATGTTCTGTTAGAGGAAGAGTAATTTATTGCACTGAACTCCGATCAACAGTGGAGACTGTAATTTCCCTGGGAGGTCTTTTCAATAGAAAAATAACATTGCCATCTAGGCGTCACATCCTGAAAAAATATCTTCCCTTTTTATCATAATACACAGTTTACATTTCTCTAGTCCGAAGCAGAGTTGTAAAGATAATTTGCATACTTATATTGTAGATCTGGTTCTGCTTTTTCCTTTGGCACCTATATTCACACAGGCCTGGGTTCCTACTGTAATCTTGCAGGCAACTACCTTGACCCCAAACTCACCTTTTCTAACTCAAACTATCGGATCCTCCGGGACTTTCTCAGGGAAATCTCCTGGATATATTTTGGGAAGGCTTTAAATTTTTGGAAGAGCCAAGGACCCTCTTTTTTCCAGAGTTGGGAGTCCCATTAGATTGTAAGCTCCTAGAAGGCAGAGGTCATCCCTACTACCTGAATTATACTTTCCCAAGTGCTTAATTCAATGCTGTGCACATGTAAGCATTTAATAATTGTCATTGATTCATTACTTGAAAGTGGCCAAACCCTCTCATGCCTCTCTAATCAGGGGACATCGTGGCAGGCCCACTCTTTTATTGGGAGTATAAAGGCAAAATGGTTAAAGGGAACTAAATGTAAGAAAACCTGGCGGTAGCGTGGTCTCACGTAATGAGCATAAAGTGGGGAGTCAAGAGACCTGTGTTTTAGTCCCAGCTCTGTCTCTTTGCTGTTTGACGTTGGGCAAGTCACTCATCTTCTCTGTTCTTCAGTTTCCTCAGCTGGAAAATGGAGATTCAGTACCTATTTTCCCTCCCTCACAGACGGTGAGCAACATGTGGGACAGGGACTGTAAATGTTATCAACATCATCTGAGCAGTTGGTGGGCTACTTCCATTTGCAGGGCTATGGCTCTAACTCTAGTTTCTAATCTGTTTGCCTAAAGTGAATTGGAGAGAAGTAGGAGGATAACTAGAAGTGGCGTGGCTTATGGGATAGAGCATGGGCCTCGGAGTGAGAAAGTCATGGGTTCTAATTCTGCCTTCCCCACATATCTGCTTTGTGACCTTAGGCAGGGCACTTCCTTGGGCCTCAGTTACCTCATCTGTAAAATGAGGATTAAGACTGTGAGCACTGTGTGGGAGAGGGACGGTGTACAAACTGATTACCTTGAATCTACCCCAGTGCTTAGAACAATGCTTGGCACATAGTAAGCCCACTGTCTTATCTCTATCATTTCCTGGACCATGCCCCTCTAGTGTGCTTTCTATGGCTTCCTGCTTGAGTATGAGAATCACAAGCGTTCTACCACTTTTTCAAAGAACATGCTCAGCTAATTGTGTCAAGGCGGAGTCATTATAGACTCACAGCTTGGCTCAGTGGAACGATCATGGGCTTGGAAGTCGGAGGTCACGGGTTCTAATCCCAGCTCTACCATTTGTCAGCTGTGTGACTTTGGGCAAGTCACTTAACTTCTCTGTGCCTCAGTTCCCTCATCTGTAAAATGGGGATTAAGACTGGGAGCCCCACGTGGGGCAGCCTGATTACCTTGTATCCACCCCAGTGCTTAGAACAGTGCTTGGCACATAGTAAGCGCTTAACAAATCATATTATCTAGCGCTTAGCACATTCATTCACTCAATCATATTTATTGAGCTCTTACTGCGTGCAGAGCACTGTACCAAGCACTTGGTAGTAAGTGCTTAACAAATGCCATCATTATTATATAGACACAGGAGATGCTTTGCCCTTGGAGGGTCCAAAGAGATTGAAGGGGTTATGTTTAATTATGCTTTGGGTTTTTTTTAAGCACTTATTAGGTATCGAGCACTGGGGTAGATACACCCCGGACAATCAGACCACTTTGGGGTTTTTTAAGCACTTATTAGGTATTGAGCACTGATTAGGTATCAGACCAGACACAGTCCCTGTTCCACAAGGGGTTCAGAATCTAAGTAGGATGGACAACAGAGATTCTTCAGTCCAGAAAAATGTTGCCTGAGAGGGGACATGTTTGAAGTTTAGCAATTCTTAAATGGAATGGGCAGCCATCATCATAATCAACATTTACTGAGGACCTTTTGAGCACTTACTGTGTAGAGAAAACTATGTTGGCCTCCTACTGTGTTCAGAGCACTGTCCTGGGTGCCTACTGTTTGCAGAGACCTGTGTTGGGCATTTCCTACGTGCAGAGCTCTGTGTTGGATGCCTACTGTGTAGGGAATACTGTACTGGGTGTTTGAGAGACTACCATGAAAACCGAGAATTGCTGTTCACCAGATCCATCAGCACTAGAATGATTGGCTATCTTTGGAGTTGTAAGGTTCCAAACAAATAAAAAGAAACAATTGTTTACTCAGTAGGTGAAAAACCTGGGGAATTCGTTTCGCCAGGAAACTAGGAGCCAGAAATGCCCACAGTTTCCAGAGAGATTTAGATAAATTTGTGGACGGGCTTTTCGCTGGGATGCAGGGTGAAATTTTGGCATATCAGATGGTCCATCCCCAAATATGAAGATGGGCAGACAGCACAAGGCTCTGTCAAATAGCATGGCCCCCCAGAGAGAGCTCTGAGCTGAATGCGCAGTGACTGACCGATGTCACTGCTTATCAATCAATTAGTCAATTGTATTTATTGAGTGCTTACAGTGTGCAGACCACTGTACTAAGCACTTGGGAGAGTGCAATACCACCAGTTGGTAGACATGTTCCCTGTCCACAAGGATCTTAAGGCCTAGGGATCGAGGCAGATATTAATATAAATAAAGTATGGCTAGGTATACAAGAGCAGTGGGGTTGAGGGAGTTTTTTCCTTGTTTCTATGCCCTTATTTCTTAAGTGTCTGACGGTCCTACTTCTCTGCTGGAATTAAGCTCAGAAGACAAAGAATTGCCTTTGCCCCCTTGCACCTGGCCCTTCAATAAGTGCCTTCCACCTGTTCCCATTGAGAACAACAAAAAGGACAAAATTAAAATCACCCCAAAAGGAAATCTCATCTCAGTTTGCCTGTGATGAGTAAAAAGTGTTGGGTTTTCAAGGGCTTCACAGGCAGTGGGGATTCAGAATTGGAAACCAATGTCGTCAATGTTTTCAATTCAGCATGCAGCCTTTTATAGAAGGATTCTCCCCATGAAACCCAAACACTCTTGCAAATTGGCTATGGCCCTGCTGGCAGCCATAATTCAATTTCTCTCTAAAACCTGGTTCTTTTTCTGCCAAGCGATTGAAATCCCAATCTTCAAGGGAAGCTCATAGGCTCAAGGAGCATTTTCCCATGAGAAGCAGGTACCCCACTCTAATTAGACTTATTCAAAGAGTGTTTTCATCCGTGCTTAGCTAATCGAGCGTCTTAATCTATCCCTATAGCACCACCCTAGCCAGAACCAGCCTCAACCAGCCCTGATCCTCCCTGAGGGTTTTGATAGCACAGGTGTCCTGCCGGAGACTGTGGGGACAGGCCTACGTATAAGAATATCTGTGGATGCTGCTTCCCAGATAGAGAGGCTGGAATTCTTAGATTCCTCAACTGAGAAGACATTTGAGTATCCAAGTGGTCCAGGGATTGGTCTGTCCAAAGGATCTGTCCTTTACTCATTTTCTGCTTTTGTGGCTTCCACTGTATTAAGCACTGGGGAGAAAATATAAGAAGGAGAATCGTATATGGTCTCTGGCTTTCAGGGTGCTCCTGATCTAAGTATAAGAGGCATGGGAATGGTCAACAGACACATCAGGAGAGATTCGATCCATCAATTGTATTGATTGAGTGCTTACTGTATGCAGAGCACTATATTAAGGTCTTGGGAGAGTACGATGCAACAGATTGGGTAGACGTGTTCCCTGGACCTTACAGTCTAGAGGGGGAGGTAGACATTGAAATAAATGGCAGGTATGTACATAGGTTTTGTGGTGTGTGGTGAATTCATTCATTCAGTCATATTTATTGAATGCTTACTGTGTGCAGAGCACTGTACTAAGTGCTTGATAATAATGATGGCATTTGTGAAGCACTTACTATGTGTGAAGTGTCTCTCCCTGGCCTTCATGTTCAGGAGTACACAAAGCAGGCAAGGCCATTGACCATTCCTGTGGTTTCATCCTGACCTATTTCTGTAAGATGAACCAGAAACCCCTTGGTCAGTGGGTGGGTGAATGCCGTGACTATCCATGGCTGGGTACGTGTCTGTTTATTCTTGTATTCTCCCAAGCGCTTACCAGAGTGTTCTGAGCACTGGGGAGGATACAAGGTGATCAGGTTGTCCCACATGGGGCTCACAGCCTTAATCCCCATTTTACAGATGAGGTCACTGAGACCCAGAGAAGTTAAGTGACTTGCCCAAAGTCACACAGCTGACAAACGGCAGAGCTGGGATTAGAACCCATGACCTCTGACTCCCAAGCCCGGGCTCTTTCCACTGAGCCAAGCTGCTTCTGTTTTGGACAGGGAATATGTCTACCAACTATGTTACATTGTACTCTCCCCATAGAGCTCTGTAAACAGTGAGCTCTCAATAAATACCATTGGTTGATTGATTGATAAATCCCAGTGCAAGGGCAATGCAGAAGGGAGAAGGATGGCCTAGTGGAAAGAGGATGGACTTGGGAGTCAGAAGACCTGGGTTCAAATTCCAGCTTCATCAGTTTGTTCATTCATTCAATCATATTTAGTGAGCCCTTATGGTGTGCAGAGCACTGCACGAAGTTCTTGGGGAATTACAATAGAGCAATAAAGCAAGGTAATCTCTACCCACAACGAGCTCACAGTCTAGAGGTAATAGAATAATAGAGTAATAGAAGTAAACAGCCATCAATATAAAGAAATAAAATTAAAGATATATACATAAGTGTTGTGGGGAGGGGGTGAGGAGAGAGTGAAGGAAGTGAGTCAGGTTGATGCAGAAGGGAGTGGGAGATGAGGAAAACGGGCTTAGTCTGGGAAGGCTTCTTGGAGGAGATGTACCTTCAAGGCTTTGAATGGGGGAGAGTAGTTGTTTGGCAGACCTGAGGAGGGAGGGTGTTCCAGGCCAGAGTTAAGATATGGGCCAGGATTTGGTGGCGAGACTGGCGAGAATGAAGCACAGGTTAACACCAGAGGAGTGAAGTGTGCAGGCTGGGTTGTAGAAGAAGAGAAGGGCATTGCGGTTGGAGCCTGCTGTGTCATCTTGAACAAATTACATAATTTCTCTGTGCCTCTGTGAAATGGGGGTTAAATCCTATTCTCCCTACTTAAAAGATGAGTTTTGTATGGGACAAGGACTGTACCCAGCCTGTTTATCTTAAGTTCATTCACCTTTGTGTTTAGTACATAAATACCATCGTTATTATTATTATTATCATCACTTTTCCAGTGATAAAAACAGAAAAGCAGCATTAGGCGACAAGTACAACGATGAAAACAGTAAGAGATAAGGTTTGGTTTAAAGATCAGTTTGGGGGCTTTTAACTCTTCCCAGAGGGCTGGTCCAGAATCCATGATGGAAGACCAAACTTGCCTCTTCATGGTGGGTGGATGGGTGAGTGCAGTGACTCTCCCAGGCCTTCACATTCAGGAGCTCGTGGAATGGCCAAGGCCGTTGACTATCCCTGGGATTCCTTCCTGTCCTGTTCCTGAAGGACCGAACAGGACCCCCGTGAATGGTACATGGGTGAGGGTGGTGTTCATTCATTCATTCATTCAATCAATCATATTTATTGAGTGCTTACCTTGTGCAGAGCACTGTACTAAGTGCTTGGAAAGTACAATTTGGCAGCAAATAGAGACAATCCCTATCCAACAATGGGCTTATAGTCTAGAAGGGGGGAGAGAGACAACAAAACAAGTAGACAGGCATCAATGTGAATAAATAGAATTATAGATATATACACATGATTGATACAATAAATGGAATAATAAATATGTACATATATACCCAAGTGCTGTGGGGCGGGGAGAGGTTCTAAGCAAAGGGAGGGAGTCAGAGTGATGGGGAGGGGAGGAGGAGCAGAGGAAAAGGAGGGGCTTAGTCTGGGAAGCCCTCCTGGAGGAGGTGAGCTTTCAGTAGGGCTTTGAAGGGGGGAAGTGCGCTAGTTTGGCGGATGTGAGGAGGGAGGGCGATTCCAGGCTGGAGGTAGGACATGGGCCAGGGGTCGACGGTGAGACAGGTGAGAACGAGGCACAGTGAGGAGGTTAGTGACAGAGGAAAGGAGCGTGCAGGCTGGGTTGCAGAAGGAGAGAAGGGAGGTGAGGTATGAGCGGGAAGGTGATGGAGAGCTTTGAAGCCAATTGTGAGAAGTGTCTCTCCCTGGCCTTCATGTTCAGGAGTACACAAAGCAGGCAAGGCCATTGACCATTCCTGTGGTTTCATCCTGACCTATTTCTGTAAGATGAACCAGAAACCCCTTGGTCAGTGGGTGGGTGAATGCCGTGACTATCCATGGCTGGGTACGTGTCTGTTTATTCTTGTATTCTCCCAAGCGCTTACCAGAGTGTTCTGCACTCAGTAAGCTGTCAGTAAATATGCCTGCCTGACTTGAAATTCAGGAGCAGACAGAGTGGCCAAGGTCATGGACCAGACCTATGGTTCCTTCCTCTCCTGCTCTGGAGGGATGAGGTGACATCCATCCTCGTTTCATCAGGCAAGAGTGGCAGACAGTGCCTCCCCAGGACACTTTATCCTAGGAAAGAAGATGTTCTGATTTCACATGATCCATAGACGAGGGTCCAGTCAAAGGGATGGAGGAATCATGATAATAATGATAATAATCATAGTATTTGTTAAGCACTAACTACGTGTCAGGCACTGTATTAAGTGATGGGGTGGATACAAGCAAATAGGGTTGGACACAGTCCCTGTCCCATGTGGGGCTCACAGTCTCCATCCCCATTTTACAGATGAGGTAACTGAGGCCTAGTGAAGTGACTTGCCCAAGGTCTCACAGCCGACAAGTGGCAGAGCCGGGATTAGAACCCATGACCTTTCGACTCCCATTCCCTTGCTTTATCCACTAAGCCATGCTGCTTCTCTGTGTCATGCCATTGAGTCGTTTCCGATCCGTAGCGACATCATGGGCACATCTCTCCTAGAATGCCCCGCTCTCCACCTACAATCATTCGGGTAGTGTATCCGTAGAGTTTTCTTGGTTAAAAAAAATACTGAAGTGGTTTGCCATCGTCTCCTTCTGCACAGTAAATTCGAGTCTCCGCCCTCGACTCTCTTCCCTGCCGCTGCTGCCCAGCACGGGTGAGTTTTGACTTGTAGCAGATTGCCTTCCACTCACTAGCCACTGCCCAATCTGGGAATGGAATGGACAGGCCTCTGCTAGACTCTCCCTCCTGTAGCCGAGACTGGTAAAGTACTAGAAACTCTCCAGGTGCGACCCTGAGAGGGTCCTGCTTCTCTGGCCTAAAGTAAACATGCTGGAATCATAGCCTAATGTAAACAATACTTGACGTCGGAGTCAGAGGACCTGGGTTCTAGTTCCGCCTCCCCACTTGTGTGCTATGTGACCTTATCATCATCATCAATCATATTTATTGAGTGCTTACTGTGTGCAGAGCACTGTACTAAGTGCTTGGGAAGTACAAGTTGGCAACATATGGAGACAGTCCCTACCCAACAGTGGGCTCACAGTCTAAAAGTGGGACCTTATGCAAGTTACTTAACTTCTTTGTGCCTCAGTTTCTTCATCTGTAAAGTTGAGATACAATTCTGTACTCCCTCACCTTAGATCGTGAACCCCAGGTTGGGCAGGCTCTGATTGCTTTGTATCTGTGCCAGCACACAGCACAGTATTTGGCACATATTCATTCAGTCGTATTTATTGAGCACTTACTGTGTGCAGAGCACTGTACTAAGCGCTTAGTAAACACATAGTAAATGTTTAACGAGTAGCATCATTATCATTAACTCCAGAAGGAACATAGTAAAGTGTAGAAAGCAGCTAACACATATATGCGATTCTTGTGGAGTTTAACCAGAACTCTCATTCCTTATGGGTTAGAGCAAACATTTCCTATGAAAATGGGAATTTCCCAAATTATTATTATTATCATCATCATCATCATTATTATTGTATTTACGAAATGCTTACTATGTGTCAAGCACTGTAGTAAGTGCTGGAGTAGATAAAAGTTCATCAGGTTGGACACAATCCCTGTCCCATATGTCACCTTGTATCCCCCCAGCGTTTAGAACAGTGTTTTGCACATAGTAAGCACTTGACAAATACCATCATTATTATTATATGAGGCTAACAGTCTAAGTAGGAGGGAGAACAGGCATTGGATCCCCATTTTCCAGATGAAGAAACTTGGGCACTGAGAAGTTAGGTGACTCTACCAAGGTCATACAGCAAGCAACTTGCAGAGGGGGATTTGAACCCAGGCCCTCGGACTCCCAGGCCAGTTTTCTTTCCACTAGGCCATGCTGTTCATCTAAATCCAGGCTCAACACTTTTTACCCCTCTCACCCTGCTCACTCAGGAAAGCAGTGCAAGGGAATTCAGGCAATCAGTGTCATTTATTGAGTACTTCCTGTGTGAAAAGCACTCTACTGAGTGCTTGGGAGAATATAATACAATAGAATTGCTAAACATAGTCCCTGCCCTCAAGGATCTGAAAATCTAAACTGTAAGCTCCTTGACTAGACTGTAGCCTCATTAAGAGTAGGGACTATGTCTATCAATTATATTGTACTCTTCCAAGTGCTTAGTACAGTGCTCTGCACACAGTGAGTGCTCAATAAATACCACTGATTGGGAGACAGACTTTAAAATGAATTACAGATAGGATAAGCAATAGAATAGAAAAATAGGTACAAGTGCTGTGGTGCTGGGGATGGGGTGAATATCAGAATGATTAAGGAGAACAGACTCAAGTATACTGGCAAGATAGAAGCAACTGTAGAAAGATCTGAAAGTCGGGGGATATTGGTTCTAATCTTGGCTCTACCACTTGCCTGCTCTGTGGCCTTGGCAAATCACTTAATTTTCCTGTGCCACAGTTTCCTCAGCTGTAAAATGGGGATTCAATGCTTGTTCTTCCTCCTGCTTACACTGTAAACCCCCTATGAAACAGGGACTGTGTCCAGCCTGATTATCTTGTATTTACCCCTCACTTAATACCGTGCTTGGCACAGTGTAAGGGCTTAAATAATAATAATAGTGATGGTATTTGTTAAGCACTTAATATTTGCCGAGCACTGCTCTAAGTGCTGGGGTAGATACAAGGTAATCAGGTTGTCTCACGTGGGGCTCAGAATCTTAATCCCCATTTTTGATTTTTTTTTTACAGATGAGGTAACTGAGGCACAGAGAAGTGAAGTGACTGGCCCAAAGTCACACAGCTGATAAGTGGTGGAGCTGGGATTAGAACTCACGACCTCTGACTCCCAAGCCCATGTTCTTTCCACTAAACCACCCTGCTTAAGGGCTTAACTTACCCAAAAGCTGGGGAGTTCAAATAGCTTGGGCAAAGGAGAGGTTAGCTAGGGGGCTTCTTGAGAAGATATGATTTTAGTAGAAGTTTGAAGATGGAGTGGTGATCTGCTAGCTATGAAGAGGGAGGGAGTTCTAGACAGAAGGAAGGAAATGAGCCAAGGGTCGTAATCAAGGGAGATGAGATTGAGGCACAGTAAATTGATTAGCCTAAGAGGAGCAAAATGGGTGAGATTTCTGCCAAATGTCAAGCCTTGTCCTTTCCCCTCATCATGGCGATGTTCTGTTCAGGGTCAATGTGGAACCTCGACCCCTTTAAGGTGTTAATCACAAAACTAGGCTATTGATGCAATTCATTAAGGGGCCATTTCCCTGTAATAGCTACTTACCATGTTCACCAGAGACATAATCGATTGGCAGGATCAATAAGAAATTACCTCACACACATAGATGCACCCCCACCCACACAATTCCACATACATAGTCTCTCACAAATTTCCTAACAATTCTCAGAAGTGGGGCATCTGAGAGCCATAAATAACCAAGAGCTGTTAGTTTGTTGTTACACACACACTCTCTCTCTCATCCTCTTTCTCTCTCGGTTTCCCCCACTCCACTTAGGCTTTCAGGTTTGGTCATTTCCACTCATCACCTTGCTCATGATTCCTAGCCACACTGGCTTCCGGCCCTTCCTAGATCTGAGATAAAAGAGGTGGCACCTGGCGTCTAGACAGTGTTTTTTCTTTTCTCATTAAACCCAAACAGACCCTCTTCTGAGAAGGAGGGGTTGTTTAGAAAAAATGAGTAAAAGAAAAAACATAGGTAGGTTGGGTTAAGCACCTATAGTTCTCCCATCTCACTGCCAGGGTGATGATTACTCTTCATGGTAGGAGAACCTCCTGCTTTTTGCTGTCCTTTCCTTCTGTCTGCCCCCTCTTTTTCCCACTGAGCCCCTCCACAGAGGTTACTGAATGGAAACTCTAAGCTGATGCCGCAAGATATGGAAAGCTAAGTCTGGAAAGGAAGAAATCTCTTAAGTGATGAAAGAACTTCTAGATTCTTCTTCTCCTCCTCTTCCTCTCCCTCCTCCTCACTCCTTCTCTTAATAATAATAATAATGGTATTTGTTAAGTGCTTACTATGTGCAAAGCACTGTTCTAAGCACTGGGGAGGTTACAAGGTGATCAGGTTGTCCCACAGGGGGCTCACAGTTTTAATCCCCATTTTACAGATGAGGTAACTGAGGCACAGAGAAGTTAAGTGACTTGCCCAAAGTCACACAGCTGACAGTTGGTGGAGCTGGGATTTGAACCTATAACCTCTGACTCCCAAGCCCGGGCTCTTTCCTCTGAGCCACGCTGCTCTTCCTCCTTCTCTTCTTCCTCCTCCTCTTTCTCCTCAATCTCCTTCTATTCCCCCTTCTCCTCTCTCCTTTCTCCTCCCCCTCTTCTTCCTTCTCCTCCTGTTTCTCCTCCTCTTCTTTCTTCCTCCTCTTCCCCCTCTTTCTTCTCTTTCCTTCCTCCTCCACTTGCTCCATTTTAAAAAAAAAGGTATGTTGAGTGTTTACTATGTGCCAGGCACTGTACTAACCCCCTGGGGAAGATGCAAGCCCGTATATATGTATATATGTTTGTACATATTTATTACTCTATTTATTTATTTATTTATTTTATTTGTACATATCTATTCTATTTATTTTATTTTGTTAGTATGTTTGGTTTTGTTCTCTGTCTCCCCCTTTTAGACTGTGAGCCCACTGTTGGGTAGGGACTGTCTCTATATGTTGCCAATTTGTACTTCCCAAGTGCTTAGTACAGTGCTCTGCACATAGTAAGTGCTCAATAAATACGATTGATGATAAATACGATTGATGATGCAAGCTAATCAGATTGGACACAGGTTGTGTCTCTCGTAGGATTTCCAATCTTAATCCAATTTTATAGATGACATAACTGAGGCACAGGTAAGTGAAGTGACTTTCTCAAGAGCACACAACAGACATGTATCTGAGGAGGGTTAGAACCCCTTCCTCTAACTCCCAGGCTGCTGTTCTTTCCATGAGGCCACACCGTTTCTCTTTTCATCCTCCTCCAACTCTTTCCTCTTTTCTTCCACCTCTTCCTCCACTTACTTTTCCTCCTCCTCCTCCTCCTCTATCTTATCATCCTTTTCAACATTGTTCCTCCTCCTTCTCCTCCTCTCATCTTTCTCCTCCTCCATCTTATCCTCCTTTTCAACCTTCTTCTTTTCCTCCTTTTTCCTCTCTTCTTCCTCCTCCTCTTCCTCCACTTCTTTTTCACCTCCCCCCCACTCCTCCACCTCATTCTCTTCCTCCTCCTCAATTTGAGATCAAGACAGAGGAATGCTAAGGCAGGACAAGTTCAGAAGTCCTCAGCAGGACAACATGGACATTCCAGCAAACAGAGTGTTCCTCCCAACCCCCTGAATAGTACAGTGGAGAGGTAGTTGAAACCAGGCTGCTGAAGCCTCTGATCAACCCTATCCATGAGCATGCCCCCAAAGAAGTCAGGGGAGGTTGTTTTCATTCCTTCTCAGGACAGATCTGTTCCTGACTTTGCCAGAGGCAAGTGAAATCCAAATGTATGACTGTAGGAACTCTGTGAAACCAACATTTTGAATTTTGTTCAAGAATTTGCTTTTTAATGAAAGAAAAAAAAACCCCCGCAAGTCCCATACAAAAATAAATGAATGTTTTTACTATTGAGCAATGAGCAGGAGAAAGTTGCAAGTCTGATCATTCACCTAGAGCCTGCTGAGACCAAAGGAATATAACCAAGAACCCGAGATCCAAGTCATGACACATCCAGGCCCAGGACTCTGTCTCCAAAACCAAGTTGGGAGCCTCTGTGTAATGGCTGCTCTCTTAGATGGCCATCCCTAGGGTTAGGGATGAAGCCCCCAACCCTCTCAATCTGCCATTTCCATCCTTCACTTTCCCTCCGGTGACCCAGCATAGTCTGCTCGTTCATGGTTTTATCCAAACATCTCTGAAATCTACTACTGTTTCTGCTTGCAAAGATTCCTGTGAGGGGAAAAAAGCACATATTCTCATTCCCCTGGCTGCCCACAATTCCTTCTTTGTATATAGGGAAACTGAGTCCCAAGTCACCCAATGATCAATCAGTGGTATTTATCGAGTGTTTAATGTGAGCAGAGCACTGCACTAGGTGATAGGGAGAGTACAAGACAACAGCATTAGTAGACGTGATTCCTGCCCTCAAGGAGCTTACATCCTTCAGGGGGAGACATTAAAATAAATAATAATAATGGCATTTAAGTGTTTACTATGTGCAAAGCAATGTTCTAAACGCTGGGGAGGATACAAGGTGATCAGGTTGTCCCATGTGGGGCTCAGTCTTAATCCCCATTTTACAGATTTTTTGCTTTATTTTTGCTTCTCTGGGCAATGCTGAGAAAACCCCTTTGGGGACCCCATTCACTTGTTTTCACTTCACCCTCTCTTTAAAGTGCCTAGCACAGTGCTTTGCACACATTAAGCACTGGGTAAATACCTTGAAGTGATTGAGCTCAACTCCCTAGCATGCTGCCTGGATCCTCAAGCCGTCAGGCATTCTCCCCAGCCTGCCAGCACTTAGTTCCATATCCTTGTTATGTGCTGCTTCTCCTATCTGCAATTTACTTTCTCTGGCTCCCCAACTAGACTGTAAGCTCCCTGAGGGTGGGAAAAGCGTCTACTGACTACTATAGTCTTTTGAGTGCTTTGTACAGTGTTCTTTACACAGTAGGTCTTCGTAAATACCATTGATTGAGTAGTGATCAATTAAAAAGATGAGAAACCAATTAAATGGTGGGCAGGATAGGGGCAGAGGTGGTAGACCAAGTAATTCTCAGGCTGATTCCTCCTCGTCAATGTTAACCCACCCTCCTATTAATTTTGCTCAGTTCCCTCATCTAGAAAATGGGGATTCAATACTGTTCTCCTTCCTACTTAGACGGTGAGCCACATGTGGAACCTGATTTTTATATATCTAAACCATTGCTTGGTACAGTGCTTGGCAATCAGTCAAAGTGGCTTAGTAATAATAATAATGATGGCATTTGTTTAGCACTCACTATGTGCCAAGCACTGTTCCAAGTGCTGGGGGGGGAGACAAGGTAATCAGGTTGTCCCACATGGAGCTCACAGTCTTAATCCCCATTTTACAGAAGAGGGAACTGAGACACAGAGAAGTTAAGTGACCTGCCCAAAGTCACCCAGCTGACAAGTGGCAGAGCAGAGATTTGAACCCATGACCTCTGACTCCCAAGCCTGGGCTCTTTCCACTGAGCCATGCTGCTTCTCTAGTGGTAAGAGCATGGGCTTGGGAGTCAGAGGTCATGGGTTCAAATCCCGGTTCCCTCACATGTAAGCTGTGTGACTTTGGGCAAGTCACTTGACTTCTCTGGGCCTCAGTTCCCTCATCTGTAAAATGGGGATTAAGACTGTGAGCCCCACGTGGGACAACCTGATTACCTTGTATCTACCCCAGTGCCTAGAACAGTGCTTGGCACATAGTAAGCACTTTAAAAATACCAACATTATTATTATTATTGTTATTTATTGAGTGCTTACTGTGTGCAGAGCACTGTAGTAAGAGCTTGGGAGAGTACAGTGCAACAGAATTAGCAGACACATCCCTGCCCATAATGAGCTTACAGTGTAGAAGGGGAGACAGACATTACTATGAATAAATATAATGTATAATTTGCAGATATGCACATAAGTGCTGTGGAGTTGGGGGTGAGGCAAATATCAAATGTCACAAAGCCGCAGATCCAAGTGCATAGATGATGCAGAAGGGAGAATGAGCTGGGGAAAAGAGGAATTAATCAGGGAAGTCCTACTTAGAAAAGATGTGACCTTAATCACGCTTTGAAGGTAGAGAGAGTGGTGGTCTGGCATATATGAAAGGGGAGAGAGGTCCAGGCTAGGGGGAGGCCAAGGGAAAGGGGTAGTTTGTGAGGTGATTGAGGTGTAAGCTTTTGTAGTAAACTGGCATTAGAGGAGTGGAGTGTGTCGGCTGGGCTGTCGTAGGAGATCCGTAAGGTGAGGTAGGATGGGGCAAGCCAAATAAGTGCTTTAAAGCCAATGGAAAGGAGTTTCTGTTTTATGCGGAAGCAGATGGGCAACCACTGGAGGTTCTTGAGGAGTGCGGAGATGTGAACTGAATATTTTTGTTGATAAATGATCTGGGCAACAGAGTGAATTGTGGACTGGAGTGGGGAGAGACAGGAGGCAGGAGAGGAGGCAGATTGAATAGTCAAGGTGGGATAGGGTATGTGTTTGGCTCAGGATGGGAGCAGTTTGGATGGAGAGGAAAGGGCAGACTTTAGAAGTGGCTCATGGTTATTTTATTATTTCATTTCGCTTTTTAGCAAAATAGGGAGTGCCCTTCACACAGCTCTTGGTCCTGCCTGCCTTCTATCTTAGCCATAGTGACCAGTGGGCTCTGGCCACGGCTTGTGTCCAGCTTGCCAGACTGTTGATTCCCAGATGGATAATTTGATGTATGCCTTGGAGACAGGGGAAGTGTTTGCCACATTTGTGGCTGCAAGAGGTATTTTTGGAAGACTTGGATGTAGCTTTCAAAGGATTGGCTAATTCATGAAAGGTACAATAAGTTCTCTAAAGACATTTAGCTTGTGAAGTGTATATCGTGCCTGTCTTAGCTACTTACTTTTTGGTATGGTCATTTAATCATAATAATAATAATGATGATGGCATTTGTTAATCGTTTACTTGTGTGCAAAGAACTGGGGAGGATACAAGGAAATCAGGTTGTCACACGTGGGGTTCACAGTCTTCATCCCCATTTTCCAGATGAGGGGAACTGAGGCACAGAGAAGTGAAGTGACTTGCTGAAAGTCACACAGCTGACAATTGGTGGAGCTGGGATTTGAACCCACAACCTCTGACCCCAAGCCCGTGCTCTTTGCATAGAGCCACACTGCTTCTCTAGGATCCTCTGCTAATAAGGGAGGTGAAAATATTGTGTCTGTACTCTCACTCTTATCAAAGAGAAAGCCCCTGGGCTAGAGAAAGCATGGTTGGGTGGTGGTTAAAGCTACCCCCTCAACACCTATCACATGGCCATTCAGAAGCAACAGTGTCCTCTTTCTTTTTATGCTATTTGTTGAGTGTTTGCATGTGCATTGTATTAAGTGCTGGGATAGATACAAGCTAATCAGGTTGGATGCAGTACCTGCCCCATATAGGGCTCACCGCCTTAATCCCCATTTTATAAATGTGATAGCTGAGGCACAGAGAAGTTAAATGACTTGCCCAAGGTCATACAGCAGACAAGTGGCAGAGCTGGAATTAGAACCTAGGTCCTCTGATTCATAATCCTGTGTTCTTTCTACTAGGTCACTCTGCTCTCCCTATTGAACCCTCCTGGATTGATAATTGGGGGATATAGCCATACTGTCCTCCCAGCCTCTGAGTCCCAGAGTATAAGTTTCAGAACTGTTTTTTTCCTAGAAAATGTCCCTGACTCAATGAGAAGAGCCTTGGGCTTTAACAGTATTCCTCCCTTTGTTCTTTAGCTATAATGGTTGAAAACAGAAAGGCCATTAAAACGTGAGATTTTCCCATGTAGGGGGATAATCACTCTGTCCAGGGAAAAGGCCTGCATGAGTAAGGAAGATTTGGAAAGAGAGAGCTTTCCTGCTCTTGCAGATCACAAACCTGGAAAGAACACCGAGAAGCAGCAAGGCCTACTGGAAAAAGCACAGGCCTGGAAGTCTAATCCTGGCTCTGCCACTTGTCTGCTGTGTGACCTTGGGCAAGTCATTTAACTTCTCTGGGCCTCAGTTACTTTATCTGTAAAATGGGGGGATTAAGACTGAGAGCCCTGTGTGGGATTGGGACTGTGTCCAATCCGATTATCCTGTGTCTAACCTCACAGTTAGTATAATGCCTGGCACATAGTAAGCACCTAACAAATACCATTAAGAAAAAACCAAACATTGGTGTTCAGAGAGGAAGACGAAGCACTTGTGATTTTCCCCCCAGGGAAATTCCAGGGGGAGAATTCAAGGGAGAATGTAGGGACAAGCAGGAATTCCGAGAGAACAGACAGTGGGAAAGGGAACAAGAATAGGATCAGAAGAGAGGGACCCAAAGGGATAGTCCAGAGGCTGGAATTAGATTGAGAAAGAGGCATGTCAGATGGACCAGATGGAAAGGAAGGAGGGAGAGATAAGGATAAAGGTCAGACTCTGGGGGTGGGAAAAGAAGTTATAGGGTGGGGGGAGGGTGTCAATATCCTGAACAGTAGGATATCCACTTCCCAGCTGCATCCTGGGGATCTCATCAGTCTTTTGGGGGCCAGGCTGCAGATCCATGCAATCCGAATCCTCCCGTCCCCCAAATGGCAGGTCAGGATCCGGAGAATGTTTGCAGTCTTGGCCTTCCTGTGGGGCTCTCTGCTGCTTCCAGTGGAGCAGACCAGGGGCCCTGCTGAGTTATCAGCAAACCCTGGCCCACCCTGGCCATGTGGCTTGGTCCCAGGGCTCTTAATTTAAAACCTAATTTGGCCCACCCATGACACAGAGTGAGTTTGACACCGACTTGGAACTGTTATCCAGATCACAAAAGCAGTTCTTCCCTAGGGCTTTCCTCCCTCCCCTCTTTAATCCCGTTACTTTACTCCAGTGACCTTCGGCCCTTTATTCCCTGCCGGTTGCAGATTTCATTATCTGATGACCCCTTACTAGGGTGTCGGCTCCCTTTCGGTGGCCCCTCTCCGTTTGCCTTGGGCTACAGCTCTGTAGCAGGTCTCCTCTCCCAAACTCAGTTCTCAGCCCCGTTTTGCGGGGTAGGTGCCCATCCCTGCCCTAGTCCAACATCAGGAAGCACCCCAGCAACCCCGTTGCCCTTGTGACTGGTGATTCTCTGTTGAAGGTTGTGTGGGGCTTGGGCGGGTTTTACGGGCCCATTAAGTGTTTCCTGAGTTCCTTCCAAAGCAGAGTTTCACTGGATCCCTTGACCCATCCAAGCAGGAGGCCGGAGGCAGAGGTCCGCCAGGGCTTGTTGTCCGGAGTTGAGACATTGGAAAGGCGCGGCCAGCTATTCCCCATTTGCCCAAAAACCTTTGATTTTTCAAAGAAGCCCTTGACTGGTCTCAACCTAGTTTTTCCACTCCTTACAGGGCTCTCATCTCATCTCACAAGGGCCTGGCAGAGATATCCAAGATAGTATCCTGGTTTCTCAGAGGCTTTTTGAGCAGAAGGTGGCTGGCTAAAAGCCCTGGAGGGAGGAGGAAGAAGGAAAGAGCTTGGCTGTTCCTTAGAGTACAGTAGCCTAATAGCTGTAACCAACCTCATTGCTGAACTAGGACAGGGCAGATGCAAATGTAAAATGCTCCTGGAAATGCTACATGTCTGGGAGTCAGAAGGACCTGAGTTATAATCCCTGCTCCACCACTTGTCTGCTGTGTGACCTTGGTCAAGTCACTTAAATCCTCTGGGCCTCAGTTATCTCATATGTAAAATGGCGATAGCAGGAGACACCATGGGGTATTCTGAGTACGTAAGAGAGGCAGGGAGAGGAGGTCAGCTGAGGGAGTCTATTAGGGCAGTACTTTGGACACTGGGTTGTTCTGAGTACGCAAGAGAGGCAGGGAGAGGAGGTCAGCTGAGGGAGTCTATTAGGGCAGTACTTTGGACACTGGGTTGACTGCACTAGTCATGGAGAGTTCAGAAGAATTTAGCAATAGCCCAAGCGCTAGTAATGCATGGAAGAAAGGAGGAGTTTATCTCTCTGGATGCTGATCTGTGGATCATGGGAACCGTTGAACGCTGGAAAGATAATTCATTTATTCAATCATCTTTATTGAGCGCTTATTGTGTGCAGAGCACTGTACTAAGCACTTGGAAAGTGCAATTAGGCAACAGAGACAATCCCTACCCAACAACGGGCTCACAGTCTAGAAAGGGGGAGACAGACAACAAAACAAAACAAATAGACAGGCATCAATATGAATAAATAGAATTATAGATATATACACATCATTAGTACCATAAATAGAATAATAAATATGTACAGGTGCTGGAGGGCAGGGAGGGAGGTAGAGCAGAGGAAGGGAGTTGGGGTGATGGGGAGGGGAGGAGGAGCAGAGGAAAAGGGGGGCTCAATCTGGGAAGGCCTCATGGAGGAGGTTAGCTTTCAGTAGGGCTTTGGAGGGGGAAAGTGTGCTATTCTGGCGGATGTGAGGAGGGAGGGCATTCCAGGCCAGAGGTAGGATGAGGGCCAGGAGTCTGTCTGCAGCAGGATAGATGCGAATGAGGCGAGAATCAGCATGACATAGCGGAAAGACCACAGGTCTGAAAGTTGAGCTCCTTGGTTCTAATTCTGACTCCACCACATGCCTGCTGGACGGCTTTAGGGAAGTCACTTTACTTCTCTGGACCTCAGTTTCTTCATCTGTAAAATGGGGATTCAAAATCTATTCTTAGCCTAATGTGAGACAGGAACTGTGTCCTATTGTCCTATCTTTCCAAGTGCTTAGTGTAGCACTTGGCGCAAAGTTAAGTGCTTAAAAAATACCACAGTGATTATTGCAGTATCACCTTGGGAGTCATGAAACTGGTGTGATTTTATGGAGACAGAGAAGACCCCATATAAGGCTGAACACAGAGTAATTCTAATTCATGTACAGGGCTTGGGCATAATAGAGAAGCAGCATGGCTTAGTGGAAAGAGCCTGGGCTTGGGAGTTGGAGGTTGTGGGTTCTAATCCCGGCTCCGCCACTTGTCTGCTGTGTGGCCTTGGGCAAGTCACTTAACTTCTCTGTGTCTCAGTTCCCTCATCTGTAAAGTGGGGATTAAGACTCTGAGCCCCATGTGGGACAACCTGATTACCTTGTATCTACCCCAGTGCTTAGACCAGTGCTTGGCACAAAGTAAGCACTTAACAAATACCATTATTATTATTATAATCCTCAACCCACTAACCACTGAGTGGATAAGTTTGGGCAAGTCTTTCGACAGTAGTAATAATGATTGGGGTCAATATAAAATAATCAGGTTAAACACCATCCCTATCCCAAGTGGAGCTCATAGTCTAAGTAGGAGGGTGAACAGACATTGAATTACCATCTTAAAGATGAGGAAATTGAGGAACGGAGAATTTAAGTAAGTTACCTTAAGTCACACAAAAAGCAAACGACAAAACTGGGATTAGAAACCAAGCCGTCTGATTCCCAAGCCCATTTTCTTTCCACTGGCCATGCGGCTTCTCCAGTCTCTCATTTCCTCCAACTGAAAAGTGAGAAGAGTGTTTGAAGAAGGATCTGAGAGTTAAAAAAAATACAGAATGGTAAATTCTAAGGTAAAGACAGCATAGAAATCCCAATTGTTGTCACTTCCCAGAAGGATAAGTAATTTCTCCCAACACCATCTTCACTTCTTCAGTGTCAGGGTCTGTTTGAAAGCCAGGGGCTCCTCAGTGATAACTTCGAGAACAGTCAGGCAGTCTATCCAGATGCTACAGACAAAAGCAAGTTTAGGGTTATTGCAGTCCCCCTGAACTATCCATCTCAATCAGAACTGTTCTAAATTTTCTAGGTAAAGGTATTGCTGTGCAATTCTGCCAATGCTCACTGGCTGATATTTTCTAATTCCTGCAGTTTTCAAAATATTTCCCAGGGCCCAGGTCTTATTGCTTAAGAGCTTCCCCAGAATTGAACATGAATTCAAAGACAGTTTATTGCTAAACAAACTGAAAAATTGAAACCCATGAGATCTGTCTCAGAAGACTTCAAAGTCTGCTTTTAATGGTAGCTGTGATACATAGGCTCTACTTTGATTCCAGTTCCATAGTTCCAGACATCTAGAGGTTAGTTTTTCAGTAAAGGTTATATCTAAGGGAATTCTGTAGTTTTTACAGTACAGTTTAGTATGGTTCAAGTGCTTAGTACAATACTCTGCACACAGTAAACACTCAATAAATATTATTGATTGATTGCCAAGGGTGATTCAGTGCTTTTCTTCCCCAATTCTTCTGCCATCAGTAAGCCTGTTACCAACTATGGTGTATTTTTCCTTGGACTTAATTGCTTTTGTGGTTTTATTGCGTTGAAAGCCCTTGTCCCTGATAACTACACTGGGAAATCAGAAGGTGACAGAGACATTGAGGGAGAATTTCCTAATTTGTCATAGAAATTTATAATCACAATGACAAAGCATCCTGGTCGCAAAGGTGTAATAATAATAATAATGGAATTTGTTAAGCACTTACTATGTGCCAGGCACTGTTCTAAATGCTGGGGTAGATATGAGGTAATCAGGGTGGGCCCAGTTCATGTCCCACATGGGGTTTACAGTCTTAATCCCCATTTTACAGATGAGGGAACTGAGGCACAAAGAAGTGAAGTGGCTTGCCCGAGGTCACTCAGCAGACAAGTGGCAGAGCTGGGACTAGAACCCATGACCTTCTGCCTTCCACTAGGCAAATATTTCTCTTTCTTCAAACTAATTAAGGGGAAGATATCCCTCCAACCTGGGCCTCCACTGTGCTCTGTACCCTCCTGAGATCTAAGTACAATGCTCTTCCCACAGTAAGCACTGAATAAATCCCACTGACTGAATTCACCACCTTACCCATGCTGTGATTGCTAAACTCCACTTCAATCCATCCATCAGTGGTATTTACTGAATGCTTACTGAGTGTAGGACACTGTACTGAGCACTCAGAAGACTTGGTAGGGTCTGTTTTGTAGAGGGAGTAGGGAGGGGGCTGGAGGGCTCTGCAGACACATCCAGGAGCCCATTTCCATGTCTTGGAAAGGAAGGTCCACAGCGGTGTAAGTGGTTTCTCAGCCAAAGGCTCCCACGTTGTGCTGTTGATCTCTGGTCTAGTCATTTGACTGCTTCATCCATCCAAACTGGGAGGGAGAGGATGGGAAAAAAGAGAAGGAAAGGTGAGATGAAATTATTTCTCTGCTCCTTTTCATGAATCATGTGAACGAACGGAGCCATGCAACACTGATGAATAATTAACATTGATAGACTCACCTGCTCCAAAAGAGCAAAGCACTTCATGCACAAACATACATCATATACCTTACCACACCAGATGAGTAACACACATCATTCCAAACACACACAAACACCTAACACACATCATCCCTATCACACACATGTACACAAATCCGTTTGCACTCATATATCCACCCCCAACACCAGTCCACAAATAATTGACCAGCATAACTTCATTTTTTTAAAGGTATTTGTTAAGCGCTTACTATGTGTAGATCACTGTTCTAAGCACTGGGGTAGATACAAGTTATTAGGTTGGACACAGTCCCTGTCCTGCATGGGGCTCACAGTCCCAAATAGGAGGGAGAATGAGAGAAGTGAGGCACAGAGAAGTTAAGTGACTTGCCCAAGGTCACACAGCAAGCAATTGGCAGAGCTGGGAGTAGAACCCAGGTCCTCTCAATCCCAGGCCTGTGCTCTCTCCACTTGGCCATGCTGCTTAGCTCGGTGGAAAGAACGTGAGTTTGGGATCCTGGAACCCTGTGTTTTAGTTTCAGTTCATCTCTGGGTTTGCTGAGTGACTTTGGACAAGACACAGCAAGTGTCTGCATGTAACCTTGGGCAAGTCATTTAACTCCTTTGTGCCTCATTTACCTCATCTGCTAAATGGGGATTAAGAGTGGTACATGGACTGTATCCAACTTGATTAGCTTGAATCTACCCCAGAGCTTTGTAGAGTGCCTGGCACATAGTAAGGGCTAAACAAATAACATTAAAAGAAAAGTCCTCTCCACGTGTGTGAGGTATCCTCTCCCCACCCACAATATCAATCACAGGAACCCCCATGATCCTCTGGAAAGCAGTGTGGCCTAGTGGAAAGAGCTCAGGCCTGGGAATCAGAGGATCAGGGAGCAATTCAGGGTGATGCATAAGTGAGTGGGAGAAGAGGAAAGGGGGGGCTTAGTCAGGGAAGATCTCTTGGAAGAGATGTGCCATGAATAAGGCTTTGAAGGAGAGAAGGGTAATTGTCTATTGAATTGGAGGAGGGAGGGCATTCCAGGACAGAGGCAGGATGTGGGTGCGGGATCAGTGATGAGATAGATGAGATCAAGGCACAGTGGGAACGTTAGCACTAGAGGACCAAAGTGTACGGACTGCGTTGTACGAGGAGAGAGATGAGGTGAAGTAGAAGGGGACAAGGTGATTGAGTACTTTAAAGCCAATGGTGAGGAGTTTTTGTTTGATGCAGAGGTGAGTGGGCAACCCCTAGAGTTTTTTGAGGAGTGGGGAAACATGTCCTGAACATTTTTGTAGAAAAGTGATCTAGGCAGCAGAGTGAACTATGTTCTGGAGTGGGGAGAGACAGGAAGCTAGGAGGTCAGCAAGAAGACTGATGCAGTAATCCAGGCGGGATAGGATGAGTGATTGTATTAACATTGTAGCAGTTTGGATGGAGAGGAAAGGGCGGATTTTAGAAATGTTTTGAAGGTGGGACTGACAGGATTTAGTGAATGGATTGAATATGCACTAGAGCAATGAGGCAGTGTTCTGACAGAATAAATCAGTCAATTTGAGTGCTTACTGTGTGCAGAGCACTGTACCAAGCACTTAGAAGAGTAAAATAGACATGTTCCCAGCCTATAGTGAATTTACAGTCTAGAGGAGGAGACTGACAATACTATATACATTATGGATATGTACATAAATGCTGTAGGGCTGAGGGAAGAGTGAATAAGGATGAAAATTCAAGTGGAAGGGTGATAGAGAAGTGAGTGGGAGTAGAAGAAATGAGGACCTAGTTGGGTAAGGCCTCTTAGAGGAGATGTACCTTCAGTAAGTTTTTGTAGGTGAGGAGAGTGATCTTCTGTCAGACGTGAAGAGGAAGGACATTCCAGGCCTGTGGAAGGACATGGGTAAGAGGTTAATGACAGAAGGGAGAAGTGAATCAATCAATAATTCATTCAAATTTATTGAGCATTTTTGGTGTGCAGGGTTCTGTTCTAAACACTTGGAAGAGTACAGTGCAACAGAATTAGTAGACATGTTCCCTGCCCCCTCTCCATCCGCCCCCCATCTTACCTCCTTCCCTTCCCCACAGCACCTGTATATATGTGTATATGTTTGTACATATTTGTTACTGTATTTATTTATTTTACTTGTACATATATATTCTATTTATTTTATTTTGTTAGTATGGTTTTGTTCTCTGTCTCCCCCTTTTCGACTGTGAGCCCACTGTTGGGTAGGGACTGTCTCTATATGTTGCCAACTTGTACTTCCCAAGCGCTTAGTACAGTGCTCTGCACACAGTAAGCGCTCAATAAATACGATTGATGATGATAATGATGCCTATAAGGAGCTTGCAGTCTACAAGAGGAGACAGACATTAAAATAAATTGTGGATATGTACATAAATACAGAGGGGCAGAGCGTGGGGTGAATAAAGAGTTCAGATTCAAGTACAAGGCTCACGAAGAAGGGAAGGTGAAGGTGAAGGCTTAGTCAAGGAAGGCCTGTGGTTTTAATCAGTCCATCATTGGTGTTTATTGAGTGCTTACTATGTGAAGAATACTACTAAATGCTTGGGGGAGTACAGTAAAACAGAATTAGCACTGTTCCCTGCCTATACGATTTTGAAGGTGAGAAGAGGGGTGGAAAAGAAGGCAAATAGCCCTTGATTATGGGTTAAAGAGATTCCTCACTGAAAGTCAATTCCTCTGATTTGACCGTCGTCTTTCCGTACTAAAAGCCAGGGTCTATGAGCCTCCCCATTTTCTTCTTGTTCTTTTCTCATTTTCAGAGGGGCTTCTCTCCTCTTCGCCCTTCCTGAGGGAAAAGGCACAAACAGCACCACCACAACCTCCAGCCTCTTTCCTAGACTTCCTGCTCTCTTTCCAGGCTCCCAGTTTGCTACTTTCTGGTGTTAGGGGAGGGACAGGATAGGGACATAGGGCGGGTAGACATGAGAGCAAAGGAGTTGATGGTAGGAGATAGAAAGATGAAGTCACTAGCTGCGCTTGGATTGCAAAAGTGGTCATTCAGCAGGTCTGCCCCAGATCTCAGATTAATCCACACAGATTAGCCTGCATCCTAGAAACATTTGGAAGGAATGGAGGAGCGAAGTGGGAAGGCGGGACCCAGGAATTGCTGACGATAGCTGGTAAGTGCACTTCTTATAAATGAGGGAGCAAACCCCGAGCCCCCAGCTAGGAGGAGAGTGCCTGCTGTCTGCCTTCTGTTCTCTGTGGCCTTTTCTCTTCCGCCCGGGCTGTGGCTTCCAATGCTGCCACCTGCCAGCAGTTCCCAAATATCACAAGCTTCCTGATGGCGAAGCTCCTTCCACTCACCAACTCCTCTTCCTGGAGGTTTGTAAGGTCCCACCTGAGGCCTGGCCGTGGAGGAGAAGCAGTGGCTGCTGATGGGAAGGGAAAGGTGGCAATGAGAGAAATAACTGTCAGATGTCTCTGGAGGCAAAGGCATTCAGGAAGGAGTATGGGGCATATCAATCAATCAATCAATCATATTTATCATATAGCATATAGATGTCTGCCCAAGCTAGGGGCTCAAGCACAAAAGCACCCAACTCAAAAAAAAAGTACCTCCCCCTCATGTCTTGTCCCCTGCATCTTGTTAGATTGTGCATCTAATTCCCTCTTGTGAAAGTTTTCTCAGTGCTTAGCTCCTTGTGGGCAAGGAACACGTCTTTCAACCCTGTTATATTTTACTCTACCAAGCCCTTAGTGCAGTGCTTGCAGTAAGCACTCAAAAAATACGCTGGTTGATTGATTAGTGCAGTATTCAACCTATAGTAAATGTTTAATAGATATTATTAGTTTTAATACTATAACTCTAGTAACTGAACACACAACGAATTTACACACATGTGACTCTGCACCACAAACACGTCACACACACTACACAGTTTATCACACAGGTACTCACCACAATCAGCACAAGCACAACACATATACACCAACACACACACTGCATGTTGGCCAGTGCAAGCAGGTTTGATATGGGTCCTTTTTACATATGGGTAAGGACTCTTTCATTTGATAGTACTCTTTCATTTACTATTTGTAATTTTGCAAAGAGTGCCAACTCCTCCTAGGAAAGGGGGTCAGGAGGAGCAGGGTATGGAGTTCCTGAGTCAACCATACTCAACAACAATTTCACGCCCTTGTGTGGCTCAGCTTTCTGAAGTCATAGTTCACGGACTAGTTTCTCTGGTGATGTGAGAGAGTCAGGCAACTTTATAGGGGAATGGAGCAGAGAGCATCTTTTATCCCCATAATAATAGAGATGCAGCATGGCCTACTGGATAGAGAAGAGGCTTGGGAGTCAGAGGACCTGGGTTCTAATCCTGGCTCTGCCACTTGTCTGCTATGTGACTTTGGGTAAGTCACAACTTCTCCGTAGAGCAGTTTCCTCAACCGAAAAATAAAGATTAAATCCTATTCCCTCTTATTTAGACTGTAAGGCTGTAGACAGTAAGCTTGTCCCTAGACTGTGAACTCACTGTGGGTGGGGAACATGTCTACCAACTCTGTTATATATTACTCTCCCAAGTGCTTATTAAACACTCAATAAATACCATTCATTTACTGATTAAACTGTGAGCCCCAAGTGGGACAGGGATAATCCAATCAGATTATCTCATATCTACCCCAGGGTTTAGTATAAAGCTTGGTACATAGCGAACACTTGGCAAATATAATAATGATAATGATACATAGCAATAAACAATAATAATTGGGGTATTTGTTAAATATTTATTATGTGCCAAGCCTGGCACTAAGTACTGGGGTAGAAATCAGATCATCAGATTGGACTCCATCCCTGTTTCACATTGGGATCATAATAAGAAACTGGTCAATCAATCAATCAATTAATAATATTTATTGAGTCCTTAGCATGTGCAGAGAAATCAATCAATCAATGCTATTTGTTGAGTGCTTACTATGTGCAGAGCACTGTACTAAGTGCTTGGGAGGGTACAGTACAACAGAATTGGCAGACATGTTCCCTGCCCACGATGAGCTTACAGTCTAGAAGGGAAAGCAGACATTACTAATAAATGAGTGTTATGTATTTAAAAATATGTATATAAATGCTTTGTACTAAGTGCTTGGGCGGGTACAATATAACAGAGTTAGTTGACACATTCCCTGTCCATAAGGAGCTTACAGTCTAGAAGGTCCCCAAGTTATTGCTGAAAACATCCAGAAATGGCCCAACTACCTTGCTTCTAATGGGTTCGAGTTTACTTCTGGTTACCTCCGGTGAGTGAATTCCACAGATGGGAAAATACAGGATTTCATTTGTTGGGCTGTTTCGAAACAAAGAAGCACCTTCTCATATCACTCAGGTTTGTGCTTTCATTAACTCTTACACTTAATCAGAATCTCCAGATGTTCAAGGGCAAAAGTAACACTTCCGCACATGACCCCCACGAAACACTGTTTCAGGTCCCTGAGGGACAAACTTTACAGCAGTACAGAAATGAAGTGAAACACAAATACACTGAGGATATCTTGGCTTATTTGGTCTGAGTCCACTTAATGGCATCCGTCAGCCCCTCACAGCCATGGCTTTGTTTCCACCATTATGCTTCTTGAGAAAGAGGAAGGCGGGGATGGAGGAGAGGTCAACAGAGGGAGGAGCTTTGAAAGACAAAATATTTGCATTATTTTATCTTTCCTATTGGGTCTGTAGCCAAACTCTTTCCCACCTGATGTTTAGATTGTTGAGCCCCTGGAAAGCCAGGGACTCCGTCTAACTTCTAATCTGAGTATTTTTCCCAGTGCTTAGTATAGTGCTCTAAACACAGTACTCTCTTAATGGTAGAATTATTACTGCTTCTACTACTATGTACTATTACTGTACTATTATTATTACTATTCTATTACTATTACTAACAAACTATGGAGTGTGTTATTTTTTAAACCCAATTAGATAGCCACCTAAGATATAGTTACATTTTTTTCTGTCTAGTTTGTAGAACTTAAATGTGGATTTTGACCATTCAACACAGCGATGTGTCTGTCAGGTAGTGACATTTTTTGGAGATCTTGCAAAATCCAACTAAAGCAGCTTAGTGTTTTAACTTGGCGTGGGATTTCTGTACAAGACTTTACTCTGAAGGCTCTTTGAGGACAGGGATTGTGTGTACTTATTCTATTGTATTGTACTTTCCCAAAAACTTAGTGCAGTGTTCTGCTTAGAGTAAGCCTTCAACAAATACCATTGATTGCATGACCAAGTGCTTCATTAAATTACTTGAATTTCCACTCTCTAAGGTGTTTTGAAATGACCTCTACTGAGGGAATGCCTGGTCTATCTGTCTCCAACTATTTATCAGCCTATCTGCTTACAAAGACTAGACATGGGAATGAGTCTGGGGAAATAAAAATGCCAAGTCTCCAGTGAATGTGTCTATTGTTATACCGTACTCTCCCAAATGCTCAGTACAGCATTCTGCACACAGTAAGCACTCAATAAATACAATTGAATGAATCAATGTGTCAATCTGTAAAGGATCAAATTCAAAGCAAAGCCTTGAAAGCATCTCAATTATTGCTTTGAGTAGGCTGAGTCCTGCAGTGTAAAAGGTTTATCTATGTGGATCTTTTACATGGGAACTGGAGCTTCTGCAAGTAGCATTTATTACTCTGATAGATTCAGAGGACCTGAAAGCAGTTCAGGTAGAAGGTTAAATCTTTCTTGTGGAAGGACTTCTGATCTTGCTGCCAACAAATAAGGCAGATTGGAAAGTCCAAAACTGAGGCATAGGCAAGGAAACTCTGGGGGAAGAGGAATTTTGGGAAATGATATTGAATTAGCAACACTAAGGATAAATGTGAGAAAAGAAAGGTGAGAAATGGCTATTACCCTGCTAGACAGTGAGAATTAGGCATTCTAATAAGAATGATAATAATGGTGGTATTTGTTAAGCACCTAACATGTGTCAAGTACTATTCTGAAGGCTGGGATAGGTACAAGTTAATCACAGTGGACACAGTCCCTGTCCCACAATGGGCTCACAGTCTAAGTAGCAGTGAAGACAGGTATTGAATCCACATTCTACAGATGAGGAAACTGAGGCATAGGGAAATGAAGTGACTTGCCCAAGGTCACAACTCAGGCAACTGGCAGACACAGGAGAGAACCCAGGTCCTCTGACTCCCAAGTCCATTCTCTTTCCATGAGGCCATGCTGCTCCCATTCTACTATGGTGAAGTCTTTGGCAAACAGTTCTGTCGCTCAGACACAATGTCCATAATTTCAAAAATATGCTTCAAGTTCTGCTATTATATATGTGTCAAGCATTGTAGTAGATACCAGGCAATCAGATCAGACACAGTCCCTATTCCACATGGGGCTCACTGTCTAAGAGTGAGAGAGAACAAGTATTTAATTCCCATTTATTTATTTTATTTGTACATATTTATTCTATTTATTTTATTTTGTTAATATGTTTTGTTTTGTTCTCTGTCTCCCCCTTCTAGACTGTGAGCCCGCTGTTGGGTAGGGACCGTCTCTATATGTTGCCAACTTGTACTTCCCAAGCGCTTAGTACAGTGCTCTGCACACAGTAAGTGCTCAATAAATATGATTGAATGAATGAATGAATTTTACAGATGAGATAATCCAGGCACAGAGAAGTCAAGTGTCTTTCCCAAGATCACACAGGAGGCAAGTAGGAATAGAACCCAGGTCTTCTCTTAGGCCAGTGTTCTTTCCATTAGGCTACAGTGCTTCTAAACTGTTGGCCAGTTTGGTCCTGACAAATTGCATGTAAGGCTGAGACAATTCTGCTTCAGATCCAGTGCTGAAACGTCATCCTGGTCTATCACATCAGACCAGTGAAGCAACTGTGCAACTTTGGCAGAAACAAACAGCAACATGGAAGCCCAGTAAGGGAAGGGGGAGTAGAGAAGTTGGGAAAAGTTTGAGTTGGTCAGGGTTAGTAGGTCAGTTAGCTGGTGGCTTAGAAGCAGCGTGGCTCAGTAGAAAGAGCACGGGCTTGGGAGTCAGAGGCCATGGGTTCAAATTCTGGCTCCCCCACATGTCTGCTGTGTGACCTTGGGCAAGTCACTTAACTTCTCTGAGCCTCAGTTACCTCATCTGTAAAATGGGGATTGACTGTGAGCCCCACATGGGACAACGTGATCACCTTGTATCCCTCCCAGTGCTTAGAACAGTGCTTTGCACATAGTAAGCACTTGAAAAATGCCATTATTATTATTATTATTATTATTATTATTATTATTATTATTATTCCACATCCTGGCACAAACCTGATTCACGGGTAATTCAATAAATGAATCAATCAATGTCACTCATTTATTGAGTGCTTACTGTGTATAGAACACTATACTAAGTGCTCAGGAGGGTACAATAAAGATGGTAGATGGGATACCTGTCCTCAAGAAGCTTACAGTCTATTGACTGCTATTAGCAAACTGACCTTCATTTGTTTATTCAGTCATATTTATTGAGCACTTACTGTGTGCAGAGCACCGTACTAAGTGCTTGCAAAGTACAATACAGCAAAATGAAGAGACACAATCCCTGCCCACAGCAAGCTCACAGTCTAGAGGTGGAGAGACAGACATTAATACAAGTAAACAGGCATCCATAAATGAATAGAATTATAGATATATACACACACACACACATATATATATATATAAGTGCTGTGGGGTGGGAAGAGAGGGGAAGAGCAAAGGGAGTGAGTCCGGATGCGGTAGAAGGGAGGATGATCTAAGGGAAAGTGGAGATTAGTCCGGGAAGGCCACCTGGAGGAGGTACACCTTCCGTAGGGCTTTGAAGTGGGGGAGAGTGACTGCCGGATTTGAGGAGGGAGGGTGTTCCATGCCAGAGGGAGGACACAGGCCAGGGGTCGGTGGCAAGACAGGCGAGATAGAGGCACAACGAGAAGGTTAACACTAGAGGAGCAGGGTGTGCAGGCTGGAATGTAGAAGAAGAGAAGGGAGATGAGGTAAGAAAGGACAAGGTGATGGAGAGCTTTGAAACCAATAGTGAGCAGTTTTTGTTTGATACAGAGGTGGACAGGCAACCAGTGGAGATTTTTGAGGAGGTGGGGGTGACACACCCTGAACGTTTTTATAGAAAAATAATCCGGGCAGCGGAGTGAGGTATGGACTGAAGTGGGGAGAGGCAGGAGGTTGGGAGGTCAGAAAGGAGGTTGATGCAGTAATCTAGGCAGGATAGGATGAGTGATGGTACTAACGTGGTAGTGGTCAGATCCTGAGACAAAGGTAACTATAGTGCTTTCTTTGAATCCAGAGGGCTTGGGTTCTAATTCCAGCTTTGCCACTTGGCTACTTTATGATTTTATGCACGACATTTAAGTCTCTGGGCCTCAGTTACCTAGCCTTTTAAATAGAAATTCAATCCCTTTTCGATCAATCAATCATATTTATTTACTAAGTGCTTATTGTGTGTGGAGCGAGTACAACACAAAACAGTTGGCAGGCACGCTCCCTACCAGTAACAGACTTTTAGAGAAGCAGTGTGGCTCAGTGGAAGGAGCACGGGCTTGGGAGTCAGAGGTCATGGGTTCTAATCCCAGCTCCGCCACTTGTCAGCTGTGTGACTTTGGGCAAGTCACTTGACTTCTCTGTGCCTGTTACCTCATCTGTAAAATGGGAATTAAGACTGTGAGCCTCACAACCTTATCATCTTGTTTCCCCCCAGCGCTTAGAATAGTGCTTTGCACATAGTAAGTTCTTAGCAAATACCATCATTCATACCATATTCATACCATACCATATTCAGTCTAGAAGGGGAGACAGACAATAATATAAATTTTAAAAATTACAGATATGTACATAACTCCCTCCTACTTAGACTGTAAGCCCTGTGAGGGACAGGGACTGTGTCTCATCTGCATACGTTGTCTCTACCCCAGCGCTTAGTACAGTGTTTAGCACGTAGTAATCGCTGGACAAATCCCACAGTTGATATTGGAATTCTTTGACACCTCCACAGAGCTCCATCTACTGGATCCTTGGAGCACTGCCTGAGTGACCAGGATCCTGGAATCCAGCTGGATCAGGGCAGGAGCAGGGCAGAGACAGGACTGCAGACTTCACTCTGGATGGAAGAAAAGGGAGGGAGGGGAAGAGGAGAGAGTGTGAGCCCGTTGTTGGGTAGGGATGGTCTCTCTCTGTTGCCAAATTGTACTTTCCAATCGCTTCGTATAGTGCTCTGCACACAGTAAGCGCTCAGTAAATACGATTGAATGCCTGAAGGAGAGGATGGATTGAGACAACGGGGCAGGGGGGATTTGGAAACAGGAGGGGTATCCCGGATTGTTAACTCGCTGTGGGCTCTGTTGAATTGTACACTCCCCTTCAGTGCTAACCGTAAGCGTTCAATAGATTCCATTGACTGAGTGATAGCCATTTAAGTTTACCTGCAGTTTGAATAACACAGAAGTGATGATTCCTCGAGTATTATTATAAGTATGGTATTGGTTAAGCTCTTAGTATGTGTCAAGAACCATTCTGAGTGGTGGGGACTTGTCTGGTCTTATGCATTCATTCAAAAGTAGTTATTGACTGATTACTGTGTGCAAAGCACAGTACTAAGCACTTGGGAGAGTACAATGCAACAATAAACAGTCACATTCCCTGCCCATAACGATCTTATGGTCTACAGCTGGGGAGACAGACATAAATACAAATACATAAAATTACAGAAAAATATGGAATGCTTCACAAATTTGCGTGTTATGCTGCTGAGTCATCTCTGACCCATACTGACTCCATGGACACATCTCTCCCAGAACGCCATTGCTGTGGTAATGTATTCATAGAGTTTTCTTGGTAAAAAATAAGGAAGTGGTTTACCATTGCCTCCTTCAGTGCAGGAATCTTGAGTCTCCACCCTTGACTCTCTTCCATGCAGCTGCTGCCCAGCACAAGTGAGTTTTAACTTGTAGTAAATGGCCTTGCGCTCTGTAGACACTGCCTAAACTAGGAATGGAATGGGTATGCTGCTTCTTGACTTTCCTTCCTGTAGCCAAGACTGGTAGAGTACTGGAAACTCCCCAGGTTTGATGCTGGGGCAGATACAAGTAAATCAGGTCAGACAAAATACCTGTACCATACAAGTCTCACATTCTAAGTACGAAGGTGGATGGGTATTGAATCCTCATTTAGCAGATGAGGAAACAGAGGCCCAGAGGAGTTAAGTGACTTCATCAAGGTCACACAGCAGGCAAGTGGCAGAGCTGGGATTCAAATGCAGGTCCTGGGAAGCAGCCATGGCTAGTGGAAATAGCACAGGCCTGGGATCCAGAGTTGCTTTTTATCAGTAACCTATTACTGAGCCTGAATCATGCGTGGCTCAGTGGAAGGAGCCCGGGCTTTGGAGTCAATGGCCATGGGTTCAAATCCCAGCTCCTCCAATTGTCAGTTGTGTGACTTTGGGCAAGTCACTTAACTTCTCTGTGCCTCATTTACCTCATCTGTAAAATGGAGAATAAGACTGTGAGCCCCCCGTGGGACAACCTGATCACCTTGTAACCTCCCCAGCGCTTAGAACAGTGCTTTGCACATAGAAAGTGATTAATAAATGCCATCATTATTATTTATTATTATTATTCTTGCATATTTTCTGCATTCTAGTTGGTCTGTTGAGATATGTCTAGGCATCAAGGGCTTCTGCTCTCTCTATCTCCCCCCTTGCAAATGCCTTTAAAGGGAATTCATTCAAGCATTCATTCATTTGATCGTATTTATTGAGCGCTTACTTTGTGCAGAGCACTGTACTAAGCTCTTGGGAAGGTACAATGCAACAATAAACCGGGACATTCACTGCCCACATTGAACTTACAGTCAATGTGGGAGATAGGTATGTACATAAGTGCTGTGGGGCTTGGACGGGGGAAGAGCAAAGGGAGCAGGTCAGAGTGAGCCAGAAGTGAGTGGAAGATGAGGAAAAGTGGAATTGAAAATCTTGGAGACAAATCAAAGGAAGAAATTGACAAATTCTAAAGATGTGAACTCACTCCTTACCATGGGGAATACTATGAAATGTGTATCAGGACAGGAGAGGGGTTGAAACAGTCAATATACCTGGGCCTTCTATGTCTTTTTATAGGAATCTCTCTGGGAATCCTTCAGAAATCCTTGGGGACTCTTTCAGAAATTTAACTCTAGGCTTTTAGTTCTGTCCAATAATAATAACTGAAATGTTTTTAAGTGCTTCTTATATACCACTCGTCTAAGTGCTTGGTTAGATATATTTTGATCAGATTGGGGTTTGCAAATGGGCTCCAACTATGAACCGGCGTTCTGGGCTTGACACAAGGGAAATTGAGAGGACAACATGCAGATTGCTATCTGCCCGCCATCCCATCGGGGCTTGCCCCTCTCCTGGGCCCAGAAGTGGCTCGGTTGGTTGAGTATTGAAGGGGATGGCAGCAGAAGAAATGTCCTGCATGGAATCCAGCAGCACTGGGGCTGTAAAAGATTAACTTAGTCCCAAGCCTAGAAGTAGAATAAAATGGGGAGGGCAGGGCAACCTGGAGGGGGGGGACAATGAAGACAGATTTGGAAAGGGAGAAAGGGCCGAGTTTATATCCAGCAGAAGTGGGTAGGACTACTGTATCACACCTCATTTTTCCTGCCTTGCCTGATGGCAGAGATAAATTTGCTGCTCTGACTGGCACCTCTTTGAAAAGCTGCTTTTTGGATTTTGGATAATAGGAGGCATACATTAGAGTGTAAAAAGGCAGGTCTCCCCTCACTGTGGCCGTGGCGAGGTGGTTGCCCTCAGATCAGGGGTGCAGAGAGAAATGGCTGAGGAGCCCACCTTCATTACTGTAGCTTCCTTCTCAATCCATCAAACAGTGGGATTTATTGAGTGCTCACTGTGTGCTGTGCTTGGGAAAGTACAATACATTGGAATTGGTAGACGTGATCCCTGCTCGCAAGGAGGTGACAGTCTAGAGGGAGTGACAGACACTATCTTCTCCCACTCTCTTCTGTGTCATCCTTATACTTGCAACCTTTATTCACCCCTCCCTCAGCCCCACAGCACTTGCGTACACCTCCGCAGTTTATTTAATTATATTAGCATCTGTCTTCCCCTCTAGACTTTAAGCTCACTGAGGACAGAGAACGTGTCTACCAACTCTGTTATGTTGTACCCTCATTCATTCAGTCGTATTTATTGAGCGTTGAGCGCTTGCTGTGTGCAGAGCATTGTACTAAGCACTTGGAAAGTCCAATTCAGCTACAGAGACATTCCCTACCCAACAATGGATTTACAGTGTAGGAGGGGGAGACAGACAACAAAACAAATCAAGTAGACAGGCATCAATAGCATCAATATGGGTTATATGTGGCACTTTGGAGTTTCCTCCCAAGTGCTAAGTTCAGTGCTCTGCATTCTGAAAGCACTCAATAAATTTGATTGATTGGTTGATGGGTTGATATCAAAATAAATCCCACCCCCAATCCTTCTCCCCAACACAGACCCATGTGTCTTTTTTGGGGTGGAATTGGATTGTCTCTGCATGTTGGGCTCTTAGCCTCCCCTGGACCAAATGCAGAACAGTTAGAGCCCATTCTTGAACCCCAAATCTCCTGCTGCATTACAGGCATTCAGCAAGGCTGCCCCCCCATCCGCCCCATCCCTCCCTCAGTGATTTTACCTCTGCTTCTGCTTTGCCTTATCCCTAAATATCCTTTCAGTCCCTTTGTCCAGGGCAAATACCATACCAAAGTCAATTGGGACTTAGGTTTTTCAGCCTGCAAAGAGATGCGATTTTTAATATTCACCTTGAAAAATGGTTCTGTCACATTCCGTGGGAAGCAGAGGTGAAGTTGATATTCCTGCTGCCCCATGGTCTCCCCACAGAAGGGGGCAAAAGGCTTTACTTTGAGGAAATGCAGCTGGTAAAATGAAGCTTGGGTAAAGCAGTACGGCCTGGGAGTCGGAGGACCTGGGCTCGAATCCCAGCTCTACCACCTGTCTGCTGTGTGATCTTGGGTAAGTCACTTGACTTCTCTGGACTTCAGTTTCCTCATCTGTAAATTGGGGATTAAATGCCTGTCCTCCCTCCCCTTCATATGTACCCTTCATATTCATATTTACAGGGACTGTGTCAACCTATTTATCTTTTTCTACCCAAGCACTTAGTACAGTGATTGGCACATAGTAAACCCTGTAACATGCCACAGTAATAATAATCTAGTATTTGTGAAGTACATACTATGTGTCACTCACTGTTCTAAGTGCTGGAATAGATAAAAGGAAATCAGGTTGGACACAGTCCATGCCCTATATGGGGCTCACTGTTTTAGCCCCCATTTTATAGATGAGGTAACTGAGCCCCAGAGACGCTAAGTGACTTGCCCAAGGTCACATAACAGACAAGTGGTGGAGTTGGGAGTAGAATTGAGGTCATTTGACGACCAGGCCCGCACTCTGTCTACTAGGCCGCACTACTTCCCAGTTATTATTATTATTAGTCCTAATTATTATTATCATTATTTTACTGGATGATGTGCAGAATCATTTCCTAAAATGGGGGTTCAGAAGAATGGAAGGGTCATTTCAGCTGACCTCCTGCCTCATCTTCCCGCACATATGATTTTCCATCCTCTGGTCTTCCTAGGGATTGCACATGGGGCTGATAGTCTAAGGAAGGTGGAGGGTGGGTATTCAGTCCCCATTTCACAGATGAAAAAAATCAGCCCCAGAGAAGTTTAGTGACTTGCCCCAGGTCACACAGCCAGCAAGTGACGGAGTCAGGAATAATAATAATAATTGTGGTGTTTAAATGCTTACTATGTGCTATGTACTAATTGCTGGGGTAGATACAGGCAAATCAGGTTGGACACAGGAGTCCCATGTGGGGGCTCACAATCTCAATCCCCATTTTACAGAGGAGGTAACTGAGGTACAGAGAAGTGAAGTGATTTGCCCAAGGTCACACAGCAGACCAGTGACAGAGTCGGCATTAGAACTCATGACCTTCTGACTCGCAGGTCCATGCTATGCCATGGCACTGTATTAAAACCCAGGCCCTCTGATTCCCACATCCGTGCTCTTTCCGCTATGCCACGCCGCTGCTTATCTATCTGACATTCATCTGACATTTTAAAACCATCGAGGAGGTCCAGAGGAAAACCAGCAAACATTCTCAGAAACTTGCTAATGTTCATAGGCTAATTCGGCTCAATAGTTTCCAGCCAAAATGTCTTGACCACGTCATGTCAAACAATCAATCAGCCAAATTTATTGAGCACCAAATACTTAAGAGAATTCAATATGAGTCGGTAGACATGATGATGATGATGATGATGATGGTGGTGGTATTTGTTAAGCACTTACTATGTGTCAAGCACTGAGGTACATACAAGGTAATCGGGTTGTCCCACACGGGGCTCACGGTCTTAATCCCCATTTTACAGATGAGGTAACTGAGGCACAGAGAAGTTAAGTGACTTGCCCAAAGTCACACAGCTGACAAGTGGCGGAGCCAAAATTAGAACCCAAGACCTCTGGCTCCCCAACTGTGCTCTTTCCCCTAAGTCATATTGCTTCTCGCAGACATGCTCCCTGTCCACAAGGAACATAGAGTCTAGAGGGGCAGCTTACAGTCTAGAGTTAGGTTTGCATCCAGACTCTCTATTCCCACAGCATTTAGGGTTTCCTACATTAGTAGAGAGTCCAGTGGATCTTTTTTTCTTAGATGGAGGTGGAGGTTTGGTTTCTGAACAATGTGTTCTGATCCATGACCTGAATCCTGACGTTCAGGTAAACAGTTCTTTAATCAGGCTGTCCGTCTGAGACAACAATGCCTTAAGCTAGATAGAGGATTCTCTTTCCCACTCTGCGATTAGGTGATTTGGAGAAGAGGCCTGGTTGCTTCCATATTCAGCCTGAATAAGTTAGTTCAGCGGGCTATTCCCGATCAGCCTCCTCAGCTCCTTCCTTCTGAATGATTGGGCAAACTAAACCTTTGATCTCCACCCAAGAGGAGTCGCCCAAGATTTGGAGACGAGTCTGCCAATGGGCTTCTCCAGAAGTGCAAGTCGAGGCCACGGAGGTCCTTACTGATTTCTGATGCTGGGGTCGGGAAGCAGACAAGCTGGCGGCAGATGGGAGGGAGGAGTTGTCACCGAGGCGATGTCCCATAAAGATGTTCTGATAAACGAGGAGAAGCCCGCTTCTGTGAGGAAAGTGGGGAGGAGGGAATTAACAGTGTGAGCAGTTTGTTTTCACAAAAAGGGAGAACCGTTGGCTTTGCCAGAAACTTCTGTACATCTTTTCATTGTGCTGACTTCCAGAAAGATGAAAGCTGTTTCTACTGTGGTTTTTAGAATTACACCTACAGGGAGATCTATAGTTAGAACTTCAGCGAACCACAAAGAAACATGCCAATCACTAAAAAACACCTTATACACACTGCCTAGATTCTATTTATAAAGAAGACGCTTGGTATGCAACCTACCATATTATGTATGCCTGATACGTAGCAGTATAGGGTATATATACATTCTTCAGATGCTTACTTAATCTCTGCCATGCATGTGTTTATTAATGAAGCTCCAAGAAAACCCAGCAGCCCCACCTCTCTCTAATTAAATGTTCCCTAAATGAAGCTGGGATTAGCATTCCTATCTAAAAAGCCTATTCAGGTTTAGGTTGGGAAGTCGATGATAGTGGTTTAAACTGATTGTATTTATCTGGTGATGAGATTCTGGATGTTGGCTATTGAGGGATTACAGGCAAATTTATTTCAAAAACACACACCCTCCTGTTTGCAACAACTCTTTCTTCACTGGTAAATACTCTTCAGCAGCTTCCAAAGGGGAGGAACGGGGGAAGCAGTGTGGCCTTGTGGATCGAGCACGGGCCTGGGAATCAGAAGGTCATGGGTTCTAATCCTGCCTCTGCCACTTGTCTGCTGTGTGACCCTGCACAAGTCGCCTCACTTCTCTGTGCCTCAGTTACCTCATCTGTAAAATGGTGATTGAGACTGTGATCCCCACATGGCACAGGGACTGTGTCCAACTTGATTTACTTGTATCCACTCTGGCGCTTAGTACAGTGCTTGGTACCTAGTAATCAATCAATCGTATTTATTGAGCGCTTACTGTATGCAGAGCATTGTACTAAGCCCTTGGGAAATACAAATTGGCAACATACCTAGTAAGTGTTTAACAAACACCATCATCATCTTCACCATTTGGGTACGTTCCACAGAGTTTATTTTTATTTTTTTCAGCTGAATGAGATTTTTAGAGTGGCAGACAGTTTGGTGTCTGAGCAACTGGATTCCTCTCTTTCCTGGGTTCCTCTCATGAAGACTCCAGACCTGATGGGGGGCTGGAAGGTGGGAGGAGGGGATGGTAGGACAAAAACAATCAGGGAGAGAAAGTGGCGGTGGAGGCGGATGAGAGCTTGCGAGCAGGACGGAATGCACCGGCCGCTGGTACTTTCAGGCTGGTTTGCGCTAAGGCCAACAGAGCAGCTGGCCAGGCCCCCTGGAGCAGTTGTCAGCACCCTAATCTAATGTGCACTGCACAAAGCATTTTGTTTGTAAACACAGATTTCAGCAGATTTACCATTAAAGTAGAACTAGCCCAACTTTGCTGAGCCCCAGGCCCAAGTAGGATCAATGAGCCGGGACGTTCCTGGAGCCAGGAACTAGTGGGAGAGGAGGAGAGGGGGCAACAGGGTGGGGCTCTTGCCAGACCTCTCAGAAGGCTGATTCCCTTGCGCTTTTCTTACCCGCATCCTCCGATGGGCCCAGCTAGGACTGGGGCTGGGGTGTGAGGGAAGGACGTTAGTTGGTGGATATTTGGTGGTAGCACTCAAGGGGGGCTGTGGAGATTGGGGATGGGGGAGCCAGATCAGCTGGAAATCCTGCATCTGGGCTGCTGAGTCAGGGAGGACCACTTGGGAGGGTCCAGGTCTTGGGGGTGACTGAGGCAAAGCCCCTCCACCCATGCCCTGGCTCAGGGTGGAGGTCACCCCAGGCCTCCCCATCCCAATGGCTCCACCTTCTTTCCCCTTCCCTGATGGCTTGGGGAGACTTCTGCTCTGTGGACCTGGGAAAGGGGCTTCATCAGGTCAGAAGGAGGGCAAGAGTGAGCGTGTCGGTTGTGAATGTGTGAGTCTGTGTATTATGTGAGTATAAACCTGTGTGTGAAAGTGTGTGCATTCGGTGCATACCAGTCTGTGTGAATGCTGTGCCTGTATATGAATACGAGTCAAGTAGTATTCCTGTCAGCCTGTATAGGGTATGCAGTGAGCTGTGTGTGTGTGTGCTTGTGAGTATTTGTAGGGCGTGCAGCAAAGCTGTGTGTGTGAACATTTGGAGGGAGTTTGGTGAGGCTGTGTGTGTTTAGGGAGTTTAGGGTTGTGAGTGTGTATGTATGAACATGTGTAGAGTGTGCAGTGAGGGTGTACATGTGCTGAATTGTACTTTGCACTTTGTCCAGTGGTCTGTACACAGTAAGCATTCAAAAAATATGATTGAATGAGCAAGTGTAGAGTATGCATTGGGGATGTGTGTGTGTGTGCATTGCTATATTGTACTCTCATTATTACTCTCCCAAGTGCTTAGTACACTGCTCTGCATACAGTAAGCACTCAAGAAATATGATTGAATGAATGGATGAGCAAGTGTAGAGTATGCAGTGAGGATATGTGTGTGTGTGTGTGTGCGTGTGTGTGAGCATTGTTATATTGTACTCTCCCAAGAGCTAAATAGAGTGCTTTGCACAAAGTGCTCAATAAATACAATAAATAATAATAATAATAATAACAATGATATAGTGTGTAGAACATGCAGTGAGAGTTTGTTGAGCATATATATAGTGTGCAGTGAGGGTGTGTGTGTGTGTGAGCATGTGTAGTGTGTGTGAGGAGTGTGAGCATGTGTAGTGTGTGTGAGGAGTAGCATGGCTCAGTGGAAACAGCCCGGGCTGTGGAGTCTGAGGTCATGGGTTCAAATCCCAGCTCTGCCAATTGTCAGCTGTGTGACTTTGGGCAAGTCACTTCACTTCTCTGGGCCTCAGTTACCTCATCTGTAAAATGGGGATGAAGAGTGTGAGCCCCCCGTGGGGCAACCTGATCACCTTGTAACCTCCCCAGTGCTTAGAACAGTGCTTTGCACATAGTAAGTACTTAATAAATGCCATTATTATTATTATGTGCCGAGTGTGCGAGGAGTGTGAGCATGTGCAGAGTGTGCGAGGAGTGTGAGCATGTGTAGAGTGTGCAGTGAGGGTGTGTGACCATGGGTAGAGTGTGCAGTAAGTGTGTGCGCTGCTGGAAAGGGTGGGGCGTGGCTTGTGTGTGTGTGTTGTGTATGTTGGTGGGGATGGAGGTGGCTGTCTCCATGGGGACAGGAGATGCTCGCCCTCCCCCGTTCAGACACTCTCCCTGCCTCTGTGTGTCACACACCACACACTCACACACACACACACACACACACACACACACACACACACACACACACACACACACACACACTCTTCCCTGCTGTGTCCGGTCCCTCGCATCCACCCCCGCCTGCCCAGTCTCTCTCTGCCCCGTCTATCTTTCCCCGTCTCTAACCCGCACGCTCAAAAGGATCGGGACCGGCGGCTCCTCAAAGCCACAGAAACCTTTCAGGGAGGAGGAGGGGGGAGAGGAGGAGGAGGAAGAAGAGAGGAAGAGGAAGAAAAGGAGGGGGGGAAGAGGAGGAGGAGGAAGGAAAGGAGGAGGAGGGGGAGAGGAGGAGGAAGGAAAGGAGGAGGAGGAGAGGGAGAGGGGGAGAGGGGGAGAGGAGGAGGAAGGAAAGGAGGAGAAGGAGGTGGGGGAGAGGAGGAGGGGGAGAGGAGGAGGAAGGAAAGGAGGAGAAGAAGGGCGGAGAGGAGGAGGAAGGAGAGGAGGAGGAGGAGGGGGGAGAGGAGGAGGAAGGAAAGGAGGAGGAGGAGGAGGGGGGGAGGAGGAAGGAAAGGAGGAGGAGGAGGAGGGGGGGAGGAGGAAGGAAAGGAGGAGAAGGAGGAGGGGAAAGAGGAGGAGGAGGGGGCAGCAGCAGCAGTAGGAGCCAAGACCCCCTCCTCCTCGCCCAGCCCAGCTTAGCTCTCCCCTTTCCCTCCCCCTCCTCCCCCTCCTCCTCCTGTCCCCTTCTGCACACGCCAGTCAGGGAGAACCCCTTGGCTCTGTGAAAAGCAGCAGCAGCATTAGCAGCCAGCAGCAGGAGCAGGAGGACCAGGAGGAGGAGGAGGAGGGAGAGGACGTGCTAGACTTCCAGCCCACTCCAGGGGACGATGGTCGGCTTGCCCGGGGTCAGGGGTCTGGCTCATCTGGAGTGGCTCAGCTGGCCCGGAATCACCGTCAGCGTCTGGCTGCTGCTGCTCAGCAACCTGGGCGTCCACATGGCTCTGGCTTCCTCCTTCCTGACAGGTAGGGGCTGTCCTCCCCAAACCCAGGCTCCTCAACCCCATCCTTCACCCCCCAGCCTGTTCCTCACCCCCCATTGGATTGGATTGCTTCTCATTCCCAGATCCTGGGCTGGTTCCCTCCTTCATCCCCCCAAAGGTCCTCCCGGAGCTGGGTACCTGGAGAGGAGGGGAGGGCTGGACTGGCCAGGATTGGGCACCGTGAGAAGGGAAAGGGGCAGGGAGCCGAGCTCACCCCCCCAATCTGCAAAACTGCTTGGCACGGGTGGAAAACCCAGAGCCCGGGTGGTTCTCAGGGTGATCTGGGAGCAGGCAAGGTAGAGAGAGTTGGGAATACCAGCCCTTCTCACCTGAAGCCTGGGAGCACCTCTCCATCCACCACGCAATTCCCGACTCACTACTAGACAATCTGCTGAAGGTTTTCCCCATTTTCCACCGAACCTGCAGGATTCCAAAATTCATCCTGGGCTCTGTCCCCTCTCCCCCTCCCCCCCGACGCCTCACCTTGAATTTAAAGAAAATATATATTTTTTAAAAAGGATAATGATCGTAGGGTGTAATTACATGTTTTCAGACAGGTGAAGATACATGCTTTTTTTTCTGAAGTACATACTTTGCTGACACCTGGTGTGTAAAGGAAAATGTTGTCAATTTCTAGTAAAAGCAAAAAGTGTTATATTTCAAAAAGTGATTCAAACACTAGATTATATGTGGCTGATCAGAACAAGGCCCATTTGCATAGATCTTTAATGTTTCCTTCGTTTTGAAAGCGGTCTGGTGGGATGCCTGATCTTGGAAGATCACAAAAGATGTGAGTTGAAAATGCCGGCACAGCTATAGAATTATTTAGTTTCTTATAAAATGCTTAATATTGCACTAAAGTAGTGCAGTGATATGACACACAAAGAGAGCTACTTTCATTTGTGTAAGAATGAAAAGGCCAGTCATTTACAGAATTTTCTTTGGATCTCATGAAAATTTGCTCTTTTGGAAATGGAATTGTTTCTGGGTGTCTGATTTTGATTCCTTTAGTTGTTTAAAGCCAACCAGTTAAGAAATAAATAGCAAGGGTGCCTGTACTTTCCGGGAAGAAATTATTACCGAGTATCTGTACCTGGAAATTTTAGACCATTAAATTAAAAAAAATGTTTTATTTCTGCTCCAGGATCAGTTGCAAAATGTGAGAATGAAGGGGAAGTTCTACAGATCCCGTTTATCACAGACAACCCGTGTATCATGTGCATCTGCCTGGTAAGTTTGGATTTCAGATACTCACAGCACTTGGGTCCTTGGTGGTAGGAGTTGAATGAGGAGGGGATAGTCCATGCAGTCAGATCATGTAAGGTGATTTCTGAGGTTTGCTGCTTAAAAAGAAAAATTCCATTCCTCAGTCTGGTGAATCATATTTTTGACCTTGAGCTCTCAGAAGTAATCTTCTGGTTGATTGATTTTGTAAGCTTTTTGGACAATTATATGTTACAGGGTGAGTGCCCGTAACTGGTCACAGGTGCTTTCAGTCACTGATGCCCCAAGGTGGATCTTTCTCCATTGTTACTTCTTAGAAGCTGAGGTTGAAAAAGAAGACCAAGTCTTTGGGAGGGGAGAGTGGTTGAAAAAAATACCGGGCAGAATGAAAGATATGAGCAGAAAATTTTCCAGAATTGTTAGACTTTCTAAGTCCCTTGTCCCAAGGACAAGACTCTATATTTTTCTAGCTTTGGTGGTGATTGACAGTTTGGAAGTTCAATGTAGAGGATTTTAAAGGACGGCCCAGCTGTAGTTCAAACATCAATTTTCGTTTTGAATCGTCTTTCAGTTCTGCCATTTAGCCCATTGAATGCTTACAGTCTAGAGTCATGAAGTAGAGAGGCTGAATGAAAATGAAGGAAACGTAGAGAAACAAGAGTTTCCGTATGGTAGGCTCCAAGAGAAATAACGGTTCCTAAGTAGGGGGGAGGGTCTCTTGATTTTTTAAGTACTGCCTTATGATCTAATCATGGTTAACAAACCAAATTAAAGTGCCCCAGAAGTTCACAAAACCTGGCAGGAAAGGCATAAAGGTGATTAATTGCAAGTGATTAATTACTACTGTTTAGTGCAGGGGGGTTCCAGGTTTAAATGGAGAAAGTAATGGGATTCTTATCAGTTTCAGCCTGCAGGCTTTTGTGTTTACACTGTGAAGCAGAGGTTGTCAAGAAAAAGGCAGGGCTAGCATGCAGAAATGATAAATGGGCGAAGGTGAATGTGTCTATCAGCTGGATCCTGGGATTAAGTAAATCAATAGGTACAGAAGTGGAAAATTTATTACCATCCCCAGGATTTTAAATGTTGCCACCAATTTTAACAGGGTAGAGCACTGTTTAGACTGCATTTGGGGGAGCCCCATTGCCAGATAAATTTTATTTAATGACCTGTACACAGAACTGGTTGTCAGGAGGTCTTAATCCTGATTCTTCCCCTGATTTACTGGCTGAGCCCGCAAGAGGCTAAACAAGTCTATTTTGAAAAAACAAAACTGTGGACTCCATGTAGAGCATTTCATCAAGGCTGCGTGTTTACCTCCTCCTTTTTGCGGAAGGAAAGGGGGATTTGCAACCGGCTCTTTTGTTGTGTGTTAGCGTGCGAAGATTGGCATCCGCTGTGGTTCTGCGGACAGTTTTCTTGGGAGATTGAACCCTTGGGGATGGTTCCTGATTGGCCTAGGAGCCGCCAGATTGACAGCTTCTGGCCAGGGTAATTCTTCCTATCTACTAAGGATTTTAAGGATTTGTAATTTAATTCTCCAGTCTCCGCGGCAGTCTTGAGTTTTGTTAGACAAAACAGCTCTTGTTGAAACCCTCCAGCTTTGCGCCAAAGGGAAAAGCAGAATCCAGGGTGGCAGCAGCCTGCTGTCGCCAGCCTTGTCTTCTCTGCCGTGATCCAGGTGGGCATCAAGACCAAGGTTGCCCCCTACTTCCATTAGGCCACAAGTCTGCCCTTGGAGCTGCCAGTGTCCCTGAAGTCTAGGGTGGCAGCAGCTGGGTGAGGAAACAGAACTGGGGATGGGGGTGGGATTAGGGGGAAGAAGCAAGCAGTGGCATTTATAGTTCATTGGTAATAATAATAATTAGGGTACTTGTGCTCGTTCGAAGCCCTGGGGTAGATACAAGTTAATTAGGTTGGACACAGTCCCTGTCCCACATGGGGCTCATACTCTTGTCCCCACTTTTCACAGATGAGGTAACTGAGGCCCAGAGAAGTCAAATGACTTTCCCAGGGTCACCCAGCAGGCATGTGCCGGAGCCAGGATTAGAACCCAGGTCCTTCCGACTCCGAGGCCTGTGCTCTCTCCACTAAGCCATGCTCCTTCTCAAGCTGGTTGTGGTGTTTCTGGGGTGAGCTTAATTCGGGCGTGAAAAACTCCCAGCAATCTCTACCGACGTTATCGTGACGCTGCAGGCTGATTGCCCCGTGAATTAAAAATACATTTTTCCCCTGGAAAAATCCATTAAATGTTAACCCTGCCCCATGCGGCCCCAGCCACTGTCCCTCCTCTCTAAATTGGGGGTGAACGATTCTTCAGGGTGAGTGGGAGGTTTTAGTAGAAGTTAATTAGGTAAGGCCTGTGAAAGGCTTGTAGACCCCCAAGGATAATAAAGGATAATAGAAGATGTTTAACTCCAGAGCCTTGTTAATTAAGGCTAAAATGCAGAGTGATGGTATGTACACACCCACAAACACTGCTGTTGGTATTTAACCACTTACCATGTGCCAAAAGCTGTGATAAGCACCAAGTGCAGGATAATTGGAATGGACAAAGTCCCTGGCCCACATGGGCCTCACAGTCCAAGGAAGAACAGATATTTCATCTCTATTTTGGGGATGAAGAAATGGAGGTAGAGAAGGAAAGTGACTTGTCCAAGGTTACATGGCAGGCAAGTGTCAGAGCCGGGATTAGAACCCAGGTCTCCTCAGTCTCTTTTCTGGGCCCTTTCCAGTAGGTCACTTTAGGGGCTGAATAAGGATGATGTATAAAACAGAGCCCCATGTCCAGAACCCCAGAGGGCCTTACCACTGTCCCCTGGCAAGAGCTAGGAGTGAAGAAGCTGACTCCTTCTTTCCCTCTCTTATTCTGATTTGAAGGTGAGGTACATTTTCTTGGGGAGATAGCAAAGTCTAGTGGAAAGAGCACAACTCTAAAAATCAAGAAAATGTGGTTTTTGCCCAAGGTCTGTGCCTGGCTTGCTGTGTGACCTCAGAAAAGTCACCCAACCTCTGTGGGCTTTGTTTTTCTCATTTCTGAAATGGACATAGTAATCTCTGCCTCCGTTTACCTCACTGGGATGCTGCAAGGACAAAGTGAGATCATTGTTGTGAAAGCGCTTTGGGAAAATAAAAGCGCCATAGAAATTCAAGGTGTGATTATTATTTTTACAGCCAAAAATCACTCTTCAATCCACTTCTGCTAGCATGACCTCCTCTCCCCTGCTCCGCCTCCTTTAGGCCTGCTAAGGTGATGTCCAAAGGGTGCTACCTAGGGGTGACTGCACTGTTGGCAGATATGCTGGGTAGGTAAAAATAATAATTGTGGCATTTGTTAAGTGCTTACTGTGTGCCAGGCAATGTACTAAGTGCTGAGGGCAGATACAAGCAAATTGGGTTGGACACAGTTCCTGTCCCACATGAGGCTCACAGTCTCAATCCCCATTTTACAGATGAGGTAACTGAGGCACAGAGAAATTAAGTGACTTGCCCAAGGTCACACAGCAGCTCCTTGGCAGAGCCGGGATTAGAACCCAGGTCCTTCTGAATCCCAGGCCCATGCTCTATCCACTAGGCCATGCTGTTTCTCTAGTCTACACAGTCAGCCCTCTTATTGGTCTCCACCATCCCCCCACCCCAGGCTTCTACCATGGTGTCATTATTATTATTGTTATTATTATTATTAAGGGCCATCCAGTCATTTCCGATTCATAGCGACTCTATGGATGCATTTTCTCCAGAATGTCCTGTCTTCTGCCATAATCTGTAACCTTTCTAGTGGTTCTTCCGTTATCATTGTTATGGTCTCTATCCATCTAGCTGCTGATCTGCCTCTTACACGTTTTCCCTGGACTGTTCCTAGCATTAGTATCTTCTCTAGAGAATTAATACCTTGTCTTAATAATAATAATAATAATAATAGCATTTATTAAGCGCTTACTATGTGCAAAGCACTGTTCTAAGAGCTGGGGAGGTTACAAGGTGATCAGGTTGTCCCACGGGGGGGCTCACAGTCTTCATCCCCATTTTACAGATGAGGTAACTGAGGCACAGAGAAGTTAAGTGACTTGCCCAAAGTCACACAGCTGACAACTGGTGGAGCTGGGATTTGAACCCCTGACCTCTGACTCCAAAGCCCGTGCTCCTTCCACTGAGCCATGCTGCTTCTCATCATTTTCATCATTTTCAGCCTCCTTTCTTGAGAGGTTCAGGACCCTTCCCCCAGAGTCTCTGCTGCACAGTGGGCTTGCATTGGACATGTATGTTTGTATGTGTGTGTGGTTGTGTGTGTACATGCAGACCCCCTCCCGCAAGTCTTGAGTTTCCTTACTTGAATCGAGACAGTTCAACACCGCCTATCCTTCCCCCAACCCGGAGACAAATTGCCCACCATTCAGTTGGTTTTTATAACACTAAAGTTGCGCCTTTCTGTGAAACTAGCGTTCGTTGAGAAACACTCTGGTGTTTTTATGAGGGACACTCCCCTGCCCTAAATTCGTGTGGGAATTGTCTGTACTCTAGGCAAGAGGTGATTAAATTCTGAGGGGCAGTGGTCTTATGGTCGCCGGGTCTTTAAGTCCCCCTGCGATGCCACTGCAGCAAGAATTCTCTTTCTCTTTGCCAGAACTGGAGCCTGGAAAACCAGTACATGTTTGTCTTCCTTGTCAATACCTGTTCTCTCCCACTTAGACAGTGAGTCCCAGGTGGGACAGGGACAGCATCTGACTATTTTGTAACTACTTTATTGCTTAGAATAGCACCGGGCACATAGTAAGTGCTTAAGAGATACCATAATGATAATAATGATTATTATTTGCCTTCCCCTTCTCTGGAGCCACCGCTCGGTATCAAGGATAAAGCTCTCAATTAATGCTGCTGGTGAGAATAAGAACATAAGAGAATATGGTCATTTCAGAATTTCCACTTGGAAAAGAATGAGCAATTTTTCAGGCACTTACTATGTGCCAGGCACTATACTAAGAACAAGGGTAGATACAAGCTAATCAAGTTGGACCCAGTCCATGTCCCATATTGGGAGCACAGTCTCAATCCCCATGTTACAGATGAGGTAACTGAGAAGTTAAGTGACTTGCCCAAGGTCACACAGCAGACAGGTGAGGCTCAGTGGAAAGAGCACGGGCTTGGGAGTCAGAGATCATGGATTTTGATCCCGGCTCTGCCACTTGTCAGCTGTGTGATTTTGGGCAAGTCACTTAACTTCTCTGGGCCTCAGTTCCCTCATCTGTAAAATGGGGATTAAGACTGTGAGCCCCACGTGGGACAACCTGATCACCTTGTATGCTCCCCAGCGCTTAGAACAGTGCTCTGCACATAGTAAGCGCTTAACAAATGCCATTGTTATTGTTATTATTATTAAGCAGCAGAGACTGGATTAGAACCCAGGTCCTCTGACTCTCAGGCCTGTGCTGTATCCACTTAGACCACACAGCTTGACAGACTGAAGTTTTTTTTAATAGTACTTGTTAAGTGCTTACTATGTGCCAAGCACTGTTCTAAACCCTGAGGTAGATACAAGTTAATCAGGTTGGGCACAGTCCCTGTCCCACATGGGGCTCACACTCCTAATCCCCATTTTACAGATGAGGGAACTGAGGCCCAGAGAAGTGAAGGGACTTGCCCAAGGTCACACAGCAGACAAGTGGTGGAGCTGGGATTAGAACCCATGACCTTCTGATTCCCAACCCTGTGCTCTATCCCTTAAGCCACGCTGCTTCTCCGTGTTGGATAAAGTTGGATAAAGACTAGTAGAACCTTATAGAGGATTCATAGAGAATGATAATGATAATAATTATAACAATAATGTTGCTTATTAAGCCCTACTATGTTCCGTGCACTGTGTGTATCTGGGATAGATACAAGATAATCAGGCTGTACACAGTCCAAGCTTACGGTCTAAGTAGGAGGGAGAACAAGGATTGCATCCCTATTTTATGGATGATTTAACAGAGGCACAGAATAGTTGAGTGATTTACCCCAGGTTACTCAGCGGACCAGTAGCAGATCTGCTTCCCATTCCAGGTTACTCAGCAGATCTGGAATGGGAACCCAGGGCCTTAGATTCCCAGGCCTATGTTCTATCCATTTCACCATGTTTCTTTCCTGAGAACTAGAGATTCCCCTTCACCTCCCAGCCCTGGTTCTGTACGTGTTCCTCTGCTCTCACCTCACCTGCTCCACTGTCACCTGCACTGAGTGTTAATCTGCAGCCTTCCATACTTCATTCTGGTATTAAAAACTTCAGTCATACCATCTCTGGACCATCCATTCTAAGATTTTATCTTTGACCCAGGCCTGGGAAAAACCACGTGATGGTTGCCCACCTGGAAACCCATTCATTGAGTTTTTTTTGTCTAATCATCCATGAACGTTTCTGAATGTCATAGGGCATTTCTTTTTTTTTTTTTTTTCCAAACCTGTCACCCTCAAGAGTCATCTGGGTGTTCCTTCATCCTGGCACTTTGGGGTCTCATGAACAACAATTTCATCCTTCCCCAGTCTACATCCTTCATGATCCTGTGAACATCAATCATGTCTTCGGTCTGCATCTTGCCAGACTGAAGGATCCTAATCCTTCCAATCTTTGTAAGCTCTTGGAGGCAGAGATTTGTCTACCAACTTTATTGCTTAGTACAGTGCTCTGCACACAGTAAGCGCTCAATAAATACGATTGAATGAATGAATGAATGTATTCTTTCCCATTCGTTTAGTACAGAGGTCTTGTGGCTTAGTGGAAGGAGCATGGGCTTGGGAGTCAGAGGACATGGGTTCTGATCCCAGCTCTACCACTTGTCTGCTGTGTGACCTTGGGCAAGCTGCTTAACTTCTCTGTGCCTCAGTTACCTCATCTGTAAAAGGGGGATTAAAACTGTAAGCTCCACGTGGGACAACCTGACTACCTTGTATCTACCCCAGAGCATATAACAGTGCTCAGCACATAGTAAGCGCTTAACAAATACCGTCATTATTATTATTATTCATAGTAAGCCCTCAATAAATATCACTGATGTATTGATCGATTGATTCTCCAGCTCTTTATGTCCTTTCTTCGACTTGGTGGCTAGAACTGTATGCAAAATTCCAAGTGCTTTCATTGAGAAGCCATGTGGCCTAGTGGAAAGAACATGGGCTTGGTAGTCAGAGGGCATGGGTTCCAATCCTGACTCTGCCCCTGGTCAGCTGTGTGACCTCTGGCAAGTCACTTATCTTCTCTGTGCCTCATTTTGCTCATCTTTAAAATGGGAATTAAATACCGGTCCTCCTTTCCTCTTAGACCAGGAGCCCCATGTGGGCTCGCCAATCTATCTTAGAATGAATGCTTAGTTCTGTGCTTGGAAAAAAAAAAAGTAAGCACTAAACAAATGCCTCAGTTATCAAAAGCAATCAATCAATCAATGGAATTTATTGAGATTGTACTATGTGCAGAGCACTGTACTAAGCTCTTGGGGGAGTACAATACAACAGAATTAGTAGGCGCGTTCTCTGCCCTTAACGGAATGACAACTTTTGCTTTGTTTTTTCATCTCCTTTCGTCTTGGGACCCTTCTTGTGTGTGGTTCCCATCTCTGTTTCCTTTCTTCCTCAGAACACACTTGTGCCATACATGCTTGAATGCAACCATGTCTATCGGTGCAGCCAAAGATGGTGAAAGATCGTCCCATCTCGGTCCCCATCTGCATGAGGCCTATGTGGGACAGGGACCGTGTCCAATGCGATTATCTCGTATGTCCCCTAGCACTTAGTACTCTGCTTAGCACATTGTAAGCACAGTGTCATTGTCCAGCTGTTCAAGATCCATCACTGTTCTAGGTTGCTCAACGGGGCCAAGGGAAAGACTGGAGACCAAAGTGGATCGTGGAGGAAGTGAGCAAATTGACCAATGTTTCATTACAGATACGAGAGGGAAAGGGAGCGACTGTAAAAGGTGCTTTAGGTTATTTTACCTTCTGCCCTTTCCCAAGTTCTAACGTGTTTTCTTTGAGTCTTTTAGGAGTATCCCAAGTAGTTAACATTCTTCAGTTGCGCCGAAGTCCGAAAGCGCCATACAAACGCAGAACATACTGTGATTTCGCTTGGCCCAGCGGGAGACGTAAACTGCGATTCGTTTTCGGTCTGTAGGTTGAAAGGCTTTGAAAGAGTCTAAGCTGCACTTTGGATGATGAAAATCATCCAATTTACTTGAAGTTGGTCTAGCTTTTTTGGCAGAAAGATAAGTAAAGCTCAAAATAAGCTCATATCTTATTTCATAACATGTACTAAAAAAAAGTCCAACCTCAACTTAAGCCTAAAAAAAAGACATAAAATGTTATAGTCTGGAGGATATAGGTGGCATGGAGACCTGATTACAATTAAGGGGTAAACCTTTGAAAGCCTCCCAAATCAGCATTTCCCGATTTAAGCGTTTGTGCTGGGAAATGTTTCAAAAGAGGAATGAGTTCGCTGCCATGGGGATGGCAGTGATGGTTGGGGACGGCGTGGGGAATCGAGGCAGTTCTCATTTGTTTTTGGCATAAAACCATGTTTCTTGCCAGAAGCCAGCAGGGGCCCAGGCAAAATCTGCTGGTCGGCAAGTGAAGGATCCAGCTTTAAGGTGAAGGACACAAGCACCTGTCCACATGTTTTGTTTTGTTGTCTTGTCTCCCCCTTCTAGACTGTGATCCCGTTGTTGGGTAGGGACCGTCTCTATATGTTGCCAACTTGTACTTCCCAAGCACTTAGTACAGTGCTCTGCACACAGTAAACGCTCAATAAATACGATTGAATGAATGAATGAGTCCGTGAGACTGAGAATGCACAGCCAGAGAGATAGGAGGAAGCCTTTTCTGGCTAACCTCTAATGTCCTCGCCCTATTTTCCCTTGATGATGATGATCAGGCAGAAACTCCTCACCCTGGGCTTCAAGGCTGTCCATCACCTCGCCCCCTCCTACCTCACCTCCCTTCTCTCCTTCTACAGCCCACCTCGCACCCTCCGCTAATCTCCTCACCGTACCTCGCTCTCGCCTGTCCCGCCATCGACCCCCAGCCTACGTCATCCCCCAGGCCTGGAATGCCCTCCCTCTGCCCATGTGCCAAGCTAGCTCTCTTCCTCCCTTCAAGGCCCTACTGAGAGCTCACCTCATCCAGGAGGCCTTCCCAGACTGAGCCCCTTCCTTCCTCTCCCCCTCGTCCCCCTCTCCATCCCCCCCACCTTACCTCCTTCCCTTCCCCATAGCACCTGTATATATGTATATATGTTTGTACATATTTATTACTCTATTTATTTATTTTACTTGTACATATCTATTCTATTTTATTTTGTAGTATGTTTGGTTTTGTCTCCCCCTTTTAGACTGTGAGCCCACTGTTGGGTAGGGACTGTCTCTATATGTTGCCAATTTGTACTTCCCAAGCGCTTAGTACAGTGCTCTGCACACAGTAAGCGCTCAATAAATACGATTGATGAAACATCCAATCTACCAGCACCAAGGGGCAGGTGAGGCGTAGGGGAATCGCCCTTAGTAACAAGGCCCTGGTGAGCCAACCTTTCAGGCAACATTGCCTAGTGGATAGAGCACATGTCTGCGAGTAGTCAGAGGACCTGGGCTCCAATCCTGGCACTGCCACTTGTCTGCTGTGTGACCTGGGTCAAGTCACTTAACTTTCCTGTGCCTCAGTGATCTCATCTGTAAAATGGAGATTAAGACTGTGAGCCCCTTGTGGGATATGGAACAACCTGATTACCTTGTATCTACCCCAGTGCATAGTACATACAGTGCCTGGCACAAAGTAAGCGCTTAACAGATACCATGAAAAAAATAATCAAAGATATTTATTGCACATCTACCATTTACCAAGAACAGTACCAGGCACTTGGAAATGTACCAAAGAAGGAAAACCTGTTCCCTGCTCACTGGGAGTTTACTGTACACTGGAGGGCAGGGAATCTTTCCAACCAATGATTTTGTATCTACTTCAGGACATAGTACAGTGCCTGGCACGTAGTAAGCACTTACCAAATACCAAAAAAAAACCCAACCCTTATCCCAAAGCGAGTAACAGGTCTTCTGTCCTTGAGCTCTGGCCTCTCCTATGACCCCATTTCTTAAAAAGGCAGAAGCAAATAAAGTTGTCACATTTGTGAAAGGTATTCTCTCCATTTCCCTTTGTTTCCCATCCATTCTAGCTCATTCTGAAGTGCTTTTTTTCCCATAACCCCTGAGAAAAATCATGTCATTTCCACAGAAACAGCTAATAGCCAGCAATGCTCTGTAAAAACCACAACTAAGACAGTTCTGTTTTCCTCTCTCCCCGCCTGCACCATCCAAGGTGTCAACTGCCACCAGAAGTGGTGATGATACATCTCTACCTTTTATCGCCGAAATGTAGAGCTGGATAAAGTGGATGAAAGCTCCAAAATCCAGCCCCAACAGTGGAAAGCTAAGAGAAGCCTGAAGGCAGGAGTCAGGAAACTGGAAATCAGAGCTTTGCTTGGCCCGGATTTCTTCAGCACAAAACATCATTCTCTAGTTTGAATTTCCTCTTTTAAACCCAAATGGGCAATGAAGAATTTGACCTTTGCTCATAAAAGCAATGTGCAATTGGGTATTATAAGAAATGGTGTTCCACCAGCCCACCAGCCTGAACCAACCTGAAAACAGAGGGACCTTGTGTGGGTTCATACACTTTTAAAACAGCTCATCACTAACTAATTGCTCCCATCGGCTTTTCAGAGGGTCTTTGCCCACGTTCCCTGATCCCCAGAATTGCCAGTCAGAGATGGGCTAAATCTTTTCTCTTAGCATATTCAGAGCGTGTTCAAAGAGCATGAGAATCCAGTGTTTTGGTGACAAAATATAGTGAAGCCCAGATGAATTTTGGAGAAATAGCACATGCCTGAAAAAAACCACCAAACATATCTTCTGTACCTATTCTTGTTTTAAATAGCACCACTGAATCCTATCCAGCCTCTCTGTGGCCCCCTGGAAGATAATGGATCCCATTGCCCTGTTAGGGACTACGAACACATCCCTTGGGTGAGTTTTGGAGAGTGTAGCTTTTCTCTATCCCAACAACAACAATAATAATAATACTAATAATAATAATAAGGATGGTATTTAAGTGCTTACTATGTGCCAAGCACTGGTCTAAGCACTGATAGCTTAGACCACTGAATGAGGCCCTTACACGTAGTGTTGGCTTTGAAAAGTGACTTGATAGAGAAGTCCCAGGATCCCTTGCAGACATACTGACTCATCACTCCATGTCATACACCAGGCATGAAGGTCCATTTTACTTTATCTAGGTGTCTTCTGAAAATGTAAAAGGATCTTCTCAAAATAGTGGGAGGAACTTGGGGTAAGTCTTCCCTAGGGAACTTGCTTTTTGTGGGTTCATCCTCACTCCTGGACCTTGGGCAAGGGCAGTTAGAACCTGCTGTATGACCTTGGACAAGTCACTTAACCTCTCTGGGCCTCATTTCCTCAACCTCTCTGGGCCTCATTTCCTCATCTGTATAATGGGGATCCAGAACCTGCTCTCCCTCCTCCTCGGCCTTACTTCCCTTGTAGGCCAGAGACTGTGTTTTTGCTTTGTTTTGGGGTTTTGGGGGGTATTTGTAAAGCACTTGCTATGTGCCAGGTACTGTTCTAAGCTCTGGGGAAGATACAAGGTAATCAGGGTGGACACAAATGTCCCACACGGAGTTCACAGTTTTAATCCACATTTGCAAGTGAGGTAACTGGGGCACAGAGAGGTTAAGTGAATTGCCCAAGGTCACACAGCAGACAAGTGGCAGAGCCGGGACTAGAACTTATTAATGATTTGTATATATCTATAATTCTATTTATCTATTTTGATGCTACTGATGCCTGTCTACTTGTTTTGTTTTGTTGTCTGACTCCCCCTCCTAGACTGTGAGCCCGTTGTTGGGTAGGGACCATCTCTATCTGTTGCTGAATTGTACTTTCCAAGCACTTAGTACAGTGCTCTGCACACAGTAAGAGCTCAATAAATACGAGCTCTTGAATGAGTGAGTGAATGAACCTAGGTCTGTTCTCTGTCCACTGAGCCACGCTCCCTCCCAAATGCTGTGTTCAAATGTCTTGTCCATTCTCGAGTGCTCAGTACAATACTGGGCACATAGTAGAGGCTTAACACATATCACAGTTATTATTAGAGTACAAATGTGTATTGCTGAGTCCAACAGAGAGCATGTGTGGTATTGACACAGTTGGGGATTTAGAAGAGTAGGGGGAAGGCACGGTCAGGTGTAAACACAATTCAGAATTTAGATAAAGTTGTGGTATAGTCACTGTGCCAACCCAGTGTGTAGTCAGGGTGAAAGCCTATTTAGGGCCTAGGCATAGCTATGGTTCAGACACAGTTGGCAGTTGAGCTATTCAAATTTGGCTTCTATGCCCTCTGGACTCTAGCTTTGCCAAACTGAAGGAAATGCAATTGGGGAGGGAAACCCTGGACTCTTAAGGGGCAGCTGGATATTTTGTTGCCATTCCTACTTAATTCCTCTGAGCCATCCTGTGCCACTCTTGTCATTCAATCCCTAGACCTCATTTTCTCTTGTTGTCAAACAGTAGATCTAGGGAGGCCGAACTGGGATTGTACAGTCCTGCTAGAAACAGCTATCCGAGTTGGTGCCTTTGGCCTTGGATATTCACTGTGGACCTGAGTTGTCCCTGCAGGGTTGTCTCGTCTTATGCTGTCGATTTGTTCTGACCCATGTAGACAGCATGGACACATCTCTCCCAGAGCACCCCACCTCCATCTACAAACATTCTGGTAGTGTATCCATAGAGTTTTCTTGGTAAAACTACAGAAGTGGTTTACCATTGCCACCTTCCGCGCAGTAAACTGAAATCTCCGCCCTCGACTCTCTCCCATGCCGCTGCTGCCCGGCATGGGTGAGTTTTGACTTCTACCTGTTTGCCTTCCACTCGCTAGCTGCTGCCCAAGCTAGGAATGGAATAGGTAGGCCTCTGCTTGACTCCCTCCCATAGCCAAGACTGGTAGAGGTGCCACCTTGAGAGGGAAGGGCTATGTTACCATTATGAAAACTTGTAATGCTCTACTGGCATATAGGTGTTCTTCTCACCCAAGGGGATTGAGGCTAAATCAAGGAGATCCTAAGCTAAAAATCATTTGAGGGGGGCAAGGAGAGAAAGACAATGAATGGAGTCAGTATCTTTGTAATGACCATGTTAGCTTACAGTCTATCATACTTTAAGAAGATGCCACTGCAGGAGAAAGAGAGAGAGGTGTGTGTGTTTAGGATTCACAGTCGTAACCACATTATACACACACAAAGGCAGTCCTTTCTTGTGCTAATATGTTTGTTGTCCTGAGGGTATAGTGAGGTTTTTGCTTCCCCCTCTTTACCTCAGGATCTACTCAAAAAGAACCCTTCCTTTCTTGATTGCCTTGTGTTCTGTTGAGCTGCCTTTCACATTTGACTCCCAGTTTTCAGTTGAAATATCTGCCTTGTTTTCAGTTGCTCAGACTTAGCTCACCTTGTAGCAGTTGTTTGGGTATCCTACTGTTGATTTCCCTCACAACTTCCAGATCCTCAATGTAGGATAGTGACTTTATTTGAGGACTTTGTGTTTTGTGAATTTGAAGTGAAAAAGGAGAAAATTTGCTTCATGCAAACAACCTCCAGCTTTTTTTTTTTTCTCTCAGGTCTTCCAGGCCAGAAAAGGGAATATTTGAGGTGACCCAGGAGGAATTTGCTTCACGCAAACAACCTCCAGCTTTTATTTCTCTACCTAAGGTCTTCAATCCCTCTCAGGGTCACACCTCAAGAGTTTCCAGTACTCTACCAGTCTTGACTATGGGAGGGAGAGTCAAGCTGAGGCCCATCCATTCCTAGCTTGGGAAGTGGCTAGGGAATGGAAGACAATCTGCTACAAGTCAAAACTCACCCATGCTGGGAGGCAGCAGCAGGGGAGAGAGTCGAGGGCAGAGACTCAAGTTTACTCCACAGAAGGAGGCAATGATAAACCACTTCCATATTTTTTTCAAGAAAACTCTATGGATCCACTACCAGAATGATTGCATATGGAGGTGGGCATTCTGGGAGAGTTGTGTCCATGGTGTCACTATGGGTGGGAGACAACTCGATGGCATAAGGCAAGACAAGATCCTCGATTGCCCTCCAATCTTGAGCACGGCCTTTAGGTGATGCTGACAGAATTGTTCAGGAAGTTAGATGTGGTGTTATACTGGGGTAGGGCTCTCTGACAATATTCCAATGGATGTGCCAACCCCATCAGCTCTATTTTCCACTATCTTGTCCCTCTTGGCCCTGCTGGTTAATGTGCTGCCCAGAAAACTCTATAATTCAGTTTGACCACGGTAGGACTTTGGCTACGCCTTGGGTTTCCAGGTGCAGACTGAAATGGCACATTCATTGCCTTCTGACCTGCCCATAGGGCCTGGCTGACTTTATAAAGTGGTTTCTGGTCCTCTGCAGTGTTGTTTAGTGGCGAGAGCCCAAACCTGGGAATCAGTAGGTCGTGGGTTCTTATCTCGGCTCTGCCACATATCTGCTGTGTGACCTTGTGCAAGTCACTTCACTTCTCAGTTATCTCATCTGTAAAATGGGGATTAAGAACGTGAGCCCTATGTGGGAAAGGGACTATGTCCAACCTAACTTGTATCTACCCCAGCTCTTAGAACAGGGCTTGGCACATAGTAAGTGCTTAACAAGTACCATTGTTGTTATTGTTATTATTATTATTATTATAATTAGTTGTGTGCTTCTAAAGGCTTGTCACTTGCATATGACAATTCTTGAATGACTGTCTTTAGGACTGTAGATAAATATGTTGCCGACTTGTTCTTCCCAAGCACTTAGTACAGTGCTCTGCACTCAGCGCTCAATAAATACGATTGAATGAATGAATACTCATAGCCGCCTGACTTGGGAGATTTCCTTGGAGGAGAGAAAGCCTACTAAATGTCTGCTTCCAGGTCTCTTGTTGCATCCTCCAGCATAGCTGTGTGGAATAAACTGACCAGGACTCAGCCTAACACTTCATCCCTGTTGACCCCTATTAGCGATGTGAGGAGGAGCCAGCCAGGGAATCAGTTCCTCAGTTTGGACACAAACAGCCTCACGCCATGAAGCAGTCTCAGAATCTAACTCTCTGGGGCTGCCAAATTTTCCAGGCAATTTCCAGAATGTGGCTCCAGTGATGGTGTCATTTCCCTGAGGTCTCACTGCTATCCCTGTTTCGCCCCCATAATCAACGTCCCTCAAAGACCATGTCGGCCATGTCATGCTGTGGCCCCAAAACACATTGTGAGTCTGGAAGCAGGTGACACAATTCAGCGTGGCTTAGTGGATAGCCTGCGCACAGTAAGCACTCAATAAATAGGATTGAATGAATGAATGATAGACCATAGGCCTGGGAGTCAAAGGACCTGGCTGCTAATCCTGTCTCTGACCCATGTCTTCTGTGTGACCTTTGGCAAGTCACTTATCTTCTCTGTGCTTGTTATTTCATCTGTAAAATGGGGATAAGAGCATGCATCCCATGTGGGTCAGGGACTGTGTCCAACCTGATTAACTTGTATCTACCCCAGTGCTTAGAAAAGTGTGTGGCGCATAGTAAGCATTTAAAGAGTACCATAATCGTTATTCTTATTAGTATTATTATATTCTCCAGTAGCCAGTCCAGGTGGATTCTGTTTAGACCTGCCAGAATTGGGGACTAGTGGGAAGGCTCTTCCTCAAGCTGATCTTTCATCTTGAAAATGGTGAGGATGGTAAAATCTTGGAGGGCCGGTGGTATTTCTAGATCTATCAATCATTAGTGTTCACTGAGCACTTAATACGTGCAGATCACCATAAGTACAGTACAACGGAGTTGGAAGACAGTCCCTGTCCACAACAGACTTACAGTCTAAATATTTCATGAATTAATGAAGAGCCCTCCAGAGAACATTTGGGTGTTGACAGTAGTTGTGGGGTACACACAGAAGGGTAAGTGGTATAGCCAGGGGGTAGGCATAGCCAGGCTGTGTATACAGTCAGGGTACAGAGAAGAGAAGCAGAGAAGTGGCATGGCCATGTTTTGTTTTGTTGTCTCTCTCCCCCTTCTAGACTGTGAGCCCATTGTTGGGTAGGGACAGTCTCTATCTGTTGCTGACTTGTACTTCCCAAGAGCTTAGTACAGTGCTCTGCACACAGTAAGCACTCAATAAATACGACTGAATGAACGGCCTAGTGGAAAGAGCATGGACCTGAGATTCAGAGGACCTGGATTCTGATCCTCACTCTGCCTCTCATCTTTGGGCAAGTCATATAACTTCTCTGTGCCTCAGTTTCCTCATCTGCAAAATGGGGATTGAATCTTACTCCATCCTACCTAGACTGTGAGCCCCATGCAGGGCAGAGAATGTGTCCATCCCGATAACCTTTTATCTTCTCCAGTTCAACTTGAACAGTACGTGACATATATTAAGCACTTAAATGCCATTATTATCATTAATGATTATAGATGAAGTCACGGTACAGTCAGTGTAGACAGGTCCTCACTTGCAGATCTCAGTGGGTATGACATGGCTGCTCTGGGGACTACCTCAAAAGATGTGACAAGTGCCATATCATTGCAAGTTGGAAGGTTCTGTATGTTTTGCAATAGCAGAGGATGGATTTAGGAGAAAGTTTATACTACTTGATTCTCTGGGAAATATTGGAGCTTTTCCGTACATGTGGCATGCCTCAGATGACAAGAATAAGGCACAGAGCAGCTAATGAGAGTTGTCCAAGCCACACCGTGGGTAAGGATAAGAACTTAAGAGCTTCAGACCTTCAAGTTTTTTTGTTTTTTTTTAGTGGTATTTGTTAAGTGCTTACCGTGTCAAACACTGTTCTAACCACTGGTAGGTACAAATTAATTGTCAGTCACAACCAACTAGATACACTGTTGTACTTCTCCTAATCATAATAACTGTAGTTTTTGGTAAGCGTTTACTATGTGTCAAGCACTGTTCTGGAGATACAAGATAATCAGGTCAGACAGTCCCTGTTTCCACATAGGGCTCACAATCTAAGGAGGAAGGACAACAGGTTTTGAATTTCCATTTTAAAAATGAATTGCCTGAGAGAGTCACAAAAATAGGGATTGCGTAGCCTTTGCCGATGACTTGAGATAGTGAATAACCTTGAGTTTGTCCCTCTTCAGTGCTGAGTTTGTGGTCTCTTTTCATGTAATGACCAGATTATAGCCCTTGGAAGAACCCAGCCCCAAGGAAACCAAAAATCGAATGGCTGTTAGTGCTGAAAGGCCAGGTTAGTGACCAGGAGGAGGATAATCCATTTTTGGTAAAATGAAGAACTTCCAAACTTGGACTATAAAGGATCTTAGTCAGTGAAATTGGGACAGGTACCCAAATGCCAAAGTTTAATGGAAAAATGTAATATAACTTGCAGATTTCTTTGGAATGTTTCTACAGTAAGTGCAAAATGGATCTGTGTATCTGCAAGCTCATTTTATTGCCAATAAGAACAACATTATTAAAGAGCTGGTCCAGAATCAAAATGGAGTTGTAAAGGCATATGGTTACCTGAACACTGACTTTTATAAGCTTTCAAGTTTCTTCCATTGAGTTGCTAATGATCCTTTTAAACATTATGATCTTAAAAAAAACATCAGGGGTATCTGGTGTTTGGCAGTGGCTTGGGAAATTAAAATATTTTTTCTACAACAATAGTTTTCTTTCCCCATTATGTCTGCAGTGCCAATTTTTGGGTGCAGAGAACAAAAACTTAAGCTTAATTTTTAAAGTAAGCAGCCTAAACCAATTTTGACCTCAAAATTCATGAGGCCCAGTCAGAAGAGGTAGATTTGTGCATACATGAAACACTGTAGCTTTCCAGGGTTTCTATAGACTATTGAAACTGAAAGAATTTAAAAAGTGCAATTTACTTTTCATCATGTAGGCAACATGGGAGTTTTTTACATTTTTCACAGGTTGCACAATGAAACTACTGTCGAAGTGCTGGTTGTCCTCTCTGTCAGGAATGGGAAAGTCTGGTGGCATTGTGGGTTTGGCAAATCGTCTCCAACACTGGTGTTTGGCCACATATGAATCTGCCTCCAGCTCACTCTCTCTCTCTTACTCTCACTCTCTCTGTATTTATTAAACGTTTACTGTGTGTCAGGCATGATAATAAGTGCAAGGATAGTTGGAAGCTATTCAGGTTGGACACAGTCCATGTCCCAAATGGGGCTTAAAGTCTTAATCCCCAATGTACAGATGACGTAACAGAGGCACAGAGATGTTCAGTGACTTACCCAAAGTCACACAGAAGACAAGTGTCGAGGCAGGATTAGAACCCAGGTCCTTCTGACTCGACTAGGCCAAGCTGCTTCTCTCTCTCCCTCTCTCTTTCCTTTTTTCTTCTATATCTCTTTCTCTGTCTTCCTCTGTCTCCCAGTTTCAGGACACACATCTCTGTGCTGAGATGAGGACACGGTGCTTGATGACTTGTTAAAACGTTTTCTGGGAGAGGGCCGTCTTTCAGATGTTGACTGTTGCTGGCTCAATGATGGATTGGGGCTGTTGAGGCCTGCGCTTGGAGCCTGCTCAGTGGTGCCTTTGTGGGTTGGAAGGGGCTGGCAAATGTGCCCACCTTGCCCCGTTGCCCCAGATTATGGGGACTGGTGGGTGGTTGGGCCAGAGAGTGCCAGGATAATTCCCATGACGGGCTTCCTTTTGGCAGTGGGAATCTGAGAGGGTCAGGGCGGTGGATCCTGTGGTCGGGAATGGTTGGTGCCGGACTTGGCAGTGACTGGATTCAGAGGCTTGGGCATATAACTTCCTGGAAAAACTTCCCCAACAATTGGGACTCCATTTTCCCAAGCCAGAACTCTCCCAGAGACGCTTGGAAGGAAAGCCACCCAGTCTTGGCCACTGCTAAGATTTCCTTTCTCCCGAGGAAATTTGGTCTTGAAGGGAGATGGATTCCTACTTGGAAGGGGAGGCAGAGACTGAAGGGCAAGACTTTGGCTCTCACTAATATGAACGGAAGCAGCGCCCATTCCAGAAATCGTGCCTGGAAGCGGGAATCAGTGCGCTGTAAGTGCAGAAGCCCTCAACCAGAGAACGACCTAGGTTTTGGCACGTCCCGGCCACGACAGAAACGAGGGAGAAAATGCAGCCGTGTTCTCCCCCCACCCCCCATCCTCTGGGGAGCTGACTCCCGAGGCTTTGCTGAGGCGCCAGCATTCGTGTTTGGCTTTGGATGTCAGCTTCTCTGGCTCCTAAGAGCTGACGCTGTTGAAAATGGTGTTTTCCTTTTCAGGGACAAAGGCTTTATTGTGTGCCTGGGTGCTTTCTGACATTTTTAATGTCAGGTAATGGGTGGCCCTCCCTGAGACACAGAGGGAAGGGTTCAGGGGTCAGAAAATTTCAGGGCCAGGTCCGCAAACAGGTACCCCAAAGGAGGGGCCCGTTTCCTCAGGTCATCATGGGTACTTCTCTGTAAAACGCTAGGCAGAAGGCACCTTTAGAGGAAAAAGATGTGGGGATCGTCTGTTTAGGGGTACACTATAGGGGAACTCCTCCCTTATGGTGATTGTCACTCGAAAAGAAGTCTTTCTCCAAGGGTCTTGTGAATTCTGGTCAGAGGGATAAACTGTGGACAGTGATCCATTCCACTTAGACTGTGGGGCAGTCTATGTGGGGCAGGGACTGCCCAATGCAATTATCCTGTATAGACCCCAGGACTCAGCACAGTACCTGGCACCTGGTAAGTGCTAAATACAAATACTATGCTTATTGTTATATAATAACAAAAATAATAATGATAATAATAATTATTGTAGTATTTGTTAAGCGTTTACTGTGTGCCAGGCACTGTATTAAGCTCTGGGGTGGATACAAGGAAGTGGGGTTGGATACAGTCCCTGCCCCATGTGGGGCTCACAGCCTCAATCCCCATTTTACAGATGAGGTAACTGTGGACCAGAGAAATGAAGTGACTGGAGCAAGGTCACACGGCAGACAAGTGGCAGGACCAGGATTAGAACCCCTAACTTTCTGACTCCCAATGCTCCATCTACTATACCATGCTGCTTCTCCTATTAGCTATCTAATAATAGATAGATAGCCTTCAGATATGTCAGGAGTGTAGCAGTTATGCTCAGAACCATGACTTCGGGTTCCTCCCTGACACATATTAATAATAATGATACCTTCCTGCGTCACCTATGCATCAGCCCAGAAGGGATGAAGAAGGATGGATCCCACCAGGAGAGTCTCCCACTGGCCACAAAGACACATGAAAGGGGATTAATGGTCACCTTCTCATTGGTATTTGTTAAGTACTTACTATGTGCCAAGCACTATTCTAAGCGCTGGGGTAGATACAAGATCATTAAGTTTTCCCAGGTGGGGCTCACAATCTTAAACCCCATTTTACAGATGAGGTAACAGAGGCACAGAGAAGTTAAGTGACTTGCCCAAAGTCACATGCTGGGTTGGGCTGTGACGGGTCCTTGGGTATTTGTGTTTCAAAAAACCCTAGTGCTCGACTGTGTCTTGGTGAGGAGGTGGATACATTTCTATACTGATAATAATTTTGGTATTCTATTTAGTGCATACTAAGTGCCAAGCGCTGGCCTAAGCCCTGGGATGGATGTAACCAATCAATGAATCAATGGAATTTAGCACTTACTTGTGCTACGTTCCTGTGAGGGTACAGTTCAGCAGAATTGGTGGATACATTCCCTGCTTACAGGGAGCTTTCAGACTAGAGATCCTATATGGGACTTGCAGTCTAAGTAGGAAAGAGAACAGATATTTAATCCCCATTTTACAGATGAGGTAACTGAGGCACAGAGAAGTTAAGCAACTTGCCCAAGGTCACACAGTGGACAAGTGGCAAGATGGGGATTCGAACCCAGATCGTTCTGACTCCTAGGCCTTAGGTCCATTAGGTCACGCTGCCTATCGAGTACAGAGCACTGTACTTTGTGCTTGGGAGAGTACAATACAACAGAACTGATAGACATGATCCCTGCCCACAATGAGCGTACAGTCTAGAGAAGAGTTTGCAGTCTTGATTGTAAATTCCTGGTAGTCAGGGAAAGGGACTAGCAAATCTGTTGTATTCTCCCTGTACTCTGCACAGAGAAAGTGCTCAATAAATACCATTGATTGATTGACATAATAAGCCCCAAGGACAGAGGGATCATGGGTGAGAATGGGATTTCCCAGCTCCCACTTCAGGAGCAATTCCTGCTCTGTGGGAATCAATGAGAAGGTGACCATTAATCCCCTTTCATGTGTCTTTGTGGCCAGTGGGAGACTCTTCTGGTGGGATCCATCCTTCTTCATCCCTTCTGGGCTGATGCATAGGTGACGCAGAAAGGAAGGAGGACAGGGTAGGGAGATGAGAAGTTAGGGAAGACTTCATGGAGGAGATACAATTTTAGTAGGACTGTGAAGAAGGGGAGAGCTGTGTTTTGTCAGATATGAAGGTGGAGGGAGTTCCAGGCGGGTGAAAGGGAGTGGATAAGAGACTGATGACAAGAGGGTGAAGAACAGTGAGTAGGCTGGTGTTAGGGGAGTGAAGTGCTTGGGCTGGGTTGTAGTGGGAGATGAGTGAGAATTGGCAGGAGGGAGAGAGCTGATTGAGTGCTTTAAAGCCTCCCTGGCTGCCCTTCCGTACTGACTCTTGGGCACTATGGGTCAAGGGCAGGGAGAAGGGCAAGGAGGTGCAGGGACAGGGGCAGGTTGGAGAACCTGCTGGCCCTTCTCCAGTCTTCCAACCTGAAAGTCAGCTCTACAGAAAGTAAAAGGATGCTCTTAAATCTATCCATTCTGAGCCCCTCCTTAAGCCAACTTGGAGAAATGGGCTTCTGGGAAAACCCTGATCCTAACTCCAAGTAGCTCATCTTGCATCAGTTTTGATTTTCATCAGTCCATAACCTTCTGCTTTCAAAGATTGTAGGTTCTCCTGTAGCTTCCACACAGGCATAAAAATAAACTGGATAGCTGCATTAGCCATTTAAATCATAATTAAAAGTCACAGGGGCCAGGGGGATTATCTTTCCAATTTTTCCTTTTTTTCCAAATAAAACCACAGCAGCTTGCATTGTTTTTCGATTGTTCAGACCCTCATTCTGACTCAGCTTGAAAACACACACACACACACACACAGACACACACACACTCACACTCACACTCTCCCCACCCCCCGACCCACCAGCCAGCAGCAACACACGTTAGGAGAAGGTTCCATGGCATGGGCAAGCTCTCCTTGATTCTGGGAATGTGAGCCCTGGCTGTTTATTTCACAAACACCACCTGATCCTGCCATCTGATTGAACAAAATTTGAAGTCTCCATAGATGAGTTTGCTGTATTGACTGGGAATAGTGAAAGGACTGGGACTCCCAGGGCTTAACTCAGACCTGCCAATCAATCAGTGGTATTTATAGAGTGCCTACTGTGTGCACTCTATATGCACTGAACTATATGCACTTGGCAGTGTACAGTACAACAGAGTTAGTAGACAAGTTCTTTGCCCATCAGGAATTTACAGTCTAGAGGAGGAGAGCGACATTAAAATAATTATGGATATGTACTTAAGTATTGTGGGGCTGAGGGGGGAATGAATAAAAGGTGTAAATCCACATGCAAGGGCAATGCAGAAGGGAGAGAAAAGAGAGGAAATGAGGGCTTAATCAGGGAAGGCCACTCGGAGGAAATGTGATTTGAGTAAGGCTTTGCAGAGACTATTTTAAATAAGATTTTAATAAAGGTAGGTGAGGATACTGATGGTCTGTTGAATATGAAGGGGGAGGGAGTTCCAGGGCAAAGGAAGGACTCTGGTGAGGGGTCATTCGGTCCTATTTATTAAACAATTACCATGTGCAGTACCATGTACTGAGCTCTTGGGAGAGTAAAATATAACAATAAACAGACACATCCCCAGCCCACAATGTGCTCACAGTATAGAGGGGCAAACAGACATTAATGTAAATAAATGAATACATTACAGATCTATATGTAAGTGCCGTGGGGCTGGGAAGGGAGATGAAGGAAGGGAGCTAGTCGGGGTGAGGCAGAAGGGAGTGGGAGAAGAGGGCTTAGTCAGGGAAGGCTTCTTGGAGGAGATGTGCCTTCAATAAGGCTCTGATGGAGGGGAGAGCAATTGTCTGTCTGATATGAGGAGGGAGGGCGTTCCAGGCCAGAAGCAGCACATGGGCGAGCAGTCCAACTGGGACAGGGACCATCTCCAACCTGATTACCCTGTATTTTCCCTAGAGCTTAGCACATAGCAAGCTCGTAATGAATTCCACAATTGTTGTAGGATGAGGATGCTGCTGCTGCTACTGCTGATGATTTACTGTAGTCAGTAAACTCCCCGAGCACCACATAAAGATTAATTTTTGCACACACGTATGCAGAGACAGCTGCTCGTTAATGAGAATGAGATGTTGACGTCTCTTGGAGTGCCTGCTGTTCACAGTTGATCCCACAAAGATTTGGGGGGCAGCATGTCACAGTCATGGACACCCTAGGGTTCACACCCCCTCTTCGCCAGATCAGTGGCCTGTCTTGAATGCTACTGCAGTGCTCTGTAGTACACAATAGCAGCATGGTCTTGTGGATTGAGCCAGGCCTGGGGGTCCGAAGGATATGTGAGCCTGTTGTGGGCAGGGATCGTTTCTATTTGTTACTGAATTGTACTTTCCAAGCACTTAGTACAGTGCTCTGCACACAGTAAGTGCTCAATAAATGCAATTGATTGAATGAATACGGGTTCTAATTCCAACTCTACCGCTTGTCTGTTGCAGGGCCTTAGGCAAGACACTTCACTTCTCTGGGCCTCACTTACCTCTTACATGAAATGGGGATTAAGATTGTGAGCCCATGTGGGACAGGGGCTGTGTCCAACCTGATTATCTTATGTTTATTCCAGTGCTTACACAGTTCTGGCACACAGGAAGCGCTTAACAAATACCATAAAAAATAAATACTGCTGACTGATTATTGATTGCTTGCCACCATGACTTTTGTGGTACAATATTTATTAATAATAATAACAATAATAATAATTGTGGTATTCATTAGCACTTAATCTGTGCCAAGCAGGGGTGGATACAAGCAAATCAGGTTGGACACAGTCCCTGTCCCACATGGGGCTCACAGTCTCAATCACCATTTTACAGATGAGGTAACGGAGGCACTTAGAAGTAAAGTGACTAGCCCAAGGTCACACAGCAGACACATGGTGGAGCCGGGATTAGAACCCATGTCCTTTTGATTCCTAGGCCCATGCTCTATCTACTACACCATGCTGCTTCTGCTATTTTTCAGTCTTCCAGTATCCTACTCAGTGCCCTCGGCTGGTTTCCTGGGGAAATCTATCTGGACTGTTGTGTTTCCAGGAAGCAGCGTGGCCTAGTGGAAAAGATCCAAGGCTGGGATTCAGGAGCCCTGGGTTCTAATTCTGCCCCATCATTTGCCTGCTGTGTTACTTTGGGCAAGTAACTAAACTTCTCTGACCTTGTTTCCTCACCTCTAAAATGGGGATTAAAGGTTTATTCAGCCCCAGGAGGGACAAGGATTATGTCTGAACTGAGCATTTTGAATCTACCCCAGTGTTTAGTACAGTGTGTGTCTAAAAGTAAATCCTTAAGAAATATAGTTATTCTATTAGAACAGGCTGAGACAACTGTTTCCTGAATCTTGCTGAGTGATTTTTTTCAGAATTCTTTTTAATATATCTGGGGTCAAACCCCAAGTTTGGGGATGATATAAGCTCCCCTTTTCTCTTTTTCCTTTAGTGGTATTTGTGAAGCACTTGCTATTTGCTAGGCATTATACTAAGCACTAGGGTAGATAAAAAAATAGTGAGGTTGGACACAGCCCCTGCCCCACAAGGGGCTCACAGGCTTTTACAGATGAAGTAACTGAAGCACAGAGAAGTTTAGTAACTTCCCCAAGGTCACACGCACTAGGGTAGATGCAAAATATGTTGGACACAGTCCCTGTCCCGCAAAGGTCTGACAGACTTTAATCCTATTTTACAGCCATGCTGCTTTCCTCTTTTCCTTTCTGCTGTTCCCTTGAGAGGCCTCTCACTGTTCCTCGGGGAAGTGATGGCAAGAGGAAGGAAAGAAGCCCAGGAGGGGAGAGGGTGAACTGATTAACTGAAGCCAAACATCACGCTTGTCTTCACATCTATTGATTCATGACCCCTAGGCTCTCCCTTATGGAGGGTAGTATGGGCCACTTCAAAGCCAGGATGGTGCCTTTGTAGGTTGTGATGTTTGGAGGGGGTCCAGACTAAGTGGGGGGCTCAGGCTTCCAGCGAAGCCTTCAGAGTGCATTCCCTGCCACTTCCTGGAGGCTTCTAGGAGTCGGACAATCAGAAGGTGTGTGGGGATTGGCGCATCCACTGGGAGGGAGTCACTTGGGCATGCAGACCCAGCCTAACTTCCCTCACAGAATAGGACACGGGCTCGGAGATGGAGGAAGTGCATTGTGCATTGTGGGAAAACTGGTCTCCCTGCTTCCCAAAGCCAGAAAGCAGCTGCCAGGCAGATTCTAGTGCCATTTCTGCTAGATGATAGGAGGGTTAGGGTTTGGTCCAGACTTTCTGAGGGGAGTCAGACAAGGAAAAGGGGAGCTCTAGTGGTCTTTTCCCTCCTGCTCAGTGCTGGTTTTCCCAAGCCAAAGAGAGAGAGACCAGAGCCAAGAAAAAGGATCTCGGCAGAGTTCAGGCAGTTGAGCATACCAACTAAAGGGAACTCTTAAAGGTCTGAGGCCTCTGCTTCCCTACTAGTGTGAAGGGTTGGATATAATAATAATATTTGTTAAGTGCTTACTATGTGCAAAGCACTGTTCTAAGCACTGGGGAGGATACAAGGTGATCAGATTGTCCCACGGGGGGCTCACAATCTTAATCCCCATTTTACAGATGAGGTAACTGAGGCCCAGAGAAGTTAAGTGACTTGCCCAAAGTCACATAGCTGACAATCGGTGGAGCCGGGATTGGAACCCATGACCTCTGACTCCCAAGCCCGGGCTCTTTCCACGGAGCCACGCTGTCTGTTCCCTGGCTTGAGGCAGCTGTGTCCTCTCACTCTCCTGGAGGTTCTTTCTATTGTATTTCTCTTAGAAACGGGTGCGTGGAATGTCTGACCCTGTTTACCTGCTCTCTACTCCCATTCCCTCCTTAGGCTTCGCTCCCTAATTCTGCTGGAGCTGAGCCACCAAAGCCCATCTGTGAAAGAGAGAGAGAGAGAGTCCTCCACCAAGAAACAACCACCTTCAGGGGAGCTGGTAGTTTGAAGGTTAAACTTGAGAAGTGTGTTAGCCTTTGTAGGTTAGTCATGGAAATGGACATTGGTCAGCAGGCCCAAGTTGGATCTTGGCCGGTCTCATGGCAACCAAGGAGAAAGGCAAGTGGAAAGCAAGGGTACACAGGTATTTGTGGGCATTTACCCACCTTGGCCTCTCTTTTCCCATCCCTCCATTCCCAAGAAACACCCATGTCCTCTTGGCTACAGGATGTGGGTACAGTGGAAGTTTGGGTAGGGATGAGAGTGGATGACTAAGTTATTTGTGATCAGGACCAGGGTGCTATGTGAAGCATTTGAGCATCAAATGATTATTGAAAATGTTTGGAAAGGCTGTAGACTCTTCACCCCATGTGGGACAGGGACTGTGTCCAACCTATCTTGTATCTACCCTGGTGCTTAGGGCAGTGTTTGGCATAAATTAAGCATTTAACAAGTGCCACAATTATTGCTGTAATAATAATAGTAATAGTATTTGTTAAGCACTAACTATGTGCCAAGCATTGTGTATTTCCTACCCCAGAGGAAGGTCACATTCTGAGGGAAAGCAAGGATTTTATCCTCCTTTTTTTCAGCTGAGAAAACTGAGGCATAGAGAAGTTAATTGACTTGCCCAAGGTGACATAGCAGGTAAGTAACATAGATTAGAAGCCAGGTCTCCTGATTTCCAGCCCTATACCTTTTCCACCAGGTCACTATGCTGTTGGATTTCGAATCACCAACAAGTACACTCTTCAATCTTCATAACCCCTTCACACATTTTGTGGGTTGCTAGGAATGGATATAGGGTGTTGTGCTGAAGTTAAGCAAAACTGTCCTTCATCGTAAATCGTCTATGTGTGGCTCTGCAGTTTTAGGGACTTCTTGCCGAGTGATCAATGATGATAATAATTGAGGTATTTGTCAAGTGCTTACTATGTGCAAAGCACTGAACTAAGTGCTGGGGTAGATACAAGCTCATCAGGTCCCCAGTGGGGCTCACAGTGGAAGTAGGAGGGAGCACAGGTATTGAATCCCCATTTTTCAGATGGAGGGACTAAGGTCCAGAGAAGTTAAGTGACTTACTCAAGGTCGCCCAGCAGACAGGTGGTGGAAGCAGAATTAGAACCCAGGTCCTCCTCCAGGCTGGAGCTCTTTACTAGGGCATGGTTCTCCGCCTCTCATTCTCCTTCCTGATGCCACAGACCATTCATTCATCAGGCAAACAAGACTCTATCTGGAGTCAAGACCAGTGTAAATATAACCAGCCAGGGAGGCTTTTCTCAGCACCTGATCTTTCATGCTGGCGTTATGGCTAACTGGAAACAGAAGTGCAAAAACTGACCCTGAAACAGATTGTTCTTTCTGTCCCCTGAGACTTCTCTGATGGGTTATAAGGTTGTTGGTGCCGTTTGTGCAGATGTCTTTAAAGGTGTCCCGCTGGCGACCAGAAAGTTGCTTTGTCAAAATGACAGATGGCTGGAGGCAGCCTCTTTCCCTGGTCGCCACCCTGGGCTCTCAGGTCGTGTTTTCATGTCAAGAGCGGGCTTTCTGGGGCTTGTGGCCCGGCACTCCTAAGGAACAGCTCAGGAAAACAGCTTCATTCCTTCAACTCAGAGGATCATTAATAACATCACGACTTCCTAGGCTAAGGATATTCATTCATACATTCAATCGTACTTATTGAGCACTTTGTGTGCAGAGCTCTGTACTAAAGGCTTGGGAGAGGACAATATAACAATAAACAGACACATTCCCTGCCCACAACAAGCTTACAGTCTAGAGGAGGGGAAGACAAACATTAATATCAATAAATAAATTACAGATATGTATATAAGTGCTGTGGGGCTGGGAGGAGGGAAGAACAAACAAGCAAGTCAGGGTGACGCAGAAGGGAGTGGAAGAAGAAGGAAGGGGGCTTAGGCAAGGACTCTTGGAGGAGATATGCGTTCAATAAGTCTTTGAAGGTGGGGAGAGTCATTGTCTGTCAGATTAGAGATGGGAGGTCATTCCAGACCAGAGGCAGAACTTGGGAGTGGTTATTGATTGCTGAGAGCTGAGAGAAAATCAGGCTTTTATCCTTTGGAACTGACTTTGTTGTATCAGTCTCAGGATCGATAAAATTGATTGAGCCCCTCTGTGTGCCAAGCACTTTTTTGGGTGGGGGGATCTTCTAGGAGGGAAGCTAGTTTAGTGGGCCTAGGGGAGAAGGTGTCTCCATCAGGAGGAGGGGTGTGAACTATGTCAGAGGTGGAATGGGTCAAGAGCAAGGGACAGCCAAGAGCCACTGAAGTACACAACAACGAATGGACAAACAATGGTATTTAATGAGCACTTACTGTGTACTGAGCACTGCACTAAGCACTTGGGAGAATACAATAGGGCAAGTAGACAGATCCCTGCTCTCCTCTAGAAGATTACAAGTTAATGGGGGAAGTGATATGTGCAGGGAGATCATATCTTCGCTGAAGCAGATAAGTCAATAAATTAATGAATGGTATTTTTATAATCTGGTTTATCCATTTGATTTCTCTATGTCCTTTTGGAGTTTAGGGGCCTATTTCATTGTGGGGCAGGGAGGCAGGAAAAACATAAGAGTCTGGGCTCTATGGCCAGTGTTTTTTTTTCTTCAAACAACTTATGGCTTATCATCCAGGGCTGGGCTCATATTGAGGAGATAAAACACCATTTTATAGCCTGTGGCAGTGTCATCTCCTCTGCTAGAGACTGAGAAGTCCAGCTGGTCAACTTCCGATTCCCATGTCACCCCTAGTGGGTTCACTGCTGCTGGAGCTCAGCTTCCGATCTTGAGGATGATTCAGGGAACAAAGGATAGTCTTGCTTCACTCTTCCAATACCAATTTACCGTTCTTCGAGCTCATCTGTCTTCACGCCTACCCCTCACCCACATCCTCCCCCATCCTGGAATTCCCTCCCCCTTCATATCCAATGGTCCAACACTCTCCTCACCTTCAAAGCCTTATTAAAATCACACCTCCTCCAAGAGGCCTTCGCCAATCAAGCCCTCACCTTCCCTACTGTCTCTCCCTTCTCGGTCACCTATTCACTCAGATCTGTATTTGTTAAGCACTTGTAATTCACCCCGCCCTTACCCCCAGAGCACTTCTGTGCATACCTGTAATTAATTTTGTGTCCATTTCACCCCTCTAAACTTTAAGTTGCAAGTGGGCAGGGAACACGTCTACCTTCTCTGTTGCACTGTACCCTCCCATGTGCCTAGTACAGTGCTTGGCATTCAGAAAATGCTCAATAAATACCATTGATTGGTGGATTGAGAGTCCATCTCATCCTTCCAGAGCTGTGTGGCCCTGGAAAAAACAGAGAACCAAGCCCTTTGGAGAAATAATAATAATAATAACCGTTATTAGGGCTGGGGTAGATAGAAAATAATCATGTAAGATATGGGCCCTGTCCCACATGGGGCTCACAGGGTAAGAGGAAGGGAGAAGAGATATTGAATCCCTCTTTTATAGATGAGGAAACTGCAGCACGGAGAATTTGCCAAATTCTGGAATATGTAGCCCCTGCCCCATATGGGAGGCTTACTAAGTAGGAGGGAGAACAAGGATTGAGTCTCCATTTTACAGATGAGGAAACTGAGGCACCAAGAAGTTAATGACTTACCCAAGATCACAGAGCAGGCAAGTGGCAAGCCTGGATTTTGACTCCCAGGCCCATGGTCTTCGCTAGGTTTCTCTGGGTCTCCAATGCTCTTGACATCTTTCATCAAGTGCCTAAACGCTTAGGGAGGTTGGTGCGAAGTATGAGACAGGGCCATCTTGGCAAGCCGACTGGGGTCTGTTGTCCCATTGGGCAGATTGGCTCCCCAGGCCGTATCACTAGGAATGCCATCTCCGCCGGAATGCCCAGATCCAGGACTCATCCCCACTAGGGCTCCTGAGGATTGATGGAATTGGGAACTGGGACTGGAAGGAAAATCTCAATCACATCCTCTCATTTTCCAGCTTCCCATGAGTACCCGATCTCCTGGCCCTTGGCTGGCAGCTGGAAGGGCAGCGTTAAAGGCAGGGAGGTCTCAGGGCCTCACGTACTGCCTCTCTCCGCCTCTGACAAGGGTGGGATCAGCTTCGTCCCCCAGATGGGGAGGCTGGGGAGGTATGGAGTTCTGGCCCAGCTGTGTTTGAACAGGGAGGGAGCCCTCTTTGCTGATTCAAGGTCCAGGGTAATGCGAAGCAGGCAGGCCCTCCTTTCTCAGGGCTACTCTTTTTATTTGGTGATATTCCTTTTGTGCTCTGCCATTTCCAATGCTTTGGTCCAATTTCAAAATATGATTAAACAAACCGAGGAGACTTTCGACACTGTCCTGGTTTAGATCACAGCTGTATTTCACCGGAAAATTATAGTGACGTGGGCTGCTTTGTTCTGAGTGTTCCCGGTGAGTGTGCATGCATTTGTGTGCGCGCACACACGTCTACACATGCTCCTCAACATATGCACAAACACACACCCACCCTCCCGCCTACATATAAAACCCAGGCATAAACCTTCTCTTAAAATGAAACAAATCAAAACTAAAAAACTCCAGCACTCTGAAGGCCATTAACAAAGAAGAGAAATGTAAACATCTTCTGGAGCATGTGAAGGGATCTCACCGGTCCCCTGGTTCCCCTTCTGGCACGTGCCCCATTTCCAAGGATTCCGTATCGTGAGCGCACTGTCACGCGGTGATGTATGAGGGTCATCTATCATGAGAACATTGTTTCAGGGGAGGATATAGGGTAGTAAAATACATGGCTCTGGCCAGACGGCCCAGTAGGGGATCTGGCTTCTCCCTCCCTGCCCCCTTGACTTTTACTTTCATGTGACTCGGGTTTGTGTTCGAGAAGAGGGAGTTTCTCTACGTAACTCGGTGCAAAATCAGTTAGGGGACTGGGGAGAGGGGCACTGGGATTTGTAAAAGCTTTTAAAGCAGCGTGGTTTCAAGAGCAGCTTCATCCAAGCTGAAAATCATTGCTCAATTGAACCGCGGGCCCCTGGGTCAATCAGGGCCACCTCAGAGGTCAGGGAGAACCATGTCCAGTATCTAACGGACACTGGGGACAGTGTCAGTCCCGGACTCAGCCAGCTGAAGTGTGCAGGGCTCTTTGGGGTTGGCAGAGAGCAATAAGAGGTCCGGAGTGATTGGGCTGGGGAAACGAAGCTGCCAGCCCAGCCCCAGTTGAGGAGAACCAGTCTGAGGGCTCCTGTCCACCCGCAGGTCAGGGGTCCAGTGGTGGGGCTCAGCCGGGAGCAATTCAGTAGTCTTTTAAGAGTTGCTTTTGCCCCAAGGGGAAAAAAGGCTGTTTTGGATCTGGGGCCGTCACTGTGGACAGGGAATGTGACTGCTGTATTGTTCTGTTGTACTCTCCCAAGTATTTAGTACAGTGCTCTGCACACAGTAGGTGCTCAATGAATAGGATTTATTGATGGATTGATTGATTGTGGCCTGTTTGGCATGAGGCTCCAGGAGGCTTCTATCTAAGCTGGAAAATGTCGAGGAGTCCCTCCCAAGGAGGAGCAGAGTTGTGGTGGGTCACTCCGGAAACCTGCCAGATTTAACCCTGTCCCAATACATGCTGAGAGCTGAGGCCTGGGCAAAGGACTTGAGTCTGGACCAGGCTACTGTGGCCAGAAACTCTTCTGACAGGGCCTGGCCTGTGGAGAACGGCCCATCCACCAGGATGGACCATTGAGGAGCGGAGGTGGCTCAGCATGTCCCTGAGCCTGCCAGGATGGGCGGTGCTCACGTGTGTGTGAGCCAGAGACTTCTTGGGGCTCTTAGGAATTCAGGATGGGAAGCCAGCCCCACCCAGGGTCTCTCTTTGGAAAGGAAGCCAATTTCTGGAAAGCTTTTCACCTCTGACCTCATTCAACAACCCCACGTCTCTCGGAGAGAGACCAAAGCATTTGAAAAATGATTTCTGGATCCTAACTTGGACTGATGGGACGGAAATTATCTTTCTTCTAGGCCAACACTCTTCTCTTTCTGTGCCAAGCCAACATTTTGCACAGTTCATGGCACATAGTAAGCATTTAGCAAGTGGAATTATTATTATCATAAGTAGCATGGCGTGTAGAGAAGCAGCATTGTGTAGTGGTTAGAGAAGGGCCTGGAAATTTGGAGGTTGTGGGTTCTAATCCTGGTTCCACCATTTGTCTGATCTGTGACCTTGGGAAAGCCACTTCACTTCTCTGAGCCTCAGTTACCTCACCTGTAAAATGGGGATTGAGACTGTGAGCCCCACGTGGGACAGGGACTGTGTCTAACCTGATTTGCTCGTATTCATTCATGCAATTCATTGTATTTACAAGCTCTTTGTGCAGAGCACTATACTAAGTGCTTGGAAAGTACAATTCAGCAGTAAAGAGAAACAGTCCCTGCCCACACCAGGCTCACAGTCTAGAAAGGGGGAGACAACCATCAAAATAAGTAAACAGAAATCAATGTAAATAAATTGGATTATAGATATATGCACATCAAAAGAAGTAAACAGGCGTTAATATAAATGAATAGAATTATAGATGTGTACGTATATACATATATATATATATATGTACAGACAATTATAGATATGTTCATATATTGTATCCACCCCACTGCTTAGTACAGTGCCTGACAAATAGTAATTTAATCTACCTCAGCATGTAATACAGTGCTTGGCACATTATTATAATTATTTATTGTGGAGCCAAGCCTCACCCATTAGCTGTAATTGAATTGTAGTAGTAATGATATGTACTAAGCAACTACAGATTTCAATGCCCTGTAATTACATTAATTGTCAATCTTCCCCTCTAGACTGTAAGATTATTGTGGGGAGGGAATGTGGCTGTTTGTTGTTATATTGTAGTACAGTGCATTATACCCAGTAAGCACTCAATAAATACAACTGAATGAATGAATACTAAACCCTTAAAGAACAACACAAATGCGAGACTGCCCTGATAGCTTCAACTACCACCCTGATGCAGATGATTCTGACATCTATCTAACAAGCCACAACCTCTCTCCCCATCCTGGTCTGGAAGATTCCTTCATATAGATGCCCCACTGGTTCATCAAGCTCAATATGTCTAAAACTGAACTCATTTTCCCTCCCAAATCCTCTCCTCCACCTAATATTCCTATCACAGTTCATAGCCCCACCATTCTGAAGCCTGGAAACTTGGACTTCTCCTTGATTTCTTGTTCTCTTTCAACACTCATATTCAGATATTCTAAATCCTGCCGATTTTTTCCTCCTCAACATTTCCCTGATCCACCCCTTCCTCGCCACCCAATGACCCCCTACTACTAATAAAAATAGTGGTGATATTTGCTTACTATATACCAAGCGTTGTACTAAACACTGGGGTAGCTACAGGACAATTGAGTCCCACGTGGGGCTCATAGAGTAAGTCGGAAGGAGAACAGGTATTGAGTACCCATTTGGCAGAAGAGAGAACTGAGGCACAGAGAAGTTTATTGACTTGCCCAAGTTTGAGCAGCCCTTAGCCAGTGGAGCCAGAATTAGAACCCAGTTCCTCTGATTCCCAGGCCTGTGCTGTTTCCACTGTGCCACATTCCTACTATTGGTTGACCGGTGGTCAGTTACTCCTCTGGGAGTCAGAGGACCTGGGTTCTAATTCTAGCTCCACCATGTAGGTACTGTGTGACCTTGGGCAAGTCACTTTAATTGTCTGTGCCTCAGTTACTTTATCAGTTACCATACCTAATGTGAGCCCAGTGAGGAAAATGGACTGTGTCTAACCTTGTATTGGCCTTGTGGCTAGAGCATGGTCCTTGGAATCAGAGTTCTAATCTCAGCTCTGCCACTTGTCTGCTATATGACCTTGGGCAAGTCATTTTAATTATCTGTGCCTCAGTTCCCTCATGTGAGACCTGCTGATCTTATATCTACCCCAGCGCTTAGAGCAGTACTTGAAATACAGTAATCACTTAACAAATACCACAATTATTATTAATATTATTATTATCATCATGCCTGGCACATAGTAAATGCTTAAAAAATACCATAAAAAATGAAAAATTCACAGCCCAACCTCTTAAGGTGTGTGAGAGGCAGGGTAGGAGGAGACCTATCACTCTCGTTTGGGTTTCTTGCCTAGAGAAAAGCACCAGGTGAGTGTCCACCCCAGCGCTTAGAACAGTGCTTGGCACATTGTAAGCACTTAACAAATACCATCACCACCAAACTGTGCCCAGCCAGGAAGCATCTGGCTGCCCTCACTGTCCAGTTTATCCTGCCTCTTCTGCTGCCGGGAAAATGCTCAGTCTTGAGAAGGTGCCTTGGCCACATCCTGACTCTGTGAATGGGGGCTCCCTGTGGCCACTCCGTGGCTGGCCAGTCTAGAGCCAGCTGGGACTCCTGAAAGGGTTTGGCTAATGTCTGGAGCTGAGGTTTGCCCCAAAGCCATGAGCCTTCTTGGGAGACATTGAGAGGTGGAAGTTTTCTCCCTTTTCTACTGATAGCCTGATGGTCCATACTCATGGACTAACCAGAAGGGACATTTTAGAGTTTTGTCCAAGGTGGTCTAGGTTCCTACATTAGCAATGTCTTGTGGCCCCTACCAATCAGTCAATCAATCAAGCAATGTTATTTATTGAGCAATTACTGTATGCAGAGCACTGTACTAAGCACATTTTTTTTAAATGGCACTGGTTAAACACTTACTACATGCCAAGCACTGTTCTAAGGGCTGGAAAAGATGTGTGATAATCAGGTAAAAAACAGTATCTGTCCCACATGAGGCTCAGAGTTTAAGTAGAAAGGAGTAGGATTTAATTTTACAGTTTTTACCCATTTTAAAGATGAGACAACTGAGGTACAGAGAAGTGAAGTGACTTGGCCAAGGTCACACAGCAGACAAATGGAAAAGCTGAGATGAGGTCCCACGTCCTCTGATTCCCAGTTTAATTCTCTTTCAGGCTGCTTCCCTTGGGAAAGTATAATCCAGTAGAGTTGGTAGACACATTCCCTGTCCACAAGGAGCTTACAGTCTCCTTCTAGTGAAATTGCTGAGATTAGAGGTCACTCTGAAGGGGAAATGAATCAGTGGAGAAAAAGAAGCTGGTTATAGGCAGGCAATGTGTCTGTTTATTGTTGTATCTTATTCTCCCAAGCTCTTAGTATGGTGCTCTGCACACAGTAGGAGCTCCATAAATTTGATGGAATGAATGAAGGAAAGGAGAAAAGAAATGCGGATGTGGTCCTGGCTATTTCCACTTGCCTGCAAATTTGACTTTTGTCAGCTTTTCTCTGGCAATCGTGCATGAAACACAGTTTCAGCAGGACTTAAAAATGTCTTGGAAGGAGAACCATGTATTGTGGAAAGTTAGAGAACAAGTTTGGCAAAGGAGGCAATGTGATTAAGGGGAGAGAGCTCAGCTCTGGGCCTCAAAAGACCTGAATTCTAACCCTGGCTCTGCCACTTGCTGGCTGCTGGACTCTGGGCCAATCACTTGGCTTCTCTGTGCCTCAGTTTTCTCACCTGTAAAATGGGGATTCAAAGCCTGTTCTCCCCCCCATCGTCATCATTATTATCATTATTAGTAGTATTACTTTTGATAAGTGCTTATTAACAATAATAATGATAACGGTATTTGCTAAGCACTGGGGTAGATACAAGCAAATCGGGTTGAACATAGTCCCTGTCCCACGTGGGCTCAAATTCTCAATCCCCATTTCAAACATGAGGTAACTGAGGAACAGAGAAGTGAAGTGACTTGCCCAAGGTCACACAACAGATACGTTGTGGAGCTGGGATTAGAACCCATGGCCTTTTTTACTCCCAGACCCGTCAAGAACTGTTCTAAGCACTGGAGAAGAAACAAGTTCATCAGATTGAATGCAGCCCCTGTCACTCATTCATTCATTCAGTGGTGTTTATTGAGTGCTTCCTGTCTGCAAAGCAGTGTACTAAGCGCTTGGGAGAATAAAATATACCAGAAACATTCCCTCCCCTCAACAAGCTCACAGTCTAGAAGGGGAGACTTCAGTGAATAAATACTTAAATTACAGATATATATATCTGTAATTTAAGTATTTATTGAGCACTTATTGTGTGCAAAGCACTGTACTAAATGCTTGGGAAGTACAAGTTGGCAACATATAGAGACGGTCCCTACCCAGCGTGGCTCAGTGGAAAGAGCCCGGGCTTTGGAGTCAGAGGTCATGTATATATACATATACACACATATATATATATATATATATATGTGCTGTGGGGATGGTGGAGGATGAATGAAGAGAGCAAGTCAGGGTGATGCAGAAGGGAGTGATGAGAAGGGGAGAGGAGGGATTAGTCAAGGAAGTCTTCTTGGAAGAGACGTGCTTTCAATAAGGCTTTGAAGTGTGGGTGAGCAATTATCTGTCTGATATGAGGAGTCCCAGGGGGTTTATAGTCTAAATAGGAGGGAGAAGAGGTATTAAAACCTGTTAAAAGACCTATTATAAAAATTTCCTAAATGCATACTACATACCAAGCACCATACTAAGCATTGGGGTAATATAAGCTAATCAGGTCGGGCACAGTCCCTGTTCCACATAGGGCTAAATCTAAGGTATTTAATCCCCATTTTACAGATGAGGAAATTGAGTAACTTGCCCAATGTCACTCAACAGGCAAGTGGCAGAGCCGGGTTGATAATCCAAGTCCTCTGACTCCCACGCCTGTGCTCTTTCTACTAAGCCAAGCCTTGAGCCAAGCCCTCCCTGGCCCTGAGTTTTCTCCCTCTCAGCTGAGCGTTTGTCAATCCTGGCTTAGTGGCAAAGTACAGGATGAGCAAAGCCCCAGGTGCCGATTCCCCTGGACCGACCCCCACAGAGCCGCTACCTGGGCACCCGGATGCCATCAAGCAGAGCCAGACGATTCAGACTCTCTCCCGAGTTTCCTCGCCTGTCATCCGGGCTTGGGATTTTTTCTGCAAGTTAAGAAAACCTAGGGCAGATTCCAGTTGGACTGGACCAATGGGACTGCAGATGTCTCCTGTAGCTCAGATGGAGCTTTGCTCTTTTCACTGCGTATGTAAGTCTGTGTGTCTGAGTGCATCCATATATGTGTATGCATCTACCAAAAAAGAAAGAAATCCAGATGTGACTATACACCATCTGGTTAAAATAACTGCAGTGCTGGATGATAATTACCAGTTATTTATTATGAATCGTGGGATCCTATTATGGATTCTGACTGACTCCCGGGAATTGGTCTTGTTTCTATATTCAGAAATATCTCTTTGGCTTTCATCAGATCCAGACTGCATGACTTTTCATAAGCGCTCTCCGCGAGCGCACACACATGCACTCACACCTACCCACCCGCACACGTGCACACAGAAACGCTCGCACACACATACATGTTCACGCACATGCACGCATGCAGGTCTTCCCCCCTGGACAGCAGGGGTGGACCAGCTTCCGCAGGCTGAAGTCCTGAGGTGAAGCTGCAATCACGAGGATAGACTGAGGAATAGCAGTGGCTTCTGGAAACTTCTGGTTAACAGACTTTCCCGTGCACTGTTGAGGCCAACCCAGCCGGTTGTGCCGAGAAAGGGGCTGGGCCACGGGGCTTCTAGTAAAAGGGCATGAATCCCAATTCAGTTTGCCTCTACTTTCCATGGGTGAAGACAGAGCCGGCTTCCGGCTCTGAAGCGGGGGATAAATTTGCTGCTCTCTCCTCTTCCTTCCATCATCATTATGGTCAATCAGCCAATCCATCAGTGGTTTTTATTAATCTCTTACTGTGGGTACTAAGGCAGTAGAAAGAAGAGATGACTCCTGCCCTCAAACAGCTAAGTGGAAACTTGTGCCCACCCTCTCTGACATTACACCTGCCTCATGAAGCTGTGCCCGTGTCAACCTTGCCACCCCATGGCTTCACAGCCAGGTGGGTCACAGCCTAGGTAGGAGGGAGTAGGACTCAATCCATATTTTAGAGAGGAGGAAACTGAGGCACAGAGAAGTTAAGTGACTTGACCAAAACCACAGAGCAGATATGTGGTGGAGTCAGGATTAGAATCCAAGTCCTCCAACTCCTAGGCCTGGGCTTTTTCTATTAGGCCATGCTACTTCTCATGATTTATGGTTTCACTTGATAATATTTCTAAAAATGTGTCTTCTACTCCTCCCTATAACATAGATTCCCCAGTTCTATTCCCCGTTAGGGCAACTACCTGTTTCACCTAGGGCCATCCAATTGATAGGTATTTATTCACAGTTTCCCAATTTCAGGAGGGCTTGGAAAGGCTGTTGGATGTCAAGGGGAAAGGAGTTCTAGACAGAGGGATGGCTGTGGGAGAGAGATTATCGGTAGGACAGAATGAGGTAAAGTGAGCTTATAATAATAATAATAATGAGTGTGGTATTTGCTAAGCGCTTACTATTTGCCGAGAAGAGAACTATGGTGAGTGCTGGGATAGATACAAGATAATCAGGTTAGACACATTTTCTGTTCCTCATGAGATTCAGTCTAAAGGGGAGGGAGAATAGGTATTTAAATAGGAAATCATTTAACTTCTCTGTGCCACCGTGTCTTTGGTTACATAATCTGTAAAACGGAGATTAAGAATGAAACTTCACATGGGAAGTGGACTGTGTCCAACCTGATTAGCTTGTATCTACACCAAGTGCTTAGTACAGTGCCTGGCATATAATAAGAGCTTAACAAATGCCATGAAAAAATTGGGTATTGAATCCCCATGTTACAGATGGGGAAAATGAGGCACAGAGAAGTCATTTGCCCAAGGTCATTCAGCAGGCAAGTGGTGGAGTCAACATGAGAATCTAGGTTTCCTGAATCTCAGTCACATCTTCTTTACCCCAGGCCATGTTGCTTCTTGTAGTATGTGTATTGTGTGTGTGTGTGTGTATATGTGTGTGTATTCCATGTGTACAGTTACCTTCAAAAGTGAAAGCCAGGTATATTTAATTCCATTCTACTGAAGCACATATCTGTTTATATGTGTGTGCATAGACCATATCCTACAACTGTGGGCATATAGATGTATGCATATACCACGTGGTTTAGAGACAGCGTTGGTGTTTTTAATCCCCAGGCCTACAGCAGATATGTATATCTTTGTCGAACAAGTACATGCACCTATATCAAGTTGGTCTAATATTCTTGTAGAAAATTTTCTGTAACCACTAACCTTTCAGCATAAGCGGAGCACACAAACACACTCTGCACTTTCATTAACAGAGGAGTGCTAATATCATGCAGCTGTCCAGCTGCTATAAGACCATTGATTAATGTGTCCATGCTTGGCATGAAGATTATTATTTCTCCCTTTGCTGAGCCTGTTCAAGCCCCAACTTTGTCATTATTTGGGTTGGAACTTTAGATTGTTGCATTTTAATGCACTGAACTATGCAGGACTGTTGGACAGTCAAGTACAAATATTTTCGCTCACACAAGGAAGTCCCGAGCCAGGTAGGCTTATTGGCTGAAATACGGTTTACCCAAATATTATCATTTCTACATTATCCTGAAAGGGAACCCTACAACCAGAGAAGGGGTGGGGGGCGGCTGCACATTTCCCCTGACTTTCATTCGTTCATTCATTCAATCGTATTTATTGAGCACTTACTGTGTGCAGAGCACTGTAGTAAGTCTTTCCTTTAGTTAGACCACCCTTTCAAGAGGTGATTTTCTCTCTCTCCAACTCAATCAAATCAATCAATCAGTAGTATTTATTGAGCCCTTACTGTGGGCAGAGTATGAGAAGCAGCATGGCTTAGTGGCAAGAGCCCGGGCTTGGGAATCAGAGGCCGTGGGTTCTAATCCCGACTCTGCCACTTGTTTGCTGTGTGTCCCTGGGCAAGTCACTTAACTTCTCTGTGCCTCAGTTACCTCACCTGTAAAGTGGGGATGAAGACTGAGCCCCACATGGAGCAACCTGATAACCTTGTATCTACCCCAGCACTTAGAACAGTGCTGGGCACGTAGTAAGCACTTAACAAATACCATCATTATTATTATTATTACTAAGCTTTTGGGAGAGTATGATGTGGTGAATAGAGCACTGGCCTGGGGGTCAGGAGATGATGTGCTCTAATCCTGGCTCCACCACTTGTCTGCCGTGTGACCTTGGGCAAGTCACTTCACTTCTCTGTGCCTCAGTTTCCTCATCTGTAAAATGGAGATTGAGACTGAGAGCCACGTGGGACAAACCAATTTACTTGTATCCACGCCAGTGCGTAGTACAGTGCCTGGCACACTGTAAGCGCTTAACAAATGCCATGATTATTATTAGAAAAGCGGCATGGCTTAGTGGATAGAGCATGGACTTGGTCTGCTGTGTGACCTTGGGCAAGTCACTTAACTTCTCTGTGCCTCTGTTGGGGCATGGGGGTGCTGGGGGAAGGAGAGGGGGTGACAGTTGTGGAGTCCCGATCTCACCTGCCCCTTCAGGCCTACGGCACCCCAACAGTGCCTCAACTGTAAAAAGGGGATGAAGACCATGAGCCCCATGAAAGACAGGAGCTGTGTCCAACCTGATTAATGTGTATTTACTCCAGTGCTCAGAACAGTGCTTGGCACGTAGTAAGCGCTTAACAGATACCATTATTAATTATAATATTGTCATTATAATAATATTATATGACAATGATTATTATATTATATAAAATATTATGAGATAATATATTTTATATGTCTGATATATGATATATGTCATATCTGATATTATATGATAATCATTGTCATTTATATTATATTGTAATAATCATTGTCATTTATATTATATTGTAATAATCATGGTCAATTATATTATATTATATTATATTTTATATTATATTATATTAATCATTGTCATTTATATTCTATTATGTTTTATATTATATCATATTATATCATGTTATATTATATTATATGTTATATTGTATTATATTATATTATATTATATTACATTATATTATATTATATTAATCGTCATTTATATTATATTATATTATATATATTATATTATATTATATTATATTATATTATATTATATTATTATTACAGTACAACAGGGCTGGTAGACATGCTCCCTGCCCACACTGAGCTTGTTTTCCCAAAAGGAGAAGACTGAGCTGGGTCCCGGAAACAGAATTCAGCTTCCAGGCAACAGAGCTCCCTGTTTGGGGCGATGGGGGAGGGGGTGTGTGGGCATCCCCGGGGATTAAAGCGCTCTGAAGGTCCGGAGTCCGGCGGGCTGGATCGGGATCTGATTCTCAACGCATTTCGTCTCTGTCTTTGCCTAGAATAAAGAGGTGACCTGCAAACGAGAGAAGTGTCCGCTGCTTTCTCCAGACTGCGCTCTAGTGATCAAGCAGCAGGGAGCGTGTTGTGAGCGATGCAAAGGTGCAGTTCCCCTTGGGATTCCCCTTTTCTGGTTTGCCTCTGCAGCTTGTCTCGTGCCTCAACCTCCTCAGTCCTACCCTGGCGGGAACTGGTGCCGTAGGCCCGGAGGGGCAGATGAGAGCAGGTCTCCACAATGGCACCCCCTCTCCTCCCCCCAACCCCACTATGCCTAGATGCCCGCTGGGTCTAGGCATCCAAGAATGGCAACTGAGAACAGTTTCCATCCCCAGCACTGTTGGCCCCACATGGGATTTCCCAGCACTGAAGGGAAATCTAGAAAATGGGTGGGGAGATAATGTTGTGCCGATGGGAACCATGTGAGTAAGCTGGTTTGGGCCTAAATTACCACCGATTGACCTTACAGAGAAACTTTCTGTCAGGTGGGTTATTGCTTTTGATTCCTTTATTGTTGTGGATTCTTAGATTTATCCTCCAAAATCAGGAGAAAAGGGGATGGTGAGGGGAAAGGCAAACAGCCCCTGCCTGGAAAAGAAAGCCTGGCTTTGTCAGCCTCGAAAAAATTCAAGACAGCAGCTCTAATCAATCAATCAATCAGTAGTATTTACTGGTATTTATGTGTGCAGAGCAGTGTACTAAACATTTAGGACAATACCATACAGAAGGTTGGCACTATCCCTGCCATAATCCCAGCTCCACCACTTTTCAGCTGTGTGACTTTGGGTAAGTTACTTCACTTCTCTGTGCCTCAGTTGCCTCATCCGTAAAATGGGGCTTAAGGCTGTGAGCCCCACGTGGGACAACCTGATTACCTTGTATCTTCCTCAGCACTTAGAACAGTGCTTGGCACATAGTAAGCGCTTAGCAAATGCCATCATTATTATTATTATCAAGGAGCTTGCAATCAGGTGGGGAAGACATGCATTGAAATGAGTTTATACAATGGTCTCATCAGAGCAGGAGTCTTTCTTGGTGCTGACAAACCATGCTGTGTCTCATTGGCTCAGTTGTCTCACCTCCCACCCCAGATTTCCCTGGTGGTTGAAAACAGGCCTTTGCTCTCTCTCCCTCATCCCTGCTTTTGGCTCTCCCAGAACCCCAGGGACCAATTCACCCCCACACTGAGTATTTCCTCTCCCCTCCTCACCCTGCTGCCTCTCTCCCTTTCTCCCCCAATGCCCCCCATTGACGAGGTGACAGGAGAGTTGCAGAGCTGAACCCTCAACAAGTTGGAGAAACTTTCTCTTTCTACTCCTGAGAGCATCAGTGTCAACTTGATATGTGTCAGCCCAGTTCTTTGGGAGAGATGTTATGTTGCGCTTGCTTGAGAGCTACTTAATTTTCCTCCCACCTCCACTGCCAAGTTTCCTCCCACCCAAGCTTGGAGGGTCTCTGGGAGCCCTCCCACACCTGTCTCCCCAGTTGTCTGGACTATGGGTTGCTCAAAGGGGATGGGGAAGACTAGGGCAGGAGACAGGAGCAGTGGGGAGGGAAATGCTGGAAGATAAAAGGATAAAAGCTGAAGTTTACTACTGGAGAAAGCAAGCAGCGCTGGAAAAGAGATCCTGGTGCAGTCGACTGGAAATGAATCCAGGGGAATCGGACAGCCTCTCCATAACCCTTCCTTCCCCCTTCCTTCCTGAGGAAGAAACCCGGCAGCAGGCTGGGACAGAAATTCTGGCATTTCAGTTTTTAGGATCTCCTCCCCCAAACCATCAAGCTCACACACCAGGGTTTCCGTTTTCCCACTTAATGGGAAAGGAACAGATTGTCTAATGCCAAGATTTCTTTAGGTCTTGGTGTGTTTCCATGGACGGAAGATGTGTGGCTTCGAATTTGAATGCATTCTGCTTGAGCTTTCCTAGAGTGAAACTTAATGCACCCGAGTCTCCCCTAAGGAAATTTGGGTCTGGGGTTTGTCAGAGATCCAACCCTTTACATGTGGGATTAGAGCACAAGTAGAGGCTTAGACCCTTCTGACTCCAAATTGTCCTTCACGATGATCTTACTCCCCAGTCAAAATCTGACAGCTGGAATTTAGGAAATACCCCTCTGCCTCCAGACTAGTTGAGATGGGATGGGATGGTGTGGATAGGGGAGAGGGAGAGAGAGAGAGAATATGAATATATATGAGAATGCTAGTGATGAAATCTCCTAATGTGTCAGTAGTAGAAGAACCCTTGGTCGAGTTGTGAAGACCTTGGGATCGTGAACCTACAGGAAGGAATGGATTCTAATGGTTTGCGCTGTGCCACATGCAGTCTCTTCCCTAACAATAATAATAATAATAATGGTATTTGTAAAGCACTTACTATGTGCCAAGCACTGTTCTAAGCACTGGGGTAGATACAAGGTTGACCCACGTGGGCTTACAGTCTTACTCCCCATTTTACAGATGAGGAAACGGAGGCACAGAGAAGTTAAGTGGCTTGCCCAGGGTCACACAGCAGACAAGTGGTGGGGCTGGGATTAGAACCCACCTCCTCTGATTCCCAAGTCTATGCTTTTTCCACTAAGCCACACTGCTTCTCCCTCTGCCAGTCGTATCCTTTCAGGGGTAGGGAGTGGGTGGGCAGAGGTGCAGTACATTGCGAGGTCAACGTAGCTCAGTGCCATGCAGTGGCAGAGGCCCATAGACCAGTAGGAGGGTGCCACGAGCACCGTGGTCCCCGCCATCTGTGTTGGCCAGCTATTTTTACGGTTCTCACAATTTCTCTTCCACCTTCATTAGAAGGCTTTCAGAAATCGAAAGGGAAGCCAGGAGAGTGAAACAGAGGCAGTGGCTCCCCCCTCGGCTTTGGAGTTTCTGGTGGGGGCCAGCCCTCTGGCCTTAGCGCTCTGGCTGCTCTGGAAAGAGGTGACCTGTGTCTGGGACTCTAGCCAGGTGCAAGCTTTGTTCTGGTTATGTTCATCAGGCCCTGTCTGATGGAACCCCATGAGCTCAAGACACGTATGTGCAGCCTGTCTCACCATGTGAGAAGCAGCATGGCTCAGTGGAAAGAGCACGGGCTTTGGATTCAGAGGTCATGGGTTCAAATTCCTGCTCTGCCAATTGTCAGCTGTGTGACTTTGGGCAATCACTTAACTCCTCTGTGCCTCAGTTACCTCATCTGTAAAATGGGGGTGAAGACTGTGAGCCCCAGGTGGGACAACTTGATCACCATGTAACCTCCCCAGCGCTTAGAACAGTGCTTTGCACATAGTAAGTGATTAATAAATGCCATTATTATTATTATGTGTTTCCAGCATGAGAAGCAGTGTGGTGTAGTGGATAGAGCACCAGCCTGGAAGTCAGAAGGTCATGGGTTCTAATCCCTGCTGTGCCGCTTGTCTGCTGGGTGACCTTGGACAAGTTACTTCACTTCTCTGGGCCTCACGTACCTCATCTGGAAAATGGGGATTGAGACCGGGAGCCCCATGTGGGACAGGGACTACTTCCAACCTGATTTGTCTGTATCCACCCCAGTGCTTAGTACAGTGCCTGGCTCATTTGAGCTCCAGTGTGAACGGTCGCCTGCTCATTGTGTCGGGAGGCGTTTGAGGTCGTGAAGATTAGAGGGGAATTCGCAACCTTTCTGGGGTTGTGAACCGTGGCACACCTCTTCCTACATCAGCAGTAGTGGGGGTCTAAAGGGAGAGATTTCTGGATTGGAGATGGCCATGAGAGCCCTCCCCAGTAATAATAATTGCAGTATTTGGTAAATGTAACTGTGGTAGATACAATGTAACCAGGTTGGACACAGTCCCTATTCCACGTGGGGTTCACAGTCAAAATAAGAGGGAGAACAGCTATTTAATCCCCATTTTACATATGAAGAAACTGAGGCACAGAGAAGCTAAGTTGCCCAAGATCATACAGAAGAGAAAAGGAAGAACTAGGATTAGAACTCAGATCCCCTGATTCCCATGCCTGTTTCATCAGGCCACATCAGTTCTGCGGACTTCTCTTGTTTTCATTTTCCTGAGTGAAATTGCTTCTTTGTGTTTCTCTCCACCATGAGCAGTTGGGTTGAATGTCTTATGTTTGTCTGGCTCATTGGGTAAAAATTGAGCACCAAGAAAATATTTGAGAAATTCAGTCACAACTGTAATATTACTGCCAACCTTCTTAAATGAGTCAGCTGATCAATAACGTTTTTTGAACCCCTACAGTGGGGAAGCAGCACAGCCTAGGGAGAAGATTGCAGGCCTATGAGTCAGAGGATCTGGGTTCTAATTCCAGCTCTGCCACTTACTGTGTGACCTTGGACAAGTCACTTAACTTCTCTGTGCTTCAGTTCCCTCATTTTCAAAATGGGGATTCAATACCTGTTCTCCCTCTTACTTAGACTGTGAGCCTCATATGGGGCTTAATTATCTTTGTATCTACCCCAGTGCTTAGTACTTGGCACTTATGCTTAACAAATGCCATGCTTATTGTTATTGATATTAATAATAATAATAGTCCTGTGTGAGAGACAGACAAATAGATCAAAGGTACAGAGAATAATAGAGTATACAAAGTGTGAACATAAGTCTCTGGAATGTGAGAGGACTTAAGTGCTTAAGTAGCATGTAAGAGTTGACTTATCTGTTGAGGAATATAAGGTGGGAAGAGTAAAATGTACTTGGGAAAGTGTTCCTGGAAGAGATGTGATCTCAGGAGGACTTTGAAGATGGAAGAGCAGTTGTCTGCCGAATATGTTGGGGGAGGAATTCCAGACAGATGAGAGGACATGAACAATAGGTTGGTTATGAGAAAGATGAGAATGAAGCTCAGTAAATAGGTTAGTTTGAGAGAAATGAAGAGAGTGAGCTGGAATGTAGAGGGAGAAGAGAGTGGATAAGTAGGGGGGAACTGCTGATTTGGAGCCAATAGTCAAGAGTTTCTGCCTGATTGAGGGGAGAGAAATGGGAAACCACTGAAAGTTGAGGAGTGGGAATATGTGTGCAGACTGACATTCTAAAGAAATGATCAAGACAGCAGAATCAAGTGTGTATTAGAGAGAAGAAGCAGGACCGTTTTTTCAAAAAAAAAACGTTCAGGACATGTCACCCCGCTCCTTGGAAAACTCCAGTGGTTGCCTATCCACCTCTGAATCAAACAAAAACTCCTTACCATTGGCTATAGAGCAGTCCACCTCCTTGCCCTGTCCCCAGTGCTTCGCACATAGTAAGCACTTAACAAATGCCATTATTATTATCATTATTATTATTATTACTACTATTACTACTTTCCTTCTACAACCTGGCCAGTGCACTTCACCCTCTAGTGCTAATAATCTTCTCTCTGTACCTGTATCTCGCCCATCTCAACGCCAACCACTCGCCCACATCCTGCCTCTGGCCTGGAATGCCCTCCCTCCTCAAATTCGACGACAATTACTCTCCCCTCTTCAAAACCTTGTTGGAGGCACATTTCCTCCAAGAGGCCTTCCCAGACTAAGCTTTTCCTTTTCCCTCCTCCCACTCCCTTCTACATCGTCCTGACTTTCTCCCTTTGTTCTTCCCCACTCCCAGCCCCACAGCACTTGTGTACATATCTGTAATTTATTTGTATTGATGCCTGTCTCTCCCCTCTAGACTGTAAGCTCGTTGTGGGCAGGGAATTTGTCCCTTTAATGTTGTATTGTACTCTTCCAAGCAGTACAGTGCTCTGCAAACAGTAAGGGCTCAATAAATATAACTGAATGAATGAAGGAAGGAAGGAAGGAAGAAATTCCATACTTATCCTGTCTTCCTGGAGCCTACTCAATTCAGAAAAATCCCTGACATCTGATTTGCATAAATTTGACTTTTATATTTCCATAGAGTGTTTAAGCAACCAGAATAAGGTTTTCTAACATTTGATATTATTACATCACTTCACTAATCTCCTACTACAGCTCAGCCCGCACACTCCGCTCCTCTAGTCCTGGCTTACTTATTGTATCCCGATCTCGTCTATCTCGCTGCCATCCCCTTTCCCAAATTCACCCCCTAGCTTAGAACTCCTTCCCACTCAATATATTCTGGACCACCACTCTTACCACCTTCAAACCATTCCTAAGGTTACATCTTCTCCAAGAGTCCTTCCCTGATTAAGCCCTCTTTTCCCCAACCCCCTCTCCCTTCTGTGTCAACTTTGCACTTGGGTAAATGACCTTTGGACATTTGATATTCTCCCCACCCACGACTCCACAGCACCTGTGTACGTATCTTTAAATGATATATTATAAATTTCTTGTCTTATGCTGTTGTCGTCTCCAACTCATAGCGACAACATGGACATATCTCTCCCAGAATACGCAACCTCCATCTGCAATCACTCTGTTAGTGTATCCATCGAGTTTTCTTGGTAAAAACATGGAAGCGGTTTCAATCAATCAATCATGTTTATTGAGCGCTTACTGTGTGCAGAGCACTGTACTAAGCACTTGGGAAGTGCAAGTTGGCAACATATAGAGATAGTCCCTACCCAACACTGGGCTCACAGTCTAGAAGACTGTGAAGAAGTCTAGAAAAATGGTTTACCATTGCTTCCTTCCGCACCATAAACTCGACTCTCTCCCACGCCGCTGCTGCCAAGCATGGGTGAGTTTTGACTTGTAGCAGATTGCCTTCCACTTGCTAGCCACTGCCCAAGCTAGGAATGGAATGGATAGGCCTCTGCTTGACTCTCCCTCCTGTAATTGAGACTGGTAGAGTACTGGAAATTCTCCAGGTGTGACCCTGAGAGGGGATAAATTGCTGTCTGTCTCCCCCTCTGGATTCTAAGCTTCTTGTGGGCAGGGAATGTGTCTACCAACACAGCTATATTGTACTCTCTCAAGTGCTTTGTAAAGTGTTCTGAATACAGTAAGCACTTAATAAAAAACCGTTGATCAGTTGATTGATTGATTTGCTCCTCCCCAGCCCACCTTTGCAGCTGTATCTCACTCTAGATTCTCCCACCTTTGTCCCCTTTCTCCTTCCGTTTCCACCAGCTTGGAACACCCTCCCACCCTACATCAAACCACCTCTATCCTCACATTCAAAGTTCTCCTAATATCCCACTTCTTCCAAGTCTTCCCAGATTTATCTCCCACCTGTCTCGGCCATATTATCCTTTCAAGAACTTAGCATTTATGAACTCATTAAGTTAACCCTCTTATGAATGTATGTTGACTTAATCATTTTGACCACTCTAATTATAAATAGTTTTATGTTAATCTCCCCCAGTAGTTTGTGAGCGCTTTGTGGACAGATCACATGCCACTCCTTTCTTCTGTTCTTCCCAAATACCGAGTGCAATGCTTCATCCCAAAGGGTTCTCAATACATGCTGCTGCTTTTACTACTACTTTTTACTGCTACTAGTATAGTAATATACTCATACTCCCTCTACATATAGTTACAGGACGTAAGAGACTGCTGTTATTACCATCACAACCGCCAAGTCATTTTTCTCATCTTTTCCATTGCGCTTCCAGCTACAGGTTGTGAGATTGTGGTAAGATCGGATTTCCCCTATCCTCATCTTCTCCCTCCAGCCTCAAAAAACCAATCGATAGTATTTATTGAATACTTACTGTATGCAGAATGCTGTTTTAAGTGCCTAATGATAATTTGATTCAGTATCTTTAGAGGTTTTCTGTGTTTTTGTCCGAAGAAAGAGAAGCAAAAAATAATTTTCTAGCAGGATTTCTGTTCTTTTCTTACTTCCCTAAGTGAAAAAGAGTGAATAAGAAGTGATGTTTCATAGGCTGCATGCGCAAAATATGAACCAGCCGATTTTGCTATTCTAATAAAAATGGCCCAAATCACGTGAAGGGACCTTGTCGAGACTAAAATCAAACGTTAGGAAACATTATTCTGGTAGCTAAAACCTCTATGGAAATTTAAAAGTCAAATTTATGCAAATCAGATAGGTCAGGGAGTTTTCTGAATTGAGTAGGCTCCAGGAAGACAGGGTAAATGACAGCTCACCACAAGTTCTGGTTTCCTCATTTCACCATTTCCACTGAGGTTTTTTTATGGTATATATTAAGTGTTTACTACTATGTGTCAAGCACTGTTCTAAGCACTGGGGTAGCTATAAGATGATTAGGGTGAACACAGTCCCTGTGCTCCATAGGGCTCGCAGTCTAAGTGGGAGATAGAATGGCTATTAAACCACCATTTTTACAGTTGAGGAAACTGAGGCACAGATAAGTGAAGTGACTTGCCCAAAGTCACATAGCAGGCAAGTAGCGAAGCCAGGATTAGACCGCAGGTTTTCTGACTCCCAGAACTTTTTTCCATTAGGCCACGCTGCTTTCCATTGTAAGGATTTTATTCTTTTCCTTTCTTAATGAAAAGAGCTGAGGATGTCCTACCCCGGACGCTCCTGGAGAGCAGGGATCATGTCCGCCAACTCAATTGTTTCTTCCCAAGTATACTGATTGATGCCTCTCTGCCTCCAACCGTAAACTGGGAAATGTGAAGGTATGGAGCCCTGGAATATATCTGCGGGATATGTATGCTGGGCGCCAAGGGGAGAGAAAACTCAGCCCCTCTGAGCAGGGGGAGAGCGACCACCGGGGGAAGGGGGGCTAGCGGTGTCCATGCCCACCTCCTGGCCTCTGGGGACAAGGGCATGCCTGGGCACCACAAGGCCCAGGAGGGCAAGATTTAGCTGCCCGCCCCCAGAGTCGAGCAGAGCTCAGCCCCAGCCCCTGACCGCTGGCACATCTTGGCGAATGGGGACACAAGGCCACATGGAGGACTTCAGGTCTGCTGTGTGACCTTGGGCAAGTCACTTTACTTCTCTGGCCTCAGTTACCTCCTCTGTAAAATGGGGATTAAGACTGTGAGCCCTATGTGGGACAGGGACTGTGTCCATCCCGATTTGCTTATATCCAGCCCGGAGTCTAGAACAGTGCCTCGCAGATAGTAAACACTTAACAAGTACCACGATTATGATCATTATTCAGATGCTTTAGTGGCAGAGCATCCTGTTCAGCCTGACTGTTAGAGTGATTGTCAGGTCAGCCTGAGGGGGAGGCCCACCCAACCCCAGTTTTCTTAGCTGAGGTTTTGACGGGGGGCTCTGGCCATTTTATGCCAGCTGTTAGAATGATGTAAACTTCACCAGCTTTCTGCCTTTGACTGGGCACAGTGGTCCAGTTTCACTGCCTAAATGACACACCCTGCTTCAAGCAGACCCTCCCAGACACCCACATGCTCTTTCCACCCCGGTTCACGTCTCATTATGGAAATGAGATGACCTCTGCTGGTACCCGCACCTGCCAAAATTGCCCACGTGCTGCTCGCTTTTAGAGCCAATCGTAGCCAGAAGTTTCCACACAGAAGTAACAGCAGAAACAACCCATAAGAAAAATAGCCAACATGTGGACGGAACTGGAGTGGGCCTCTCTGCAAACGTCCACATGCTAGTTGCATTAGAGAGGACACCTAATAATAATTATGATCTTTATTCAGCATTTAGCATGTGCCAAAAGCACTGGATTGGATATGATATAATCAGATGGGACACAGACCCTGCCCCGCAAGGGGCTCACTGTGTAAGGGGTAGGGCAAACAGTTTTTCAACTCCATTTTACAGAAGAGAAGAGGCACAGAGAAGCTAAGTGATTTGCCCAAGGTCTCACAGCAGGTAAGTGGCAGATCCAGGATTAGATCCCAAGTTCCCTGACTTCGAGGCCTGGGCTTTTCCCATGAGTCCATGTTGCTTCTCAGGACGGTTACTGAGCTGAGGTTTTGATGGGGTGCTAGACCATTTTATGCCTGCTGTTAGAATGATGTAAACTTCATTAGCTTCCTTTGCACCCGAAATACCCTCTCAGGTCAGGGAGGTATGGAGGCAGAGATGCGGGAGGGAACATCATACAATACTTCAGTCCTTTGCACACAGTAAATGATTAATAAATATCATTCCTTGGGTAAATGATTAATAATTATCATTCCTTGGTTCATCAGTGGCATTTAATGAGTGCTTACTGTGTGCAGAGTATGTATTTAGCATTTGGGAGAGTTCAATATAACAGAATTGATAGACACATTTCCTTCCCACAGTGAGCTTACAGTCTAGAGGGAACACGAATTGTTTTTTCTATTTGGGGAGTTAACTGAGTGGGGAAAGTGAAATCGTTTTGTCTCTGGGGTCTGCCGACATAGCTCCTGACTCGCTTCCCTATTGGTCTGAAGGCACTGATATGCCAACCAAAGAGGTGGGCAGAGGAGCCGGGCTATAGCCTGAACGGCAGATCACTTCATTGCCAGGAACGTAGCGCTTAAAGGGCTCGAGATGTTTATCTGCAGACAGGCTCAGGTCTCCCCTTCAGCCAGCCCTCTTGGCTGGGAGAGAGAACCGGTTCTTTCCGTTCATGAGGGAGGAGGTGAAATCTACAGCCCCATCAGCTAGGGCATAAACTGCACTCCTCAGAAGAGGCGCTGGGGCTGGAATCACTGACAGAAGACTGAAGATAGGACAGTTAAAGACTCTTCTTGACTAAGATCCAGAAAATTGAATCAAAGGAGTGTTATTCCATCCCTGCAAAGAAGAGCTCCAAAATTCTAGCAAAGTACAGGAAGCTGCTCACTGTGGAGTGCAGCTGGTTAGGTAGTTCAGAGAAACCAGCGGGCTTATGGGGAAGCCGCATGGCTCAGTGGATAAAGAATGGGCCTTGGAGTCAGAAGGTCATGGGTTCCAATCCCTGCCCTGCCACTTGTCTGCTGTGTGGCCTTTGGCAAGTCACTTCCCTTCTCTGGGCCTCAGTTACCTTATCTGTAAAATGGTGATTAAGGCTGTGAGCCCCACCTGGGACAGAAACTGTGTCCAACCTGATTTGCTTGTATCCACCCCAGCGCTTAGTACAGTGCCTCACACATAGTAAGTGCTTAACAAATATGACAATTATTATTATTATTATTAAAATCTGCTGGTGCAACAAAATGGAATCTCCATCATCAATCCTTCCCCAGTCATCCCCATCATCAATCCCCATCATCAATTCCCATCATCCCCAATCCCCAATCATCCCCAATCCCCAATCAATCCCCATCATCCCCATCATCAATAAATACGATTGATGATGATGATGATGAAGAAATGGAATCCCCATGGTCTTCCCGAACTCCCTCCTGTTTGTCACTCTCAAGCCCTTGATTCCCTCTGAATGTTCCTGGGAGTCCATTCTGGGAGGGTGATGTGATCTCCAAAGCTGCTTCCTGAGAGCTGACTTCCATGATACCGGAGGGACAGGCAGGGGAGATGAGCCCAAATCCGTTTTCCTGCAGATGCCCCTAGGGAGGCAGCATGCCTCAAAGGAGCTGAGCAACATCCGGCAGGCTTATGTATAAGCAGGGCAGCTTTTGCTTTGCTTCTTAGTGAAGCACCCTATTCTCAGAATTCCGTATTCCTGTCTCCTTCTCCCGCCTTGGAGTTGCTTATCCGGGATGTAGACTTCTGGGGGCCCTTGCTGACCTCATCTATCAGGCTACAATGATCGTCAGTGTCTTCCCGGTTTTGAGTGGAGCCCAACCAGTTCATTATTGGCCAGAGGCCCTGGTCAAAAAAGCCAGGTGGAGAAAGAAATGAAATTATTGATTTAAATGGGATTTGGATTAATTATCTATGCCTAATCATTCATTCTCTCTGTGCTTTGTTATTGGAAGAAGGGGCCAAGTGAAGCCAAAGACAGTATCCTTGTATGAAATACACTCATGCATTCAGCATTTATCCACTAAAACAGATGTCTGTGAAAGTCTAACAATGTGTTGGAAAGGAAAAAAGAGATATATTTCAGTGTTTTTTGGGTGCATTGCCCAATTTCCTTTAAGCATGTCCAGATTTCTGTTAGGCTGTAGAGTTCTAGGCATGAGCTAATTTGAATGGTTGATTTAAACCCACCACAGTGGATTTATCAGAAAACAGACGATCACATCCTCCAGGTATAATGTCTGGGTTGACATATACTGAATCATAGCAGCAGTTTCCCTAGGAGAAAGCCAGGGAGGCTCAGAACTGCTATCGCGGAAAGGTAATTACTGAAACAAGGATCAAGTGAGTAAAACATAGCATCCCACCTGTCTCAGATTGGCCAGGGAAATAAATGCAGCAAAAGTTGAAATCAGATATGGTAGCTCTAGAGAGAGATGGGGCGATGGAGGGGGTGAGGAATTGAATTTCTTTTCTCACCCCTTTCTCCCCCAAATCTCTTCCCCGTTTTCGCTGTCTCTTAAATGGTGAAATTGTTGTCTGTGCTTGAAGGATGGATTTGTTGTGGTTGTTCTTCCTGCAACCAGATTGTAATGACCTTGTGGCTCTCTATCCAAAAGGCAGCTTTTCTCATCTGGATCAGAGGGAGATCACAAACTCCAATCTGATCTAGCTCAGGAACCTCAATAACAGTATAGGAAGAAGTAAACTCTTCCTAGTCCTCTGAAAAGAGAGTCACCTTTATGTCTACAGAAATGTTAACCCTCTCAATATTATTGTTCTGGTTCCCCCCTCCCCGCCATCTTCGGTGTCCCGACTCTCACTCCTTTCCCATCTCCTGTGCCCGAGTCACAGGAGGCAAAGGAAAAGATCTGGGGTCCAAGTTCCCCCACAAGAGCAGCAGAGCTCATCACTTTCCCAGAAGATTCCATTGAGCAATGGCATTTATTGAGCTCTTGCTGAGTGCAGAGTGCTGTACTATTGTGGGAGAACACAATACAGAAGACTTGGTAGACACAATCTCTGCCCTCTGGGAGCTTACAGTGTAGTGGGAAAGGCAGGCTTGGTTTCCGGAATGGAGTCTGGTGCCTCCTTCTCTACCCCCATCAAGTCAGACCAGGAGGAATCCTCCACAGGAAATGTTTTCTCTGACAAGGCCTTTCTCTGTCAGGACCCTGCGTCAATCAGTCAACTGTATTTATGTGTGCAGAGCACTGTACTAAGTGCCTGGGAGAGTTTAACGAACTTAGTCTAGAGGGTTGACAGACATTAATATAAACCAATAAATTACTGATATGTACATAAGTGCTGTGGGGCTGAGGAAGGAGTGACTAACGGGAGCAAATCCAAGTGCAAGAGCGATGCAGTAAGGAGTAGGAGAGGAGGAAAATGAAGGCTTAGTTAGGGAAGGGCTCTTTTCTGTGTCTCTTTCCCTTGATGATGATGATTGATAGAATTTCCTATCTCCCCACCCTATTCCCCCTGGTTATTGCCTCCCTATGCACTTAGTCCCTACCTGCTAAGTTTTCATCACTCCCACAGCACTTGGGTACATATCATTATACTTGATTGCTTCCCCTACTTTTTATCTGGATTTTAAGCTCCTTGTGGGCAGGGATCATGTCTATCAACTCTAGTGCATTGTTCTCTCCCAAGTGCTACATGGAATTATATTGATTGACTTCAGAGAATGATGAAAGGTCCCTACCCTCATCACATCCAGTGGATTGTTCGATGTTTGCCGAGGTCATGGAGGGGGGCACACATCTGACACAGGCCTTCTGTGTGCCTCTGTTCTTTCCCTCTGGCCACCTCTGTAGCACAAGTACTAGCTCTCTGTCAAAGATCACCTCGGGCATCCTTTTATCACTCAAATCTACCAGAAGACTGCACCACTCTCATGGAGCTCTGAAGGTCATCGCCTTGGTGACTGTGATCCGGGAATTCTGTTGGACCCTTGGTACTTGGTACTAGTTCTTGACTGTTTGCTTCAGACATCAGATGGACTGGCCACGTTGTTTGCTATACCTTCAATGTGTTTTCCTGGTCGTGCAGTCATAAAGTGGTATTGTGATGACAGGAGATCCTGAGCTCTATCTTCAGGTTGACACCCCTTCCCTTTCAGAGAAACAGCATGGTGTAGTAGCTAGAGCACAAACCTGAGGGTCAGAAGGTCATAGGTTCTAATCCTGTCTCCACCACTTGTCTGCTGTGTGACCTTGGGCAAGTCGCTTCACTTCTCTGGGCCTCAGTGACCTCATCTGTAAAATGGAGATAGAGACTGTGAGCCCCATGTGGGACAGGGGACTGTGTCCAACCAGATTTGCTTGTATCCACCCCAGCGCTTGCACTCAAGGAACTTAAAATTCAGTGAAATGCTATATAGGGCAGTGACGGTGAAGCTTGATTTATAATCTTCAGTAGTTCTGGTGAGCAGAAGTTGATGGGAGGTGTCCTGAGATAGTAAACTGCTCCAGGTCACTGGAAATGTTAATGGATAATTGCAAGCTCCTCCACTAGACTGTAAACTCAGAATGGTGTAGGGGATAGAGCAGGGGCCTGGGAATCAGAAGGTCATGGGTTTTAATCCTGGCTCCACCACTTGTCTGCTGGATGACCTTGGACAACTCACTTTACTTCTCTGTGCCTCAGTTACCTCATTTGTAAAATAATAATAATAATGATGGCATTTGTTAAGTGCCAAGCACTGTTCTAAGCACTAGATGGGGATTGAGGCTGTGAGCCCCATGAGGGACTTTGTCCAGCCCATTTTGCTTGTATCCACCCCAGTGCTTAGGACAGTGCCTGGCACATAGGTAAGTGCTTAACAAATACCATAAAAATAAAAAAGAAACCTGTGTGCAGCCACCAATCCAAGACTGCAGCATAATTGGTCAAGAGTAGAGACTTGGAATTTAGGATGAGTTCAGTGGCTTGGGATTTTGTTCCTTAGACTGCCAGAGGCTCTTGGAAAAACCTCTTGCTGTCTTTGCTGTCAGCAGCAGCTCCTAGGATTTCATCGTCCACCACTTCTCCTTCATAGGATGTATTCAGGGAAGTATCAGTACCAGCTGCTCAGTACTCTGGCAGGTCACTTTTCTAACAGAAGGGTGCTGTCTTGATTCATGTGCCATGGTTGGTTATGCATCGTCTCTAGCCACTGCTTGCCCCTACTCTCATTTCCATTGATTCAGTTTTAATGTTGTCTCCTGCTGAAGCCAAGAATGCCTGCAGATGCATGGCTTAAGATGTTCTTGAATCCTGACCAGACAATTTTCAGTTGTGTGCTGTCAGAAGATGAGAAAGAGTCAAAAACCTGACCCGTTCTGTTGGCTTAGCTGATCAAACAGAATGGATGTCCGGTTGCCAAACAACGACATGATCCACTAGATGGGAGGGATGAAGATAGGGTGTATCCATGGGGCTTTATGTTTTGCTTCCAGCTGGAATTCATTGCTAGAGTAAATCAACAGGGTATTCACACACACATTAAAGTAGCAGCCTATTAAAGAAGCAGGTGGCGTGCTGTGAAGTGCAGAGCTCCGGGAGTCAGTTGACTTGGGTTCTAATCCTTGCTTCACCACATACCTTCTGTATGACCTAGGGCAAGTCACTTATATGTGCCTCGGTTCCTCAACTGCATAATGGGGATCGAATGCCCTCCCTGTTAGACCATGAGCCCGATGTAGGTGAGGTCTCTGTCCAATCCAAATATCGTTTATCTTCCACAGTCCTTGCCATGTAGTGAAGCCCTTAACAAATACCACAATTATGGCTATCGAGAAGCGGAGAGCTGTTTCTTTTTGCTTCATCTACATCATGTCTAGCTTAAATGTTGGGCCAGTTCTCAAAATGCCAGCTATCTCCGGCATTAAAAAGGCCTAAAGTGGTGTATTTGCTTTTTTGTGGGTTGATAAACATGGCATTGTCCCAGTCCTGTTTCTTGTTGTCATCAGAGTGGGCCATAGTTTAGGTGTATGTGTTCCTGTTGATGGAAGAATTGTGTGACTGCATTAGGCTGAGGCCTGGGACCATCAATTAGGGGACTGACCTGAATATTTGGAGGAGAGACACCTTGTTGGCAAATTCACCATCAATCTGCTGCCCTGCGGAAGCAGTTGGCTTATCCCAGAAAAAATGCTTCGAGCATCAACTGCCTCCAAGCTGGATTAGTCGGGTAACACTACATCTCCTTCAACCCCACTCTACAGCTATCATGTCTGACATCAGAGAAGTCAGTTGGCTTAGCGTAAAGAGCATGGGCTTGGGAGACAGAGGTCATGAGTTCTCATCCCAGCTCCGCCACTTATCAGCTGTGAGACTTTGGGCAAGTCACTTGACCTCTCTGTGCCTCAGTTCCCTAATCTGTAAATGGGGATTAAAACTGTGAGCCTCGCATGGGACAACCTGATGACCTTGTATCTACCCAAGTGCTTAGAACAGTGATTGGCACATAGTAAGCGCTTAACAAGTTCCATCATTATTCATTCATTCAATCGTATTTATTGAGCGCTTACTGTGTGCTGAGCACTGTATTAAAAGCTTGGGAAGTACAAGTTGGCAACATATTATTATGTCTCTGCACCTTAGACTGTAAGCTTCTTGTGGTTATGGAAAGAGTCTACAAACCCTGCTGTATTGAACTCACCCATGTGCTCAATAGAATCAATAGTATTTATTGAGCACTAAGTATGTGCAGAGCACTGTACAGAGCACTTGGGAGAGTATAATACCATGGAGTTGGCTGATATGTTCCCTGCCCACAATGAGCTTACAGTCAAGAAGGAGAGACAGACATTAATATAAATACATAATTTATAATGTATAATTTAAAGATAGGTACATAAGAGCTGTGGAGTTGAGGGTGGAGTGAATATTAAATTTCCAAAGGTCACAGACTCAATTGCACAGACGATGCATAGGAGAAGGAGGCGGGAAAAAGAGGACTTAACCGGGGAAGGCCTCTTGGAGGAGATGTGACCTTAATAACACCTTGAAGATGGGAAGAGTTGTGGTCTGGCATATATGGAGGGGGAGGGAATTCCAGGCCAGGGGGAGGATGTGGGAAAGGGGTCGGCAGCGAGATAGATGAGATCAGGACACAGCGAGCAAACTGGTGCTACATGAGCCAAGCGTTAGGGCTGGGCTGTAGTACGAGATCAGTGAAGTGAGGTAGGAGGGGGCGACCTGATTGATTGAATGAAAGCCAATGGTGAGAAGTTTCTGTTTGATGCAGAGGTGGATGGGCAACCACTGGAGTTTCTTGAGGAGTGAGGAGAAATAGACTGAATGGACAGTGCTCTGAAAACAGTAAGCACTCAATAAATACCACTGAATGATTGCTGGGCCAATTGTGTTATCAATTGACAGGATATGACCATCCCAAAAAGCAGAAGACAAGAGTTTGCTTGTTTGATTTCTTATCGATGAGATGGTAGAACAGTTGTCTCTGGCTGATGAGCGAGTCTGCACCAAAGCAATTGTCAGCAATTGATTTCTGTTCCTTCCTTGCACTTGGGATAGCAACACTTTTCTGGAGCAGGGCTGCTGGTCCACATGAGAAGGCTATGAACATAGTAGTCACTTCTGGTCAATGATGAACAACCCTCATTTTGGCATCCTCTGTTGACAGGCTTGTGATTAAGGACCACCAACAGAGAAGCGGTGTGTCCTAGTGGGAAGAGGACAGGCCTGGCACCCAGGGGACCTGTGTGCTAATTCCAGCTCCACCACATGTGACCTTGGGCAAGTAACCTAAGTTCTCTGGACCACAATTACCTCATCTGTATAATGGGAATTCAGTACCTCTCCTCTCTCCTACTTAGTGAGCTCCGTGTAGGACAGGGATTGTGTCCGACCTATTTTGCGTTTTCCCCAGTGCTTAGAACAGTGGTTGGCACATAGTAAGTGCTAAACAAATACCACAATTATTAATAATAATAATAATAATGGCATTTATTAAGCGCTTACTATGTGTGAAGCACTGCTCTAAGCACTGGTGAGGTTACAAGGTGATCATGCTAAACAAATACCACAATTATTATTATTAATAATAATAATGGCATTTATTAAGTGCTTACTATGTGTGAAGCACTGTTCTAAGCACTAGCGAGGTTACAAGGTGATCAGGTTGTCCCACGGGGGGCTCACAGTCTTAATCCCCATTTTACGGATGAGGTAACTGAGGCACAGAGAAGTTAGTCACACAGCTGACAATTGGCAGAGCCAGGACTTGAACCCATGACCTCTGACTCCAAAGCCCATGCTCTTTCCACTGAGCCCCACTGCTTCGCATATTACTACTACTAATAATAATTGTATATAATATATATAATTATTATTATAATAATATAACCATTATTATTACCAGCAGCATTCTCCACTTGCCTCCCTCCCTGCTTACCCATCAACACAGAAATCTTGACCTCAAACTTCAAGACCAAGGTGAAAATGGTTTATGCAGTGCCACCCACGCTCTACCTCCTGCCAGCTCAGTTCATGCTAGGCATGAGGTAACACTGCCTGGGGAAGTTCACACAAGAGTTTGTACATGGAGAAGCCATTTCTGGGCAAAATGAGCACAATATAATTTCAAAGCTCTGCTGTAGCACCTTGAACCAGCAGCTGCTGTTGTCTTTACCACCTGTATTAGCCAGCTGTTTTTGAGGAATCCTGTTGGGGCTTTCCACCTCCCAAAATGGTGGTTCTTCAGTCAGAAATGCTCTGCCCTGATGAGATAGGCCCAGTAGGCCTTCTCCTACTTCTAGCGGCTGCAATACTCACCCCCTTCTTGCATTAAGGTGAGATTTGGGTTGGACTTTTGGAGAATCCAGAGATACTGTACTCACCTTTCCTGAAGGACCCTCAGGCATAGAAGAGGCTTGGTTATCACAATCATCAAAGAAAAAAAAAAACTTTCTGGATTTCCCTGGTAGCAATAACAATAATTGGGCTATTTGTTAAGCACTTGTTTGTTAAGCACTTACTTTAACTGTGAGCCCCACATCGGTAAGGGACTCACACCAACCTCTTCATTCATTCAATCGTATTTATTGAGCACTTACTGTGTGCAGAGCACTGTACTAAGTACTTATCTTGTATCTACCCAACAGTTAGTACAGTGCTTAGCTCATTGCACTTCACGACCACTATTTTTATTATTATTAGTAGTAGTAGTAGTAGTAGTATCATTATTATTCCCATTATTGTTATTATGTGCCCTCCACTGAAGTAAATAATCAGTTAAGACATAGTCCCCATCCCATATGTGGCTCACAGTCTTAGTCACGGTCACAGTTTTACAAGAGACCCAAAAAGTTAAGTGACTTGACCAAGGTCACACAGCAGGCACGTGATAGAGCTAGAATTAGAAAACAGGCCCCAATCCCAGGCCCATTCTCTTTTCACTAGGCCAAGCTACTTCTCAGTTTCAGGGGGCAACAATCATTGTACAAATAATCACTCTGAAAAATGCTTCCTCCTCTGAAATAAGGAGAGGACTTTGCTGGCTTCTTTTGAGATACTTCTGAAGATCCATATGTGGAAAACACAGGAAGAATTTGGACTGGCTGCTCACTGAATCGACAGAATCTCACATTTACTTGGACTTGAATTTATTATTTTTTTACCTCTGAAACAAGTTGTTTATTAGCAAATTACAAATGTGTTAGCAGGTCAGACTTGGGCAAAGCCATTCTGTAGCCGAAGAGTTTGTTGGAAATGGCTCATGTGATGTCAAATTGTTTTCCATTGATTTTTATTATTGAAACTTCCTTATTCAATCTTGGTTAAATAGAGAGGATGTTAGTAAGTTTCTCTGAGATTGAATGTTCTATCTCTGCCACAGATAGTATAAAAAGGAATTGAAATGATTCTATTTATTTATACTGATGCTGTTGATGCCCATTTACTTGTTTTGATGTCTACCTCCCCCCTTCTAGGCTGTGAGTCCGTTGTTGGGTAGGGAGTGTCTCAATTTGTTGCTGAATTGCACTTTCCAAGCGCTTAGTACAGTGCTCTGCATGCAGTAAGTGCTCAATAAATACAACTGAATGAATGGTTGAATAACAAGAGCATATTTCTCAATATGTTTCCAGTCTGCTATATCTCTGGTAATTTAATTTGTAAGATGGTAAAACATAGCATATCAGAGTGATTTTCAATCATTCACCATTCTTGGAGTATTCAAAACTGACCTCTAAGTTTAATATAATGTTATCTTTCTTCTATTACATTGGTACTGTTCTCTGTGCCCTGCTTATTCTAAATGGATCAGATGCTCTACTGTCATTTCCAAATAGCGGTTTGGATCTTGACCTGAGTTTCTGAGGGAGAAAACTGAGGTGCTCAAGAATTGATTGTGGTTTATGCTCTACCAACTCACCAGTCAGAATCGGTGGGATTTAACCAGTCCAGAATGAAGGCCTTTTTCTGGGACATTTGTCCAGGGCCTGAATCCAGGGAGTTCAGAACCATACATTGGTTGCTTGGAACTGGATTCAGCCACCTAGTCAATGGTTTCATTCACCTATTCTCCTCTTCCTTTAACTTGCTTTGTTTTTCATTGGTATTTGTTAAGCACTTACTGTGTTCCAGGAACTGTTCAAAGCCCTGGGGTAGATACAAAGAAATCAGGCTGAGCACAGTCCGTGCCCCACATGGGGCTCACAGGTGAGGAAACTGAAGGGCAGTTTCATGACAAGGACAAGGACACACAGAAGACAAGTCGTGGTGCCAGGATTAGTATCCAGGTCCTTCTGTCTCCAGGTCTGTGCTCTATCTACTAGGCCACGCTGCTTCCATTGCATTGGATAGAACTGCTTCCATGCCTTCTGTAGGCCCTACCAAGAAGTCTTCGGCTCCTTATATTCCTGATCCCTCCTTGCAAGGTCTTTTGAAAGCCTCAAAACCCGGCACTTTCTTTCCTCTGACAGAGCTGAGCATTTCCTTAACACTCCCCAAAGAGAAGTCTTTTGGAGAAATAAATGTGAAGCCCCGAGAAGCAATGCAGCCTTGTGGCAAGAGCTCAGCACCTACATACAGATCAAAGTATCTTTCTATGTCTGTCTCCCTCTCTAGACTCTAAGATCCTTGTGGGGTGGGAACATATCTACCGAATCTGTTGTATTGTACTCTCCCACGTGTTTAGTACAGCGCTCTGCACATAGTAAGCACTTAATAAGTATGACCGATTGTTTGATTTAGCACAATCCTGGGCTTTAATCCTGGCTCTGCCACTTCCCTGCTGTGTGACCTTTGAGAAAGTACCTTAATGCCTAGAGGCTTTTGTTACCTCATCTTTAAACTGAGGATAAAATACCTGTTCCCCCTACCTCTTAGACTATGAGCCCTATGCTGGTCAGAAAAAACTCTGATCTGATTACATTGTACCTACCCAGTGATTAGCATGGTGCTTGGCAGCTAGTTAAGTGCTTAATAAATACCACAGTTATTATTACAATGTGGAGACTGGCAAGAGTCCTTTGGGTCTGTTGGCCACGAGGCCAGGGGGGTCCTGGGAAGGGACAGGAAGATGTTTCCGTGCCCCTAGAATGCGCTGCTCATTATAATCTTGATTTCTGCCACCTTGAAGTTAATGGAGATCCCTTTTTGTGTCCCTCTCTGTTTGTGTTTGTGTCTCTCTTCCTCCCTTTCTCTGTCTCTCTCTCCCCCTTTCTCCTGCACCCCCTCCCTCCAGGCTGCAGTTATGAAGGGAACATCTACAACAGTTCCCTGCAATGGCAGGTCCCGGCTCACCCCTGCATCAGACACCAGTGTCAGGTAAGGACCAGTGACTTGGCTCTTCCCATCAAGGAATCTCCGTGCTTTTCTTGACACTCCCTTCCTCCAGGGAGAGCCGATTGCTCACATGTGTCTAAGCAACATTCATCTTAGTTAGAACGGGAAACAGAGGGAGGATGGAGCCAGTAGACCTCCAAGCACACAACTAAATCGTTCACCTTGGTTAAGTTTTACCTTGGAAAAACTGTTGTAAGATGCATCTGTCCCTTGGGGAGATTCTCATCTTCCTGTAAAGTCAGCTCTGAGCGTGAATTGGATTCCAGTTGGCAGAAAAGAGGGTTTTGTTTAAGGCAACATATATTTTTAAAAAAAATTTAGGACTGTTCTGAAAGCCTGCCAATCTGCAAATTGTATTCAATCCAGGCAATTAGTACAGAGTAACCTCAAGAAACTCCATCTGGCGGGTCCAGGGACCTTGCAAGTTAAACCCCTGGCTTTTCCATTCGGACCGAACATTGCTGAACTCTCTAAATGGGGTTGTTTCCTGAACGCTTGGTTTTCCTGTTCCTAAATGCAACAAGACGAGTTTGGTTGGGGAAGGAAGCCTGCACCAGGGAGCTGATCTTAAGGCAGTCTGGAATAGGTAGATTTGTGTTACTTTATTCCCTTCTCTCCAGAGGGAGCTAGGAAGCCTGTCTCTCCCCTCTTGCCCTGGCCAGGGTTAGCTCTTCTGGTGATGCTCCTCAAGGGTTGGAAGAACACTTCACATTTGCACATAACCCTATGAGAATCAGTTGGGAATTGTGTCAAAATCTGAATGCAAAGCAACCTCACCCCCTTGAGCCCACTGCCCATTTCTCAGGGCCATAAATAGCCCACTTCATTTGTGTTGCAGTTGGCAAGCTGCCTTGTGGTGGAATCCCAGATTGGCCCCTCGGGTGTGATTGGTGGTTGCTTGCCACCTGCTTGGGACACTAACGAAGCTAATTTAGGAGGATTTGTTTTCTCTCCTGAATGAAATGCCAAGTGCAGAGCGAGGAGTGGAATGGAAAATGGCAGATGCCTTTAACGGTTGGTTTCTATGCCCCTTGCATCTCCTTAGCAATGGCATTAGCTAGCTTTCCAAAAGCATGGCATTTGTACAGAGAAATGTCCTTATTAAATCACATCTCCTCCATTAGGCCTTCTCCAACTAAGCCCTGATTTCTTCTCCCTCTCCTTTCTGCCTGGCCCTTGCACTTGGATTTGGACTCTTTATTCACTCCATCCTCAGCCTCACAGCAGTTATAATAATAAAAATAATGTTTATGGTATTTTTTAAGTGCTTACTGTGTACCAAGTACTGGAGTAGATACAGGGTAGTCAGGTTGTCTCATGTGGGGCTCAGACTTTTAATCCCCATTTTACAGATGAAGTAACTGAGGCACAGAGAAGTTAAATGACTTGCCCGACGTCACAGCTGACAAATGGTGGAGGCAGGATTAGAACCCATGTCCTCTGAGTCCCTAGCCTGTGCTCTTTCCACTAAGCCACGCTGCTTCTCTGTAGTTATGTAACCAATCTATCAATTGTATTTCTTGATTGCTTACTATGTGCAGAACATTGTACTGAGTGCTTGGGAGAGTACAGTGCAGTAGAATTAGCAGACACATTCTTTGCCCATAATGAGCTTACAGTCTAGAGGGGGAGACAAAAATGAGTATGAATGAATAATTTGTAATATATAATTTAAAGATATGTAAATAAGTGCTGTGGAGTGGGGTGGGAGGACTGTCAAATGTCCAAAGGTCACAGATTGAACTGCTTGATGATGCAGAAGATAGAGCAAGCTGGGGAAAAGAGGGCTTAATGGGGAAAGTATCTTGGAGGAAATGTGACCTTAGTAATGCTTTGAAGGTGGAGAGAGTGGTGGTCCGGCGTATATGGGCAGGTAGGGAATTCCAGGCTAGGGGTATGATGTGGGAAAGGGGTTGGTGGCGAGATAGATGAAATAACTTGTTTGGATCAGCATGGTAACAGTTTGGGTGGAGAGGAAAGGTCAGATTTTAACAATGTTATGAAGGTAAAACTGACAGGATTTAGTTACAAATTGAATATGTGGGTGGAACGAGAGAGATGTGGAGGACTATGCCAATGTTACAGGCTTGTGAGGTAGGGAGGAGAGTGATGTTGGAGGGGACCTAGGAGAAAATTGCATGATAGGAAATGGAGATAGATGATGTGAACAGCTCTCTCAAGATGTCTGGAGAGAAATGGTAGGAGGGAGTTGGGGTGATAACTAGAGGGAGCTGTGAGGTCAAGGAAGGGGTTTTTTTAGGATAGGAGTACATAAACATGTTTGAGAGCAGTGGGGAAGAAGCTGTTAGGAAGTGAACAGTTGCAGATGGCAGTCAAGGAGGGAAGAAGGGAGGAGGACAGTTCTGTAAAAAGATATGAAGGGATGGGGTCAGAAGCACAGGTTCAGTGGGTAGATTTAGGGAGGAAGCGATAGATTTCATTTTGAGTTACTGCAGGTTACATAAGGGGAGTTGAAAAGGTTGGAGGAGAAGGGAAGGTTGGAGAGAAGCAGAAGAGATTTTAGAGAGATTATGCCTGATGTTTTCAATTTTGTTGATGAAGTATGTGGCCAGGTGATTAGGGGAAAGAGATGGTGGGGGTGGGGGGATGGGAGGTTTGAGAAGGGAGTTAAATGTCTGGCAAGGGCAGTAAGTATGGGAGTGAATTGGAAGGGGAAGAATTGTTTGTCAGATAGAGGAGAGGGCTGAATTGAAGCAGATAAGAATGAGTTTAAGGTGGACAAGGTCAGGGGATTGACTGGCTTTTCTCCAACATCACTCTGCAGCCTGAGCACAGAAGGAGAGGAAACATATTGTGGAGGTAATCTAGGACCATAGGTTAGTGATACAAGAATGGTGGAGAAACAGGGTAGCAGGGAGTTCCATTTAGCAGAGAGTATGGTGTTGAGTATATCTGCTTGTAGGTCAGGGGAAGGTAGTTTGGGTTTGGAGACCAAATTCGGGTAGGATGGCTGTAGAACACTTGAGCGGGTCAAAAAACTGGAGGTCTCTGTTGGGGAAAAGAACAGATTTGTTGGGGGGTGGGTATATGGGAAAGAGAACAGGTGAGGAGCTTGTGGTCACAGAGAAGAATTCCAGAATTGGTGAGGGTAGAGAGTGAACAGCTATGGGAGATTTTAAGATCAAGTGTGTGACCAAGTTGGTGAGTGTGTGAGGTGGGATGGAGCAAGAGGTCATTAGAGTTGTGAAGTGAGAGGAAGAGGATCACTGGGGATATAATAATGATAATGATGGCATTGGTTAAGTTCTTACTATGTGCCAAGTACTATTCTAAGCACTGGGGTAGATACATAGTAATCAGGTTATCCCACGTGGGGCTCACAGTCTTAATCCCCATTTTACAGAAGAGGTAACGGAGGCAGAGAGAAGTTAAGTGACTTGCCGAAAGTCACACAGCTGACAAGTGGAGGAGCGGAATTAGGACTCATGACTTCTGACTCCCAAGCCCTTGCTCTTTCCACTAAGCCATTCACATGAATATGAAAGTACATGTCTGTAATATATTTTAGTGTCTGTCTCAAGCTCTAGACTGTAAGCTCCTGGTGAGCAGGAAACTCGCCTACCAACGCTGTTATATTGTACTCTCCTAAGTGTTCAATACAGTGCTCTGCATTCAGTAAGAGCTCAATAAATACAATTGATTGAAATATAATTTCTGAACTGCAGCTTCTAAGGAACTCTTCCAGAGTCCTTGCTGGTTAGGAGGTGAGGATTTTAGCCTATTTAAAAACATTGATTAAAAACAGAGTCTACCATAATTCCTTTAACAAAGAGCTACCTCCTCTCTGTCCTTGCCATCAGCAGTGGGACTGTGACTCTACTGATAAGGGGATGGAATAATCAGGAACCAACAGGCCGTTCAGAGATAAGGGGCTCCTAAACTACCTCCAGACTCTGGAATATCTCTTCTCTAAGAGCTTCTCCTGTCACGGAAGAGCATAGCCATGCTGGATATCTGTTCTTTCCCCCCCGAAGCCCTTCTGTAATTCTACCTCTCCCAACAAGCTTTCCCAGTACCTTGAGCGATATCACCTCTTCAGCCAATTCTGGGAACAAACTTATTCTTTAGTTAGGGTATATGTTAAGTGCTATGTGCCAAACTCTATACTAAGCACTGCGGTACACGCAAATCTGATTTGCATCCCCCTTAGCACTGATGTATGTATGTCTGCTCATCTATGTCGACCACTGTAGGTTTAAATATGATTACACCTTTAAATTAAATTAAATTAATATTAAATATGTTTATCTCTTTTGTTATGTAAGCTCTTTGTGGGCAGTGAATTCTGTAATTTCCAAGGACCTGGTACAGTGCATCGCACCAAGAGGCTGTTCAAAAAATGCTACTACTGCTAACACTACTACTCTTGTGATTACTCAAGCAATTAATCAATGGTATTGACCGAGAACGCTTGCTGTGTGCAGAATACTGTACTAAGCACTTGCGACAGCACAATACAACAGAGATGATAAACACAATCCCTGCCCCCAAGTAGTTTACAGACTAGAGGGGAAGACAAAAATATTTGCGTAACAGAGAAATCAATATAAATGAATGTACATTTAGTTAACAGGTCAACCCATTTGCTGATCATTTGGGATTAGCTCCTAAACTTCTTTATCATGGATCTGCTGAACAAATCTGGTCAATCTGTTTCTACCCATTTTACTTCTACTACTACCATTATTACTACTACTGCCTACTCTAAAATCCTGTGCAGTTTTTTTTTTCCTGTCTCATCAACAAGAAGAGCTGAAGATTCTGGGAAGGGACTTCATGCCACAGTTGAATTAATCTAACTGGTCTTGTGTCACTGAGCCCACTAAAAAAGACACTGCCTATAGCATGTCCCTAGGGGTGCCCCTGGGAATGGGGAGTTACTTATAATTTGGGGGCAATTGATGATAACTAATTGATAGAGAAGCAGCGTGGCTCAGTGGAAAAACCACAGGCTTTGGAGTCAGAGTCCATGGGTTCAAATCCCGGCTCTGCCAATTGTTGGCTGTGTGACTTTGGGCAAGTCACTTCACTTCTCTGTGCCTAAATTACCTCATCTGTAAAATGGGGATTAAGACTGTGAGCCCCCCATGGGACAACCTGATCACTGTGTAACCTCCCCAGCGCTTTTCACATAGTAAGCACTTAATGCTGCCATTATTATTATTATAACTGTGGTATTAAGTGCTTACCATGTGCCAAGGACTGTCCTAAGCATTGGGAGATATACAAGATAATTAGGCCAGACACATTCCCAATCTCACAGTCTAAGTAGGAGGGAGAATGGATATTTAGTTCCCGTTTTACAAATGAGGAAGTGGAGGCACAGAGAAGTCAAGTGTCTTACCCAAGGTCCCACAGCAGACAAGTGGTGGGGTCTGGATTAGAATCCAGGGCACTTGTGGTGGTCTCCCCCGTTCCCTGGGGATTGGCTTGGTTATTTGATGAGCACTGAGGCTCCTGCTGTAGAATATTCCCTTCTGCTCTGGTAGGAGCCCATATGCATAGCGGTGGCCCGAGGAAGACTTAGAGGAGAGCTACCAAATCAATTCTATTGATTTGTACTTTCCCGGGTGCCTAGCACAGTACTTTGCACACAGTAGACACTTAATCATTGATTGACTGGTCCACATCAGCCTTCTCAGTGCTTGTGCTTCTCATCTGAAAGAGAATTAGAGGACTCCCAGAGCTAGAGCCCCAGTGAAAATCCTGGAGGCAAACTCCATTCCAGGTTTACTCTCTCCATTTGTCCTAGCCTGGTGCTGTGGGGGATTCAGAGGCAAAACCTCTTCGAGAGAAGTCTGTGAAATTTGATTTTTTAAAATCTCAGCTGGCCCGTTGGATCTGGAGCAAGTGAGAGCAGTGATAATCCAACAGCCGTTGGCCCAGAATGCAACACACTCACTGGTCTCCTTTGTGCAAGTGAAGACGTAGCCCTGTTGCTGAGAGGAAACTGTTTCTCTGGGCAGGTGATTGGCAGAGAGGGTGCGTGAGATTTTTTCAGTGTTTGATCTGAAATGTTTCAGTGGGAGACTGTGGGGAAATGTGTGATGGGAGAATTCATTCGTTCAGTTGTGTTTATTGAGCACTTACTGTGTGCAGAGCACTGTACTAAGTGCTTGGGAGAGTTCACAGTCACAAAAAACAGACTTTCCCTGCCCACAACGAGCTCACAGTCTAGAAGGGGAAACGTTGATATAAAAAATAACAGATATGTACATAAGTGCTGTGGGGCTGGGTGGGGGGATGAATAAAGGGAGCAAGTCAGGGCAATGCAGAAGGGAGTGAGAGAAGAGGAAAGGAGGGCAAAGTCAGGGAAGGCCTCTTGGAGGAGATGTGCCTTCAGTAAGGCTTTGAAGACGGGGGAGAGTGATTGTCAGATTTGAGGAGGGAGGATGTGCCAGGCCAGAAGCAGGACGTGGGCAAGGGGTCGGCAGTGAAATAGATGAGATTGAGGTACAGTGAGAAGGTTGGCGTCAGAGGAGCGAAGTGTGTGGCAGAGTGATTGAGTGCTTGAGGAAGGACATGAGGTTAAAGTCGAGGTTGAGTCTGCACCACGTTTGAGTACAGAGGCAAGCGGCAAGGATACCCAGAAAAAAATATTAGGGAGGAAGCGAAGACTCTATTCCAGCCAGAATCCCTAGCTGAGAAGCAGCATGGTCTAAGGGAAAGAGCCCAGGCCTGGAAGTTGGAGAACCTGAGTTTTAATCCCAGCTCTCCCAATTGCTTGCCTTGGACCTTCGGACAAGTCACTTAACTTTTCTGTGTCTCAGTTTCCTCAACTGTAAAGTGGGAATTAAATCCTACTCCCCTCTACTTACACCGTGAGCCCCATGCGGGACAGGGACTGTATCCAACCTGATTGACTTTTATCTAACCCAGTGCTTAGAACAGTGTTTGACACATAGTAAGTGCTTACAAAATATAGAAAAAAAACCCTGGACTATCCCTCCCCACTCCCCACCTCCTCCAGTTACCAGTTGAGCACTAGGGCTCAGAGGCAACTTAAGGTAGCCCCATGTTCTCCCATCTCCCGCTGGGTAGCAGGTCCTAATGGAAAGAGCGCATGCCTGAGAGTCAGAAGACTTGAGTTCCAATCCCGGCTCCATCATTTGCCACCTGTATGATCTTGGGCAAGTGGATAGAGCACTGCATGCAGTGTGACTTTGGGCAAATCACTTCACTTCTCTGGGCCTCAGTTCCCTCATATGTAAAATGGGGATTGAGACAGTGAGCCCCATATGGAACAGGGACTGTATCTGACTCGATTTGCTTGTATCTACCCCGGTGCTTAGTACAGTGCCTGGTACATATTAAGTGCTTAACAAGTACTGCAATTATTATTCTCTGGGCCTCTGTTTCCTCATCTATAAAATGGTGATTCAATACCAGTTTTCTCTCCTTTTTAGACCGTGAGTTCTTTGTGGGACTGTACCAGACCTGATTATCTCATATGAACCCCAGTGCTTCATGTAGTGCTTGACACATAGTAGTAATGTGTGGTATTTGTTAAGCATTTACTATGTGCTCAGCACTGTAGTTCACTGTGAGCTGGTAATGTGCCCGTTATATTGTTACACTGTACTCTCCCAAGTGCTTAGTACAGTGCTCTGCACACTGTAAGTGCTTAATAAATACGACTGACTGTAGTAAGTTCTGAGGCAGATACAGGATAATCAGGTCGGGGACCCTCGTGGGACAGGGACTGTGTCTGACTTGATTACCTGACATTAACCCCAGAGTGTTGTATAGTGCTTGGCACATGGTAATAATGGGTAGCATTTGTTAAGTGCTTACGACGTGTCCGGCACTATAGTAAGTCCTGGCGGCACGGCCTAGTGACAAGAGCATGAGTTTGGGTGTCAGAGGACCTGGGTTCTAATCCCGGCTCCCCCATTCGTCTGCTGTGTGACCTTGGGCAAGTCACTTAACTTCTCTGTGCCTCAATTACCTCATCTGTAAATGGGGATTAAGACTGTGAGCCCTATGTGGGATAGGGACTGTGTCTAACCTGATTACTTTGGATGTACCCCAGCGTTTAGAACAGTGCTTGGTGCATAGCAACCACTTAACAAATACTACTGTTATAATTATTATACAGGATAAACAGGTTGGGCACAGTCCCTGTCCCACATGAGGCTCTCAGCAACAGTAACCAATTCTACAGCAATTATCATTATTATCATTCACTCCTGTGGGTCCTCTCTTTTTCAGGAAGGTGTGGTGACCGAATCAGAAGTGCAGTGTGTGGTCCACTGTAAGAATCCTTCCAAACATCCAGGAGCTTGCTGCCCCACCTGTCCAGGTAACACTCTCTGGGAGAATCAGGAAGTCTCTGACTCAGAGCAACTCTGTAGAGGCTCGCAGAACACAACTAGCATTGCCCTTTTCCTTTCCCGGCTGGAATTCTTCTCCCTGCAGGTTTGAGGACCTCCTGCAGAAGCGTTCTTTGCCCAGCAGGTCATCTTGCCCGCCTGTGGTCTCCCCTGTTGGCCCAGCTCTGCGAATACATGCTGTAGGTCTTGGCATTGGCGGAGCGCAAACTTGAGAGACGGGTTTCCACTCGGGAGGGCTACAGGTAGAGATTATTTTGGACGGTCTCAACTGCGGCTTGTCTGTGTTTTCAGAGATGCTTTTTTAGTGCTTAATGCTGCAATCCCCTGGCTTGAGCTGGGTTTGGTGATGAGGTGACCAGATGTTTTCTGGAAATTGAGAGCTGCTTCCCTCAGAGACTAGAGCTTGCTCTCTGCTGCTCTTTTTGGAGCGTGGAATGAATTGGAGAGACCACGTGTCTTGGAGTGCTCACTGCTTTAGACGGCAGCTTGGAAACATCCAGAGGGATCTCTCTAGACTGTAGACCGTCGTGTTTTTCCTCTGGCTTTGCCGGAGATGCTCCCCTGGGAGCTCATGTGTAAATAAAATTTCAGGGGGCCCCTAGCTCCTTGCCCTTCCTTTGGGTGGAAAAGGGAATTTTGAGGTTAGAAATTCTTCCTGATATTGTGAATAGGCATCCATGAAATGATCTGGGGCCCTGGGCCACCCCAATCTCCTTTACTGGGTGGTTCCATAACTGGCCATCTCGAGAGGGGCCTTTGGTTTGGAAGGCCAGTCCTAGAATTGTCCTCATCTTTTTCCTCCCTCTCATTCTCCTCTGCCCTCCTTCTCACCCACCCTCTTCCTTTGCTCCTTCACCTCTTTCGTCTCCTTCCCTGTTCTCCCTGCACTTTCCCCACATTCCCAAGTTTTAACTTTCAGAGTCTCCAGTGGTTGCCTATCCAACACTGAGTCAAACACAAGCTCCTCATCGTCGGCTTTAAGGCGCTCAGTCAGCTTTCTCATCCTCAGTCAGCTTTCTCATCTCCCTGTTAATAACAGTAATAATAATAATCATGGTATTTGTCAAGCACTGTTCTAAGCACTGGGGTAGATACGAGGTAATCAGGTTGTCCCATGTGGGGCTCACAGTCTTCATCTCCATTTTAAGATGAAGGAACTGAGGCACAGAGAAACTAAATGGCTTGCTCAGGGTCACCCAGCAGATAAGTGATGATCATGATGATGGTCTTCTTTTAGCTCTTACTATGTGCCAAGCACCATTTTAAATGCTTGGGTAGATACAAGGTAATCAGGTTATCCCAAGTGGGGCTCGCAGTCTTAATCCCCATTTTATTCATTCATTCATTCAATCGTATTAATTGAGCACTTACTGTGTGCAGAGTACTGTACTAAGCGCTTGGAAAATACAAGTTGGCAACATATAGAAACGGTCCCTACCCAACAATGGGCTCACAGTCTAGAAGGGGGAGACAGACAACAAAACAAAACATGTGGACTAGTGTCAAGTCATAAGAATAAATAGAAATGAAGCTAGATGCACATCATTAAGAAAATAAATAGAATAGTAAATATGTACAAGTAAAATAGAGTAATAAATCTGTACAAACATATATACAGGTGCTGTGGGGAGGGGAAGGAGGTAGGGTGGAGGGGATGCAGAGGAGGAGAGGAAAAAAGGGGCTCAGTCTGGGGTAACCGAGGCACAGGGAAGTTAAGTGACTTGCCCAAAGTCACACAACAGAGAAGTGGCGGAGCTGGGATTAGAACTCATGACCTCTGACTCCTGAACCCATCCTCTTTCCACTAAGCCATGCTGCTTCTCACTCCTTTCGCACTATGACCCAATCCGCACACTTCATTCTTCAAATATCAACCTGCCCACTTTACGGTGATCGCATCTCTCTCTCAATTGCTCCCTTGTTTCCACCCTCCTTCCTTCCTGGAGCTTCCTCCCCCTTCATATCTGCCAGACCACCACTCTACCATCTTCAAACCGCTACGAACATATTATCTCCTAACTAAGTGCTTAGTACAGTGTTCTGCACAAAGTAAGCACTCAATAAATACAATTGAGAGAATAATCTCTCAACTTCCCACCCTATTTTCCCTCCCTACTGCTTGCCAAGCACTTAGAAGGAGTATAGCCTAATTGATAGAGCCAGGGCTTGGGAGTCAGAAGGACCTGGGTTCTAATCCTGACTCTGCCACTTGTCTGCTCTGTGGCCTTGGGCAAGTCACTTTACTTCTCCGGGCCACAGTTGCCTCATCTGTAAAATGGGGATTGAGACTATGACGCCCTGTGGGATACGGACTGGGTTCAACCCGATTTGCTCATATCCACCCCAGCGTTTAGTTCAGTGCCTGGAACACAGTAAGTGCTTAAATAACAAAATCATTATTATTATTTTTACTCCACCCTTTCCCTCTCCAGCACGTGTCCCATGGCTTAGTGGTAAGAGCACAGGCTTGGGAGTCAGAGGACGTGGGTTCTAATCCCCACTCTGCCACTTGTCTGCTGTGTGACCTTGGGCAAGTCACTTAACTTCTCTGTGCCTCAGTTACCTCATCTGTAAAATGGGGATTAAAAGTATGAGCCCCACATGGGACAACCCGATCACCCTGTATCTTCCCCAGTGCTGAGAACAGAGCTTGGCACATAGTAAGTGCTTAGCTAATACCATTATTGTTATTATTATTATTACATTTTGTTGCCTTCCCTACCTATAATTAATTTTAATATCTCTCTTCCCTGCTAGACTGTAAGCTTCTTGAAGGGAGGTATCATTTCTCCTAGTTCTAGTGTACTCTCCCAAGCACTTGGCACACTCCTCTACACCCAGGAAGCATTCAATAAGTGCCACTGATTGATGGGTTGATTTATCCAGACCTTCAGAAAAATGAACAGAGCCATTTTTGCAGTTGATTCCAACTTCTCCCCTGCCTTTTACCTATTCCCATCCTGCCATCCCATATGCCCTCTTTGAGGAGGTGGCAATCAGCTTGACTTACCAACAAGTGGAGGGAGTACTGAATCCAATGGGACTTGTCTGCTGTGTGACCTTGGGCAAGCCACTTAACTGCTCTGCATCTGTGAAACGGGAACAAAATTTTTAGCCCCACGTGATTACCTTGTATCTACCCCATCACTTAGAATGGTGCTTGGCACATAGTAAGCACTCAACAAATACCCTAATAATAATAATTATTATTATTACAAGAAAGGGGGGCCTAGTCAGGGAAGACCTCATGGAGGAGATGTGCCTTCGATAAGGCTTTGAAGGTGGGGAGAGTAATTGTCCATCAGATTTGAGGAGGGAGGGTGTTCCAGGCCAGAGGCAGGACATGGGCGAGGGGGCAGAGCTAAAGCACCTGGCCAGATCTTACTGTGGGGAGTCCTTGCCCAGGTATTAGCAGAATAATAAGTGAATACTAAACCAAAACCTTTCAGCAGGTTTTAGCCCACAAACAAATCTCCTGATGCTTGGCTATTACTAGGTAGGCCCGATTAAGGCTTCCAAAGCATGGCTTAGAGAAGCATAGAGAAGCAGCGTGGCTCAGTGGAAAGAGCCCGGGCTTTGGAGTTAGAGGTCATGGGTTCAAATCCCAGCTCCACCAATTGTCAGCTGTGTGACTCTGGGCAAGTCACTTCACTTCTCTGTGCCTCAATTACCTCATCTGTAAAATGGGGATTAAGACTGTGAGGCCCTCGTGGGACAACCTGATCACCTTGTAGCCTCCCCAGCGCTTAGAACAGTGCTTTGCACATAGTAAGCACTTAATAAATGCCATTATTATTATTATGTCATTTTCTTTAATGAGGTATGGTGAAGATTTTTAAGTATAGGCTTTGAAACTCACACCCAATTGCTATTAATGCTCAATCAGTGGTCTCAGAGTAGTTTGTGGTTCCTCAGTGCTTTTCCTGGACAGGGGTGCCAGGGTTTATTTTCTTGAAAAATCAAGCGCAAAGTTTCCCTGAATGATGAGGGGATAGGGACAGTGTCCCTGAAGAACCCCACTCTCCTGCCCTGGTTGTCAGTCAGACAATCAGCAGTATTTATTGAGTGCTTACTATGTCAGAGCACCTGTACTAAGCATTTGGGAGAGTACAAGATAGAAACAATATGACTGTCCTACTGTTTCCAATGAAATCCCTTCCGAGGAATAAATGCTGAGCACCGTCCCTGCCCCCTGCCCAAATTCAGGAAGTCCTTCCCCATTGCTAAATTACAACAGACCATTAGGGGAGAGATGGAAGGTGGTCCCTGATGGTCACAAGGACCTCTTCATTCCTTTTCTGCCTCTTTCCACACGTGATGTTTGTATTTGTCCTACTTATCAATCATATTTATCAATCATATTTATTGAGCATTTACTGAGTACAGAGCACTCTACTAAGTGCTTGGGAGAGTGCAGTTTAACAATACATAGACACATTCTCTGCCCACAGCGAGTTTACGCTCTAGAGGGGGAGACAGACATCATTATAAATAAATAAATTACAGGTATATAAGTGCTGTGGGGATGGGCGGGGGGTGGATAAAGGGAGGAAGGGCAACACAGAAGGGAGTGGGAGAAGAGGAAAGGGGGGCCTAGTCAGGGAAGGCTTCTTGGAGGAGATGTGCCTCAATAAGGCTCTGAAGGCAGGGAGAGTAACTGTCTGTTGGATTTGAGGAGGGAGGGTATTCCAGGCCAGAGGCAGGACGTGGGCGAGAGGTCGGAAGTGAGATAGATGAGATGGAGGTACAGTGAGAAGGAATGCATTTCTCCAAGGCTTAGGGGTGTCTGAAAACCTGACCTTTTCTATGTGGGGGCCAGGGAAGTTGTCTGGGAGGGGCAGTCCCCCCAGCTGCAGGGACTGCCTTGACCTGGCTCTGTTTTTCTTTCCAGGTTGTGTGTTTGAGGGGGTCCATTACCGGGAAGGGGAAGAGTTTCAGCCTGAAGGCAACAGATGCACCAAGTGTTCTTGTCTCGTAAGTACTACCAGGCCCAGGTGTGGCAACTGCTTCCTGCTGGGCCGGCATTTTAGGAACCCCTCCCGCCTCAGTGACTCCCATTTTCTCCTTCCTCTAAGGGCCATGTTGGACACAAATGGAGAGAGCTGAGGTCAGCTGTGCAAAGGGGTGAATCAGTGCAGGAGGGGGAGGTTTGTGTGTGAGCTTGGCCTTCTGGCAAACCCCAGGTTCTAACGGCATGATCTGTGCTCAGCACCTTCGTGGAGTTGGTCGGAGTCTGCTGTAATCAATCAATCAATCAATTGTATTTATTGAGCGCTTACTGTGTGCAGAGCACTGTACTAAGCGCTTGGGAAGTACAAGTTGGCAACATATAGAGACAGTCCCTACCCAACAGTGGGCTCACAGTCTAAAAGACTGTGTAGCCCTCATCACTGTTGGAAAGGTTTCTGCTCATTGGTAGACATGAGTAGCAGCTGGCCACTGGCCTCCTGACCCAGCATCCCACAACCTTGGTATCGTCTTTGACTCCTCGCTGTTTTTTTTCCTCTCACATTGAGTCTGTTGTTTCACGCTGCTGTTATTTTTTCCACAGCGTTTTCCAACTTCCCCCTATCGCTTCACCCATAGGCTTCCCTCCTGGTTTAAACTCTCACTGTCTCCCGGAGAGATTACCATATCAATCTTCTTTCTATTTTGGGGGCCTCCTCTGACTGACTTCTGCTCTGCCCAGATCATCTTTCTGCTCTTGTTTGTCTGCTTCTCAGAAAGCTCTAATGATTTCTCCCATTTTTTGTGGTATTGGTTAAGTGCTTACTGAGTACCAAGGACTGTACTAAGCCCTGGGGTGAATACGAGCTAATCAGGTTGGACACAGTCCCTGTCCCACATGGGGCTCACAGTCTTGATCCCCATTTTACAGATGATAACAGAGGCACAGAGAAGTGAAGTGACTTCTCCAAAGTCACACAGCAGACAAGTCAGCGAGCCAACATTAGAACCCAAGTCTTTTTGACTCCCTGGAACGAGCTTTGTCCACTAGGCCATGCTGTGTCTCAATTCTCTTTGCTGCATCTCAAGCTGAAATTCCTGGCTTAAAAGCTCTCCAAAAACACTCTGTTAGTCTTACATATCTATTCTCTTCATCTGCTATCCCCAACTCATGATCTTCACTCCTCCAGGTTTATCTACTGTACTTATGTCATGGACCACCTTCCTCATGCCCTAAAAGACCTTCCTCATTCAAATCCACAAGATCATTGCTCTTCCCCATCTTTCTGAAATACCATTTCCTCTGGGAAGCCTTCCCTGATTGATTTATACCCCTAAAATCGCACAAATTGAATGAATGAATCCCTAACTCTGTCGATCACTGTCAAGCATCCTGTCGGAAGCAAAATCCTGAGCTAGGAGGACTACCACTGTGAGTCACTAATGACATTTTGGATGCCCTTAAAATGGTTTAAAGCTATTAGGTTGTTTAATTTGGTTTTTTTTTAAGAGAAACAGAAGAGGGAAATTATGGGAGATTGTGGGGGTGGGGGGAATCCATTATTGACCAGCTGTTCAGAATGTACTTGAATCCAGATGAGTTACAGTAGTGAGAGAGCTTAGCAATAGTTTACAAAAGCTTAGCACTTTTAAATTTATACTATAGTTAATACTTATGTGTAATAATAGTAATGGTATTTATTAAGTGCTTACTATGTGCCAAGCATTGTTCTAAGCACTGCAGTAGAAACAAGGTCATCATGTTGTCCCATGTGGGGTTTACAGTCTTAATCCCCATTTTACAGATGAGGTAGCTGAGGCACAGAGAAGTGAAATGACTTGCTCAGTTTGTACGGCAAATAAGTGATGGCAGCAGGATTAGAACCTATGTCCTCTGACTCCCAAGCCCGTGCTCTTTCCACTAAGCCAATCAATGATATTGATGTAGTTTACCCTACATTGTCCATGCTACTTCCACGTGCTGAATCCTTTTTCTTTGAAATGATTTGTGTCTGTCTCCCCCATTAGATTTAATCTCTGTGAGAACAGGGACCATTTCTTTTTATTTGGTTATATTCTTACCAAGTGATTGGTACATTTCTCTGCAACCAGTAGGCTCTCAATGAATACTGATCACCATGAGGATGATGGAAGGTTTATTTTTGAGCGCTTTGACTACTACTATTGACTTGAAGAAACAGTAAGCAGGGGGGTCTGGGTTTCAAGAAGCCAAAGTAATAGTAGTACAGTGTACAGTACAGTGCTCTGCACACAGTAAGCGGTCAATAAATATGATTGAATGAATGAATGAAAAGGTGATATAAAGTTTAGGGTTCAACAACATTCTTTACAATTAGGATGTGGAGCAATGTAGAAATGGAGAAAAGAAACACGGCAAATGAGTAGAATCCATCATTAAGCTTAAGAATAGAGTCATCATGGGATTAGTGGGAATGTTCTGTCTGAAAAATAGTAAACAGAGGATTGGAATTAATGTGAACACATTTCAGGATAGAGCAGGGTAAGTAATGGGATCCCCCAGGGATATGAATATGGATCGATTTTGTTTAACAGAATAATCGATAATGATGGCAGTTTTTAAATGCTTACTATGATCAAGGACTTCTAAGCACTGGGGTAGATATTCACTTAGGTCTGAACTCTTCAAGCCCTTTGATATTTGCCCCATAGCACTTATGTACGTATCCCTATACCCTGCCGCTTCCTATATTTGTAGTTTATTGTAATTATCTGGAAGAGGGATCTACAGGAAAATCTCCCAAGGTGCAGGTGATACTAAAGTTGTCTGAGTGGCAAACTAAAAACTATTAACAGTTAATAATAATAATTGCAACATTTGTTAAGGATGTCTTATTTTCCACCTACTGCACTAAATGCAGTTGCTATAAGAAAATCAGGTAAGACACGGTCTCTTGGGGCTCAAAATCCAAGTAAGAGGAAAAACAGGCATTTAGTCCCCATTTTACACATAAGGAAACTGAGGCACAGAGAAGTGAAGTAACTTGCCCAAGGTCATGCAGCAGTCAAGTGGCAGTCAGGATTAGAACCCAGGTCCTCTGACTCCTAGGCCTGTGCCCTTTCCACTAGGCAGAAAGCTGAGGCCAAAGGTGCTAGGTGTGTAAACTGTACGATGAGATCAGTGCATTGGCAACTAGAGAAAAATTAATATAAATTACAGTTACATGATGAGGGATCCAGAACTACCAGTAGCAAGACTGAGACTGAAAACGTTTGAGGGCAGGGATCATGTCTATTAACTTTACTTCCCCAAGCTCTTAGGACAGTGCTCTGCGCACAGTGAGCCCTCAAAAACTACCATAGATTAACTCAGGAAAACAATTTATGAGTTAACTGTTCTTCAAAATTTTCAATACAATGCGTGGCTAGAGCTGAAAAACACCAAACGAGTACTAGGAGGGAGAGAGAGAAAATGATCCAAAAGGTGCAATTTTACCCCTCTATAAAACCGTGGCACACCCATTCCTGAAATACTCATTCAGATTACTACATTTTAGGACGAACTGCCACAATAGAGCTGGAGAAGGGACATAAAAGGGCAGCCAGGATGGTCAAAGGAATGGGCAAGCTTCCTCATGAATCGGGACTCTTCCAGAAATGGTATACTGAGAGAGGTCCTGATTGCAGTCTACACAATCTCCAAGGTTGTGGATAGGAGGATTTAAAATTATTGTTCAACAAATCCCACAGTCCCAGGCCAGAGAGGCACCCACTGAAGCTTGAGGGTGAGAGTTTCAACACAAACAAAAGAAAACAATTCTTCACACAGTGGGTGGTAAGCATATGGAAAGTTTTACTGCTGTTAGATGTGCAGGCAGACAATACCATTAGGTTCAAGAGGAGTTTTGGTAAATTAATGGAGAAGTAGTCCTTGCTGGGTCGCTAGAGGAAAAATTAGATGTTCCTCCCCTGCTCTAGACTGTAAGCTTGTTGTGGGCAGGGAATGTGTCTGTTTATTTTTGTAATGTACTCTCCGCAGTGCTCTGCACACAGTAAGCACTCAGTAAATGTGACTGACTGACTGAATGAATGAATCCCTAACCATGTCGATGACCTGTATATGGTTCTCCCTGCATCTTAGGACCCTGTCAGAATCAAAGTCCTGGCCTAGATAAGAATTATTAGTGTGAGTTACTAATGCCACTTTGGATGTCTTTGAAATGTTTAAAAGCTGTTAGGTTGTTTGTTTGTTTTTTTTAAGGAAAACAGAGGAGGGAAATTATGGGGGGAAAAAAGATCCATCCTCCACCAGCTGTTCAGAATGCACTTGAATCCAGCTGAGTTACAGTAGTGAGAGAGCTCAGCGATAGTTTAAAAAAGCTTTTAATCCCTTTAATAAATAACAGACGAATCCAGAGCCACTCCTGTCTCGGTTATGTTCCTGAGGATGTTAAAGAAAACACACACGGAGCTCCAGCAGCCCGTCTCATGAAACCAGAATGACGTGTGGCACATCGTAAATGGCAGTAGGGCTCTCCCCAGCCCTATGCACCCTCTGGAGAGGTCCCAGGATGAAACAGACCCTATCGGGAGCAGAAGGGGCAGCCTGCGTTGGAAAGAAGCGGGGGCCGGCTACAAGGGAGGAGGAAAAAATCCAAACAAATGTAGAAGCCATTTAGCCCTGGAAGGGACTGAGGGTTAACACCCTCACACCCGGTTTCTGGGTAATGCTCCCCGCCTCCAGCCACTGCATTGGCCCAATTTTGCTTGAGAAGCCTGTGTGGCCTAGTGGGTAGGCCTGGAAATCAGAAGGACCTAGGTTCTAATCCCAGCTCTGCCACTTGTCTGTTCCGTGGCCTTGGGCAAGCAATTTCACTTCTGTGTTCCTTAGTTACCTCACCTGAAAAATGAGGATTAAGACTATAAACCCCATGTGGGACATGGGACCATATCCAACCTGATTAGCTGTAATTACCCTAGCGCTTAGTGCAGTGCCTGATACCTAGTAAGCATTTGACAAGTATCCTAAATAAAAGTCACTTATCTGGGCATCATTTACCTCATCTTCAAAATTCGGATACAATGCCTGTTCTGTTTCCTACTGTAAGCTTCATGTGGGACCTGATTATCTTGAATCTACTGCAGACTTAGGACAATGCTTGTTACAATAGTAAACACTTTCATTCATTCAATCGTATTTATTGAGCACTTACTGTGTGCAGAGCACTGTACTAAGCGCTAGGGAAGTACAAGTTGGCAACATATAGAGAAGGTCCCTACCCAGCAATGGGCTCACAGTCTAGAAGGGGAGACAGACAACAAAACAAAACATGTGGACAGGTGTCAAGTCATCAGAATAAATAGAAGTAAAGCTAGATGCAATCATTAACAAAATAAATACAATAGTAAATATGTACAAATAAAATAGAGTAATAAATCTGTATAAACATATATACAGGTGCTTTGGGGAGGGGAAGGAGGTAGAGCAGGGGGGATGGGAAGGGGGAGAAGAAGGAGGGGGCTCAGTCTGGGAAGGCCTCCTGGAGGAGGTGAGCTCCCAGTAGCTCACTTAACCAATTATATATTATTATTACTATTAATGATGTAATCATGATTATTATCATCATCATCACTATTATTATTAGACCTGTTATCCAACCATGTGAAGGTGGAGTGTCTTGTTTGTGCTGATAGTTTGGATCAGTTCCTTGTAGGAAGATAGGTTCGTGTGGAAAGCAGGACACACCCTGGTTAGGCTATTTCTCTGACAGGATGGGAAAAGGAAGAAGACCATTCCAGGTGACATAAATGATGACACATTTTACTCTTAACATCAAGAGTATTTTCCAGTAGGAAAATCTCCTTGGAAATGCTTAACTTTGAAAGTGAGTGAGAATGGTAGGTCTGTCAGGTTGGAATGAAAAATTCAACACCTTCCTAGAAATTAATTTTGCTAAAGACAGTATGTTGGTCCTCATGTGATGAGAACGTTGTTGGAAGAATATTCAGAAAGGGGGATTTCTCACTGATCCCCCATGCTCTAAACCCAATCATTTCCAGTTTTTATGCCTTCTTGTTGAGTAGTGGCCATCAGGTGAAAAATAAGGTAAGCCACTGTCCCAGGGCACCAGGTAGTGGGGACAACCACACTACCCCTCAAATATGGTGGTGGAACTGCTCTCAGAAAGATGGTGGGTGGAAGCGATCCTTTAGTTGGGTGATGACAGGGTTTTAGACCTGAGCTGTCCGGAGTTTTCAGTCCATGATGGCTTCATGAGCGTGGTGGGTTGGCAACAGAATGCAATTCTTCAGTCAGACTTTCACCGAATATTGTTTCTGACATCATATTATTTTCCTGTGAATAGACAGAGCATAAGCTCAATCATAGAGAAGCAGCATGGCTTAGTGGAAAGAGCCCAGGCTTGGGAGTCAGAGGACGTGGGTTCTAGTCCCGGCCCTGCCACTTGTCTGCTGTGCAACCTTGGGCAAGTCACTTAACTTTTCTGGTCCCCAGTTCCCTCATCTGGAAAATGGGGATTAAAAGTGTGAGTCCCACGTGGGACAACCTGATTACTTTGTACCCACCCCAGTGCTTAGAACAGTGCTTGGCATGTAGTAAGTTCTTAACAAATACCACAATTATTATTATTATTATTATAAGGTAAGGCCACCTACGATGGGATTGGATAGCCTATTTTTCCTTGCCTTAGGGCCACTGAAAGTCTGCAGTTGACATGAGTGATCAAGGGAAAAGTGATTTTCCTCTGTCCTTATTTAAGCTAGAGTTTTCCATTGCCTTGGATGACCATGGGTTTCAGGATAGGTGTTTGTTTGAGGAATAGAGGGAGGCTGTGGGGATTGGTGGGCTTCTGCTACCTACCAGACTCCCTTCTGCTGGGACAGCCCTGGCCATGGGAAGACTAGACCATGGTCTACCTTGCTCCACCCAGAGTCATTCTTTCAATCGTATTTGTTGAGCGCTTACTATGTGCAGAGCACTATACAAAGTGCTTGGGAGAGTACATTGCAACAATAAACAGACACACTCCCTGCCCACAACAAGCCTGCCATCTGGAAAGCGGTAGATGGACATTAATGTAAATAAATAAATTACAGATATGTGCATAAGGGCTGTGGGTCTGGGATAGGGGAAGAACAAAGGGAGCAAGTCAGGGTGACACAAAAGAGAGTGGGAGAAGAGGAAAGGGGGTCTTAGGGAAGGCCTCTTGGAGGAGATGTGCCTTCAATAAGGCTTTGAAGGAGGGAGGTGAATTTGAGGAGGGTGGGTGAGGGGTCTTCAGCAAGATAGGCAAGAATGAGGCACAGTGAGAAGGTTAGCATTAGAGGAACAAAGTGTGTGTACTGAGTTGTAGGAGAGTGGTGAGGTGAGGTAGGAGGGGGCAAGGTAATGGACTGCTTTATAGCCAATGGTGAGGAGTTTCAGCTTGATGTGGAGGTGGATGGGCAACCACTGGAGTTTTTAGAGGAGTGGTACAGAGTGTGGAAGAGCTCAGACTTCTTTGTAACTCATAAGAGAGGGGACAGGGGAAAGGAGTAGCGTGAAAACTGGTGAAATTGGGCCCTAGAAAACGTGGAGGAGACCCGACCTTGGGAAAGACTTTAATGGGGCTCTATCCACTCAGCTAAAGAAAATCCGGTGGACTTTCGTGGGGTTACATTCTTAGACTGATTTCTTCTCAGTGGGGAGGAACAGATAGAAAGAGGGGAGAGGTAGGCCTGAAAGTGGAAAAATTGAACTTTAGGCGATTTTGTTCTCACAGGCGCTGATGAGAATGAGCCGGCTGTTCAAGTTCCAAAATGCTCTTTTCTTTTGATGTGGGGAGCTAAAAAGGAAAGTCTTGGCGAGCGATGACTTTGGGGGAGAATGGTAACCATAGAGATGGCGGTTTCAGGGTGCAGAATGGCAGGCTCTCGGCCCGAGCTCCTATGAGCCGGTCACAAGGTCTCGCTGCTGTTGCCCCGACGGTGGGCTGTGGGCGCTCTGGCATGAGAGCTATGTGGAGTCCGAAAGTGCTGCCCACTGAGCTGTGCTGAGAGCTTGGGGCTGGGGACGTCTTACTGCCGATCCCCAGTGGAGCAGACCGGAGCTGGGAGGGAAGCATGAGAGTGTACGTTCTGCCACGAAGAGGCCATCTACGCAATGGGGCACTGGTACTGTGGTGGACGGAGCTAAGGTGACCCCTGGAAGCTGGTCCCCCCCCAGGTTCGTTGGGGTGAGGCTGCAGTACATTCCCCTTCATTTTCCTTGGGCTGAGTGTTCATAATAATAATAGTCGTGGTATTTGTTAAGCACTTACTGTGTGCCAAGCACTGTACCAAGCGGTGGGGTGGCTACGAGCAAATCGGGTTGAATGAAGTCCCTACCTCACATGGGGATCACAGTCTCAGTCCCCATTTTACAGATGAGGTAAGCAACTTGTGACTTGCACAGGGTCTCACAGCTGAAAAGTGGTGGAGCCGGGATTATAACCCGCGGACTTCTGACTCCCAGTCCTGTGCTCTATCCCCTATGCTATACTGATTTCACTCGCCCATTTTCTTCTTCTGGCTTGGGACTCCTTCCTTTTCCAGGTACGACAGATGACCACTTTCCTCATCTTCAAAACTCTCCTAAAATCACATCATCGCCAAGAGGCCTTCCCCAATTCAGCCCTCTTTTTCTGTACTTCCCCAATCTTTGTGTCTCCTGTGCACCTGGATCTGTTCCCTATAAGCATTTGATATTCAGCCCACTCTCAGCCCCTCAACACTTAGGTACATATCTGTAATTTATTTATATTTGTATCTGCCTCCACAAGTCTCCTCTAGACAATAAGGTCCTTGTGGGCAGAGAATGTGTCCACCAACTCTGTTTTACTGTACTCTCCAAAGTGCTTAGTACAGTTCTCTGTGCACAGTAAGTGCTCAATTCATTCATTCATTCATTCAATCATATTTATTTTTTTAAATGGCATTTGTTAAGCACTTACTATGTGCAAAGCACTGTTCTAAGCGCTGGGGGATACAAGGTGATCAGGCTGTCTGGCGTGGGGCTCACAGTCATCATCCCCATTTTACAGATGAGGTAACTGAGGCTCTGAGAAGTTAAGTGACTTGCCCAAGGTCACACAGCAGATATGTGACAGAGCCGGATTCGAACCCATGACCTCTGACTCCAAAGCCCGTGCTCTTTCCACTGAGCCACGCTGCTTTATTGAGTGCTTACTGTGGGCAGATTACTGTACTAAGTAAGCGCTTGGGAAGTACAAGTCGACAACATATAGAGACGGTCCCTACCCAACAATGGGCTCACAGTCTACAGTAAATACCATTGATTGATTGATACTGAAGCCAGACCAGAAGATAGATCCGCAGGAGGTGAGACTTCCCCTGTAAAATCAGCTCAATTAATTAGCTGAGAGCAACTGATTTTGCTGACTTAAATGGGCTATTCTGAGCTGGAGAAGGTAGGCTTATTTGGAAGAGGTCCTGGAGTCCATAAACACCTCTGTTTCAACACTTGCTTGAGCAAAAATCAAAGTATGTCTCCTAGGGACAAAAAAAAACGGTATTTGTTAAGCTTACTAAGTGCCAAGCACTGTACTAAGTGCTCGAGTGGATACAAGCAAATCAGGTTGTACACAATCCCTGCCCCATGTGAGGCTCACAGTCTCAATCCCCATTTTACAGATGAGGTAACTGAGGCCCAGAAAAATCAAGTGATGTGCCAAAGGTCACACAGCAGACCTGCGGTGGAGTCAGGATTAGAACCCATGACCTTCTGACTACCAGGTTTATGCTCTAGCCACTATAAAATGCTGCTTCATGGAGATCTCCTTTAAAATAGAACCCTCTCTCTCCCTTCACTCCCCCTGCCATTCCCTTCCTCCTTATTCTGCTCTTCCTCCTCCTTTTCCCTGACCCATCCATCTCTCTATCCAAAATCGATAATGGAATGGATGCACAGCACAGTGGTTGAGCCCAGAAAGGGTGATGGAATTATGTTCATCTGCTGAGCCCCTGCTATAAATTCCTTCATAAGGAATGTGTTGAGCTCCTCCTGGGAGAGCATGTTGCCGAAATGTGCTGCAAAGATTCAAAGATCCCCACTACTTCAGATGGCAAGAGAAGTGCGGAGAAGGAAAGTCTCACTGCGATTTACTCATAAAATCTTTCAGAGGAGGGCTGTGTCTACATTGGTATGTTTCTGTAGTGAGGTGATACAATAACATATAGCATACAAGCCTACAATCTGAGATCATACTTGGGAAGCTAAGTATTTTTCTGAAGACAGAAAAACTCGGAAAGAATCAGGTTGTTTTATTGTACTTCCAAGTCTGGTGCTAAGTGCTTAGTATGAAGCACTGAGCACAGTAAGTGCTCAATAAGTACCATTGATTGAAACCCAAAATGTGGAGATGGAGAGGATTGATTGGTGTGTGTTTCTGCTCTGTTGGGAAACACCTACCACTGCCAAGGCTCAGGGTCCCCGTGGCTTCCGGGGGCAAACCATTGGTGTTTATGGGAGATGCAGCTTGTGAGGAAGTGGCCCTCAGGAGATTATGCCTGCCCATTTCTCCTCAGGAATTGTTCCATCTCCCCAATGTTTTCCAGGAGGGATGAACCCATAGGAACTGCTGGCAAAGGGCAGGGCTTGGGACTTTGATGGCAGGCAACATTCCTGGAGAGTTTGGGGCCTAAATCTTGGAGCCTCTGGACAGCTTGGCTTAGGTCACTTCGGCCTCAGGACTGAATCCTTCCTTCACCCACAGTCAGCTTTTCAGTGAAATTTGATTTTGTCCCATAGAGGGGCCACCACTGAGAACGCTGAACAACCATTTTGATTTTCGAACATACAGGTCGCTCAGTCTTTACATGTAAACAATGTTGAATTGTGGGGGGGTGTTGGCGGTATATTAGTCATTTCAGTTCTACCTTCTTGCATTACTCCTGCCCCTCACCTTCAAAAATAAATAACAGAAAAGGGTTTGCCCTACATTCAAGATTCAGAAAGCTAAGCAAATTTATGCTGTTGGGAGTTTTGAGTTGGTCTTGAATTTGCAGGCAAGTCACTGAAAATTTATCTCGATAACTACTGGGGAGGGTTGATGAAAAAGCAAGCGACATTCACTCTGGTTAGCAAATTTGATGAGCAGTTTTTCACCAAAACAGCAACTTGGAGTTGAGAGCGTTTCAGCACCATGGCTTAACCACGGGTTAACAGAACAGTGAGAGTTGGGAAAAGAAGAACCGGAGATATGGTCTCAAATTAACGTGACCAGAAGAAAAAAGAGGAAAACCTTGTGAAATGCTAAAACACCACCAGCTGTAAAACAGGCAGCTGACAATTGTGGATTAGGAAATTTTGAGACCTTGGTTAAAAATGGAAGTTGACTTATTTCCAAAGTATACAGTGGGGACCCCTAGGTTTTAATTACTGATTCCAATTCAAACTCTGAATAAAGGAAAGCTCAACCTCTCTTTTCTTTCTATATATCTCTGGGTATACAAACACATGCACATACATTTATATAATATGCATATGAATGCATGTAAATAAATATATACTTATGCACATAATGTTTTTTTCAAAGATGGTGCAATCAATCATATATATATATTTAGAGAGAGAGAGAGAGAGAGAGAGAGGAATGGATAGAATCTAATTAGTAGATCTAATTATATAGTTGTCTTTCACAGTAGAAGAAGATACCACAAATGTTGAAATTCATCTCTGTGTGAATGAAAAGATAGATGTATGACTATTGTATGCCTGATAGAATAGATCCTTGGTGTGCTAATGAATTTCTCATCTTTTCCAGTGCAGAGTCTGTCTCTATTTTTTAAATTCTTCATCTTGGTATACTGTTTGCCAGGTCCTAGTATGTCTGCTACCATTTTTCCAGTAATCTACTGCTACAACACACTGCTTGAAATTGTACTTCATTGGCTTGTTAAATTGTCTTTTGGCTTAACCCTACCATTTTTTGATGGTATTTAAGCATTTGTGTGCCAGGCACTTTTCTAAGAACTGGGGTAAGATACAAGACAATCAGGTTGGACACAGTTCAGGTCCCACATGGTGTTAATCCCCATTTTACATGATGAGATACCTGAGGCACAGAGAAGTGAAGTGACTTGCCCAAGGTCACACAGCAACAAGTGCAGAGCTGGGATTAAAACCCAGCTTCCAGACCTGTGCTCAGTCCAGTAGGCCACACTGCTTCTCAGTGGTAGTATATACCATTCCATATACTACTGCTTGGCACCTTGGTGTCGTCCATTTTCCTCCCATGTCTCATCCATTCTTTCATCCTCCTCCCATCTCTGTCTGTCCCGGCCCAGGAGAATTCCCATACACCAGTGATGATGATGATGATTATGGTATTAAGCATTTACGATGTGCCAGGCACTGATCTGAGCGCTGGGGCAGATACAAGCAAATCGGGTTGGACACGGTCCCTGTCCCACATAATAATGATGATGGTATTTGTTAAGCAGTTATTATGTGCCGAGCACTGTTCTAAGGGCTGGGCACCGGGCTCACAGTCTTAATCCCCATTTTACAGATGAGTGAACTGAGGCACAAACAAGTTTAAGCGACTCACCCAAAATCACACAGCAGAGAAAGTGGCGGAGCCGAGATTAAAACCCAGGTTCTCTGACCCCCAGGCTGTTTCCACTAGCCCACACTGCTTCTTATTTTCAATCTCCTTTCAGTGTCTCCCGTATATTCATGGCGCTTTCATTTCACTAGGGAATAAACTGGATTATTTTAACCACTTGTGGTTGACCCTTGCCTTCCACCCTGTTCTTCCACGTGGCTGCCGTCCTTCAGAGGACAAGCTGAACACCCCAAAATTATCTTGTGCTTTAAATACCTCAGGGGCAGAGAACAACCTCATTGTAAAAATATTCCATGCGAGGAATAAAGAGCAGATGGACAATTTCATCCTTTTTTTCACCACATCTGTGAATTAGGGATGCTTTGCTTAACGAGAATCCAGGGAAACTTCAGCTGATATGACTTCTTATGCTGGTTCTCTGTGGTTTCACCAATTTGGAACTTGAGGGCTCTGTAGCCCAAAGCAGTGTTAAGTATAAAGTTTGGGGCTGGCCAGTGTTTTTGGTTTTGTCTTCCTCCAAAGGGTATGTCATGAAAATTATACGAACAACCAAAACCTGATTAAGCTTTAGAGCGTGTCACTCGTACCAGGGAGAAAATAGATGTTGGTGTAGAGTAGTGGGAAAACATGAGTTAGTTAAGTGATTTTAGTCAGAAGTCAGAAGGACCTGGTTTCTATTTCCGGCTCTGCCATGTGTCTGTAGTGTGACCGTGGGCAAGTCACTTAACTTCTCTGGGCCTCAGTTCTCTCATCTGTAAAATGGGGATTAAGACTGCGAGCCCCATGTGGGACAGGGACTGTGTCCAATCTAATTAACTTGTATCCAGCTCTGGTGAGCGTTTAACAAGTACTGTTGTTATTATTATTTTGACTTTCCTGTTTCACTGAGAGTGTTAGGAATGGCAGCTTGCCCATCTGCTAATTAACCCCCAAGCCCCTTTGGGGATAGCCAGCTGGACACCTCTGATCTTGCTGAATCGCAGGCTGAAATTCACGTAGGCCAAGTGCTTAGTACAGTGCTCTGCACACAGTAAGCACTCAATAAATATGATTGAAAATACGTATTTACACTCAGAATGAAAGATAGAACTGTGTCTCTCCCCAGCTTCTGGGTTCTAATCCTGGCTTTGCCACTTTCCTCCTGTCACTTTATGCAAGTCAATTAACTTCACTGTGCCTCAATTTCTTCGCCTGCATAATGGGGATTCAGTACCTCTTCTCTCTCATACTGTGGGACAGGGACTGTGTTTGACCTGATTAATATGTATCTACCCCAGCACATCGAACAGTGCTCAACACATAATAAGTGTTTAACAAATATCATGAAAAAAAAATCGTCTAGGAGACCTGGGTTTTTGAGGTGGCTTGAAAGCCAAAGGCTTTTGTGGAAGGTGGAGCCCGGACTCTGGGAGAACCTGGTAGGGTTTAGGTTTTGATAATAATGATGGTATTTTTTAAGTGCTTACTATGTGCCAAGCACTGTTTTAAGTGCTGATGGTCCATTCTCTTTCTTCTCTCTCTCTCTTTCTCTGTCATGGCAAGAGCTGGGTAAAGGATGGCATCCACACAGAGAGCTGAGAGAGTGGAACCCAGAACAGAGCCTCAGACTGAGAGACCAGGATGGACAGAGACCTCCTGTGGAGAAGTAGTGTGGCCTAATGCAAAGAGCACATGGGCCTCAGTGTCAGAGAACCTGGGTTCTAATCCTGGCCCTACCCCTTTCGTTCATTCATTCAATCGTATTTATTGAGCGCTTACTGCGTGCAGAGCACTGTTTCCTGAATGACCTTGTGCAAGACACTTAACTTCTCTGTGACTCAGTTTCCTCATCTGTACAATGAGAATGAAACACCTATTCTCCCCGCCACTTACTATAAGCCCCATCTGGGTCAGGGAGTGTTTCTGACCTGATTAACTTGAATCTACCCCAGCCCCTAGAACAGTGCTGGACACATAGTAAGCACTTAATCGATTTGTCTTGTCTTATTCTGTCATTTCCAGCCCTTAGTGACATCATGGACACATCTCGCAGAATGCCCCATTCTCCATCTGCCATCATTCTGGTAGTAGATCCATAAAGTTTTCTTGGTAAAAATATGCAAGTGGTTTACCATTGCCTCTTTCCACGGAGAAAACGAGTCTCTACCCTTGACTCTCTCCCAAGCTGCTGCTGCCCAGCGTGGGTGAACTTAACAGACATAATGATAATAACAAAAATAAAAGCTGCTATGGAAGGAAGGCAATGAAATCCTGAACATTACTGCCCTGAATCTCTCCTTGTTTTTGTTTTTCTTTTAATTTCTTATGGTATTTGTTCAGCACTTATTATGTGCCAGGAACTGTACTAAGTGCTTGGGGTAGATACAAGCTAATCAGGTTGAGCACTGTCCCTTTCCCTCATTGGGCTCACAGTCTTAATCCCCATTTTACAAATGAGATAATGAAGGCCCAGAGAAGATGAGTGATTTGCCCAAGGTCACACAGCAAACAAGTTGCAGAGCTGGGATTAGAACCCAGGTCCTTCTGGCCCCCAGCCCACTAGGCAGTGCTGCTCCTCTCTTCCATACTGTTGTATAGTTTTGATATTTTATGTGGCAAGCACTGAGCTAAGCACATTGTTTGTAACTTGGAGATAAGAATATGATGATGATGGTATTTTTTAAGCACTTACTAGGTTCCAAGAACTGTTCTAAGTGTTGGGGTAGATACAAGGTAATCAGGTTGTCTCAGCTGGGGCTCACAATCTTAATCCCCATTTTACAGATGAGATACCTGAGGCATGGAGAAGGTAAGTGACTTGCCCAAAGCTGATAAGTGGCAGAGCTGGGATTAGAACTCATGACCTCTGACTCCCAAGACCTTGCTCTTTCCACTAAGTCATGCTGTTTCTTCTTCAGATAAAGTCCCTGTACAAAGAGGAAGATAGCAAATACCTTAACCCCATTTTACCAGATGAGACAACTGAGGCTCTCAGGCTTCCTTCCCCTTCATATTCAAGGGACAATCACTCTTCACACCTTCAAATCCCTATTAAAATTACGTCTCCTCCAAGACGCCTTCCCAGACTAAGCCTTCATTTCTTCTACTCCCGCTCCCATCTGTCTTTCCCTCTAGACTTAAGATATTTGTGGGCACAGAGTATATTTACCAAACCTGTTTTAATTGCAGTCTCCCAAATGCATCGTACGGTGAACTGCGCACAGTAAATGATTGGTAAATACAACTGATTGATCTGAGAGTCTGTGACTTGACTCCCAGAGCATGGCCCCGGGAGTCTGAAGGAGCTGGGTTCTAATCCCGGCTCCCCTACCCTGCCATATGAGCTTGGGCAAATCACTTAACATCTCTGTGCCTCACTTATCTCATCTGTAAAATAAGGATTCAGACAGTGAGCCCCATGTAGTACATGGACTGTGTCCAACCTGATAGCTTGTATCCATCCCAGTGCTTAGCGTAGTACCTGGAACACAATAAGCACTTAACAAATAGCATAAAAAGTGCTAATGATGACCAATAGACTGATGCAACTCAGTGAACTGAGAGTGAGCCAGGGGCGATTTATTAGAGATGATGCATTTTGAGGAGGAATTTAAAGTTGGAGAGGGCTGAAATCTGGTGAATTTGCTAAGGGATCACATCATTTTGACATACAGGACCATTCTCTTGGCCCTCGGTTTGGGTGCTGGAGGGGACAGGGTTCATATTCCGCGTTGGCGGGAGGGTACAAAGTTTCCCCACCTCTAGCATGGGTCAGGTTCTGGATGCTGAAATTTCAGCATCCATTCTGCCTTGATGGCTCTCTCAGGGGTGCAGGCCCTTAGCCCGGAACCTCTCTTCATTTCCTATAAACCAAATGGGCAGTAAGGACCTTCTCCACACCGTAGGGTCGCATGAGTCGCTGCTTGATTTGCAGGGCGGGGAAGAGGATGTTAGAAAAACACTTCCAGGGCTGGTCTTACAAGGGTCCAGTTCTGATTATCCTCAGATCCCTGGTCCAGCTGCATCTCAAGATGATTTTTGAGCATGGCCAGGTGCCATTTGGGGATGTGACAGGGTGGTGGCTGAGAGCCGAGAATGGAGTGGCAGATGCAGAGCTTCCTCTCCGGAGAGTAGTAGAGCTGTGCTGTGGGATAGTGGGGAGACGATTGTGGGGAGACCCCAGAGGGAGTGGGGATTTGGGGTGGGGTTGGGGGGTTTCTGACACAGGGACAATGTAGGCAGGTGGCAGGCAGGCTGGGATCGGTGGCTCTTGGCTACTAAAATGGGGGAATCAGATTCAGCCGGGAATGCCTCTAGACTGTAAGCTTGTTGTGGCCAGGGAATGTGTCCATTTATTGTTGTGCTCTCAAGCACTTAGTACAGTGCTCTGCACACAGTAAGTGCTCAATAAATACAACTGAATGAATGAATGAATGAATAAGCCCCTCCTCTGTTCAACTGGACTGAAAGCCTGATCTTCTCTGAGATCTTGGAAGTTCAGTGAAGAGAGAAGGAAATATCTGAGAAATGACAGGAGGCCTAGCCCTCCCTTTATTAATATTATTATGATTCTTATTATCATTATTACCATTAGTATCATTTTATTTATTAAGCTCTTATGTGCTTGCTTTTTTTTTACTCTATTTTATTTGTACATATCTATTCTATTTATTTTATCTTGTTAGTATGTTTGGTTTTGTTCTCTGTCTCCCCCTTTTAGACTGTGAGCCCACTGTTGGGTAGGGACTGTCTCTATATGTTGCCAATTTGTACTTCCCAAGCGCTTAGTACAGTGCTCTGCACATAGTAAGCACTCAATAAATACGATTGATGATGATGATGATGAGTAGAGAACTGAGGCTCTGAGTCAGGAAGGATGGAAGAATGGAGCTGAACCCAGTCGGGTCATTAATTGCTAGAATCTCCCTTGTTTCATTCTAGCTCTTTGATCATTGCTATTCTAGGCTGTGTTCTTTGGGCTGCCCTCTTGTGAGGGAATTAGCTGGGGGTGGTAGTGAGGCCCCATTGGAGGAAGTCTCCCGCAATTTTCCAGCAGAGTTGGGGGTGATTTGGCCTTGGTGGAAAAAGATGCTCCATCACTTCCTCCTCTTTAGGGAACTTTTGTCTAAATTTCTGGAGACGTGTTAGGGTACAGTTCCTCTAATTACCTTGGATAGGACCCCTTGAGGAGACTCTTCTGTTGGCAGGATTGCCATTTCTGCGGTCATACAACAGAAACCCACCTCAAGCTGTGCTAACCAATCAGTCGGTGGTATTCACTGAGTACTCCCTGTCTGCAGAGCACTGTACTAACTTTTTGAGACAGTATAGTATTAAATCCTTCGTAGATGTGATCCCTGCCTTTGAGGAACTTACAGTCCAGATGGGGAGACAGACACCAAAATTATTGCAGCTGAGGAAAGAGATAAAGTACATCCAAGTAGAGACACTCTGAAAGCAGGGAGAAAGATGAGACTGCAGAGAAGAGCAGTCAGGCAAAAGGAATCTGGATTCCCATTAGAGTGAAAGCACTTTGTGGGCAAGGAATGTTTTTGGGACATCTGTCGTAAATTACCAAGTCCTTGTACCATGCACTCACCCCCAGTGGGCACTCAGGTAGTGCCATTGCTTCTGCTACTTTTCTATCCACATTCTGGTTAATTGCTAAATTTGAGCACATGTCCCACACCTCTCCCAGCCTTCCCCTCCATCCAAGAATGGATGGGTATTCCAAGATGTCCACAGGAAGACCCAGGAGCTCCAGAGGGATGGACTCTTGGCTCCTAGTGGATGGACTCTCCTCCCCTTCCCAGTTGCCAACCTCTCTCATACCCACCAAGGAACCCTAAGGAGCAGCTTTGTCGTGTTGAAGGGCGTGGGGGGGAGGTCATCCCATCACCAGGGAAAGGGCTTGGAGAGAGCAAGTCAGAGCACCATGAGAAGATGGATTGGGACCAATTATCACAACTGTTTCTCGTAGGTGAAATGACAATTTCGAAGGGCTCAGAATGGTCACATCAGCAGAGTGGTGGTGCTGAGAGCCAGGAAAGTAGAGGAAGCCTGGGAATTGCCATTCTTGGAGCGGGACTGTCTGCAACTCCCAACTCAGTGCCTGTGCTTTCCCCCAGACCCCCGACCTCCAGTAGTTTGGTTCGGCCGGGGGAAATAGCTGGATTAGGGAGTTGGGGGAAAGAGCTGGATTAGGGAGTCAGCGGAAGATGGGTTTGAATCTCAGCTCTGCCACTTGCCTGCTGTGTGATTTTGGGCATGTCAGTTAACTCCTCTGGGCCTCAATTTCCTCAACCCTAAAGAAGGGGATTCAATCCCTGTTCTCCCTCCTACTTAGATGGAACCCCAGGTGGGGCAAGGAAATCAGGTTCCACCCCCTTCCTGTTTACTTCAAGCCCTAGGATTTGGTCTACAAGGGGCTGAAGCCATGTCTTATTCTTCCTCTGTGTCCCTTCACGTCTCCCAATCCAGAGTTTGGCACATAGCAGGTGCTCAGGAGATGGTTGCGGGACGCGGTGATGGTGATGAGTCCATAGGCAACCCCACTGAGTGGCTTCCAAACCACTGATGCTAGGGAACTTCCTTCCTCCCTGAAGATTTCTTTCAGCTCCTCATTCTACTTGGGTTGACTTTTCAAGCAATAGTTTGGTCTGCCACAATAATTGTTTCCTCTGGCAACAGAACCTTTTAAGCTGGTTGTGGACTGGGGATGTGACTGCTATACTGTTTAATTGTACTCTCCCACATACTTAGTACAATACTCTATAATAATAATAATAATAATAATAATGGCATTTACTAAGCACTTACTATGTGCAAAGCACTGTTCTAAGTGCTGGGGAGGTTACAAGGTGATCAGGTTGTCTCATGGGGGGCTCGCAGTCTTAATCCCCATTTTACAGATGAGGTAACCGAGGCACAGAGAAGTTAAGTGAGTTGCCCAAAGTCACACAGTTGACAGCCAGGATTTGAACCCCTGACCTCTGACTCCAAAGCCTGGGCTCTTTCCACTGAGCCACGCAGCTTCTCCTGTATACAGTGTAGTGGATAGAGCACAGGCATGAGAGTCAGAAGGTCATGGGTTCTAATCTTGGCTCTGCCAATTCTCTGCTGTGTGGCCTTGGGCAAGTCACCTAACTTCCCTGTGCCTCCGTTACCTCATCTATAAAATGGGGATTAAGACTGTGAGCCCCATGTGGGACGTGGACTGTGTCCAACCTGATTTGCTTGTATCCACCCCAGCAACTAGTAAAGTGCCTGGCATAGTAAAAACTTAACATATACCATTATTACTATGATTATTATTATTACTACACAGTAAGCTCACTAAATATGACTGACTGGCACTCTCTCCCAAGTTCATATATTCACTTGTTCATTCAATCGTATTTATTGAGTGCTTACTGTGTGCAGAGCACTGTACTAAGCGCTTTGGAGAGCTGTTGTCTTATGCTGTCTAGTCATGTCTGACCCATAGCGACGCCATGGACACACCTCTCCCAGAGTGCCCCACCTCCATCAGCAATCGTTCTGGTGGTATAGTCACAGAGTTTTCTTGTTAAAAGTATGGACGAGGCTTACCATTGCCACCTTCCACGCAATAAACCTAAGTCTCCACCGTTGAGTCTCTCTCATGCTGCTGCTGCCCAGCAAAGTTTTGACTTACAGCAGATTGTCTTCCACTTGCTAGCCACTGGCCAGGCTAGGAATGGAATGGGTAGGCCTCTGCTTGACTCTCCCTCCCATATTCGAGACTGGTAGAGTTCTGGAAAATCTCCAGGTGCGACCCTGAGAGGGGGTGACTTGATTATCTTGTATCTACTCTGAATACAGTACTTGGCATGTATTGATGCTTAGCAAATACCCCAATTATATTTCATTAACTTTTCTCTTTTTGTCTCTTTCTCTTACATACACGTATGGATGTGTGTGCGTGTGTGCGTGCAATGGAACTAGAAATTTGGTTTGACTGATCCTCTTATATTTTCAAAATATTCCAGATGCTAAGGTTTTAGACCTATACCAGGAATCAGATATCTTTGCCTAAAATGGTGAGTCAACCTCCAAGATAACTTTTCTAAAGAAAAAAGCTAAAATGGTTCTTGTCCTTTTAAGCAGATGACAGAACACAGAACCAAATTAGCATCAATTTTTCATTTGACTGTGTTAAAAATGACTTTGTTTTTTGCAACTGACACCCGTTCTGGATCAGTGATCAAGTAGCCCTAAGTTAGGCGTGGAAAGGTTCTCTTGGGCAGTGGAATTACTTGTTCAAAATACCACATGACATTGAAAAGCAGCGTGACCTGATGGATAGAGCATGGGCCTAGGAGTCTGGAGGAAGTGGGTTCTAAAACTGGCCCTGCCACTTGTCTGCTCTGTGACTTTGGGCAAGTCACTTAGCGTCTCTGAGTCTCAGTTCCCTCATCTGTAGAGTGGAGATTGACTGTGAGCACCATGCAGTACATGGACTGGGTCCACCCTGATTATTTTGTATCTACCCCAGCACTTAGTAACATAGTAAAGTGTTTTGTTATTTTTAAATGGTGTTGGTTAAGCGCTTTCTATGTGCTGGGCCCAGTACTAAGGATCGAGGTAAATGCAAGCTAATCAGGTTAGAAACAGTCCATGTTCCACATGGAGCTCACGGTGTTAGTCCCCATTTTACAGATGAGGTAACTGAGGCTCAGAGAAGTTAAATAAGCTCGCCCAGCAGACGAGTAGCAGAGCTGGGATTAGAACCTTAACGTAAATACCATTAAAAAAAATTTGTGGGTCCTGGTAAATCTTTCTTTGAATATTTTTGTCAGTTTCTAAAGAGTCATTTGGGTAGTCATATTGTTTTTTCAGTTACCTTCACTGTCCTTGAAAATCTGCTTTTCTGACTGTGATGGGCAGATGACAGGAAAGGCTATTTGTAACACTTGGGGAAAAAGTGTTTTTTTGCAGCTCTAAGTTCAAGGAAAGGAGAAGGAAGGGACCCATGAGGCTTTTTGGCTTTCTTATTAGTTTTGCAGCATCTATAATATTCATAAACAATAGACACAGCTGTCTTCAATAACAAAATCCAGTAAACGAAAGGGCACAGGGTGTGTGCCAGAAAACACAAACAGCCCACAGGGAGATTCTCCTAAGACCAAGGAGGTTTCTTCATAGTGAGGCAAGACCCTGTTTAGTAATGACCTAATTGTAAATTTAACATAAGCTTCTATCAGAGGATAAAAATGTTTGACAGTGCTCTGGGAAAAGTTGGCCAGAATTTCTGGTAGCTCTTAATGAGCATCCCAGAAAAATCTTTAGTTTTCTTCTCCAAAAGGATTATTTGACCAGCTGCCAAAAGTAATCACAGCAAACTAATCAGAGAGAGAGTGACCTTTCCTCCTCTGATTTGCAAAGAGAAAGCATTGACCACAAAGTGGTTGGTCAGGAAATCTGGGAAGCTGTCTGCTCACTGTTTGCTGACACCTGCTTAGTACAGTGTTCTGCACACAGGAAGAACTCAATAATACCATTGATTGATTCACTGCTGGGAGGACCAAAGCATGTGAGAATTAGGATTTGTTTCAATCATTCGTATGGATTGAGCATTTACTATGTGTATATCGTTGTATGAAGTGCCGGGGGGAATACGGTATAGCAGAGTTGTTAGGCAAATTCCCTGCCCACAATAAACTTACAGTCTAGAGGGCTCTTTGAGGGCTATTATCCAATCTGGTGGCCCTGTCGAACTCTTAGGGTTTGAAGCTCCTTGGGAATAGTCTGCTCTCTATAGGCTGATATAGGGAATAGGAAAAAGGCTGATATCTATTTTCCTGTCCTTCGTTGTCACTTAGAGTGAGGAGTAGAAAGAGGAAAGGGTCAACGGGAGAGTTGGGGGAGGGTCTCGGTGAAGGGTCATGGTCGTATCTCTGCACCAGGCCCTGTCTGTTCAGGTCAAAACCAGCCAGTGTCTCTGTCTACGTCTTCCACTGTCTGGACAAGGTGTGCACTCAGAGAATCATAAAGGTGGGTAGGAATTCCAGGGATCATTCTGTCTTTCCCTTCCAACCGTGTGGGCCAAATCACCCAACCACAGCTTAATGGGAACACATTTGTGAGCTGCATTTGTGTGGAGACCAAATCTAGTCACACCAAAAACTGGGTGTTGTGGGGAAAGTCTGATTGAGGGGAGGAGGCTCCTTTCCAGGTTCTTTCTGGATGAGCCCCAAGAACATTTCCAGGCCAGAGCGGGTGGGGTTTTAGTGCTCCTCAGGTGTCTGGATTACTTAGATCATGCTTTTCAGATTGACTTACTAACCGCCCCAGATACTGGAAATCCCCTGGTTTGTTTTTAAAGTGCTCACTTATGGCTGAAAATGTAATATTCAGCAAGGATAGCTACCAACGCGCGGGCGAAAGGTCTTAAGCAATGACCAATACAGATTTTCAGGGCTATGTCAGCAGGAGTGGTCAAGGAGGAGATGAGAAGCTCAGGAGGTTGTTGTTTGGCTGGGCCAGCTAAGCAGCGTTATGCGATCTGTTCAGCTGCCTAAATCTTAGCAGGCGAAAGAGCCTGGCTCTGTAGCACAGACCGGCATGTTCAGGGGAAAGGTCAGCCAGCTTTGAAAGCCAAGCTCCTGCAATTTTCTTTTGTCTTCCTTTTGTTTTTTAATTCTATTAGAGAGTGGTGTCCTCAAATGTTTGCTGGGAGGGAAGTTTCCAGTCGGTGGTGAGGGTCTGCAAATGTTTTATAGTCTGTTACAGTGCAATGAGAGAGAGGTTTTACCACCCCATCCCCTCACTCCATGCAGAAAGTTGGCAATCACTGAAGAAAATATTTCATCCTAAATTGTTCCCAGTAACAGCAAGAAGAGCTTATTTCTTACCGTTCCCATGGATATCCATATCCATGCCCAGGTCCAGATTTAACCTTGATAAGCAGCTGAGACCGAAAAATAAAATGAGCCCTTTGGGAAATGAAGCACCGGCATCAAAAACAGATTGAGGTAATTGGGAGCCCTTGGCTCCAGGATCTCAGGGGACTTGCCTGCATTTGAATCACCATTTTTATTGGGAATCGGGATAAAATCCTCTCGCCCTGGGCAAACTAATGAGCTGAAATCAGAGACCACCTTTTCCATTCAACCATTCGTAGCCCTTTGGTACCATGTGGGCAGGGAACCTATCTACCACTCTGCCATATTGTACTTCCCAAGCGCTTAGTACAGTGCACTGCATGCAGTAGGTGCACTGTAAATACCATCAATTGATCTTTGCTTTACATTGCTAATATTTAAGGACTTATTCATCCGCATGTCTGCCTTTCCACCTCTCTGAAACTTATTTTAGTGTCAGTCCCCCAACCTAGAATGTAAGTTTGTTGTGAGCAGGGAAAGTGTCTGTCAACTCTGTTGTATTCTCCCAAATGCTTAGTACAGTACGCTGCACAGAGTAAGCACTTTAAAAATACCATTGATTGATTGAGGGCAGGAATCATTTTTGCTTCTCCCAAGCTCTTGGGAGTGGACATAAAAAGGTCCGACGCAGATTTGTTCACACTGGCCCCTGGTTTTGAGTTGGCTTTAGATGGATGCCAGGGACTGGGAGGTTTTCCCTGGAAGGATCAGGGAATATTTCATCCCTCTCCTGCTAGGAGTGGCTCAACCTAACTCAAGGGAAAAGAGAGAAAGGCCCGAGTGGGGGAGTGCGGTCTCCTTGGCCCACGTGCAGCCTGCCTGTGGCCAGGCAACAAGAAGCTATCTTTAAATGCCAACAATGCGCAAAGGACTGTGGGCCAACCAGTGACCTTTCCAGTCACATTTGCACTTGTGGATAGGATCTCACCATCAGCAACGTCACCTCTGAACACAAAGGTCACCTAGAAATAGACACCAACTTGGAAAAAAAAATGATCCTAAAGATCGGAAAATGAAGGGATTTGAGCACACATGTAGCCTTTCCACTTGACTTGCCATTGAGCCATTGAGATGATTTCTAATTTCTACAGGCTGGACTATTCTAGTGCTTTTCATTCATTCAATCATATTTATTGAGTGCTTTACTGTGTGCAGAGCACTGTACTAAGCGCTTGGGAAATACAAGTTGGCAACATAAAGAGACGGTCCCTACTCCCTACTCAACAGCAGGCTCACAGTCTAGTGCTTGTCTGGTGCTGAGGGTTTTAAAAAGGAGGGAACTCTATCTAGAGACATGTTTCCCTGGACCCCATTTTCTTGAATCACCCATTTAGAAAATGGAAAACTCCTTCTTGCAGGGAATAGCTAGAGGAGGGGCAGATAATAATAATAATAATAATAATAATAATAATGGTATTAAGTGCTTACTATGTGCAAAGCACTGTTCTAAGCACTGGGGAGATTACAAGGTGATCAGGTTGTCCCACAGGGAGCTCGCAGTTTTAATCCCCATTTTACAGATGAGGTAACTGAGGCACAGAGAAGTTAAGTGACTTGCCCAAAGTCATACAACTGACAGTTGGTGGAGCCGGGATTTGAACCCATGACCTCTGACTCCAAAGCCCATGCTCTTTCCACTGAGCCACACTGCTTCTCATGAGGCAGATGAGGACATCACATAAGCCTGTACCTTTGTGTGATAATAAGGGGCTTAAGCAACCACCTCCAGAAACACAAAGCTTGAGTAATAAATCAAAACGATCATTCAATGTATGTAATGATAATAAGGCTTTTATTCCCAAAGCATTAACATAGCTTCTTATTTTTGCACTTACAACTGTGTGAGGTGTTTTTGCCCCTATTTTTCAGGTGGGGAAACCAAGTTTCAGAGAGGTTAAGTTACTTGCCCAAGACCTCACAGAAAGAGTGCTGGCAGAGCTCAAACTTGAACCCAGGTCCTTATGGCACCCAGACCAGTGCTCTTTACTACACCGTCTTCCCTTACTATTACTCTTGGGATGTTAGTTGTGACTTATTTTTCAAAATGCTAACGAGCAACACAAGTAAACCTTTCCAAACGCCAGGCTTTTACATCCTTCGTGGTTTAAGTCTGAAAAGGAAGGTTTTTAGCCAGGATCATTTTCACATAATTAAGCAGGTTTTATTTTACAGAGTGAGAATGAATGCTTGAAGTCACTGTGTGCTACAAGCTATGCTTATGCAGCAAGAAGAGACAGACAATAGTTGTATCAACATTGGCCCGCATCGCTAAACCTTGAAGTGGAAGCCATTCAGGTGGTTAATGCTGAATTTGTTGAGGATTCATGACTCCAAACTCCCCAGCGGGTGAAACTTTTGCAGTTGTAGTAATAATTGTGGTATTTGGTATGTGCCAAGCACTGTACCATTCATTCACTCATTCAATCATATTTATTGAGCACTTACTGTGTACAGAGCACTGTACTAAGCACTTGGGAAGTACAAGTTAGCAACATACAGAGGTGGTCCCTACCCAACAGTGGGCTCACAGTCTAGAAGGGGGAGACAGACAACAAAACAAAACATATAAACCAAATAAAATAAATAGAATAAATATGTATAAATAAATAAATTTAGCCAAGTTGGGGAAGATGCAGTCCCTGTCCCACATGGGGCTCACACTCTAAGTAGGAGGGAAAGACTGGATGATGAGCCATTAGTTGGGAGAATTGAAGGCGATTCCTTATATTTAGGGATTTGGAATCCAATTTTGATCCCTAGCTAGTACATCTCTAGAATGTGGGGGATTTCCCAGGCATCCACAGTTCAGTCCTATATGTCTTAGTTCTTCAGATACTTTTCCTCCAAGCTTCAATGGAAAACCAGTTCTCTGGTCACAACTACATCTATCTACCTCTATCTATCTACGTAATTGGAATTAGGCCTTTCCTGACTAAGCCTTCATCTCCCCTACTCCCTGTTTGTCCTACACCATCTTTGAGCTTAGATTTGCACCTTTTATTTCCCCACGTCCAGCCCCCCAGAACTTACGTCTCTTAAAATGCCGTCGAGTCGTTTCCGACCCATGGTGACTCCGTGGACACGCCCTATTCAGAACATCCCATATTCAGTCATGTGGTCATTCTGGTATGAGTAACCATAAAGTTTTCTCGGTAAAGAGGTGGAACTGATTTACCACTGCATTCTTCCACACAGTAAAAGACTTGAGTCCCTGCTGTTGTCTTTAATCAATGTTTTGATCACTTGATTATCCGCCTTTGACTCTTCCCTACGCCTCTGCTTCCCATCGCAGATTATGATTAGCATCAGATTAGCTGATGCTTCAGCTTAGACCTTTCTGTTATGGGTAGCCCTATATGGAGTAACTCTAAACTTCATCAGTGTATGCAAACTCTCCTGCCACGATAAGGCATTGATTCATAGGAGTGACAGAATGTACGTACATATCCGTAATTTGTTTTAATATCTGTCTCCCCTGTAGACTCTAAGCTCGCTAATATACTCTATTATAGTGTATTTTCCCAAGTGCACGGTGCTCTGCACATAGTAAGGACTTAATAACTATGGTTGATTTAATTTGTGGATTCACAATGGAAGATAACATTAACAACTGTAAGATCCTATCCATGTGTGGGAGTGTGAATGAACTGATCTATGCTGGACCAACATAGCCTGGACCACTGGATGTCTCGGAGTGTAGCTCCTTTCTGCTCTGATAGGTTTTGTCCCAAATGGGCCCACTCTCTGTTCTTGAGCCATCTCCACCCTTTCCTCCAGACTTCCTACCTCCCTGTATCCTTTGTTCAAGGAGAGCAATCCCACTCTGAATATGTCTCCAAACAGCCCAGGGCTACGTTGAAGGTTTGACTGTGGGCCTCACTGGTTTCTTAAAAAGATTTATTCAGCCCTCCTTCCCCCTTTTGGGGTTCAGCATTCAGTAGCTGCTGCCGTCCATTCTCCTCACACGACCTGTGTTGCTCTGAGCCCTGCCTCAGTGATCGTCCACTGACTATGAGTTGTCAGACCTCCTGTCCTACTGCTTGTATTGATGGTAGGAAAATATTGCAATCCTAGAGTCATCACGTCATTGGACATTGCTGATTGCTCTGAGCCAGCAAGATGAACTTCGTTCAATCATTGTCGTATTTATTGAGTGCTTATTGTGTGCAGAGCACTGTACTAGGCACTCGGGAGAGTACGATATCTGGGTAATTGATCATCAATTCTGGGGCCTAACTGTGTCCCTTGAGGAAAAGGAAAGAACAGAAGAGAACATTCCTGTGGCTGTAGTAAGGCACCAATAGAAAACCAAAAAGGTCAGAGTGAAGGGGGGGACATTTTCCCAGTGTGCCCTGAGACAAAGGGTCCAATCAATCATATTTATTGAGCGCTTACTTTAGCATTTTCTGAAAGGGGTACTAACAGCAGGAGAAATTGAAGGCTGAAAAATGAACATGGCTTTCAGAGACCCTAGAAAAAACATTTGGGAGAAATATCCTTCCTCATCTGCCTGGGCAACGGTATTTTCAGGTGCGGGAGAATATGTGCATCTCTCCTGGAGAGCGTCTTTCATCCAGATAAAGCTTCTTCCTGTTCATGAACTTTGAGCAAACCAAATTGTCATCCTTGGAAAACCCTCTCTGATGCCCAGGGAGGGTGAGGCTTGCCTCTGACCTTTTTCATGAGGCTGCTCCAGGGCAATCCTTTACTCACTCCCTGACATTTGAACAGCTCAACCTATTTCACAACCAAAAGCTTTTCCTCCTCTCAAGCCCTCTTCATGGAGGGTAGGTAACATTTTCCGTAGAGAAAGCACAAAACGGAAAACGTTTTAAATGAGGGCATGAATTAAGTCCTTACCCGTTCCAGCTGGCCACGGCAAAGAGGTGGGTCAGAGTATAGCCTGGGGGATGATAGACTGGGATTCCTTGGGAAGAATGGGAGAAAAAAGAGAAAAAAAAATGAATTCCAGAGGTGCAGGCAGTCAGCGGACAATGGGGCTGCGGGAGTGGGAATTCTAAGGTATCATAGCTGTGAAAAGGGAAACGAAATGAGAATCAAATCTCACTCAAAACCCAGCAGAGTTTCGAGCCAGTGATTTTTTTTCCCCTGTAAAATCTCTTTGGAAGAGTGTTCAGTTCTGAGTCAGCTGGGGTAAACCCATTTGCAGAAATTCTGTTTCTGGAAGCATTTAATTGCAAGGAAAAGCCCCAAGAATGCATCCAGAGTTGAATGTCATGCAGTAATTGAAAGTGGCTCGAAATAGTAACATCTAAATAAACGAAGCCAAATGGAATCTGTTCATCATTAAGATGGAAATGGTAAGGGGCACTGGAACACAAGAAGAGGGAAATTAAAAAGAAAATACCACTGCCCTATCCAAACCCCAGACTAAGACGTTGTATGGCAGAGGGTTTGAAATGGAGAAACAGCTGGAAGAGAAGTCAAGACACAACTGCTGAAAGGGTAGCAAAGTCCTGGAAAATGAGAAAGGTTTGCCTCTCATTTTAGCTTGATTTCCTCTGTGTGGAAGGTGTAAAAAATATCACTTTCAGTGTAGACTGCCAGAAAACTCGGAATTTCCCAGGCCAATTCCATAATCAGTTCCCAGGGCCTCCTTGGTTTCCCTGACCTGGATTTGGGTTGGGGTTTTCTGTGTTTCAGGGGCTGGGGTGAGGGGAAGGAGAGGACAGGTTTATTAAAGGTTGTTGGTTAATACATCAGTCTAATGGTCTGATAATTGTAAAATGTCCACAGTGAAGCAACCATGCTCATTAGAACTTTAATTGCCTATAGATGATGGTGTGGATTGAATTTGAGCATTAGGCCTTAACATGTTCATTCCTCTTGAACTTATCTGAAATACATATTCTGTGGACTGGATAAATCCCCGATCTCCATCCTGACCCAACACTGCTTCAAGGCCTTCTTGAGCCTGTTGGACAATGCTTTCTTTCTTCATAAGAATCCTGTAGGAGTATTCTCCACAACATCACCAAGATCCACCCTTTCCTCTCCATCCAAACCACTACCTTGCTGGTTCAATCTCTCATCCTATCCTGACTGGATTATTGCATCAGCCTCCTCTCAGATCTCCCATCCTCCTGTCTCTCCGCACTTCGGTCTGTACTTCACTCTGCTGCCTGGATTATCTTTGTGCAGAAACGCTCTGGGCATGTTACTCCCCTCCTCAAAAATCTCCAGTGGCTGCCTGTCAACCTACGAATCAAGCAAAATCTCCTCCCTCTCGGCTTCAAGGCTCTCCATCACCTCGCCCCCTCCTACCTCACCTCCCTTCTCTCCTTCTACAGCCCAGCCTGCACCTCCGCTCCTCTGCCACTAACCTCCTCACTGTACCTCGTTCTTGCCTGTCCCACCATCAACCCCTTGCCCACGTCCTTCCCCTAGCCTGGAATACCCTCCCTCCACACATCCACCAAGCTAGCTCTCTCCCTCCCTTCAAAGCCCTACTGAGAGCTCACCTCCTCCAGGAGGCCTTCCCAGACTGAGCCCCCCTTTTCCTCTCCTCCTCCCCATCCCCCCCCGCCCTACCTCCTTCCCCTCTCCACAGCACTTGTATATATTTGTTCAGATTTGCTACTCTTATTTGTTTTACTTGTACATATTTTCTATTCTATTTACTTTGTTAATGATGTGCATATAGCTTCAATTCTATTTGTTCTGACGATTTTGTCACCTGTCTACATGTTTTGTGGAGAAGCAGCGTGGCTCAGTGGAAAGAGCCTGAGTTTGGGAGTCAGAGGTTGTGGGTTCTAATCCTGACTCCGCCACATCTGCTGTGTGACCTTGGGCAAGTCACTTAACTTCTCTGAGCCTCAGTTCCCTCATCTGTAAAATGGGAATTAAGGCTGTGAGACCCATTTGGGACAACCTGATCACCTTGTATCCCCCCAGCACTTAGAACAGTGCTTCGCACATAGTAAACACTTAACAAATGCCATTATTATTATTATTTGTTTTGTTGTCTGTCTCCCCCTTCTCGACTGTGAGCCCGTCGTTGGGTAGGGACCGTCTCTATATGTTGCCGACTTGTACCTTCCAAGCACTTAGTTCAGTGCTCTGCACACAGTAAGCACTCAATAAATACGATTGAATGAATGAATGAATATTCGAAAAGACCAGTAGAAAGGGCCCGGGAGACCTGGTTTCTCTGCCTGAAATTGCTACTGACCTACTGAATGATCTTCGGCCCACCCCAGAATTCTTCAGACCTCAGTTTCCCCAGCTGATACATGGAAGGGCAGAAAGTTTGTGCCATCTAACTCAGTGTGAATATTAGGTGGGGAGAGAGCTGAGGGAAGGCCTAAAGGCCTGTGACTCATGCAAATGAGATGGCTGTGAGAAATGGAATAGTTTGAAGGGATTTCATAAAATTAGGAGGGAGCATCTCAGGTCGGGAGGGCACCTCAAAGCTCTGTTCTGGATCTTCTCTCCTCATCTTGCAACTCCTTGGGGAGCTCATGCTCTCTCATGGCTTCAACTATCACCTCTCTGTGGATGACTCCCAAATCTACCACCTTTCCTCTGACCTCTTTCCTTCTCTGCATTCTCTCATTTCCTCCTACCCCTAGGACATCTCTAGCCCACATTCACCTCAAACTCAGTATGTCCAAAACTTCCCTTCCCTTCCAAATCCTTGATTGTAAGCTCCCTATGTACAGGGATCATATCTACCAACTCTTTTATACTTTCCCAATTCATTCCCAATTCCCCAATGGTATTTACTGAGGGTTTACTGTGTGCAGAGCACTGTACTAAGTGTTTGGAAAGTACAATTCAGCGATAGAGGCCATTCCTGCCCACATCGGGCTTACAGTCTAGAAGGGGGAAGACAGACATCAAAACAAGTAAACAGGCATCAGTATTAAATAAATAGAATTACAGGTATATACACAATCAAAATAAGTAAACAGGCATCGATGTAAATAAATAGAATTATAGATATATGCATAAGTAATGTGGGGAGGGGAAGGGGAGGATAGCAAAGGGAGCAAGTAGAGGTGACGTGGAAGGGACGGGGAGCTAAGGAAAAGGGGGGCTTGGTCTGGGAAGGCCTCTTGGAGGAGGTGTGCCTTCAATAGGGCTTTGAAGGGGGGAAGAGTAATTGTGGCTGATGTGAGGAGGTAGAGTGTTCCAGGCCAGAGGTAGAAGCATGGCTCAGTGAAAAGAGCACGGGCTTTGGAGTCAGAGGTCATGGGTTCAAGTCCCTGCTCTGCCGCTTGTCAGCTGTGTGACTCTGGGCAAGACACTTAACTTCTCTGTGCCTGTTACCTCATCCGTAAAATGGGGATTAAAACTGGTGGGACAGCCTGATCAACTTGTATCCTTCCCAGCGCTTAGAACAGTGCTTTGCACATAGTAAGCGCTTAATAAATACCATTATTAAAAAAAAAAGGTAGGCTGTGGGCCAGGATTCCACAGTGGGAAGGTGAGTACCAGAGGAGAAGAGTGTGTCGGCTGGGGTGTAGAAGGAGAGAAGGGAGGTGAGGTAAGAAGGGGCAAGGTGATGCAGAGCTTTGAAGCCAATAGTGAGGAGTTCCCAAGTGTTTAGTACTGTACTGTGCACACAATAAGTGCTCGATAAATGCCATGAATTGATTAGTTGACTTCACCTAACCTTTCCAACAGTTGACAGGTCCACTATCCTCTCCATCTCTGAAGCCGACAATCTTGCCATTATCCTTGTGACCTCCCTCTCTTTTAACCCCCATATTCAGTCCTGCTGCCAAATACTGAATTTTTTAAAATGGCATTTGTTAAGCACCAGATCATTTTATCTAAAATGTCATTCTCTTCATGCCTGAGAAACCTCCCATGTTTTCTCATTCCTCCTTGCATCAGGCAGAAACTCCTGATCCGATGGCTGACTCGAAGGTGATGACTTCCCTTGAAAGACATGAGAAGCAACATGGTTTAGGGGATAGAGCATGGGCCTGGGACTCAGAAGGACCTGGGTTCTAATCCTGGCTCTGCCTCATGTGTGCTTTGTGAACTTGGGTGGGTTACTTAACTTTTCTGGGCCTCAGTTCCCCCATCTGTAAAATGAGGATTAAGACTGTGAACCTCATCTGGGAAAGGGACTGTGTCCAACCTGATTGACTTGTGGCTACCCGTTTGCTTAGAACTATGCTTGGCATGTAAGTAATAATAATAATAGTATTTGTTAAGTGTTTACTATGTGCTGAACAGTGTTCTGAGCACTGGGGTAGATACAAGGTAAGCAGGTTGGACACAGTCCCTGCTCCACATGGGGCTCACAGTCTTTATCCCCATTTTACAGATGAGGTGATAGAGGCACAGAGAAGTTAAGTGACTTGTCCAAGGTCACCCAGCAGACAAGTAGCAGAGACAGGATTTAGAACCCATGTCCTCTGACTCCCAAGCCTATGCTCTTGCCACTATTCTTTCATTCATTCAGTCGTATTTATTGAGCGCTTTACTGTGTGCAAAGCACTCTACTAAGCGCTTGGGAAGTACAAGGTGGCAACATATAGAGCTGGTCCCTACCCAACAACGGGCTCACAGTTTAGAATGCTGCTTCCCAATAACTGCTCAACAAGTACCATAATTGTTATTATCATTTTCTTGACCCCTGACATGACTTACAGACAATCGATCAGCTTTCTCTGTTTTGCCTATCTACTACTTCATCCTACTACACCTCTGCCCGCACACTTCATTCCTCTTGTGCCAACCAACTCACTGGGCCTCGCTCCTGCCACGGTAAACTCCTTGCTCTCTCCTGCCCAGAACTTCCTCCCACTTCATATCCAACAGACCACAGTTCTTTTCAAAACCATTTTGAAATCAGATCCCTTCCAGGAGGCTTTACCAGAATAATAGTTCATCACCCCATCCTGTATCCCCTTAATTGTCCCTTCAGCAGTTCCATGTCCCATAAGCACTTGAATATTTACTTTCCACTCCCGCGTCTATTATATTGTTAAATTGAGTTCTTCCAAGCACTTAGTTCAGTGCTCCAAACACCATAAGCACTCAATAAATAGGATTGACTGACTGAATGTGTCTACCAACTCTGTTCTGTTGTCCTCTCCCAAGCACACAGTAAATGCTCAATAATATGATCAGTTGATTGATTGACATTCCTCCTCTTATGCTCTATTGATTCATCCTACCTGCAGTTTATTTTAGTGTCTGTCTCTGCCACTAGATTATCATCCCCTTGAAGGCAGGGATCATGACTACTAATTATGTTGCATTCTCCCAAATGCTTAGAACAGAACTCTGCCCACTGAAGGTGCTCAGTAAATATGTTTGATTTATTTATCATGGCATTTAATGATAATTAATGATTATCATTAGATGATAGATATTATCTATTAATGATAATAGAGTATGCTGGGGTAGATACAAGGATAACAGATCAAGTACAGTCCCTGTCCCACATGAGGCTCACTCAAGTTAAGTAACTTGCCCAGCGTCGCACAGTAGGCCAGGTGCTTAGAATAGAACTCTGCCCACTAAAGGTGCTCAGTAAATATGTTTGATTTATTTATCATGGCATTTAATGATAATTAATGATTATCATTAGATTATAGAAAGATATTATCTATTAATGATAATAATAGAGTATGCTGGGGTAGATACAAGGATAACAGATCAAGTACAGTCCCTGCCCCACATGGGGCTCACTCAAGTTAAGTAACTTGCCCAACATCACACAGTAGGCCAGTAGTGGAACTGGGGCTAGAATCCAGGTTTCCTGACTCCTGTTACTGTGTTCCTTCCCCTAGGCCATGCTGCCTTGATAGATGATAGGTTGATTGACTTTTGTACATAATCTGCCATCCTATTAATAATAATAATAATGGCATTTATTTATTTATTTATTAAGCGTTATCATATGTATGCTATCATATGTATATCATATGTACTTCCCCCTCTCAGGGTCGCACCTGGAGAGTTTCCAGTACTCTACCAGTCCCGACTGTGGGAGGGGGAGTCAAGCAGAGGCATATCCATTCCATTCCTAGCTTGGGTAATGGCTATTGAGAGGCAGGCAGTCTTCTACAAGTCAAAACTCACCCATGCTAGGCAGCAGCGGCACGGGAGAGAGTCGAGGGTGGAGACTCAAGTTTACTGTGCGGAAGGAGGCAATGGTAAACCACGTCCGTATTTCTTTACCAAGGAAACTCTATGGATACACTACCAGAAGGATTGCAGTTGGAGGTGGGGTGTTCTGGGAAAGATGTGTCCATAGTGTCGCTATGGATCAGAGATGACTTGACAACATAATAATAATAATGATGGCATTTATTAAGTGCTTACTATGTGCAAAGCATTGTTCTAAGTGCTGGCACTGTTCTAAGTGCTGGCACTGTTGTAATAATAATAATGTTGGTATTTCTTAAGCGCTTACTATGTGCGAAGCACTGTTCTAAGCGCTGGGGGAGATACAAGGTAATCAGGTTGTCCCATGAGGGGCTCACAGTCTTCATCCCCATTTTCCAGATGAGGGAACTGAGGCCCAGAGAAGTGAAGTGACTTGCCCAAGGTCACACAGCTGACAAGTGGCGGAGCCGGAATTTGAACCCACGGCCTCTGACTCCAAAGCCCGTGCTCTTTTCACTGAGCCACGCTGACCCTGACAATAACATAAGACAAGAACATATGTACTTATTCAGTTTTTCTTTTTTCTCCTATCTGTAGCTTATTTTAGTATCTGTCTTCTCTTCTAGAAGCACAAGCTTAGGACTTGTAGTCTCCCAAGCACTTAGTACAGCGCTCAGCACACAAATAGCCACTAAGCCATGCTGCCTCTCTAAGTCCCGGGCCTGGGAATCAGAAAAACCTGGGTTCTAATCCCGGTTGTGCCTCTTGTCGGCTGGGTGACCTTGGGCAAGTCACTTCACTTCTCCGTGCCTCTGTAAAGTCTTGTACATATTTCTATCCTACTAATTTTGTTAATGATGTGCATCTAGCTTTACTTCTATTTATTCTGATGACTTGACACCTGTCCACATGTTTTGTTTTGTTGTCTGTCTCCCTCTTCTAGACTGTGAGCCCGTTGTTGGGTAGGGACCATCTCTATATATTGCCAACTTGTACTTCCCAAGTGCTTAGTACAGTGCTCTGCACACAGTAAGCGCTCAATAAATACGATTGAATTAATGAATGGTTAAGACTGTGAGCCCCACATGGGACGAGGACTGCATCCATCCCAATTTGCTTGTATCCACCTCAGTGCTTAGTACAGTGCCTGGCTCATAGTAAGTGCTTAACAAATAGCACAGTTATTATCCTTATTATTATTATTATTAAATAGGTGCTTAATAAATACTCTTGATCAAATGATGAAAAAATAAATTGCAAAGTAAATGGATAGAATAGACGGGATGAGTTTTAGGTTATCTCTAAATATAGGTGGGACATTTTTTCTCTTTTAAAGAACGTTTTGCAATATGGACCTGTTGGATCTGTGATGATGAAAGAAAACTGAGCTCTTTTGAAAGAGAGATGTGACAGAAATGTAGGGTGGCAGTATTATAAATACTCATCGTTATTGCTATTAATGATAAAAATAGTATTAAATATAATTGCATGTCTTAGTCTATAATCGCTAGGCCACAAAATGGACAAGATTAATATAAGGTGCATTAAATTATAGCTCAGAGTAACCTCAAGCGGAGACAGATGAGGCTGGCAATCCCAGGGCTAGCCAAAATTGATGAAGCAATGCCCTTGAACATTCTGCTGACAGATGTGAGATGATGACTGGCACAGTTCAGTGCCAGGGTGGCCCTCTTGTCCCATCTGAGGAGCCCTCAGGCAGATCTGCTAATGAGTGCAGGCTGTTTCACATGTAAGTATTGCGTATTCTTCCTTCCCATTACCACAGGGCCAGGTGAGGTAGTTGGCAGTCAACAAGGCTAAGGTGAAGGGACAGATTTCAAATGAAGATTTAGGGGAAATTGCATAAAAGAGTCACCTTCCCTAAAGGTTGAAAATGTGTTTGAAAAGACTTGTTTCACCAGTGGGATATTAAGGATGCAATGGGGAAACTTAGAGGTGTTATAAATGAATCGATCGAAAGTTGAATGATCAGTAAATCAAATCAATCAATCGAGTGCTTTGAACACGGTACAAAGCACTTGGGAGAGTACAACAGAAGAGAGGTGATAGACACGTTGCCTGCCCTTAGGGAATTTACAATCTAGTTAGGGAGACACAATAAAATGCATTATGGATTGGGGAAACAGCAGAGTATGAGGATATGGATATAAGTGCTGTGGTGTTGGATGGTCCATCTCAGCTGGTTTCTGGCAGGGACCCCAGTGCTCTGCACACAGTAAACGCACAATAAATACAATGGGTTGATTGCAGGCCCAGGGGGGTAGGAAAGGGCAGCCATTTTCCCCTTAGGTTCTTGGACATTGCCATGCCATAATTACATCTTTCCATGGATAGGGCCAGATTGAGCCCCAGGAGATAGTGGACCAGTGTGGGCCCATGTGGGCCAGTCCGGGCTGCCTGGAGCTTAGAAGCAGGCAAGGGTTTGCCTGGAGCAATAAGGAGGATGTGGGGCTGAAATTCCTTTAAGCCCTCTGTCACCCGGCCCTAAGTTCCTGCGATTCAGTTCTACTTTTGTCCACTATCCATCACACTCCCAAATTTAGCCAGAGATTTTTTTTTTTGAAATGGTATTTATTAAGCACTTACTGTGTGCCAAGCACTGTTCTAAGCACTGGGGTAGATACAAGGTAATCAGGTTGAACACAATCCCTGTCCCACGTGGGGCTCACAGTTTTAATAATCATTTTACAGGTGAGGGAACAGAGGCACAGAGAAGCAAAGTGACTTGTCTAAGGTCACACAGCAGACAAGTGGCAGAGCTGGAATTAGAAACCATGACCTTCCGACTCCAAGGCCTGTGCTCTATGCGAGACACCATGCTTCTTCTGAAAGATGCCCTGGATTCCAAGCAGGCAATCGACCAGTCGTATCTATTGTGCACCTGTCGTGTTGCTGTTCTGAGCACTGTAACAGTAAAATACAGTTAGTAGGCCTGGTCCCTGCACTCAAGAAATGTACAGTCTTACAGGACAGATTGCAGGTAGAAGGAAGAGGAAAATGTGGGGTTGTATATAGGCAAGTGCTTAAGATAGTGGGACAGGAACTGTGTCCACCGGGAATACCTTGCATCTTCCCAAGTGCTTAGTACAGTGTTTGGTACATAGTAAGCGTTTAACAAATATTATTATGATTATTATTAGTAATAGTATTAATGGGCCATATAAGTTAATGTGTCCCATCTCCAACTTCTTAAACCATTTTGTTCCCATTGTCACCTTTTTTCTCTCTTTCTCCATGCCTACATTGATCCTTGGGGACTTCAATATCCACATAGATTTTCCCGATGACCCTTCCACTGCCCTCCTTCTATCATTCCTCAACTCCACTGACCTCCTGCTCCACCCAATTCACCCACTCACTAACTTGAACACACACTCTATCTCATCATCTCTAGTCACTTCTCTATCTCTACCCTCCCTATCTCTGAACTCCCTCTCTCGGATCACAGCCTTCTCACCTACCTTCTCTCCCACACACCTCCTCCCCGTAAATCTGTACTCCTCCCCCACAGAGACCTCTGATTCAATCATTCATTCAATTGTATTTATTGAGTGCTTACCAGGTGCAGAGCACTACACTAAGCTCTTGGAAAGTACAATTTGGCAACAGATGGAGACAATTCCTACCCAGCAATCTGCTCACAGTCTAGAAGGGGGAGACAGACAAAACAAAACAAGTAGACAGGCATCAATACCAGCAAAATAGATAAATAGAATTATATATATATATGTGTATATATATATCATTAATAAAATAGAGTAATAAAAATGTACAGATATGCACAAGTGCTGAGGGGGGGAGAGGGTAGTGCAAAGGCAGGGAGTAGGGGTGATGGGGAGGGGAGGAGCAGCAGAGGAATAGGGGGGTTCAGTCTGGGAAGGTCTCCTAGAGGAGGTGAGCTCTCAGCAGGGCTTTGAAGAGAGGAAGAGAGCCAGCTTGGAGGATGTGAGGAGGGAGGGCATTCCAGGCCAGAGGTAGGACAATGGCCGGGGTCGACGGTGGGACAGGTGAGAATGAGGCACAGAGAGGAGGTTAGCGGCAGAGGAACAGAGTGTGCAGGCTGGGATGTAGACGGAGAGAAGGGAGGTGAGGTAGAAAGGGGCAAGGTGGTGGTGAGCTTTGAAGCCAATAGTGAGGAGATTTTGCTTCATGCGAAGGTTGATAAGCAATCATGAGATTTTTGAGGAGGGGGGTAACATGCCCAGAGCATTTCTGTAGAAAGATAATCCGGGCAGCAGATTCAAGTATAGACTGAAGCAGGGAGAGACAAGAGGATGGGAGATCAGAAAGGAGGCTGATGCAGTAATAGAGTCAGGATCAGATGAGAGATTGAACCAGCAGGTGGTGGTTTGGATGGAGAAGAAAGGGCGGATCTTGGTGATGTTGTGAAGGGAGGAATGGCAGGTTTTGGTGATGGGTTAGATGTGTGGGGTGAATGAGAGAGTGGAATCAAGGATGACACGAAGGTTGCGGGCTTGTGTGATGGGAAGGATGGTAGTGTCATCCACAGTGATGGAAAAGTCAGGGAGAGGATAGGGTTTGGGAGGTAAGATAAGGAGCTCAGTCTTGGACATGTTGAGTTTTAGGTGGCGGGTGGACATCCAGGTGATGCCCTGAAGGCAGGAGGAGATATGAGCCTGGAGGGAAGGAGGGAGAGATCTTTTGACCCCATCCAATTTTCTCAACTCATCATGCCCTATTTAGCCTCCACACCCAAATTACCATCCCTTGATCACCAAACTGACACTCTCAACGCAACCCTCTCTACTGAATTCAACTCACTCACTCCCCTATCCCTTCGTCGATCTCGTACCACTAACCCACAGCCCTGGATCACCTCGACAGTCCGCTTCCTTTGCTCTTGTGCACAAGCCGCAGAGTACTGCTGGCAGAAGTCTAGATATCAGGCCAAATTAGTCAACTTCAGGTTTATTTTTGCGTGCTTTAACTCTGCTTTAAATTCTCAACAAAATTGACACTATCAGGTGTGATCTCCCTAAAATCTCCTCTGCCCCTCCCAAATCCCCTGCCCACTCCTGCCCCTTTCTCAACTCTCCCATATTCCCAGCCATTTCTCTACAGGAGATCTCCTGTCTTCTCTCAAAATCCACCCACTCCATCTGCAACTCCTTCACACCTTACCAAAACACTTGCCCCTGTCTTCTTCCCTCCCTAACTGCCGTCTTCAACTGTCCACCCTCCAATGGCTTCTTCCCCACTGCTTTCAAACATTCCCGGGACTCCTCTATTGAAAGAAATCCCTTCCTTGACCCCACAGCTCCCTCCAGGTATCGCTTCATCTCCTTCCTACCATTTCTCCCAAAACCCCTTGAGCGAGTTGTCTCCACCTGCTGTCTCAAGTTCCTCTTCTCCAATTCTCTCCTCGTGACCCCCTCCAATCTGGCTTCCTTCCCCTTCCTTCACAGAAACCACCCTCTCAAAGGTTATCAGTCATCTCCTTGCCAAATCCAAAGGCCTCTACTCTGTTCTAATCCCTCTCGACCTCTCAGCTGCTTTTGACACTGTAGATCACCCCCTTCTCCTGCAAACATTATCAACGTTGGCTTCACCGACACTGCTTTCTCCTGGTTCTCCTACTATCTCTCTAGCCATTCATTCTCAGTCTCCTTTGTGGGCTCCTCCTCTAACTGTGGGTTTCCCTCAGGGTTCAATTCTGGGTCACCTTCTATTCTCCATCTATACCCACTTCCTTGGAGAGCTCATTTGCTCCCATGGCTTCAACTACCATCTCTATGTGGACGATAACCAATCTACATCCTCATCCTCCTCTCCATCTCCCCGTCTTACCTCCTTCCCTTCCCCACAGCACCTGTATATATGTATATATGTTTGTACGTATTTATTACTCTATTTTATTTGTACATATCTATTCTATTTATTTTATTTTGTTAATATCTTTGGTTTTGTTCTCTGTCTCGCCCTTCTAGACTGTGAGCACACTGTTGGGTAGGGACTGTCACTATATGTTGCCAACTTGTACTTCCCAAGTGCTTAGTACAGTGCTCTGCACACAGTAAGCGCTCAATGAATACGATTGATTGATTTGGGCAAGTCACTTCAGTTCTCTGGGCCTCAGTTCCAACTGTAAAATGGGAATGAAGACTGTGAGCCCCGCATGGGGCAACCTGTTCACCTTGTAACCCCCCAGCGCTTTGAACAGTGCTTCATTCATTCCGTCGTATTTATGGAGCACTTACTAAGGGCAGAGCACTGTACTAAGCGCTTGGGAAGTTGGGAAGCAGCGTGGCTCAGCAGAAAGAGCCCGGGCTTTGAAGTCAGAGGTCATCGGTTCAAATCCCGGCTCTGCCACTTGTCAGCTGTGTGACTTTGGGCAATTCACTTCACTTCTCTGGGCCTCAGTTACCTCCTCTGTAAAATGGGGACTAAGACGGTGAGCCCCACGTGGGACAACCTGGTCACCTTGTAAATTCCCCAGCGCTTAGAACAGTGCTTTGCACATAGTAAGCGCTTAATAAATGCCATCATTATTATTATTATTACATCTCCAGCCCTGATCTTTTCCCTCTCTGCAGTCTTGCATTTCCTCCTACCATCAAGACATCTCTACTTAGATGTTCTCCAGTCACTGCAAATTTAATATGTCTGACAGAACTCCTCATCTTCCCTCCCAAACCCTGTCCTCCTTCACTTCCCCATCACTTTAGACAGCACCACCAACCTTCCTGCCTCACTAACCCATAACCTTGGCCTTATCCTTGACTCCTCTTTCTCATTCAACTCACACATTCAATCCATCACTAAATCCTGTTGGTTCTACCTTCACAATATTGCTACAATCTATCTTTTCCACTCCATCTGAACTGCTACCATGTTAATCCAATATCTTGTCCTATTTACCTCGATTACTGTATCAGCCTCCTTGCTGACTTCCTTGCCTCCTATCTCTCCCCACTCCACTCTTTACTTCACTCTGCTGCCCGGTTCATTTTTCTACAGAAACATTCAAAAACATTTCCCCTCTCCTCAAGAAACTCCAGTGGTTGCCCAGCCACTTCTGTGAGGCCATTTCATGTTACAGGACCATCAATACACATTAATGGACAGATCTTGTGAGTGGGATTCTGCTGTTGGCTATGTCTACAGCAGCCTGGACAAAGTGAAATGGGTTTTCATTCAGCCAGAGCAGGAACAATTTGACTGGTCTTCGTGGCTAGCAGGGTAAGACCTGGAAAAGAACTGCCTAAGAGGCCTGGGGTGTCTCCATCTTGAGACTAGGCCCAGCACCCCATCTGCGGAAGCAGTATGGTATAATGGATAGAGCACGAACCTGGGAGTCGGAAGGTCATGGGTTCTAATCCTGAATCTGCCACTTGTCTGATGTGTGGCCCTGGGCAAGTCACTTACCTTCTCTGTGCCTCAGTTACCTCATCTATAAAATGGAGATTAAGACTGAGCCCAATGTGGGACAGGGACTGTGTCCAACCCATTCATTCATTCAATTCATTCAATCGTATTTATTGAGCACTTACTGTGTGCACAGCACTGTACTAAGTGCTTGGAAAGTATAATTCGGCAACAGATAGAGACAATCTCTACCCAACAACAGGCTCACAGTCTAGAAGGTGGAGATACAAAACAAAACAAGTAGATAGGCATCAAACCCGATTTGCTTGTATCCACCCCAGGGCTTAGTACAGTGCCTGTCACATAGTAAGCGCTTAACAAATACCATCATCATCATTTAAATCACTCATTTCTCTTGCCCCTTCCCACTTCACCTCACTAGTCTCCTACTACAACCCTCCAGTGCCAACTTCTCACTGTACCTCTCTCTCTTCTGTCTCACACTGCCCTCTCCCCGACATCCTGCCTCTGGCCTGGAATGCCCTCCCTCCTCATATCCTACAGACAATTACTCCCCCCACTTCAAAGCCTTATTGAATGCACATCTCCTCCAAAGGCCTTCCCTGACTCCTCTTCTCCCACTCCCATCTGCATCACTATAAATTGCTCCCTTCATTCATCCCCCCTCCCAGGCCCACAGCACTGTCTTTAATTTGCTTATTTGTATTGATGTCTGTCTCCCCACCTCTCCATTGCAGGGAATGTGTCAGTTTATTGTTATATTGTACTCTCCCAAGCACTTAGTGCAGTAAACACATAGTAAGCACTCAATAAATAGGATTGAACAATGAATGAAGGGTTACAGGAGGCTGATAATTTCTACAGGTAACAAGACATTTTGTCAGCTCAGCTTCCCCAGTCATTCATTCATTCATTCTTCCCCAGTCATTCATTCATTCATTCAATTCATTGTCGTATTCACTGAGCACTTACTGTGTGCAGAGCATTGTACTAAGCCCTTGGAAAGTACAATTCAGCAACAAATAGAGACAATCCCAGCCCAACAACGGGCTTGCAGTCTAGAAGCCCACCCAGAGCGGAGCAGCTGATCACACCTCATCACCAGATCTCAGAGCCAGTAAGCCCTCAGTATATACCGAGGATTAATTTGATTGATTGATTGATCTCAGTGCAATAGAGAAGCACTGTGGCTCAGTGGAAAGAACCCGGGCTTTGGAGTCAGTGGTCATGGGTTCAAATCCCGGCTCCACCAATCATCAGCTGTGTGACTTTGGGCAAGTCAATTCACTTCTCTGGGCCCCAGTTACCTCATCTGGAAAATGGGGATTGACTGTGAGCCCCCTGTGGTACAACCTGATCACCTTGTAACCTCCCCAGTGCTTAGAACAGTGCTTTGCACTTAGCGCTTAACAAATGCTATCATTATTATTATTATTATTAAATAACAGGGAGAGGGTTGGGAGGATTGCCCCAGGCAATAGACAGTGACTTGAGGCTGGAGAATGCAGAGACTGGGGGGAACTGCAGATTGGCTTTGTCACTGGGGCTCCAGTGGGGCCTGAGATTTCTCAAAGAGGAAGCTGGGTGCCTTGGAGACCCCTGGTGGAATTAACACTGCAGACAGTGAAAGGAACCTGCACGGCAAACAGTGCTCCATACTATCGACAGTGCTCAGGAGCCAACACTGCAGACAGTGCTCAGGAGCAGTCTCCGCCTTGTTCCGTGTGGCTCCCAGCTCCATCTTACATATCTGGTCTTAATCTGCTCCTCTTTAGCTTGCTCTCTTCATCGCCCCCCAGACTCCTCTTCTAGCTGGACTTCACTTCTGGCTCTCCTCCCTCAATCCCTCCAATCAGCTGCTTCGTCAGCCTGGAACTCCCTCTCCCCAAATTCACGGACTACAGCTCTCCCGACTTCCAAAGTTGTCCTAAAATCCCTCCTCCTCCAACACACCTTCCCAGATTTTCTCCCCAAATCCGACCCCTGTCAACCCGCCTCTAATCCTTATATAGTCATGTATTTTTTACCCTCCCTCACTGTTTTTATCTACGTATATGGTGACATGGTCAATTTTTTCTAATTACCCCGTGTCATTCTCATTAGAGTGTAAGCTTCTCATGGGCAGGGATTTCTCTCATGCTTTTGTTATAATTTCCCACTCAATAGAGGGGGCTTCCTTCTTCTCATTGTTCTCCTCCTCATCCCTCCTCCTCCTCCTTTTCTTCCTCCTCTGCCACCTCTTCCTATATTTGATGGGGTTTAAGTGCTTACTCTGTGCCAAGCACTGTAATAATCATAATAATAGTAATAATTATGGAATTTGTTAAGCACTTACTCTGTGCAAGGAGAGAGAGGAGGGAGAGTATGGCCTAGTGGAAATAATAATAATAATAATGGTATTTGTTAAAATCTTACTATGTGCCATGCACTGTTTGAAGCACTGGGGTGGATATAAGCAAATCAGGATGGACACAGACCGTCTCCCACCTGGGACTCACAATCTTAACCCCTATTTTACAGATGAGGTAACTGAGGCCCAGAGAAGTGAAGTGAGATGCCCATGGTCACACAGCAGACAAGTGGCGAAGCCAAAACTAGAACCCAGCACATTCTGACTCCCAAGCCTGTGCTCTACCCACTAGCCCATGCTGCTTCTGGGGTAGATATAAAGGTAATCAGATCAGACACAGTCTCTATCCCATATGGAGCTCACAGTCTAAGTAGGAGGAAGAACAGGCATTGAAGCCCCATTTTACAGATGTGGAAATGGAAGCACAAAGAAGCTTAATGATTCGCCCAAGGCCACACAGCATGCAAGTGGCAGAGCCAGGATTAGAACACAGTTCCACTGATTCCCAGGCCTGTGCTCGAGAAAAAGTGTTGCCTAGTGGATAGAGCAAGGGCCTGGGAGCCAGAAGGACCTGAGTTCTAGTCCTGGCTCCATCACTTGGCTGCTGTGTGACGTTGGGCAAGTCACTCGTCTTCTCTGTACCTCTGTTATCTCATCTGTAATATGGGGATTAAAACTGTAAGCCGTATGTGGAACAGGGCCTGGGGTCAACCCAATTTGATTGATTCCACCCCAGTGCTTCACACAGGCATGGCACATAGTAAGCATTTAAGAAATATCGCTATTATTATTTCCACTAGGCCATACTCTCCCTCCTCTTCCTCCTTTCCCCTCCTTTGTCCCTCTCTCTCTCTTCCCTAATCCCACCCTGAGTAGGTCTGGAACTGAGGAAGGAACGTGGACAGGAATCAGAGAAGAAGGAAATTAATAAAAACATTTTTCACATCCTCAGATGGATCACAGTTAGAGACCAGGCCTGGAAGGAAATGGGCTTTCCCACTGTGACTCTCTGGTTATGAGGAGTTTATGGAAAGGAAACAAACTGCGAATTAGAGCCAAGCCTTTTGGACTGCACGTGTCGTAGGCTGGGCCGGGGCCTCGCGTCACTAAACCCTCTGATTTTGAGGGAGTGATTTCACCGGGCTTCTGGAATCAGTCACTGGCACCTCAGACCTGGCTCGGTTGCCCTTCCGTCCCCTAGCCTGCCCTCAGCCTAGTCCGGCCGCCTTCCTGCCCGCCTACTGGCCTCCAAATAACACCAGCCCCGATCCCTCCTGTGGTCCCTGCTATTGTGCTCTGGCCTAGGAGTTTCACGAGGTGAGGGGTCTTCTAGACAGGCTGGAGAAGGCGGCCGTGATCAGTCCAACTCTCGGGGGCAACAGAGATTGGAGGAACCCACCGGGAGAATCAGGAGGGGTTTTGGCCTCGACACAGAGGCTTTTCCAAGCAGGAAAAAAGGATTCTCACCTCCTGAATGCTGGCCTTTGTTATCAAGTACATTTCCTTCACCAAATAACTCTTGGCTGAGGCTAAGAAGGAGGGCTCAGTTAAAAGGCCTCATTCTTCTTAATTGGCTCACGTCTTAACGAAGGCTAAGGTTTGGCATATGGAGAGAGTTGCTCCATCGGAGCACAGGCACAAGGGGCTATGGGGAATCTGGCGGAGGGAACACGAGAAAAGGACCGATTTATGATTCCTTCTCCACTGTGTTTGGAAGCTGCGATGCCCTCTTGGTCCCAGAGCAAAGAGGGGCCCGTCTGCTGTGGCTGTCTGCCACCTGGAGTATCTCTGGGAAAGAGGACCTGTGGGTGGCATCATCCCCGGCAGGAATTGGGTAGCCACTTTGGCTTCTCATTGGCAGGCTGGCTCAGGAGCCCAACTTACTCATTGACAAAGCTATTAGCATCTCCACCTGGGGGTGGGGATGGGATGGGGGATGGTAGCCAGCTGGACCCGTGGGGAATCACTCATCACCTATCTGATTGATACAGGCAAACATCTCCCTTCTGGCAGCCTGGACATTGCTAGAAAATTGGGGGAGCAAATAACTTATGGTGCTCCCAAGATCAGGAGTATCCTTGTACTAGGAGGTATTCCAACCCTCCTCCCCATTCCCCAATATCCCCTGACACTCCCAGGACAACTTCTTCTTGAGGAAAGGCTGGCCAGGGTCGTTCGTCCTGACTGCAGTTCTCCTTGCTTTATTTTGTTGGGGTTTTTTTGTGGTATTTGTTTAGCACTTCCTATATGCCAGTCACTGTTCTAAGCACTATGGTAGGTGCAATGTAATTAAGTTGGACCGAGTCCTTGTCCCACATGAGGCTCATAGTCTTTATCCCTATTTTACAGATAAGGTACCTGAGGCACAGAGTTGTTACTTACTTATCCATGATCTCTGATCCATCATGATCCATGATACCCGTCTCTGATCTCCCATCCTCCTGTCTCTCCCCACCTCAATCTGTACTTCACTCGGCTGCCCAGTTCATCTTTGTGCAGAAACACTCTGGGCATATTACTCCCCTCCTCAAAATTCTCCAGTGGCTGCCTGTCAAACCTACGGTTCAAGCAAAAACTCCTCCCTCTCGGCTTCAAGGCTGTCCATCACCTCGCCCCCTCCTACCTCACCTCCCTTCTCTCCTTCTACAGCCCAGCCCACACCCTCCGCTCCTCTGCCGCTAACCTCCTCACTGTACCTCGTTCTTGCCTGTCCCGCCGTCGACCTCCAGCCCACGTCCTTCCCCTGGCCTGGAATGCCGTCCCTCCACACATCCACCAAGCTAGCTCTCTTCCTCCCTTCAAAGCCCTACTGAGAGCTCACCTCCTTCAGGGGGCCTTCCCAGACTGAGCCCCCTTTTTCCTCTCCTTCTCCCCATCCCCCCCGCCCTACCTCCTTCCCCTCCCCACAGCACGTGTATATATTTGTACAGATTTATTACTCTATTTATTTTACTTATACATATTTACTATTCTATTTATTTTGTTAATAATGTGCATATAGCTTTAATTTGTTCCGACAATTTTGACACCTGTCTACATGTTTTGTTTTATTGTCTGTCTCCCCCTTCTAGACTATGAGCCCGTTGTTGGGTAGGGACCGTCTCTATCTGTTGCTGACTTGTATTTCCCAAGCGCTTAGTACAGTACTCTGCACACAGTAAGCATTCAATAAATACGATTGAATGAATCCATGACCTTCTGACTCCATGACCTGTGCTTTCTTCTCCACTATACAGTGCTGCTCTCATGCTTATTATTAAAGACCCTCTCACCCAACTCCAGCCCAAACAACCATAGTTCTGCTTCTATAGCTCAACTGAATAGTACTAAAAGCCCCCACCCCCCACCCCTCCACCAGCTAGTGGAAGGCATTAATGACGGAGCTAAGATCTGGGAACATTTTCCTTGCCACTTCCTGCAGGGCAGCATCACTGGAGCCAGGCTGTTGTTTTGTTTTCCTTCCGTCTTGATAACTTTTCCCATCTTCTTCCATCTCACAATGCTCTGGGCTATTCATTCATTCAATCGTATTTATTGAGTGCTTACTGTGTGCAGAGCACTGTACTAAGTGCTTGGAATGTACAAGTTGGCAACATATAGAGATGGTCCCTACCCAACACTGGGCTCACAGTCTAGAAGGGGGCTATTGGCTTTCCCTCCCAGACTCACTTCTGCCACTGGAGGATGTTTGTTCAGAAATGATCTGGACTGGCCCTCCTGCTGTCTCTCTGCCACCTCCTATTAGCCTTTGTGCCTCTGAGATGGAAAAGGTCATCGTTTGTCCAGTTGTATACTGGACGTTCTGATTTTCAGCAGGTCTGCCCCTGTCTGGTATGAATGGGATCCTGGAATCAATCAATTAATTGTATTTATTGAGCGCTTACTGTGTGCAGAGCATTGTTCATTCATTCATTCAGTCGTATTTATTGAGTGCTTACTGTGTGCAAAGCACTGTACTAAGCGCTTGTACAAGTTGGCAACATATAGAGATGGTCCCTACCCAATAACAGGTCACAGTCTAGAAGGGGGAGACAGACACAACAAAACAAAACATGTGGACAGGTGTCAAGTCATCAGAATAGAAATAAAGCTAGATGCACATCATTAATAAATAGAATAGTAAACATGTACAAGTAAAATAGAATAATAAATCTGTACAAACATATATACAGGTGCTGTGGGGAGGGGAAGGAGGTAGGGCGGGGTGATGGGGAGAGGATGGGGATGATTCATTCAATCATATTTATTGAGCATTTACTGTGTACAGAGCACTGTACTAAGCACTTGGAAAGTACAATTCAGCAACAGTTATAGACAGCCTCTAACCAACAATGGGCTCACAGTCTAAGCTCTTAATAATGATTGGATTTTTTAAGCTCTTATTATGTGCCAAGCACTCTTCTAAGCATTGGGGTAGATTCAAGGTAATCAGGTTGTCCCTCGTGGGGCTCACAGTCATAATCCCCATTTTACGGATGAGGGAACTGAGGCACAGAGAAGTTGTGACTTGCCCAAAATCACACAGCTGACAAGTGGCAGAGCCAGGATTAGAACCTACAACCTCTGACTCCCAAGCCCGTACTCTTTCCACGAAGCAACACTTGAGAGAGTACAGTATAACAGAGTTGGTAGACATGATCTCTGCACAATTCATTCATTCATTTATTCAATCATATTTGTTGAGCACTTACTGTGTGTAAAGCACTGCACTAAGTGCTTGGAAAGTACAATTCAGCAATAAAGAAACTCCATGCCCACACCGGGTTTACAGTCTAGAAGGGGGGAGACAGACATCAAAGCAAGTAAACAGGCAGCAATATAAATAAATAGAATTATAGATCTACTTATGATGATAGTTTTTGTAAAGCGCTTACTGTGTGCCAAGCACTGTTCTAAGTGCTGGGATAGATTCAAGATAATCAGGTTGTCCCATGTGGGGCTCACAGTCTTAATCCCCATTTTACAGATGAGGGAACTGAAGCACAGAGAAGTTAAGTGTCTTGCCCGAAGTCACATAGCTGCTAAGTGGCAGAGCCAGAATTAGAACCCACGGCCTCTGACTCCGAAGCCCGTGCCCTTTCCATGAAGCTACAATCCAGAAAATTTTATATCTGCCATTTTTATTTTTAGCCTACAGCCTTCCTCATCTGCTGAGTTCCATGGCTCAGATGCAGTGTCCAAGTTTATGTGGACCTGGGAATGGAGAGCAAAGATCCTGGAAGCATTGGGAGGGATGAGGTACTCTGGAAAAATGCCCTAGGTTCAGGCCTAGATGAAGGAAATCAAGCAGACTTCTGCAGAAATGGTATCTGTAGGATGTCATCACATACAGGAGCACAGAGAAGCAGTGTAACCTAGGGGAAAGAGCACGGACCAGGCAAAGGACCTGGTTCTAATCCCAACTCTGCCACTTTCCTGTTGTGTGAACTTGGGCAAGTCACTTAACTTCTCTGTGCCTCAGTTTCCTTATCTGCAGAATGGGGATTCATCATCTATTCTCCCTCCTTTAGACTGTCTCCTCCATGAGGGACAAGGACTGCATCCAGCCCGGTTAACCTGTATATTCATCAGCGCTTAGTAGAAGAAATGTTTACCAAATGCCAAAAATAAGTAGTGCTGTGGTCTGGAGAAATGTGAGCGACTCCACGTGTGTCTCTGAAGTTCAGTATGTCTCTGAAGAGTTGTTAGAAAGACACTTGTCCTGCGATGGAGATCCGCCAGGTTAATTTAGAAAAAGTCCTGCTGCCCCTCGGAGTGGAGGCCCACCCAGATCTGTTTTTAAGGCAACAGATGACCTCTAGAGAAATCAGCCTCTGCTCTGTTTCAGCTCAGGCTTTCAATTCACACCTCATTTTTCGCCCTGGCAGAGTTTTTTATTCCTGCAGAGAGTCTAAAAATCCTGGTGGGAATGATTGATTTTGAGGCCTGACATTTTTATGGCTTGACACCAGTTCTGGCTCTCGTGGCAGGATGTAGTGGCTGGACTTCAATAGCCTAGTGGATGACCATAGCCCTCCTCTTTCCCTTCTATGGCATTGGAACATGGGGGAAAAGCTGAGTTCAGTGATGTGGGCAGTGAGGAGTGCTCATTTGGAAACCCGTCCCTGCAGAGGCACAGAGAGAGTTGCCACTATTCAGTGTAACCTCGGGAAAGTGAGGCATGAAGATATGAGACAGGGATTGTGTCCGACCTGATGGGTTTATTTCCACCCCACTGCTTAGTACTATGCTGGGTGCATTGAAATTGCTTGACAAATACTACCATTATGATGAATTATTATTAGGAAAGTGGAATGCCAAGGGGATCAACAATGTCTAAAGTCCAAATGGTGATTTAGCTAACAGTCAAGCAATCGGTGTTGCTTAATAAGCACTTAACTGAGTTCAAGTCCTGTACTATAAGCATTTGGGAGAGTGTGGAACCACTGACTTGGCCATCACTTTCCCTGCTCACAGCGAGTTTAACATCTAGAACTAGTCCCACTCTACATTAACAAGGGCTGGCTGGGCTTCTCATTCATTCATTCATTCAATGGTATTTATTGAGTGCTTACTGTGTGCAGAGCACTGTACTGAGCTCTTGGAAAGTACAATTCAGCAATAAAGAGAGACTATCCCTGCCCATACTGGGCTTGCAGTCTAGAAGGGCAGACAGAAATCAAAACAAGTAAACAGGCATCAATCTAAATAAATAGAATTATAGCTATGTACACATCAAAACAAGTAAACAGACATTCATATGAATAAATAGAATTCTAGATATGTACATATATATACAAGTGCCTGTGGGGCGGGGAGGGGGTGTAGAGCAAAGGGAGAGAGCTGGTGTGATGCAAAGGGGAGAGGGAATTCTGCCCATGGCTCTGGCATTTGGGAGTCAGGCCCTCCTGTCTGTGGATTGATGTGCACTTAGAACAGTGCTTTCCACATAGTAAGCGCTTAACAAATGCCATCATCATCATCAAGCCATCATGCATCACTGTGTGCCTCACACTGTACTCAGCCCTTGGGAAACGTACAGTAGAGTCAAGAGACAGGGCCCTTACCCTAAAGGACCTTAAAACTCAGTGGAAGAGACAGTTATTAAAATAAATTACAGATAGGGGGAAGCAACTGGGGTTTAAAGATACATATGACAGTGCTACCTGAGGGATAAACGCTTACACCTCAGGAAAACCCCCGAGGCTAACAGGCGATTAGCTCTCAAGGGAAGGAAGCAACATGGCTAGGTAGATAAAGCACAGGCCTGGGAATCAGAGGACTTTGTGTAATAATCCTGGCTCCACCATTTGATCTCCCTCCCAGCCCCACAACACTTATGTACATATCTGTAACTTTAGAGAAGCAGCGTGGTTTAGTGGCAAGGGCACGGGCTTGCGAGTCAGAGGATGTGAGTTCTAATCCCGGCTCCACCACTTGTCTGCCGTGTGACCTCGGGCAAGTCACTTCTCTGAGTCTCAGTTCTCTCATCTGTAAAATGGGGAATAAAACTGTGAGCCCCAAGTAGGACAACCTGATTACTTTGTACTTTGTACCCAGTGCTTAGAACAGTGCTTGGCACAAGAGCTCAATAAATACTACTGAATGAATGAATTATAATTATTATTTATATAGATGTCTATTTCCCCCTCTTGACTATATGCTCATTGTGGGCAGAGTATGCATCTGTTATATTGTACTCTCCTAAGTGCTCAGCACACAGCACTCAATAAATATGATTGACTGACTGATTGACTGTAAGACCTCAGACAAATCACTTAACTTCTCTGTGTCTCACTTACCTCATCTGTAAAATGAGGACTGAGTGTGAGCCCCATGTGGGATATGTACTGTGTCCATTCTGATTATCTTGCATCTACTCCAGTGCTTAGTACAGTGCCTGGCACACAGAAAGTGCTTAACAAATACCATTAAAATGTTTTATCTATTCATTTATATTAATGTCTGTCTCCCCCTTTAGATTGTGAGCTCTTTGCGGGCAGGGATTGTGTCTGGTATTATTATTGTCCTCTCCCAAGTGCTTAATATGGTGCTTTGCACACAGTAAGAGCTCAATTTGTATGATTAATAATAACAATAAGAAGAAGAAAGCAAGATAAGCGGATATGGTCTACCACGTTTGTTCTTTGAGTCTTCCGCAGCTGGCGATTTAGTGGCTAACCCATGTTAGGTGACAGCCACAGTGGCATCAAAGCGTTTCAGGTTGGCAGCTGCAACCACCAATTCCAAGTACAGTGGTTCAGGAGAAGGGGAGATGGTTTGCTTCCCCTAAACATATCTGTACACCTGGGTCAAGCAGCACAGGGAGCAGATCAGCTGTGGCAAGATGATTGTTTGGTTTGTTTTGGTTTACAGTATTTGTTGAGCGCTATGTGTCAAGTGCTGTTCTAAGGGGTAGCTGCAAGTTTATCAGGTTGGACACAGTCCCTGTCCCACATGGGGCTCTCAGTCTGAGTAGAAGGGTGTGGGATTTAATCCCCACTCTAGAGGAAACTGAGACACTGAAAAATAAAGTGACTTGTCCAAGGTCACACAGAAAACAGCTGGCAGATCTGGGATTAGAACCCAGATCCTTTGACTCCCGGGCCCATGGTCTTCCCACTAGGCCACGTTGCTTCTCAATAGTAGTAGGAGGAGGAGTAGAAATTGTATTTATTAAGTACTTGCTGTGTGCAGAACACTGTAATATGCACTGGAAAAGAGTATAGAAGTGGGAGTGCCCTGGCCTTCAGGGGGCTCACAGTCTGTGAATATAAGGCAGGAAAATGAACTGGCAACAGACATATAAAAGAGATGAAGCAAAACACTAAGGCAGCATAGAGACTCAGAAAGATAGAAAAATGAAAACAAAGATCTCTAGGGCCCTGTGGCTTGAGGAACAGAATTTCAGGTTTCTCCTTTTTATGATCAGATAGCCCAATTAAGCATGAACTATCAGCTATCCATTCATTCGTTCAATCGTATTTATTAGCGCTTACTGTGTGCAGAGCACTGTACTAAGCACTTGGGAAGTACAAGTTGGAAACATATAGACATGGTCTCTACCCAAAAACGGGCTCACAGTCTAGAAGGGGGAGACAGGCAACAAAACAAAACATATTAACAAAATAAAATAGAATAGTAGGTATGTACAAGGAAAATAAATAGAGTAATAAATCTGTACAAACATATACAGGTGCTGTGGGGAGGGGAAGGAGGTACAGTGGGGGGGATGGGGAGGGGGAAGAGGAGGAGAGAAAGAAGGGGGCTCATTCTGGGAAGGCCTCCTGGAGGAGGTGAGCTCTCAGTAGGGCTTTGAAGGGAGGAAGAGAGCTAGCTTGGCGGATGTGCAGAGGGAGGGCATTCCAGGCCAAGGGGAGGACATGGGCCGGGGGTCGACAGCGGGACAGGTGAGAATGAGGCACAGTGAGGAGGTTAGCGGCAGAGAAGCGGAGGGTGCGGGCTGGACTGTAGAAGGAAAGAAGGGAGGTGAGGTAGGAGGGGGCGAGGTGATGGACAGCCTTGAAGCCGAGAGTGAGGAGTTTTTGCCTGATGCGTAGGTTGACTGGTAGCCACTGGAGATCTATCTACCCTAGGAACCGATGAGAGCCTTTTTACCATGGTGGTGAGCAGATTGCCTTCTTCTAGACTGTGAGCCCGTTGTTGGGTAGGGACCGTCTGTATATGTTGCCAACTTGTACTTCCCAAGCACTTAGTACAGTGCTCAGCACACAGTAAGCGCTCAAAAAATATGATTGAATGAATGAATGAATGAATGTTTGACGGGAGTGAAACTTTCATGCCCCCCAAGCAGCCTCCACTGCTGAGCACATCTCTGTACTAAGGGCTGGGCCTCTGGCTCACGGGCACAGGGAAGGAGAGATGAATATGGAAGCCCTCACCCTGCCCTGCCCTTTTTTTTATCCAGCCACTCCGACTGACGGCCACCCAGAGACCTTGGTACAGAGCTGGGTGTGATGCCAGGGTGTCATTCCCCCGGTGCCAGTCCCTGCTCTTCCAGCTGGGATTCTCCAGGCTTATCGCCCAGCTCAACCTCAGAACCCGTGCCAAGCACTGGGCGGCCCCCTCCCCAGCCCAGGCAGTGGGGAAATGTGGAAATGTTTCTACTGTTTAACAGGCTCATACCTGGACGAGAATGTCATAGCAATAGTGACAAATCCGGAGCAATCGCCAGTGCTGGAATTCCAGTTCTGTGGAAATATTTCCATTAGAATTTGTGACTCTACCATACTAGCTGCTATCAAATGACCTAGAGTGAAACAGGCAGGGCCAAATTGGACAGCTGCTTTTGCAAGAGTGTCTTTGGGTTTGCTAATGTTTTGTTTCCACAGGGGCCCGTGGAACATTTCTGTAGTTGAAACTTTGAGATTAGAGCAGGCAAGGTTGCTTTTAGATAGACAAAAGCACACAATTTGCTGAATTTTGAAACATAAGCATAGTTTACGCACCTGTGTTTTCTATTTGTAGAAATTGAAATCAGACATTCCTGAGAATGAGTGAATGACATAAAGGCAATCAATAATACTTACTGAGTGCCTATGGTGTGCAGAGTACTATACTAAACACTTGAGAGGTCAATAGTTCTAGTAGCTAAAATCCCTGCCCTCAAAGAGTTTACAGGCTAATGGGATTCTTCACTTCAATATAATGGAAGAGACACACAAAATATTTTAGAGAGAAGGAAGAAGCACTACAGCAGTAGGGTACGTGAATAATAAAAATAATTATGGCATTTGTTAAGCGCTTGCTTTGTGCCAAGCACTGTTCTAAGCACTGGGGTTGGTACAAGGTAATCAGGTTGTCCCACATGGGGCTCGCAGTCTTAATCCCCATTTTTTACAGATGAGGTAACTGGAGCACAGAGAAGTTAAGTGACTTGCCCAAGGTCACACAGCAGACTAGTGCCAGAGCCGGGATCAGAACCCACATCCTTTGACTCCTAAGCCCCTGCTCTAAATGGACATGTATAAACATGGTAGAGGAGGTTGCAACTATGTTAATCTTAAAGAGGAACAGTAGGATTGAGATGAGATTAGGGAAGTTGTAACCAGCAGATTAAATAAATTAATCATGGAAAGCCTCCAGAGGGAGGTGGAATTTTCAGAAGCGCTTTGAAGATGGGGTGAGCTGGGAACCTGGAACATTTGAAGGAAAGAAGATGGAATTCCAGGCAGGAGTAAGAGGATGATTCCGGGATCAAAATAGGAGAAGAGAGTGGGTAGGTAAGAGAGCAGACAGAATCCCTTCAAGGTAATGGTCAGGAGTTTCTGAAGGTGGTTGAAATATGGGGCAACTATCAATTAATCATATTTATTGAGTGCTTACTGTGTGCAAAGAACTGTACTAAGCACGTGAGAGAGTACAGTATAACAGAGTTGGTAGACATGTTCCCTGCCCAAAATGAGTTTACAGTCTAGAGGGGAGACATGGACAGAATTATGGTTTAGAAATGTGATCTGGGCAGCAGAGTCAAATACAGACTGGAGAGAGGAGAGCTGCCTGGTCCAGCCAGGGTGGTAATGGTTTGGATGGAGAGAAAGAGGTTAATTTGGAGAAATGTGGAGGACAAACCCACAGGGTTTAGCAAGAAATTGAATATAGGAGTTGAAAAAGAGCAAGGACTCAAAGAAGAACACTAAAGTCACAGGCTTCTGAGATAGGAGGATGGTGGTGTCTGCAGCTGTGATGAACAAGTTGGGTGGAGGTGTGGATTTGGGAGGGAAGATGAGGAGTTCAGAGGAAGATATTTTGATTAGTACTAATAGTATTTATTATCCATTCATATTTATTGAGTGCTTACAGAGCACTGTACTAAGTGCTTTGGAGAGTGCAGTACAGCAATAAACAGAAACTGTCCCTTCCCAGCATGAGCTTACAGTCTAGAGTGGGAGACAGACATTAATGTAAGTAAATAAATGACAGATTTGTACATAAATGCTGTTTGGCTGGGACGGGGGGATGAATAAAGGGAGCAAGTCAGTGTGATGTGGAAGGGATGAGAGAAGAGGAAAGGAGGGTTTGGTCAGGGAAGGCTTCTTGGAGGAGATGTGCCTTAAATAAAGAAGCAGCGTGGCTCAGTGGAAAGAGCATGGGCTTTGGAGTCAGCGGTCATGGGTTCAAATCCCGGCTCTGCCAATTGTCAGCTGTGTGACTTTGAGCAAGCCACTTAACTTCTCTGTTCCTCAGTTACCTCATCTGTGAAATGGGGATCAAGACTGTGAGCCCCCCATGGGACAGCATGATGACTTGTAACCTCCCCAGCACCTAGAACTGTGCTTTGCACATAGTAAGCGCTTAATAAATGTCATCAAAAAAAATAAAAATAAAGGCTTTGAAGAGATGGGGGAGACGGGAAGAGTAAATGTCTGTAGGATGAGAGGAGGAAGGGCATTCCAGGCCAGAGGCAGGATGTGAACGAGAGGTTGGTGGTGAGATAGATACAGATCAAGGTACAGTGAGAAAGTTTGCAGTGAAGGTTTGCATTAAAGGAGGGAAACGTGTCGGCTCAGTTTTAGTAAGAGAGAAGCAAGGTGAGTTCTGAGGTGATCAGTACACTGGTGCCATGGTGGGGAAAGAGGAGGGCTACGGTCATCCATGAGGCTACTAAAGTCTGTCCCCTATGCCCAGCACCAGAACCACGGGCTTAGGCTGTGCCTTCTGGCAAGGCCCAGGTTCCGTCTCCCCCGAGGTCAGCGGAGCCTAGTCTTTCAGTTGCATTTATTGAGTGCTTACTATGTGCAAAGCACTGAACTCAGTGCTTGGAGGAGACGATATAACAATAAACAGACACATTCCCTGCCCACAATGAGCTTATAGTCTAGAGGGGTGGGTATCACATGCAGGTTACTGGTTGAGTGAGGCTGGAAAAAGCCTCCACACTCCTTAAGAGCCTTCAGTGATTTCACGTCTACCTCTGCATCAAACAGAAACGCCTTTCCTTTGACTTTAAAGCACTCAATCAGCTGGCCTCCTCCTAACTAGCCTCTTTGAATTTCTGTTACATCCCAGCACTCTGACTTTACTCCTCTAACGCCAACCTACTCACTGTACCTCGATCTTGTCTATCTCACTGCCAACCCCTCTCCCACGTCCTGCCTCTGGACTGGAACTCCTTCTGTCTTCATATCCAACAGAGCACCACTCTCCCCATCTTCAAAGTCTTATTAAAATCACATTTCCTCCAAAGGTCTTTCTTGAGTAAGCCCTCATTTCCCCCTTTCCCCCTCCCTTCTGTGTTGCTCTTGCCCTTGAATTTATATCCTTTATTCACAGTGGCACAGCACTTACATACATAGTGGTAATTTATTTTAACGCCTGTCTCCACCTCCAGGCTCTCCCACTCTGTAAGCTCCTTATGGGCAAGGAACATGTCTACCCACTCTGTTAAATTGTACCCTCCCAAACACTTAGGACAGTGCTCTCCACCCAGTAAATTCTCAGTTAATATGACTGATTGATTGATCATACTTGTCAGCAGCCATTGAGCTCATGTGTAGTGCGGTGCCTGCATTTCCAATTAATGCATTTCTGGGGAAAAGATATTTATAAAATGGCAATACAATGATGTAATCAGAGTGTCCTGGTAGAAAGAGCATGACCTTGGAAATCAGAGGACCTGGGTTCTAATCCTAGCTCTGTCACTTGCCTGCTTTTTGACCTTAGGTAAGTTATTTTTTTTAAAAATGGTATTTGCTAAGCACTTACTATATCATAATAATAATGGCATTTGTTAAGTGCTTACTACATGCAAAGCACTGTTCTAAGTGCTGGGGAAGATACAAGGTGATCAGGTTGTCCCACGTGGGGCTCACAGTCTTAATCCCCATTTTACTGAGGTAACTGAGGCTCAGAGAAGTTAAATGACTTGCTCAAGGTCACACAGCAGACATGTGGCAGAGCCGGGTTTAGAACCCATGACCTCTGACTCCCAAGTCTGTGCTCTTTCCACTGAGCGACGCTGCTTCTCTATATGTCAGGCACTGGGCTAGATACAAGCTAATCAGTTTGGACACAGTCTCTATCCCCTATGGGACTCCCAGTCTTAATCCCCATTTTACAGATGAGGTAACTGAGGCCCAGAAAAGTGAAGTGGCTTGCCCAAGGTCACACAACAGTCAAGTGACGGAGCCGGGATTAGAACTCAGGTTCTTCTGACTCCCAGGAGCTTGCTCTCCACTAGGCCAGCTGCTTCTCTATGCCTCTGTTTCCCCTCTATAAAATGGGGGTTCAGCACTTGCTCTCTCTCCTACTTAGACTGTGAGCTCCAAGTGGGATAGGGATTGTGTCCAATCTGCTTTATATTGTATTTACCTCAGTGCTTAGTACAGTGCTCAGCAATGGTGTGGCCCATCCCATTATTATTGCCCTGAATGGACATTTAGATGTCCAATGGACGTTTCTATAAATTGCCGACTTGTCCTTCCCAAGCGCTTAGTACATTGCTCTGCACACAGTAAGCGCTCAATAAATACGATTGAATGAATGAATGAATTTAGAAAGATCACCAGCCCCTGTGCCATACCCAGAGATGGTTAGAGAAGCAACATGTCCTAGTGGAAAGAGCGTAGGCTTGTGATTCAGAGGACCTGAGTTCTAATCCAGCTCCACCACTTATCTGCTGAATGACCTTGGGCAAGCCACTTATCTTCTCTGTGCTTCACTTCCCTCATCAGCAGATTAGGATTCGATACCTGTCCTTCCTCCTATTTAGGCTGTGAGGCTGTTGTGGAACCGGATTACTTTGTTTCTATCCCAGTGCTTCGAGGAGTGAAGAAGAAATACCACAATTATTATTATTAGTTTCAGTATCATTATCGTGATCAGGAGATCACATCCCGTAAGCCTCACACCTAGGGATTATGACCACATCCCCCAAGTCTCTAAAACAATCTCTTTAGGTTGACAGCCATTGGCAAGATTTATTTTATAAAATCTATGTTTAACTTATGTGTTTAACATAAGTTAAACACATAACATGTGCTTAGAATATTGCTCAGTGCTTAGAACAGTGCTCAGCACTTAGAACAGTGCTTGGCACATAGTAAGTGCTTAACAAATGTCATTATTATTATTATTATTATATGACCAAATTGTGCAATGTGCACAATACATCCCATTGCATGTATCACATTGTAAATTGTATCACCGTGCAAATATCAGTATAGTTCTGTTTATCTTATTGAAAAATACCAGAGCAATGTATGTACCCCTCTTAAGTCCAGAATACTTTATTTCAAGGTTTCTTGGTGCCAATGAAAATGAAGTGCTCTCCAATAAATTCAGGTGGAAAGTCACTCAAGGACCTTGGCATTCAGTGTCCCTGCTCTTCTACCCAGCCATATGCCCATCCTTCCACTGAGGCTAGAGGACCTCTTCATGTAAGCCCTATCTTTCTCATCTGGCTTTGCAAGTGGGCAAGCCTGGCCCAGTGATAAAAAAAACACATAGTAATTGTTCAATAAATACCATTCATTGATTTATTGACACCCAGGGATGGACAAAGCTGGTGCCTTGCCTGCCTGTTGCCTTCAGATATGAATCAATCAGTAGAAAATAGTGTTTATTGGGGTGCAGAGCACTGTACTAAGTGACAGTCAAGTGGAAATAGGGTGGGGAAAAGAGATTAATCAGGGAAGGGGTCCTGGAAGAGATGCAATTTCAGAAGGGCTTTGAAGATAGGGAGAGCAGTAGTTTACCAGTTGTGAAGGGGGCGGTTGATGGAAGGGTGTAAGCAAGAGGTTTGCAGCAGTAGTATAAAATACAGTACAGTTGGTAGACAGGATTACTGCCCTTGAGAAGCTTACAGTCTAGACAGGTAGGGGGAAGCAACAACATTTAAAGAAATCAGAAGCCATGTCATCTAGTGGAAATAATAATAATAATGGTATTTGTTAAGTACTTGTTCTGTGTCAAGCACTGTTCTAAGCAATGAGGTAGATACAAGCTAATCAAGTTGGACACTGCCCCTGTCCCACATGGGCTCACAGACTTAATCCCCATTTTACAGATGGGGTAACTGAGGCCCAGAGACTGCAAGTGACTTTCCCAAGGTCACACAGCAGGCAAGTGGCAGAGCTGGAATTAGAACCCAAGTCCTGACTTTCAGGCCTGTGCTCTATCCAATTAGGCCATGCTGCTTCCCAAGAATACAGGTCTGTGAATGTGAGAACCTGGACTCTAATTTTGGCTCTGCCATTTGCCTTCTGAGTGGCTTTGGGCAAGTCCCTTACCTCCTTTGTACCTCAGTTTCCTCATCTGTAAAATGGAGATTCAATCCTACTCCCTCCTACTTAGACTGTGGGCCTTATGTGGGACAGGATTGAGTCCAACCTGATAATCTTGAATCTACCCTAGCATAGAGCACAGTGCTTGGCACACAGTAAGCACTTAAGAAATGCCAGAAAAAAATGTACCTATGTTTTAGAGGTTTGGTGGATGGGGGGGAAGAACCCAAGTATTTAGTTGATGAGGAAGTGCTGATGTGGCAGTAGGAGGGAAATAGTAGGGGGAGAAAGAGAAATTAATCAGGGAAGGCTTCCTGGGAGAGATGCAACTTCAGAAGGGCTTTGAAGATAGGGAGCATAGTAGTTTACCAATTGTAAAAGGGGAGATAGATGGTAGGGTGTCAGCAAGGGTTTGGCAGAAAAAGGTTTAGGATGCAGCACAGTGAGAACAGTGACTTAAGAGAGCAGTGAGCAGGCTGGGGTGTAGTGGGAGAGGAGTGAGGATCCGTACTGGGGTAAGCATTGACTTTAAAACCGAAGAACAAGAGTTTTGCTTGACGTGGAAAGGGCCACTGGAGGTTTTCGAGAACGGGGGAAACTTGTGCAGAACTACCTTTGAGAATAGTGATCAGGGCTACAGAATGAAGTTTGGACTGGAGAGGGGAGAGATTGGAGGCAGGGAGGTTTGTGAGGTGGCTGAATCAGTAGTCGAGTTTGGATAAAATACTAAATGGTAAGAATAATAATAATGATAATTCTTGTGGTTTGTGCTGAGCACCTAGTGTATACCAGGTGTGGTTAGATACAAAATAAGCAGGTTGGACCAAGTTTTTAGCCCAAATGAGGTTCAGAGTCTAGCGGGGAGGGAGAACAGATACGTAATGTCCATCATATAGATGAGGAAACTGAGGCACATAGACGTTAAATGTCTTATCCTAGGTCCCACGGGAATAGAATGCATGTTTTCTAACTCCTAGACCTGTGCTCTCTCCACTAGACTACACTCATTCCCTCTGGTCTGTGAGTCTTGTGTGACAGGGACTTTGTCCCCTCTGCTTATATTGTATCTACCCCAGGGCTTAGGGCAGAGTAAGCACTTAACCAATACTACAGTTATTACTGCTGTTATTATTGTTGTATTACTGTTTATACCAACAGTGATAATAATGAACCTCAAGTTACTTATAGAGCCCCACTGGGAAAAAAATTGTTAGAATGCATGAAATTTTGAGATGCCCTGTGGGGCTTCTGGATATGTGAATGGGCCTCTGCTGGTTTAGGACCTCTTGAAGACTTTCCCTCCCAGTCCACACTATGCTCCTGAAGCTTGGGCAGTGGAGACAGCCTGGTGGACAATTAAGCCCACTCATCTCAGGCATAAAAGTGTGCCCCTCCGACCCCCCTGCATGGATGATACACTTGGGAGGTATGATTCCCGAATGATTGTTCTTTTCAACTCCCTGGAAGCAAGCCAGACCTGAGGTAAACCTTTTGAAAGGTCTGTGCACACCCCAACAGCTTTGTTGTTAATGTGGAACCGACAGATTCAACTTTGATTTTTTTTTTTAAGTGGCAAGGAGAGGGGTTTCATTTTTTTTTTCCCTCGTATTTTGGCACATCTTTTCTGGGTGGTCCAGGTGAGGCCTTCAGGATTCTCGGCCGACTCTCCCCTCAGGTGGTCTTGCTCATTTACTTCCTGGGTTTTTTATTTAGATCGGGCAGCTGTGGCGGGCCCGCACTTTCATTCATTCATTCAGTCATATTTATTGAGCGCTTACTGTGTGCAGAGCACTGTACTAAGCGCTTGGAAAGTACAAGTTGGCAACAGATAGAGACGGTCCCTACCCAACAATGGGCTCACAGTCTAGAAGGGGGACTAGAAGGGCACTTAGTTATCCTCAGGCCCACACTCAGAGATGGTCAGAGATTGCCCAGAGAAAGGGTCACCTGGAATCCTGGATGTTAACCACTCACACTCCTCAGACACTCTCAAGCCCCCACGCCTCCACTCAGAACCAGCAGCACTTTGGTCTGGAATTTTCTCAAGTCTGTTTCCCCCTGTAGACGATCAGCTCCTTGTGGGTAGAGATCCTGTCTAACAACTGTACTGAATTGTATTTTTCCAAGTGCTTAATACAGTGCCCTGCATAAAGGGAGCACACAATACATACCAGTGATTGATTGATTTGGGTAAGGACTCAAGTGGACAGGTGAGACAGAACGGAGGGAGGCTGGGGAGGTGTGTGAGGCATGTTGGAAAAAGCTGGAGGTTGCAGTCCCGGCTCTGATCTCGAACTTCTCCATGCCTTAGTCTCTCCATCTGTAAAATGGGAGTTGTAATACCTGACCCCTCTTCCTAACTCTCAGGTTGTTCTAAGAAATACATTGAAATAGATAATGTTGAAGGGCTTTGGCCATAAAAGCCCTTTAAAGAGCTAAGGGCATTATTAATTCAGGAAGACTCCCTGGTGGAATGGCTTGGGAGATGGGAAGAGCAGTGGTTTGTCATCAGATGTGAAGGGGGTGGGACTTCCAAGTAGGTGGGAGAGCATGAGTAAGGGAGTCAATTATGGTGAGAGAGAGACAGAAGAGAGAGAGATGCTAAAATCTGACCTTTCCTCTCCAGCCAACTTGCTACCACGTTAATTCAAGCACTTATTCTATCCCATCTTGACTACTGTATCGACCTCCTTGCTGACCTCCTCGCTTCCTGTCTCTTCCTCCTTCACTCTGATGCCTGGATAATTTTTCTACAAAAATGCTCAGGCTATGTTTCCCTACTTCTCAAGAAACTCCAGTGGTTGCCCATCCGCCTCTGCATCAAACAGAAACTCCTCACCATTGGCTTTAAAGCATTCAGTCATCTTGCCCCATTCTACCTCATCTCGCTGCTCTCCTACTACCAATCAGCCTGAACACTTCGCTCCTGTAATACTAACCTTCTCACTGTTCCTCGATCTCATCTATCTCACTTTAATTCTACTTGTTCTGACGATTTTGACACCTGTCTACGTGTTTTGTTCTGTTGTCTGCCTCCCCCTTCTAGACTGTAAGCCCATTGTTGGGTAGGAACCATCTCTATATGTTGCCGACTTGTACTTCCCAAGCACTTAGTACAGTGCTCTGCACACAGTAAGCATTCAATAAATATGATTGAATGAATGAATCTCGCTGCCAACCTCTCGCCCACGTCCTGCCTCTCTCCTGAAATGGCCACCCTCCTCATATCTGACAATTACTCTCCCCCACTAAAAAGCCTTATTGAAGGCACATCTCCTCCAAGAGGCCTTCTCTGACTAGGCCCCCCTTCTGCTCCTCTCACTCCCTTCCTTTTATCCATCCACCCCTCCTAGCCCCAGAGTATTCCTGTATGTCTTTGTAATGTATTTATTTATATTAATGTCTTTCTCTCCCTCTAGACTGTAAGCTTGCTGTGGGCAGGGGATGTGTCTATTGTTACATCGAACTCTCCCAAGTGCTTAGTACAGTGCTCTGCACACAGTAAGCACTCAATAAATGCAATTGAGTGAATGACAAGTCACAGAGCCAGGAGTAGAACCCATGACCTTCTGACTCCCATGCCCATATTCTAACCACTATCCCACTCTGCTTCCTGTAAGTCAGGTTTCCCAGCTTCAGACCACCCTGTTCCTCAAGTGTCAGTACTTGGTCCCCTTCTGTTCTCTATCTACACTCACTCCCTTGGTGAACTCATTCACTCCCGTGGCTTCAACTATCATCTCTACGCTGATGACATCTAAAACTCAAAATGTCCAAGACTGAACTCCTTATCTTCCCTCCCAAACCCTTCCCTCTCCCTGACTTTCCCATCACTGTTGACGGCACTACCATCCTTCCCGTCTCACAAGCCCGCAAACTTGGTGTCATCCTCGACTCTGCTCTCTCATTCACCCCTCACATCCAATCTGTCACCAAAACCTGCCGGTCTCAGCTCCGCAACATCGCCAAGATCCGCCCTTTCTTCTCCATCCAAACTGCTACCCTGCTGGTTCAATCTTTCATCCTATCCCGACTGGATTACTGCATCGGCCTCCCCCAGATCTCCCAACCTCCTGTCTCTCCCCACTTCAATCTATATTTCATGCTGCTGCCCGGATCATCTTTGTGCAGAAATGCTCTGGGCATGTTATTCCCCTCCTCAAAAATCTCCAGTGACTATCAGTCAACCTACGCATCAGGCAAAAACTCCTCACTCTCGACTTCAAGGCTCTCCATCTCCTCACCCCCTCCTACCTCACCTCCCTTCTTTCCTTCTACAGCCCAGCCTGCACCCTTCGCCCCTCTGCCGCTAACCTTCTCACTGTGCCTCGTTCTCGCCTGTCCTGCCATCGACCCCTGACCCACGTCCTCCCCCTGGCCTGGAATGCCCTCCCTCCGCACATCTGCCAAGCTAGCTCTCTTCCTCCCTTCAGAACCCTACTGAGAGCTCACCTCCTCCAGGAGGCCTTCCCAGACTGAACCCCTTCCTTCCTCTCCCCCTCCCTATCCCCCCACCTTACCTCCTTCCCCTCCTCACAGCACCTGTATATATATATATATATATATGTTTGTACATATTTATTACTCTATTTTATTTGTACATATTTATTCCATTCTATTTTATTTTGTTAATATGTTTTGTTTTGTTGTCTGTCTCCCCCTTCTAGACTGTGAGCCCACTGTTGGGTAGGGACCGTCTCTATATGTTCCCAACTTGCACTTCCCAAGTGCTTAGTACAGTGCTGTACACACAGTAAGCGCTCAATAAATATGATTGAATGAATGAATGAATGAATGTCTAGCTCCTGGAGCTAATGCAATGGAGGGCATCAGGGAGTAAGGCAACTCTTTTATACTGTACTCCCCTAAACACTTAATCCTGGCTCTGCCACACGTCTGCTGTGTGAGTTTGGTCACATTATTTCACTTCTCTGGGCCTCAGTTACCTCATCTGTAAAATGGGGATTAAGAGTGTGAGCCCCACATGGGACAGGGACTGTGTCCAACCTGCCTACCTTGTATCTTAAAACAGTGCTGGGCACGTAGTCAGTGCTTAACAAGTACCATAATTATTATTATTATTCTCATTCAAGGGCCCTGCACACAGTAAGCATTCAGAAAATACGATTGATTGATTGACTGATTGGGAAAGGCCTTTGAGCCCTGCCACTTCCACCCCCTGCTTTGTAGCAGGTGTGTGGCTGACTTGGGGGCAAATCCCCAAGCTGTAGGGAGGTTCGCTCTAGTCCAGAGAGCAGCAGAGAGAAGCCCTCACTGCGGAGGGCATGGGTGGTGGGGATAGCGACAAAGAAACAGCAGCCTTCCTGTCCCACTCTTGTCTCGTCTTACGCTGTCGAGTCATCTCTGACCCATAGCAACATCATGGACACACCTCTCCTGGAGCACCCCACCTCCATCTGCAATCATTCTGGTAGTGGATCCTTAGTGTTTTCTTGGTAAAAATACAGAAGTGGTTTACCACTGCCTCCTTCTGTGCAGTAAGCGTGAGTCACTGCCTTTACTCTCTCCCAGGCCACTGCTGCCCAGCATAGGTGAGTTTTGACTTGTAGCAGGTTGCCTGCCACTCACTAGCCACTGACCAATCTAGGAATGGAATGGACAGGCCTCTGCTTGACTTTCCCTCCCAGTAGCGGAGACTGGTAGAGTACTAGAAACTCTTCAGGTGAGACCCTGAGAAGGGATGTGTCGTTCTAATGAGCCAATAATCCCAAGTGTGTGTCAGCCAGTCAGTCAGTCGTGTTTATTGCTCTCTTACTGTGTGTGGAACACTGTACTAAGCACTCGGTAGCGTACAATATGACAAAAGACACATTGCCTGCCCACAGCGAGATTACAATCTATAGGGGGGAGACTGACATTAATATAAATAAATAAATGACAACATACCCAAGTGTCCCCCTCTGCCTCAGGGCTGGAGCCCCTGTCTGAGCACCCAGAAGGGTAGACTGTAAGCCCATCCTTTAAGCGTTTAGTGCAGTGCTTTGCACACAGTAAGCATTCGATGAATATGATTGAATGCATGAAAAGACTGTGCACTCATCCTCAAGACTGTAAGCTGTTTGTGAGCAGGGAATATGTCTGTTTATTGTTGTATTGAACTCTCCCAAGTGCTTAGTATGGTGCTCTGCACACCATAAGCGCTCAATAAATATGATTAAATGAATGAACAGGAAAGGAGAGCAGAGAGAGCTAGCAGTCTCCACAGTGAACCAGGGCTGAAGCTGGCTAGCCGAAGTACACTCCCCAACCTCCATCCTGGCCCCCATGGAGAAACGGTGCGAGCCAAGAGAGCCCTAGCCAGGCGGAGTCTCTAACGCGGCCTGTTTTCCGCAGGGAGGCAGAACCCAGTGCGTTCGAGAAGTCTGCCCCGTTCTCTCGTGCCCGCGGCATCTCAGCTACACTCCACCCGGGCAGTGCTGCCCCAAATGTCTAGGTGAGTGACTGTGTGGCGATACTCCACTGCTGCTTTGGGGACCGGGGATGGGGGCGAGGGGGCCTGGAGAGTCCCGGCTTTCGGCGACATTGGGTCTGCAGTGGTCAGATGGGGGTCCCAGAAGGGTCAGCCGCCTCCAGTCCGCAGCTAGCGTGACCCCAGGGCGCCAGGCCCACACTCAAACAACTGCTTTAAGAAACAGTGTGGTCTAATAGACCACGCGCCTGGGAGTCAAAGACCTGGGTTCTAATGTTGTATTGTACTCTCCCAAATGCTTAGTATAGTGCTCTGCCCACAGTAAGCTCTCAGTAAATTTGGTCAAATAATGCTGACTCTAATAATAATAATGTGGTATTTGTTAAGCGCTTACTACGTTCCAGGCCCTGTACTGGGCTCTAGGGTGGATACAAACAAATCGAGTTGGATACAGTCCGTGTCCCCCGTGGGGCTCACAGTCTCAATCCCCATTTTACTGATGAAGCAACTGAGGCCCAGGGGAGTGAAGTGACTTGCCTAAGGTCACACAGCAGACAAGTGGTGGAGCTGGGATTAGAACCCATGCCCTTCTGACTTCCAGGCCAGTTCTCTATCCACCTCGCCGTGCTGCCTCTTGACTCTACCACTTCCCTGCTGTGTGACCTCGGGCAAGTCACTTAACTTCTCTGTGCCTCAGTTTCCTCGATGGTGAAATTGAGATTTAATACCTGTTCTCCCTCATACTTAGTGAGTCACATGAGGGACAAGGACTTTATCCGGCCTGATTATCCAGTATTCCCCTCAGCACTTAATACAGTACTTAGCACACAGTAAACATTTAACAAATACCATAATTATTATCAGTTGCCCCAGAGGCTTCTTCCTGAGCCAACAAAGCTCACCCAAAGGAAAGGGCATGGGAGGCCTGCCAAGATACAGAAGTTGTGGGAAACAAAAAGATGAAAAGAAAGGTCTGAAGAAAATGGTTCCTCACTGGACAGAGCGTGAGGAACTGGGCAGCTCATTGGTGCTGACCCAGTAACAGCCATATGTCTCCCCCATCTCATCCTACCTCTGCTGCTTCACCTGGCCCTTCAGAACCAGAGCTAATGGTAGAATCAGGTTTGGAAACAGGTTACACTTGAATCAGAGACACACACAAACACACACATATCTCCCCCGCCGTGGGAGTCACTTGTGGGAAACTTGGTGGGGTGAAAGGGTGGTGTATATCTCCAGGGTGGGGCTAGAAGCCTGGGCTCCAGAGGGGGTCAAGAGGGGTAAACAGAGAGCCATTAAGAAGGGCAGGGATAGGGGAGGGTAGAAGGAGGAATGAGGGATTTACATGGTGTACAGTACTTTGGCAGCTGGAATGATAACTACCCTGTTGTTATATCGACAAAATGGCTCAAAGAGCTCCTCATTTGTTCAGATTGCCAGCCCCAGTCCCGCCTGCTCAGGAATTAACCTGGAGCCCAGACGGGCAGACAACGGTTCCAATACTGCCCCGGTAGTGGGTAGATGGATCCTTCCATGGTCGCGAACGCTGCCCTCCACCTCATCCTCACATTGGGTGCTTCCCAAATCGGACAGCCCAAACCTCGGCTCTGGTCTAGTCCCATAGAGACAACCGAGGCCCATGTTTGACCCTAGGTTTGCCTTTCAGGCGGTGGCTGCGGTGTTGAGTTCTGCTCTGTTGACTGTCTTGTCCCAGGACATGCCGCAGAAGGAACAGCAAAGTTTATGGAAATATGAGGATCAAAACCCAAAGAAAAGAGGACATTTTTTTGGTCAGGCTAAATCCAAGGGGAAGGAAGTGGGACCAGCCTATCTGAAATGCTCCTAGATGTTCCTAAACAGAACTGTTCTTTCTTATTTAGGGCCATGGGTCCAGCTCAGTTTGCTTGTATTCACACCAGTGCTTAATACAGTGCCTGCCACATAGTAAGCGCTTAACAAATACCATCATTATTATTATTACCATGCAATAGAGTGGGTAGACCCGTTCCCTGCCTACAAGGAGCTTACGGTCTAGCAGAGAAGCTGAGAGCTCTTAGAGCTGGGTGGCTGAGGATGTACCCTCTGGGCACTTCAAATCACCCCTGAGATGACACACACACAAATTTCTGATCATTCCCAAGCTGCTTGGGTCAAGGATTGGGGGTGTTGAGTGGGAGCCCGTAGTTCGTCCTCGAAACTCCATGTCTGGGGATTCACAAACTGCAGCAGGTTTGACAAGAGAGGGGTCACTGGGGTTGAGCCTGCTTGGGGGATATCCAGCCTCATTCCCAGGATCCACCAGATTTATGCTGTTCTGTCACTTCTCCCAGGCCAGAGGAAAGTGTTCGACCTCCCGTTTGGAAGCTGCCTGTTTCACAGCGACGTCTACGATAATGGATCCTCCTTCTTGTACGACAACTGCACAAGATGTACCTGCCGAGTAAGTGGGGCGGGCCAGCGTTGGTGGAGGGATTGAAAATCTGCCTCGAGGGAGGCCGGGACCATGGGGGTGCCCCGGGGAGAATGTGCTTGAAGCTGGATGGAAGGAAGGGCCTGATACACTTCAGAGTGGCCACAGGCTAGGAAGCAAGCCTAGGGTTGTCTAGCTATGTGCCCTGTTCTGGCTTGTCCATTTCAGGGCCCTCACAGTGACTCCAAATGACTTAAAGGAGTTTGGTCTTCCCTTCCTATGTATACTTGAGTCAATCAATCAATCAGTCACTTTCTCTTCCTTCCCCTCTTCATAGAACTGTAGGATTTGTTAATTAGTGAGCACGTCACTTGTATGATTTAATCAGGATTTCTTTCTCCCTCTCCTCTTCCTGTCTCTCCTTCGGTTCTTCCTCTCTCGTCTCCACTTCCTCTTCCTCCTCCTCGTCATGGCACTTTGGGGTGATTTGTTAATTACAGAGCATGTCATCTGTGTCGATCTGCATTATCTATATTTTCCAGTTGAGAAGGGGCAAGGAAGGGAAACAGGGAGAAAGGGACATGGATAGACACAAAAAGAGAGAGATTGTCAGTTGGGAGCAGAACCCCCATTTCTTCGGGGCAAGCAGAGTTTACAAGGACTGGGTACTCCTAGGGCATCAGCTGTGGGAGAGGGGGAGGAGGCGAGGGTGCTGAACTCTTTCTCCCTGGCACAAAACTCTCCGTAACCACTCTGCCAGGGAATGTGTTTTTCTGCTCCTCTCAAGGCTTTTCTGTGGTTTGTATTATCATATGGTGAATATATTGCGAGACACTATTTACTTTGGCCAGAAGCTCGAAGACCTTTGTTTGGCTCCTCTCCCTCTAGGAATTTCACAAATAAATCACTGCCCATAGGGATTCAGATTGCAGCTACGCAGTAGGGAGGTCACCACCTGGCTGGACTCCTTGACCTATTCCTTTAGATGCCCCAGAATGGCTTGTAAGTGCTTAACAAATGCCAATTATTATTATTATTGTAGTGATGTTGGCAGCATTGGGAATCTCATCCACTGTCAACAGCTGGACACATCTGACCGCTACCCTGTCCATCCTGGACACATCCATCGGGGCAGCCCTGGGGCAGAGTGGATTTAGGGGCTAAAGAAGGAGGCTCCCTAAAGAACCTGTCCTTTTCCTCCTTTCCCACGAGACAACTGGTGAAACTGGTGTCTGCCGGGACAATTCACAGAGAGGCCTGAGGTGACAGCCACATTAGGCCAAGATTCAAGGGTGGTGGGAACATCCTAAGGAAACCTTCCGAGAACATGGCCTAGTGTATACCACATGAGCCTGGGAGTCACCAGGTCTTGGGTTCTAATTCTGACTCTGCCGCTTGTCTGCTGTGTGACCCTGGGCAAGTCAGGTCACTTCCCCGTACCTCAGTTACCTCATCTGTAAAATGAGGATTACGACTGTGAGCCCTATGTGGGGACAGGGACTGTGTCCAACCCGATTTGCTTGTTTCCCCCTGGTGCTTAGTACAGTGACTGACACATAGTAAGTGCTTAATAAATACCACTATCATTATTATTATTGTCTCTTAGTCAGGGGTTCTGTTCCCTGTCTCTCCTAAAGGAGTCTGGCCTCTATTTGGATGTAGAAGCCCTACCTGTGATGTTTGCAGATGGAAAATTCCGTGTGACCCTCCCTTTTAGCCCCCAAATCTTCTAAACCCTCCAGCTATTAGGAGCAGAATCTTCCTTCCAGCTTGTCCTCAACTTTTACTTCTCTCCCTCAGCCTGAGTCCCAGGGAGTGTTCCTTATCTGTCAGGAAGCAGAGGGCACTGCTCATGTCTGCCAGAGCCAACAGATTTTGAGAAGAAGGGAAGAGTTTTGGGATGAACACTTACATACATATTACTTACATACATCTTCTAGACTGTGAGCCCACTGTTAGGGCAGGGACCATCTCTATATGTTGCCAACTTATACTTCCCAAGTGCTTAATACAGTGCTCTGCACACAGTAAGTGCTCAATAAATACGATTGATTGACTGATATATATCCGTAATTCATTTATTTATATCAATGTCTGTCTCTCCCTCTATCAGTTAATCAGTCGTATTTATTCATTCAATCATTTACTGAGCTCTTATGGTGTGCAGGGCACTTGGGAGAATACAATAAAATAATGGACAGACTTGCTGCCCATAAACGAGTTTACAATCACGAGAGGGAGACAGACATTAATATAAAAGAAATTAATGGAAACAGCATGGCTCAGTGGAAAGAGCACCGGCTTGGGAGTCAGAGTTCAGACTCGTAGGTTCTAATTCCAGCTTCACCACTTGTCTGCTGTGTGACTTTGGGCAAGTCACTTAACTTCTCTGGGCCTCATTTAGCTCATCTGTAAAATGGGAATTAAGACTGTGAGCTCCACGTGGGACAACCTGATTACCTTGTATCTACCCCAGCACTTGGCACATAGTTCGCACTTTACAAATACCATCATCATCATCATTATTATTATTATTATTAAATATGTAAATTACAGATTTATTGAGCATTTACTGTGTGCAGAGCACTATACTAAGCACTTGGGAGAGTACAATACGACAGAATTAGCACATTCCCTGCTCGTGAACAAGTTTACAGTCTAGATGGGGAGACAGACATTAATAATAATAATGGCATTTATTAAGCACTTGCTATGTGCAAGGCCCTGTTCTAAGTGCTGGGGAGGTTACAAGGTGATTAGGTTGTCCCACAGGGGGCTCACAGTCTTAATCCCCATTTTACAGATGAGGGAACTGAGGCCCAGAGAAGTGAAGTGACTTGCCCAAAGACACACAGCTGACAAACAGCTGAGCCGGGATTTGAACCCATGACCTCCGACTCCAAAGCCCGTGCTCCTTCCACTGAGCCACGCTGCTTCTCCTATAATGCTTCTCATTAATAAGAATGTCTAGGCTCTAAACTCACTCTAGGCAGGGAACACGTCTACCAACACTTATGTTGTTGTAGTGTACTCTCCCAAGTGCTTAGTACAGTGCCCTACATGTAGTAATTGCTCAATAAATACAATTGATTGATGAGGAGTCCACCAGTCTAGATGGTGCTGGGCTAAGTCCACTCCTTGAGCCTCAGTTCTCCCTCATACACAATAAAACAGGACGAATGGAAACATTCTTCCCTTTAAATGAATGGGAATTCCATTTGCAAGAGTGGGTTTCCCATCAGTGCAGAGAAGGGACGAGGTGAGGCGGGAAGAGCATTGAAATAGCAGGGGTGTCTACGCTGGGAAATTCAAACTCTTTTCTACTTCTGCTGGGACTTTCCCCAGGATTCCACCGTGCTTTGCAAGAAAAGGTGCTCTCAGCCTGGAGTTTGCAGCCAAAGCCGGGAGGCCTGCTGTGAGAAGTGTCTCTCCCACGCCGTCCCCGAGGACATCAAAGTGTGCAAGTTCGGCAACAAGATCTTTCGGGTAAATGTCAAGCGAGGAGCTCACGGGCCCCACCAATCCCTCTTGAGAAGCGCCGTGACCTATTGGAAAGAACACAGGCCTGAAAGTCAGAGGACCTGGGTTCTAATCCCGGCTCGGCCTCCTGTCTGCTGTGTGACCATGAGCAAGTCACTTAACTTCTCTGCTCCTCAATTACCTCATCTGTAAAATGGGGATTGAGACTGTGAGCCCCACGTGGGGCAAGACCTGTGTCCAATCCAATATGCTTATATCTACCCTTGTGCTCAGTACAGTGCCTGGCAAATAATAAGTGCTTAGCAAATACCTTAATTATTATTATCATTATTCTCTGTGCCTGTTACCTCATCTGTAAAATGAGGATTAAGTCCACCTCCCTCTAACTTAGACTGTGAGCCTCATGTGGGACAGGGACTGTGTCCAACCTGATTTTCTTGTATCTACCACGGTGCTTAGAACAGTAAGAGGTTAAGAAATAATATAAAAAATAATAAGGTAGCTAGGCAGGTGGCAGGAGGAACTCTCCCGTTGCTTGTCCTGAGGAGAGGAACTCAGGGAGAAGGGTCAACAAAATGCATTTAATAATGATAATAATAATAATAACTTTGGCATTTGTTAAGCACTGGGGTAGATACAATATAAGCAAGTTGGACACACTTGGGGCTATGAGAAAGGGAGAAAGTATTCACTCCCCATTATACAGATGAGGAAACTGAGGCACAAAGAAGCTGTGGTCACACAGCAGACAAATGGGGGAGTAAGAATTAGAACCCAGATATCCAGGCTCCCTGGTCTATTTTCTTTCCATTGGCCATGAGCCTAAGATGCCAGTGGGTGGGACCATAAGGGTTTTCCCCCTTCCAAATAGGTTGCCTAAGGGCAGAGGCAACTTAAATGATAAATAAATAATTTATTTATATTAATGTCTGTCTCCCCCCTAGACTGTAAGCTGTTTGTGGGCAGGGGAAGTATCTATCAACACTGTTGTATTGTACTGTCCCAAGTGCTTAGTCTGGTGATGTACACATAGTAAGCGCTCAATAAATAACCAATGATGATGATGATTAGAGGCTGTGATCTGGATGCAGGCCAATGGGCAAGGGCAGCCCAGTGTCCAACATACATTAAGCATTACAAATATCTCTGAAAAATTGGTAGTCCTGTGGTAAAGGATCCCAGGATCTTACAGCCAGCAAGTCAGCCAGAGCTTCGCCTGGGGCTTCCAGGGACAAGACTTCTGGTCACTGTTGATGCCCAGGAGGATGTTACTTGGAAGTGGGCTGGGCACTAGCCGGAGATTTCGCTGCTCCCTGATGCACAAAGAATGGCTGCCCTTCCAGGCCCTTTGTAAATGGCCCGAAGGCCCCGTGGAGTTATCATTCCTTCATTCAATTGTAGTTGTAGAGTGCTTACTGTGGGCCGAGTACAGTACTAAGCACTTGGGAGAATACAACACAACAATAAACAGGCAGAGTCCCTGCCCACAGTGAGCTTACAGTCTAGAGTTGGGGTGGCAGACATTAATATAAATAAAGAAATTACAGCTATGTGCAGATCAGATGGATGATAAAGCTGGATGGGGATTCTTGGGACCTCTGTCCTCAAATCCTGCTCTCCGTCCTCAATCCCAAAGCCAGACTTGCAGGGCCCCGCGGCCCACCCTACGATACTCTGGAAGCACACTGGGAAGTTTTGGCTACAGCCCTCAGTGATGCAAAATGGTGGGGCCCAGGGCCGACCCAGTAATGGAAGAGGTCTTTCCTGCTAGGATTCCTTGTCCGAGGCAGTGAATTTTGCAAGAGGGACCTTCCCAGGCATCTGGCGGTTTTTGTATGAGGTCAGCATGTGCAGAGATTTGGTAAGGGTCAGTGCTCCACTGCAGCCTGGGAGGAATCAGAATTAAGCTTCATTACTAGTAGGTCCCATCTGGGAATCAACTCACTGTCTCTTGGCCTCTTCAGCAAACATGTTCGCATGCAATCAGTTTAACACCTCAGTCATGTCAGAGGAGGGAAAACGCAGCTCCTAATTACAGCACGTGAAAATTCATGCGAGCTCACGTTCCAGAGTGGGGCTGCAAAAATAAACAAGCCGGGCAGCGGAACGGCAAATGTGAGTTGGGTCGACTCAGAAGAATTCTTTTTGTGTCCCGGCGGAGAGAATCGGAGACCTCCCCTCTGCTCTCTGCCTGAAGTGGGCCTGGGTGCGGATGGACACCTCAGAGGAATTTAAATTAAACAATGGCATTGTTCAGAGAGAGAAGCGCTGCCTCCTGTCAGATAATGACTGTTGCTTCCCACCTTCCATGGCTCTGGCCAGTCACCGCCCCGTATTCTCTCTCCTACAGGATGGAGAGATGTGGTCCTCTTTCAACTGCACCATCTGTGCTTGTGTGAAAGGCAAAATTGAGTGTCGCAAGAAGCAGTGCATTCCGATCCACAGCTGTCCCCACGTAAGTTGGATATATACGTGGCTTTCCCGTCTCGCTGTCTGATCCTTTATAGAGCTCAAGGAGAGTAATTACATTGGTTTTGGAAGGCGTGAACCAAACTCCCCCCATTCAGAACTCTAAGGGGTTCTGGCACCTTGAGGGTCAGCCCCACCCTCTGTGCCTTTTTTTTAATGGTCCTTGTTAAGTGCTTACTATGTGCCAGGGACTGTACTAAATGCTTGGGTAGATACAAGCTAATCAGGTTGGACCCAGTCCATGTTCCTTATGGGGCTCACAGTCTTCGCAGTCTTAATCCCCGTTTTACAAATGAGGTAACCATGGCCCAGAGAAATGAAGTGACTTGCCCCAAGTCACACAGCAGACAAGTGGCAGAGCCGGAATTACAACTCAGGTCCTCGGACTCCCAGGCCCGTCCTTTTTCCACTAGGCCACATTGTTTCTCTTTTGATTTCCCCCTTTCCTGATTCTCCTGTTCCTGCCTTCTCCGGAGGGCCCTTTTCTCCATCATCTCCCCCAGCCCCATTCGCTCTTACCGCTTCCTCTCCATCAATTTTTTTTCCACTACAAGCTTCCTTCCTTGGATCAGCCCGTCCAGCTCAGCACTAGTTCTCCACACTTCAACACATCCCTCCCTTGTCCATCCTCACATTTTTCCTTTCCCACCTTCCAAACCCACCCCCTCACATACTTGATTCTAATAGCGCTGGCCTCGGTCCAGCCCCTAAACCAAAGCAGCTTCCGGGTGGAAGCGTCACCTTCAGAAAATCAGAGCTCTGCCTCATCAGGCACACGAGAACACCTTCAAAGTATGTTGTGAACCCATTTGATCCGCAGACTCAGATCAGATCTGCCCTCCCCGCCCCCCTGAAGCTTGAGGTGAATCTCAGAAATATTCAGACTACGTCTCCCCTTCCTGGTAGAGTCTGATTTAATTGTATTCACATCTGTTATTATTACAGACAGGAAAGTTGCTGTTTTTACTCCAGTGCCAAATGAGGTACACAAAAACAACAGCTGTGGCTATTGCACAACCGAACGAGCGGGAAGAGAAAAACTCTAATTAGTCCTGCTTTCAGAAAGCTCAGACACAAAACCGAAAACCTCCCATACACGGAGGGAAAAGAGAAAAGCAATAAATAGATTCTAACGTGGTCTGCTTATAAATATTCATAGGGAAAACTCAGATCACACGGCCTCGGGGAACCCTCCCAGCTAATGAACCCTGGCTGCCCGAGGGAGCAATAATGAACTTCCTTCTTCGGCTGGTGCCAACATGGCAGCTCCGGAAGTCTGTGCCAGCAAGTTGACACCACTTTTCTCCCTGTCACCAGGAGCTCAGCTCAGGAGTTCTCTCCTGGGGCCACAGGAGTTAACTTGCCTGCCCACTGTCTCTGGTTATCTTTGTTCCTTTTCACCCAGAGAAGGTGTATCTCTCCTTGCCTGAAAGCAGGGGTGCTCTACTGGGAAGGGCTCCTTAATAATAATAAATCATGGTACTTTGTAAGTGCTCATTGCATGCCAGGCACTGTACTAAGCGCTGGAGTGGATACAAGCAAATTGGGTTGGACGCAGTCCCTGTCCCATGTGGGGCTCACGGTCTCAATGCCCATTTTACTGATGAGGTAACTGAGGCACAGAGAAGTGCCCAAAGTAACACAGCAGACAAGCGGTGGAGCTGGGATTAGAACCCATGACCTTCAGACTCCCAGGCCCGAGCTCTCTCCATCCTCTGAGGAATTGCAGGGATCACTTCTCCCCAGATGGGAAATCGGTGCCTCCCTTCACAAGGCCTACATCCCTCTCAAGGAAAGAGCACTGGCCCGGTAGCCAGAGGACCTACGTTCTCATTCTGACTCTGCCAGTTGCTTGCTGTGTGCCCTTGGGGAAGTCACTTAACATTTCTGTTCTTCAGTTTCCTCACTGGTAAAACTGTGATTCAATACCTGCCCACCCTCCTAGTTAGACTGTGAACCTCATGTAGAGCAGAGACTATGCCTAATCTAATAATAATAATAATGGCATTTATTAATCGCTTACTATGTGCAAATCACTATTCTAAGCGCTGGGGAGGTTACAAGGTGATCAGGTTGTCCCACGGGGGGCTCCCAGTCTTCATCCCCATTTTACAGATGAGGTAACTAAGGCACAGAGAAGTTAAGTGACTTGCCCAAAGTCACACAGCTGACAGTTGGTGGAGCCAGGATTTGAACCCATGATCTCTGACTCCAAAGCCTGTGCTCTTTTCCATTGAGCCACACTGCTTATCTCGCATCTACCTCAGTGCTTCATACAGTGCTTGGCATATGGCAAATGCCTAACAAATAACATGATCATTCATTCATTCAATCATACTTATTGAGACTGTGAGCCCGTTGTTGGGTAGGGACCTTGTCTACATGCTGCCAACTTGTACTTCCCAAGCACTTAGCACAGTGTCCTGCACACAGTAAGTGCTCAATAAATACAACTGAATGAATGAATGAGTACTTACAGTGTGCAAAGCACTGAACTAAGTGCTAGGAAGAGTACGATACACAATAAACAGACACATTCCCTGCTCACAATAAGCTCACAGTCTAGAGGGGGAGACAGATATTAATACAAATAAATACACAAATAAGTTACAGGTATATACATATGTGCTGTGGGGCTGGGAAGGAAGATGAATTAAGGGAGCAAGTCAGGGCGACACAGAAGGGAGTGGGAGAAGAGGAGTGGAGTGGAGGCCTTAGTCATGGAAGGCTCAGCGTGAAGCTCCTGAGAAGTAGCGTGGCTCAGTGGAAAGAGCACGGGCTTGGGAGTCAGAGGTCATGGGTTCTAATCCTGGCTCCGCCACTTATCAGCTGTGTGACTTTGGGCAAGTCACTTAACTTCTCTGGGCCTCAGTTACCTCATCTGTAAAATGAGGATGAAGATTGTGTGAGCTGCATGTGAGACAACCTGATTACCTTGTATCTCCCCCAGCACTTAGAACAGTGCTTGGCACATAGTAAGCGCTTAACAAATACCAAAATTATTATTATTATTATTAAGGCCTCCTGGAGGAGATGTGCTTTCAACAAGGCTTTGAAATGGGGAAGAGCGATCATATGCCTGATATAAGGAGGGAGGGTATTCCAGGCCAGAGGCAGGATACGGGAGAGGTTGTCCGTGGTGAGATAAGTGAGACCGAGGTACAGTGAGAAGGTTAGCATTAGAGGAACAAATTGTGCGGGCTGTAGGATTGTATCCATTAAATTGATGCTTCCCTGTACAAGGCCTCCATGCCACTCCCTGCCCCAAAATTCGGGCTTGACCATCTTGACTCTCCCTGACGCTCTCCTCCTCAGAGCGGTTTCCCACTCCCCAGGCGTTGTGGAGGGAAACTAAGAATGGAAGCAGCGTAACTTAATGGAAAGAGCACGGGCCTGGACCGAGGGGACCTGGGTTCTAATTCAGGCTCTGCCACTTGCCTGTTGTTTGACTAGGGCAACTGACTTAATTTGTCTGTGCTTCAGTTCCCTCATCTGCAAAGTGGGGATTCAAGACCTGTCCTCCCACCCCCTTAGACTGCGAACTCCACATGGGTCAGGGACTCTGTCAACCTGCATATACTGCACCTACCCCTGCACTTAATACAGTGTTTGGGACAAAGTAGGTGCTTAACACATATTATTTTTATTGATAATATTATTATTAGGGAAGCACTCGATCAGCTTGTCCCATCCTACCTTGCCTCACGAATCTCTTTCTACGGGCCGGCCTGCACATTCCGTTCCTCTAGCGTCACTGTGCCTCTAACTCATCTATCTTGCTGCCGACCCCTTTCCCACATCCTCCCCCAGTCTGGAACTCCCTCCCCCTCCATATATGTCAGACCACCACTCTCTCCTCCTGTAAAGCAATAGTAAGATCACATCTCCTCTAAGAGGTCTTCCCTGATTAAGCCCTCTCTTCCCCCCTCGCTCTCCCTTCTGCTTCATCTATGCATTTGGATCTGTGACCTTTGGGCATTTATATATGTCCCACCATCAACCCCACAGCACTTTTGTACATACCTTTAAATTATTTACTGTGAGTTAATTATTCATATTAATATCTGTCTTCCCCTCTAGACTGTAAGCTCATTTTGGGCAGGAACGTGCCTGCTAGCTCTATTGTATTGTACTCTCCCAGGCGCTTAGAACAGTGCTCTGCATGTAGTAAGTGCTTAATAAATTGATTGAGGTTTATTCTCCCTTAAATGATGGCATTTATTAAGCGCTTACTATGTGCAAAGCACTGTTCTAAGTGCTGGGGAGGTTACAGGGTGATCAGGTTGTCCCATGGGGGGCTCACAGTCTTAATCCCCATTTTACAGATGAGGTAACTGAGGCACAGAGAAGTTAAGTGACTTGCCCAAAGACACACAGCTGACAATTGGTGGAGCTGGGATTTTAACCCCTGACCTCTGATTCCAAAGCCCGTGTTCTTTCCACCGAGCCACGCTGCTTCTCCTTAAAGGCCACACATCCTGTCATAAAGCCCTCCTCTGGCCTTGTCGACCTCCAGCTTGTCACCCTCCCCCTATGCTTTCTGAACAGTTAGCCTCTGAGGATTTAGCCAGGGCCATAAACCCACCTTGCAGATAAGACCCCACATTTTGCCAGCCCATGGTTCTTTTCACAATCTTGTCCTTTTCCTGATCTGTACAGTCCGTTGGAGATGGTTAGCAAAATAAATACATGAATATTCTGCATTCCAGGCCTCACAAAACCTTTTTATTGTCCCCGGATATTCCGGCAAGCAGTCTTTATAACTTCAGAGCTTTCGTGACCACATTCTGCCTCCTAAAACCCCTCATAATCAGGCTCCTTCATGCCCTGGGCTATGAGCTCTGGAGGTCGATGACTCTGGGAAGATTCCCAACCTTCTTATTAAGGAAAATCCCTAGAGCCTGGGGATTTGTGTTTACATGAGGGGAGGTTTCTATCCTGATGGTATTTATTAAGTGCTCACTAGATACTTAGCACTGGAGTAAATACAAGATGATCAGATCAGAATTGGTCACTGTATCACACAGGGTTAAGGATTGCAAACTTGCTTTAGGCAGGTGATTTACATCTCCTCCCCCTGGAGAAGGAGAGAGGTTTATATGGGAAATGGAGGACCTGATTTCTAATTCTGCTTTCCGACTTACCTGCTGGGCAACCTTATGCAAGTCACCTAATTCTCTGTGTCGCAGTTTTCTCACCTTTAAAATGGGGATGAAATACCTATTCTCCCTTCCCTTTAGACTGCAAGCCCCATTTAGGATAGGGACTGTGAACAATCTGATTGTCTTGTATCTACTCCATACCTTAGTTCAGTGCTTGGCACAGAATAAGCATTTAACAAATTCCATTTCTATCATTATCATTGTTACGGTCATTGTACAGATGAAGAATCAAAAGGTCAGGGAGATGAAGTGACCCCCTGCCCCAGCGTTCCCCCTAGGGTATTGATGCCTACTGATAGATAGTGGAGAACCCAGGGACGGCTGGAAAATTACTCACTTTTACCAAACTCACAACTGCCCTGGCTCTGGTGGGCAGAAATGATTTCGTAATGGGTAACATGCTGCTTTCCGCAGGAAGGAAATTTGAATAACCCAGTTGGAATCGCTGATATCCCACTGGTGGATGGATAATTGCCTCGGGAAGAAGTTCATTACCAAGTCCCTCTGCTGGCTAATAGAACCAAAACCCTGGGCCTCATTCTCCCTACTGTTTCTCCCACTGCCAACCTCACTCTCACCCCCTCCCTCCCACCTGCAACTCCCTCCCGACTTCACATCCGGAAGACCAACATTCTTGCCATCTTCAAAGCCCTTCTGAAAGCTCATCACATCCAGGAGGCCTTTCCTGATTCATCTCTCATCTCTCTATCCCATTCCCCGTACTTCCACATCACCTAAGCAATTGGCTCCTCACTCTCCCCGCTTCCTCTGGTAGCACTTACGTACCTATCTTTAAACAGCATGGTGGTGTGGATAGAGCACGAGCTTGGTAGTCAGAAGGACCTGGGTTCTAATCCCAGCCCCTCCACTTGTCTGCTGTGTGACCTTGGGCAAGTCAATTCACTTCTCTGGTCCTCCAGTTACCTCATCTGTAAAGTGGGGATTGAGACTGTGAGCCCCATATTGGACATAGACTGTGTCCAAACTGATTTGCTTGTATCCACCCCAGAGCTTAGCACAGTGCCTGGCACTTGTAAGTGCTTAACAAATACCATAATCATTATTATTATCATTCTGCTGCCTGTATTTAATTTTTAAGTCTGTTGTCCCCCATTAGACTGCAAGCTTCTTGAGGAGAAGGGGTCATGCCTAGAGAAGCAGCGTGGCTCAGTGGAAAGAGCGCGGGCTTTGGAGTCAGAGGTCATGGGTTTAAATCCCGGCTCTGCCAATTGTCAGCTATGTGACTTTGGGCAAGTCAACTTAACTTCTCTGTGCCTCAGTTACCTCATCTGTAAAATAGGGATTAAGACTGTGAGCCCCCCGTGGGACAACCTGATCACCTTGTAACCTCCCCAGCACTTAGAACAGTGCTTTGCACATAGTAAGTGCTTAATAAATGCCATTATTATTATTATTATTATTATTATTATTAATTCTCTTGTGCTTTCCCAAGTGCTACCACCTCACTTCCCACCATTATATTTATATATCTGCACTCTCCCAAGCGCTTAAAGATAATAATAATGGTTGAGATATTGGTTTAGTGCTTATTCTGTGCCAAACACTGTACTAAGAGCTAGGGTAGATACAAGATAATGACGGCCCACATGAGACTCACATTCTAAGTATGAGAGAGGACAGGTATTGATAATCCCTATTTTGCAGATGAGGGAACTGAGGCACAGAGAAGTTAGTGACTTGCCCAAGGTCACACAGCAGGTATGTGGCAGAGCCCAAAGTAGAATACGGGCCCTCTGACTCCCAGGCTCATGCTCGCTTCACTAGGTCATGCTGCTTTTGATACTATTGATTGATTGATTGGAAGCCCCTGGCTCATTAATAACTGTAGCATTTGTCAATAATAGTAACTGTGGTATTTGTTAAGTGCTTACTACGTGCCAGGCCCTGTTCTAAGCTGTCGGATGGATTCCAGTAACTTGGGTTGGACACAGTCCCTGTTCCAGATGGGACTTGGCCTTAATCCCCATTTTACAAATGAAGAAACTGAGACACAGAGAAGTGAAGTGACTTGCCCAAGGTCACACAGCAGACAAGTGGTGGAGCTGGGATAGGAAACCATGTCCTTCTGTCTCCCAGGCCCATGCTCTAGCCACTAGGCAATGCTGCATCTCTTCGGGACAGTGCTTTGCACCCAATAGGGCTCACTAAAAACCATTGATTAATTGTTTTTTTATGCTATTTTTAAGCACTTACTCTGTGTCAAGTGCTGTTCTAAGCGCTGGGGAAGATACAAGTTAATCAGGTTGGACATAGTCCCTGTCCCACTCAAGGTTCACCATCTAGATGGGAGGGAGGACAGGTATTGAATCCCTGTTTTACAGATAAAGTAACTGAGGCACAGGGAAGTTGAGTGACTTGCCTAAGGTCACAAAATAGGTAAGTGATGAAGCCTGGATTAGAACCCAGGTCGCCCACCTCCCGAGTCCATGCTATTTCCACTGGGCCACGCTTCTTCACATACTTCTGGTTGATTGATTAATTGGAAATCCCCAGTCCTGCCCACATTTCTACAAAAATTGGAGCTAGAGGTGTGCTGTGCCACAAGAAGGGGCTCAGGATGCTGTCAGGGAAAAGATGTGAGTCTTAAGGGTCACCATCTTTCCTTATAGTGAGAGTCCAAAGCCAGCCAAGTTCTTTGAAGTTTAATGTCTCACTCAGAAGGACGTTCTGGATCGCCGAGTCTGGGTTTAGAACTAGTTTCCCAGAAGCGGTGGCCTCATTCTCACCTCTGTCCCTACAGCCCAAGAACTGATTTCAAATGTTTATCTAGGCTCAGCGCAAACCCAGCCAACTTGATAAAACCTGCCACTAAAAGCCATCTCTTGTTTCTCTCTGCTCCAGGGTAAAATTCTGAACCAAAAAGGATGCTGCCCCATATGCACTGAAAGTGAGTAAGTTCTCGTCGTCTTTCTCCCTAGTAGTCGTGAAGTTCAAACTCTTACAAGGATGGTGATTATGTCCACTTAACTCCTGGAGCTGGGGGTGGGACTGACCAGCCAGGGAGTTCCAGGCAAAGCCAATCTGGAGGCCCCCAGAGAAACACGTCTCAGACAAATGAAAGAAAAAGCTTCTGTTGCCGGCGAGCTTGAGTTATGGGCATTTGTTGTTGCAGGAGGTCAGAGAGGCAAACTGCCTGATGAGATCTTAAAGAGGATGAGATAACTCTTAACGTCCATTTCAGCGGGGAACGGCATTTTCAGACAGACCAGTCGAGACCCCAGACTTGGTAAACCCAGCCTAATGCACCCCAGAAGGGCCGTTTTTCCAACCTTGTAAAATCTGATTGCTGCATTTTCCCCTCCCGTTTAAGGGAGACATTCAGCCTTGTGGTGGCCAGAGGAGAATTCCAAGAGGCCAGGCCCTGACTGTGTGTTAAGATGCAGAGTCATTTGCAGCTATGATAAGTACCTGTAAATACCTGTTCTCCCTCCAACTTAGTTTGTGAGTCCCATAGGACAGGGACTGTGTCCAACCTGATTATCGTGTTTTTCCCAGAGCAGTGCTTGGCACATAGTAAGTACTTAGCAAATATCATCATTATTATTATTGCTATTATTACGATCCCAGGCACTATACTTAAAGATGTTTCCTCAGAGGGTGCAACCTGCAAACCCTGGCTTCACCCTTCACTTCATGCCGCCCTTTCTCTTCCATGTCTCTGTGCCAGTGGGTACACAGAGGGAGGCAAGCTTCAGAAGGAATCCAGCCTATTCTGAACCATTAATCAGATTTGTTGTCTCCTCAATAATAACAACTGTGGTATTTGTTAAGAGCTTACTCTGTGCCAAGAACTGTACTAAGCACAGGTGTAGATACAAGATAATCAGGTCAGACACAATTCTCTCTCCCACTCAAGGCTCTAAGTAGGAGGGAGAACAGGAATTTTGCAGGTGAGATAACTGAGACACAGAAAAGTTGAGTGACTTGCCCAAGGTCACACAGCAAATAAAACCCAGGTCCTTAGTCTCCCAGGCCCGGTACTCTTTCCACTAGGCCATGCAGCTTCTCAACCTGCTGGAAGTCAGCAGAGTAAATGGTAGAGGAGCCACTCAGCACCCAAAAATGGAGCTCCCAGAAATTTATCTCTGATTATTCAAAGAAGGAAGGGCTGGGAAGGGCCAGGAGTGGTGGGTAGCCTAACCAGGTGGGAAAATGCCATACCACACTTCATTCCTGGGAGAAAAGCCATCCTCGGGTACAAGGCTGGGTCTCCCTGAATAATAATTGTCGTATTTGTTAAGCTCTTACTGTGTGCCAGACATTGTAATAATAATGATAATAATAATAATTATGGTATTTGTTAAGCACTTACCATGTGCCAGGCACTGTCCTAAGTGCTGGGGTGGATACAAGTAAATTGGGTGGACACAGTCCCTGTCCCATGTGGGGCTCACCGTCTCGATCCCCATATTACAGATGAGGTAACTGAGGCACCGAGAAGTGAAGTGATTTGCCGAAAGTCACACAGCAGACAAGTGTAGGGGCCGGGATTAGGACCCAGGTCCTTCTGACTCCCGGGCCCGGGCACCATCCGCTAGGCTGCACTGCTTTTCTGTACCCAGCGCTTAGAACAGTGCTTTGCACTTTGCGCTTAACAAATCCCATCATTATTATTACTCTGGTCTGACCTGGTGAAGGTGTGTGGCCCTTGCAGAAGCCAGGGGCTGGGCTGGGCAGGGCTTGCTGAAGTCAGAATTTCCTAGCTGGTTGGTCTTAATTATAATAATCAATCAATCTTGCTTACTGTGTGTGGAGCAAGGTACTGAATGCTTAGGAGAATACAGTACGATAGAATTGCTAGACGTGTTTCCTGTCTACAAGAAGCTTGCAGTCTACAGGGAGATAATAACAATGATAAATGTGGTATTTGTTAAGCACTGATTATGTGCCAAGCCCTGTATTTATGTTCCAAGCATACTGGAAACAGTCCCTCATCTTCATAGAGCTCACAGTCCAAGCAGGAGAGAGAACAAGTACTGAATCCCCATTTTGCAGGTGAGGAAACTGAAGCCATAGGGAAGTTGTGATTTGCCCAAGGTCACACGGCAGTGAAGTGGTGGAGCTGGGATTAGAACTCATGTCCTCTGACTCCCAGGCTCTTTGAGCCAAACCATTTTGGCCACCTCCATTGGCTCAGAGACACTTGGAGAGATTTTGGAGTTGGGGGCTTCATCAGGAAGGCAACCCTGTGGATGCATCGAGACCCAAACTGCTGCCCCGTTCATTCCCTGTCAAAGTGATGACCACCGTCCGATTCTCCCAGACTGACCGAGGCGGTCAACTAGGGCTGAACCCATGTCCGAGCTGAGACAATGAGAGACCCACTTAGTCCACCAGAAAAGTGAGCGGTCCCCCTGCATCAAACCCAGGCCAACAGGTTCATCCTCAGACCCCATGCTGGTTTAGGCAGAGCAATAAATCTTATACCTTTCTAAAGACTCAAACCATCTTGGACTAGTCTACCAGGGTACTAGACTCATATCCTAGCCTGATGGTGAGCTGTGACCCTTGACCCCTGTAGCCTACAACCCCTTAAGGATACTGAAAATGTTTAGTGTCAGAAAAATCTGAGGGTGAAATTGGCAGTGACTCACAGCCCCACAGAATCAAGGGACTTGAATGGGCTCTATCTGTGGTTGGCAACTGTGCTGTGGGGGAAGGGATGGAAGGGAATTTCATTTGGAAAGGGAGAGATTCCCTCTGAGACCTGTCCCCAAGGAATTATGAAAGTGTTCTCGGCATCCAATCCCCCTGGCCATCCCCTGCTCTTTCTTTTCCAAATGGAAGGAATTAGGTTCAGTTGGAACAGCCTTGCGAAAAAATACTTCAAGCAATCCAAATGAACTTCCTAAAACTTGTGTGCAGGCAAGACATCCTGCAGAGCAAGAATGCAGGTCTGCAAAACCTGCCCACCTCGCTTATCCGGGAGTCCGGGCCTGGGTGTGGTGCCCTCATCAACTGCTGGGGAACGGGTACCTGTCATCCCGGGGTCCGGCCAGCCACCTTAGGAAAAGCTGCCCCAATAGATGGGGTGGCAGAGGTTGGGGGGACCCCAGTAGCCTCAGCAGAGCCCTTCCCTTGCACCCTACCCACCCTCACCCCCAACTCTGCCCAGTCAGAAGTGTGCAGAGATGCCCGGGATACAAGTGTGAGAGTGGAGAAGCAGCGTGGCTCAGTGGAAAGAGCCCGGGCTTTGGAGTCAGAGGTCATGGGTTCAAATCCCGGCTCTGCCAATTGTCAGCTGTGTGACTTTGGGAAAGTCACTTCTCTGTGCCTCAGTTCCCTCATCTGTAAAATGGGGATTAAGACTGTGAACTCCCTGTGGGACAATCTGATCACCTTGTAACCTCCCCAGCGCTTAGAACAGTGCTTTGCACATAGTAAGCGCTTAATAAATACCATTATTATTATTATCTGGGTGCTGGCACAGTGCCTGGTAACCTCCAGAGCCTCCTTCTGTTCGAAGCCCGAGACCAAGGATGCACAGACTCAGGCAGTTGGCTCTGGCCCAGGCAATAGCAGAGCTCCACTTCAATTCAGCAGAGGGATAAGGTGACTACGAAGCAGCCCTGTGGTAGGGAACAGAGAGACAGAGAAAGAGAGAGAGGAAAAAAAGTAAAGAAAGAAAGAGAGAAATGAGAGAGAGAGAGAGAGAGAGAGAGAGAAAGAGCTTCTGTTGGAAATCCAGTGCCCTGAACAGCCAATGCCAAAATAAACCCGGAATTGGGGGCTTTAGGGAGGTCAAGCAGTCCACAGGGAACTAGTCCACAGTGCCTTCGTTACTACCTCTCCACATACATACTATATACATGCTACTTACATACTACATACCTACAGTTGAGGTATATGTCTGTATATAGCGGCTTCCCCTCTTTTTTTCTTTTGATGTTATTTGTTAAGAACTTACTCTTTACAAGGCACTGAACTAAGTGCTGGTGTAGATATAAGCTAATCAAGTTGGACACAATCCCTGCCCCACATGGGGTTCACAGTATTAATTCTCATTTTGCAATGAGATGACTGAGGCCCAGATAAATTAAGTGACTTGTCCAAAGTCACACTGCAGACAAGTGGCAGATCCAGGATTAGAACCCGGTTACTTCTGACTCGCAGACTCATGTTCTATCCACTAGGCTACATACTAACCTACTATTGAGGTGTATGTCTGTGCATGTCTATTTATAAACCAAGCACCTGTACATATTATACACATACATATAGAAACCATACCTCATGTACATGAGAAGCAGGGTTGCTCAGTGGAAAGAGCCTGGGCTTGGGAGTCAGAGGTCATGTGTTCTAATGCCAGCTCTGCCACTTGTCAGTTGTGTGACTTTGGGCAAGTCCCTTAACTTCTCTGTGCCTCAGTTACCTCATCTGTAAAATGGGGATTAAGACTGTGAGCCTTACATGGGACAACCTGATCACCTTGTATCCCCACCCAGGACTTAGAACAGTGCTTGGCACACAGTAAATGCTTAACAAATGCCATTACTATATATTAAGAATATATAAAAAATACACACATTATGCACACATTCTATATGTGTGTGTATATCTATATATATATGTATATATAATCAAACAGTGGAATTTACTGAGCCCCTACTGTGTGCAGAACACGGTTCTAAGTATTTAAAAGAGATGGTGTGCATGTTCCCTGCCCAGAATGAGCTTACAGTCTAGATTGACATTAATATATATTAATAATATATAGATATGTAGATATAGATAAACTATACCCTCAGGTGTGTGTGTATATATATATATATATATATATATATATATATATATATAAATCCCCATTACCTAGCAATATCCCTATTTGAAGAAGATTCCCAATGGGAAGGAGTCACAATCGGGTGAGGGGTGGCTGAAGAGATAAATATGGGAGGTGGGTTCTCTCTCTCTCTCTCTCTCTCTCTCTCTCTCTCTCTCTCTCTCTCTCTCTCTCTCTCTCTCTCTCTCTCTCTCTCTCTCTCTCTCTCTCTCCCTCCCTCTCCCTCTCTCTCTCCCTCTCTCTCCCCCTCTCCCTCCCTCTCTCTCCCTCTCCCTCTCCCCCGCCACCCCAGAGCTGTTTTGGCTTTTGACCTTGATCTCACAATCCTCTGCTGCCAAGCTTTCAGGAAATGCCCAATTCCTGGGTTGCAGGGGCATCAGATGAGGTGGCAACCAGGTTCATCTTCAGGACTGGTTCAAGGTTAATTGTTTCCCCTCTTTTTTAAGGTATTTGTTAGCACCTACTATGTGTGGGGCACTGTACTAAGCGCTAGGATAGATACAAGCTAATCAGGTTGGACATAGTCCCAGTCCCACATGGGGCTTATAGTGCCAATCCCCATTTTACACATGACATAACTGAGGCAAAGAGCAATGAAGTGACTTGCCTAAGGTTATTCAGCAAAGTGACAAAGCTGGGATTAGAACCCAGATACTTCTCTCAGGCCCATGCTCTATCCACGAGGCAACACTTCTTTCTCTCTCCTCTCTTCCCTTTCCCTCCACTTTTCTTGTGCAACTGGCCCCGGCCGCAGTTTAGGTTGGTCTGAACAACGCCTGGCTCAGCGACCCTTCCAGGGCACAGGTGTTGCTCAACAAACCACACAGCCTCCTGGGTGGAAAAATCAATCAGTCAATCAATCAAGGGCATACATTGAGTGCTTACTGCACTTAGTACTTGGGGAAGTCCAATAGAGTTGGTTGACAAGATCCCTCCCCTCAAGGAGCTTACGGGGCCCTGAAATAAATTTCAGAAAGGGGAAGCGGTATCCATTCCTTTCAGCAAAAGGAAGGGCAGAAGCTGGTATTTCTTCCCTCCTCTGAGGTCTGTTTGGCTTGGCCGCCTCCAGCTTGCTTCAGGCCAGCCCAGGAGAGCGAGACCCAGCATCTGGACATCTTGGCCACAGCTCGCTCCACTGAGTCCTGAGAGAGCGATCACGGGAAGCCGAAGCGTTGGGTTTCTCTTTGTTCCCACTGCCGCTCTAGCCGCCTCTGCTAGAGAAGCAGATTTTCCAACTCCGGGCTTCTCGATTTCAGGCCGTCTCTCCCACCCCCGCCAGTCCCCCCCAAACCTCAATTCCTCTCAGGGGACCTGGCTGGCGGCCTAGCCGGGACCAGGCAGGCTAAACAGGGTGTCCTGCTCCTCTCGCTCTGGGGGAGGGGGTGATTATGGGACTGAAACAACTGGCTGCACTCAGGCACCTCAGTTTTTATTGGAATCCTTGTGGGCCACACAGCTGCCCACGTGCACAGTGAAATCCCCACAAGTCCACAGGCGTTATTCCGGGCTGGAACCCATCATCTTGTTGATCTGGATTTCACATAGACTGACCTCTAACTGCCTCTCCCCCATCCCTCCCATGGATTGAGGTGACCCCGATGTCTCCGTCAGTGACTGAGATCTCTGCCTGCTCTGATTCTGGGTTCCCTGTGATTGGAGAAGTTGGCCAGAAGTCTGGATGTCTGCCCTATGCTCCCCACTCTGCTCCCACCCATCAGGGATATCCAAATAATAATGATTGTGGTATTTGTTAAGTGCTTACTATGTGCCAAGCACTGTACTAAGCAATGGGGTAGGTACAAGCAAATTGAGTTGGACACAGTCCTTGTCATTCATTCATTCGTTCATTCAATCATATTTATTGAGCACTTACTGTGTGCAGAGCACTATACTAAGCACTTAGGAAGTAAAAGTCGGCAACATATAGAGACGGTCCCTACCCAACAACGGACTCGCAGTCTAGAAGACTGTCCCCTGTCCCATGTGGGGCTCACAGTTTCAATCCCCATTTTACAGATGAGGTAACTGAGGTACAGAGAAGTGAAGTGACTTGCCCAAGGTCGCACAGCGGACAAGTGGCAGAGCCAGGATTAGAACCCATGACCTTCTGACCCCCAGGCCAGTGCTCTGTCCCAGATCATGATCAGGGCATCCTCTATGGATGCCCCTACTGCCCCTTGACCACAAGACCCTATTAATAGAAAGCCATTAGCTTTTCTGAAAGGAGCTGGCTTTGCTGCACCATAATAATAGTATTATTGTTAGTATTATTATTATTATTATCATATCTATTGAGTGCTTGTTATGTGCCAAACCCTGTACTAATCACTGTGGTAGATGTAGGTTTATCAGGCTGGACACAATCCCTGTCCCACAGTTTAGGGAGGGAGACCAAGTATGCAAGCCCATTACACAGATGAGGAAACTGAGGCACAGAGAAGTTAAGTGACTTGCCCAAGTCATCCAATAGGTAAGTGATGGAGCCAGGATTAGAACCTCCATCTCCCAGCTGTGTGCTCTTTCTAGAAGACCACACAGCCTGAATAGACTGCACCCTCATACAGATGCTGTGGACTCAGCCTTTAGTTTAGCCCGCAGCTGGCAGCGTTGCCTTTGATGACCTTTGCCACTGCCTCTGACTCCAACCTCAGGAATAGCCATGAGCGACTGTCAGGGGAAAGAGAAGAGAGGCAGAGAGCGGGGCCTGCCTCCTTTGCAATGCCCAGATTCCCTGGAACAGGCTGATCGGCAAAGGAAGAATTCCTCCCCAGAATGGAACTCATCTGCCTCAGGGGCTGTTGCAGGTCTTGGAAATGTAGGGTGGTTGTTTGCAGAATGGATCCTCTTCTTTGAGTGGCAGAAGTTGGAAAACGTGGAAAGAGCCCTGGGACCTACGCTCTAATTCTGACGCTGCCAGTTGCTTGCTGTGTGCCCTTGGGGGAAGTCACCAAACATTTCTGTTCTTCAGTTTCCTCACTGGTAAAACTGGAATTCAAGACCTGCCCACCCTCCTACTTAGACTGTGAGCCTTATGTAGACAGAGACTATGCCCAATCTAATTATCTCGTACCTACCCCAATGCTTAGTACAGTGCTTGGCTTATGGCAAGTGCTTCACAAATAGCATGATCATTCATTCATTCGATCATATTTATTGAGCACTTACTGTGCACAAAGCACCGAAGTAAGTGCTTGGGAGAAGAGGAGTCTCCACTCCTCTTAGTGGCTTAGTCATGGAAGGCCTCCTGGAGGAGATGTGCCTTCAACATGGCTTCGAAGTGGGGGAGAGCGATTATCTGCCTGATATGAGGAGGGTGGGTGTTTCTGACCAGAGGCAGAATGTGGGTGAGAGGTTGGCGGCAAGTTAGACGAGATCGAGGTACAGTGAGAAGGTTTAGCATTAGAGGAACAAATTGTGAGGGCTGGGTTGTAGAAGGAGAGTATCCATCCATTCATCCATTCATTCATTCGATTGTATTTACTGAGCACTTACTGTGTGCAGAGCACTGTACTATGCACTTGGAAAGTATAATTCAGCAATAGAGAGAGACAACCCTTGTCCATACCGGGCTTGCAGTATAGAAGAGGGGAGACAGACATCAAAGCAAGTAAAAAGGCATCAATATAAATAAATAGAACTATAGATATATAGACATCAAAACAAGTAACATCTATATAAATAAATAGAATTATGGTTAGGTACATATATGCACAAGTCCTGTTGGGTGGGGAAAGGAGGTTAGAACAAAGGGAGTGAGTCGGGGTGACACAGAGGGGAGGGAGAACTGAGGAAAATGGGGGCTTAGCCTGGGAAGGTCTCTTGGAGGAGGTGAGCCTTCAGTAGGGCTTTGAAAGGGGGGAGTGTGATTGGAGGACTTAAGGAGTAAGGACGTTCCAGGCCAGAGGTAGGACATGGGCCAGTGTTCGATGGTGGGACAGGTGAGAACGAGACCCAGAGATAAGGTTAGCACTAGAAGAGCAGAGTGTGGGGGTTGGCATGCAGAAGGAGAGAAGGGAAGTGAGGAAAGAAGGGGCAAGGTGATGGAGATCTCTGAAGCCAATAGTGAGGAGTTTTTATTTTATATGGAGGTTGATACGCAACCACTGGAGATTTTTGAGGAGCGGGACAGGAGGATGACATGCCCAGAAAGTTTCTGTAGAAAGATAATCTGGGCTGCAGAATGAAGTACGGACCGAAGTGGGGAGAGACAGGAGGTTGGGAGGTCAGAAAAGAGTCTGTTGCAGTAATCCAGTCAGGATAGGATGAGTGATTGTACTAACGTGGTAGCAGTTTGGATCGAGACGAAAGTGCAGATCTTGGCGATGTTAACGAGGTGAGGTAGGAGGGGGCAATGATCCTTATTGTAATTATTGTTACTTGCCACTCTTAGGGATAAAGGTTCTGTCAGGGAGAGACCTCAGATAACCAGGCCCAAATGCCAGATTGCTGGCATTCCCAGCAGTTTCAGCCAGGCATCAGAAAGGTCATCTCCCCACCCCAACCTCCCCTGTTGACCCAGAGCTGAGTCAGGGGAGCCCTGATCCAGGACTAACTCTGTTGGTTTTGGGGCCCCAGAGCTAGCTCAGATTCCGTGGTCCGCTCTCAGGCAGGGGAGGGATCGCAGGTTGATTAACCCCACACCCGGTGGGCAGAGCAGAGAGGGTGGTCCGTTCCCCACAGTGATGATGGGGCTGCATCCGGGGCCAGAGGGGCCAATTCCCACCCTGATCCGACCATGCTGGCAACAGCTGGCTTTGTCTCCAGAAGGTTACCTAGGCTCTGGAATAAAAGCTATGCACTCAAACTCTCCCAGACACCTGAAACTCTGTTTTTCTTTGAACTTGTACTGCATGTGTCCTTGTTCAAAGAAAGCAGAATTGGGATCAGACATTAATCTCTCCAGATATCCAAACAAACTCTCCTTATTTTCACTGTGTTGCATCAAGTTGACATATGACGTGCCACGATGTAACAACAAAAAATAACATTGCTCTACAGAACATGCAAGAAATGAAAAACAAATATTTCTTTTGGATCTTGCCGGTGCTCTCGATGAGCAGACTCATCTCTAAATGTCATGGTTTCTTGGAAGTTTGATTCGTAATCATTCAAATGACAATAAAGAGATGGGTCTACGGGGTGGGAGAGTTACCTAATTCCCTGAGCCTATCCCGTTACTTGCCTCTTCCTGCCCTTCCTTTACATAGGCAGAAAAAGTAAAGCAGCATGGCCTAGTGGATAGAGCACAGGCCTGGGAATCAAAAGGACCAGGGTTCTAATTCCTTCTCTGCCACTTCCCTGCTGTGTGACCTTGGGCAAGTCACTTTCATTTCTCTGTGCCTCAGTTACCTTCATCTGTAAAATGGGGATTAAGACTGTGAACTGTATGTGGGACAGGGAATGTGTCCAACCTGATTACCTTGTATCTACCCCAGCGCTTAGAACAGTACCTGGCACAAAGTAAACGCTTAACAAATGCCATAAAAATAAATGGTGCTAGAGGTCTGATTAAGTAATGCTATTTTGGACAATTTCCCTGTTTCCTTCCTTGTTTCCTGGACCCTTTTGAACTACGGTGGAAATCTGGACGAGGGAGGCAGAATTGAGGAACGTGACATCAAGGATCTTTGGAGAAAAAGGGACCTCATTTGGTCACTTTTCACCTCTGAGCATTTTCCCCTCACCCATAGAGGGGTTTGAAACACCCCTATTTTCAAATGTCAGACTGTGACCTCCTCTCTAGATGGTGAACTCAATGCGGGCTGAGAATGTGTCTTCCAACTCTCTTATATTGGACTTTCCCAAGCACTCAGTACCGTACTCTCCACACAGTAAATGCTCAATAAATGCCATTGATTGGTTGATTGATTGACAGGAGGCTGGGATCTGGGAGCACTGATCCAGTTTTGGACTGCAGTTCAGGGAAATCAGGCAACCAAGTGCATTGCTCCCATCAACATAACTCGTCCTCCTGTGCAGTTATCTTCCACCAATTAATTGTATTTATTGAGCGCTTACTGGGTGCCGAGCACTGTACTGAGCGATTGGGGGAATACGATACAACAAAGTTGGTAGACACGTCCCCTGCCTGTGTGACCCACCTGTCTGCTGTATGACCTTGAGCAAGCCACTTAACTTCTCTGTGCCTCAGTTACCTCATCTGTAAAATGGGGATTAAGACTGTAAGCCTCACGTGTGACAACCTGATTATATTGTATCTGCCCCAGCACTTAGAACAGTGCTTGCCACATAGTAAGCACTTAACAAATACCATAATAATAATATTAATAATGGGCTTTTGGTCATTTGGTCAATGGGTTCTAAATGTATAATGTAGAGGACCAGACAAGGGAATCTCAGGGAGAGTGGGGAGGGTGGCACCTCTGGTCTCACCACCCCTGCCCCTGTTTTCTGTTTGGTGTAATCCCTGGGGCAGATCATAGAACCAGGGGGGCTATGAGACCTTGTTTAGCCCTCGTCTTCTGCATTAGAGTCACAGGGCATGCGGTTGGGAAGAGACATTTCCAGCAGAATTCAGTGAGCTTGCAAAATGTGGTTAGAAAAGCTCCAGAATCCTGCTCAGTCCTTGCACATCAGATTGTTGACTTGGAAAACCATCCGTCTCTCCCCATGATCCTGGGCAGCAACCCCACCGTTCCCTCCCGGCTGGCATACGGGACCCCTTCCGGTTTGATAACTCTGCTCTCCGATGTCTCTCATGCCGGTTTTGATCTTGCTCTTGTTTCTCACTCACCTACAGAGCCCGGAGTTTGCACCGTGTTCGGAGATCCCCACTACAACACTTTTGACGGACGGACATTTAACTTTCAGGGAACGTGTCAATACGTTTTGACGAAAGACTGCTCCTCCTCTGCCCCGCCCTTCCAGGTGCTGGTGAAGAATGATGCTCGCCGGACACGTTCCTTCTCCTGGACTAAATCCGTGGATCTCGTCATGGGCGGGAGCACGCTGAGTTTACAGCAGCACCTCACCGTCAAGTGGAACGGAACCCGGATTGCCCTGCCCTCTGAGACGCCCCAGTTTCAGATTGACCTTGATGGCTACCTGCTGAAAGTGACCACCAAAGCAGGTGTGATCTCCTGGAGTCAGGCCGCTGGGGGCCTGGCGCCATCCTCCTCCTCCTCTTCCTTAATCGGTCGGTCGGTAGTATCATCCTCTAGCCAAGCAGCATGGCCTAGAGCACGGGCCCGGGAGTTGAAAGGATCTGGGTTCTAATGCCGACTCCCCTATTTATCTGCAGTGTCCTTGGGCAAGTGGCGTAACTTCTCTGTGCCTCAGTTCCCCCATCCATAAAGTGGGGATTAAGACTGTGAGCCCTGTGTGGGACAAGGACTGTGTCCAACCTGTTTATCTTGTATCTATTCCAGTGCTTAGAACAGTGCCTGGCACATAGAAAGTGCTTAACATCATCATCATCATCATCAATCATATTTATTGAGCGCTTGCTATGTGCAGAGCACAGTACTAAGCGCTTGGGAAGTACAAATTGGCAATATATAGAGACAGTCCCTACCCAACAGTGGGCTCACAGTCTAAAAGGGGGAGACAGAGAACAAAACCAAACATACTAACAAAATAAAATAAATAGAATAGATATGTACAAGTAAAATAGAGTAATAAATATGTACAAACATATATATATATATGTATATGTATATTTATATATACAAAATATATATATATATATATATATATATATATATACAGGTGTTGTGGAGAAGGGAAGGAGGTAAGATGGGGGGGATGGAGAGGTATTAACAAATACCACAGTTCTTATTATGAAGCTTGTGGCGGGTAGGGAATGTGCCCATCATATGGTTTTATCGCATTCTCCCAACTGCTTAGTACAGTGTTCTGCAAACATTAAGTGCCCAATAAATAAGATTTACTGATTGGACTGCAAAGCACTGTACTATGCATTTGGGCAAGTACAAGACAGTAAAATTGGGTAGTTGCGATCCCTGCCCAAAAAGAGCTTAAAATCTACAGGTGCAGACAAGCATTAAAATAAATTACAGACAGGGGAAATAGAAAATATGTAGCAGTGATGTGGGCCAAGCACTGGAATAGATTCAAAACAATCAGTCTCTGCTCGCAGTTAAAGTAGGAGGGAGAATGGGTATTGAATTCCCATTTTACAGGTAAGGAAACTGAGGCACAGAGAAGTGAAGTGACTTGCCCAAGGTCACACAACAGACAAGCAGCAGAGCCAGGATTAGCCTGACTCCCAGGCAACGTGCTCTTTCCACCAGGCCAGGGGTGCTCAGCCTGAGTAATTAGAGGCCTCTCGGGGATGCTTTGTGGGGGTGTGGCATTGCATCAGGCCCGCTCAATGGGCTACTGTCTCTGAGGGTACTAGCCAAATGGCTTCCACATTTTGTCTCATTCTCATGCTTCAGCGGCCACTGCATTCCCCAGATTGGCCCGGGCCCGTGTCCTGGTGCCATTCTGGGCTGTAAACAGGGTGCAATCTGGAAGCCTCAGACATCATCCGGCTCTGCCTCGTGTGGTTCTCCGTCTGCCAGAAAGGAATGCTGTCTAGTGAGCACCTTTCCACAAAACCAAGCAAACAAGCAGAGAGACACCCCTCGGGCTCAAAAGAGGCGCGGGAAGCCAAGGGGCCCATGTTTGAATTACCCAGAAGCCCCTCCACGGCTAACAAAAACAGGGTCTGCGCAGCAACTAATAATTATTTCCCAGCTGTGGGTGTGGTTGTGGGTGTCTGTCTACACACATCTGTTCCCCTGCTCCCTGTTCAAAGCCTCGACAGCCAGGATCTCCCTTTGAGGGTATGGGTGTGACCACCAAGGCAGGACCAACACGCCTTGCTTCCGTGTGGGAACACCGAGGCGATCTTCTGGTTGGCTGAAGCAGCTTTTCTGAAAAAGCCGGCCACTGTGGGGCCTTTGCCTTGTTTGACCATTGCCCCAACAGGACATTGCCTCAGAAAGGGCCGAGAAGCAGCGTAGCCTAGTGGATAGCGCACGGGCCTGGGTTCTAATTCTGACTCCGCCTCTTGTCTCTTTGTGTGACCTTGGGCAAGTCATGTAATGTTTCTGTACCCCACTTCATCTCTGCAGTGGGAAGGGCTCACCTCCTCCAGGAGGCCTTCCCAGACTGAGCCCCCTCCTCCCCCTCCCCATCCCTCGCCTTACCTCCTTCCCCTCCCCACACCACCTGTATATATGTGTATATGTTTGTACATATTTATTACTCTATTTTACTTGTACATATTTAGTCTATTTATTTAATTTTGTTAATATGTTTTGTTTTGCTGTCTGCCTCCCCCTTCTAGACTGTGAGCCCGCTGTTGGGTAGGGACCGTCTCTATATGTTGCCAACTTGTACTTCCCAAGTGCTTAGTACAGTCCTCTGCACACAGTAAGCGCTCAATAAAGCAGCGTGGCTCAGTGGAAAAGAGCACAGGCTTTGGAGTCAGAGATCATGGGTTCAAATGCCGGCTCCACCAATTGTCAGCTGTGTGACTTCGGGCAAGTCACTTAACTTCTCTGTGCCTCAGTTACCTCATCTGTAAAATAGGGATTAAGACTGTGAGCCCCCTGTGAGACAACCTGATTACCTTGTATTCCCCCAGCGCTTAGAACAGTGCTTTGCACATAGTAAGCGCTTAATAAATACCATTATTATTATTATTATTATAAATACAATTGAATGAATGAATGAATGGGAATTAAGACAGTGAGCCCCATGAAGACATGGATTGTATCTAACCTGATTCAGTTAGTTTGTATCTAGCCCAGTGCTTAGTACAGTACCTGACATATAGTAAGAAGTTAAAAAATACGATAAAAAAGAGCCACTCGATTTCTCCTGTTCCGTGTTTATATAATTATTAACCTCGTCATCATTAATTGTTAATAATTTTAGTATTTGTTGAGAACATATACTATTAAGTACTTAAGCAGATGGGACACAATTCCTGTGCCACAGGAAGCTCACGTCGAAGTAGAAGGGAGAACAGAGAAGCAGCATAGCGTAGTGGATAGATGAAGGGCTTGAAAGTCAGAAGGTCATGGGCTCTAATCCCGCCTCCACCACGTGTCTGCTGTATGACCTTGGGCACATCACTTTACTTCTCTGTGCCTCAGTTACCTCATCTGTAAAATGGGGATTGAGACTCTGAACCCACTGTGGGACAGGGACTGTATGGAACCTGATTTGCTTGTAGTGTGCCAAGCTTTACAGTGCTTGACGCATAGTAAGAGCTTAACAAATACTATTTAAAAAAAAAAGATATTGAATCCCCATTTTACAGGTGAGACAACTGAGGCCCGGTTAAGTTAAATGACTTAACCAGGGCCAAACAGCAGGCAAGTGGTGAGGCCAGGATTAGCGTTATCAGTGATATTTATTGAATACCTACTTTGTGCAGAGAACTGTACTTCGCACTTGAGGGATTAGAACTCAGGTGCTTTTTTCACTGGGCTGTGCTCCTTCTCTCCTTCCCTCAGGCTCTGGGGGAATTCATCCATCATTCGATGACAGGGGCTCAGGTTGGACTCTTTGAGTGCAGTGGGGACCAATAAATCAATCTTTCATTAGGGAGGCTCAGGTGCAGGTTTTTAGCCTGGGTCCCACCTTGGGGGCCAACACTGATCATGAAGCAGCCTAGCTTAGCGGTTAGAGCAAGGGCCTGGGAATCAGAAGGTCATGGGTTCTAATCCAGGCTCTGCCACATGTCTATTTTGTCACCTTGGGCAAGTCATTTAACTTTTCTGGGCCTCAGTTCCCTCATCTGCAAAATGGGGATTGAGAGTGTGAGCCCAATGCGGGACAGGGACTGTGTCCATCCTGATTAACTTGTATCTATGCCAATGCTTAGAACAGCGCTTGGCACACAGTGAGGGCTTAATGAGTACCATAATAATAATAATCGTGGCTGAATGCAAGGCATGGTGACTGGGGTAATGCTGGTGAATAGGAATTCGGGCAGCATGTTTTGTAGGACACGGAAGTTTCTATTTGTTCTCTCATGACACCGTGATGGCCGATGGGGGTGATTGAGTCTGTCCTCTGTCACTTTCTTTGGGAGGGCAATTTTTGGCACCTGTCCATCCTCCCTTGTTTTATGTCATCAAGTCTCCTCTGACCCATAGCGACACCATGGAATATCTCTCTCAGATTGCCCCACCTCCAATCGTTCTGGTAGTGGATCCTTAGGGTTTCCTTGGTCAAAATACAGAAGTGGTTTACCATTGCCCACTTCCGCGCCATCCTTCCTGCAGCAAGCAAAATCCCAGGGTGGAGGGCCCAGCTCAGGCCTCTCTCCCTCTTCAGAGTCGAGGTGGCAACATTTTGTGTCCTTTGTAGAACAACACAGCCAGGCCAGGACTCCAGGACAGTCATTCACAGCCTGTGGGGGGGCTCATTGACTGCCGGCTGAGCAAATTGTCTTCACTTGAGGCAGAATCAATTAATGGGTCAGTCTCAATCATATTTATTGAGCACTTTCTATGTGCAGAACACGCTACTAAGCTCCTGGGAGGGTACAATATAGCAGAGTTAGTAGACAAGTTTCCTGCCCATAATGAGGAGGTACAGCATGGCCTAGTGGATAGAATATGGGCTTGGGCTGGGTTCTAATTCTGGCTCTGCCACTTGTCTGCTCTGTGACCTTGGGCAAGTCACTCCACTTCTCTGTGCCTCAGTTACCTCATCTGGAAAATGGGGGTTAAGATTGCAAGCCCCATGTAGGATAGGGACTATTTCCAACCTGATTTGCTTGGACTATTTCCAACCTGATTTGCTTGTATCCACCCAATCGCTTAGAACAGAGCCTGGCACATAGTAAGTGCTTAATAGTAATAATTATGGAATTTGTTAAGTACTTAGAATGTGCCAAGCACTTTTCTAAATGATGGGGTAGATACAAGGTAATCAGGTTGTCCCGCGTGGGGCTCACAGTCTTAATCCCCATTTTACAGGTGAGGTAACTGAGGCACAGAGAAGTTAAGTGGCTTGCCCAAGGTCACACAGCAGACAAGCTTAACAAATACCACAATTATTAATATTATTAATGAGGTTCTTACTGTTAACGAGCTAACAGAAGGCACTGAATCCCTCACAGCTCAGAGGCATGGATTCTGTCTACCTGAACAGCCTGCTTCATTAAGGATTATCTGTTCTGGGCTACTTTTGGGTGGGATAGACTTACCAAACGGAACACGATTCCAGGGATTAGACCTCTCCAAAAAGCCAAGCCAAACGCATAAGCATCTTATTCATATCCAGTCTGGGGAGGCAAGATGGATTGTATTATGGTATTTATGTTCAGTTTTCAATTTTCCCCTCAAATTCATTTCTGTGAATAATTCTTTGAGAGCCCATAATGCCCAGCTTAACTGCTTCCCCAATTAGCTTGCTGGCTCCTGCCTCCTCTTAATTTTCATACTGACCCAGTCGATCAGTGGACCTGGTGAACTGCCCAAATACTTCATTTAAAGACCACCTCAGAGCATCAACCTCTAAGCTCGAGTTCATTATCTTGAACATAAGTAGCTATCTACCCATGGAACCATCAAGACGCTTACCTCAACAAACAGGACAGAGTTAAGACATAGGTTTTATGAAAATAATAGTAATAATAATTATGGTATTTGTTAAACGCTTACTATGTGCCAAGCACTGTTCTAAGCACTGGGATAGATAAAAGGTAATCAGGTTGTCCCACATGGGACTCACAGTCTTCATCCCCATTTTCCCGATGAGGTAACTGAGGCACAGAGAAGTTAAGTGGCTGTCCCAAGGTCACACAGCAGACAACAGGCAGAGCCAGAATTAGAACCCACGTCCTCTGACTCCCAAGTCTGCGCTCTTTCCACTAAGCCACACTGCTTCTCTGGCTTAGTGGAAAGAGGACTTACTGGAAAGAGCATCCTTAGTGGAAATGGGGCTAGGTTAGTGGCTTGGGAACTCCCTGAATACAGGGGTGTGAAGAACCCAGAAATACTAAGAGCAGTAGAGGAAATCCTAAGAAAGGAAGCATAAATAATGATTATTTCATTCTTTACTGCTGTGACAATCTGTCGCCACAGCTGGTAAGAGCTTTTTTTTTATGAGAAGAGAGAAAAAGTGAACTAGTTAATGTGGCTGGACTTTCTTGTCCAGAGCACTTCCTTCTCCTTGGAACAGATATCAATCAACCAGTCAATCAGCATTATTTAATTGACCGCTTACTGTGTGTAGAGCATTGTACTAAGCACTTGGGAGAGCACTAGTGAATTGGTGGACATGTTCCCTGCTCACAATGAGCTTTACTGGATTAGTAATAATACTGATGGCATTTGTTAAGCACTTACTCTATGCCAGGCACCATACTAAGTGCTGAGCAGTAATTGTGGTGTTTGTTAAGCGCTTACTTGGTGGCAGGCACTGTACTAAGTGCTGGGGCAGACACAACAAATCGGGTTGGTAGTGCAACTACCTCACGTAAGTTCTGTGCTATAAACTCTGTTTTAGTCATGTGGCACGAGACTCCATTTAACAATAATAATTGTGATATTTGTTAAGCATCTGTTAGGTGCCAAGCACTTTGCTAGGCACTGGGGCAGGCAGAATATAAGCAAGTTGGAGCTGGTCTGTTACCCACACGGGACTGACAGGATAAAGGGGAGGGAGAAAAGGTAACTTTTCTCCAATCTGTAAGGATAAGGAAGCGTGGGAGGCCCAGAGAAGTTAAGCAATTTGCCCAGTGTCACACAGGAGCCAAAGATCTCAGGCTTTCCAGTTCTGTGTACTTTCCACTAGATTACACTGTTTGCTCCCTCCAAACTCTGAATGGGGCCGAGGGGATACGATAACACTCTCACTTGAATACTCTGAAAAAGCTCAAAATGCAAATATCAGCTCTTTGGAGGTTCGGGTCTCTGAACCACCATCATTTCCCTGATGTGATTGATTCCTATTTTGCATTCAAGTGGCAGGGGTTGGATTTGAGAATTGCATTCCAGCCCCTGATCAGCATTCCAACTGATGGAGTCCAGGGTGTAGGCTAACCCTTCTGCGGTCTGCCTTGGATCTGTTTCATCCTGATGTTGCCATCTATCCATTTGAGAAGGTTAAATCCCCCAGCTGCCTCCTGCTTTCTGGTTCAAGGCCCAATCTCTCTCCCCTTTCCTGGCCTTTATGATTACCAGCTTCCCCTGATCTCCCAGGGAAGCAGTCTCAAAGCCTTCCCAGAAAGGGAATCCAGTCGCTCTTTGCTGTGGCTCAGCTGGGCTCTGGTGAGAACAAAATGAAAGACTTGTCTCTGGGAGAATCTCAAAGGGATAGATATGAGAGGCACGTGGGGAACAGAAACTGTCTGTGCCATTAACCAAGTGCCATTTTTTCAGGCCGTAATCACATATTGAAGAGGCCACTTCTCTTTAATGTGACGGTTACGGAGGGATGGGGCTGGGGGAGTGTTTCACAGCAGGAGGCTACTTGAGCATAAATCATCTTTTACTCTTCCACCTCGTTTGCCCTCTGTGTTCCCCTGAGCCTCAGGAGTTTAGAGAGAGCTAGTGCGTCCCACAAAACTCCGGGAATATGATCACCCACATAACTGGCTGTGCTTCACAGCTCACGGATCGCATGGCCCTGGGCTCTGTCCCTGGCAGTGACTTGAAGCAGGGTGGCTTTAGTGGATGGAGCACGGGCCTGGGAGCCAGATCTGGGTTCTAATCCCGGATCCACCACTTCTCTGCCGTGTGACCTTGGGCAAGTCATTTCACACCTCTGGGCCTCAGTTACCTCATCTGTAAAATGGGGACTAAGAGTTTGAGCCCCACATGGGACAGGGACTGTGTCCAACCTGATTAACATGTGTCTACTCCAGTGTTTAGCACATAGAAAGTTCTTAACAAGTACCATTATTATCGTTATTATTAACCAAATGCTGTTTGCTGGACATTTGCCCTTATGGCTTTGGATATCCATCCAACACCCATTACTTTTTTCCCCCCCTCTCCATTATTTTTATAAATGGTACTTGTTAAGTGCTTCTGCTGGCAGAAGTGCTTCTGGGGCAGATGCAAGAAAATCAGGTTGGACACAGTCCCTGTCCCACATTGGACAGTCTAAATCGGAGGGAGGAGGATTTAATCCCCATGTTACAAATGTTTCTCATTGAGAAACAGGGAAGTTAAGTGACTTGCCCAAGGTTATTCAATAATAATAATGATGATGATGATGATGATGGTATTTGTTAAATGCTTATGAGGTGCCAAGAGCTGTACTAAGAGCTGGGGTGGATACAAGCAAATCAAATTGGACGCAGGCCCTGTCCCATGTGGGGCCCAAATCTCAATCCCCATTTTACTGATGAGGTAACTGAGGCACAGAGAAGTGAAGTGACTTGCCCAAGGTCATGCAGCAGACAAGTGGTGGAGCCCAGATTAGGACCCATGGCCCCTGATATTTCCACTATGCCATGCTGCAGTGGAAGAATTAAGATTACAACCCAGGTCCTATGACCACCCCCCGGGCTCTTTCCACTAGGCTGCCCTGCTCCTCCATCTCTAACTTTCCCACCAGTGATGCAGCATGGATAGAGCACAGGCCCGGGAATCAGAAGGTCAGGGGTTCTAATCCTGGCTCTGCCACTTGTCTGCTGTGTGACCTTGGGTGAGTCACTTCACTTCTCTGGGCCTCAGTTACCTCATCAGTAAAATGGGGATTGAGATGTGAGCCCAACATGGGACAGGGACTGTGTCCAATCCGATTTGCTTGTATCCACCCCAGCACTTAGTACAGTATCTGGTACGTAGAAAGTGCTTAAGTACCACAATTACTAAAAGAGTACAAACCTGGGAGTCTGAGGACCTGGGTTCTAATCCTGACTCTGTGTATGTGTGACCTCGGGCAAATCACTTAACTTCTCAGGTTCCTGAGCTGTGAGATGGGGATTCAATACCTGTTTTTCCTTCGTCTTAGACCGTGAGCCCTGTGTGGGGTAAGGACTATGCCTGAGTTTGTAACTACCCCAGCGCTTAGCACAGTGGCTTGGCCCATAACAAATGCCATTATTATGGACTGCTTGTCCATATATCTGTTCAAACTCCTTTTTCCCTTCCTGATATTTTTGTGCATGCACAACTTCCTGAGAGAATGTTGTTCATGTGTTTTCCACTTCACTGGGGGAAGAAACATTTCATTTTATTTGTTTGGAATGCCCCTGCCCCCCCCAAGAGCTGCCCTGCCAACGCTGTGAGTTTTGGTGAACCAGAATTCTGCATTTTCCTTGGCTTCACCCTACCATGCCCTGAGGTGATTCTTTGTCCGGGAAATAACCGACCTTTGAAAGCCAAATCCCTTTACTTCTGAAAACTCTAACCCTGCAATATCAGACAAAGGTACTTCTGGCCTGAAAAATAAAAGTGTTTATTGAGTGAATTCTGCACTCAATCTCAAGCAGAAGCATGTAGTACAGTGTTCTGCACAGGGAAAGTTCTCAGTTAATACCATTGATTGAAAGTTCTCAGTAAATACCATAGATTTCCAGCATCTCGATTTAAACAATGGCATTTATTGAGTGCTTACTTTGTGCAGTGCCCTGCACTAAGCACTCGAGAGAGTACAATTCAAAATAGTTGTATTATACTATTTGGGCTCCTGGAAACCCAAAAATCATTGGTGTCTGAGTCCCCTGGGCATGGGGTGATGTCCACAGCCCAAATCACAGGGCTTGCAGGGATGGGGGCTATCAAGAAGTTTGGAAGGTAAGGTCATGGACAGCAGCTTGGGGGGGACCCGTGAAGCATGAGCCAAAAGGAAACCATGAGTTTCTTTTCCCTTCCCTTCCCCACCAGGCTTGGAAATCTCCTGGGACGGGGACAGCTTTGTGGAAGTCACGGCCGCCCCGCACCTGAAAGGCAAACTCTGCGGGCTGTGCGGAAACTATAACGGGCACAAGCGCGATGACCTAATCGGAGGAGACGGGAACTTCAAGTTTGATGTGGACGACTTCGCTGAGTCTTGGCGGGTGGAGTCGAACGAGTTCTGTAACCGGCCCCAGAGGAAACCGGTGCCCGACCTCTGCCAGGGCACAGTCAAGGTCAAACTCCGCGCCCACAGGGAGTGCCAGAAACTCAAGGCCTTGGACTTCCAGACCTGCCACTCCACTGTAGACTACGCTAACTTCTACCGGTATGTACAGCCTCTGGTGGGCAAGGGATGAGGGAGGAGAGGAAGTGTCTGGGCCCGAGCCCTTTATCCAGCCCTGGAGAGGCCCAGCTGGGGAGACCAGCGGGCAGGGACTGGCTGACCTGATAGTGAAAGACTTGTGGAAATTGCAGGGTCACTGTGGAGGTTTGGCTCTGCCCTAGGCAATCCGGAACCCTGGCCCTTCCCTGTGGCCCCAAACAGGGAGAATTCCTGTTGTCTTTGGGTGGAGACTCTAAACTGTATGCTCATCTTCTAGATTGGAAGCTTGCTGTGGGCAGGGAATGCATCTGTTAGAGTGATAATAATAATTATGGTACTTGCTAAGTGCTTACTCTGTGCCAGGTACTGTGATAAGGGCTGGGGAAGATACCAGTTATTCAGGTTGGACTCAGTCCCTGTCCCACATGGGGCTCACAGTCTTCATCCCCGTTTTACAGATGAGGTAGCTGAGGCACAGAGAAGTAAAGTGACTTGCCCGAGGTCACCCAGCAGACATGTGGCAGGGCCGGGATTAGAACCCAGGTCCTTCTGACGTCTAGGCTCATTCTCTACCCACTAAGCCATGCCGCTTCTATTGTTATAGTGTACTCTTCCAAGCATTTAGTACAGTATTCTGCACACAGTAAGTGCTCAATAAATGCAACTGACTGACTGACTGAATGATGAGAGCGGTTTGGCCTCAGGGCTGGTGCAGTAGCTTTCTGGTGGCCGTGTGGTCCTTGAAGATTTGGGGATTTCCTCCTCAGCAGCTGTTCCCCGGGGAAAATCCCCAAGGAGCACCTTGATGAACACCAAAAATCCATCCTCGTGTTCACCGCCTCCCCTGCCCCCTAAGGCAGAGATGGCCACCCTCAGACCGTGACTCTGTGGGTATCCTGGTCACACTCCCGCCTGACCACTGTCCAGATTCAGACCTGGGCTATCTCTGTCAGTAGGAAGCCAAGCAAGGGGAATTCCCTGGGCCTCCCCTTTGAGGAGCGCAGCTTCCAAAAGATGTTCCCTGCTCCACCTCCGCCGATCAGTGGAGATTCAGGGCCTCCCAGAGGTTCAAGACCCAAAGTCTGAACCGTCATGGGGCTTCCTCTCCCATCCTCACACCATCCCTGTGAAAAAGGGTGAGGAGGGTACTGCTATCTGCATTTTATAGGTGATCATCTGAGGCCCAGGGAGGTTTAAGCAACATGCCTAGGGTCACTCAGAAGGTGAGTGGAAAAGGTGGGACAAACTCTAACCTCTTAGATTCCTAGCCCCATGCTCTTCTCCCTCACCGAACCTTTAGGATGGTGGGGCCAGGGAGCATGTCTACCGATTTTTTTATAGTGGCCTCTCCCAACTGCTTAGTACAGTGCTCTGCAGGAAGTAAGTACTCAGTAAATTCCAATGACTGACTAATTAAGCAGTGTGACTAAGTGACAAGAGCATGGGTTTGGGAGTCAGAAGATGCAGGTTATAATCCTGGCTCCACCACTTAATAATAATAATAATTATGGTATTAAGTGCTTACTATGTGCCAAGAACTGTTCTAAGTGCTGGGGTAGATACAAGGTAATTGAGTTGTCCCACGTGGGGCTCACGGTCTTTATCCCCATTATACAGATGAGGTAACTGAGGCACAGAGAAGTTAAGTGGCTTGTCCAAGGTCACACAACAGACAAGTGGTGGAGCTGGGATTAGAACCCACATCTTCTGATCCCAGGCCCGTGATCTTGCCACTAAGCCACACTGCTTCTCTCTTGTCTTCTCTGTTACCTTGGGCAAGCAACTTAACTTCTCTGTGCCTCAGTTAACTCATCTGTAAAATGGGGATTAAAACTGTGAGCCCCACGTGGGACAACCTATCCTGTATCTACCCCAGCGCTTAGAACAGTGCTTGGCACATAGTAAGCACTTAACAAATACCATTAAAATAGCAAAATCACCTTTAGAAATATTGAAACTAGTATTAGCATTATTAGTATCTATTAAGCACTTACTGTGGGCAGAGTACTCTGCTGAGTGCTAGGAAAGAATAAACAGGTGGGAATTAGACTCCATCCCTATTCCACAGGGGATGGGGGTAGGGGTGTGGAGCATTCTCACGATCCTAGGGTTTAAGTGGGAAGAAGGAATTGGAGGCAGACACATCAGGAATGATGACACATTAAAACGCCAAGCAAATAGACAAAATAGGCTCAAAGTCTCGGTGGAGATGGAGGAATTTGAGAGAATGCCTGACCAATTTTCTCCCTGGCCTGGCAGACCCAGAGCTTGCTGGGAAGGGGGACCCTTGCTCATGGGATGGAAGGCAGTGCTTACACGGTACTTTTCTTTAGCGAGGATGGAGGGGTCCAAGTGTGCTTGGGAGCACCCTTCTTTCCTTTGCGTCTCTTCTGATGTCATCAAGGAACATTTACAGGTCCCTTGGAAGACAGCACAGCTACAGAATGGGTAAATCCCACCCAGGCACTGCTGATGGAAGGATGACTACCTTGGGTGGAACTTGGTGGAGGCAGGGAGAGTGATACAAAGAAATAGCCAGAACTTCCAGTTCCTTAATGCTGTTCCAAGTGCTGTACAATCAATGGTATTTATTGAATGCTTGCTGTGCGCAGAGCACAGAACTAAGCTCTTGGAAGAGTACAATTCAAGAGAGTTGGTAGATATGTTCCCTGCCTACAAGTAGCATGGCCTAATGGAAAGAGCATGGGCATGGAAGTCGAAGGACGTGAGTGGTAGTCCTGGCCCTGCCATGACCTTGCTTTGTGGCTGAGCACGTCAGTTAACGTCTCTGTGCCTCAGTTCCCTCATCTGCAAAATGGGGATTCAAAACCTGTTCTCCCTCCTACTTAGACTATGTGTCCTATGTGAGACTCACTGATTACCTTGTGTCTAATTATCTTACTACAGTGCTTGACATGTAGTAAGCGCTTAACAAATACAACTATTTATTATTATAGTCTAGAAAGAACTATATAGCGTCTGAAATCAACTTTGGTCAGAAAGGCCCCCTGTCTGATAATTTGGCTGATAATTTGTGAAAAATGTGTTCAGCGTTTCTCAAAATCAAGATATCTGGGGGAATTCTAGGATCACACAGTGACTTCTAGTTTTGTAATGAATGCCAAAAATCAGTCAGTGGTACTTGCTGCTGATTCTCCTGCGGACTGTAGTTTCCGTTTCTACTCTGCAAGAAAAAAAAGTGTCAGTATTGGACAGCTAAATTCCCTTAAAGCTTCTGTATGTGTTCACAACAGATGCCAACTCACCTGCCTAGGACACTTTTCATATTTTATGTACATATTTTTAATTATATTTTATAAATGATTTATTTATATTAATGCCCCTCTCCCCCTCTAGACTGCAAGGTTGTTAAGAGCAGGGAATGTGTCTGCTTATTTTGTTGTACTGTACTCTCCCAAGCCTTTAGTACAGTGCTCTGCACATAGTAAGTACTCAAGAAATACGATTGATTCATGTTTAAGAAATGGTTTTCAGGCTTGTCGATTTTCTTGTTTCCATTCAATTCCACCTATCACATCCTTATTTGGTTTGCAAATAGCATACTTAAGACAATGTAATGAAAATGATTTGGTTTAATTAATTAACTGTGAGCCACATAATTTCATTATCACCCATGTTGTAAGAGCTCTAATTGGCTGCACTGTAACTCAGCCCCTGCTGTGCTAATTGATGGGGCTCCAATTATGATCTGGTATAAAATTATTCGATCTTTTAAAGTAGTGATTCCCTGTAGTAATTGAGGTGTGGGAGTGGTCTTCTGGTCTGCACGTATCTACCCACTCTGCGTCTCATTCAGTCATTCATTCAATCATTTATTGAGTGCTTACTGAGTTTAAAGCACTGTACTAAGTGCTCGGGAGGGTACAATGCAACAGTGAGCAGACACATTCCCTGCCCACAGTGAGCTCACCATCTACAGGGGGAGACAGACATTAATATACATAAATAAAGGAAGAAGGAAAGGAAGGAAGAAAGAAAGAAAGAAAGAAAGAAAGAAAGAAAGAAAGAAAGAAAGAGAAAGAAATCATTTATTCATTCAATTGTATTTATGGAGCACTGTACTTACTGATACATATGTATGTGGTGTGGGGCTGGGAGGGATGATTAATGAAGGGAGAAAATGAAACAGAAGGGAGTGAGAGGAGAGGAGAGCTTAGTCAGGGAGGGCTTCTTGCCTTCAATAAGGTTTTGAAGGGGAGGAGAGCAGTTATTTGTCTGAAAACGGTAACTGGGTTGTCACTGGGCCCCAAGAGAGGTTCCATTTACGAACAATAAAGAGTCATTTCAGGGTTGCTCACCTTCAGGCAGTGTTACGGAAAAATCCTTTCCAATCATTGTATCCCTTACCTTCCCGATATTCCCCAGAGAAGTTAGGAGGCTCCGGGCCCTAATTTGCAGGTGAGTTAGCTGAGGCCCCGGAATTTCAGTGAACCTGCTCTGGGCTCTCAGAGAACTAGGGGTGGAATATCTGTGATTCCATTTGGGAAAGTTTGAGCATCAAAAACCAGAGAGCATTTTGGGAAGGGTCAGCCTGGGGCTGGAGGAGATGTATTGCATTTGGTTAACGAAGGATGACTTTGGCTTTGTTGTTTTTCAGTACTCCAGCCCTGAGAGGGGGGAATTTCCCATTTTACAGATGAGAAACCTGAGGCACCTCTTGAGGGTCACTATTAGATGAGGGAAGAGCTGGGATGCTCCCTCTCCTGTCTATCAGGCTGGAGACAAGGGTCTATGTTTAGGAGACTTTGGCAACCGAGAGTTTTCTCATCCCCTTTCCCTGCATAATCCTGAGACTACATTGGGAAACCTGAAAAAAAGAAGAAAACCTGACTAGTTTTTGTCCATTTCTCTGCAGTATCCAGTGAAAGGCTCTTTGAGTTTTTTCTTCCTTCATCTCTCCTGAATCCACTCCTCATTCTGGATCGATCAATCAGTCAATGAATCAGTGGGATTTATTGAGCTCTTTCTGTGTTCACAGCACTGTATTAAGCACTTGGGAAAGTACAATGCAGTTTGTGGAGTTAGTAGACATGTTCTTTGCCCACAAGGAGCTTGCAATCAAGAAGGGAAGGCAGACATTAAAATAAATTACAGATCGGGGAAATAGGAGAAAATAAGGATATGAACACAACGGTTGCAGGGATGAAGAACTGGGGAGACTCCAGAAAATACTGGCTTCCTCTCAGTCTTAACGCAGGCCTCATTCAAGAACAGAAGCCTGTAAGTTAGTGTTTAGGCCTTGGGGTAGCATCTGATAAGCAGAGAGATGACAGAAGGACTGGTGAGAAGAGGCAATTCTCTGCCCCTCAGAAAGTGCCAGAGAGAAAATAAAAATTATAATTATTATTATTATGGTATTAGTTAAGCACTTACTATGTGCCAGGCACTGTACTAAGTGCTGAATTAGATACAAATAAGGTTGGACACAGTCCCTTGTCCCACATGGGGCTCGCCGTCTCAATCGTCATTTTAAAGATGAGGTAACTGAGGCACAGAGAAGTTAGGTGACTTGCTCAAGGCCTCACAGCAGGCAAGTGGCAGAGCAGGATTAGAACTCTTGACTTCCAACCCCATGCTGCTTCTCTGAGGTCCAACCTTATCGAGATCCTCTCCTGCCACCCCCACAGAAAGAAAGAACACAAGGGACCCTGGATTCTGGGTCGAGGTAGAGACCCAGCAGACTGCTCCCTCAGTTTCCCTCATGTGGCTACTCTCTAGGGACTAGGTAAGGTGAGCTGCCGGCTGGGACGTCAGTGGTTTCGCAGCAGCAGGGAATTTTGGGAAGAGAGCGTACCAGGTAAGTAGAGGAGCGAGAGACCCAAGGAGCCTGTGAAAAATACAGCTTGGAAAGGCATATTCCTCCTGCCTCAGGAATTTGTTATATAAACTCTGCACTGCGCCTCCAGGAATTCCAGACAACTGAGATCCAAAATGCCATAAAGCCAATAGATTTATATCACCACCGCCCCCATTATTATGAAGTTAGGCTAATCCACAGTATTTGGAAGCCGCTGGGCTCTCATCAGCATTAGCATCACTTGTGGTAGAGGATTCTTCTTCCCATCAGGGATATTTAATGCATTTCCAGGTTGAACCTATGAGCCAGTCCAGCGGGGAGAGTACCAGATTTCTGTCAGCTTTCCCTAGAAGTTTCAGAAAATGTACCAAATATTCCAGAATTGACACTGTCCCAGCTAAATGGGTCAGGTACTTTGTACTGACCCCTTCCCCCGACACACATACACACACACACACACATGACACACATATACACAAACACACACTCACACACACACTACCCCTACTCCCTTTAAATGTTTCGCCCACTATTTCCAAGTTGGTGTTTCTTCAGTCCACTCAGTCTAGGTACAATGACATTCCATAATGTTGGAGGACTTTAACTCCACACTGTCCTTCTCCCTCTTCCTCTAGACTGTAGGCTCACTGTGGGCAGGGAATATGTCTGTTGTTGTATTGTGCTCTCCCAAGTGCTTAGCACAATGGTCTATGACTGACTGACTGAATGAATAAATGAACACCCACTATCATAGACCCAAGGGAGAAGAGGAAGAGTCAAAAGCTTGAGCTGGTTTTCCAAGGTCTCCATAAGAAAGATTCTGGTCAATCTCCTAATAAGACAGATCAACCAATTAATGAGACTGAGAGGACTTGCTGAATTAGATTAGACATTACCCTGGATCAAGTGTTGGAGTTTCCAGGGTAGCTTCCACTTCCTTCCCCATTCTATCTCCCTTTTATCATGTGAATCATCTGGATTCCTTCTGAATTAAGCGCTCCTCCAGGAGTGACCCTGGCCCAGGCCTTCCCCCTCCAAAATCTGGGGGGCATTTATTTAGCATGATTTTTAGGTTAGTCTAGGGATACACTACCAAAATGCTGGCAGATGGAAGTGGGACATTCTGGGAGAGATGTGTCCATGGTGTCGCTGTGGGTCAGAGATGACTCGGCATAGAACAAGAGAAAGGGTGTCTTTAAATCATTTTTTCTGCTCCCCATATTATATTTACTATGCCTTTCTATGTACCCTATTTTCTACTACCTGGTGTACTCTCCTATGTACTTAGTACAGTGCCTTCCACAAAATAAGTGCTGAATAAATACAACTTGCATCTGTGTGTCTGCCAAAATAGAGGGAGCTCCTATTTGGAGGTCGACCGTCTTCTGACAATGTAAAAAGTGTCTCCCTGGCACGATTTTAAAAATAACAATAATCGTGGTATTTGTCAAGCACTTACTATATGCCCAGCACTGTATTAATCCCTGGGGTAAGTACTGGTCTGACACCATTCCTGTCCCCCATGGGGCTCACAGTCTAAGAAGGAGGGAGAACAAGTATTGAATCCCCATTTTACAGATGAAGAAGCCAAGAGTTAAGTGACTCACCCAAGGTCACACAGCAGGTAAGTGGTGAAGCCAAGATTTGAACCTAGGTCCTCTGTTGGTCTCAACCCTGTGGGCATCCAGTATGTCACTCGGAAGCTCAGTCCCTAGTAAATGAAAACAGACCAACCACCCCATCAGAGACTCTGGCCTAATGGCAAAATTTCTGGGGTTAGCAAGTCTGAGGCTGAAAGGGACCCCTAGAGGTCATAATAGTAATAATAATAATAATAATAATAATAATAATAATAATAATAATAATAATGGTATTTCTTAAGTGCTTACTATGTGCCAAGCACTGTTCTAAGTACTGGAGGTTACAAGGTGATCAGATTGTTCCACAGGGGGCTCACAATCTTAATTCCCATTTTATAGATGAGGTACTGAGGCCCAGAGAAGTGAAGTGACTTGCCCAAAGTCACGCAGCAGACATGTGGCGGAATTGAGATTAGAACCCATGACCTCTGGCTCCCAAGCAGATAATATTCACAAAGGTATCTGCTGAAGGAGAAGCCTCTTTTGACCCCCAGCAGAGTAGATAGAGCACTGGACTTGGAGTCAGAAGGTAATGGGTTCTACTCCTGGCTCCACCGCTTGTCTCCTCTGTGATCTGGGCAAGTCGCTTCATTTTTCTGAGCCTCAGTTACCTCATCTTTACAGTGGGGATTGTCCCATCTGATTTGCTTGTATCCATCCTGGCACTTAGAACAGTGCCTGGCACATAGTAAGTGCTTCACAAATACCATAATAATAATTATTGTTATTAAAGGAAGCAGCTGAACCTGCATGCCCCTCAGAGGGGAAGATCCTCTGAGAGCTGAAGTCTCTGTCTTGGCAGGCAGTGGTGGAAGGTCTCTGCTCCGGAGCGTCTCTCCTGCCCAGCCCAGTGAAATCAACTGAAGTATGGAGCACTGACAGTGGAAAGAGAACGACAGAGACACAGTGAGAGAGCCAGAGAGAGAAGGAGAGGGAAAATCAGTCACATTTATTGACCACTTACTATTTGCAGAGCACTTCACTTTCATGAATTCATTCAATCGTATTTATCGAGTACTTACTGGGTGCACAGCACTGTAATAAGTGCATGGGAGAGTACAAAATAATAAACGGGCACATTCCCTGCCCACAATGAGCTTACAGTCTAGAGGAGAAAGTACAAGATAACAGAGTTGTAGACACACTCCCTCCCCCACAGTCTAGAGAGGAAGACTGACACTAATGTAGATTAAAAAATTAATGGATACATGCATGCTTGCTGTGGGGCTGAGGGAGGTGAATAAAGGGTGCAAATCCAAAGGGTGTTGCAGAAAGTAATGGGAGAAGAGGAAATGGGGTTTAGCTGGGGGAGGCCTCTTGAGGAGATGTGCTTTTAATAAGGCTTTGAAGGTGGGGAAAGCGATCATCTGTCTGATACGAAGAGGGAGGGCGCGAGGGAGGGCACTTCAGGCCAGAAGGAGGACACGGGCGAGGGGTCGGCAGTGAGATAGATGAGATTGAGGTACAGTAGGTTTGAGAAGGAGAGGAAGAAGGCTGGAGAGGCTTCTACATTCCTGAGTCCTCCTACGAGCTGGTTTGGGTTTGGAGAATATCCCCGAGCATTAAAACCAAAGCTCATATGTGAAAATCAACTAATGAAAGGCATTTTTCTCTTGGCCGGGTAGCCAGAAGGAGCAGCGGGGGAGACCGTTAGCTGATCCCGGTATTCAGGGTCTCAGATGAGGGGCTCGGCTCTGCCAGAGAGGATTGTGCGTGCCAGGGCACGTCAGCAGCTGCTGTGATGGCCGTGCGCTCCTGGGAGCAGGTGGGGTTGGACTTCCCTGCTGACAGGTGGGTGCTGACCTGCTGGGCTGTCCTAGCAGAGAATCCGAACTGCCTCCTCTGTAGCAGAAGTCTCTGACCGCCTCCCATACCTGGGCAGCACTGGCCTCTCCCAGTCAGCCAGTCGGTTGTATTTATTGAGCACTTACTGTGTGCAGAGCTCTGTACTGTGTGCTTGGAAGAGTAAAATAGAACAAAAAACAGACCTGTTCCCTGCCCACAGTGAGCTTGCAGGCTAGAGGGGGAGACGGACATTCATATAAATAAATCAATTACAGGTATAATAATAATGGCATTTATTAAGCGCTTACTATGTGCGCAGCAGTAAAGTGCCTAGAGCGTGGGCCCGGGATTCAGAAGGTCATGGGCTGCTGTGTGACCTTGGGTAAGGCACTTCACTTCTCTGGGCCACAGTTACCTCATCTGTAAAATGGGGATTAAGAGTTTGAGCCCTGGGTGGGACAGGGATTGTGTTCAACCTAACTTGTATCTATCCCAGTGCTTGGCACATAGCAAGCGCTTAACGATTACCATAATTATTATTATTATTATTATTATCACAAGTGCTGTGGTGCTGGGAGTCCGGGTGAGTAAAGGAAGCAAGTCAGGAAAATACAGAAGGGAGCGGGTGAAGAGGAAAGGAGGGTTTAGTCAGGGAAGGCCTCTTGGAGGAGATGTGCCTTCAGTAAGTCTTTGAAGGTGGGGAGAGTAATTGTCCTTTGGACAATTCCAGGCTGGAGGCAGGATGTGGGCGAGGGGTTGGTGGTGAGTTAGATGAGATCAAGGTACAGTGAGGTGGTTTGCATTAGAGGAGCCCCCAGGATGGTTGGGCAACGTTTCCCCGGTTCTAATTCCGGCTCTCCCACTTGTCTGCTCTGTGACCTGGGCAAGTCGCTTTACTTCTCTGTGCTTCAGTTACTTCATCTATAAAACGGGGATGAAAACTGTGAGCTCCTTATGAGACATGGACTGTGTCCAACCTATCTTGTATTTACCCCAGAGCTTAGTACAGTGCCTGGCACATAGTAAACACATAACAAATACCATTAAAAATAAAAAAGAGGAATTTGAGAGTGGGAGGCTAGAGGCAAAGAAGATGTGCCAAGGATGATCTTGGGTCCTGGCTCTCTCTGTCTCAAGTTTCCAGCATCTGTCTTGACTCCTGCTCTCCCTCGTTTCACAGTACGACTGTGGGGAACATGTCTGCCAACTCTCTTGTATGTTCTTCCCCAAGCATTTAGTACAGTGCTCTGCACCCACTTCTTGTCTCGTCTTATGCCGTCAAGTCATTTCCGACCCATGACAACACCGAAGGCACATCTTTCCCAGAACGCCCCTCCTCCAACTGCAATCGTTCTGGTAGTGTACCCCTAGAGTTTTCTTGGTCACAATCCAGAAGTCGTTTACCATTTCCTCCCTCTGCGCAGTAAACTTGAGTCTCCCCCCTCGATTCTCTCCCATGCCACTGTTGCCCAGCATGGGTGAGTTTTGACTTGTAGCAGATTGCCTTCCACTCGCTAGCCACAAGCCAGGAGTAGAATGGGTAGGCCTCTGCTTGACTCTCCCTCTTGTAGCTGAGACTGGTAGAGTACTGGAAAAACCCCAGGCTGCACCCAATTAACACTCAATAAAAATAATTGATTAATTGAAGACCCACCTCCTCCTTGAGGCCCACCTGTCTGAACTGCCACATCATGGCTCCTGAAATTACTTATGTGAATCTGTCAATAATGGTATTTACTGAGCATCTACTCTAAGCAGAACACTTGGAAGAACACATTACAAATGACTTAGTGAAAATGACCGTGTCCACGAGGGGCTCACAGTAAATTTCTGTATAGCTACAGTCTGTATGTATTATAAGTTTAACATTCATTTCCCTCATGTGTAGAGGCAGGGTAGGTTGGTACTGTTTCTTTTACTAATGTTACATGTTCCCAAGACCCATGCATATAGGCGCTCCATAAAATGATCGTTATGATACTGGAAGAATCCCACAGCACTTATGTACATATCCATAATTTATTTGTTTATATTAAAGTCTGTCTCCCCTTAAAACAGTACGCTCTTGGTGGGCAGTTACCTCATCTGTAAAATGGGGATTGATACTGTGAACCCTTCATGGGACAGGGACTGTGTCCAACATGATATGCGTGTATCCACCCCAGTACTTAGTACAGTGCCTGGCACATAGTAAGCACTTAACAAATACCATAATTATTGTTATCATTATTATTATTATTTCTAACTGCTTGGAAAAATACAGTGGATGCTCAAGATGTGTTCCCTGCCCTCAAAGAGTTTGCACTGTACTAAGGAGCAGCAGATAATAATAATAATATATGTGGTTTTTATTAAGTGCCTACTACGTGCCAGGCACTGTATTAAGTGCTGGGGTTGACACAAGTAAATTGAGTTGGACACAGTTCCTGTCCCACATGGGGCTCACAGCCTCAATCCCCATTTTACAGATGAGGTAACTGAGGCCCAGAGAAGTGAAGTGACTTGCCCAAAGTCATGGAGCCAGAGGTGAAGCTGGGAGAAGAACTCATGACCTTCCAACTCCCAAGGCCTGTGCCTTAACCGCTATGCCAAGCCTCAAGCAGGATATCTGGGCATCTCCTTCCAGACGTAGACGGCAAGCTCCTCTCTCAACTGTAAGCTCACTGTGGGCAGGCAATGTGTCTGTTTATTGTTGTGTTGTACTCTCCAAAGCACTTAATACAGTGCTTTGCACACAGTAAGCACTCAATAAATACGGTTGAATGAATGAATGAATCAAGCGTGGCTCAGTGGAAAGAGCACGGGCTTGGGAGTCAGATGTCATGGGTTCTAATCCTGGCTCCGCCACTTATTGGCTGTGTGACTTTGGGCAAGTCACTTAACTTCCCTGTGCCTCAGTTACCTCATCTGCAAAATGGGGATTAAGATTGCGAGCCCCACGTGGGACAACTTGGTCACCTTGTATCCCCCAGCACTTAGAACAGTGCTTTGCACATTTTAAGTGCTTAACAAATACCATCATCATCATCGTCAATAATTCAGGTAATGGTACCAGATCAAAAATGTAAGAAGAAATTGATGTAGCCTGCACAGGGCCAAATGCAGGACATAAAGAATGGTAACAGGTTTCCAATCAATTAATGGTACTAATTGAGTGTTTACTGTGTGTACATCACTGTATTAAGTACTTGAGAGTGTACAGTGGCACAGAGTTGGTAGACACGTTCTCGTTGTGAGCAGGGAATGTGTCTGTGTATTGTATTCTCCCAAGCGCTTAGTACAGTGCTTTGCATGCATTGGTAGACATGTTCTCGTTGTGAGCAGGGACTGTGTCTCTGTTTTATTGTATTCTCCCAAGTGCTTAGTACAGTGCTCTGCATGCAGTAAACCCTTGGGAAATACAATCAAATGAAAGGAGCTTAAATGCACAAACCAGGTAGCAACAGTGCTCGTTGACACAGATGGTGGGAATGAAGATAGCATTCCGGAGTCAAAAATTCATTCTATAAGCAAAGCAGTCAGCCAGCGCAAAACGTGGAAACATTACTTGAAATTTCCATTCGTAGCACTGTGATGGTAAAAACGTTTCTGTCAGATGTACAAGTTCTGAAACAATGCATTTGGCCATCTGACCACGGACCATTTCCGGAGCTGGATACTGGCTTTTTACTGTTGTGCGATGTGAAGATTTTCTATCTATTGAGTTGGAAGATCTGACAGACTTCGCCAGCCCGCTGCTGAAAGAAAACTGTTTCGTTTTTAATTGCGCTTTCTAGGATAAGGGTATTGTAAACATGATCTCTCGATCGGAAATATTATGTTGCAGTCATTATACACTTGGGCAGCTGGGGATGTGAAGTGTTACATATTTCATGTGTGTTAAGCTCTTGCTATTAAGCTTGAATACAATTACAGTTTGTTTCACTTCCTATGTCATTCGAATATACTTTACACACTAGGAGTTAGAAATATCTGAACATTCTTGTAGATTTATTTATTTATTTTCCCTTATTTATGGTATTTGTTAAACCCTTACTATGTGTCAACAAGATACAAGTTAATCAGGTCGGACACAGGGGGCCCACAGTCGAAGTAGGAAGGAGAATAATTTTTCATTCATTCATTCAAACATATTTATCGAGCCCTTGCTGTGTGCAGGGCACTGTATTCAGCCCTTGAAAAGTACAATACAGCAGTGAAGAGAGTCAATCCCTGCCCACAACGGCCTCACAGTCTAGAAGGGGGAGACAAACATCAATACAAGTGAACAGGCATCAATATAAATAAATAGAATTATAGATATGTAAGTTCTGGGGGGTGGGAAGACGAGGGGGAAGAGCAACGGGAGTGAGTCGTGGTGACTAGGAAGGGTGAGGGGAGCTGAGGAAAAGGGGGGATTAGTCTGGGAAGGCCTCTTGGAGGAGGTGAGCCTTCAGTAGGTTTTTGAAGTGGGGAAGTGTGATTGTCTGGAGGATTTGAGGAGGGAGGGCATTCCAGGCAAGAGGTAGGATGTGAGCCAGGGGTCAGTGGTGAGACAGGCAAGATGGAAGCATAGTGAGAAGGTTAGCGCCAAAGGAGCGGAGTGTGTGGTCTGGGCTGTAGGAGGAGAGAAGAGAATTTAGGGATGAGGAGACAAGGTGATGGAGAGCTTTGAGGCCAATAGTGAGGAGTTTTTGTTTGATATGGAGGTGGATAGGCAACCACTGGAGATTTTTGAGGAGGGGGGGTGACGTGCCCTGAACATTTCTGTAGAAAGGTAATCCGGACAGCAGAGTGAAGTCTGGACTGAAATGGGGAGAGGCAGGAGGTGGGGAGGTCAGATAGGAGCCGGATGCAGTAATCCAGTCGGGATAGGATGAGTGATTGTACTAAGGTGGTAGCAGTTTGTAGAGGAAAGTGCGGATCTTGGCAATGTTATGAAGGTGAGAGGGAAGGATTTGGTTTTGAATCTACATTTTATAGTTGAAGAAACTGAGATACAGAGAAGTGAAGTGACTTGCCCAAGGTCACCCAGCAGGCAACTGGCAGAGCAGGGATGAAAACCCAGGTCCTCTGATTCCCAGGCCCATGCTCTTTCCACTAGGCCTTGCTGCTTCCCATAATTTCAGTATTGTTCATGTAGATAATACTGAAATCATCCACCTCTTAAAGGTCCTGAAAAAAAAAATTCTAGGCTCATTCAAAACTAAACAGCTTTGCATATATAATGACTTTAGCGTGATAAAAGTCAAGAAATAGAAAATTGGCACAGAAAGTTCCTTTACGCAACACAACTCTGTACCATACAACACTTTACAAAGCTCTTGGGAGAGTCCAATATACCTCTCTATTGCATTCTGTACAATTCCTGCATATGGTAAGCATTCAATAAATACCACTGATTGGTTGATTGACTTATAAAGAAGCTCACTGCATTTTGAAGGATGTGCTTTTAAACCCTCAAAACTTCCTAAGACTGATTACTAGTTTTGAAAATAAATGTTGACCTTTGGGGTCTAAAAGAGCCTAAGGCTGGTTGAAAGGAGATTGTGCAAAAGTCTGAATGAAAACGGGGCAAAATCAGAGAAGCTGCTTGGCTTATTGGAAAGAGCATGGGTTTGGGAGTCAGAGGTCATGGGTTCTAATCCCGGCTCTGCCACTTGTCAGCTGTGTGACTTTGGTCAAGTCACTTAGCTTCTCTGTGCCTGTTACCTCATCTGTAAAATGGGGATTAATACTGTGAGCCCCATGTGGGACAACCTGATTACCTTGTATTCATTCATTCATTCATTCATTCAATCGTATTTATTGAGCGCTTACTTTGTGCAGAGCACTCTACTAAGCTCTTGGAAAGTATAAGTTGGCAACATATAGAGACAGTCCCTACCCAACAACGGGTTCACAGTCTAGAAGGGGGAGACAGACAACAAAACAAAACATCTACCCTAACGCTTAGAACAATGCTTGGCACATAGTAAGCACTAAACAAATATCGTCATCATCATCTAAACTGTAAGCTCACATGGTGCAGGGAGCATATCTACATACAATATAATCAGTTCAGACACAATCCCTAACCCCCATGGCTCTCCCAGCCTAAGGGGGAAGGAGAATAGGAATGTAATCCACATTTTAGAGATGAGGAAAGTGAGACACAGATCATTTAAACGACTTGCCCAAATTCACACTCCAGCAAAGCTTTGGAGCCAGGATTAGAACCTGAGTCTCTTAACTCTGTTCCGTGCTCTCCCCATGAGGCTGTGCTCCTTCTCCAAGAAGCTGCTGGAGAAATCCACCCATCCCAATTGTTTCTCTTTGGTAGCAGCTAGGAAAGAACAGGCTCAATCTGTGGTGACCACTCAGGATGCTTTAGACCCAGTGAATAAACTAGATGCCCACACATCACCAGGTACTGTTTGGCCCCAACATGCAAATTCAAAAGAATCTTTCTGAGGAGATCTTGGGATACCTAGAAAGAGTGGGTGACCTTTCATTTCCAACAGCCCCTCCCTCAGAAGACAGATAAATCACCAGTATTAACTTCCTTCTATGAGAAAAGGGCTCCAGAGGAGATCCTGGATACTATAGACTAGTCTCACTTCTCTCTTGGGCCAATTGCTCGAATTGTAAAGAAAGTTAAGGATCAGTGAGCACTTTGGACAAAAACCTGTTGTGGAAATCAGTCTGGTTTCTGTAAATGGAAGCCATGCAAAAAGTCAGGCACTGCCTCAGTTTCCACTTGAATTTTTCCCCTGGAATGGAGGATCTTGGGTATGGTCAGGGAATGCGTCTACCAATTCTGTTTTACTCTCCCAAGTACTTAGTACAGTGCTCTGAACACAGTAAGCATTCAATAAATACCATTGATTGAGTGATCTTTCAGGATGCTAGGGACAGAGAAAGCAGCATTTTGCTACTTCCCTGATCTGGCCTACTTTTTTGTTCACCCTTAAATCAATTTGGGGCAAAATTGAATGCGGGCCCCCAATCCATGGTTCTAATGGTGTGGCAATAATCCCCTTGGAGAGTTAGTTTGCAGTTATCAGTCCCCACCATAACCAGAAAGTGAAATGGCATTCATTTTCTGTCTGTTCAGTCCTCTGCTTCTGGTTCGCTATGCTCAGGAGGAGATCCATTCCACTTTTTCCCTGATGCCCAGGTCTTTGCGTTTCCCCCCGAAAACTGGCAATATGTTCAGGATGAGGGTTTCAAAAACCAAAAGAACAAAGCCCCAGATAAGCTGTGTCCAGCCATAGTCTGCTGACCCAGAATTCTCCGTGGCATTCCGAAGGGACACGATGTCCTTTACTTCGAAACCCAAGTATGTATTCTGAGGCCTTTTCATATTTTCCCTGAAACAATGCACTTAGAAATGGAATATCCTCAGGGGCAGGAGTGACAAGAGGTTTTTTTGCCTTAGGGAAGCATTAGTCCCTTGACTTGAGCAAGTGCCTCCTGAAACTCCATCTGAGTTTCCTTCCAATGAAGTCTAGCATGAGATTATTTGCCTCGAGTTTTAAACCTGGAGCAATCCCCTCGATACTTCGTAAACTTGATTCTGGCATGTCTCCTCTCTTCCTCTTTCCTTTCCCAATGATGGGGAGATTGGGGCCTGTAGAGAAACAGATCTGCGAGGAAGCTCTGGGAACACACTGCAGTGTTTTTCGTTTTTCTTTTCTTTTTTAAGAGCCGGGGCTGGTAGGCTCCAGGTGCGGCCATGGGAGAATATATTTCCAGGTCTACAGGGCTGCCAGAAAGAGTGATCCCTTCCCTGGGGTAGTTTGCAAAGTGAGTCATGAGAGTGACTGCGTAGTAAATACGGCCCAGGAACGAATGCACGGAACTATCCAGGGGTTAGACTGACCCTGAGGACCACCAAGGAGGTGTCCAGCTGCGGACAGGTGTCCACAACTGGAGGTCGTGTTTCTTCTGGACAACTGGTGGGTTGTTGCCTTGGAAATCGTGTCCCCTTGGAATGCTCTCCCCCTTGACCTTTGGGCCAAGATGACCCAGTTCATTTCCCCCCCAGAGAAGCTGTGTGGCTTAGTGGATAGAGCACAGATCTGGGAGTCAGAAGGACCTGGCTTCTAATTTCGGCTCTGCCACATGTCTGCTGTGTGACCTTGGGCAAGACACTTCACTTCTCTGGGCTTCAGTTAGCTCATCTGTAAAATGGGGATTAAGATGTGAGCCCCATGTGGGACAGGGACTGTGTCCAACCTGATTAACTTCTATCTACCCAAGAGCTTAGAACAGTGCTTTGCACATAGTAAGCACTTAACAAGTACCATAATTAGTATTATTATTATGTGCCCGAGGCTCTGTGGTGACAGGGATTCCAGTTAATCTAGGAAAAGGAAGTGTGGCACTTCCCAGCAGTCCAACCTACCGCTGCTCATATGGGGCTGTAATTAGGGGCAGCAGCACCAGAAAATAGTCAGTCAGTCAGTCCTATTTATTTAGCACTTATTGGGTGCAGAGCACTGTACTAAGCGCTTGGGAGAGTACAATATAACAATAAACAGACACATTCCCTTCCCACAGTGCGCTTTCAGTCTAGCCCAAAAAGTCACTTCCTTGAATGTCCTTAGTCCCATGTGGAGGGATCCCCACCCACCTGAAGGGCTGACCTGTTTCTTTTTTAATTTTCTGGGGTTTTTTAATGGTATTTGTAAAGTGCTTCCTATGAGTCAAGCACTGTTCTAGGCTCTGGTGTGTGAGACAATCAGATGTGACACCATCCCTGTCCCACAGAGAGCTGACAAGTATGGGGATGAACAGGTATTCAACCCTCACTTTACAAATAATAATCATAATTCTGGTATTTAAGAGCTTACTTTGTGCAAAGCACTGTACAAAGCTTTGGCATGGACATCGGGTTGGACACAGTCCCCATCCCACGTGAAGCTCACAGTCTCAATCCCTGTTTTACTAAAGAGGAAACAGAGGCACAGAGAAGTGAAGTGACTTGCCCAAGATCACACAGCAAAGTGGTGGAGCTGGGATTAGAACCCACCACCTTCTGACTTCCACGCCTGTGCTCTATCCACTATGCCGTGCTGCTTCCCCCAGAGAGAAGTTAAGTGGCTTGCCTTTCCACACTCCCCACCGGCATAGGGCCTGGGGCTGGGAAAGGAGGAGAAGAGCTGTTGAATTCGGCTGGGCTGGGCTCTGGCGGCTGAAAACCATATTGTGGATCAAAGGGGGATGTGAGCAGTTGATTTGTCGACATCTGCCATGGAGGCTCACTGGACCTGAGGGATTCCTCAGAGGTGATCCCAACCACGTGCGGCTGATGTCGGCTGTCTTAATTACGCATTGCTAGTCTGCCTTCTGGATTTGTTTCCCCTGTGTGGGTGTCTGGGTGAGAGAAGGGGTGGATAGGGGGTGGTGGTGTGGCAGCCCGACTCTGAGGGAGCCTCTGTTTTGGCACAAAGCCTGGTGGAGCTGTACTCCCAACGTGCTCTGCTTTAGTCCCAATAGTGAGGTGATGGTAAGGAGAGACAGGAATTGCTGGATGGGAGGAAAGCCAGAGTAGTGAAACTGTCAGGAGAATTTTATGCGGCTCTGAAGCATCCTTAAGAGCTGGGGCTGGATTGCGCGTGCACTGTTGAAATCAGTGCCCTTTTCTTGATCCAAACTCTCCCAGGCGTGGCTCGGGAGTGCGGCTGCTATTGGTCCTTCCTTCCTTCCCCGCTCCTGCTGGTCCAGAGTTCATGAGGATATCGCTTCCAAAGCAAAACAGCCAGAATATTGCCCCGGGGTGTTGCAGAGATAATTGTTTCTGCGCAAAGAGAATTCACACTGGAGAGTCAGCACCAGGCCTGGCCTACCAACTTCGGACAAGGGGGAGCTCTAAAATCTGGGCTTGTTTCTAGGAAAGGGTCAGACCCTCTTCTTGGGGAAAGAAGAGACAGGCTCCTTTACTGATTCCCTTTTAGTTTCATCACCTTCCCCAACAAAACACTCTTTTCCCCAACTCCCTCTTCCTTCTGCATTGCCTATACACTTGTATCTGTACCCTTTAAGCACTTAATATTCACCTCACTTTCCCAGCCCCACAGCACTTAGGTACTTATCCATAATTTATTTTAATGTCATTCTAGCCCTCCAGGCTATAAGCTTTTGGTGGGCAGGGAATGTGTCTACCAACTCTGTTGAATTTGGACTCTCCCAGGCACTTAGTACAGTGCACAGTAAGCAGTCAATAAATACCAGTGATTAATTGATGAATCCCTGCAACCACATTAATCCAAGCGCTTATCCTAGCCTGCCTTGATTACTCCTCTCTGCCTTCTGTCTCACCACACTCCAGTCCATACTTCACTCTGCTGCCCGGATCATTTTTCTACAAAAATGTTCAGGCCATTTTTCCCCACTCCTCCAGAACCTCCAGTAGTTGCCTATTCACCTCCATATCAGACAGAAAGTCCTTCTCATCAGTCACCTTTAAGGCACTCAATCACCTTGCCCCCTCCTACCTCACCTTGCTACTCTCCTACTGCAATCAATCAATCATATTTATTGAGCGCTTACTATGTGCAGAGCACTGTACTAAGCGCTTGGGAAGTACAAATTGGTAACATATAGAGACAGTCCCTACCCAACAGTGGGCTCACAGTCTAAAAGGGGGAGACAGAGAACAAAACCAAACATACTAACAAAATAAAATAAATAGAATAGATATGTACAAATAAAATAAATAGAGTAATACATATGTACAAACATATATACATATATACAGGTGCTGTGGGGAAGGGAAGGAGGTAAGATGGGGGGATGGAGAGGGGGACGAGGGGGAGAGGAAGGAAGGGGCTCAGTCTGGGAAGGCCTCCTGGAGGAGGTGAGCTCTCAGCAGGGCCTTGAAGGGAGGAAGAGAGCTAGCTTGGCGGATGGGCAGAGGGAGGGCATTCCAGGCCCGGAGGATGACGTGGGCCGGGGGTTGATGGCGGGACAGGCGAGAGCGAGGTACGGTGAGGAGATTAGCGGCGGACGAGCGGAGGGTGCGGGCTGGGCTGTAGAAGGAGAGAAGGGAGGTGAGGTAGGAGGGGGCAAGGTGATGGAGAGCCTTGAAGCCCAGGGTGAGGAGTTTCTGCCTGATGCGCAGATTGATTGGTAGCCACTGGAGATTTGTGAGGAGGGGAGTAATATGCCCAGAGCATTTCTGGACAAAGATAATCCGGGCAGCAGCATGAAGTATGGATTGAAGTGGAGAGAGACACGAGGATGGGAGATCAGAGAGAAGGCTGATGCAGTAGTCCAGACGGGATAGGATGAGAGCTTGAATGAGCAGGGTAGCGGTTGGGATGGAGAGGAAAGGGCGGATCTTGGCAATGTTGCGAAGAACCAAGAAACAGGGGTCAAAGAGCTGCATTTCGGGGAAAGTGATCAGGGAGGCAATGAGTGACAGAGCTCTTTCAACCACATAAGGAACAAGCTGCTTTTCCCTTTTAGGCGAGCGGTCCTCTGCTCTGGCTTCTTTCTAACAGAATCAGGGCCGGATGCTCGTGGCCATTTTCCTAATCTTTTGAAAAAAACACTCTGCGATTATCTGCCAAAGCCTCAGCGCCCGTGCCATCTGTCATCCTGCAGATGCTGATTCGGTCTGAAAGCAGAGGTCAAGCTGAGGGCTTGGCTCTCTGTCCCTTGAATTTAGAGTTCAGCTTTATGGAAGGGAAATGGAAAAACAGTCCTGCCTCACCCCCAGGGTTTCTCTCTCTCATTTTTCTGGTGTTTGTCCCCGAGTGCCAGGCCGCTGCCTTTGTGATACTGCCCCTCTGCCACGTGGAAGCCTTCCTCTCTCTCTGTCTGGTCTACATTAGCCTGGTATGCCCAGACCCTCGTAGAGCATGCCTTGAGACATTTGCCCATCTCCAGCTTCGAAAACAGAACAGTGACCCTTGCGGAAGCGCTTAGTACAGTGCTCTGCACACAGTAAGTGCTCAGATTGAATGAATGAATGAATGAATCCCACCCCTCAGCTTCCCCTCCCCAATCTCTTGAGCGATGCCACATTTGGGGATGGCTCAGGGCAAATCTTTCCCACTAGCTAATCCACCACCACTCCCTAATGACCCTTTCCCATTCCAGTTTGCTGAGCTGGAAATTTGGGGACAGGAAGTCAGATCACAGTCATGGCCCTGTCCAGGCCCTGGGGAGAAGGGGACCTCTTTTTCCTTGCCAATAGAATGTATCTATTTGGCCAAAGATAATTATCAGGCTAATTCACCCTTGAAGAAAAAAGTGAGAGGGAAAGAAGGAAAGATGGGTCACATTTCTCAGGCTAGCTTTCTACACAAATCATATTCACCAGATTCACCAACTCAATCCTTCTCTTCACTTCACCTGTCCGTGTCCAGGGATCATTCTAGTGCTTCATGACTAATATCCCACATAACCCACTGTCGATTCCTTCCCAACAACATCAGCGCATTGCTGGGCAATCTGTATTCTGCAGTGGAATACTGCATTCATTTTCATTTACTTGATGGATTTTAGTTCTAGCATCGATTGGTTGGACTAATGATCGGGTGTATCTAGAAGATTACAAACTCCTTGAGGGCAGGGAGCCTGTGTTTAATTTTTATTGTACTCTCCCAAGACGTCATCTTGCCTTCACAAACTTCCTCAAATCTGGACCACTACGAAATGCTACAGATTCTCAAAGATACCACAGCCATCACCATCTTCAAGAAGAAACACAAAATGTTAAGACTGCAGAAATCACTGAGTTGTCTTATTTTTCTCTTTTTCTGGCAAGATCCCAGCCAGAGTATTCCTGGATTGTCTTCTGAAGAGTATTGCTGATCAAACATTCACAGTGTCACCATGTGGCTTCAGACCACAACATTGCAGGGGACAGTATCTTTGTCGCATGTCAGATACAAGGAAAAGTTCAGGGAACAATATTGTGGTCTCTACCTACTTTTCTTAGACCTAATCAAAGTATTTGATGCCATCTGTAGATCTGGAAATTACTCACCAAATTTGGCTCCTCAAAATGTTCACCAAAGTTCTGAGACTATTTCACACTGGCCTGCCTGGTAGGGTTACTTTGGGCAAGTCATTTCTCTTCTCTGGGCCTCAGTTCTCTCATCTGTGAAATGGGGATGAAGCCCCACGTGGGACAACCTGATGACCTTGTATCTCCCCCAGTGCTTAGAACAGTGCTTGGCACACAGTAAGTGCTTAACAAATACCATCATCATCATCAAGGGTGCTTTATCTAAGGCATTTTCCATTGCCAGTGAAGTGAAGCAGGGACGGCTAGTAGATCCAGTGCTGTTCAATTTAGTCTACACAGCCAAGTTGGAGGTTGCAAAATGATCAGGCCTTCCTTGACTAAGCCCTCACTTCATCTACTTCCATTCCCTTCTTCGTGGCCCTAACTAACTCCCTTTATTCATCTCCCCTCTCAGCCCCACAGCACTTACCGTATCTGTAATTTATTTATTTATATTAATGTCTGTCCTCGTCCCCCCAGGCTGTAAGCTTGGTGTGGGCAGGGAATGTATCCACTTAGTACAGTGCTCTGCAAACAGTAAGTACTCTTATCAATATAATTGACTGAGTGACTGATAAATCAATTGATCAATCTTATTTATTGAGTGCTTACTGAATGTACAGCATTGTTCTAAGCTCTTGGGGGAGAGTATAGTAGTTGATGAACATGACCCCTGCCCTTGAGGAGCTTACAATCTAGGATAAGAGGCAGACATGAAAATAACTTACAGGTAGGGGAAGCATCAGATTATGAGGATGTATGCATAAGAGCTGTGGTGTGGAATAAGGTATCAAAGTGCTTAGGAGGGAAAGAAAACTGTGTAGGTGATGCAGTAGAGAGGGAAAACGAAGGAGAAGAATGAGAGTTTATTCAAGGAAGGCTTCTGGAGGAGATTCAATTTTAGAAGGGATCTGAAGATGGGGGGAGTGATGGTCTGTCAGATATGAAGTGGAAGGAAAGTTCCAGGCTGGAGAGAAGGACTGAGCAGGGGGTCAGTGGTGGTCAAGGGGAGAGTAAAGCACAGGGGAACAAAGTGTGCGGGCTGGGTTGTAGCAGGAGATGGAGGAGAAATGAAGGAAAAGTCGATGGGGTGCCTTGATTCCACTGTTAAGGAGCATCTGCTTGCTGTAGAGATGGGTGGGTTTGAGGTATCTGAGGAGTGGGGAGACGTGTACCAGATAAGTCTTTAGAAAAATGAGATCTGGATGTATGTTCCGTCCCTCCAGGAAATTAATCCAACTTAACTGTTTTTGTGCGCCCTCCAAAATCCTAGAAACATTTGTTCAAAAATTGCTACATGCAGATTTCTGTGCCCTGAAAGTACACACCCAGGAGGACTCACCACTGATTTCATACCACTTTACTGAGCCAACCAGACATTTAGGGCTGATTATGTCTAAAGAAAACCAAATGACGGAGCAGCCTGCCCCAGGGAAGTGAGCCCGTCATGGGCAGGGATTGTCTCTATTTGTTGCTGAATTGTACTTCCCAAGCGCTTAATACAGTGCTCTGCACACAGTAAGCGCTCAATAAATACGATTGAATGAATGAATGAAGTCATACGAATGACCAAAAATGTTCATAGGCAACACAGAGTCAAATGCTGTGACAGAATTATGTTGTCTAAGCATAACACTGACCCACGGTGCAACAAAAGACAAGGAAGTCGAAAGCCAGCACATCGTCCGGGAGACTGTCAAAAAGAGTGTAGTGGGCTATAGTATCAAGTTGTAGACCAAATGTCAACCCAAAGAGCTGGAGTGTTTTCTAACTGGGTACTACATCTGACTTTTTAAGCAGTTCCATCAGTATCATTTATGGGTCATGCTCAATATTGTATGTCAATATAAAATGATTAACTACAAAGTTCTGGAATGGAGCCAGTCTCCTAAAATCACAGGTAGGCTTACCTCAACACAGCTAAACTGGTGGGGAGGAGACAGGGGAGAAAATGAGGAGGAGCAGGGTACCCAAACCACTATTATATGAAGAGCGGGAATTAGGAAGCCAAAAACAAGGAGGACAGAGGAAGCGTTCTAAGGACAAGGTGAAACTAAGCCTCAGACAGTACAGCATCACAACTGAAAATAGACCAGAAATTCTGCTGCTCTAGACACAGCACCTTACTGCTATTGTTTAAATTTTGTGTATATATCTGTGTTGTGTTTTAATGTTTCTTCATCTCGATGTGACTGCCTCCAATGCCTCCTCCCCATCTCTTCGATGCTTTTAGATACAGGGACCATGTCTCATTCCCATCTGTATATCCTCTCCAAGTGCATAGTACAGTGCTCTGCGTAGACTAAACATTTAATAAATGCAACTAATAATACTAAAGATTATGGTATTTGTTAAGCACTTACTCTAATGCCAAGTACTGTTCTAAGCTCTGGGGTATATACAAGGTAATCAGGTTGTCCCACGTGGGCCTACAGTCTTAATCTCCATTTTACAGATGAGGGAACTGAGACACAGAGAGTGAAATGATTTGCCCAAGGTCACACAACAGACAAGTGGTGGAGCTGGGTTTGGAGCCCACGTCCTCCGACTCCCAAGCCCGTGCTCTATCCACTAAGCCACACTGCTTCACACGCTGTCACAGCACCACTGAAGAGTAGAGCTACCTCCCCTGTCATTTTATATTGGACTTAGATTCGTCAGTTCAGCTTCCAGCTGGTCTGTCTCCTATCCAGCAGCATTGCATAGTGGATAGAGCACGGGCCTGGATGTCAATAGGCCATGGGTGCTAATCCCACCACGTGTCTGCTGTGTGACCTTGGGCAAGTCACTTCAATTCTCTCGGTCTTAGTTACCTCATCTGTAAAATAGGGTTTAAGAGTGTGAGCAGGGACTGTGTTCAACCTGACTAATCTGCATCTACCCTAGTGCTTAGAACAGTGTTTGGCACATAATAAGCACTGAACAAGTACCATAATTGTTATTATTATTCTCTATAACGGATATGATGCCTGACCTCTTTCTGTCCATCATTTCTATTTTCAGTGCCCACGGCCCTATGCCTCAGTTCCTGCCACCATGTTCCATGGCTCAGACACACACATATGTGTCCACAGCAAGATTCCCTAGATCCCTAACTAGTTGCCCTTAGGACAGCAAAGGTCAGCACCTCACAGACACAGGGGCCACTTGGCTCCCTAATCTTCCCAGAGGATCCCTCTCTTTACAACACTTTCAGTGTAGTAGAAAAATCCAGTCCAGATGGTGTTGCGGACTTCCCAGGGTATGAAGCCAGCACCTCCGGCTCCGGGACCAACCTCCATCCCAGAAAACCATCGGAGAGTGGAACACATTCCAAAGAGCCTCAGCACAACGGAGCCATTCCCCGCTCAATCCGTTTCCTCAGCTTCTTCCAAATATCACGGGAACGGTCTGTGTGCAAACCCCGAAAGTGCATGCGCCAGGGATGAGAAAAGCAACAGACATGTTTCTTTTGTGATTTCTAGTACCGGAGCCCAGCTGTTGTTCTCATCATAGAATCCTCTTCCCAACCCCCAGAGACATTACTGTCTCGCTCAGCCCTTAAACCGAGCAGGAGGCAGTCACTGCCTGGGCCTCTCACTCTTCTTCTCCCCAAGTTATTCTCCACACCACACTTAATATTATCATTCAGTCGTATTTATTGGGCACTTACTGTGTGCAGAGCACTGTACTAAGTGCTTGGGAAGTACAAGTTGGCAATATTATCGTACGATAGTAGAATATTATCATTATTAATAATAATAACAATGATAGAGATATAATTATTGTGGTATTTAAGTGCCAAGAACTCTACTGAGTCCTGGGATAGATACAAGATAATCATCTCAGCTTGGCTCAGTGGAAAGACAACAGGCTTGGAAGTCAGAGGTTATGGGTTCTAATCCCATCTCCACCACCTGTCAGCTGTGCGACTTTGAGCAAGTCACTTCACTTCTCTGTGCCTCAGTTCCCTCATCTGTAAAATAGGGATTAAGACTGTGAGCCCCATGTGGGACAACCTGATTACCTTGTAATGAGTGCTTAGAACAGTGCTTGGCACATAGTAAGCGCTTAGCAAATGTCGTCATTATTATTATGTCAGACATAGTCCCTGTCCCACAGTGGCTCAGAGTCTAAGAAAGAGGGCAAACAGACATTGAGCCCTTATTTTACAAATGTCCTCCTTAAAAATGAGGCTACAGAAGCTCAGAGAATTTAAATTACTCGACCAAGGTTGCTCAGCACACAAGTGGAGGGGCGGGGATTAGAACTTGGGTTCTCTGATTCCCTGGATCATACTCTTTCCACTAGGCCACACCGCTTATATTAATAATGATGATGATGATAATTTTGTTAAGCACTTACTATGTGCCAAGTTCTGTATTAAGCACTGGGGTAGATACAGCCAATCAACTTAGATACAGTCCCTGTCGCACACGGAGCTCACAATTTAAGTAGGAGAGAGAACAGGAATTGATTCCTCCTTTAACAGTTGAGGGAACTGAGGAACAGAGAAGTTAAATGACTGTCCCAGGGTCACTACAGGCAGGTGGTGGAGCCAGGATTAAAACCTGGGTCCTCTGACTGCAGGATCTATGCTAGTTCCACTAAGCCATGCTGCTTTTCACTAAGGGGGATGATGGCTATTCATTCACTCATTCAAATGTATTTATTAAGCTCTTACTGTGCACAAAGCATTGTTAAGCACTTGAGAAAGTAAAATACAACAATAAAGAGTGACAATCCCTGCCCACAATGAGCTCGCTCTCTGGGGCAGGGGGAGGGGAGATGGACACTGATACAAATAAACAGACTTCAATATAGGTCCTTGGTGAGAGGGTTCAGTAAACCTGGGAGAATAGACCTCCTTGGTCGTCATCCTCTTTCAAGTGTTTAGTATAGTGCTCTGTACATGGTAAGCACTCAATAAATACCCTTGATTGTTTGACCGATCCATGCTACCTAGCCAGGTATCCTCTGTTTACTGTTAGATCTCTGCAGATCCAGAGCAGATCTGCTGGATCTCTGGAGACCTCGCCAGGAAAGTAATCTTTAATGGCACAAGAGATCATGAGGCAAGAAGGATCACCAGACCCTGCTCTTGTCTCTTTTTGTTGCACTCTCCCAAGTGCTTAGCACAGTGCCCTGTCCACAGGGGACACTCAAACAATTCCTTCGGTTAATTGAGAAGCAGCTCGGCCTAGTGGCAAGAGCACGGGTTTGGGAGTCAGAGGACATGGGTTCTAATCCCGGCTAGGCCACTTGTTTGGGCAAGTCATTTCACTTCTCTGTGCCTCAGTTACCTCATTTGTAAAATGAGGATTAAGACTGTGAGCCCCATGTGGAACAACCTGATCACCTTGCATCTACCCCAGCCCTTAGAACAGTGCTTGGCACATAGTAAGCATTTAACAAATACCATAATTATCATTATTATTATTACCTCAGCACCTAGGACACAGTAAGCACTTAATAAATACCTTAATATTATTATTATTATAGGGGAAGGTAAGCAGGAAATCAAAGAGAGCATGATGGAAACTGAAAGCCCTAAAGTCGATAGTATGTGTTGTTTTGCGGTTCTCACAGTGTATCTCAGGGAGTTTAGTGTCCAAGATGACCAAATCCGTGTCTCCATGGGCAGTCATGGCCAACTTGGGCTTGGTGTTTGGAGTAATAATAATAATGGCATTTATTAAGCGCTTACTATGTGCAAAGCATTGTTCTAAGCGCTAGGGAGGTTACAAGGTGATCAGGTTGTCCCACGGGGGGCTCACAGTCTTCATCCCCATTTTACAGATGAGGTAACTGAGGCACAGAGAAGTTAAGTGACTTGCCCAAAGTCACACAGCTGACAGTTGGTGGAGCCAGGGTTTGAACCCATGCCCTCTGACTCCAAAGCCCAGGCTCTTTCCACTGAGCCACGCTGCTTCTCCAAGGTTTGTTCCAAATAAATTCAGCCAGAAAAGGAATTCCTTTCTATAAAAACCCCTTTCTAAAAATCATCATCATAATGGTCACTAATTGTGGTCTATACTGGGTACTAACTGTTGGACAGAGCACTGTAATGGGTGTCTGTTTTGTTCAGGGCACTGTACTGGGCACCTACTGTATTCCATTTGCAGCATCCGGGGCTGTTTTCTCTTTCTTCTCCTTGTTTGTTGTTCCTTACAGAACTTTTGCTCAAAAAGAGCTACTCCTTTCTTGATAATCAGTCAACAGAATTTATTGAGCGCTTACGGTGTGCAGAGCACTGTACTAAGTGCTTGATAACAGTACAGCATCTTGATCTCTTCATATTTGACACTTTCCCCCATGTCAAAATCTTTTCAAAGACTTCCAAGAAGCCTTCCCTAACTAAGCCTCTTTTCCTTTTCTTCCCTTCCTTTCTGCATTGCCATGACTTGCTCCCTTTAATCATCCCCCCTCCTAGCTCCACAGCACTTACATACATATCCGTAATGTATTTATTTTACACTGTCTGTTCCCCCTCTAGACTCGTTGTGGCCAAGGAATGTGTCTGTTACATTGTACTCTCCCAAGTGCTTAGTACTCTGCACACAATAAGCACTCAATAAATACGATTTAGGTAGTCCAAAGAGGATAGAGGCTGGAGGCAGGAAGGCCAGTGAGGAGATTGATACAGTCTTCCAACAGGAAATGATGAGAGCTTGGACCAGAAGACCTTTCTTTTTACCATCTCCTGCCGCAAGGTTGGCAACTTTCATTAAGGTGAAGGTTCTCCACTGTGTTGGCATGGATCTAGCCCAGGACTTGTTGGATCAGATCTTCCCATGACTGAATTTTGCCCGTTATTCTCGCACGCTGACATCTTTGATTGAAGCCTTGGGCAGAGTTCACTCCTCTCCCATTCCAATCTAGAGACCAATACTCCTCCACAGGAGGCTTCCGTTTCCTGCCTTAGAGTTCATTTCCCCCTCCCCTTCCTCAGTCAACCTCAGCCCACACATATGGTTGCTGAGGGAATTAATTCGCTGTTCTCCCTGAAAATGCCCACCCACACTCAGTCTTCCTCTCGGCTCAACCAACCCAAGGGCTTCTGTCCACTCTAACACTCCTCTTCGTTCGCTGCTCATCTGCCTTGGGTGCTCTGATTTTACCTCAGACCTTTCTCCAGCTCCTCAGTGGGATGATGGCTCTGCCCTTCCTGGTCCAGAGAATGCTGCTACTCTTTCTCCTCCTCCATCCCTGGTCTACCCCGATCCCGGGACTCCAGACTGCCTTAATCCCCGGACCCCAGCCCCTGTTTCCCAGGCACTGATGTGGAACGCTTTGTTTAGAGGGGAAGGGAACTGCAGATATTGCCGGAAAGCCAAGCATCTGCTAATTCTCTTCTGCACCACAGCGCATCCTGTGAGGGCAACCACTACCACAGCCATGGCCACTGGCCCTCTCATTAGTTCTGGCCTGGCAGGCCTCTCCCTTCCCTCTGTGGCTTGGGCCCAGGCCAGGATGGAATGCCGACGAGGCCTGTGGTGAGAGGCAACAACCGCTCCGAAGCTATGGGATGAGGTGGCCCAGGCAGGCTTCCGGGGTGTGCCCGCCTGGCAGAGTCAGTGCCCTCTCTGGCATGGATTTCCCCACCCCACACCCACCGTGGGCCCACCCACCAATTACTCTGCCTCACCCCGGGCATTCCATCAGCAGGGGAGGAGAAGGGGTTTTTTTATTCCCTTGGAGCCTGGAAGCACATCAGGATCTCCAAAGTCATCCCAAGGGACTATGGGAAACCTGAGAGAGGCTGTAAGGGCAGAGGGGTCTCCGCTCCACTCCCTCTCCTCCAGGTGGGATAGGATGAGTGATTGTGCTAACGTGGAAGCAGTTTGCTAAATTCTGCCCTTTCCTCTCAATCCAGTGTTGTGAAGGTGGGACTGACAGGATTTGGTGACAGATTGAATATGTGGGTTGAATGACAGAGAGGAGTCAAGGATAGTGGCAAGGTTACTGGCTTGTGAGACAGGAAGGGTGGTGTGCCGTCTAAGTGATGGGAGAGTCAGGGGAAAGTCTCATTCAACCCACATATTTAATACATCACTAAATCCTGTCGGCTCAACCTTCACAACATTACTAAAATCCTCCCTTTCCCCTCTATCCAAACTGCTACCCTGTTAATCCAGTCATTTATCCTATCCCCCTTAATTACTGTATCAGCCTCCTTGCTGACCTCCCTGCCTCCTGTCTCTCCCCACTCTAATCCATACTTCGCTCTGCTGCTCAGATCATTTTTCTACAAAAACATTCAAGCCACATTTCCCCACTCCTCAAGAACCTCCAGCGGTTGTCCATCCACCTCCACATCAAAAGGAAACTCCTTACCATCAGCTTTAAAACAATCATCTTGCCCCCTCCTACCTCACCTCACTTCTCTCCTACTAAAACCCAGCCCGCACACTTCACTCCTCAAATGCCAACCTTCTCGCTGTACCTCGATCTCGTCAATCTCGCCGCCGCCGTCTCGCTCACATCCCGCCTCTGGCCTAGAACACCCTCCCTCTTCATATCCAACAGAAAAAACTCTCCCATGCTTCAAAGCCTTATTGAAGGCACATCTCCTCCAAGAGGCCTTCCCTGATTAAGCCCTCCTTTCCTCTTCTCCCACACCCTTCTGCATCACCCTGAACCTGGTCCCTTTATTCATCCCACCTCCCAGCCCCACAACACTTATGTACATAACTGTAATTCTATTAATTTATAATTATGTCGGACTCCCCCTCTGGACTTTAAGCTTATTGTGGGCAGGGACTGTGTCTGTTATATTGTTGTACTGTACTCTCCCAAGCACTTAGTACTTAAAGTGGTCATTAAATACCTTTGACTGGCTGAGAGGGAATTTGCCAGAAAACATGCCTGCATGAGTGCTCACAGAATGGCATGTGCAAAATTAGCCACCAGAGGAAGCTGCTTTACTAGGCTTTTGTTCCCCCCAAATTATCTGCTTTTTCCGTACACTGCTCTGCGTCATGTTTTAGAGACACCATCCCTATTGTATGACAGAGACAAGAAAGAGGCGGGGACGTTAGTGGATATGGGGACTAGGAGGAAACAGCTATTTTTTTCTCTCTACTGCATCGCTCATTATCTTGAGATAACCCCCCAAAACTCTTATTTGTTTAGCATTTACTATGCACCAGGCACTGTACTAAGTGCTGGGGTAGACACAAGACAATCAGATTTGGCGCTTATAATCTTTAATTCCCATTTTACCAAGGGGATAATTGGGATAACTGGAGCACAGAGAAGTTAAGTGACTTGCCCAAGGTCACACAACATATAATCACTCAGTGGTATTTATTGAGCACTCACTATTTGCAGAATAGTACTAAATGTCTGAGCGAGGACTAGAACCCACCCCCACAGAATTGATATGCATGTCTTTATACTTGGTTGTCCCCACTGTCGGTAATTTATTTTAAAGTCTATTTCCCCTGCTACATTGTGAGCTCCTTGAGGGGCAGGATCATGTCTACATAGATTATTGTACACTCCCAGGCACTTAGTACGGTGCTCTGCACACAGTAGCACTCAATCAATCAGCAGTATTTTTTGAGTGTTTACTGTGTGCTGAGCACTGTAGTAGGTGATTGGGAGAGTACAGGGCAAAAGTTCGTCTACATGATCCCTGCCCTCGGGTATCTCAGTAAATTCCATTAGATTTTAAGCTCCTTGATGATGATGATAGTATTTGTTAAGCGCTTACTATGTGTCAAACACTGTGCTAAATGCTGGATAGATACAAGGTAATCAGGTTGTCCCACGTGGGGCACACAGTCTTAATCCCCATTTTACATTTGAGGTAACTGAGGCACAGAGAAGTGAAGCGATATGCCCAAAGTCACACAGCTGATGAGTGGCAGCGCTGGGATTAGAACCCACTACCTCTGACTCCCTAGCCTGGGCTCTTTCCACTAAGCCACGCTGCTTCTCAGGGTCACAGTCTGCCAACAGTCTATTGTATTGTGTTCTCCCAAGAACTTAGTTTAGGGTTCTGCACAGAATAGCCATTTAATAAATGTCATTTATTGCTTGATTGATGACAGACTTCAGAGAACTAGCAGTCCAGAAAGTCAAATCTTTCAGATTTTGTAAGAGAACCAGGATGGGCAAAGATGGAAAGAAGTCTCACCTCTACCAAGAGGCGTTCCCAGGCTAAGCCCCCCTTTTCCTTAGCTCCCTCTCCCCTCCACATCACCCCAACTCACTCCATTTGTTCTACTCCCCTCTCCCCACCCCACAACACTTGTGTCTATACGTGCATAGCTAAGATACCATTTATTTATATTGATGCCTGTTTACTTGTTTTGATGTGTCTATATCTAAAATTCTATTTATATTGATGCCTGTTTACTTGTTTTGATGTCTGTCTCCCCACTTCTAGACTGTAAACCCAATGTGGGCAGGGATTGTCTCTCTTATTGCTGAATTGTACTTTCCAAGCGCTTAGTAATAATAATAATAATAATAATTTTGGTATTTGTTAAATGCTTACTATGTGCAAAGCACTGTTCTAAATGCAGGGGAAGATACAAGGTGATCAGGTTGTCCCATGTGGGGCTCACAGTCTTAATCCCCATTTTACAGATGAGGGAACTGAGGCCCAGAGAAGTGAAGTGACTTGCCCAAAGTCACACAGCTGACAAGCGGCGGAGCCTGGATTTGAACCCATGACCTCTGACTCCAAGCCCGTGTTCTTTCCACTGAGCCACGCTGAAGTGCTCAATAAATACGATTGAATGAATGAATGCATCAAGTTGTGTCCCCACTGCACTTGTAGGTTTGATACTATGACAGTGCTCACTTCCTGAAGGAACTTGGTCAGAGGACAGAGTTCCCAAGCCCTTTGGTAGTCCTTCCCTTGCGTTCCACTGAATGTGGCTCGGAAAGGCAGTTTGCTTTTAGCCAAGACATTGAAATGCATTATAGATTGTCACTGAACTTGATAATCGGCTTCCTGTCGCAGGCAAGTTGGACTGTATCTGATTTGCTTGTAACCAACCCCCCACTTAGTGCAGTGCCTGACACATAGTAAGTGCTTTATAAATACCACTATTATTATTAAGTTGGATAGCAATCAATCGTATTTACTGAGTGCTTACTGTATGCAGAGCACTGTACTAAGCACTTGGGAAGTACAAGTTGGCAACATATAGAGACAGTCCCTATGCAACAGTGGGCTCACAGTCTAGATGGAGGAGACAGAGAACAAAACTAAACATACTAACAAAATGAAATAAATAGAATAGATATGTACAAGTAAAATAAATACATAAATAGAGTAATAAATATGTACAAACATATATACATAGCATTGATAAATGCTATAGCATTGATAAATAGTGACATCCCGGGAGCCATTACAGGATGTTGAGGTTCCCACGCAAGACGTTACTTAATAACAATAATAATAATAATAATAATCAATCAATCAATCGTATTTATTGAGCGCTTACTGTGTGCAGAGCACTGTACTAAGCGCTTGGGAAGTACAATTTGGCAACATATAGAGACAGTCCCTACCCAACAGTGGGCTCACAGTTTAGAAGGGGGAGACAGAGAACAAAACCAAATATATTAACAAAATAAAATAAATAGAATAGATATGTACAAGTAAAATAAATAAATAAATAGAGTAATAAATATGTACAAACATATATACATAGCATTGATAAATGCTATAGCAGTGATAAATAGTGACATCCTGGGAGCCATTACAGGATGTTGAGGTTCCCACGCAAGACATTACTTAATAACAATAATAATAATAATAATTGTAACATTTGTTAAGTGCTTACTATGCACCAGGTACTGTTCTAAGCCTTGAGGTAGATTTAAGTTTCCTGCATTGGACACAGCCCCTGTCCCACAAGGGGCTCACAGTCTTAGTCCCCATTTTACAGGTGAGCTAACTGAAGCCCAGAGAAGTGAAACGATTTGCCCAAGGTCATTCAGCAGACAAATGACCGAGCGGGATTAGAACCCAGGTCCTTCTGACGCGGGTTCTACTTTCTCTTGGTGGAAACAGGCTGTCCACTTGGGGAGGGAGGTGCTTAGGGTGGGCATAGGGTAGATTTGGGTTGGGAGGGAAAAGAGAGCACCTTCCTCTTCCCCCCCACCACCCACCCCGCCTCATCTGCCCACCTTGCCCAGCACCATGACCCATCCCAGTAATCCAGTGCCCACTCTGGTCTTTGCCTCTGAAACACTCTCAGGTTGGTAGAGAGATGAGCCAGGACCTGGGTTCTAGTTCTGCCTCTGCCACGAGCCTGCTGTGTGGCCTTGGGCAAGTCACTTTACTTTTGGGGACCTCAGTTTCCTCATCTGATAAATGGGGATCCCAAACCTTTCATTCATTCAGTCATATTTATTGAGCACTTACTGTGTGAAGAGCACTGTACTAAGCGCTTGGGAAGTACAAGTTGGCAACATATAGAGACAGTCCCTACCTGTTCTTTCTCTTATTTCAGTTGATCAATAAATGCTATTTATTGAGAATTTATTATGTTCAGGGTACCGTGCAATAGGGTTGACTCCCTGCCCATAAGGATTTTACAATCCCATACTGTGAGCCCCATCTGGGATGAGGACTGTTTCCTATCTGATGGACACCGTACTTATTCCAGTGCTTAGTATAGTGTTTAGCACATAATAAGCACTTAACAAACAACACAGTTTTGTTTTGTTGTCTATCTCCCCCTTCTAGACTGTGAGCCCATTGTTGGGTAGGGACCGTCTCTGTATGTTGCCAACTTGTACTTCCCAAGCACTTAGTACAGTGTTTTGCACACAGTAAGTGCTCAATAAATACGACTGAATGAATAACCACAGTTATTATCATTAGGTAAGACTCTTTAGGGGCAGGATTCACCTCTCACCTTTGGACTTTTTTTCAATTTTTGGAAGCAAGCTGGCACCTAGAGCAGAGCTCCAGATTCTGTGGGTACCAAACACGGATAAACAGTGATGATGTTGATGACTATGGTGATGGTGAAAACTTTCCTAGATATATGGTGATCGCGGACCTGATGATGATAGTAGTTGTGATAATGGGGTCGATGACCGCGGTGATGTTGAAAGCTATAATAGCGGTCAGGGAGGTTATGATGATAGAGCTGAAGGCTATGACGACGGTGACAATGATGGGGGGGGATGGTGATGACGATAATGGTGAAGATGGTACTGGTGATAATGGTGTCGGTGGTGGTCGTGGGGATAACTATGGTGGTGACAGTGGTGTGGAGACATTGAGGATGGGGTTGGAGGCTCTGAGGGTGGTGACATGGGAAATTTCATTTTCTTTTTTCCCCTCTGGGTCCTACAGATCCTGTGTGACAGACATGTGTGAATGTCCGGTTCATAAAAACTGCTACTGTGAATCATTCCTCGCATACGCCCGAGCCTGTCAGAGGGAGGGAGTCAAAGTATCCTGGAAGCCAGAGCAGACCTGCGCCGGTAAGAGGCCTTGAGGGATTCACCAGGCTGCCAAATTCAGGCCCGGAATGGTGGGCCTCAAAGAGATGGCTGCCTCGTTGCTCCTGGGCTGGATTAAAAATGACCAAATACCAATTCAAGGCCTGCAAGTGCGGTCCCTTTGGGTGTCACAGCCGCAGAGTCATGGGGAATTGTGATAAACCAACAGAGCCCACACATGTGTAAAAGGGATTCAACTTCTGTCCCCCAGATTGGATTTATCCCTCAGAAATTGGCTCCGTCTCCTAATTACCTGGAGGCCCATACCTCTTCCCCTCTTTGGATTTGTCACCTGGGAGAAACCATCTGCAAAGCACATTTCTCAGCGCTGAGCACCCCAGAGATTACCCACAGGGTCTTTTCCCTGCCTCCACCCTACTTACCCACATGAGGCATGTCGATCCAACCCTGTCCACCCCGAGGCGAAGCGGAAACCGGTGTGGCAATCTCCTCAAGAGGAAATGTTTCCTCCAGGCTTCCAGGAAGTCTTTACCAGATCAGATGCCAATGGGGTCGAACAGGAAGCATTTACAGGACAGGTGCTTTGGGCACACCCAGGGTCAGCTCTTTCCACTAGCTCACAATGCTTATCATATTTAATTTCTGCTTGGCTCGGATTCTACCCCTCAGTTGCCTCCTTCAGCACTTCAGTCCCATCTGAGCACAATCTCCCACAGCACTTAAGTACTTTGCACATAGTAAGCGCTTAACAAATACCAACATTATTATTATTATCTATCTTACATTTTCGATGGTATTTGTTAAACACTTACTATGTGTCAGGCATTGTTTTAAGCCCTAGTATAGGCCCAAAATGATTAGGTTGGGCACAATCCCTATCCCATGGGGGGTTCACAGTCTTAGTAGAACCCAGGTCCTCTGATTCCCAGGTCCATGCTCTTTCCACTAGGCCACACTGCTTCTCTGCTTACTTACTAATTCATATGCATAGCCCCTCTTCCTTCTTCCTCCTGTCAGCAAACTATTTTAGAATTATTTTATTCCTTGAGAGCGGGGACCTTGGCTCTCTATTTTACTCTCCCAAGTTTTTAATATAGTGGTCTGTATATATGTATATATGTTTGTACCTATTTATTACTCTATTTATTTATTTATTTTACTTGTACATATTTATTCTATTTATTTTATTTTGTTAGTATGTTTGGTTTTGTTCTCTGTCTCCCCCTTTTAGACTGTGAGCCCACTATTGGGTAGGGACTGTCTCTATATGTTGCCAACTTGTACTTCCCAAGAGCTTAGTACAGTGCTCTGCACACAGTAAGTGCTTAATAAATACGATTGATGATTGATGATGATGATGGTCGGCACAGAGCAGACACTCAACAAATACTATTAATTGATTGATTAGCTAGAGGTTCCTTGGATCAAATACTGAAGATCATCACTGACTGGGCTTCAGGCTACAGCGTGGGCCAGCTGTGGACATGATCCTTACAGCACGCCATTTCCAGGAAAACTTGAGGGAGGAGCAACAAGATCTCGATTCAGTTTCCCTAGACCTTACAGAGAGATTTATTTGACACAAGCAATTGATCTGGACACTGGAATAATAATAACAATGATGGCATTTGTTAAGCGCTTACTATGTGCAAAGCACTGTTCTAAGCGCTGGGGGGGATACAAGGTGATCAGGTTGTCCCACGTGGGGCTCGCAGTTTTAATCCCCATTTTACAGATGAGGTAACAGAGAAGTTAAGTGACTTGCCCAAAGTCACACAGCTGACAATTGGCAGAGCCGGGATTTGAACCCATGACCTCTGACTCCAAAGCCCGTGCTCTTTCCACTGAGCCACGCTGCTTCTCTGAAAAGACTTAGTAGTTTGTTGCCCTGTTAAAGTTCACTGAAGATTCTGAGACCAACTGATCAGTCAATCAGTGGTATTTCTTGATTGTTTACTTTGTGCAGAACCCTGTAATAATAATAATTATGGTATTAGTTAAGTGCTTACTATGTCTCAAGCACTGTTCTAAGGGCTTGGGTATATTCAAGATAATCAGGTTGGACACAGTCCCTGTCCCACATGGGGCTCACTGTCTTAATCCCCATTTTCCAGATGAGGTAACTGAGGCCCAGAGAAATGAAGTGACTTGCCCTAGGTCACACAGCAGGCAAGTGGCAGAATTAGAACCCACTGGGATTAGAACCCACGTCCTCTGACTCCCACACTCTGCTTCTAAGTCAAACGCTGTACCAAGCACTTGGGAGAGTACAATGCAAGACAGTTGGTAGGCACATAACCCACCCATGAAGCACTTACAATCGAGACACTTACAATGCCCCATCCAATCCGTTCCTCACTGCCAGGGGATAGAGTGCAATAGTTGTCCTAGTCTTGTTCTTTTTATTCTCCATGACCATGCCGGAAGGTGAGACGAGAGACCTGGATGGAGGTGATAGAATAGATGCTTCTGTTTCTCTGGGAAACACTTCCAACTAAATGGGCTTTGAGCATCATTATTATTTACATTAACGTCTGTCTCCCTCACTAGACTCTAAGCTCATCATGGGCAGGGAACGTATCTGCTAACTCTGTTGTATTCTCCCAAGAGCTTAGTACAGTGCTCTTCACCTAGTAAGTGGTCACTAAATACTCTGAAGGGCAGTCCCACAGCTTCCTCAGTACCATAGTCCCCTGGAGGGTAGTCCCATGGTCCTCTCCATCCCACAGTCCCCTAGAGGGAGGCCCCATGGTCTTCTCCTCAGTCCCGTGGAGGGTGGTCCTATGTCCCCTCAGTCCCGTGGCCCCCTCAGTCTCACAATCCCCTGGAGGGCAGTCCTATGTTCTCTCAGTTCCACAGGCCCCTTAGTCTCACAGTCCCCACCCCCCTCAGTCCAGCAGTCCTCTGGAAGGCAGCAGTCCCATGGCCCCCTCGTCCCCCCAGTCTCACAGTCCCCTACAGGGCAGTTCTATGTCCCCTCAGTCCCACAGCCCACTCAGTCTCATGGTCCCACAACCCCCTCAATCTCACAGTCCACAGTCCCCTCAGTCCCACAATCTCCTGGAGGGCAGCAGTCCCACGGCCCCCTCATTCTCACAGTCCCCTGGAAGGCAGTACTACATCTCCTCAGTCGCACAACCTTCTCAGCCCCACAGTCCCCTGGAGGGCCGTCCCACGGCCCCCTCGGTCTCACCTCCCCTTGGAGGACAGTCCCACTAACCCCTCAGATTACCCCATTGTGTTTAACAGTGGGGACTACCTCTCGGTGGTCACCAGGAACCATGACGGCACTGGATTCAGGATGAATGAATGCCCACATGGTAGGCCAAATTGGGGAATTTCTGACCTTCTGCTCAGGAGACAGTGTGAGAATGGACCCTGAGGATACTCAAAGAAATGCTTAGCATGCATCTAGGGATCCTGGAACTATGTTTCCCAGAATCCCTCAGGGGCATAAGCTTTCCTGTCACTTTGCCATTCCTGGTGTCCTATGCCCATTCCTGGTCTAGCTCACGTTTGCTGGAGGAAGAAGCCATTCTAGATGTTGGGATATCTGCCTTCAGCAGACCAAGGCCCTGAAGTCCGTGAGAGGGAAGAGCGAGCCCCGTCATTGCCTGTGGACTCTGTGGTCCAATCTAATGAACTTGTATCAGTCTGAGTGCTTAGCACAGCATTTGTCACATGGTAAAGCACTCTCAATCAATGGTATTTATTGAGTGCCTACTGTGGGCAGAGCACTGTAGCTTGGAAGTTTGTAGACCAGATCCCTGCCCACACGGAGCTAGTAGTCTAGAGCCTGCAGCCCCGCGCCTATGACAACAGCAGATCCCAGGCTGGACTTTTCTCCACCACATCCTCTGCTCTGTACCATTTTCCTTCCCACAGCAGTGGGTCCACAAGGGGAGAAATGGGTGTGTGGACGTCTAGGTGAGCGCAAGCTGCCCGGTAACACATCTCTGGCCTCCTTTCCTGCCTTGCAGCCACCCAGTGCCGACACGGCGCCACGTATGACACGTGCGGCCCTGGCTGCGTGAAGACGTGCCACAACTGGAACGAGATCGGTCCGTGCAACCAGCCCTGTGTGGCCGGGTGCCACTGCCCGGCGAACCTCGTCCATCACAAAGGGAGGTGTATCAAGCCGGTCCTCTGCCCGCAACGGTGACTGGGAACTCCCAGAACCCCACTCCTCACCGCCAATGAAGGACTGCGTGTTTGTAGGCAGAGTCTGCCATGCACGCACAGAACATATATACGTAAATGTGTATATACATAATCCAGATATCTATACAAAGACATACGGCGTTTCTATAAACCATAGAAGGATGAATTATTATATGTTTATTTTTTGCTAAAGGCTTATGTATTATTTCTAGGACCTTAATCTGTAAGCCGTTGGAGGAATGTACGAATAAACCAGACCTCTTTAATTTGGTAAGGGGAGCATGGAGGTGCAGGAGACGGCGTTCTTCCCCCTGAAAGTGATTAAAACCGCCCTCCCGGGAACTGAGGATTATCCAGGGGTGTTCCATGTTCCCAAGTCAAGGAAAGGGATTCTGAGACCGGCTAGAGTCTTAGCTGGTTCTGGCAGTGCCGAGAAAGCGCTCTTTATCCAATAATTGTTGGATGCGATAACTTTCATTCGATCGTATTTATTGAGCGCTTACTGTGTGCAGGGCACTTTACTGAGCGCTCGGAAAATACAGTTCGGCAACACTCCAAGTCTGATTGGCCGACTGACCCCAAGAAGCCATTGGTCACCGGAGCTTAACCAGAGAATGAAACCATTGTTGACTTGGGTTCCTTGTGTGATGGCTTTTTTCTTTTCCACATTTCTCAGTCTTTCACAGTTATTGACATGAAGATGATGATAATGATTGTGGTATCCATTAAGCACTCTCTATGTGCCAAGCATTGTCCCAAGTGCCTGGATAAATAGAAGATAATCAGCTGGATGTAGTTCCTCGTGGGACTCGCAATCTAAGTAAGAGGGAAAGCAGGTACTGAGTCACCATTTTACTGAGGTCTGGAGAAGTTAAGTGACTTGCCTAAGGTCACACAGCCGGCACGTGGCAAAGCCGGGATTAGAACCCAGGTCACCTGACTTCCAAGCCGGTGAGCTTCTCCTGAGGCTATGGGAGGACTTTCCCATTATCAGGGTGACAAGCCTGGGTCCCACCACAAAGATGTGGGGACCGAGAACATGAGGGGGGAACATCGATTGTAGAGCGAGAGTTTAGCACAGCAGCACTCCCACTCTCTCATGTTCCTGCCAGAGCGATGGGGTTCAATAAGCGGACCGGAGGACGGGGTGCATCTTATTGCAAAGCTGACTTACAAAACGCAGAGACAGCCAAAGTGGCCACCGCTTGGGGCCGACGCCATGCCATATTGGGTCACAAACTACCAGGCATCTGCCCACATGACCCAGATGTTTCATGGATCTCTGTTGGGCCAGTCCTTTGATCAAAACCATCTACCACTAAGGATATAAATCCAAGCTGGCATTCCTTTAATTCTGGCTGCTTCACCCCACCTCCACAATGACACCAGTGTGTGTGCGTGCTTGCGGGCATCGTCGATGTTTATTCATATTGAATGGTGACATATACAGTCTGGTTCCAGTACCCAGAGGATGTGGCCATTCTGATGATGTGCAGAGTGACCAGAGAGTGGGCAAAGAACGCCATCATCACTGCTGCTTCTGTTCTTCCCTCCCCCTGCCACGGGGATCAGAGAAATGGTGTCAGTAATAGCCAGAGGCTCTAATTCCCACCTATGTATTCTTTCCCAGTGCTTAGTACAATGCTCTGCACACAGAAAACATTCAATAAATATTATTACAACTACTATTTCTGCTACTAGTGCTACTAATACTACTATGGCTAATACTAAATCAATCAATCGTATTTATTGAGCGCTTACTGTGTGCAGAGCACTGTACTAAGTGCTTGGGATGCACAAGTTGGCAACATGTAGAGACAGTCCCTACCCAACAGTGGGCTCACAGTCTAAAAGGGGGAGACAGAGAACAAGACCAAACATACTAACAAAATAAAATAAATAGAATAGACATGTACAAGTAAAATAAATAAATAAAGGGCTGGGAGGGAGGGGTGTGGCTGGTAGGTAAAAGTAAGGGGTCCAGCTGGTAGGAGGGGAGGGTGTCCATTTCCTGAAGTCTGAGGAGGAGGAGGGCAAGCAAGCCAGGAGGTCCGGCCACTCTAAGACTTCTCACCATTCATTAATTCATTTATTTAATAGTATTTATTGAGTGCTTACTGTGTGCAGAGCACTGTATGTACTAAGCACTTAGAAAGTTCAATTCGGCAACAGAGACAATCCCTACCCAACAATGGGTTCACAGTCTAGAAGGGGGAAGACAGACAACAAAACAAAACAAGTAGAAAGGCATCAGTAGCATCAATATAAATAAGTAGAATTATAGATGTATACACATCATTAATAAAGTGAATAGAATAATAAATATGTACACATATACACAAGTACTGTGGGGTGGGGAGGGGGTAGAACGGAGGGAGGGAGTAGGGATGATGGGGAGGGGAGGAGGAGCAGAGGAAAAAGGGGGGCTCAGTCTGGGAAGGCCTCATGGAGGAGGTGAGCTCTCAGCAGGGCTTTGAAGGGAGGAAGAGATGTGTGGAGGGACGGCATTCCAGGCCAGAGGTAGGACATGGGCCAGGGGTCAGTGGTGGGACAGGAGAAAACAAGTCCCAGTGAGGAGGTTAGCGGCAGAGGAGCAGAGTGTGCAGGCTGGGCTGTAGAATGAGAGAAGGAAGGTGAGGTAGGAGGGGGCGAGGGGCTGGAGAGCTTTGAAGCCACTACTCTAAGCCTGATGCTCATGATCCTTAACCCTGCTTCCCCTTCCATTCATTCAGTCGTATTTATTGAGCACTTACTGAGTTGCAGAGCACTGGGCTAAGCGCTTAGGAGAGTAGACTACAACAATAAACAGACACATTCCCTGCCCACAGTGAGCTTACAGTCTAGAGGACTGGCGTCAGGTCAGAAAGGAGGAAAGAGAATTGCCCACTAGCTTAGTTTTTTGTTCCACTGACATAACCTGTGGCTGCTGAGAATGTCTAGGGGGGAGACATAGGACAGTGGTCACAGAATGCCCAAGTAATTGGGCAAAGGATGGATCCCTAAAGATTTGCAAATCCAGCTCCCCTCAATCAGGGCCTGGAGACTTCCCAGTTCCTCTTCCTTTTTCACTGACACTCCTGAATTCAGAACATACAAGATGCATTTTACAGAAGGAGTGCTGATATGCTAAATGCAGCTGGTGACTCACTAATAATAACAATACTGGTACTTGTTAAGTGCTTACTATGTGCCAGGCACTGTGTTAAGAGCTGGGGTGGATACAAGCAAATTGGGTTGGACATGGTCCCCTGTCCCCTCAATCCCCACTTTACAGATGAGGGAACTGAAGTCCAGAGAAGTGAAGAGACTTGCCTAAGGTCACACAACAGACAAGTGGCTGAGCCGGAATTAGAAGCCTTGACCTTCTGACTCCCAGGGCCGGGCTCTTTCCACTAAACATGCCGCATCTCTAGATTCCCTTTTCCTTTAGGACTATGGGGTTGAGCTGAACTTCCAAACTCATTCATTAATTCATATTTATTGAGTGCTTACTGTGTACACAGCACTGTACTAAACACTTGTGAGAATATTACTCCAATTATCAAGTGCCATCGAGTCATCTCTGATTCATAACAACTTTATGGTTATATTTTCTCCAGAACATCCTGTCTTCTGCCATAATCCGTAAACTCTGTACTAAACACTTGTGAAAATATTATTCTTATTATCAAGTGCCATCGAGTCATTTCTGATTCATAGTGACTTTATGGATATATTTTCTCCAGAATGTCCTGTCTTCTGCCATAATCCATAAGCTCTCTAACGGTTCTTCTGTTTTTGTTATTATGGTCCCTATCCATCTAGCTCCTGGTCTGGGAGAATATACTATAACAATAAACAGACACATTCATTTCATTCATTCAATAGTATTTATTGAGCGCTTACTGTGTGCAGAGCACTGTACTAAGCGCTTGGGAAGTACAAGTTGGCAACATATAGAGACGGTCCCTACCCAACAGTGGGCTACACACTGCCTTCCTACAATGAGTTTACAGTCTAGAGGTGGAGACAGACATTCATATAAATAAACTACATATGCATGCATTTTAGACTGTGAGCCCACTGTTGGGTAGGGACTGTATGTGTTGCCAACTTGTACTTCCCAAGTGCTTAGTACAGTGCTCTGCACACAGTAAGCGCTCAATAAATACGATTGATGATGATGATGATAACCTGCACATTTCAGGGCCTGCTTCTCCCAGGGACACAGGGTAAATTCTAGAACTCTGCCCAAGGAACGGCCTTCCCAAGAGATTTGGGTTCTGAATCCAGCTTGGGAAGGATCTGATTTGGGAAAAGCAGTAACTCCATCAGATGTGCAGGGGCCTATCCAGAGTGACCCCCCGCCTCACTGGCCCATATAAATAATAAAATAATTAGGGTATTTGTTGAGTGCTTACTATGTGCCAAGCACTGTTTTAAGCCCTGGGGTAGATACAGTATAATCAGGTGGTACCATATGGGGCTCACAGACTTAATCTCCATTTTACAGATGAGGTAACTGAGGCACAGAGAAGTTAAGCAGCTTCCCCAAGGTCACACAGCAAACAAGTGGCAGAGCTGGGATTAAAACCCATGTCCTCAGACTCCCACGCCCAAGTCACGCTGTTTCTCTAAATAACTTCTCCATATAACGCCACTGGTCTGAGTCATGAGACTCAGGGGTTTGACCAAGAAATAAACCCAAAGGATTTCTCATGGAAGCACTGGTATGAGCTGGGTTGAGGGGCCTTGTTTAGCGGATTTGTGTTAATCACCACTCCAGCAGGTGGGCTGACTGGATAGAAGAAAGAAGAGACTGAGCCAAAGATCTCATTTAGTTAGAGAGGAACAGCTGACTCTCATTTCATTTAAACTCAGGTGAACAGGATTAGAAAGGAAGAGGAAGGGGAGGAGTAGAAGAAAGAAAAGGAGGAGAAGGAGGAAGTAGAGGGTTAGAAGGAGGAAAAGGAGGAGGAGGATAAAAAAGGGTAAGTAAATGATCTTCTTCAAACCCATAACTTGGTTTCTGCCAAGTCAAAATCTCTGAGCTGAGAACAGGTAGGAATGACCTGTTGGGGTCACAGACAGTTAGAGTTAGACCTAAGACCTACAGCCAGTGTCCCAAACAGTTTGGGGCAGGGGTTCCCTTAAGCCTTCCTCTCCATGTTGCCCTGACCTTAGCCTGAGAGCTCTTGTCTGCCCTGAAGGTCATGGTGCAGGTACTATTCAAAAAAAAAAGAGGGCCAAAGAGGAGAATGAGGTGTGTTGGATTGTCAATGCTGGGTCATTGGGGAGAGTCAGGGATGGAGAGGGAAGAGTCAGGTGGTGGTGGATAGTATGTGGTGGTTCACTGGAGAAATCAGGACCCTTGTCTAAGTCAGTGACTGGGTTCTAATTGACAGAGAGGTTTTGGCTGGGGCCTGGAGGTATACCTAATGGTGCCTTCTCTCACTGGATGATATCAGTCAGAGTGTCACAGAGGTGTAGGAGAGCTATGGGTGGCAGGCCTTTTTTGTGGGGAGGGGAAATGGGAATTCAAAAGACCTCCTGCAGGGACTGAGGTGTTTCCTGGTAGCCTCTCATCCCACTCCCTCTTCCTACCGGTATTCCTGTTCTATTCACTATCTGGTAACATCTTTGACCAAGAAATAAACCCAAAGGATTCCTCATGGAGGCACTCAGCTGAGCTGGGTTGTGGGGCCTTGTTTAGTGGATTTGTGTTAATCACCACTCCAGCAGGTGGGCTGACTGGATAGAAGAAAGAAGAGACTGAGTAAGTGCTTAACAAATAGCATCATTAGTAGTAGTAGTAGTGGAAGTTAAGTACCTACTATGTGTAGAGCACCTTAAGGGAGCTAAAAAATCTGAACAGGGAATGGGCTGGCAACAGACACATAAGGAAAGATGAAACCAAAAATATGAGACAAAGACAGTGATGACTGATTAAGAATGGGAGTCCCATAATAATAATAATAATAATAATAATAATGGCATTTTTTAAGCACTTGCCATGTGCAAAGCATTCTAAGTGCTGGGGAGGTTTATAAGGTGATTGGGTTGTCCAACTGGGGGCTCACAGTCTTAATCCCTATTTTACAGATGAGGGAACTGAGGCCCAGAGAAGTGAAGTGACTTGCCCAAAGTCACACAGCTGACAGTTGGCGGAGCAGGGATTTGAACCCATGACCTCTGACTCCAAAGCCCGGGCTCTTTCCAATGAGCCGTGCTGCTTCTGATGTCACTATCCCCATGTGGGATAGTGACTGTGTCCAAGCTGATTAGCATGTATCTACCTTAGTGCTTAGAATGGTGCTTGACACAGAGTAAGCACATAACAAATACAATCATCATTATACAAAGGGCAGCTGGGCTTTGGGCCTAGAGGAGCAGAGTTTCAAACTCCTCCTGGTTCTGTCCAACAGTTTCAAGTCACAGCCACAGCTGGGCCATTCTCTAAGTAGGTGGATTGTTGCTGGTGTTTGAGTCCTCCCTGGACTGGAGCAGGGGCTGATAATAATAATAATGGTATTTGTTAAGTGCTTACTACGTGCAAAGCACTGTTCTAAGCGCTGGGGAGATTACAAGGTGATCAGGTTGTCCCACCGGGGGCTCACAGTCTTCATCCCCATTTTACAGATGAGGTAACTGAGGCAGAGAGAAATGAAGTGCTGATGAGAGGACATAATAATAATAATGGCATTTGTTAAGCACTGTGTACCAAGCACTGTAATAAGCGCTGGGGTAGAGCCAGCGCTTTCAGACACAGTCCCTGTCCCACATGGGGTTCATAGTCTAACTGGGAGGGAGAACAAAAATTGAATCCCCGTTTTACGGATAAGGAAAGTGAATCCCAGAGAAGTTAAATGATTTGACCTAGGTCTCACATCAGGTAAGTGGCGGATCCAGGATTAGAACCTAGGTCCTGTAACTCCCAGGACCTTGCTGCTTCTACTAGGATACACTGATTCTCCAATGGCATGATGGAGTGGGGAGGCAGCTTGTCTCCTGGGTGGAAGGCCCTGAGGGTCCGATGTAAGAGGGCTAGCTGTAGGCTCCCTTGGCTGGAGAAGCAGTGTGGTCTAGTGGATAGAGCATTCATTCAATCATTTATTGAGCTCTTACTGTGAGCAGAGCTCTGTACTAAGCTCTTGGAAGAGTGCAATACAACACTGAACAGACACATTCCCTCCTAACAATGAGCTTACAGTCTAGAGGGGCCTGAGAATCAGTAGGTCATGGGTTCTAATCTTGATTCTGCCACTTACTGCCTGTGTGACCTTGGATGAGTCATTTAATGTCTCTGGGCCTCAGTTCCCTCATCTGTAAAATGGGGATTAAGACTGTGAGCCCCATGTGGGACAGAGACTAGTGTCAAACCTGGTTATCTTGTATCTTCCCCCAGCACCTAGAACAGTGCTTAACACAGAGAAATTAACAAATACCATTTTTTATTACAGATGAGGAAACAGGCACAGAGAATTCAAGCGATTTGCTCAAGGTCACAAAGTACGCCGGTGGCAGAGGCAGAATTAGAACCCAGGTCTCCTGTGCTCTTTCCATGAGGCCATGGCATCATTCACTTGTTCATTCTTTGGCCCTTCAGTATGCGGCCCTCAAAGACAATCACGCTCACTGCCCCAAACCTCAAGGTTCTGCTTTTCTCCTTAATGTTTAGACCACTTTTACTTTTCTTTCTGCTACCTTGCAAACTCTTATTTCCTCTCACTAATAAGCACTCAATAAATACTATTGAATGGCTCTCAGGTTTCTTCCCGATTAATAGTAATTATTGTGGTATTTGTTTAGCACTTACTATTTACCAAGCACTGTACTAAAGCGCTAGGTGGATACAAGCGAATCAGGTTAGACAGAGTCCCTGTCCCACGTGGGGCTCACAGTCTCCATCCTCAGCAGCGTGGCTCAGTGGAAAGAGCACGGGCTTTGGAGTCAGAGGTCATGGGTTCAAATCCCAGCTCTGTCACTCGTCAGCTGTGTGACTTTGGGCAAGTCACTTAACTTCTCTGTGCCACAGTTACCTCAACTGTAAAATGGGGATGAAAACTGTGAGCCACCTGTGGGACAACCTGATCACCTTGTAACCTCCCCAGCATTTACAACAGTGCTTTGCAAATAGTAAGTGCTTAATAAATGTCATTATTATTATTATTATTATTATTTTACAGATGAGGAACTGCAGCACCAAGAAGTAAAGTGACTTGCCCGGGGTCACACATCAGACACGTGGCAGAGCTGGGATTAGAACCCCTGACCTTCTTACTCCCAGGCCCTTTCCCTATCCACTATGCATACTGCTTCTCTGCCAGGCTGCTTCTGGCCTACGAGAGGCCAGCCTGTAAAATTGACCTTTTCTCCAGAACAGTCCAAGAGCTTCCTAGAAGATGCTTTTCTACCTCTTATCCTCTGCCTCCCTCTTGTGACTCCAGTAGAGCAGTATCACAAAGACGCACAGGGCTCAAACCTTTTCCCCTTCGACAATTAGTGATATTTCTTGAATGATTACAGGTTGAAGCACAGTTGAAAGAGTACAGTACAGAGGATAGACAGGACCCTTGCCCTCTTACTTGATGTTTGAAGTCTCTGTTTCTACCAAGCAAGCTCACTACCCCAAATTGGTGGCAGGGAGGTATAAACAGCTGAAACCATAGCTGAATAATAATAATAATGGTATTTCCTAAGTGCTTACTATGTGCCAGACACTGTACTAAGCAATGGGGTGAATACAAGCAAATCAGGTTGGAGACTGTCACTGTCCCACATGGAATTCACAGTCTTAATCCCCATCTTACAGATGAGGGAACTGAGGCACAGAGAAGTGAAGTGACTTGCCCAAAGTCAAACAGCAGGCAAGTGACAGAGCTGGGATAAGAACCCATGACCTCAGACTCCCAGGCCTGTGCTCTTTCCACTAGACTACACTGCTACCTCCTCCTCCTTTTTACCTTTTCCTCCTTCTTTCTTCCTCCTTTTTACCTTTTCCTCCTCCTTTTCCTCCTCCATTTCCTCCTTCTACACCTCCCTCCCTCCCTTCCATAGGATACTACTTCCTTCCTTCCCATAGCCACCCCCTCATGTCAATCAATGGAGTTTATTGAACACTTACTATGTTCAAGAGTACGATTCTAAATTCTTGGGGAGAGTATAATGCAGTAGCTTGACTTCTAGGAATTTTCAATCTTGATCCCTGCTCCCTTCTCTTCCCATCTGCTCTTCTGAAATTACATCTCCTCTAGTAGGTCTTCCTTGATTACTCTTATCTTCTTCCCCAACTTATATTTCCCAACTGCCACTTTCCCAACTGCCACATTTACATCACCTAAGCACTTATCATAACCTCCCATTGCACTTTATGTACATATTTTTACAGTCTTATTCATTCAATTGTATTTATTGAGCGCTTACTGTGTGCCGAGCACTGTACTAAATGCTTGGGATCATTTTCTCATACCTGTAATTTACCTTAGTGTCCCTCTCCTCCAGTAGATTGTAAGTTCCTGAAGTGCAGAGGTTGTCTACTAATAATGTTATGATAATAATAATAATTTTGGCATTTGTTAAGCGCTTACTATGTGCAAAGCACTGTTCTAAGCGCTGGGGGGGGGGGGGTACAAAGTGATCAGGTTGTCCCACGTGGGGCTCACAGTCTTAATCCCCATTTTACAGATGAGGTAACTGAGGCTCAGAGAAGTTAAGTGACTTGCCCAAGGTCACACAGCAGACATGTGCCGGTACCCTCCCAAGTGTTCAGTACAGTGTTAAATGCTGTTGATTGGAACAATGTTCTTTTGGCAAAATGCACCCTTTTCTAAAGTTGAAATTTTTAACCACAGATCCAACTCCAGCAGGTGGCAGAATAAGGCTTCAAATGATACAGTTAAGACAAGTTTCATGGCCTCTTGGCTTAAATATTCATATTTCTGGAGAATTTTGGTAAGTGGATGAGGAGCTGGGAGGCCATTCTTACTGTTCCTAGTGTGACTGAGCACATTCTCCAACTTAATCATAAATTGTGAATCCTTCAAGGGACAGGTTCCGTGTCTAATTCCCACTTATGCACTCTTTTCCAGTATTTAGTACAGTGCTCCGCACACAGTAAGTGCTTAATAAATACTATTCAACAATTAAACTGTAACTCTTCAGGGAGTCACCTTGCTTTCCCTTAGCCTGCTTCGGTCCCCTTGTTTAGGCTGTTACTCCAGCTTGGAATCAATAGTATTTATTGAGCACTTACTCTGTGCAGAACACTGTCCTAAGCACCTGGAAAAGTGTAATAGAGATAATATAAGTTCCCACATGGAACTTATAATCTAGGGGGGAAGATGGGCACTGAAATAAATTGCAGAAAGAAGAAATAATAATAATTTTATTCATTGCATGCTTACTGTTAATCAAATAATGGTATTTATTAAGCACTTACTGTGTGCAGAACCCTGTCCTAGGCTCTTGAGAAAGTACAATAAAGAATTGGTAGAGATGATCCTTGTCCATAAGGAACTTTGTGCAAAGCACTGGATGGATACAAGATAATCAGGTTGGACCTAATACCTGTTCCACATAGGCTTTAGGGAAGAGAGGGCTTAATTGGGGAAGGCCTCTTAGAGGAGATGATAATGATGGCATTTATTAAGTGCTTACTATGTGCAAAGCACTGTTCTAAGCACTGGGGAGGTTACAAGGTGATCAGGTTGTCCCACGGGGAGCTCACAGTCTTAATCCCCATTTTACAGATGAGGGAACTGAGGCCCAGAGAAGTTAGGTGACTTGCCCAAAGTCACACAACTGACAATTGGCAGAGCAGAGATTTGAACCCATGAACTCTGACTCCAAAGCCCGGGCTCTTTCCATTGAGCCATGCTGCTTCTCATGAGCCATGCTGCTTCTCACGAAGCAGGAGATGTGACCTTAGTAAGCCTTTGAAGGTGAAATGAATGGTGGTCTGGCATATGTGGAGGGGAAGGGCATTCCAGACCAGAGGGAGGATGTAGGAATAATAATGATAATAATGATGGTATTTGTTAAGCGCTGGGGGGGGAATACAAGGTGACCACATGGGGCTCATGTAAAATCCCCATTTTACAGATGAGGTGGCTTGCCCAAGGTCACAGCTGACAAGTGGCTGAGTGGGAATTCGAACCCCTGACCTCTGACTCCTAAGCCTGCACTCTTTCCACTGAGCCATGCTGCTTGGTGATATGATGGATGAGACTAGGGCAGAGTGAGAAACCTGACACTAGAGGTGTGAAATGTGAGGGCTGGGCTGTGCTATTAGATCAGTGAGGTAAGGTAGGAGGGGGCAAGATATTTTCCAGAGTTTCCTGAAGAAACCTTCTCTGGATTCAGTTTTCCTCTCCAGCTTTGTCTACATCTTCTTCCTTCCTTTCCTATCCAAACTCCTTGAAAAGGGTTCTGTCCATCCACTGCCTTCACTTCCTCCCCACCAACTCCCTCCCTTGACCCCCTACATTCGGATTTTCATCTCCTCCACTCTACTGAGGTTACACTCTCTAAAATCACCAATGATCTCCTCATAGCCATATGTAACGGGTGGCCCTATTCCTCTCAGCCACCTTCCATGGACCCTACCCTTCTTCTTAGAACACGATCGGATCTTGATTTTGACTCGTTGCTCTCCTGCTTCTCCTCTTCCTTTTCCAAACATTTCATCTGGGTTTTGTTTCATTTTCCGACTCCTCTGCCACCTCCCGAGCCCTCACCATGGACATTATGAAAGGTTCCACCACTCTGAGCCTGCTTTTGTTCCCCTCCTACATGGCCTCTCTTGGGGAATTCCCACTCTCATGGCTTCATCTTGTCTTGTCTTATGCTGTCAAGTCTTTTTCGACCGATAGCCCCTTCTTGGACACATCTCTCCCATGCTCCCCACCTCCATCTGCACTCATTCTGGTACTGTATCCATAGAGTTTTCTCAGTAAAAGTATGGAAGTGGTTTACCATTGCCTTCTTCCATGCACATGGCTTCACCTACCCTCTATAATTAATGAATGATATTTATTAAATGCAAAAATAAGTTTTGGACACATAATCAGGAGGACTAATTTTTTGGAGAAGACACGAATGCTAAGAAAAGTCCAGGGAAAACGTAGATGAGGCAAACTGGCAGTTAGATGGATAGAGACCATAAAAGCGATAACAGAAGGAGCATTAGAAAGGTTGCAGATTATGGCAGAGGACAGGACGTTCTGGAGAAACTATATCCATGGGGTCTCTATGAATCAGAAACGACTTAAATTGTTATTATTGTGTGTATTATTTGCCAAGTCATTCCCAGGTGAGACTTTCCTCTTAGCTTTCCCTGTTTCTTTCCTTTCATTCATTCAATCATTTATCGAGCACTTACTGTGTGCAAACCACTGAACTGAGCACTTGGGAGAGTACAATGCAACCATAAATAGGCACATTCCCTGCCTAAAATGAGCTCACGGTCTGGAGGGGGAGATAGACATTACTATACATAAATAAATGAATAAATTACAGATATAAACCTAAGTGCCACTGGGCTGGGAGGGAGGTAGGATGAATAACGGGAGCAAGTCAGGGCGATGCAGAAGACAATGGGAGAAAAGGAAAAAGGGGCTTAGGGAAGGCTTCTTGGAGGAGATGTGTGTCTTCAATAAGGCTTTGAAGGAGGGGAGAGCCATTGCTCCAATAGAAGCTTGAATGTTTCACAGCAGGCTCTGCTGATCAGTTCTACATGAACTTGAATTTCATTATAAAGTCCCCCTCATCCTCCAGTTCTTTTAGCCTTTAGAGAAGCAGTATGGCTCAGTGGCAAGAGCGCAGTTTGGGGAGTCGGATGACATGGGTTGTAATCCAGGCTCTGCCATGTGTCTGCTGTCTGACCTTGGGCAAGCCACTTCACTTCTCTGTGCCTGTTACCTCATCTATAAAATGGAGATTAAGACTGTGAGCCCCACGTGGGACAACTGTGTACCGAGAACAGTGTTTGGCACATAGTGCTTAACAAATACCATAATTATTATTATTACTGAGTGGCAGAGGCAGGACTAGAATCCAGGTCCTCTGACTCCCAAGCCTGTGCTCTTTCCACTACATTATGCCAACTCTGGGGAGGTTTTATAAGCAAATTTAGAGAACACATGGTTTAGTGTCATCCAGATCAGACAATAAACATTACACCATTCTTTTCCACTGAGCAGGACTGAGCCACTGAGCCTTCCACTGGGCGAACATTTGGGAGCCCATGCCAGCTTAAACCTTGGAATGGCCCTTGTCTTGTATATGGTAGCCCAACCCCCAGCCCTGCCGAAACAAAAGTGAATGGAAACTCCTTGTCAGGGGCAAATAAGGGTTCCCCAAGGATTTCTGGGAGTACCAGGGCAGAGTCCAGTTCTGCAGCTGCCCAGCTTTCAGAGTCTGGATTGACCTCCCTGGTGTTAGCTCTGTGCTGGCTGCTGTTCATTTCTTCCCCAGCTATTTGGGAATGGCTGGTGTCTATCACTCCCACCCCACTGTTTAAAAATGAGAAGCAGTGTGGCCTAGTGGATAGAGCACAGGCCTGGAAGGCAGAAGGTTGTGGGTTCTAATCCCATGTCTGCCACTTGTCTGCTGTGTGACCTTGGGCAAGTCACTCCACTTCTCTGTGCCTCAGTTACATCATCTATATAAAGTGGGGAAAAGAGTATGAGCCCCACATGGGACAACCTGGTTACCTTGTATCCACCCCAGTGCTTAGAACATTGGCACATAGTGCTTAACAAATATTATTATTGTTAAGTGGCGGAGCCAAGCATCTGCTGTGTACCTTGGGCAAGTCAGTTCACTTCTCTGTGCCTCAGTTGCCTTATCTGTAAACTGGGGATTAAGACTGTAAGCCCCTTGTGGGACAGGGACTGTGTCCAACTTGATTACCTTGTATCTACCCCAGTGCTTAGAACAGTTGTTGACACCTAGTAAGCACTTAACAAATACCATTATTATTATTAATAAACTCCTTGAGGACAGGGATCGAGTCTACCAACTCCTGCACTCTCCCAAATGCAGAGTACAGTGCTCGGGCTTCAGAAACTTCTCAATAAATATACCATTGATCGTTGGAGCGATTGTTTGCTGGGGACCTGGGATCTACAGGGCTGCAGGCCTTTTTTGAATCTACACATGGCTCTAACTGACAAGGCTTATGCACAGAGGTGCGCCATTTTACTTTTATTTCCAGCATGCCAGTTGCTGTGGCTACTGGCCACTTAAATGCAGGTCAACCCTCCAGTGCTCAGCCAAACAGAATTCCTCATTGTGGCCATAGTAATCAACCAAGCCAAAGCATTTATTGAGGGCCTAAGGTGTGCAGAACACTGATGAATGCTTGACCGAATCAGAATGATTGCCCTCAAGGAGCTTAAAATCGAACGGGGGAGAGTGACAGGCCAAAGCCATTTCATAGAAAGCCAGAGAAGAAATTCATTCATTCCATCGTATTTATTGAGCGCTTACTGTGTGCAGAGCACTGTACTAAACGCTTGGGAAGTACAAGTTGGCAACATATAGAGACGGTCCCTACCCAACAGCGGGCTCACAATCTAGAAGTGGGAGACAGAAAACAAAACATATTAGCAAAATAAAATAAGTAGAATAAATATGTACAAGTAAAATAGAGTAATAAATATGTACAAACATATATACAGGTGCTGTGGGGAGGGGAAGGCGGTAAGGCGGGGGGATAGGGAGGGGGAGAGGAAGGAGGGGGCTCAGTCTGGGCTCAGAAATGACCTCGACAGCTGCTGACAGGCTCAAATTGGTTGCCCATCATGTCTCTTGGAGCTTTTATGAAAAATAAAGATCACGGCCTTTCTTGATACCTATTAAATATTCCCCACCATGGGGAACATTTCAGACAAAAGTGTGGCCTGCTCTATATTTCCATGAGGGTCTTGAACCCCACTGGGCTGGTTTATAGAAAATATTTAAACTTCAGAAGACCACTCAGATTCTGTGGGTCCGATGGATGATATTTGAGTCAGTAGTGGATGCTGACACATTCCTAAAACCTTTGACCACCTCTTTTACTCCGTAGAAGTTTGAGATCTCCTTGAGTTCAGGTAACCTTTACTGACTCCATGAGACAGTCTTTTCTAAATAACTGTATGCTCTAAAAATGTTCTTTCCAATCTTGGAGATTAATGTTCTCAGCTTCCTCCTGTCTGAACTTAAATCTCTCTTTTATGATCATATGCTGGCTATTGTTTAGCAAATCACAACACTGAAGCTGTTGCCCTAATCTTTCCTTAAGGTGCGTTCCCTGTCTCTAATTCCCCAGCATTTTCATAGATTCCATCTTGAACATGCGAGTTTTATTTTATAGCTTCTCTCCAAACCATTGTGATCTCCTGAACTTCCATTGGGGTATCTTCACTCGGATGGAATTTATACATCATGTAGTCATTGCTTTTCCCTCCTTATTCAGCCTGGAGAGGTTCCTACCCATCCATTCACAGAGCAGACATCTCAAGGGAAACAAATCTTCTCAAGCTTGCTTTTGTGGATGGATCAGGAATGAAAGTGCAATAGTTGTGCCAGCTATCATGCATGTTGTGATTATTGGGATTAAAAGATCTTTTAGGAAGACCTAGCAATGCAAGAACTTTTGTAGGAGCAGGTGGCGGCATGCATGTGTGAAAATATGTGCCTGACTGAGAAAAATATCGCTATTTTCCAAAGCCAGGTCAAACCCAGAGATAACTTTTCAATTTTTTAAACAAACCAGTTTGTGGCACCTTTTTCTCAAGCTCTGTGGCCTGCCCTGAAATACAACATAGAGTGATCTCATGGAAACAGCACAAAACTGGGAGTCAGGAGGCCTGGGTCTGAATCCTGGAACCACTACTTGCCTGCTGGATGACCTTGGGTAAGTCATTTTTCTATGCTTCAGTTCCCTGATCAGTAGAGTGGGTACTCAATGTCCAGTCTCCTTTCCCCTTGGACTGTGAGCTCTATATCGGACAGGGACTATGTCTGATTTGAATATCCTGCATCTACCTCAGTGCTTTACACATAGTAAGCATTTAACAAATACTATTTTTGTCAGTGTTGGTAGTAATAGTACTAATGCAAATAATGACATATATTCTATAATACTGATCTGGAAGTTGAATTATTTTGTGAAACCATTAAGAGTTGCATGGCTGGTTTCAGTCAGCAACTCCCTCAGGGCACAAAGTCAGAAGAGTTGGCAGTGTTCCCTGGCACTTGATGATGATGATAATAATAATAATAATAATAATAATGATAAAACAATAATAAGTTTGGTATTTCTTAAGCATTTACTATGTTCCAAGCACTGTTTTAAGAGCTGGGATAATCAGGTTGGACACAGTCCCTCTCCCACATGGAGCTCATAGTCTTAATCCCAGTTTTACCCAAGGTCACACAGCAGATATGTGGCAGAACTCTGATTAGAACCTATGTCCTCTCACTCCCAGGTGCTCTTTCCACTAGATCTTGCTGCTTAGACCACTGCTTGGCCCATAGTAAGTACTTAGCAAGTATCAGAGTTGTTATTATTAATTATTAATGTCAGGAGGAGCCGGTGATGAGCATGGCAAAGCTCCTGGTCTGGTTGGAAGTGGGTGGGGGCTTTGGGAAGAGTTGCCCAAGGCCTCTAAGCCTTGGGGATTGGTCCAGGTGCCCACTGAAGAATTGCTCTGGGTTCGGGGTTTCGAGTGTGATGAATCTGTGTTGGAAGGGGCAGTGTTTTAACCACTGCCTGAAGATGACCAAATTTCCAAAGCCAGGGCCAAGCCTGGTTGGGAAACAAGATCCAGTAAGATCAAATAAAGAAATGAAGAGTGGTTATTCCTTTGAGCCTGCATATCGTGCTCCTAATTGTTCTCCTCCTCATTCTCCTGATTCTCATCCCAGCCCCGCCACTCATCTGCTCTGTGACCTTGAGCAAGTCACCTCACTACTCTGTGCCTCAGTTCCCTTAACTGTAAAATAGAGATTAAGACGGTGAGCCCTATGTGGGATAGGAACTCTGTCCAACCTCATATTCTTGTATCTAACCCAGTGCTCAGAACGGTGCCTGGCACATAGTGAGTGCTTAACAAATGTCATTCTTCTTATTATTATTAATATTATTATTGGTCCACCTTCAAGAAATTTACAGTCTAGCAGCAGGGTGCGGGGAGAAAGGGGACATGGTAAAATGGAAATATTAAACAATTATAGAGAAGAGGGGAAGAAAGGAATAGAAGATATGTACTTGAGAAGATAGTCTGATTCTTTGCGGAGAACCCTGCATCTCCTTCTCAGTTACTTGGATGAGGGTGAAAGCAAACTGGAATATTAGACTCTCACCCAAAATGACCACTCTTGCTGTGGGCAGGAAACATGTCTATTTATGTTACATTGTACTCTCTAGAACTTAGTACAGTGCTTTGCCCATCCATCCATTCATTCATTCATATTGAGCATTTACTGTGTGCAGAGCACTGTACTAAGCGCTTGGGAAGTACAAATCGGCAACATATAGAGACGGTCCCTACCCAACAACGGATTCAGAGTCTAGAATGAATACTCAAGTGCAGAACCATCCACCAGGATTGCCCAGTCAGGGGATCACATTCATGCCAGCTCAGGGGATGAGGAGACAAGTCTCCTCAGTAAACTCAAGGGAGGATTGCTTTGAATTCTAAGTCCTAACTAACCCACGCTAAACCCCAACTCATTTTTGATGAGAACCTTTTAAACATTGGCATAGATGTGTGGTGGATTATGCTGGCCAACGAGAAGGAAGATCACACCGTAATCTCTGCTGCTTTTCGTTTCTGCTGAACAACGGGGTTTTTAATGCTATTAATCCCGGGCTAGCCCTGCCAGGGCGTCTGGCTTTGACAAAACTGTGAAAGGTACATGCAGTCTGGCACTCAGAGAATGATCCATCATCTCAAACAACCAGCCTCTGGAAATGTCTGGGTTGTGTCTCACACTCATTAAGAGACATGGGAGAACACTGTGTCTACATGGGTAGAGAAAGATAATTATGGCATTCAAGTGCTTATTATGTGCCAGGCACTGTACGAAACACGGGGGTGGATTCATGTAAAATAGGTTGGACACAGGCCCTGTCCCACATGGGGCTCACAGTCTCAATCCCCATTTTACAGATGAGGGAACTGAGGCACAGAGAAGTTAAGTGACTTGCCCAAGGTCACCCAGCAGACACGTGGCACGGCTGGGAGTGGAACACACATCCTCTGACTCCCAGGGTCATGCTCTCTCTACAAGACCATGTTATACCTCATGCCTCTTTTTCAATTCCTGACTGAAGGAATATATCAGTTTTGTGGATCTGTTCCTTTTGGGCACTTGGTAGTCACTCAGTCCTGCAATACTTATGTACATATCCATAATTTATTTATATTAATGCCTGTCTCCCCCGCTAGATTGTAAGCTTGTTGTGGGCAGGGAACATGTCTGCAAACTCTGTTGTATTGTCTCCTCTGACTGCTCAGTAAAGGGCTCTGAACACAGTGAGCTCTCAGTAAATACCATTGATTGACTAATTGATTGATTTATTTTATTAGTGCAAATGCAGTACCTCTGAAGACGGCAAGTGACCAACACATACTTCCTCCATGAATACCTGTTGCTACTCTTAAATGGAGAGTCCTGGGAATGATAGTCAACAATAAAGGAACTAGTCAAGGAATATGCTGAAGATTAATGTCAGGAAGAGGCTGGAAAGTCATGAAATGTGCTAATGTAACAATTGCCACAAAAACAAAAATTGTCAATTCTATGGTGTTTCCAGTGACAGTTTATGGATCTGAAAGCTGGACAGTGGAAAAAACAGGATAGAGAGAACGTCAATTCTTTTGAAATGTGGTGTTGGAGACGGCTTTTACGAATATCATGGACTGCCTGAAAAGAAACAAACCACTGGATTTTGGAGCAAATTAAGCCAAAGTGGTCTTTGGAAGGCCAAATGACTCAATTTATATTAGTGTATTTTGGACTAATTCTCTGGAGAAGACACTAATTATTGGAAAAGTCCAGGGAAAATGTGGAAGACGCAGACTAGCAGCTAGTTGGATAGAGACCATAACAACGATAACGGAAGAACCATCAGAAAGATTACAGATGATGGCAGAAGACAGAACATTCTGGAGAGAATATATCCACAGTCTCTATGAATTGGAAACGACTTGACGGCACTCAGTAATAATAATAATAATAATGCCAGCTGGTTGAACCTGAGCTCCGTGGAGAGCTGTCTGTCAAGTGATTTTATAGTCTTCCTCTGACCTTCGTGGCTGCAATCCATGGCTTCTCCTTGCCCAGCTGAAGGGGACACCTGGATAAGTTGTGCTCGCCAGGCATATTTCCCTTAGAGTCCTTGTCTGGGCCTTTGGTATCAGCATGGTAGATTCCCTCACACTGCTCTCATGATTTTCACTTTGAAACCTTTCAGTAAAAAGTCCCATCCATTCAATCATTTGTTGAGCACTCTGTGCAGAGCACTTAACTAAGCCCTTGGGAGAACACAGTATAACAGACACATTTGCTATCCATTTGCTGCTGAATAAAGTCTCTCCTGTTCTCTATCCTGGCTCACAATTTTATATGATAATCTTTGACTCCAAGAATGAAAGTTTTCCTCCCTAAAGAACCCATGTGTTGCTCACATAAAAAGCAAATAACAGGGAGATCTGTATCCTTTGACCTCACAGAACACTGCTTCCGAGCCTGCCAGTTGGGTAATTAAGTATGCAGCCATCTAGAAACGCACATATTTACTGTAATTAGTAATGGTATGTGTTAAGTGTTTAGGCTGTGTCAAGAACTGCACTAATCACGTCGATAAAAGAGAATCAGATTAGACTGAGTCTCTGTTCCACATGGACAAAGGAGAAGAGATATTTTATCCCCATTTATCCCCATGATTAGGAAACTCAGGTTCCCAGCAAGTAAGTGGCAGATGCAGGATTAGACCCCAAGTCTTTTGACTCCCAGTTCTGCAGTCCTTCTACTAATTAATGCTGCTTCTTCACATATGCAGCTTTTGGGTGCTCACTTAAATGGGCACTTTTGCTGGTGTAACAGCAGCAAAGATACCTTTGTCAGAACATCATAACGTTTAACCCAAGTTAAAACCCACCCTGCCTACTTAGTACACCACTTCAGCTTAATAACTGCCATTATACAATTCTTACAGAGGGATTTAAGGATTACATTTGAATAACTGCATCTGAAGTGCTATGGTCTTTCCCAAACCCAGCTGAAAATTGGGACAACACAACTGGAAAATATGTGGGAAATGGGCAATGCTTTCTTTTGAGACCTTTATAAAACATTCCAAACCCAAAAGATTTGCCCTTCCCTTCTTTAACTTCTTCCATGACTCTTTACTAAGTGCTCCTTCTGGTGCTTCTTTCATATCAACATGCAATAATAATAAAATTTGCTAAGCACTTACTATGTGCCAGGCACTGTACTAAGCACTAGATCTGAGCAAATCAGGTTGGACACAGTTCCTATAATAAATAATAATGATGGCATTTATTAAGGACTTAATATGTGCAAAGCACTGTTCTAAGCACTCGGGAAGTTACAAGGTGATCAGGTTGTCCCACGGAGGGCTCACAGTCTTCATCCCCACTTAACATCTCTGGGCCTCAGTTACCTCATCTGTAAAGTGACTTGCCCAAAGTCACACAGCTGACAATTGGCAGAGAGAGGATTTGAACCCGTGACTCCAAAGCCCGTGCTCTTTCCACTGAGCCATGCTGATTCTCATGGGGTTCACAGTCTTAATCCTCATTTCACAGATGAGGTAACTGAGGCCCAGAGAAATGAAGTGACTTACCCAAGGTCATAAAGCAGAGAAGCGGTGGAGCTGGGATTAGAATTTATGTCCTTCCAACTCCCAGGCCCGTACTCTATCCATTAGGCCATGCTGCTGTGAATTGGGGGCGGGCGGAGATTGGCTTCTGGGATTGACACCTCACTGAACCCTCTTTTGGCCACCCACATTTCTTTAAATTATAGACTCTGAATCTCTTCCTATCTGGCAGTGAAGTCTGGAGGTTTAGCACAGAAAATATTACAAATCATTCCACGTGGCAGTGATAATGTGTTCTTTGCCACTGCTTTTCTTTCAACCCATTGGAAGGAAGGTCCTTTTTTTTTTTTTTCAACAGCGTCAATACATCACTCAAACATTCTTACTTAAAAGGCATAAGCTTAGGATGGCAAAGTTGGCTATCCTGGGGGAGGTGTACTAATTACTGTAACAAGACACTCCTGTCAAATCAGAGAAATATTGACTTCAGTTTACAAATATTCCAAAGAAACTGAACTTGCAACTACGCACAATGCCAAACCCTGCTTTCTAACCCTCGGACTCTAAGATGGATAAAGGAGCAATCAATCAGTCACCGGTACTAATTGAGCGCTTACTCTGCATTAAGTGGTGCTTGGGAGAATACAAAGTTAGCAGACACAATCCCTACAGAGGTGCCTGGGAATCAGAGGATCTGGGTTCTAATGCCGACCCTGCCTCTTATCTGCTTTGTACCCTTGGGCAAGTCACTTCTCTGTGTTTCAGTTTCCTCATCTGTAGAATGGGGACTCAATACCTATTCTCTCTTCCCCTTAGATTGTGAGCCTCAGGTGGGGCAGGGTGTGTCCAACATGATTAACTTGTATCTACCCCAAAGCTTAGTACAGTGCTTGCCACATAGTACATGCCTAAAAAATCCTAATAATATAATCAAGTAGGGGAGACAGACATCGAGGTAGATTACTTGTAGGGGAAGAATCTGAGAAGAATGACATGTACATAAATTCTGTGGGCGGGAGAGGGTGGATTGCATTTTGTTATAATGGTGGTCAAGTCTCTGGCTCAGAAAACACAGGAATGTTGATGCAACATCATTGAGATTCTTACTAAAAGAGCTACTTCCTCCTCGTCCATTCACTGTTGCCTCAGTTTCCACTTCTATCAGCTCCTAGGGGCAAGGAAGCCGCAGAGGTCCAGAGACCAGGTGTGACGGCACTATAAGAGGCAGGCAGAAGGAGCTATTTACAGTGCTAGGGCCTACTGCAGAGGCAGTAGGTGTTCAATAAATACCTTGGATTAATTGCTTGAGGGTGTCTCTTGTTCTTTCAATGAAATACGACGGTCAATAATTTGCCAATTGAGCTAAATGATTCTGAACAGCAGAAGCCGGTGCCTCTCTCCAAAGAGCTTAAATCAGTTTCCAGTTATAACAGCTTCAGATGAATGTGTCTATTTGAAAAATCTTTCCCTGAAATGGATCCGGGAAGTTATAAACAGGATGCAGTAATCCAAGCTCAAATCGAGCATGCTTTTCCACGATGGATTCTTTTTTCTGGGACCAAAATACAGATGAGAACGAAGTTTCCCAGGAACACATAGTTCAGAAAACCATCTGGTTTTCCATGGAGCTCTGACTTCTTTAATTACTTTTCAAGATGAATTAACAGGCTCAGAGGGGACAAGAGGGTGAGACAGGAGTACTCCTGGGCCAGCCGGGATTTTACTTGGGATACTGAAGCCCCTAGGTCCTGTGACCTGGCACCTAATAATACTACCAATAATGATACTTGGTAAGTGTTTACTATGTACCAAGCACTGTTCTAAGCACTGGGTTAGATACAAGCAAATCAGGTTAAACACTGTCCCGGTCTCAAATGGGGGCTCACACTCTTATCCCCATTTTACAGATGAGGTACCTGAGGCCCAGAGAAGTGAAGTGACTTGCCCAAAGTCACACAGCTGACAAGTGGCAGAGCTGGGATTTGAACCCATGACCTCTGATTCCAAAGCCCCTGCTCTTTCCACTGAGCCATGCTGCTTCTCTTGATAGAGAAGCCCTTGCCTGCAGGAGGGAGTGTGTGATTCTCTCCAAACACCAGACCCTCCTAAGAGAATCGGGACAGGATTAAGAGCACCCAGCTGTACCAGCATCATATTGAGGTTGTTTATTACACCCTTCCTACATGCCAAGTACTGTGCTAAGCACTGGATTAGAAAAGATAAACAGATCAGACACAGTCCCTGTCCCACCTAGAACACCCAGTCATGAGAGGCAACATGATTTATTGGATCCAGCACGGGCCTTGAAGTCAGAAGTTCATGGGTTCTAATCCTGGCTTCACCACTTGCCTGCACTGTGACCTTGAGCAAGTCACTGCACTTCTCTGAGCCTCCGTTACCTCATCTGTAAAATGGGGATTGAGACTGTGAGTCCCATGTGGGTCAGGGACTGGGTCCAACCTGATTTGCATGTATCCACCCACCTCAGCGCTTAGAACAGTGCCTAGCACATAGTAAGCACTTAAAAATGCCACAATTATTATTATGATAAACTAATTTTCTTAAGATAACCTAAGCTCATTCAGAGAGGAATGGTGGGGCTGGGGCGGGGTGGGGCGGCAAAAAAATGCCCCTCGCCTACAGGAATGATACTGCAATTCATGACAGAGACTGGAAGAAGAGAGTGAGTCAAGGAAGCCAATCCTGGGTAGTCTGGTCTTAGGGTTCCCGGACCCCTCTCTCCATCACGAATGGTGAAATGGAAAGCCTCCACTCATATAGTCACTCCCTGGTAATATGGGTGGGGCAAAACTGATGCTCATTTTCCAGGTTAACACAAGGAAATGTTCTTTATCTGTGAGCGCATATAGCTCCCCTTTGTACTCAAAGATGGTGCTTTTGATGGGAAGGTTCTACCCATGCACCAAAATTTATCTGACAAGATTTAGGCCGGACTGATATACTCTCCTGTATTGATTCTAGGTCTATCAATCAATGGTATTCAGTGAGCGCTTACAACATGCAGAGCACAGTACTAAGTGATCAGGAAAGTATAATACAGTTGGTAGACACAATAGACACAATCCCCGTGTACAAGATAGTAATAATTATGGTATTTGTTAAGCGCTTACTATGTACCAAGCACTCAACTTCTCTGGGCCTCAGATATCTCATCTGTAAAATAGGGATTGAGACTGTGAACTCCACGTGGGACAGGGGCTGTGTCTGGCCCAATTTGCTTGTATCCACCCCAGGGCTTAATAAAGTGACTTGCCCAAGGTAAGTGTCTGTCCTCCAGCAGACAAGTAGAGGAGCAGGGATTAGAACCCATGACATTTTGATGCCCAGGCCCGTGCTCCTACACCCTCCATCTGCTTCTCTAGAAGAATAATCAGGCACATCTCTTAAGCAGTATGGCCTAGGAGAAAGATAATCAGGCAAATCTCTTAAGCAGTATGGCCTAGGAGAAAGAGCATGGGTAGGCCTGGGTTCTAACCTAGGCTCTGCCAATTGCTTGCTGTGTGACCTTGGGTAAGTCAACAGCATGATGTAGTGGATAGAGTGTGGACTTGGGAGTCAGAAGGTCATGGGTTCTAATCTCAGCTCTGCCAGTTGTCTGCTGTGTGACCTTGGGCAAGTCACTTTAACCTTTCTGTGCCTCAGTTACCTCATCAGTAAATTTGGGACCAAGAATGTGAGCCCCTTGTGGGACAGGGACTGTGTACAACCCAATTAGCTTGTATCCACCCCAGCACTTAGTACAGTGCCTGGCACACAGTAAATGCTTAATAAATACCATAATAATTGTTATTATTCAACTTCTCTGTGCCTCAGTTTCCTCAACTGTAAAATGGGCATCAAATGCCTCTTCCTCCTTACACTTTGACTGTGAGTCCCAGGTGGGACAGAGACTGTGCCCACCTGATTAACTTGTATCTACTCAAGCACTTAGGACAATGCATGACACATAGTAAGGACTTTAACAAATGCCACAATAATTAATAATAACCTCTCTGGGATTTAGTTTTCATATCTGTAAAGAGGGCATGATTATGATTCACCAGAGATGTTGTGAGGATGAAAGGAGATAATTAACATACTAGTACTTTGGATAAATGAAAGCACTCCACCAATTCAAGTTAACATTATTGTTATTATTATTTGATTGGAGTTTTACTGCAGCTGGAACTGAAAATCAGGCTCAGACTGTTTAAATACAATGCAGGTGTTGGGTTTTCTAATCCCTTGATCACGGAGGCATTAAGTGTTACACAGAGGCATTAAGTGTTAGCACTTCAACTGGCAGCTCCCTCTATGAGTTTACTGGATTAAGGTGTGCTTGTTTTTTTTTTCCCAAGAAAATGGGTGTGAAATAAGTGGCAGCCACTTTGTTCAGAAACTCTGTAAATTAGTATCAGGAGTTGTTCCACCCAGAGATTAGTATGGCTACAGGAATGTCTACGGGGTTGAGATTTTACACACCTCTTTAAGGAACCCTATATCCTATTTTAATCTTGCAACATTACATTATATTAAATTGCTTGTGATGAATACTGATGTTTCATTTTTTATTATCCTGGAAAATGAGGTCATTGATTACATTTCTCTTCTGACTACGTGCAAAGTTGGGTCTTGATTTTTTCTTTTAAATGACAGGCGTCAGCTACCTGAACTGGGACACAGAAGCCCCAAAGCTTTTTCCATCAGGCCCCAGACATACTTGCGCTTAACAAAATGGAAAGATTTACAATGAGTGGAAATGTCCTGTTAGGACTGAAATTTCCTTTAGGACAGGCGGTGGAAAGCTGGCCAGGGAGAGACCAGTATTTCCTTTGCAGATTCTTGGGCTCTTACTTACAATTTGCAGCTTGGAGATGTTGAAGTGTTGAAAGGATCGAAGTTAATTTGGTCACAAAAAATAGTGACCTGCTTCCAACTCACTTAGCAAGTTCAGTTTTGGGCTGTGGATGTCTTAGTTCCTTATCTCTGCTTCATGCATTTTAAAATAATTGTGGTGTAGACTCTGGCTGCTAGCAGCAGGAGGAAATAAAGTAACAAGAAACAGTAGGTGAGATTGGTAAAAAAAACCTTCAGATACAATCTCCTCTTGTGTGGAAAGGGCGTGCATTGGCAAGGAACAGAACCAAATTGGGTTCTGGAAGTCCAGTAGAGAGGCAGGGCATACCATGCCAGCAGTATAGCATAGTGGATAAAGCACGGGCCTGAGAGTCAGAAGGTCATGTTTTCTATTCCCTGCTCTGCCATTTGTTTGCTGTGTGACCTTGGGCAAGTCAACTCAGTTCTCGGAGCCTCTATTGCCCCATCTGTAAAATGAGGATTGAGACTGTGAGCCCCACTCGATTTGCATATATCCACCCCAGTGCTTAGGACAATGCCTGGCACACAGTAAGTGCTTAACAGATACCATTATTATTATTTCAGAATTAAGAAGCAGTAAGATCAATCAATTAATCTCATTTTGTGGAGAGCACTATGCTACAAGCTTGGGAGAGTACAATAGAATAGATTAGTTGCTTTTATTTACCGCTTACTGTGTGAAGAGCACTGTACTAAACGCTTGGGAGAGCACACCACAAAAGAGTTAGTAGGTACATTCCCTGACCACAAGGAGCTTACTGTCCAGAGGGAGAGAGAGAGAGAGACCTTACTATAAAGAAATAAATTATGGATTTGTGCAATTGCTGTGGGGCTAAGGCTGAAAAGTAATAGTAATAATAATAATACTACTTGTTAAGCACTTACTACGTGCCAAGCACTGTTCAAAGCACTGGAGGTAGATACAAGTTAATCAGGTTGGACACAGGTCCTGTTCCACATGGGGCTCACACTCTCAATCCCATTTTTCAGATGAGGGAACTGAGGCAAAGAGAAGTGAAGTGACTTGCCAGCAGACATGAGGCAGAGCCGGGATTAGAACCCAGATCCTTCTACCAGGCCCGTGCTCTATCCACTAAGTCACGCTGCTTCTCGGCAGAGTCACGAGCATGATCTCTACCTTCAAGGAGCTTAGGATCTTGCAAAGAAAGGGGAAGCAATAGAGTATAAAGATGCATTTGTAATTGCTATGAGGTTGGGGTGAGTACTTAAGTGTTTAAAGGGTACAGACTCAAGTTTATAAGTGATGCAGTAGGGAGGAGAATAGGATGGGGAGATAAGAAATTAGACAGAAAAGGTTCCTAAAGGAGGAATGAATTTGGTGGGGCTTTGAAAATGGACAGAATGGCCGTCTGTCCGATGTGAAGGCAGACGGAGATCCAGATAGGAGGGAGAATGTGAGTTAGGTAGCCTAATGAATAGAGCAAGGGTTTGGGAGTCAGAAGGACCTGGGTTCTAATCCCAGCTCCATCACCTGTCTGCTGTGTGACCTTTGGTTAGTCACTTGAATTCTCTGTGCCTCAGTTCCCTCATCTATAATATGGGGATCAAGACTGTGAGGCCCCGTGTGGGACAGGAACTGTGTCCAACCTGATCACTTTGTATCTACACCAGAGCTCAGAACAGTGTCTGGCACATAGTAAGCACTTCATAACTACCATTTTTAAAAAAGGGGTGGATGACAAGGGTAGAACGAAGAAGAAGAGTGATTAGGTTCTTATTAAGAGTCTGTTGGGGGAAAGGTCAAGTTTTTATAATCCAGCCAATTGCTCAAAATGAAACAATAAAAGGTAAACAGATTTGCAGGCAACAAATGCTAATTATCTTCACCTGATATCCTACAATAGGTAGCGTAATTACGGCCATTAACACCTGGGAGTAGTCAGAGACCAATCACTGTAATTTAAAACATCCTTGAAGAGTTTTCCTGCTTTTGGAGCAGTGAGCAGAGAGCACGGGGGTTGCGTGGATAAATCTCTCATAAGGATGAGGAAAACTGTGTGCGAGTGCCCACTGATTCTGCAGGTTGCTGTGGGGTAAGTAAAGTTTTACCTTTGACTGTTTTTTCCATGATTGGAGAGAGGGAAAGATAAAAAAGCGTTTTTGAGAAGGGTCAGAGTGAGAACTCAGGGTAAAAATAATCTCTACAGCTTCAAACTAGGTAGTTTGATTTTTGTGGACCCTGATTTCAGGCCTCTCTACTGTCTGGACAGTGAAGTCGGACCTCAGAGGAGGTACCAGGACTGGAGGTTAAGTTGAGGCAAAGTAAGGCTTTTTGGTGCCCAAGAATTCTCTCTGAGAGAATGTCCGGGTTGGGTAATGCCTTCAGGTGCCCATTTGTGGGTCACAAACACTTGGGACGCTGCAAGTGGTGGAGAAACACCTTCAGGAAATGACTCTTCTCCTCTAATAGAAGGTAAAACTCCTCCAAAAGGCCTTTGCTGCCTAAGCCCTCCTTTCCTCTTCTACTCCCTTGTGTATCACCCTGACTTGCCCCCTATATTCATCACCCCGCCCCTTCCAGCCCCACGGCACTCATGTACATATCTGTAATTTGTTTATTTTAATGTCTGTCTCCTTCCTCTAGACTTGGAGCCATTTTGGGCAGGGACCTTGCCTGTTGTTGTATTCTCCCAAGCCTTTAGTATAGTGCTTTGCATAAAGAAAGCACTTAATAAATATGACTGACCAAGTTTGTTGTGGGTAGAGAATATGTTTGTTTACTGATATATTGTATTCCTCCAAGAGTTTATTACAGTACTCTGCATATAAGTGTTCAATAAATACAACTGACTGATCACTGCATCCTGGTTCTCCCAAGGCAGCAAGACACGGCAGTCAGGCCGCCTTCTAGAGCTACTACGACACACCATGAGGGTTTAGGGATAGGGGCTCAGACCCTTCTTCAATTTAATTTGCTGTCACAAGTCACCACCCCAATCATATTTTGTAAGGGTACTTGTTAAGCTCTTATACTACGTTCTAGTTACCGAACTAAGCTCTGGTGTCAATAATAACTATGTTATTTAAGCGTTTACTATGTACCAAGCACTGTTCTAAGTGCTGGGGTAGATAAAAGGTAATCAGCTTGCCCCACTTGGGGCTCACACTCAATCCCCATTTTGCAGATGAGGGAACTGAGGCACAGAAGTTAAGCAGCTTGTCCAAGGTCACACAGCAGGTAATTGGCAGAGCTGGAATTAGAACCCACAATCTCTGACTCATGCTCTTTTCACTCAGCATGCCCATGCTCTTTTCACTCAGCATGCCCATGCTCTTTTCACTCAGCATGCCCATGCTCTTTTCACTAAGCCATGCTGCTTCTCCAACATTACAAAATAATGCGGTTGTCCCTCAGTTTAAATGGGAGGGTGGAGGAGTTCATCCCATTTTACAGTTAACTGAGGCCCAGAGAAGGAAAGCGATTTGCCCAAGGTCACACAGCACATATATGGCAGAGGTGGTATTAGAACCCAGGTCCTTCTGATGCCTAGGTTGTGTTCCTTTTCATGAGGCCACTCTGCTTCTCTGGACATTTGCTGACTTTAGCTTCCCCATGTTGACAGGTTCTGTTCACAGACACTGTCCTGCTCCGTGGTCCTGCCGCATAGCCCCTAGAGATGGCCCAGGGAAGAGAGTGGGGTGTTCCTGGGAATGCTCAGAAGCTCTAACCACCACCTTGTAGTTTGGGGCTGCAGGATGTCAAGGGTTGTAAGGAGCGTTTTGCTTTCCTCTGTTCCTCTTGATTGTAAATCCCGGAGGGCAGGAATTAAGTCAACGGGCTCTATTGTAATCAATCAGAGGTATTTATGGAGTGCTTTCTGTATGCAAAGCCCTGTACTAAGCATTTGGGAGAATAAATACGGCAGAGTTGACGGATATGTTCCCTACTAACAAGAGGCTTATTGTCCAGAAGGAGTTTCCCAGGGAAACACATTCCCTGTCGACAAGGAGTTTACAGTTTAGAGGAACTCTCCCAAGAAGTCAGTATAGTGCTCTGCAAAGGGTAAGTGCTCAGTAAATACTCTTGTTTGATCCTCTTGCTGCTACTGTTTGTTGGGAGAACAGAGCTAGGGAGATGGCCAGCTTCCTACGTGCCAGGCACTGGATTAGTCGCTGAGGAAGATAGAAATTTGTCAGGTTGGACACAATCCCTGTCTGCGTGGAGCTAACCGTCTTAATCCCCATTTTACAGTTTAGGAACTCTCCCAAGAACTCAGTGTAGTGCTCTGCACAAAGTAAGTGCTCATTAAATATTCAAACGCTTAGTACAGTGCTCTGCACACAGTAAGTGCTTAATAAATACGATTGATTGAATGAATGAATACCCTTGTTTGTCCTCTTGCTGCTACTATTTGTTGGGAGAGCAGTGCTAAGGAGATAGCCAGTTTATTTCTGGTATTTAAGTGCTTGCTACGTGCCAGGCACTGTACTAGTCGTTGAGGTAGATAGAAATTCGTCAAGTTGGACACAGTTCCTGTCTGCCTGGGGCTAGCAGTATTAATCCCCATTTTACAGATGAGGCAACTAAGGCACAGAGAAGGAAAATGACTTGTTCAAGGTCACACAGCAGAGCGAGGATTAGAACACAGGTCCTTCTGACTCATGGGCCTGGGCTCTACCCACTGGGCCATAATGTTTCTAAGCTGATCATCAAAGAAAAACTTGCTGGAAACTGTGTGCTCAGCGCATTGTCCTTTCCCATTGTCAGCTCTCTTCACTCTACTTTCCTCACCTCTTGCCCATTACAACCCAGCCCCTAGGCTTTGCTTCTCTACTCAGTGTGCTTTGCTCTCATCTCTCTTACTGTTGACCTCTTTCTCATGCACTCCCTCCTGTGTGGAACTCCATCCCTCTTTCATATCCCACAGACCACTCTCTCCCCATTTTTAAAGTCCTTCTAATATCACATTTCCACCAGGGGGTCTTTTCTTGCTACTATATGATCTCCCCACCCTATTTGCCTTTCAGTACTTCCTAAGGACTTGAGTTTTCACCCCCTAAGCACCCTATCCCTAATAGAACATATGCAACAAATGCACTCTTTAATCTTTGCTGCTTTTTAAAAATGATATATGTTAAGCACTTACCATATGCTAAACACTGCAGAAGATACAAGATAATCAGGTCAGAGACGGTCCCTGTCCCACATGGGCCTCAGAGTCTAAGATGAAGAAAAAGTATTTAATTTCCATCTTAGAGAGAGAACCGAAAACCTATTTTAATTTAGCAGGAGGTAATGACATCTATTTAGCACTAGATACTGTAAAGACAACTCAATTCTGAGTTGGGATAGATAACACTTTGAACATTAATATTTACATATATACACATTAGAAAATCTAATTTAAAATGTTTTGTAATTTATTTTGGTGCCTGAATCCCCTGCTAGATTCTAAACTCTTTGAGAGCAGAAATTGCAGCTACTAATTATTTTGTAGGTGTAGTGGGTAGAGATTCAGAAAGCTGTGTGTTCTAATCCTGACAGCCACTTGTCTACTGTGTGACCTTGGTCAAGTCATTTCACTTCTCCATGTCTCAGTTACTTCATCTGTAAAATGGGGGTTTTAATCTTTAAAAATGTGAGTCCCATGTGGGACAGGGACTGTGCCCAACCCAATTTGCTTGTCTCCACCCCAGTGCTCAGTAAGCGCTTAACAAATGCCATAAGAATAATAATTATTATTATTACTCTCCCAAGAGCCAAATATAGTTCTCTGCAAAGAGTAAATGCTCAATCAAAACTATTGATTGATTAATCTGATCTTCCTCCTACCTTGCTGATTGCTCCTTCTCTACCTTGTTCACTGGCTCCTCTTCCATCTCTCATCCTTAACTCCTGAGGTCATACAAGGCTCCATTGTGGATCCCCTCCTCTTTCTCTACCCTCATTCTCATGGTGAGTTTATCTTTTCAGCCCTGACTTCTCACCTATCTGTATTCCTGCCTTTCCTTCTGCCTTCAGGAAGGCAGAACCACTGAAATGTTTGGTTGCCATCTCAAACTTAGCATGTCCAAAATGGAATTTATAAACTTCTCTCCCCAAAGTAGCCGTCCTCCTATCTTGCCTCTGTTGATCCCATGATCATTCCCCTGGTCCTGGAAGCCTCATAAGCTTTGGGTTATCTTTGACTCCTCACTGTTTTTTCAGGCCTCACATCTAATCAGCTAGTAAACCTTACTGATTCTTCACCCAACTGGTTAGACTGCTGCACCCGTCTTCCCTGAGAACTCCCTGCCTTCCGCTTCTCCCGACTCCAGTCTACCATCCAAGGTGATCATCTTGCATCATCACTTGGCACCTGTCTCCCCTCAAAAACTGCCAATGGTTGCTCATCTCATTCGCATCAAACATAAATTCCTGACCATTGGCTTCAGCGTTCTCTACTGACAATTTCCACATTACAAGTGCAACCTGGGGCACTGCAGTGAAGCGAGCACCCCAAACTCAGTGCTCCCCAAACCAAATTCTTCACCTTTCCCCTGAACTCTCTTCTCCACCCAACTTTCTCAACATAATTGACATTGCCACTAACTTTCCTGTTTCCAAAGCCCACAGCCTTGACATTGTCTTTGGTTCTTCACTCTCAACTTTCATATCCCGGGTTTTGCTAAATCCTATCAGTTTTTTTTTCCACACATTTCCTGGATCCACCCCTTCTTCTCCATGAAACTGACTTCTTCCCTGGTCTAGCCTTCTCCTAGTTTGAAACATCTCCTCCAAAGATCTTCCCTGACTAAGCCATTATGTCCTTTTCTCCCACTCCCTTCTGCATCATCCTTGCACTTGGATTTGTATCCTTTATTAATAATAATGATGGTATTTAAGTGCTTACTCATGTGCCAAGCACTGTTCTAAGCCTTGGCACTTATGTATATAACCATAATTTATTATTTATATTGTCTGTCTCCCTCTCTAGACTGTAAGCTTCTTGTGAGCTACCAACTCAGTTGGAGCCTACTCTCCCAAGTGCTTAGTACCGTGCTCTGCACTCGGGCAGCATGGTGTAGTGGATACAGCACAGGCCTGGAGTCAGAAGTTAATGGGTTTTAATCCCGGCTCTGCCATTTGTCGGCTGTGTGACCCTGGGCAAGACACTTCACTTCTCTGTGCTTGTTACCTCATCTGTAAAATAGAGATTGAGACTGTGGGCCTTATGTGGAACAGGGACTGTGTCCAACCCAATTTGCTTGTATCTACCCCAGCGCTTAGTACAGTATCTGGCACATAGTAAGTGCGTATTGTATTATCTTGTCCCAAGTGCTTAGTACAGTGCTCTGCAGACAGAAAATGCTCAATAAATATGATTGAATGAATGAAACCTCAAGTTTAGAATAGAATTTGCTTGGGGCCAAGGTGTCCTTTGAAGTAGGTGGTGCTCTCAGCTTCAAGGCTTTCCATCACCTCGCCCCCTCCTACCTCACCTCCCTTCTCTCCTTCTACAGCCCAGTCTGCACCCTCCATTCCTCTGCCGATAACCTCCTCACTGTGCCTCGTTCTTGCCTGTCCAGCCGTTGAGCCCTGGCCCACATCCTTCCCCTGGCCTGGAATGCCCTCCCTCCACACATCTGCCAAGCTAGCTCTCTTCCTCCCTTCAAAGCCCTTCTGAGAGCTCACCTTCTCCACGTAGCCTTCCCAGATTGAGCCCTCTTTTTCCTCTCCTCCTCCCTATCGCCCCCTAATCTCCTTCCCCTCCCCACAGTACTTGCATATATTTGTACAGATTACTCTATTTTACTTGTATGTATTCATTACTCTATTAATGATATGCATATAGCAATAATTCTATTTATCCTGACAGTTTTGACACCTGTCTACATGTTTTGTCTTGTCTGTCTCCCCCTTCTAAACTGTGAGCCTGTTGTTGGGTAGGGACTGTCTCTATATGTTGCCAACTTGTACTTCTCAAGCACTTAGTACAGTGCTCTGCACACAGTAAACACTCAATAAATACAACAGAATGAACCAAAAATGAAGAATAAATGTTTGTGTGCAGTTAGCCCTTTCTCCACCCCCTCATCCTCCTGCTGCTGAGTCAGGTAGCGGGCAGCAGCTACAGGGCTTGGAAAGGAAGGGAACCTGACTGAACCTGTCTCGAATCCAGCCAGGCTCAGCACTGTGGGGGCCAGATCCCTGCTCCAGGAGCAAAGCCCACAAGACTTCTGGTCAGACCCTGACTTCCTCACCTGGTTCTACTTTGGCTTCTTTCTCTCTTTCCCATGGGTCTGCCTTGGTTCAGTCAATTAACCGTCTTTATTGAGGGCTGATTATGTGCAGAGCACTGTACGAAGCAATTGGGAGAGTTAATAAAATCACTCATCCTGTCCTGCCTGGATTACTGCATCAGCCTCCTTGCTGACCTCCCAGCCTCCTGCTCTCCCCACTCCAGTCTGTGCTTCACTTTGCTGCCTGGATCATTTTTCTACAAAAATGCTCCGGACATGTCACCCCATTCCTCAGAAAACTCCAGTGATTACCCACCCACCTCCACAACAAAAAGAAACTCCTCACCATTGGCTCTATAGCACTCCACCACCTTTCCCCCTCCTACCTCACCTCACTTCTCTCCTTCTGTAACCCAACCCACACGCAACGGTCCTCTAATGCTAACCTTCTCACTGTGCCTCGATCTCACCGCCGATCCCTCACCTGCATCCTGCCTCTGGCCTGGAAGGTCCACCCTCCTCAAATCTGACAGACAAATACTCTCCCATTCAAAACATTATTGAGAGAGCATTTCCCCCAAGAGGCCTAGTCTTGCTAGTCTTCTCCCACGTCCTTGTGTCACCCTACCTTGCTCCCTTTGTTCTTTCCTACTCCACAGCACTTATGTACGTATCTGTCATTTATTTGCATCGATGTCCATCTGTCTCCCTTCTAGACCATAAGCTTGTTGTTAGCAGAGAAAGTCTGCGTATTGTTGCACTGCACTCTCCCAGCACTTAGTTCAGTGCTCCACACTACATAAGTGCTCAGTAAATATGATTGAATGAACCCAACAATATTACAGACACCTTCCCTGCCCACGATGATCTTACAGTCTAGAGGGACAGTACTCCTCTATTAGGAGTAAGATGAAGGGTGCTTCTGGAAGGCAGATGATACCCAGAATGTGATTGTCCTCATGTTCTTCGCTTGGCTGCCCCAAATCACCCAGGTGCACTGAGCTGGGTAAACAGGCCTCCGGTCAACCTGAACAGGTCAGACTAAAACAAGGATTGTTTCAAGAAGCATTGTGTCCTGCTGACATGAACGCAGGCCCGGAAGTCCGGACAACTGAGTTCTAATCCAAGCTCTTTCAATGACCTGCAGCAAATCACTAAATTTCTCTATGCTTCAGTTTCCTCGGATCTGAAATGCAGATGAAATACCTGTTCTCCCTCCTCCTTAGGCTGTGAGTCCTGTGAGACTGGGACAGTGTCTGATTTGTTTGCCATGGGAGAGCACAATATAATTGAGTTGGTAGATACAATTCCTGCCAGAAGAATCTTACAGTCTAGTAGGGGAGACTGACTTTAAAATAAATTACAGATAGAGGAATTTCCAGAGTATGTGGATGTGTATATCAGTGTGGTGGGGGTGGGGTCAATATCTAGTGAGGGCAACTGGGTTTGAATCCAAGCTCTTTCACTGAACTGCAGCAAGGCATAGGTGACAGAGAGGGGAGGGTGAATAATAATAATAATGATGGCATTTGTTAAGCACTATGTGCCAAGCACTGTTCTAAGCACTGATCTGGTAAGGAAATGAGGGGTTAGTCCCGGATGACATCTTGGAGGCGTGATTATAGGAGGGCTCTGAAGATGGGGAAAGTGATGGTCTGCTGGATATGAAGTTGCAGGCCAGAGGGAGGATAATAATAATAAGAAGAATAACATTTATTAAGCGCTTACTATGTGCAAAGCACTGTTCTAAGCACGGAGAGATTACAAGGTGATCAGGTTATCCCACGGGGGGCTCACAGTCTTAATCCCCATTTTACAGATGAGGTAACTGAGGCACAGAGAAGTTAAGTGACTTGCCCAAAGTCACATAGCTGACAACTGGTGGAGCGGGGATTTGAACCCCTGACCTCTGACTCCAAAGCCCGTGCTCTTTCCACTGAGCCACACTGTGAGAAAGGGGTCAGTAGAGAGACAAGACTGAGGTACAGAGAGTAGTTTGGTGATAGAGGAGCAAAATGTGCAGGCTGGGCTGTGGTAGGAGGTCAGAGAGAGCTGGCTGAGTGAAACAAGTTTTCCCCAAACCTTGTCTTGGTTCATCATGTCCATTCTGGATGCTGCGTGGTGCTCTACCTCCTCAGATCAAACACGACTTGCCAGCTTTCACCACACATGACTCAGAGGAGGAACAAGTCCATTCTCGTCAAGAGAGATCATTTACGAGTGATATTTATTACAAGGCCTGCCCACTGGGAAAGTGGAGGAAAGAAATCCAGCTTTGACAAGGCTCTTCCAAATGAAGGAGAAAGATATACTGCTGGGGAAGGCAGACAATGACCTGTATCTTAATAGTGAAAGAGGCAGGATCATTTATCAGAGCTTCATTTCATAAAGACACTCAGGGCAGGATTGAAGAATGACTCTGCCTTGGGAAGAAAGCAGAAAAATCCCTCAATCTTCTCTAAGGCCACCCTGAGTTGTCGTGAAGCGGAGGTATTGACTGTTCTGCAGCAAACATGAAAATGTACTGACCTGAAAAGTAAATCTTCAGGTAGGCCTCTCTGCGTCATTAGTTTTAAGATCTCAGAAAAGCCGAATCAATAAGTAGATGGTGAGGTTGTTGAATTTTGAATGGTTTATCAGTGATGACTGCAGGGTGAGAGAGAAAGAGAGAGAAAGATGCTTTTGGCCCTTGGAAGGTATTTTTCCCTTAAGGAACTCAAAGGAGTTTACTTCATAGGAGCGGTATTTAAGTGCTTATTTTGAGCCAAACACTGTACTTGTCTCTCTGGGTAGATACAAGATAATTCTGTCAGACACAGTCCCTGTCCTTCATCAGATCCACAGTCTAAGTAGGAGGGAGAACAGGTATTTAAACCCCATTTTACCAAAGAGGAAACTAAGTCCTGGAGAAGGTGAGTGACTTGCCCAAGGTCACAGCAGGAAAGTGGCAGAGCTAGGTTGAGATCCTAGCTCCTCTGGCTCTCATACTTATGCTCTAGGCCACCCCCATCCAGAGAGGAGCAGGGTGGGCAGGAGTGAGGGGCCATTGTACCCAGGAGTCCCCAAGCCTCCAGAGCTCCAGATACCAGGAGGTAACCTAATAAAAATAATTATGGTACTTGTTAAGCACTTATGTGCCGAGCATTGTTCTAAATGCTGGGGTAGATACAAGTTAGGTTGGACACATTCCCTGTCCCACATGGGGCTCACACTCTGAATCCCCATTTTACAGATGAGGTAACTGAGGCCCAGAGAAGGGAAGTGCCACACCCAAGGTCACACAGCAGATAAAGGGCTGATCAGAGATTAGAATCCGGGTCCTTCTTACTCCCAGGCCCATTCATTCATTCAATCGTATTTATTAATAATAATAATAATGATGGCATTTATTAAACGCTTACTATGTACAAAGCACTGTTCTAAGCACTGGAGAGGTTACAAGGTGATCAGGTTGTCCCATGGGGGGCTCACAGTCTTAATTCCCATTTTACAAATGAGGTAACTGAGGCACAGAGAAGTTAAGTGACTTGACAGCTGACAATTGGTGGAGCCAGGGTTTGAACCCATGACCTCTGACTCCAAAGCCTGGGCTCTTTCCACTGAGCCACACTGCTTCCCCTCCACTGTCCAGACTCCCACCCACCATGACACAGTCCAAGCTGCTCTCCCAGCTTTCTGAAGGGAGCAAAAGGACTGTTTGCCTGGAGCCCAGAAGGACCTTTGGACTGCCCTCTCTTGGCCCTGTATATACAGTATATTTTAAAATTGTTCTTATGGCTTAATTTGATTGTTTTCACTTATTGCAGAATATGGCCCTTCCTCCATTTAAAATGTCACAAATAGATCAGCGACTCACAGTGGTATTTATTCAGCCCTTACTATGTGCAGAGCACTGAAGTGCTTGGAAGAGTACAACAGGGGTGGTGAACATGATCCCCGCCCTCAAGTGCTTAGAGTTACAAAATCAGTGTGGTTTAATGTAAAGTACATAGGCTCGGGAGTCAGAGGTCATGGGTTCTAATCCCGTCTAGGCCACTTGTCTGCTGTGACTTTGGGCAAGTCACTTAACTTCTCTGTGCCTGTTACCTCATCTGTAAAATGTGGATTAAGATGGTGAGCTCCATGTGGGACAATCTGATAACCTTGGATCTACTGCAGCACGCAGAACAGTGTGTGGCACATAGTAAGCGCTTAAATACCATCATTATTATTATTACAGAGGGACACTGCCATTAAAATAAATTACAGACAGGGGAAATGGCAGAGTACAATGATATGTACCTAGGTGGTATTGGGCCAAGGATGGGGTGAATACCAAATGCTTAAGGGGTATGATGATGATTCCAGTATTTAAGTGCTTTCTAGATTTTAAGAGGAGGTGGGAGATGTCCTCTTGAGATCCTGCTTGGAAGGATGGGAGAGTAGAAGAGGGAGCAGGAGGAAGGTGGCTTAGGAGAGGTGAAGGGGATATTTTAGGGAGATCATGCCTCATGGTTTCAATATTATCAGTGAAATAGCCAGATCATTAGGCCCAGAAGAAGGGGAGGCAGGAGCCAGAGAGTTTGAGGAAGGAATTAAGTTTTTGAAAAGGTTGGTGTGGGCATGAAAATCAAGAGATGGAGAAGTTTTGGTGCTGGGTAGAGTTAATAAGGCAGGTGAGGATGAGTTTGAGATGGACATGGTCAACTGACACCTGAATTTACACCATTCAATTCATTCATTCAGTCGTATTTATTGAGTGCTTGCTGTGTGCAGAGCACTGTACTAAGCGCTTGGGAAATACAAGTTGGCAACATATAGAGATGGTCCCTACCCAACAACAGGCTCACAGTCTAGAAGGGGTAGACAGACAACAAAACAAAATATGTGGACAGGTGTCAAGTCATCAGAATAAAACCAGCAGCCTCACCCCAGCCTTTAGTTCAGTGTTCAAAAACACTTAAAGAAGGTTAGGTGTAACAAGCAACAATGATGCCATTCTGGGATTTTTCAGGCCTAAACTGCTCATCATAAAAACTGGAGATCCAATTACGTCTAGAACAAGTGTACATTGAAACTGTCGGTGAAATTGTATAAGTTCATTCATTCATTCAATCGTATTTCCTCTGTGGCAAACTCTTCACCTTGTTCTGGTTTCGGGGGGCTAGGGTGATACAGTTCTAGAACGGAGAACTTTAATTGCATATGCCTGCCCAGAGTGCAATTAACCGCTTCTCCCAACATCTCACTCTGCCGGATTCTGACAGACGTGCATTGCATTATTGAAGGATCATTCCCTCGTTCCCTAATAGCCCTCTGTCCAAAATGCAGAGTGAAGACTGGACTTGTGGAAGAACTGGGCAGCATGGAGGCAGGGGGCCTGGAATCCTCCTGGGTTTTCTTGACATTGGACTTGTCGCAGCTCTGTGCTCTTGGAGAGGGCTCTGTCCATCTCCCTCTGCCCCCCTCCAATTCATTCCAATTTCCAGGACCTATTGGAAGACTTCTGCAGCTCTTAAAAATGTCCTACCCACTCGCCAGTCCTGCTGCCAGGACAGTGAAAGAGGAAGGGCTCCTAGGAGCCCCAAGGAGACACTTCAAACCACCTGACAGTGTCTGTCTGGTCTTAAAGCCCTCATGTTCCCTTCTGGGAACAAGAAAGAATTGGGAGCCTCCACCGTGCATAGTGCTTGGCACATAGTAAGTGCTTAACAAATACCATTATTATTATTATTATTATTATTAAAGAGAAGCATCAATGCCTAGTGGACAGAGCACAGGCCTGGGAGTCTGAAGGACCCGGGTTCTAATTCTGGCTCTGCCACTTGTCTGCTGAGTGACCTTGGGCAAGCCACTAAACTTTTATATGCCTCAGTTACCTCATCTGCAAAATGAGGATGAAGACTATGAGCCCTAATAATCATAATGATGGTCTTTAAGTGCTAACTCTGTGCCAGACACTGTACTAGGCATCAGGGTGGATACCAGCAAGTCAAGTTGGACTCGGTGCCTGTCCCCTGTGGGGCTCACAGTCTCAATTACCATTTTGCAGGTGAGGTACCTGAGGCCAGAGAAGTGAAGTGACTTGCCCAAGGTCACACAGCAGACAAGTGGTGGAGCTGGGATTAGAACTCATGACCTTCTGACTCCAGGCCTGTGCTCTAATCTGCTCAACATGCTACTGCTTGTGGGGTCAAATGGTATGGTCAACCTGATTATCTTGTATCTCCCCCAGTGCTTAGTACAGTGGCTGGCACCATAGTAAGTACTTAACGAATAACATAAAAATCCAAGGTGAAATGTGTCAATTGCTAGGATTGTTTTTTCCACTCAGAGGTAGGAGGCTCACTCCTCTGAGATGCTAACCTCTGGGCCCCAAGGTGGATACCCTTCTAGGGCTGCTTTCCAGCTCACTACTTAACAGGGTGGAAAGATTCTCTGCCTTGGTTAACTGGGTGCCTTTTCTTCTTCCAGTCCTCTCTGATGAGCTATGTTCCAGGTGGAGGTATCAGTGAAGCACCTGGCCCTAATCCAATTCCCTCTGCGGGGGTAGCCATCAAGAGGGAATTGTCCTCCTCTTCAAGTAAGCTTCTCTCCAGTTTCTCCCTCTCCTGCCTTCCGCTATGTGCGGGATTAGAATGAGTGACCATCACAAGGCCTGAGAAGTCTTCCACCAACCCAGACCCAGCTGATGGTGGACCCATGGCATCTGTGAAGGTAAATCCAGGCCTCTGGCAGCTATTTCTAACCCACTGAGGGGTTGGTCTTGGCAGACAGGCCCTCTAGGTTCCTTGGGATGGGTTTGGTGTGTGTTCTTTTCCCAAGGTTGTATTTCATATGTGCAAACCCTAATTTTGTTGTCACAGTGATCTTACTGGCAGCCAGATGCCATCACATAACAAAGGGTTTAGAAAAATTTATGCTCCATTGCCATTGTTCCAGCTCAAGGCTAGATGAACTTTCTCCATCTATCTTCATCTCAATCTGTATCTGCTAAACATAACATCTTGAGGGCAGCCTAATTTAAAATAATAATCCCTTTTCAAACTCTTTTGTCTCTGTGAACGACTTAATAAAAAAAAAGGATCTTTCTACAGGTACAATAACAACAAAGTGCAGAAAGTTGTAAAGGTTAAAAAAACAGATAAACAGTCTGGCCTAGAGGAGAGAGAGCATACGCCTGGGAGTCAGAGGGACTGGGTTCTAGTTCCCACTCTGTCAATTAGTTGCTAGGTGACCTTGGGCAAACAACTTCCTATATCACAGTTTCCTCAACTGTAAAATGGGGATTCAATACTTATTCTCCCTCCTACTTAGACTGCAAATCCCATGTGGGACAGGGCTGTGTCTGACCTAATTAACCTGTATCTACCTCAGTGCTTAGAACAATGCTTGACACACAAGTGCTTAACAAATACCATTAACAAATAGAAAATAACAAGAAAAAGAAATATGAAAAATGGGTTAGACCTAGAAAAGTCCAGTAACCTAAAGTTACTGTCATCTAAACAATGGAAGTTGAATCCCTGTTTCTCTTGCAGAATTCATTAGTAGTAGCAGTATTTACTGAGCACTTTCTATGTGCAAAGCACTGCACTGTAGAGGGATGAGATGTAGTGACAGTCCCTGGTCCCCCAATGGGCTCACGATCTAAGACTAAGGTAGGGGGTAGAGGGGAGTGACAGACCCAAGAGGAAAGACAAACAAAAATGTAATAAAGACAAAGGGTGATATGTTCCAGAGAGTGGCCACAGAAGATCCATGGCCACAAAAGACCAAAGTCATAGTTGCAGCTACGATGGGTGTGTCTGGTAATAATGATAATAATAATTGTGGTATTAAGCGCTTACTGTGTGCAAGGCACTATAATAAGCACTGGGGTAGGTACGAGCAAATCAGGTTGGAGGCAGTCCCTGTCCCATATGGGGCTCTGTCTTAATTCCCATTTTACAGGTGAGGTAACAGAGAAGTGAAGTGACTTGTCCAAGGTCACACAGCAGGCAAGTGGCAGAGCTGGGATTAGAACCCATGACCTTCTGACTGCCAGGCCTATGCTCTATCCCCCTTACCATGCTGCTAATAATTATTATTATTATGGTATTTAAGTGCTTACTATGTGCCAGGCACCATACTAAGCACTGGGGTAGATACAGGCAAATTGGGTTGGACACAGTCCCTGTCCTACATGGAGTTCACACTCTTAATCCCCATTTCACAGATGACAGGTTTGTGTCAGAGGTGTTGGAACTTCCAAACACTGACTGTTCTTTTTTCCTCTTGCTCACTCGGTCTTTTGCTTCTCTCCACCCCCCCACCCCCACCGTGCCCCCTCCCCACTGCCCAGAGAGGGCATGTGGTAGATTGCAGGAATTCCCCAACGCTCAGGGCCATCTTGCTTGAAATGCTGATCCAACTGTAGTGGCCTCTCCACATTCATTTGTATTTATTGAGCACTTACTGTGTGCAGAGCACTGTACTAAGTGCTTGGGAAGTACAAATCAGCAACATAGACAGTCCCTACCCAAACAACAGGCTCACAGTCTAGGAGAGGGATACAGAAAATGAAACAAGTAAACAGGTATCAATACCATCAGAATAAGCAGAATTATAGATATAGACACATCATTAATAAAAAGTAGAATAAAAAATATGTACAAATATACACAAGTGCTGAGGGGCATAGAAGGGGGTAGAACAGAGGGAGGGAGTAGGGGAGATGGGGAGGGGAGGAGTGGAGAAAAGGGGGGGCTCAGTCTGGGAAGTCCTCCTGGAGGAGGTGAGCTCTCAGTAGGGCTTTGAAGGGAGGAAAGAGCTAGTTTGGCAGATGTGCAGAGGGAGGGCATTCCAGGCTATAGGTAGGACATGGGCCAGGGGTCGACGGTGGGTTAGGCGAGAATGAGGCACAGTGAGGAGGTTAGCAGCAGAGGAGTGGAGTGTGCAGGCTCGGCTGTAGAAGGAGAGAAGGGAGGTGAGGTAGGAGGGGACGAGGTGAACTCAGAATCCTTCGTGGGCCTTATTTCCAGCTGTTCATTTTCCTGTCCACAAGTAGATACTGTAGGTCTTTCAGTGCCGAAGAAGGCACGTGGAAAAGTTGTTTTGGTTGATTGTTTTTTAGTTTGGATCCTTTCTTGTAGGCAGTCTTTCTTCTTGAAATCCCACCTCAAACTGAATCAGACATTCTCCTACAGAATTTTGAATGAGAATCAATCAATGTTACTTTCTGAGCTCTTACTGTGTACAGAGTACTCTACTAAGCACTTGGGAGATTACAATACATGGACTTGGTAGACACGTTTCCTGCTCATGAAGAGCTTACTGTTTGGAGAGGAAGAAAGACTTTGATAAAGATAAATAACTCATTAATATAAATTGCCTCAGTTCCCTCATCTGCAAAATTGGAATTCATTACCTGTTCTCCCTTTTCCTTAAACTGTGAGCCCATGTGGGACCCAATTATCTTGTATCTACCCCAGCACTTAGTACAGTGCTTAGTATTTAATAAGTACTACAATTATTATGGATGTGCACATAAATTGAAAAGCAGCTTGGTTTAGTGGAAAGAGCATGGGCTTGGGAGTCAGGGTGTGGGTTCTAATCCCAGCTCTGCCACTTGTCTGCTGTGTGACCTTGGAAAAGTCACTTCACTTCTCTGTCACTTCATCTGTAAAATGGGGATTAAGACTGTGAGCCCCATACGGGACAGGGACCGTGTTCAACCTGCTTTGTTTGTATCTTAACTTCTCTGTGCCTGTTACCTCATCTGTAAAATGGGGATTAAAACTGTGAGTCCCACAAGGGGCAACCTGATTACCTTGTATCTATCCCAAGGCTTAGAACAGTGTTTGGCACATAGTAAGTGCTTAACAAATACCATCAACATGTAACTTCTGTGGACTGAGGGTTGGATGAATATCAAATTGTCAAAGGGTACAGATCCAAGTGTGCAGATGAAGTATAAAGGAGAGGAAGTAGTGGGGGGGCAGGGGCGGGTGAAGTACTTTATTGAGGGAGGCCTCTTGGAGGAGATATCAATCAAATTTGTTGAGCTCTTACTGTATGCGTAGCACTGTACTAAGTCCCTGGGAGAGAATAACATAGAATTGGCAGACACATTTCCTGCCCATAAGGAGCTTACCTTCTAGATGGGGAGACAGAGGAGTTAGGCTTTTACCGATCATAATTCCTGCTGTCCATTTCTGAGGTCAGGGGTGGATCTGTATTGATTGCTATGTTCCTGTTGGAAACCATCAGCGAAAATGACATCTCTCCAACACTTCAAACAGCGCCTGGAGCAGTAAATGCTTAACAAATACCATTTAAAAAAAAAAAAAGAATGCTAGTACAGGAAGGGTCGTACAATCCATCTTCTAGATTGTGAGCTCATTGGGGGCAGGGAATGTGTTATGTTGTACTCTCCCAAGCACTTAGTACAGTGCTTTGCACACAGTAAGGACTCAGTAAATATGATTGAATAAATGAATGAATCCTCCTCCTATCAGGCAGACACATATTGAAATCAATCACTCAGTCAGTAGCAGCTTATGCAGTCCAGTGTATTAAGAACCAGGGGAGAAGTACAAGAGAGTTAGTAGATACAATCCCTGTTTCCTCTCCCCCACATCCTCCTCATGCCTGCTACCAACCAACAACAGATATTGCATTCGCATTTTACAGATGGGGAAACTAAGATACAGAAATTGACTTGCCTAAGATTGCATCTCTTCCAACAGGCCTTCCCTGTTTTAGCTTTCATTTCTCCTACTCCCTCTCACATCACTTATGCCCCTGCATTTGTATGTTTTAAACATTTGATATTCACCTCCTACCCTGAACTCCACAGCACTTACATATATATCCACAATTTATAGTATAGACTGTAAACTCCTTATGGGCAGGGAATGTGTCTACCAACTCTTAGGGGAGAAGCAGCATGGCTCAGTGGAAGGAGCACGGGCTTGGGAGTCAGAGTTAATGGGTTCTAATCCCTACTCTGCCACATGTCTGCTGTGTGACCTTGGGCAAGTCACTTAACTTCTCTGAGCCTGTTACCTCATCTGTAAAATGGGGATTAAGACTGTGAGCCCCACATGGGACAACCTGATCACCTTGTATCCTCCCAGTGCTTAGAACAGTGCTTTGCACATAGTAAGTGCTAAATAAATGCTGTTTATTATTATGATGATTATTATTATACTGTGCTCTTCTTAGTACAGTGTTCTGCACACAGTAAATCCCACTGATTGATTAATTGATCCAACAGTGGACAAATAGCAGAACTGAGATTAGAGCCCAATCATCTGATTCCCAGACTTGTGCTCTTTCCACTTGGCCACAGTGCTTCTCTGCAGCTCCATGGGCTGAGCCTGTCATGAAAAAGTCACATAGAATAGCTAATGGGGTTTTAGAAGCATAATTAAAGGATATCTTCTCTTGTGAGTGTCCAAAGGAACCAATCCTAAAAGCACTTCACCTGCTTTTGCATGGTGCATCTCTGGGTACATATTCACCTTTAAGAACTCGAAAGCCTGTACTTTGAGGGAGCCCATTTTGGTTAGATAAAACTCTAGTTCATTCTACTCACCCAAGGATAACTGCACAGACACTGCTGCTTTTGCTGATGTTCTTGGTATTTGCGGTGACGAGGCTGAGAGAATGTGAGAACCTTCCCCAGTTATGGTTGAGTGCTTGGATTAGAAAACCTGCGCTGTAGTTTGGTCCAGCCAAGACTGAGAGTGATTTTCTTAGGCTGAAATAGAGCAGAGAAAGTCCAGCTCAAAGGGAGACTATCTGCCAGAGGCCTAGCCAGTTGTGTTGATTGGGGCTTTGGCATTCCAATACCTGAAGAAGAGTCAGTCAGTCGCAGACTCTCTCCTCAGGAAGTGGAAGAAGCAAAGGAACTCATCCCAATCAAGACTTCAAGGCCCAAAGCAAAAGTCCCAACTTGAGTCAACTTCAGGAGGCAGGGAATGATTATTCAGGGAAGGCTCCCTGGAGGAGATAAGATTTTATTTAGTAGGGCTTTGAAGATAAGAGCAGTAGACTGTTGGATAAGGAGGGGATGGGAGGACATGAACAAGTGGTTGATAGAGACAAGATGGGGGCACGGTGAGTAGGCTAGTGTTTGAGGAGCGAAATGTGTGGGTTGGGACGTGTTGGGAGAGAAGGGGGGCAAGGAGAGAGCTGATGGAGTGCTTTAAAGCCAATGGCAAGGAGTTTCTGCTTGTTGCAGAGGGATAGGAAACTACTGAGGGATTTTGAGGAATGGTGAGATAATAATTATGGTACTTAAGTCCTTATGTGCCAACCAGTGTGCTAAGCACTGGGGTAAATATAAGTTAGGTTAGACAGTCCTTGTCCCAAAGAGGGCTCACACTCTTAAACCCCATTTAACAGTTGAGGTAACAAGCCCAGAGAAGTGAAGTCACTTGCCCAAGGTCACACAGCAGACATGAGGCAGAGCCAGGATTAGAACCTGTGACCTTTTTATTCCCAGGCCTGTGCTCTATCCACTAAGCCATGCGGTTTATGTGCAGAACGAAGATGAAGGGGAAGTTGTCTCCACCTAGATGAAAGTGGAGTGCTTTAATTGTCTGAGACCCACCTCCTGGGTAGAGATCGGCTAAGAGGTCTGGACCATGGGAGGAGAGGAAGGCTGAACAATGTGAAGAGGGAAGGGACTGGAGACTGAGAGTTTAAATCCACAGGGAGCTACTGGGGAGGAAAGACAGGCAGAAGGAAATTCTGAAAAGGACCAGTGACAGAGAAGGCAAGGGCATTGACTAGTCAGCCTCCCTGGACAAACCTGGCACATCTGCTGGTAGAACATATTGCTCTTGCTGCAGGGGTGTGGCCTTCTGCATCACTGGCTCCTTTTTGGATTCTGTAGACCTACTGTCTGGTCCCACCCACACGCTACCCTGATCTCACCAACAACGTTCCTCCTAGCTGGAGTCAGCCTGAGCTGTCAGACACACCTGTTTCCCCAACCAGGATGCATGCATGAAAAGATACGTCAGATCATTATTGAATATGTGCACTGCAAGCATCATCCTGCTGCTTTCTGTTGGCAAATTTTTTATACTTTCATGGCGCGCAGAGTGAGTTGAAACAGAGATAAGACGGAAAACACTTCACAAAGTGCTTTATCCATGTGGAATGAGACTGTGGCAATCTGATTATCTTCTAATCACCCCAATTCTTGTAAACGTTATGATTAATAATAACAATAATTGCTATTTGTTAAGCTTTTTACTTTATGCCATGGACAGTACTAAGGTTAAGAATCACACAAACCCATGCTGTATATACTACAACACGCTATTTCCCCACATAAGATTCACAGTCTAAGGAAGAGGGTGAACAAACATTTAATCCCCATTTTACAGATGAGAAAACTGAGGCACAGAGAAGTTAAGTGACTTTCCCAAGGTCACACTGCAGGCAAGTAGTGGAGCCAGGGTCAGGATTCGGATCCTCTCACTCCGAAGACCTGTGCTCTTTTTACTAAGCCAAAAGGGCTTAACAGCGTGGCTCAGTGGAAAGAGCCCGGGCTTTGGAGTCAGAGGCCATGGGTTCTAATCCCGGCTCCGCCAATTGTCAGCTGTATGACTTTGGGCAAGTCACTCAACTTCTCTGGGCCTCAGTTCCTTCATCTGTAAAATGGGGATTAAGACTTTGAGCCCCGCATGGGGCAACCTGATCACCTTGTAACCTCCCCAGCGCTTAGAACAGTGCTTTGCACATAGTAGGTGCTTAATAAATGCCATTATTATTATTATTATTTCTGTAACAAGATACCACTTGTACAGAACTTAGAGTGAATTTTTTTAATGTTCAGTTTAAACTGAAAATCAGTTATCTTAGATGAGCAACAGAAAATCAGCTTCCAATTAGTATTATTCATGCAGAACCAATATGAGTTGTTCAACTCATTTAACATCTCTGACCAAGAGGCTTCTCATCCCTCCTAACCAAAGAAAATAGACTACACCAGGAAAAAAACAGAAAGTCTGAGAGAGAGGAGGCTTACCCTTTCTGGTTTTCTCCTTCTGCATGAGATTGGAGCTGGTTCCAAAAATGGTCTCCTGGGTCTTTGGGAATCCAGGCCAAGACCCCCAAACCCCCCCCACCCCCTGGGGAGACCCAGGCCACAAACCCTATGTTGACACTTTATAACAGCAATTCAACCCAGTTACTCCTTTAGGGCGTTATCTGTGGGGAAGTCATTTGGGAAAAACTAGGATGTCAGACTGATTTAGTTTTCTTCTCAGTCAACATGACTATGTTTCCAGCCAAGGAAGAAGCAGCAGTAAAAATGATTCACCAGCAAGTCAATCAATTAGTCTATGGTCTTGACTGACCGCTTAATCTGTGACCTTTGGTCACTTGATAGTCTCCCAAAGTGCTTATGTGCATATCTTTATGTATCATAAATTATTCATATTAATATCTGTCTCCCATTCTAGGCTGTAAGCTCATTTTGGGCAGGGAACACATCTGCTAATTCTGTTGTACTTTCCCATGTGCTTAGTACAGTGTTCTGCCTATAGTATGCACTCATTAATTATGACTGATTACGTGAAGCAGCGTGGCTCAGTGGAAGGAGCCCGGGCTTTGGAGTCTGAGGTCTTGGGTTCACTTGTCAGCTGTGTGACTTTGGGCAAGTCACTTCACTTCTCTGGGCCTCAGTTATCTCATCTGTAAAATGGGGATTAAGACTGTGAGCCCCCCCATGGGACAACCTGATTACCTTGTAACCTCCCCAGCGCTTAGAACAGTGCTTTGCACATAGTAGGCGCTTAATAAATGCCATCATTAATTATGTGCAGTGACCATAAACCCCATGTAGAACAGGGACTGTCAATCCTGTTTATCTTGTATCTATTGAAGAGGAACAGAATGGTCTAATAGGAAGAGCATGGGCCTGGGAATCAGAGAATCTGGGTTCTTACCCTGGTTCTTCCATTTGCCTGCTGTGTGATCTTGGGCTGGTCACTTAATTGCTTTGTGTTTCAGTTTCCTCATCTGTAAAATGGGGATTCAATGCCTGTTCTCCCTTCTTCTTAAGCTGTGAGCTCCATGTGGGACAGGAACTGTGTCTTACCTGACAATCTTGTATCTACTCCAGTGCTTAAGACAATGCTTGTCACATAGCAAATGCTTACCAAATACCAAAATATAAGAAGATTGTAATAAAATGATGGTAAGAATCAATCCATGAATTGATGGTATTTACTGAGTGCTTACTGTCTGCAAAGCACTGTACTAAGCCCTTGGGAGAATACAACAGACTTGGTTTCCATGTTCCTTGCCCACAACAAGCTTACAGTCTAGAGAGGGAGACCTATATTATTATAAATAAATTATAGGGGAATAGTAAATAGTACATATTTACTATTCTATTTATTTTATTTTGTTAGTATGTTTTGTTGTCTGTCTCCCCCTTCTAGACTGTGAGCCCGCTGTTGGGTAGGGACCGTCTCTATATGTTGCCAACTTGTACTAAGCGCTTGGGAAGTACAGTGCTCTGCACACAGTAAGCGCTCAATAAATGCAATTGAATGAATGGATAGAACACGGGTCTGAGAGTCAAAAGGACCTGGGTTCTAATCCTGACTCCACCACTTGTGTGCTCTGTGACCTTGGGCAAGTCGCTTCACTTCTCTATGCCTGTTACCTCATCAGTAAAATGGGGATTAAGACTGTGAGCTCCCATGTAGGACAGGGACTGTGTCCAGCTTGGTCAGTTTATAGCTACCCCAGTGCTTAGAACAGTGCTTGGCACAGAGTAAGCAAATAACAAATGCCATCATTATTATTATTACTATTACCCTCATTCTTCCAACTTAGGCTGTGATTTCTGTGTAGAACAGGGACTGCATCCAAACTGATAAACTTGTACCTACCCCAGAGGTTATAACAGTGCTTAGCATGTAATAGATGCTTAAATACCATTAAAAAATTATTCTGCATGAGCAGGCACAGAGCTGTGACATTTCTGGCTCAATGAACTCCAGAAATTATAGCTGGTGCAGTCAACAGCTTTGGAGGAGCTGTGTGGTTTGACTGGCTTCTGGCCATTGTCATGCCTGGGTTGGAAAATCAGAGGAATGATCTGTAAATATGGAGTGGTGCTAAAGAATTTGGATATCAAGAATGAACTACAGGGATAAAGTATGGAAGATAACTTGCCAGGCACCAAAAGAAGATGAGGGAATGTTAAATTAGAGCCCAAATTGAGCATAAACAATGAAGTGTTTCTGGTTTTAAAAAAAAAAAAAGTTTTCAGATTTTACCTCAGGATGCTCTAATAGGATTACAGCCTACTAAACTGGAGCACAGCCTACAGCAATAATCTTTTCCCCATTCTCAGCATTAGTCAAGTCTTCAATTGAGCACCATGGCCAATGTGGATTGCCACACTATGAAAGGGTTAGGGGGGGAAAAAACCTTTTAGAGCCTCCAAAGACAGTGAAGGAAAATACCAAGATCTCCACTGAAAGCTGGTAGAGGATTTTGAAACCTCGAACATAGAGAAAGGGAGGCAATCAGGATTTCCTCCCAGGATTTCCAGTATACCCAACTGAGGAAGGAGAAGAAATTTCCAATTTCCACAGAAGAAGAGCCAAGAGTGATGAATCTCAAGCTCCCGGGAGGTTTGGGTGTGACACCAGTGGGCTGTTCTCTTTCTTCTTTCTTTCTTCTGGGGCACTAAAACACTGCCAAAAGTCTGCCTGCCCATCCTTTATTTTTCAGATCAGGGAGAGCAAGAAAGGTTGGGTTAAAGCCACCGTACATTTAAGGCCATCTACACTAAAAGTCCCAGAATGCTCTGGAACCTAAACCGAAAACAAACTGAGCATACTTTAGCTCTGGTAAGGCTGTCCAAGCATTTATCATAAATGTTTTCCAAGATCAGCTGGAAAAGTGTAGGACATTTGTATTTTTCTGTAGGCGTTCCAGGGGTAGCTTATAAAATCCAGGGGAATCCCAGACAAAGAGGACCTGGTAGTCTGTCCAGAAATGGGGAACATCTGGGCAGGGGAGGAGGTTGGGTCTGAACACCAGCCCGGGAGACAAGTGAGGTAGCGGAATTGTCATCCCTTCATCCCTTGGTTTAGCTATTCCCGTTGGGGCAGTATAGTAACTGGGGGAAGCTGCTTATTTGTCTTTAGCCACTCAAGTATCACCCTTCTAGACTATAAGCTCCCTAAAGACAGAATGAGTCTGCTAATTCTGTTGTAATATACTCTCTGAAGAGCTTAGTACAGTGCTCTGCACATAGTAAGCACTCAATTAATGCAATTGATTGAGTTGATTGCTCTCCAAAATAAGCTTGAAAACTGAGATGCCCTTTCCACTAAGAAACCCTGAGTTACACCCTATAATTATAATTATGGTACTTGTTAAGCACTTATGTGCCAAGTACTGTTCTAAGCACTGGATTAGATACAAGCTATAAAGTTGGAAACTGAGTGACACTTTATAAGTTGGTAAACTTGAGGCTCCGCCAGTGCACTTGGAAACACTGCCTTCAGGAATGTTCATACACCAAACTCCGAGATAGTTTCAGGGTTTCCTTTGTGGATTCTCTCCACAACAGTGTATTCAAAAACCTGGGCTTGATTTGAACTCTGTCTTGGCTCTAGTCTTTTAAAGGAACCCACGGAAGACTAGTGAACAGAATGCAGTCAAATCCAATTCCATCACAGGCTGTCGAATGAATTAGCGTTAACCCTTTTCCACTCATTTCCTTAATCCTTTTCTTTGTTCTCTGTACAAGGTTAGCCATCCAACCGGAAATTTGTTTTTAAGCCCTAAGCAGGTAAACATCACTTTTTGTCTAACTGGGAGTACTACCCTGCTCTAATACATCCTTAATTATAGGTGGTGTCTGAAGCACCGCTTCTTTCTTGCCCCGAACAAGATCCAACTCACTTTCCACTAGCGGAGCCAGAAAGTAGCTTAGCGATTTAAGGTGGAGACTTGCAGAAAGCCTAGACGTGCTGACGTGAGCTATATGCAAGAGGGAGCTGGCCCTCAAAGATGGGAGGAAATCCATTCTGAACAATTTAGCTGCATTTGAAGCTGGACTGAGCCAGGGAAGCCAGGGCCTATCAAATGCCAGATACACCATTTATGCTCTCTAGCAGCCTGAAATGATTCTAAAACATTCCAAGAAGCTCTGGCTGCCAGTGATTTCTGTGGCCTGTGGTCCTGTCCTGGGGGATGGATGTGTGAATCCAGGAGGAGAGGAAGAGTGGGTTTGGGGGCTATCCAGCCCCAAGCATTCTCTCTTCCTCTAATCTTCATATTACTATTAAGTTCAGGACATGTTTCCCCTCTCTTCAAGAACTTATAGTGGTTGCCCATCCATCTCTGCATTAAACAGAAATCCCTCACCATTGGCTTTAAAGCACTCAATCATCTTGCCTCCTCCTACCTTAGTTTGGTACAACTCATCCCACACACTTTGCTCCCCTAATACCGACCTACTCACTGTACCTCAAGCTCATCTAATTACCACCAACCTCTTGCCCGTGTCTTTGCCTCTCGCTTGGAACACCCTCCTTCCTCATATCTGCCAGACAATTACTCTTCCCCAGTTCAAAGCCTCATTGAAGGCCCATCTCCTCCAAGAGGCCTTCCCTGACTAAGCCCTCCTTTCCTCTTCTCCCAGTCCCATCTGTGTTGCCATGACTTGCTCCCTGTAGTGATTCCGCCTTCCAGACTCACAGTACTTACGTGCGTACCTGTAATGTATTCACCATCAGGGCTGCATGCTGCAAGTAGGACAGACAACTCCCTGTATATTTATATATATATGCACATATATGTGTGCGTGTTTATATTATGTACAGGTATTTGCCCTTATGTAACTATGTAACTAATATTTATTACCACTACAGCCTGGTAAAAGTTACAACCTGGTCACTTAAGGGTCAGCTGGTTGCCTTCACTAAATTGCTTCAACGAGGCATTGAAAATCTTCCTGTCATCTTTGTCTGTCACCCAGGGAAGCCGTTTTGATATTTCCCAATCCTCCCTCACCCCATCCTCTCTCCAGTCTGGCCGAATCCTCTGTTTCTTTGCCCTCCTGTTAAACCTGTGACCCTGAAGCAACCCAGCATCCTGACCCCAATTTCTTATCTCCCCAAAATCTGTTCCCATCCCTAGAGTTCCCCTGCCCCCTATAATATCCCCTTCTGTGAGATGACCTCCTCTTTCCATTCACCTTCTCTCCACTCTTAGTGTTCTCCCCTCTGACCAAACATACATCTGTAGGAAAAGGGGAGTCTGACGGCCTTTCTTGGTTGAACCATTGGAGTCATGGAGGTATCCAGATTCCTGTTTCCTTGTGCACATGTTGTGTAAGTCTTTCTTCTGGCTACTCCATTATCAGTCAATAAAACAATCAAACATTAATACAGAGTGGAGGTCACAGAGGCCCTTGCCTTACGTTGGTTCTGCCCTTCTCTCTGCCTCTCTCTCCTTTCCTTGGTCATCCCTACTTTGAGAAATGCATTAGGTTGTTGTGATATATGTGGTCCTTTATGCATAGGCTGTTCATTTCCCTGCACAAGTGTGCCCAGAATGTATCCACACATTTTTATAGGACCTTGACCCTCCCCTGATTCAGCTTGATAACTTTAATTAAAAGATGATGACTAGGATCCTAATTTGCTTTTCAGTTCACCCTTAAACTTGTTCTTGGACACCCCCCGTCAGTGTATAAACCCTCTCCATCAATAAGGTTAAAAAGAAAATAGGAAATCATCAAAATCTGGGGGCAGAAATTTACACTTTAATACAGATAATACAAATGCCTTTCTTCTATTTCAAGCCCAAACTTGGGTCAGCATAGAGACTTGCAAATTTACTTGAGATTGCCCTCTCTAACTTTGTCAGATTAGCAGAGGTAATATATGGAACAGTGACCTGCCCTATATGGTTCCATAGGGTTCAGCCTAAGGAGTGGAAGTGTGGAGAAACCTTGATTCTTTCACTTAAGTCTGTGGAGCTGGTTCCAAATACAAACCCATTTACATCAGGGAGCAAATAAGGTGATTGGGCTGGAGATGTGATGGCAAAATGGGAGGCTGGAAGTTCATTGTGGGCAGGGAATGTACCTACCAACTCTGTTGTACTCTCCCAAACACTTAGTGAAGTGCTCTGCACCTAGGAAGTGCTCAATAAATACCATTGATGGCAATGGTGAAAATGGTGAGGGTTGTGGAAGGTGGGGGTAATAGCTGTGGGGAGATTATAGCGGTGTGAGGTTGTGGCTGTGAGGGAAGTTTGGGAAGTGAAGGAGTGATGGGTGTGTTAGAGATGGGAAGGTGGTTGAGGGGTAAGGTGGTGTTTGTGAAGGAGGTGATGTAAACAGTAAAGCGATGGGAGGGTTGGAAATGTGGTAGAAACTTGATTGAGTCTGGACGTCAAGGCTTCATCTTAATTTCCAGTATTTTTGTTTTTGAAATGACTGGGAGCCCATGAATTTCCATCAGCAGGGAAGGTTGATTTTGCTCAGCACCCACGGCTGAATTGGTTGTTTGGAGAGCGCTACCCCAATAGCCCTTCTTGCTGGAGTTCTGTGGCGAACACCCCATCAGATTTGTAATTACCCGTGAAGCAGATAAATGTCCACCAAACTCTAAATCCACACTGCACACCAGTGTGGAGAGACCAACAACCAGGCAAGGAGATGTTTGGGAACAACTGTTCTCACTCATCGTACTGTGTTGTAGGAGGGAGGGCTTACAATAATAATAATGATAATAATGGTATCTATTAAACATTTACAAGGTAGCAGACACTGTACTAAGCGCAGGGGTGGATACAAGAAAATCTGGTTGGACACAGTCCCCTGCCCTACATGAGGCCACCCCTGGCCTGGAGTGCCCTCCCTCTGCACATCCGCCAAGCTAGCTCTCTTCCTCCCTTCAAAGCCCTACTGAGAGCTCACCTCCTCCAAGAGGCCTTCCCAGATTGAGCCTCCTTTTTCCTCTCCCCCTCCCCATCCCCCCCGCCTCCTTCCCCTCCCCACAGCACCTGTATATATGTTTGTACAGATTTATTACTCTATTTTACTTGTACATATTTACTATTTGGTTTATTTTCTTAATGATATGCATCTAGCTTTACTTCTGTTTATTCTGATGACTTGACACCTGTCCACATGTTTTGTTTTGTTGTCTGTCTCCCCCTTCTAGACTGTGAGCCCATTGTTGGATAGGGACCATCTCTATATGTTGCCAAGTTATACTTCCCAAGCACTTAGTACAGTGCTCTGCACACAGTAAGCGCTCAATAATACAATTGAATGAATGAGGCTCACACTCTTAATTCCCATTTTACAGATGTGGTAACTGAGCCACAAAGAAGTGATTTGACCAAGGGCACACAGCAGACATGTGGTGGAGCTAGGATTAAAACCCAGGTCATTCTGAATTCCCAGGCCCATGCTCTACCCATTAAGCTATGCTGCATGAACCAGAGCAGAATTTTAACTCATTTACCAGTTCGACTTAGCAGACTGGCATGACACTGGCATTTTGGTTCTTAAATCCCCTTGCATTTCCCTTTGCTTCTGCTTTCAAAACTCTGTTGGTCTTCTGTTTCCACACCTTCTACTTGAATGCTCTGATGGACTCTTATCCTCTCCACACAAGAAGCATCCTGGGAGAGTTCTGGATGGAAGAGAAATGTTTCCAGTGGAGCTACCCTCTCCCTTCTCCTGGATTTCCTATTTCGGCAGATCTTGCCTTACTGGGCATTGGTCCCTAGAGGTTGGGATTTCAATGACTGCTTCCACTTTGGGTCTCCAGGGGCTGCCTGAGATGCAGAAACCCTAGAAATTCAGCCCTGCTGTGCCATCCCTCTTAGGAATATCCAGGCACCCAGAGAGAGAAATAATCACCAAGACCCATTTATCTAGCAGTTTTTGACTGACCTGTTTGTGGATTTGTCCAAAATAAAGTCCTACTTAGCAATTAGTTGCAGATGACTTATCATGAATTCCCAGTCTTGCCACTGAATGAATGACTTTGCTGCAGGAACATGTTGAATTGAAATAGTAACAGGGGCTTTGTAGAAAAACCCATGAGATGAATGAATGGTATTAATGGCTTCATGAGGGTAAGGCGGAAGGAAAAGAGCATATGGTTGTACATTCCCTTTAGTCCACTTTTTTCTTTGAAATGTCTAATAGTGATGTCTCAATTACCAGCTTCTATATATTTTTAGGTAAACATAACCAAACATAAGAAACCTTGGCATTACCCTCTCTCTCCCAGCTCCTTCTGCTTTTACTGTTTCCTCACAAATGGTCTTTTCTACCCATGCAACGTGGATTTCATCCCCCTCGCTCTCCTGAGGCCATGCTCTCTGAGATCTCTAAAGAAATCCTTCTTGGCCAAGTAAGCCTTGCTCTCATCCTGTGAAATATCCCTACTCTGGGGATTAGAAGACATGGCCTGGTGCCGGTTCAGTCTTTGATGGAGTTGGGTAAAGGCCCCACAAGTCCTTTGCAATGTGCTATCCCCCTGCCTGTCTCCTTCACTCGTTGCACTCTGGAGGAGACATGACCGAAAAACATGAGAGACCTCAAGTATAGATGGACAAGGCACTAGTTTAAATTCCTCTGGGCAGGTTCTCCATCTGGAAGTTTGTCTTCAGACTCAGTCATCATCCCTGATGATCACCAATCTCATTACAATCATAATCATCATCATCCTCACATCTCCTGCTATTGCTTTCAAAATTAAGTGCCAGATACACAGGAACTTCTGTTACTGGAGCTGCTTCCCTTGGGCATATTGTTATTATGGTATTATTATTGTGATTATTTTTCTTATAGTAAAGTGCTTACTATGTGTCATACTGTATTAGGAGATGGGGTAGATACAAATTAATGAGTTTGGGCACAGACCCTGTCTCACATGGGTCTCACTGTCTACATAGGAGGGAGTGGGATTTAATCCCCATTTTATAGATGAGGTACCTGAGGCACAGAGAGGTTAAGTGACCTGCCCAGGGTCACACAGCAGACAAGTGGAAGAGCCAGGCTTAGAATTTAGGTCCTCTTTCTATGAGATTATGCTGCTTCTCTGAGAGAGAGAGAGAGTGATAGAGAGAGAGAAAGAATGAGAAAATGTGGTGTGGGATAAATGGAGCTAGAGGACTTCTGGACTTTTTAAATGGCATTTATTAAGCGCTTACTATGGGTAAAGCACTGTTCTAAGTGCTGAGGAGGTTACAGGGTGATCAGGTTGTCCCATGTGGGGCTCACAGTCTTAATCTCCATTTTACAGATGAGGGAACTGAGGCACAGAGAAGTTAAGTGACTTGCCCAAAGTCACACAGCTGACAAGTGGCAGAGCTGAGATTTGAACCCCATGATCTCTGACTCCAAATCCCATGCTCTTTCCACTGAGCCATGCTGCTTTAACAACCTCTTTTGACTGTTTGACTCCCGGTTCCCCCAGACTCCACCCACATTCCACCTTCCTCCTCTGTTACTATATTTCATGGAATTGTAGTTTCTCATCATCTACTCAGTAGCCTCTCATTTAAACAGCATATAAAACACATTTGAACGGTTTTGTCTGAGAACCTAGCACATGTTTCTTTTAAGCTGGGCTGGACAAACTGAAATCATTGTCTGTTATATTCTCTAACCATCAACTTCAATGGGAAACTCTCACCTACTGAAGCTCATACCTATTTTCCCTTGTCTGGATTAATTCACCAAACTTTAGAGAAGCAGCATGGTCTAATAGAAAGGGCATGAGCCTGGGAGTTCAGAGGACATGATTTCTAATCACAACTCTGCCATTTGAAATGTATGTGACCTTGGGCAATTCACTAAACTTCTCTCTATCTCAGTTACCTCATCTGTAAAATGGGGATTAAGATTGGGAGCCCCATGTGGGACATGGACTGTGTTCAACCTGATTAGCTTGTATCTGTCCCAGATCTTAGTACAGTGTCTGGCACATAGTAAGCACTTAACAAATACCATTTTTAAAAAAGTTTTCAACATAAGCCCCCTTAATATATGCTTAATCCTTACTAATATAAGGATACTATTATCCTTATTAATAAGAATATTAATATATCCTTAATGAACTCCTCAATCTAATCCATGCTTGTCAATGGAGAACAGGCATAACTACTTCCCATGGGGTAGTGTTTAGAGCAAGGGACTGGAAGTCTTCTGAAGGTCTTGGGTTCTAATCCTGACTGACATTTGCTTTGTGACCTTGGGCAAGTCACTTCACTGTGCCTCAGTTATGTAATCTGTAAAATGGGGATTGAGACTGTGAACCCCAAGTGGGACAGGGACTACGTCCAACTCAATTTGCTTGTATCCGCCCGAGTGCTTAGAACAGTGCCTGGCACACAGTAAGCGTTAACAAACACCATAAATATCATTATTTTGCTGCCAATGTTTTAAACTTCAATTTTTAAAACTGCTAAATTCTTCACAGAAATATCACCCAGGATAGTCATTCATTCAATCAATCATATTTATTGAGTGCTTACTGTGTGCAGAGCACTGTACTAAGCACTTAGGAAAGTACAATACAGCAATAGAGACAATCCCTGCCCACAATTAGCTTACAGTCTTATACATCTACACTATTCCAGGTTGGATTTTACTGAGCCAATATTGAAATGGGAAGAGACAGGGTTGTAACTGCTGTAACCATGATGCAAACTAAGAATCAGAGTGGAGATCTGTCAAATAAGAATCAGATTTAAATAGTTCATAACTTAAAAGCTGTTTTAGCCAATGCCAAGATTTTAGCCATTTTGTGGTCCTATTCGAAGCAGAGCTAGGAAAACCAATAACCCAGCTGGAAACCAATGTGGATTTTTTTTAACTTTTCAGAACACATGTTTTCTCAATGAAAACTTGAAGCAACAGGTACAGGAATCAGTGAGAGTCACATGGCTCTCTCGCTTCGAGCAGCCATATTCAGCAGTAATGGAGCAAAGTAGAGAAAGAAAAACTAATACGAAATTCAGTTTTTTTCACCACAGAAAACCACTCAGCTAACCCCTTAGGTTTGGCTTAATAATAAAAAAAGACAATCCTGCAAGATAATGGAATGAAAAATGTTCAAGAGGAAACCCTCTGAGCAACAAAAACTGGACAGTCAGCTCTTTGGCAATACACAGACATTGGATTTTAGGGGACAAATGATTTTACTTAGTCTTAAATGTAATAATAATTACACTCACTGAAGGAAATCAGGTGTGGGACAGCATGGTTCCTTGGGATCAAGGCTAGGTGAGTGGGTCTAATAACTGATTAGGTGCAATTTGATATCCATGCTCAGTATCTGGAGTTGGAAATATCCAAATACCACCAATGTCACCAAACACTTTAAACAAAGATATCTCTACACCAGCTTGTGATGTTTACTCAGTGCTAACCTTTATTGTTTAATAATCAATATAAATCTTAGTGGATCACCCCGTGTTCAGATCTTTTTGGTCAGGAGATACACATTGATTTAGAGATTTAGGTAGCCTACAGCCTCGTGATAAATAGTCAAATTCTTAAGAATTATTAACCTGGATGATAAATCCTCCATACGATTTGCCCAAACAAGCTCACGCTAAAGAGGCATTCAGAGGTTGTGTGCAGTCTTTTATAGGGAGAGGTGCCGAGCTTCTGTAGTTCCTGAACAATAGATGTCCTTGTAGAACAGCTCTCCTGGATGACAGATTCTGAATAGCTGTGAGCTCAGACTAGAATAGCAATTGTTGAGGAGGCAGAATACAAGAGAACAGAGATTTATGAAGGTAAAGAGAAGGATTCTGCCAGATGCCAAGAACAATAGGATTCTTGGAAGAAGATGTTTCAGGTATAGTGATCCAGAGGATCAAGTTCGGAACAATAATCAGAAAATTCATGAATATAAAATTCCCTTGGTAGCTTTTGCAAGCCCCTATTAAGTGCCAGGGATGTACTAAGTGTTAGGATCGATGCACACTAATCAGGTTGGACACGGTCCCCATGAGAAGCTTCAGTCTTAATCCCCGTTTTACAGATGAGGTAACTGAGGCACAGAGAAGTGACTTGCCCACGGTCACACTGTCGACTGGTGATGAAGCTGGGATTAGAATGCAGGTCCTTCAGATTCCCAGGCCCATGCTCAAATCTACACTAGTGTTGATAGTCGTATCACCATGTCTTGTTGCCTACTTTGGGTAAAGCAGGACATCTTAGTGAAGAATCTCATCTGAGAGGGGGAGTGAATTGTCTCTCAGAATGCACCACTGCTCACAATCAGACCTGGGATTCTTCAGTCACAGAGATTTGTCTTAGGCCAATTCTGAATTCCTGAATTTAGTTGACCACTAAAGTTAACTGGAAATGAATCTTTCAAAGCGATTTTACAAGAAGCAGCATGTGGCTGTTTAAGCAGGATAGGTGTTGGAAGCATTTCCTAAATTCCACCTTCCGATTCTCATTTTCATATTTTCCGAAGTGTCGGGGAGATTCTTTTAGGCTGGTGATGGCAGAATTAATCCTACTGTTTTAGCAAGAATTAAATGCCTGATTCCAAGCACAGAATTCTTCTTGATTATTAGATTTCACTCCCACACAAAGCACACTTTTTTCCATGTCAACTGGGGGTAGGAGAAGTGCGAGGGGGAGCGTTCTCAAAAATATAGAAATGATTTTCGTTTTCCAAGGCTACTCTACTGTGGATGAGAACTGATGCATATTAGTAAGAGTGACTGAAAAGGCCTAAAGAGGCGCTGACCTACAAACACTTTCCTTTGCTCAGCTGTTGCTTGTGGGTGCCAGTAATTTCCAACCCGTCTTTTGGAATCCCAATCATCTGGAACACTCACATCAAGGAAAGTACCCCATTGTCAAGCGTGACATTACTGGGCTTTCAATTGTGTTCATCAAGTGCTTACTGTGTGCAGAGCACTGTACTAAGCACTTGGGAGAGTACAATATAACAGCTCTAAATAGTGGCCCAACAAACCCTCTGGATCACGGTGGCAGCTCCGAGACCCCAGTCAACCTCCTCTGGGGTTCCCAGATTCCCATCCTTCTACTGCAGATTTGGAGTGGACTATTCAAAATTCCCTGTATCCTTCTTGCTGCCACCACTCTATGGCTAACCCATGTATCTCTCTGATGTGTAGAGGGCATTGTGGTCTAGCCTATCACCCCCACTAGCGATCTTTTCCGTAGCTTCCCAGATCACATGCCTTCCCTGGACCAGGAACTTCTACTTAAGTTCCTACCACAAACACTCACCAAGCTCTGGGATCTTGACAGTATTCAATATGCCCTTAACAAGTTAACACCACAAACCAAACCGTGTTAAATCACCTTTCCCTGGAACTAATACCGTTCCCCTCCAAAGTCCTCAGTACTTCCCTGTTGTTGTCATTAATCAATCAGTCAATCAGTGATATTTATTGAGCACTCACTATGTGCAGAGCACTGTACTAAGTGCTTGGGAGAGTACAATACAACAGAATTAGCAGGCACGTTCCCTGCCCATAAAAAGCTGACCATCTAGAGGTGGAGACAAACATTGATATAAACAAGTAATTTATAACAAATATATGTTCGTAAGTGCTGTGGGGTAAATATCAAATGTCTAAAAATCACAGTTCCAAGTGCATAGATGATGCAGAAAGAAAAGTGAGCCAGGGAAAAGAGGACTTAATTGGGGAAGCCCTCTTGGCAGAAATGTGACCTTAATAATAAAGTGCTTACTATGTGTCAATCACTCTTCTAAACACTGAGGTACATACAAGGGTTGTCCCATGTGGGGCTCACAGATTTTATCCCCATTTTACAGAGAAGTTAAGTGGCTTGCCCGAAGTCACACAGCAGACTAGTGGTGAACCGGGATTAGAACCCACGTCCCCTGACTTCCAAGCTGTGCTCTTGCCACTAAGCCACACTGATCTTAATTCTGTTTTGAAGGTGGAGAAAGTCATGGTCTGACGTATTTGGAGGGGGAGGGAGATCCAGGCTAGGGGCAGGATGTGGGACAGGGGTAGGGGGCAAGACGGAGGAGTTCAGAGCTCAGTAAGTAAGCTGGTTCTAGAGGAACAGACTGTGCGGGCTGGGTTGTAGTAGGAGATCAGTGAGGTAGGATGGGGTGAGCTGATTAAGTACTTTAAAGCCGGTGGTAAGGAGTCTCTGTTTGATATGGAGGTGGAGTCTCTCTCTCAGGGTCAGGAGCCTTGCTCCTTCAGGGCGCTGGCTGCTGGATTCTGAACTTCTGGGATCCTCTCCAATCCTTCCTTTTGTCCAACCAGGGTTCACAGCACAGGCTCTCCCCATGTCCTGCTCTCCCAGGGCCACAGTTTGCTTCTCTTGCCTCAAAATGGCTGAGGTTATCCTTCTTCCCAACCTTGCTTTTCAACCCCTCTCTCTAACTGGTTCGGTATAGACTTCAGGGAAGATATTCTGACTTCTTTCTTCCACTCCTAAATGTAGGGGTCAGTGGAATTGGTTGTCACATATCATTCAAAGAATATAGGGATTTGGGAATCAATCAAACGGTCCATCAGTCGATGATATTTATTAAGCACTTACTCTGTTCACAACACTATACTAAGAAGCAGCCTGGCTCAGTGGAAAGAGCGTGGGCTTTGGAGTCAGAGGTCCTGGGTTCATATCCTGGCTCCACCAATTGTCAGCTGTGTGACTTTGGGCAAGTCACTTCACTTCTCTGGGCCTCAGTTACCTCATCTGTAAAATGGGGATTAAGACTGTGAGCCCCCTGTGGGACAACCTGATCACCTTGTAACCTCTCCAGTGCTTAGAACAGTGCTTTGCACATAGTAAGTGCTTAATAAATGCTATTATTATTATTATTATTCTCTGTGCCTCAGTTACCTTGTCTGTAAAATGGGGATGAAGACTGTGAGCCCCTCATGGGACAACCTGATCACCTTGTAACCTCCCCAAGCGCTTAGAACAGTGCTTTGAATATAGTAAGAGCTTAATAAAAATGCCATCACTATTATTATTATTAAGTGCTGGGGAGAGTGCAATGGGGGAGAAGACAGCATGGTGTAATTGATAGAGCTTGAGCCTGAGAGTCAGAAGGTCACAGGTTCAAATCCCAGCTCTCCCACAATCTGCTGTGTGACCTTGGGCAAGTCACTTTACTTCTCTGTGCCTGTTACCTCGTATGTAAAATGGGGAATGAGACTGTGAACCCCAAATGGGACAGGGACCATGTCCAACCAGATTTGCTTGTATTCACCCCTGTGCTTAATACAATGCTTGACACACAGTAAGTGCTTAACAAATGCCACAATTATTATTATTATTACTAGGATAAGTAGATACAATCCCTGAAATCCAGGAACTTGCAGTCCAGAGTGAGAGACTGACACTAAAAAAAAAAAAGTTACAGGAAGGAGAAGCCACACTGAGTATCAGGGTATGAACCTAAGTGCTATGGAGGTGGGAGGGTGGGATGAGGTGTTTACCTAAATGTTTATTGGGTGAGAACTCAAGTACATAGGTGATGCAGTAGAGAAGGAGAATAGGGTGGAAGAGTGAGAGGCTAGTCACGGAAGGCTTCGCAGCGGAGACGTGATTTTAGTAGGGCTTTGAAGATAGGAGGAGTGGAGGTCTGCCAGTTATGAAGGGAGAAGGGGTGAGAGCAAAGGTTCCAAGCTGAGAGAGCTGAGTTGGGGCATAGACAATAAGAATAACTGCTATTTGCTAAGCGCTTGCTATGTGCCACACACTGTACTAAGCACCAAGATAGATACAAGCAAATCAGGTTGGACACAATCCCTGTCCCGCAAGAGGCTCACGGTCTCAATCCCCATTTTACAGATGAGGTAACTGAGGCACAGAGAAGTGAAGTGGCTTGCCCAAGGCCACACAGCAGATATGTGGTAAATTGCTTCCTGGAGGAACCGCTTGTGTGGGCTGTGTTATAGTGGGAGAGAAACAAGGATAGGTACAGGGAGAGAGCTCATTGAGTGCGTTAAAGCCAGGTCAGAGGTCATGTAAATTGTACTAGCTGTTGCCCAGGTGGATATTCAGTGCTTAGAAAAGAGCTTAGCACATAGTAAACACTTAACAAATAACATCAGTATTATTATTTCTTTCTGGGTGACACCAGCCAGATATTGAGGCCGGTGGGGACCACCCACCTCAACTGGACTGGTTTTGCTGCCGGGCAGAGCCCAGAATCTCACCCTAAAGTGTGCTTGTGGTGACTTGGGGCGGGTTCGGCTGTTTCAGCCTTCCTGGGATGTGGATGAGTGGTGTTGTGGACAGAGCCAGATTTGGGGTTGAGGGCGGGAATGAGGGCTGGTGTGCATTCATTCGTCTTCATTGAGCATTTACTGTGTGCAAGGCATTGTACTTAGCCCTTGGGAGAGTACAACATTCATTTGATCATATTTATTAAGCACTTACGTGTGCAAAGCACTGTACTAAGTGATTGGGAGAGTCCAGTTTAACAAGAAACAGACACATTCCTGCCCACAATGAGCTCAGAGTCTAGAGGAAATGAGGTCTGGTGCACATTCATTTATTTGATAGTATTTATTGAATGTTTACTGTGTGCAAAGCACTATACTAAGCATCAGAGGAGAGTACAATATTTATTCAATTATTTATTAAGCATTCACTGTGTGCAAAGTACTGTATTAAGTGTTTGGGAGAGTACAATTTAATTTGTTTAGATGTCTGTGTCTCCCCCTTCTAGACTGTTAGCCCGTTGTTGGGTAGGGACCATCTCTATATGTTGCCGATTTGTACTTCCCAAGCGCTTAGTACAGTGCTCTGCACAGAGTAAGCACTCAATAAATATGATTGAATGAATGAACAATAAATAGACACATTCCCTCCCACAATGAGCTTACAGTCTAGAGGGGGAGATAGACATTAATATAAATGAAAATACCGCACGGAGAGCTCAGGTGGCTGCAGTGACGTTTGGGGAGGACTGCTTTGGAGCTGGGACATGGGCAAGAGTAGAGGCAACCAATTAGGGAGCCCAAGCTGCCAATATAGTGGGAGGCAGAAGGCTGTGGGTTCTAAACCTGGCTCTGCCACTTGTCTGCCGTGTGACTTTGGGTAAGTCACTTCACTTCTCTGGAGCTCAGTTACCTCATCCATAAAATGGGGATTGAGACTGTGAGCATCATGTGAGACAGGGACTGTGTCCAACCTGATTTGCTTGTATCCACCCCAGCGCTTATAAGGTACAGTGCCTGACACATATAAAGCACTTAACAAATAACATCATAATTATTAGTATTATTATCACTGGCTTCCTCCTTTTCTCCGTTATTGGAACCCTGGTTCCAGTACCTTTCCAGCCCTCCCTCTCCCACCCCATGCGTTCCGGAGTGGAGTGGCAATGGGGGTAGGCATGACCTCCCTAGATCCCTCCTCCTGCTTCCCAGTGCTCATTTCTGTGATGGGGGAGACCCCAGTTCTGACCCCTGCACTTTGGAATCTGGTGGAGGTCTGATCGTGACCCCTCACCTCTGCCCAGTGCTGAAGCTCCAGACCTGGACCACATGGTAGCAGGAAATCCAAGATGACAGGAGGAGCAGAGGTTGGAGGAACAGATTGACAATCCAGAAACCAATGGAATGACAAGGAGGATTTGCATCAGTGTGACTGCCGTTGGGAGAAAGTAGGTAAATGGACTAAAGCTATAGAAGTCCAGCTTGTAGGCAACTTATGGTCACAGACTTGTGCTGGGATCTCCCACAAGTGAGTGGGAATAAAAGACCCTTGCGTTGGAACTAGCTGTTTGAGTGTTATCTACACTCTGGTCCTCTGGGGAGTGGTAGCACTAGTTCCTAAGAATCTCTGAGAATATCCTTTTGATTTAGAATAAATCAATTTAGGTGACAGGTTGAAACTGCAAATCAGGGAAACAGGCCTAATGGAAGAACTCCAGTCTGGAAGCTGAAAGACATGAGTTTGAGTCCAAGTTCTCCAACTGTCCTTTTATGTGACTGAGAGCAATCTAGTTAACCTCTCTGTACCTCAATTTCCCTATCTTCAAAACGGGGATAGTAATACCTGTCATTTTCCCTACCTCTCAGGGTTATAGTCAGGTCAAAATGACACAAGTAATGTGAGAGCACTTCAGGAATAGAAGCCCTTTACAAAGACCAGGGGATTATTACAATAAGGAATATTCCTTGAGAGGATCTTTCGGGATGGTTGAGAAGATGAGGATTTAGTGAACTGGAACGGAGATCTTGCTTGTCCCTTCTTGGTTCTCATAGAGTGCTCTCTGTAACAGTGGCAGAGAAACAAACAGTTTGGCCTTGGGCTTTCTCTAACTTTCAGTCAATCAGCCAACATGCATTTAGTGAATGCCTGCAGGGACATAGTACAGGATATGAATTCAGAGATGTTCTTTTCCTGAATGCAAAAATCCCCAGCCCTGCCCACACTTAGAAATTCCATTCATGAAGTATATCTCATCTTGTGTCAATGAACATAATAGTTCAAAGAGGGTAGTTTGTGAGCCGGGGGACACTTTTAAAAATGTTCGTTAAAACCTTGACCTCTGGCTGATTTCTCTTCAGCACAGCCTCATTTCTCTCAGGATTCACATTCCTGAAACCTTGATAATCTGTGAGTAGTCTTCCCGGATAGGTAGCTTGGCCAACTGTCCTGAGCAAATGAGTTCCTGTCAATCTTCCTGAGTCTATCCCATTGTCAAATGGGGATCGTAATTCTGTTCTGGTCATCCTTATAATGAAAGAGCAGTTGGTGCATTTGCAAAATTTCTCAAAAGAAATTACTGTGGAAGGACTTGACCCTTTAAAAATTGCTTTCTTTGAACTGCGAAGACATTCCAGAGGAACAGTGAAATGCTCCGTAATCTGATTATAAAATAAAACAAGGAACCTATAGCAGGCAAGCCAAACCTAGTATCTCCCCTATTAGCACACGGTAAGTGCTTAATAAATGCCATAAATACCTATTAAAACCAAGGCTAAGCTTAGGCAAGATTGCTTACAATGAATGTGACTCTTTATACTCTCAAACAACTTTCCCCTGAGGAATCCCATAGTCTTTGCTGAGGATTATGAATTGAGCCTTTTCCCAAATGCACATTCATTTTGTTAGGGAACAAGAAAGTTGGGCTTTCACTCTACCTGCAAGGTATTTCTTCATAGTAAAAATAAAAAACCTAATGAATAAGGTCAGTATGACCTCTGAGAGGCAGAGTGTGGTGACAACAGGGCACCAAGCTCCCTCCCAGGGTGAAGGTCTAGCTTTCTACATGACGGCAAGACTCCGTCTTCCACTGGAGCACATCCAGCTCCTCCAGTAATTTTGTTAGCATTGCAAGTAGTCCATACTTAAGATGAAATGGCCAAGCAGTATTCCCCCAAAATGAAGCCTGGATGCTGGTCTACCCACAGTTGTCCTGGGCTGGGCAAAGAGGAAAATAGTCAACAGCAGGATACCCAAACAGCTGTCTAGGCTGTCAAGAAGAATCATCAGGATTACCGATGTCAAGATCATCACTTGTGCTGGGATTTCAAATGGGGAGTGCTGAGGTCCAAAAGATTTGTATAACTAAGCCCCAGGGAGGAAGAAGCAAATGATCCAGGGGTCACTATCGAAGAGTTGAGAATTAAGCCCAGTGAGCAGTTGAATTTGGGAGGAATGGAGAGTGTAGGCTGGGGTGTAGCAGGAAAAAAGAGTGTGTAAGAGGGGCAGACCTGATGCAGTGTCTTAAAACCAATGGGCAGTAATTTCTGTTTGATGCAGAGAGGAATTCATTCAATTCATTCAATCACATTTTCTGAACGCTTATTGTGTGCAGACCATTGCATGGCTAACCATTGGAGGATGGTTAGGAATGCAGAGATGCATGCAGAATGACATTTTAGAAAAGCATCAGGATGACAGAAGAGAAGTACGGACTGGAGAGGGGAGAGGCTAGAGGCGGGGAGGTCAGTGAGGAGGCAGATACAAAAGACAAACTGGAACATGGCAAGTGACTGCACCAGGGTGACAGTCTCTTGTATGGAGGGGAAGGGGCGGATTCTGGAAATGTTCTGGAGGGAAAACCATCAGGATTTGGCAAAGGCTGCATAGAGGGGAATTGAAAGAGAAGGAAGAAGAGGAATGGGGTTTCGTGATAAATCAAGGGGGGTTAGAAGAGTGAAGGAGTCAGATTCAGAGAAGAGGACAGAGTTGAGGGCATGAATTTGTGCATAAACGTAAGGAAGATTTGCTAGTGAAAGGCAGGTTTGCGTAGTGGATAGAACACAGGCCTTGGAGTCAGAAGGACCTGGGTTCTACTCCTGGCTCTGCAGCTTGTCTGCTGTGGATAGAGCAAAGGCCTGCGAGTTAGAAGAGATGACAGTGTCAGTGAAGCCAAGGTTGGATTAAGTTTCAAGGCGAAGAGGGTTGGTCCATGGAGTTGAAGGCAGCAGAGAGGTCTAGAAGGATTAGGATGGAGGTTGTCAGATTTGGCGAGAAGAAGGTTATTGGTTACCTTAGAAAGGACTGTTTCTGTGGAGTGAAGAAACCAGATTGAAGAGAATCAAGGAGAGAACTGGAGGAGAGGAAATGGAGACAACTGGTGTAAAAGAACTCTCTCAAGGAGTCTGGAGAAGAATGGTAGGAGGGAGATGGGGCGATTAACTGGAGGGAAACATCGTGTCACAGGAGAATTTTGTTTTAAGGTAGGTGATTCGTAAGCCTGCTTAAAACTTAAATGTTCAGTCCATGTTTACCCACTTCTCAAGAACCTCCAGTGATTGCCCATCCACTTCTGCATCCAACTGAAACTCCTTACCTCAGCTTTAAGGCACTCAATCACCTTGCCCTCTCCTACCTCACCTCGCTACTCTCCTATTACAACCCAGCCTGCATACTTTACTCCTCTAATGCCTACCTACTCACTGTTCCTCAATAATAATAATAATAATAATAATAGTGTTTGTTAAGCATTTACTATGTGCCAGGCACTGTAGATACAAGCAAATAGTCACAGTCACGGTCCCTGTCCCCATGTGGGGCTCACAGTCTCAATCCCCATTTTACAGATGAGGTAACTGAGGCACAGAGAAGTGAAGTGACTTCCCCAAGGTCACACAGCAGACAAATGGCAGAGCTGGGATTAGAACCCTTCTGATTCCCAGGCCTGTGCTCCATCCACTATGCTATGCTGAGATCTCTATCTCACCACCAACCTCTCGTCAGGTTGGTGCCTTTTGTCTGAAATGCCCTCCCTCTTCATATCCGACAGACAATTATTCTCTCCCTAGACTGTGTTTACTGTGGGTGGGGAATATGTCGGTTATATTACTATCTTTTACTCTCCCAAGTGCTCAGTGCAGTGCTCTGTACACGGTAAATGCTCAATAAATACAACTGAATGACTCATTGAAAACAATGGGGAAGATGCCATTGCAAAGTGAATGGTTGATGATGGCAGGCAAGGAGGGGAAAAGGGAGAGGACAAGCATTTTTATAAATTGAGATGGATGGACAACCTCTGGAGGGTTATAAGGTGTAGGGAGGTGTTTGCAGAATGAAAAATAATCCAAATAGCAAAGTAAAGAGTAGCTGGAGGCAGGATGTTCAAGGAAGAGATTCCCTGAAGGTAGAATTTGTGAAACTGCAGAGAAAGTTCAGGGCTAGAGAGGTAGATTTGGGAGACAGCTGCATGGAGACGTTAACTGAAATTGTGAGTCGATGAGTTTCCCACTCCAAGTGCTTCGTACAGTACTCTGCACACAGCACTCTAAAATTGAATGAGTGAATATTAGAATTGAACAGGAATACTTTGTGAATGACAGTAGCAATGAGTATTATCAGTACAACAACCACATGGCATTTGTTAAGTGTTTACTCTGTGCCCAGCACTGTACAAAGATCTACTGGAGTAGATACAAGGTAATCAGATAGGACACAGTCCCCATCCCACGTAGAGTTCACAGTCTGAGTGAAATAAGCTTAAAGGATGTGAACAGGGTGCAACTGAATCCATCCTCATTTTCTTCTGATGAATTATGGCCCAGTCTACACCCTAATCTACAACTCAGTCTAGACTGAAGTCTACACTGAGTCTAGGCCCAGTCTATGGCTCAGTTTCCCCCCTCAGGGTCACATCTGGAGAGTTTCCAGTACTGGTCTCGACTATGAGGGAGAGTCAAGCAGAGGCCTACCTATTCCATTCCTAGCTTGGCCAGCACTCTAGCGGGTGGAAGGCAATCGGCTACATGTCAAAACTCCCCTGTTTTGAATGAGTGGTTACTTATCTGGGCAGCAGCGGCATGGGAGAGAGTCACGTTTACTGCGCAGAAGAAAGCAATGGTAAACCACTTCCATATTTTTACCAGGAAAACTCTATGGATACATTATGGAAGCAGTAGTGTAGGTGGAAATGGGGCATTCTGGGAGAAATATGTTCATGGTGTCACTATGGGTTGGAGTCGACTCGACCGCATAAGACAAGACAGTGGCTTAATCTACAGAACAGTATATGGCCCATTGTATGATCCACTCTATGGCTCAGTCGACTGCCTAGTGTAGGACTCAATCTAAGGTCATTCATTCATTCAGTTGTATTTATTGAGCACTTATTGTGTGCAGAGCACTGTACAAAGCACTTGGGAAGTGCAATACAAAAGTAAGCAGTAGCATTCCCTGCCCACAATGAGCACACAGTCTGGATTGGGGAAAACAGACTTCAATATAAATAAATAAAATTACAGACATGTATATAAGTGCTTTGGGGCTGGGAAGGGGGAAAGCGATAAGTAAAATTATAGTTACGTACATTAGTGCTCTGGGACTGGGAGGGGAAAAAAGCAAAGGGAGCAACTCAGGGTGACACAGAAGGGCGTAGGAGGTGAGGAAAAGTGGGGCTTAGGCTAGGAAGGCTTCCTGGAGGAGATGTGCCTTCAGTAAGGCTTTGAATGGACCAGACTATGGCCCAGTCTCTCCAAGATTCTGTCTCTGGAACACAACAAAGGGATCCCAGCAAAAAGCTCTCAGTCTTTAAAGAAAGACAAAACTCCCAATTAGAAGTCAGGATCCAAGCTTCCAAGCCCTCCAGAAATTAAAGTTGAGGAGGGGTTAACTATGGGAAATATGCAGTATAGCTAGGCCAGTTTTGGGAGGAATAATGAGTGGTCTTGATTATAGTGTCTTTCCTGGATTTAAAAACATGCACACACATACATACACAAATATACAAACAGTCGTCATGTTTGCACAGTTGCACGATTTCTCTGGGTTCCCAAGACTCAGCCTTGAAGTGTCGGCATGTGAAAATGAAATGCTGAAAATGGTTTGCTTCTGGCAGGCACACTGCCTTTCTGGAAGTCAGAGGGACCAGTGTTGACTCCTCTAGATGGCCTTAGGCCACTCTTAAAAGGCTCAAAATTTGGCAAAAGTTACAAGGGGAAGCAGTGTGGTATAATGAGCGGATAGAGCACAGACTTGGGAGTCAGAAGGACCTGGGTTCTAAGCCTGTCTCCTCCATATGTCTTCTGTGTGACCTTGGGCGAATCGTTTAACTTCTCTGGGCTCCAGTTACCTCAGCTGTAAAATGGGGATTTAGAATGTGAGCCCCATGTGAGATGGGCACTGTGTGCAACATGATTAACTTGTGTCTATCCCAGCCCTTTGAACAGTGCTTGGCACATAGTAAGCACTTACCAGTAACCTGATTATTATTACTAGGAGAACTCCACCCTTCTCTCAGGTCAGTGACTGCCAGCTGCCCCCAGCTGTCCTGGTCTTAGCAAGTTCCTATTTCCTAGCGCTGTTAGAATGAAGCTCCTCCTGTCCATGGAACTGCGGTGTTTGTGTCTCTTTGTGAGGTATCTTGGTGACCCTCAAATACTCCTTAGTGGTGCAGGGAGATGAGGTGGAACTTAAGTGGAATTAAAAAGAAAAATATTGAGGGAGGGGCTCCAGGTATAAATATAGACACTAGATGGGGGCCAAGAGCTAGGCATAGTAACTTGAATTTCCAAACAGTCTCCCTGCCCCAGTGGGTTTAAGGGTTCCCACAAAAATACAAATTATCAACTCTAAGGTGTTCCCAGGGATAGTGTATTATCCTGAAAGCTGGACAGTGAAAAAACAGAATAGAAAGAACATTGATTCTTTGTGAAATACGGTGTTGGAGAATGCTTTTGTGACTACCACGGACTACCCGAAAGACAAACAAATGGATTTTTAGAACAAATTAAACCAAAGTGGGCTTTGGAATGCCAGATGACTCGACTTAGATTAGCTTATTTTGGACACGTCATCAGGAGGACTAATTCTCTGGGGAAGACACTAATGCTAGGAAATGTCCAGGGAAGAGGCAGACCAGCAGCTAGTTGGATAGAGACCCTAACAAAGATAACAGAAGAAGAATTCCAAAGGTTGTGGATTATGGCAGAGGACAGGATGTTCTGGAGAAAATATGTCCATGGAGTTGCTATGATTTGGAAACGACTTGCTCAAACTTAATAATAATAATACCGGAGGTGTGGGTCCGTACTTCCCAAAGTTCCCTGGTCTGATGACGTTAGATGTCTGCTCTGTCTGAGAATTTCATTCAAAAAGATTCCAGGCATCTTTGGTCTAGAGTCAGGGCAATGAACAGGAGTTTGCTTTTCTCTGTGGTGTGGTCTCTGGCTCCTCCTTGTAGACACTTTGGCTTTTTTTTTCACCTGGATTTTATGGGTAGATGCCGGTTTGTGCATTTCTCTTTCTTGTCTTCCTGACAGCGAGTCAGATGAAAGCCTTTCGAATTGAGGTGGGAGGCTCAGGATGGCAGAAGCTGAAGACAGAGACCTGTCCCCAAAATTTGCCTGCTTGACTTTGCCTGTGGGTATTTACTGCAGTGTTGCAATTCAGGTTGGGAAATCAGTTCTCCTTGGGGGTCCAGGTTGGGGGGAGTTAAAACATCTGTCATCTCTCTCCTTGTGGAACTCCCTGCCTCCAGTCTCTCCCTAGTGCAGTGCATATTTCACTTTATTGCCTGGATCATTTTTCTAAAACTTCACTCTGAACACATCACTCCTCCAAAACCTTCCTCCTTCCCCTTCTTTAAATCTGACTACAATAATCTTTGGGTCCATAAGTCTCCCCTGATCAATCTCTCATCTCCCCACCCTATCCTCCCTCCACTTTGTGTCACCTCAGCACCCCCATAAGCCCTTCAGTACTCACTTTCTTACTTAAATATCTTTAAACTCAGCTGCCTCCTCTTTTTGAAATTTATTTTTATGTCTATCTCCCCGCTAGATTGTAAGCTTCTAGCTGGCAAAGATTGTTTCTCCCAACTCTTCGCATTGTACTCTCCCAAGCTCTTAGTAAAGTGCTCAGCATTCAGTAAGTGCTCAATAAATACCACTGATGGATTAATTAATGAACTGGAACAGTAATGAAGGTGGGATAGGGCAAGTAATTGGTTTAACGTAGTAGCAGTTTGGATGGAGAGGAAAGGGCAGATTTTAGAGATGTAGTGCAGATGGAACCGACAGGATTTACTTCTAATCCTGACTCCACCACTTGCCTGCTGTGTGACCTTGGGCAAATCCCAACTTCTCTGTACCTCATTTACCTCACCTATAAAATGGGGATTAAGGCTGTGAGCCCCATTTAGGACATGGGGCTGTGAGCCCCATTTAGGACATGGGGCTGTGAGCCCCATTTAGGACATGGACTGTGTCCAACCTGATCATCTGGCATCTTCCTGAGTGCTTAGTACAGTGCCTGATGTATAGTAAGAGATTAACAAAATACCTTTTTTAAAAAATAAGATAGGCATTGTAACCACTGGAGACTTTTGAGGAGTGAAGGATACAGTGATCTGAACAAGTGTGATGTATAGTCCAGATATAGGATGATTAGAGGCAGAGAGTCAATGATAAGTCGATGCAGATGTCAAGTGGAGGATACGATGAGTGACGGGACATGGCAATTGGGATGGAGAAGGGAAACCCCAATGTGATGTAGCCCAGACTAAGCCCCCCTTTTCTTCAGCTCCCCACCCCCATCACCCCAATTCCCTCCCTTTGCTCTACCCGTCTCTCCCTGCCCCACAGTACTTGTGTGTGTGTACGTGTGTATGTACTTATCTATGATTTTATTTATTTATATTAATGCCAATTTAGTTGTGATGTGTATATATCAATAATTCTATTCATTTATATTGATGCCTGTTTACTTGTTTTGATGCCCGTCTCCCCCCTTCTAGACTGTTGTGGGTGGGGATTAACTCTATTGCTGAATTGTACTTTCCAAGCGCTTAGTGCAGTGCTCTGCATACAGCAAGCGCTCAATAAATACGATTGAATGAATGAATGAATAAACGAATGCAGCAATAGGAAGGCTGTGGACAGGAGAGTTAAGACAGTGGTGGCCTGAAGACTCAATACTGGCAGCTACAGCATTGAGAAGTCCAGAAATGGCTCCTTTATCTGCAACTTGGACGGTTCTTATTGTTTTTATTATTGTATGTGTTTTCTTCTGTTATTTTGCTGGTTTATTATTTTATTTTTTCCCTGGGTTTCCAGTGTCTCTCTTTCCCACCTCCTCATATAGATTTTAAGTTCTTTCTGTAGGGTCCCTGTGGGCAGGGAATATGTGTATATTTTAAGTTCTTTCTGTAAGGTCCTTGTGGGTAGGGAATATGTCTTCCAACTCTGTTGTACCGCACTCTCCCAATCCACTGCTCTGCATAGTGTAAATACTCAATAAATGCCATTGATTGCTTGATAGTCTTAGATGTTCAAGCGCTTAGTACAGTGCTCTGCACACAGTAAGCGCTCAATAGATACGATTGAATGAATGAGCCTGTGTGGACAAGTGATGTTGTCTGACATCTCATAATATTTGTCAAGTTCTTCATATGTGTCAAGCACTGTTCTAAACACTGGGGTAGATTCAAATAATTCAGGTCACAAACAGTCCCTGTCCTACATGGGGCTCACGGTCTGAGGGAGAACAGGTATTGAATCCCCATTTTACAGATGAGGAAACAGAGGCACAGAGAAGTTAAATGGCTTGCCCAGGGTCACACAGTAGGCAAGTGGTACAGCAGGGATTAGAACCCTGGTTCTCTTACTCCCAGGACTGTGCTTTTTGAACTAGGCCATGATGCTTCTCATTTTATTCTCCCCCAGCACTTAGCAATCAATAAACTACTATATATTGTGATGATAATAATAATAATGGTATTTGTTAAGTGTGCGAAGCACTGTTTTAAGTGCTGAGATGGATACAAGGTAATCAGGTTGTCCCACATGGGGCTCACAGACTTAATCCCAATTTTACAGAAGAGGTAACTGAGGCATAGAGAGGTTAGGTCACAGAGCAGACAAATGGCAGAGCCGGGATTAGAACCCACATCCTCTGACTCCCAAATCTATGGTCTTTCCACTAAGCCAGGCTGCTTCTCTAAGTACGTACTCAATAAAAAATATCAAATGAATGAATCAATGTAAGCAAGAGTACTGGAATGTGCTAATCCTGTCTCCACCACTTGCCTGCTGTTTGGCCTTGGGCAAGTCACTTAACTTCTCTTGGCTTCAGGTTCCTCATCTACAAAATGGGGATTCAATAGCTGCTGTTCCTCTTAGACTGTGAGTGCCATGGATGACCTGATTTGCTTGCATCTACCCCTACACTTAGTTCAGGATTTGGCACATAATAAGTGCTTTACAAATATTATTATTGTTATTGCTGATGTTATTATCCCACCAACAGCGACTTGGGTCTAAGGAGAAATAATTGGGTGAAGTGTAGGGATAGAAGAGACTGAATCTGATATACATGCGTGGATTTATGCCTATGTGTTGTGTCTGTGTATACAACATCATGGCGTGCATGTTTTTATAACTATACAAGCATTTGTTAGTGTCTGAATATGCAGGTACTTATACCTTCACGGACATGGATGTGGATGCATGCATTTATGTTTGAACATCCGGATATGTGTGGATGGAAAGGAAATCCTACAGAAATGAAAGATGGTAATAATACTAATAACTGTGGTATATGTTAAACATTTATTACATTCCAGGCACTTTACTAAGCTCTGGAATGGATACAAGCAAAGCGGGTTGGACACAGTCCCTGTCTCACATGGGGCTCACAGTCTCAACCCCTGTTTTACAGATGAGGTAACCAAGGCACAGAGAAATGAAGTGACTTGCCCAGGATCACACAGCAGATAAGTGGAGGAGCCAGAATTGGAACCCATGACTTTCTGACTTCTAGGCCTATGCCACGAATGGCTCAGGAGTTTCTTAGACAACTTTAAAATGTGGCTTTTAGAGGATGACACAGAAAAAATTCCTTATGGGGCTTGGCTAGGTCCAGGAAGAAGACCAGGCAAACCCTGGAGTTTGGAATGGGAAGAGAGATGGCTACATTCTGCTGAGCCATTGGGCCGATCTTTTCCACCTAGGAGGAATGTCTGGAAAGAAGAAGTGTAAATTAGTGGATAGCACACGGACTACAGTCAGGATACCTGGGTTCTAATCTCAGCTCCTCCACAGACCTGCTGTATGTTATTAGGCAAGTCACTTAACTTCTCTGTGCCTCAGTTTCTTCTTCTCTACTCCCGGAATGAAGCACCAATTCTCCCTCCTCCCTAGGCTGTGAGCCCCAAGTTGGGACAGAGACTCTTTCCATCCTAACTTGAATCTACCCCAGCGCTTAGTGCAGTGCATGGAACAGAGTAAGTGTTCAACATACCACAATTTTTACAATTTATAAATACCACACTTTTAAAAAAAATGGGAGGTGGAAATACCCATGAGCACTTGTTTCATAAGCACCCATTCAAGTCACTCATTGTAAAACAGGTAGACCTCCAAGAGGACAGGGATCATGGAGAAAAAGGCTTGAGAAAAATGTTGGGAAGAGGTTGTGTGAGGGTGAGGGAACTCGCAGAGACTGAAAATTAAGGAAGCCAGTGGTAAAGCTATTGGGAAGTCCAGTAGGGGCCTGAAGGTAGCAGGATTAACAAAAAAACACCTATGAAAGCTCAAAGAGCCTGCAGGAAAGAGCAAAAGATACTATAATTGTTTTGTTATTTTGTTTATAGTATTTAAGTGCTTACTATATGCCAGGCACTGTTCTAAGCGCTGGGGAAGAAACAAGTTAATCAGCTTGGACACAGTCCCTGTCCCACATGGGGCTTCACAGTCTTAATTCCCATTTTACAGATGAGGTAACTGAGTCACAGTGAAATGACTTTTCCAAGGTCTCTCACAACCAAACAAGTGGTAGAGTGGGGATTAGAACCCAGGTCCTTTTGACTCTCAAGCCTGCCCTATATCCACTAGGCCACACAGTTTATCAATGACCAGCAGCAATGGGATTCCAGGAAACCTTGAAAAACATTGTGGCCTGGTGGTAAGAGCATGTGCCTGGGAGTCATTGGATAATAATAATAATGGTGGTATTTGTTAAGCGCTTACTGTGTGCAAAGCACTTTTCTAAGCGCTGGATCTGGGTTCTAAACCCAACTGTATCACCTGTGGGCTGTGTGACCTTAGGTGAAGTCTCCACACAGTGAGTTCATTATGGGCAGGGAATGAGTCAACCAACTCTGTTGTATTATACTCTCCCAAGCGCTTAGTACAGGGCTGTGCACACAGTAAGTGCTCAATAAATACAGTTGACTGATTGATTTAGGCTTCAGTTACCTCACCTGTAAAATTGTTAGAGGCAGGGAATGTGGTTGCTAATTCTGTTGTATTCTTTCCCAAGCACTTAGTACAATGCTCTGCACATAATAAGCACTGAGTAAATGCAATTGATTGATTGATTGGGTTTTAAGCCACTCAATGAAGTCTCTCCCTCCTATCTTCATTCCTTTCCCACTACCACCAGCCTACATGCTTTGCTGCAACACCAACCTACTCACTGTGGCTTTTGATTTCATCTCTCCCATTCAACCCCTTGCTCACCACATCCTGCCTGGCTGGAACTATCTCCTGCTTCATTTCCATCAGACCTCTGCCATCTTCAAAGTCATAGTAAAATCCTCCAGGAAGCTTTCCTTCACTAACCTTTCATTCTCCATACTCTATTCTCCTTCCCATCTGCTTCTTTTATACACTGAGTTCTAGACCCCCTAAGCACTTACTTACCCCACTATCAGTCCCACAGAATTTAGGTCCCTATCCTCACCCTCTTTTTCTCCCCATCTCTGTAATTTATTTTAATGTCTCTCTCCCCCACTTGACTGTGAGCTCCTCATTGCGCTCCAAGTGTGTGTCCGCTGCTCTGCACACAATAAATGCTCAGTAAATACCATCAATTGATAGAGTTGATTGTTGCTGTTTCATTGTTAAATTCCGAGGATACTCCCAAGATACCAAAGACTGCTCTTAGTCATCTCTGGTCATGCCAGGCTACCCAGGGGGTGAAGTTGAGGGCCTGGATGATCATCAGAAGCAATACTGACCGTTCTGTCCTCTTGGACTCAGTCTCCGACCGTCTGCCCCAAACTCATGACTTTCTAGGTTGTGTCCTAATTTCTCAGTTGTCTGTATAGAACATGGGAAACAGCTGGTGCTCCCCTCTGCTGGGTGGGGAATGGATAATAATAATTGGTATTATAACGGTACTTCTTAAGCGCTTACTATGTGCCAAGCCCTGGGATAGATGCAAGTTAATCAGGTTGGACACAGTCCCTGTCCCACATGGCGCTCGCACTCTTAATCCCTGTTTTGCAGATGAGGTAACTGAGGCTCAGGGAAGGGAAGTGACTTGCCCAAGGCCACACAGAAGACATGTGGCAGAGCCAGGATTAGAACCCAGGTCTTTCTGAATTCCAGGCCCATGCTCTATTCACTCACTAAGCCATGCCTCCAAACTCCAGGTAAGAACCAAAGCGCCAAAAGCCAATCACTCTTCGCATGGGGCAGGGAGCATGTTTAGGGATCAGCTGATCTCAGTCACTCAATCAATCCATCATATGTACTCTGTGCAGAACACTGGACTAAACACTTGGAAGAATCAGTGGAGTTTGTGGGCATGATTCCTGCCCTCAAGAAGCTTACAGTTTAGCTGAGAAGACAGACTCTAAAATAAATTCTTCCATGGCCGTTACAGCAGTGGCATTCTTGTCACCCCCGGGAATAAGCCAGCCAGAACCAGCTGGGATTATTCCCCCCAAAACAGCCTGTGTCCTTTTCATCCCCAGTGGCCACTCAATAATGTGAGGGCTTCATTATTAGCTCATCTTCTGCTGGGAAAATTTTCATTCGAAAACACCCTAGAAACTTTGGATTCACTCTGATCAGAAGCCCATTTACCAATCTATTTTGATCCAAAAAATCTGAAATCATCAGAATTGCCCTATTTTTTTTTTTTTACTGAAATGTTTAGCTTATGAACATTGGAAGGGAAATATTTGAACTCCCAAGCAGAATGGTTTAGTGGATAAATCACAGGCCTGGGAGACAGAGGACCTGGGTTCTAATCCCTACCCTACCGTTTGCTTGCTGCAAGACCGAGGCAAGTGACTTAACTTCCCTGTGCCTCAGTTTCGTCATTTGTTAAATGGGGATTCAATACCTGTTCTTCCACCTACTTAGACTGTGAGCCCCATATGATCTGGCCCAATTAACGTGTACCCACCCCAATGCTTAGAAAAATGCTTGACACATAGTAAATGTTTCACAAAGACCATAAAAAACTGCATTTTTCAATGCCAACATTTTGCCCTTAACTTATATAATTGACAGAACTGACTGATTGTAGGTCAGAAGTTTAAAATGATAGTTATTCAACAGGACCCAGTTTGCGGCTTGTTTGGACTTAGATGGCCATGAATGGATTACTAGATTTCTGAACAACTTAAATGCACTTTAGTTTTCATTTCTGCCTCTTCATTCATTTGCTGGGGAAGATTCTTGAGCCAATTTCTGAGTTTCATTTGCCACCTCTGTATACAAGTCCCAGTTACTGGGAGATGAGTGAAATCACCAACAAAGTGTTTTGTGTTTCGCAGAAAGTGATTGTCATCTGAGGATATAATTTGATGAGGATTACATGGCCTTACTCTGGATGAAAATGCTACATTGCTCGAGGACTAAATTCCTGGAGGGATGTTGCCATGTCAATCCAAGCACTCAATCAATCAGATTTGAACCTACTAATGCTTTTCTCAAAGAGCTCTAAAGCTGGAGGTAATTCTGGAAATTGGCTGAAAACATTCCTTAATGCTTTACCAGAGAATCCCAGTTTGGGTTGTTTCAGTGATTGATTGAAGCACTGATTTCCTTCATTAGTTTATTAGACTCCGTGAAACAGAAATTATATTCATCTCATCTCAAGGCTAAAAAAATGATTTGGGATACTTCCTACTTGCAGGATTTTCATTCCATCTATCTGCAGTCATTTTTGTCTTCTATCTCATCCGCATTCTCTCATTCATGTAAATATGGAGTTTTCAATGTGGTGAGGTTTCGGAGGGTGCTCAGATGGGGTCTAACAAGATGAACACCTCAAAAAACCAAATTAAAGCCTCTATGGCAACCGTTAAAACTCCTGGATTTTCCAACAATTCCTGTTGGGAATCCCATGGTTGGAAGAATGGGCATAGAGGCAACTTGTCTATGTCACTTCTCTCGACTGTCAGAGAAAAGGGATCTCTGTTCCTAAACTCTGGAGCTGTGGCAGATAATAATAATAATGATGATGGTATTTGTTAAGCACTTACTATGTGCGAAGCACTGTTCTAAGCACTGTGGGGATACAAGGTGATCAGGTTGTCCCACGTGGGGCTCACAGTCTTAATCCCCATTTTCCAGATGAGGTAACTGAGGCACAGAGAAGTTAAGTGGCTTGCCCCAGGTCACATAGCTAACAAGTGGCGGAGCTTTGTGGGATGTGGGAGCTTTGTGGAAAGCAGTGTGGCCTAGTGGAAAGATCGTGGGTCTGGTTGTCAGAGGACCTAGATTCCAATCCCAGCCCTGCCCGCTGTGTAACCTTGGGCAAGTCACTTCAGTGCTCTGGGGCCCAGCTTCCTCAACTGTAAAATGGGGGTTCAATACCTGTTCTTCTTCTGCCTACTTAGATTATGAGCTCCATGGGAGACAGGGACTGGAACTGACCTATTTTTCCTTCATCTACCCAGGTGCTTAGTGCAGCACTCGGCACACAGTAAGCACTTAACAAATACCACCTATTATTATAATAATATGACTATTATTCTTAGATTCACATTGAAATGCCATTCCCAGCCTCTCGTGGGTGAAGGGATTACTATTAACATGGGATCCTGACCTTGCATTCAAGTGCGGCTCTAAAGACTGGAGCAGTTGACATTCCCTTTGCATTGTCTGTCCATAAAGACAAGTCCTGGCTACAGTGAAGGGTTGGCTGTCTTGGAAATCAATCAATCAATCAGTGGTATTTATGAATGCTTACTGTGTACTAAGTGCTTGGGAGAGAATACTACAAACCCCTGATCTTTGCAAAGCTTTGCAGATGGGTAACCCAATCTTTGCAAAGTTTTAAGTCAGTCAATTGTATTTATTGAACGCTTAATATGGAAGAGTATAATATAACTAACGGACATTCCCTGCCCACGATGAGCTTACAGTCTAGAGTGGGTGACTGACATTGATATAAATAAATGAATTACAGGTAAGTGCACAAGTACTGTGGGGCTGAGGTGGGGCGTTGATAAAGGGAGCAAGTCAGGGTGAGGCAGAAAGGAGTTGAGAAGAGGAAAAGAGCTGAATCAGGGAAGGCCTCTTGGAGGAGATATGCCTTCAGTAAGGCTTTGAAGGGGAGGAGTGTAATCGTCTGTCAGATATGAGGAGGGAGGGTGTTCCAGGCCATCAGCAGGACATGGTGAGAGGTTAGTGGCAAGGTAAAAAAGATGGAGGCACAGTGAGAAGGTTGGCATCAGAGAAGTGATGTGTATGGGCTGGGTTGTAGTAGGAGAGTAGCAAGGTGAGGCAGGAGGAGGCAAGGGGATTGACTGCTTTAAAGCCAATGGTGAGGCATTTCTGTTTGATGTGGAGGTGGATGGGTAACCACTGGAGGTTCTTGAAGACTGCTGAAGCATGTCCTGAATATTTCTGTAGAAAAATGATGCAAGCATCAGAGCCAAGTATGAACTGGAATGGAGAGAGACAGGAGGCTGGGAAGTCCACAAGGAGGCTGATCGATTAATCAAGGTAAGATAGGATAAGTGATTGGATTAATGTGGTATCAGGGAAAACAACTTGTCTTCGGATTGCTGTATGCCAGGCTGGTCTGTGAGTTCTTGTGGTCTCACAATGGTGCACTGCTGTAATACAGTCTCTGAAACCTGGGTTTTCTGGGTTTATTTATTAATTTAATTTTTTATTCTGCCTTTCCGTCTTGTATGTCCCTTTTGGTTCCCCTGGCAGGAGTTCATTGGGTATTTTGTTGTCATCTATTCTCACATTATCACATCAAAGAGAGCTAATAAAGAGAGGAATAATAGTGGGGATACCATGGGCCAAGCACTGTAGTAAGCGCTGGGGTAGATAGAAGACAAGACCTGTGTTGCTGTGAGTATTGTTTCAAGGCCGGTGAGCTGACTGTGTTTTAGGATCTCATTTAAGGTACTCTTGCTTTGCCTTTTGCTACTGAGGGGCTTCTTAAATAGCTCTGAGGAAACTACTCAAGAAGCTCAGTGTATCATCATTCAATTCATTCAATCGTATTTATTGAGTGCTAACTGTGTGCAAAGCACTGTACTAAGCACTTGGGAGAGTACAATGTGAGAAGCAGCATGGCTCAGTGGAAAGAGCACAGGCTTTGGAGTCAGAGGTCATGGCTTTGAATCCTGGCTCTGCCACATGTCTGCTGTGTGACCTTGGGCAAGTCACTTAACTTCTCTGAGCCTCAGTTACCTCATCTGTAAAATGGGGAATAAGACTGTGAGCCCCCCATGGGACAACCTGATCATCTTGCATCCCCCCCTCAGTGCTTAGAACAGTGCTTTGCACATAGTAAGTGCTTAACAAATGCCATCATTATTATTATTAACAAGCAGACACATTCCTGCCCACAATGAGCTCACAGTCTTCAGTAATAAAGCACTAACCAGCCTTCGCCTGGGTGGTTGATGGGCCTGAGGATGAAAGCTAGCAGCCTCAAAACACTGCATCTATCTAGATTATCAATCAATCAATAGGAGTTATTAATAATTATGGTATTTGTTAAGCACTTACTATGTGCCAGGTACCATACTAAGTGCTAGGGTGGATACAGGCAAATAGGGTTGGACACAATCCCTGTCCCACATGGGGCTCACTGTCTCAATCCCCATTTTACAGACGAGGTAACTGAAGCACAGAAAAGTTAAGTGACTTGCTCAAGGTCACTCAGCAGACAAGTGGCAGAGCTGGGGTTAGAACCCATGACCTTCTGACTCCCAGATTTGTGCTCTATCCATTTCGCCACATCGCTGCTTCTTTATTGAGTGCTTACTGTGTTCCAAGCACTGCACTAAGCGGTTAGGAGAGTGCAATATGATTGAGCTGGAAGACATCTTGCCTCGCTGTGAGCTCACAATGTAGACTATTGTAATTAACTACACGATAAAATCGATTCACTCCTTCCAGGCCCCAGCCTGACACAATCGCCACCCTAATTTCTCTCAATTATTTCAACCCTCCCAGAGATGCAATTCTGTGGAGCACTGACTCCATCAGGTTGTCCCACAAGGAGCTCTCAGTCTTAATCCCCATTTTCCAGATAAGGTAACTGAGGCACAGAGAAGTTAAATGACTTGCCCAAGGTCCCCAGCAGACAAGTGGCAAAGCTGGGATTAGAATCCATGTCCTCTGACTCCCAAGCCTGTGCTCTATCCACTAAGCCACAATCTGTCCAGAGTTTTGCAGTTCTAAGCCACAATCTGACCAGAGTTTTGCAGTTCATTGTCTTTGCCCTTGCCCTTTTTCTTTCAATCAATTTGTAAGTCAATGGTATTTATTATATGCCTACTGTGTGCTTGAAGGAATAATATACAACAGAGTTGGCAAACAAGAATCCTTGTCCTCAAGGAGCTTCTAGTCTAGAGGAGGAGCTGGCGATCCTTTTGTTTGGCACATAGTCATATTATTATTATCCCTACTCCCTGCACAAATTTCCCAGGAGTTCCTTGATAATAAGTATGATACTGCTATGCACTTACTGTGTCCAAGCACTGTTTCAAGTGCTGAAGTAGATAAAAATTCATTAGTTTCGGCACAGTCCCTGTCCTCCGTGGGGCTCACACTCTTAATCCCCATTTTGCAGATGAGGTAACTGAGACCCAGAGAAGTTAGGTGACTTGCCTAAAGTCACACATTAGACACATGGCGGAGCCGGGATTAGAATCCAGGTCCTTCTGACACCCAGGCCCGTGCTGTAGCCACTAAGCCACGCTGCTTCTCTTTGATCTACTCGGCGGCTTGGAAAAGACAGGGACCTGACTCTGCCGTTGAGATATCTGCTTGGACGTCTTCTGCACCAAGTGAAGACACCAAAACAGAAATAAATAGTTCCCGTTACCCCCAGGGCCTACCAGTTCCCGCTCACATTTCTTTTAATACTATGAAAATCACCAGCTGTTTTCCTGTTTCTCGCCAAGTCTGGCACATAGGCTAATGGCTGGCCTGAGTCACTGCTGTTGAACTCCCCTCTGCCCCTGATCATGCGGAGGTGACAACAGCTTTACTGCTACAGGAAAGAGATAATGAAATTCAAGCTCTGGGGGGCCCAGGAGGGGACAGACCAAATATTTCAACTCTGAGGGCCCCAGTGAGGGTGAGAGAGAGCAGGGCAGCCCCTTAGACCTAGGCCTTGGGTGTTCCCTTTTTGGGTATAAACCTGGACTTCATCCAGGATCCATGATATAGGTTCCCTGGAACCCTGCAGCACCCCTGGGGTCCTGGGATCATTTCTCTATGAAAACATTCAGGACATGTTTCCCCACTCCTCAAGAAACTCCAGTGGGTGCCCATCCACCTCTGCATCAAACAAAAACTCCTCACCATCGGCTTCGAAGTCCTCAATCACCTTGCCCCCTCGTACTTCACCTCGCTATTCTCCTACTACAATGCAGCCGACATACTTTGCTCCTCTAATGCTAACCTTCTCATTGTTCCTCAATCTCATCTGCTCACTGGCTGACCCCTCGTCCACATCCTGCCTCTGGCCTGGAACACCCTCCCTCCTCAAATCTGACAGACAATTGCTCTCCCCTGCTTCAAAGCCTTGCTGCTTCTTTATCAAGTGCTTACTGTGTCCCAAGCCCTGCACTAAACGGTTAGGAGAGTGCAATAGGAGAGTGCAATACGATTGAGCTGGAAGACATGAATCTTGCCCCGCTGTAAGCTCATACTGTAGACTATTGTAATTAACTACACGATAAAATCGATTCACTCCTTCCAGTCCCCAGCCTGACACAACCGCCACCTTAATTTCTCTCAATTATTTCAACCCCCCGCAGAGATGCAATTCTGTGGAGCACTGACTCCATATGAATTTGGCCATTTCCCTGACTGAAGGCAGCAGTGAGGTGTTCCCAACATTCAGCTCCCTTGATGGTGGTGCTGTCCTGCTAGGGATCTGACCATTCTCCCATCATGGCTTGGGAAGCTCTGAGGGTAAATATGCTACACTCAGATCCGAACCTACAGTTCCTGTCCCATGTGGGCCTCCCAGGCTAAGAGGGAGGGAAGAAGGATGCAATCTCCATTTTTCAGATGAGGAAACTGGAGCACAGAGAAGTTAATGGACTTGCTTAAGATAAAACAGCAGACAAATGGCAGAGTCGAGGTTAGAACCCAGGTCTCCTGACTCCCAGTCCTATGCTCTTTCCATTAGGCCACACTGGTTGTCTTCCTGAGTTGTCAGTACTGAGCAATGGGCATGTGGAATACCTGGTCTAGGATCTCTAACGATAATTGTGATATTTAAGTTCTTACTATGTGTGAAGCACTGTAATAATAATAAAAATAATGATGGCATTTGTTAAGTGCTTACTATGTGTCAAGCACTATTCTAAGCGCTGGGGGGGATACAAGGTAATGAGGTTGTCCCAGTGGGGCTAACAGTCTTAATCCCCATTTTACAGATGAGGTAACTGAGGCCCAGAGAAGTTGTGACCTGCCCTAAGTCACACAGCAAATAAGTGGCAGAGTTGGGATTAGAACCCATGACTTCTGACTCCCAAGCCCGTCCTCTTTCGACCAAGCCACACACTACACTAAGCTCTGGGATAGATACAAGCTAATCAGGTCACATCCTTAAGGAGGAAGTAGAACAGGTAATGAATCCCCATTTTGCTGATGAGGGAACTGAAGCACAGAAAAGCCTAGTGACTTGCCTTAGGTCATACAGCAGACAAGTGGCAGAGCTGGGATATTTTACTTGTACATATTTACTATTCTGTTTATTTTATTTTGTTAATATATTTCGATTTGTTGTCTGTCTCCCCCTTCCAGACTGTGAGCCCGCCGTTGGGTAGGGACCGTCTCTATATGTTGCCAACTTGTACTTCCCAAGTGCTTAGTACAGTGCTCTGCACACAGTAAGCCCTCAATAAATACAAATGAATGAATTAGTCCTTTACCTCCCAGGATTGCGTTCTTTCCACTAGACCACACTGCTATCTCTCACAGTAGTTCTAGACCTCCCTGACCCCCGGCCTTCCCCATGTTCACCTGATTCATCTCTTTCCTTTCTTCTTCCCTGGACCTCCACCAGACCCTAGAATGGAAACAGGGAACTATTACCTGGGGCCTTTGAAATTCCTTGAACAATCCTGCCAAGGCCATGTGCTTTCTGAGAGCACCTGGATGGATACCATATATTTCTCAGAACTTCTAGCCTGGCAGCAACCAGATAAAATCTAAGGCTGAAAGGACACAGACAAGCAGGAAAGAATCAAAGAAACAGAGTGAGAGAAAGAAAGAAATTAGAAAGAAGAAAAGAGAGAAAGGAAAAAGAGAAAGGAAGAGGGAAAGAAACAAAAAAGAGAAAGAAAAAAGAAAGAAGGAAATAGAGAGAAAAGTGAAAGAAGGAAATAAAAAAGAGAAAGAGCAAAAGAGAGAAATGGAGAGAGAGAAAGAAAAAAGAAAATACGAGAGAAAGAGTAAAAGAGAGAAATGGAGAGAAAGAGAGAACAAGAAAGAAAAAACAAAGACAGCTAGCTAAGGGAGACACCCCTGCTTTCTCAGAAGAGGCCCTTCTAATTCACTCAGGACCCTGGAGAAGCACAATGGTTGTCCCACTCTCTCCAAGGGGCAAGAGAGGGATGTCTCCACCCGCAAAACCGCTTTCCAGATAATTTCCGAACAAGATTCTATACCAGACTCAACTTGATCAGGTGTTTGCCATCTCCCACTGAATCTCGGTGATAGTCTGAGTTAGGGTCCAGACACCTCCTCTTGTTCCTCTCATTGGTTCAGGGATGGCCAGGTGTGTGCCTATCCAAACAGATGCCCCCAGGGGCAATGGTCAATTAGTCCTCCTCATGGGCACAGTCCTCAGTCAGCCCGGCTAATTGGGTCGAAGGGTTTCATGACACATTTGCTGCTCATCGAAGGAGTGGACCGTGGTGGCCCCCGGCTTTGGATGTCTCAAAGCCTCGTTGCCAGGAAGCTCTGACAGACACCTAAGGACTTGTGAATTCTGCTTTGGCTGGCTCCCAGTCCTGCTTTTCACTTCCTTTGTGCCCTGCATTTTCCCTCCACTTTTCCCTTTGTTGGTGTGTCAGTAGAAGCCGGCTGAGAGAAACAAAGTGAAGCAACCAGTGTGGATACAGACGATTCCCGGCCCTCACTGACAGCAGAACACAATTCCTTTCATTCATTCATTTGCATTTATTGAGCGCTTAGTATGTGCAGACCACTGTACTAAGAGATTGAGAGAGTACAGTATAACAGTAAGCAGACTCATTCCCTACCCACAATGAGCTTACAGTCTAAAGGGAGAGACAGACATTAATGCCAATAAATAAATGACAGATCTGAACATAAGTGCTGTGGGGCTGGGAGGGGGGATGAATAAAGGGAGCAAGTCAGGGTGACACAGAAGGGAGTGGGAGAAGAGGAAAGGAGGGTTAGTCAGGGAAGGCCTCTTGTCTGCTGTGTGGCGAGTCACTTCACTTCTCTCAACTTCTTTAAGCCTCAGTTACCTCATCTGTAAAATGGGGAATAAGACTGTGAGCCCCACAGGGGACAACCTGATCACCTTGTATCCCCCCCCCCAATGCTTAGAACAGTGCTTTGCACATAGTAAGTGCTTAACAAATGCCATTATTATTATTATTATTCTCTGGGCCTCAGTTACCTCATCTGTAAATGAGACTGTCAGCCCCATGTGGGACAGGGACCATGCCCAACCTGATTAGCTTGTATCCACCCCAGAGCTTAGTACAATGCATGGCACATAGTAAGTGCTTAACAAATACCGCAGTTATTATTATTATTGCCTTTCCTGCCTTGGCCTTTCCTGTTCTCCTGATCCTGTCCCTGCTCCTGCTTCTTGCATTCACTCCTGCTCCTAGCCCTTTGGGTCCAACCTTTCCTCTATCCCTGACCCTGCTCTGGATTAGAGCTGCCACCAATAACTGGCCCCCAAAGGTTCCCAGAGCTCAGAACCTGCATGCAAGTGTCACTCCAGGTCTGGCCCTGAGTAGAGGGTGGCAAGGCTTTTCTGGCTCCATCTCCTCTCTCTCCCTCTGCCAGAAACCCTTCTAGGGGGCCTGTAGTCTGGGCTGCCTGGCATTGCCCTCCCTGTGTCCAGCCACACTAGCCTTTTAAGGGTTTAAGCCATTCCTTGGGGACTGCAGGGGGGACTCCCATCAGGGGGTGTGGATTCATGGGTGTGGTTCCCCTTTTCAGGAAGAAACCTGAAATGAGGGCAGCTAATCTCCTGCTTCAACAACAGACACAGTTTGGGGGGTTTGAGATTAATTTGCTCTGGTTGCAGATCCCCAGCTATTTTTAAATCAGTGTTTGCAGATCAGTCTCAGAATCAGCTGCTGAAATGTACATGCATAAATCCTTCCAGCAGAGTAGAGTTCTTTATGGGATTATTAATTAGTAACAAAAGGGCATCTCCCAGATTCTGGGCTCAAGGCCTCTGGGGTGTGGTCGCCAGGGAGCTGGCCCAGGGAGGAGGGGTGATGAAAAAGTGCGGCCTCATTTGGAAAAGACCGTGGAGCTGAGCATTGAGACCTGCTATATGAGCGGGGGCAAGCCTCAATTTCCTCATTTGTAAAATGGGAACAAGATGCTTGTTGCCCTCACCTCTCAGATTGAGTCCGATCTGACAGTCTTGTCTCCACCCCAGCACTTGTCACAATATTTGGCCCATAGTAGCAGTTAATAAAGATCATAAAATAATAACAATAACTGTTAAGTACTTACTATGTGTCAAGCACTCTACTAAGCCCTGGGATAGAGACAAGAAAATCAGGGTGGACACAGTCCCTGTCCCTCATGGGGCTCATAGTGCAACTAGGAAGGAGTAACAATAATAGTAATAGTAATAATTGTGGTATTTGCTAACACTGTGTGCACCAGGCTCTGGGGTACATACAAGCAAATTAGGTTGGACACAGTCCCTGTCCCACATGGGGCTCACACTCTCAATCCCCATTTTACAGATGAGGTAACTGAGGCACAGAGAGGTGAAGTGACTTGCCCAATTCCACACAGCAGACAAGTGGCAGAGCCAGGATTAGAACCCACAGCCCTCTGACTCCTAGGCCCATGCCCTATCCACTACACATAGATGAGGTACAGAAAAGCCAAGTGACTTGTCCAAGGTCACACATCAGGCAAGCAGTAGAGCTGGGGTAAGAACCCAGGTCCTCTTATCTCCAGGTCTGTGCCCTTTCCATTAGGCCACACTGCTGTCCTACTTTATCTTGGGGAAGTAGCCCCAAGAGTTTAGGTCATTGGTGGTGTGGACCACCAAGATTGGAACTAAAACCATGATCTCATGTTTTAGATAAAGGAAGATCTCTCTGGCCACCCACTGGACCTGAAATGAGGTTTTAAGAGCCCATCCTGAGCAGCGGCAGAGTGAGATGGGCAAGCGGGAGACCCAATTTCCAGAGCTTGAAAGAAATTACCCAGCCGGGAGGAGGCCGGGAGGTGGCAGAGGGAAGGGTGGGAAAAAGCAAAGATGATAATACTGTTATATTTTTGCATTTCTATGAGATGTTTCAACAGGATATCTCACAATCCTTTACACGTATTAATTAAATCTCACAATAGACTTTGGAGGTTGGAAGAGTGCATGTGACTCTATAATTTTACAGAAGAATAAACAGAAATTAACTGACTAGCCCAAGGCTACATAGCAAGTCAGTTGCAAAGCCCTGTCAGAGTCAAAGCCAAAGCATGAAAGGAGAGATTTACATTTTCTGAGGCTCAACTGACCTGGTACAAGCTAAAGGAGGGCTGGCAGTCAAGAGAGATTTGGAGAGAAAGGTGATATTTGTGGCGGGCCAGGGGACTTCTGAGCCAAAATATATCCACCTGGGTTCCACACAGATGATGTCACTGGTGGCTGAGCCAGCCCTAAGCAAGCCCGTCAATCCATCAGTATTATCTATGAGCGTCTATTAGGTGTGTAGAGCTGTATTAAATGCTCGAGTGAGTATGGTAGATTCAGTAGACCCATACTGCATACTCGAGGAGCATATAGTCTAGCAGCCCGTCCTCTCCCCAGCAGCCAGCCCCGTTACCAGGGCACTGCGTGAAGCTTTCAAGGGCAAGTATCTTGAAGATTCATTTGGAATTAGATCACTCGTGGTGGGGTGAATGGCAGGCCCTCCGCCCCTACCCTGTGGAGTTAGGTTTCACTCACAGGCTTCCTGGCAAGTGCCCAAAGATCCCCGCTGTGTGCTCTATAGTGTGGGATCCAGAGAGCGGGCAAATAGATCCACCTCAGGGCTGGAATCTGTTCTAGGACGGGGCTGCGATCAGACCCAATTTTAGCAGTCTGCAAACCCAGATTGAGTTAGAAGCGTCCAGAAAACCTAGTGGCTCTGCTTTCTGCATCCTCTCTGGTGACTGCAGGAGGGTTCGCTCTGCCTCTTAACCTGCCTGGGGCATATACTAAGCCCAGGGGCCCTGCAGAGGTAGGGCTGTTGGGTAAAGGGGTTGCATCTTGGTGGTGGTGAAGGGAGAGAAGGCAAGACACAGGGCATTCATTCAATCCTATTTATTATTATTAATAATAATAATGGCATTTATTAAGCACTTACTATGTGCAAAGCACTGTTCTAAGCATTGGGTAGTTTACAAGGTAATCAGGTTGTCCCACGGGGGGCTCACAGTCTTAATCCCCATTTTACAGATGAATTTAATAAGTGTTTACTGTGTGCAGAGCACTGTACTAACTGCTTAGGAAAGTACAATACAACAATAAACAGTGACATTCCCTGTCCACAATGAGCTCACATCCAGGGGAGACAGATATCAATACAAATAAATAACTTCCCTGAGCCTGTTGCCTCATCTGTAAAATGGGGATTAAGACTGTGAGCCCCACATGGGACAACCTGATCACCTTGTATCCCCCCAGTGCTTAGAATAGTGCTTCACACATAGCGCTTAACGAATACCATCATTATTATTACAGATACATAAATAAGTGCCGTGGGGCTGGAGGGTGGGGGGAAGAGCAAAGGGAGCAAGTCAGGGTGATGCGGGAGGGAGTGGGAGATGAGTGGGGCTTAGTTTGGGAAGGCCTCTTGGAGAAGGTGTGCCTTCAATAAGGCTTTGAAGGCCGGGAGGGTAATTGTGGGATTTGAGGAAGGAGGGCATTGCAGGATGTGGGGTTTGCTTGTTGAATAGGATGTGACTAGTTTGCTTGATGGTCGAATTCCTCCAGTTCCACCTGGGTTAAAACCTCCCTTTTTCTCTTTCTCTTCTTAAGCATTATGGCGTAGGGGATACAGCACAGGCCTGGGGGTCAGAAGGTCATGGTTCTAATCCAGGCTCTGCCACTTGTTTGTTTAACCTTGGGCAAATTACTTCACTTCTCTTTGCCTCACTTACCTCATCTGTACAATGGGGATTGAGACCGTGAGCCACACATGAAACTGTTTCTCAACCTGGTTTACTCGTTTCCTGGTTTACTCATATCCACCTCAGCGCTTAGAGTGCCTGGCACACAGTAAACGTTTAACAATTGCCACTTTCATTGTTATTCCTGAGCCCACGTCTCTGGGTCAAGGCCAGGGATATTCTGGCTCCTAACCTTAACCCTCCTAAAAGCCCACCTCTTTCAGCAAGTCTTCCCCGATTAATTCCCAACACTTCAATCGTATAAACTCGACAGCCATCTCGAGAGCGTATGAGCCTGTTTATTTCTGCTCTCTGCACTTTTCTACATGTTGAATCAATTGCACATTAAGTTATTTATCCTGACTAGTCTAGTTTTAAATATTTTTAGGTGTGTATGCCCCACTAGAGTGGAAACCTCTAGGCTGGGATGTATTTCTTTTTGGGGGGACTTCCTATGCACTTAGTCCACTACATTCCACCAAGCAGGTGCTCAGTAAATAGTTATACTGGTACCTCCACTATTGAACCTAGGCTGCTGGGGGAGTTCCAGGCCTCAGTTCCACCCCCATTCAAGGGCAGCATTCAAGCTCTGTCCCCTGAGACAAGCAAGGGACAACAAGGCAAGTGAATCTGTTACCAAATTGGGGGATGGAGGAAGGGACGTAAACGGAGCCTGCAGAATGATTTCTCTTCCCGGATGTGATCTTTGATGTTTATTTGTCAGTTGTTTCTGTGCTTGTCTTTACATCTTCTTAGCATAGTCCTAAGCACCGAGCATAGAGCAGAATAGGGGATCAACAAATGCCAGGAATGAATAAGGAAGGCCTCTCTGCCTCATAGACTCTTTTACCTGTGCACAGCAAGGACCACCTTAGCTAAAGTGACCAGAACTTTGGAAGCTCAAAACAGGGTAAGGGTGAGGTTAACAGTGGAGGGCAGAGAAAGGGGTGGGCAAAGGGGAGAAGAGTAAAAAGAGAGAGAGAAGACGCTCCTTCTATCAATTGTTCAATCAGTGGTATCTTTTTGACCACTTACAGTGTGCAGAGCATTGGGTTAAGCACTTGGGAAAAATCAGTACAATGGAGTAGGTGCGATCCCTGCCCCCAGAGAATTTTCAGATGATGAAATGGATTAGGGATCGGGAAAATGGTAGAGTACAGGAATATTTACTTAAGTATTATGGGGCTGGGGTCAGTATCACAGTGCTTTCAAGGCACAGAGCCAAGTTCAATTCACTATAGAGAAGCAGCATGGCTCAGTGGAAAAAGCCCGAGCTTTGGAGCCAGAGGTCAGGGGTTCAAATCCCAGCTCCACCAATTGTCAGCTGTGTGACTTTGGGCAAGTCACTTCACTTCTCTGTGCCTCAGTTTCCTCATCAGTAAAATGGGGATTAAAACTGTGAGCCCCCTGTGGGACAACCTGATCACCTTGTAACCTCCCCAGTGCTTAGAACAGTGCTTTGCACATAATAAGTGCTTAATAAATACCATCATTATTATCATTATAATAGCAGGAAGAGAAAATAAAAGCCTCTTGGAGGAGATGTGATTTTACAAGCGCTTTGAAGGTGGGAAGTGTTGGGGCAGCTGGATATGAAGGCAGAGGGAGTCCCAGGCCAGAAAGAAAGCATGGTTAAGGGGTCGGTGGTGGGATAGACAAGAATGAGGTACAGAGAGTAGGTTAGTGCTAGAGCAGTGGAGTGTGCCGGTTGGCTTGTAGTTGGAGATCAGTGAGATTTGGTAGGAGGGAGAGAGAGCTGAATGAGTGCCTGGAAGCCAGTGGTAAGCAGTTTCTGTCTGATGCAGAGCTGGATGGGAAGCAATTGGATGTCTTTGAGCAGCAGAATGCAGTATGGACTGGAGAGATAGGATGCAGAGAGGTCAGCAAAGAGGCTGATGCAGTTGTCAGGATGGGAAATGAGAGCTTGGATCTATTAATGAATTCATAATTTTATTTACTGAGTGCTTACTGTGTGCACTGTACTTATGCATTTGTATAACACTATAACAGAGTTGGAAGACACATTCCCTGGCCAAAAGGAGCTTACAGTCCAGAGCAGGAGACAGACGTTACTCTAAATAAATAAATCATGGATGTGTACTTATGTACTTATGTGCTGTGGGGCTGAGGGTAAGGTGAATAAATGGTACAAATCCAAGTGCAAGAGTGATGTAGAAGGGAGAGGGAACAGCATAGAGACAGTTTGGATGGAAAAGAAAGGGTGAATTCTGGAGATCATCAGCATCACCAATGGTATTGATTGAGCACTTGCTGTGTGCAGAGCACCATACTAAGCTCTTGGGAGAGTACAGTATAACAGTGGACATGTTCTCTGCCACAATAATGAGGATATTGTGAAGGTAAAACTGTTTGGATTGGGTGATGGATTGAATGTGTGGGTTGAATGAGATGAGGATAATCCCAAATTTACTGGGCTTGTGAGACAGGGAGGATACTGATGCTGTTTACAGTGACAGAAAAGTCAAGGGGAGGACAGAGCTTGGGTGGCTTAAGTTTAGTTTTGGAAAGGTGTTGTACTCTCCCAAGCACTTTGTCCAGTGCTCTGCACACAGTCAGCACTCAATAAATACCATTGACTGGTTGATTGAGAGGGACATGGGAAAAGGATCAAGGGGAGAAATGGGAAAAGGAGCAAGGGGAGAGATAGGAAAAGGGAAAAGAGCAAGGCAAGAAGAGACAGAATTAGAGATGGGCCTAGGGTACAAGAATAACTCCCTTTCCCACTGTTCCTCATCACCCACTTCCAGCCTTCTTGCCCTGTGAATAATTTCAGCAGGGCTGGATGGTATATTGGCGGAGACTCGAGTTTACTGTGTGGAAGGTGGCAATGGTAACCACTTCCATATTTTTACCAAGAAAACTCTATGGATCCACTACCAGAACGTTTGCAGATGGAGAGCAGGGCGTTCTGGGCAAGATGTGTCCATGATGTCGCTATGGGTCGGAAACGACTCGACGGCATAAGACAAGAAAAGGATGGTGTATTTGCGGTCGTGAAGGAAGCGCCTGTCTACCTGGCCTAGAGGAATGAGTTAGGTTTTGGTGAGGATCCAAAGGGTAGCAGTGCCTACAGTTGTTGTGGCTTTAGTTCCTGAAATAGGGTGGGTGGCCTAAGTTAGGCAATCGCATTTATTGACCACTTACTGTTTGCAGAATACTGTACTAAGCGCTTGGAAGAGTACAATACAATAATAAAAAGATACATTCCCTGCCCACAATGAGCTTACAGCCTATCCACCTTCCTCCTCCAATTCCTGATCCAACTCCTCCAAAGGGAGGGAGGGAGGGAGAGAGAGAGAGAGAGAGAGAGAGAGAGAGAGAGAGAGAGAGAGAGAGAGAGAATGAGAATGAATATGAGAATGAAAATGCTTTTATCCACCCCTGTGCTTGGTGCAGTGCCTGGCATATTAGTAAGCGCTTAACAAATACCATCATGATTATTATTAGGTTAGACACAGTCCCTGCCCCCCATTGGGCTCAGACCTTTCACAATCACATGTCCTCCAGGAGGAATTCCCTGTTTAATTTCTATTCTCCCCAGGTTGTAACCCCCAACTAGCTCATGAGTAACTTTGGGCACCAAAGCACTGAAATGTATTCAATATACCTAAGTACTTATGTACATATGTCCTGCTACTTAAGTGCCAATTTATGCACAAATCCTCTTTGTTTTCCTCCTCCTAGCTAATTTATTTTAGTGTCTGTCTCCTCCGCTGAACCATAAACTATTTGAGAGTAGTGATCATAGGTACTAATTCAATTGCATTCTCTTTGAAATACCAGTGCGCTGTACAAAGTAGGTATTCACTAAAAACTACCAATGGATTGATTGATTGATTGAAAGTGACAGCAATTAGAAGTGCCCACAGCAATAGCAAACACTGTTATACCACCATCTAATAATAGTAACTGTGGCATTTATTAAGCTTTTACTTTGTACCAGGCACTGTACTAAGCTCTGGGGTGGACACACGCAAATCCAACTGGATACAGTCCGTTCCAAATAGGGCTTACAGTTTCGATCCACATTTTACAGATGAGATAACAGAGGCACAGAGAAGTGAAGTGACTTAATAACAATGGAATTTTACTATGTGCCAAGCCCTGTTCAAAGCGCTTAGGGCGATACAAGGTAATGAGGTTGTCCCACATGGAGCTCACAGTCTTAATCCCCATTTTACAGGTGAGGTAAACTGAGGCACAGAGAAGTTAAGTGACTTGCCTAAAGTCACACAGCTGATAAAGTGGCACAGCTGGGATTAGAACCTATGACCTCTGACTCCCAAGTCCGTGCTCTTTCCACTAAGCCATGCGGCTTCTCCGTGACTTGCCCAAGGTCACACAGCAGACAAGTGCGGAGCCAGGATTAGAACCCATGACCTCTGTTCTGTTTCAGCTTCAGGTTGTGGGACACAAGAGATGCCTGACCACATTAAGGTCATGTCTGCCTGCAGCGTGACAGGTGATCCTGTCTGTTACCGAAGTTTCCCGGGATCCTGCGGTGTGGTCATATGGCACGAAGGTGTCTCCCAACATTCTGCGAGGGAGGGTTGGGTTGGTTTCTTCACCAGTGTTTTTGTGAGTAACTTGTTGCTGCATGGAAAATCTTGATCGGAACCTACTTTTATGGGACTGCTACTGGCTGACTCATTGTTTGTAGGCTTCAATCCTTGTGAAAACATTCAAGCTGTTTTATCTTGGACATTTTTATTTTTCTCTATGACTCTATCATGTCACTTGTTCCCCAAAATACAGACTCAGAATGGGAAGAGATTTTAGATGGTGAGTATTTTAAGGCTATTGAGTTCACTGGAGTCAATATGAATAAGGTTTCTGCGGAGCTAGCTACTAAATGCTTGAGATTATTTGGTCCTATTTGCAAGATGATGACAAGGAATGGGAAACACATATTTGTCTTTTCTCCTGGACTCCTTTTAAACTGTCAGATTAATTTTCTGGGGAGAAAAAACTCATAGTCATTCATATTTCTTGCTTGACCTCCTGATGCCTAGGCTGAAAAGGGAGCTGTAGACAGTGATTCAGATCTTTGGGCTATGAAATAAGGCATCAATGGAGTCCTGCACTTGTTATTAAAGAAGCAGCATGGCCAAGTGGAAAGAACATAGGATTGGGAGTCAGAAGATACAGGTTCTAATCCCAGCTCTTCCCCTTGCTAGCTGACTAAACTTGGAGAAGTCACTTAACTTTTCTGGGCCTCAGTTCCCTCATCTGTAAATTGGGATTCAGTATCTGTTCTCCCCCACTCTTAGACTGTAAACTCCATGTAGTTCAGGGCCTGTACCTCATCTGATTGTATATACCTCGTGCTTAACCCAAACTATGACAAAACTTTTTGTTTTAGATAAGCAAATAGCAAATTGTCCAATACCAAAATCTGGGTCTCACAACTGAGCAGACATCATTTTCTCTTCTGAAGGAGTTCTCAGTGTCTAACATGCCCAAGTGGCAGGTATAGAGTCAGCAATCATCAGAACTTGCTTCCAACAAGGTGGGAAGAGAACTTGCTTTATTGATTGTCCAAGCAGTTGACTCACCCCTAAATTTCAAATGCTGCCACGAGTCAGGGGAGTGGCTGTGATTTATGCAATTAATCTTTCAAGTACAGTTTTAAAAAAATCAATGACAAAGTGGAAAATTGAGTCAGATGATGAGCAGGGTAGATTTGTAGTTTGGAAAAAAGGCACAGACTGGGAATCCAAAAGAACTTCTGGACCAAATACAGTCAGAGGGACAATAATCCTGCAAATCCTCCCAAACTCACCTCCTATGATCATCGCTCTTGACTCTCCCATCTCTGACTTTTAGCTCCTGCTGTTTCCCCAGTCTGAAATGCCCTTCCCCTCCAAATCCCCCAGACCTTAGCTTTCCTCTTCTCCAAAGCCCTCCAAATATAATCTCACCTCCACTAGGACACCATTTTCAGTAAGTTTACAAAACCCTAAGCAATTGCTCATACAAATTCTATCTTCAGCACTTATCCATTAAAATACTTGTGGAGGAGTTCCATCCTGATATGTATATATATATATATATATATACACCATACCATGTGTGTGTGTATGTGTGTATATGCATATATATATATATATATATATTTGCATACACACACACAGTATGGTACATATATGGTGCATATATAATACCATATATATAATGGTTTTTATTAAACACTTACTAAACGTCAAGAGCCCCTCTCAGGGTCGCATCTGGAGAGTTTCCAGTACCCTACCAGTCTCGGCTATGGGAGGGGAAGTCAAGCAGAGGCTTACCCATTCCATTCCGAGCTTGGGCAGTGGCTAGCGAATGGAAGGCAATCTGCTACAAGTCAAAACTCACTCGTGCTGGGCAGCAGCGGCACGGGAGAGAGTCGAGGGTGGAGACACAGGTCTCTTGCACGGAAGGAGGCAATGGTAAATCACTTCTGTATTTTTACCAAGAAAACTCTATGGATCCACTGCCAGAACGATTTCAGATGGAGATGGGGGCGTTGAGGGAGAGATGTGTCCGTGGTGTCGGTATGGGCCGGAAACAACTCGATGGCATAAAACAAGTCAAGACACATCAAACACTGCTCTAAGCATTGGGGTAGACACAAGTTAATTAGGTTGGACACAGTCCCTGTCCCACATGGGGCTCACAGTCTAAGTAGCAGGGAGAACAGGTATTGAATGCCCATTTTACAGTGGAGGGAGCTGAGGCACTGAGAAGTGAAGTGACTTACCCAAGGTCACACAGCAAGCAGTTGGCAGACACAGGATTAAAACCCAAATTCTCTGATTCCCAGGCCCGTGCTCTTTCCACTAGGCCATGCTGCTTATATAGGTCCACTAAGTTTTTAGCTCCCTGTGGGCAGAGAACGTCTACCAACTTTGTTGTATTGTACTCTCCTAAGAAATACAGTGCTCTGCACACAGTAAGCAGTGAGAAGCAGTGTGGCCTAGTGGAAAGGGCATGGACCAGAGGGAACCGGGGGCTCTGCTGTGCGACCTAGGTCGAGTCATTTATGTTGCCGACTTGTATTTCCCAAGCACTTAGTACAGTGCTCAGCACACAGTAAGTGCTCAATAAATACGATTGAATGAATTTAACTTTTCTGTGCCTGTTTCATCATCTGCAAAATGGGGATTCAATGCCTGTCCTCCATCCCTCCTATTTAGACTTTAAACCCCATATGGGACCTGATTATCTTGTATCTACCTCAGCTCTTAGTACAGTGCTTGCCACATAGTAAGTACTTAACAAATACCATTACTATTATTAGCAGTAGTAAGTGCTCTATAAATACCACTGGTTGATTGATCAATTTTTCCAACAGCTTTCACCGTTTGTAAATAACGTTTATCTATCTCAGCCATTGGGTGCTCAGTAAATACCATTAGTAATGCCACTTCAAGGACTGAGAGAGGTGAAGGATTGATTGCAAGTTAATAATTAATAATAATAATAATAATAATAATGACATTTGTTGAGCACTTACTATGTGGCAAGTACTAGTCTATGTGCTAGGGTAGATTCAGATTCATTCACTCATTTAATCATTTATTGAGCACTTACTGTGTGCAAAGCACTGTACTAAGTGCTTGGGAGAATGCAATACAACAATAAACCGATACATTCCCTGCCCACACAAGCTTACAATCTAAAGGCATGGAGACAGACATTAATATAAATAAATACATGACATATATGTACATAAGTGCTGTGGGGCTGGGGGAGAACAAAGGGAGCAAGTCAGAGTGACGCAGAAGGGAGTGGGAGAGAGGAAAAGGGGGCATAGGGATGGCCTTTTGGATGAGATGAGCCTTCAAGAAAGCTCCGAAGGGAGGGAGAGTAATTGTCTGTTGGATTTTAGGAGGGAGGGTGTTCCAGGTGTTCCAGGCCAGAGGCAGGATGTGGGCGAGAGGTTGGTGACGAGAAAGAGGTGAGATCGAGGCAGAGTGAGAAGGTCAGCATTAGAGGAGTGAAGTGTGTGGGCTGGGTTGTAGTAGGAGGGTAGTGAAATTAAGTTAAAGTTGTTCAAACAGTTGTTCTCTGCCTGCTGCGCAACTGACTGGGTTTCTGCTTTGATTTCCAAAGAAGGTCCAATTGGAGGTTGGAGCTGTTTGTTCCATTCTCTAGGAAGGCTCTGGGGTTTTAATTAACAACTCATTAAAGTTTCCTAATTTTAAGGTCACTGAATTAAACAATTGGGTTTTTATAATCAACTCCAATTTGCTAATTACATTTGCTGGGAGTCTATGTGCTTCTGAGCTGGAAACTGACAGTAAAGGGAAGTCTTGAACAGAAAGGAGGGGCTTGAACAGAAGTTCCCTGTTGAGAATCTAACAGATGACCTCATGTCTGGGAAGAATGGATTGAAAAGGGCAGGGTTTCTTGCCCAATTCGATGATCATTTCCCAGCAGGATCAGACTTTCCTTGTAAGGAAGAACCTCCGGAGTTGAAACACTGACGTCTGGGTAGATGATGGAATGGAGAGAGAGTCCGAATTTCTCTTCAGCAGTGTGTAGTGGATGAACAATCAGCCCTTGAATTGTGTAGGTCCTGGGAACTGTGTGAAGTATTTAAAATGGACTATGGGGATTGGCTACTTGGTGGGTTCCCCTTGTTCTCCTTGCCACCATGACCACATACACAGAAATAGCCTGCTGATGGGCACATGCCAGCCTGGGTAGAAACGCAATACAGTTCTCAACTAGGAGCAGCTAGCAATGCGGTGTAGTGGGTATTCATTCGATCGTATTTATTGAGCACTTACTGTGTGCAGAGCACTGTACTAAGCACTTAGAGCACGGGCCTTGGAATCAGAAAGTCATGGGTTCTAATCCTACCTCTACCACTTGTCTGCTGCGTGGCCTTGGACAAGTCACTTCACTTCTCTGGTCCTCAGTTACCTCATCTGTAAAATGGGGATTGAGACTGAGAACCCCACGTGGGGCAAGGGCTGTGTCCAACTCATTTTGCTGACGTCCACCCCAGCGCTTAGTACAGTACCTGGCACATAGTAAGTGTTTAACAAATACCACAATTATTATTATGATTTCATCAGCACCAGCAAGTGGCTCAGCCTGCAACTTGGATATTAGAAATGGGAAACGTTTATTGAGAGAATAGGAAGGAAACTCTCCGGCAACCTGCGACTGAAGTTACCCTCACGTCTGTGAGCCATGGCTCCTGGGGAGGGGCAGCCAGGAGGTGGGGCAACCACCATCTTTCCACCCAAAACCTTGGGTGTAAAGCTCTGACCCTTGCAGGAGTAGTAATAATAATAATAATGGCATTTATTAAGCACTTACTATGTGCAAAGCACTGTTCTTAGCGCCGGGGAGGTTACGAAGTGATCAGGTTGCCCCACAGGGTCTCATAGTCTTATAATCCCCATTTTACAGATGAGGTAACTGAGGCACAGAGAAGTTCAGTGACTTGCCCAAAGTCACACAGCTGACAATTGGCTGAGCCAGGATTTGAACCCATGATCTCTGACTCCAAAGCCTGTGCTCTTTCCACTGAGCCACACTGCTTCTCTTGACATCTAGTAGACGTCAAGCCAAAGCTTCCCTTCCCAGCGTGTAGGATGCTGGGAAGGACATGGCCATTTCTATCCAAGGACTAGCGCTTAGTACAGTACCTGACACATACATAGTAATCGATTAGCAAATACTATAAATCAATGGCTCAGTAAATAATAAGGATTGAGCTGGCCCTCTGAGGGGACTCCAACCACCGTGTCCCAATTTACTAGAGTTAGTAAAAAAAATTGTTGGATTTTTATTATTAATAATGATGATAGTGATAATAATAATGAAAATACCATATTTATTAAGCCTTACTATGTTCCAAACACTGTATTACTTGCAGTGATAGATACAAGATAATAATAACAATAATAATAATAATGATGGTATTTGTTAAGTGCTTACTATGTGCCAAACACTATTCTAAGCACTGAGGTAGATACAAGGTAATCAGTTTGTCCCAAGCAGTTTTAATCCTCATTTTACAGATGAGGTAATTAGGTCAGACATAGCCCCACTCCTCATGGGATTCACCATCTAAGGAAAGGGGAGAGTAAGCGTTGAATTCCAATTTTGCAGATGAGGAAACTGAGGCACAGAGAAGCAAAGTGATTTGAGTTCTCACATCAGGCAAGTGGCAGAGTCAGAATTAGAACCCAGGTCCTCTGACTCACAGGCCTTTGCTGTTTCCACTAGGCCACACTGCTTCTCTGCATATGCTTGTCTTGTTTATAATCCTCTTTTCCATGTGTCCGTTAGCCCCTACTTTAGAGAAGCAGTGTGGTCTAGTGGATAGAGCATAAACCTGGGAGTCAGAGGTCGTGGGTTCTAATCCCAGCTCCACCACTTGTCTGCTGTGTGACCTTAGAAGAGTCACTTCATTTCTCTGTGCCTCAGCTATCTCATCTGTAAAATGGGGATTAAGACAGCTAGCGTCATGTGGGAGAGGGATTGTGCCCAACCTGATTATCTTGCATCTACCCCAGTGCTTAGTACAGTGCCTGACATATAATAAGCACTTAACAAATACCACAATTATTATTATTTGACTGTGAGCCCCTGGAGGGGTTAGGATTGTGTTCAAATTGTGTAGTTTGTACCTATGCAAGTGCTTCGTATAAAGACTTGGCACAATAAATTCCAAAACAATAAATTCCAGTTAGAACCCAGGTCTTCTGACTCCCAAGCCTGTGCTCTTTCATTCATTCATTCATACATTCAATCGTATTTATTGGGCGCTTACTGTGTGCAGAGCACTGTACTAAGTGCTTCAGAAGTACAAGTCGGCAACATAGAGACGGTCCCTACCCGACAACGGGCTCACAGTCTAGAAGTGGGAAACAGACAACGAAACAGAACATGTAGACAGGTGTCAAAATCATCAGAACAAATAGAGTTATAGCTATATGCACATCATTAACAAAATAGAATAGTAAATATGTACAAGTAAAATAGAGTAATAAATCTGTACAAATATAAACAAGTGCTGTGGGGAGGGGAAGGAGGTAGGGCTGGGGAGGATGGGGAGGAGGAGAGGAAAAAGGGGACTCAGTCTGGGAAAGTCTTCTGGAGGAGGTGAGCTCTCAGTAGGGCTTTGAAGGGAGGATGAGAGCTAGCTTTCCACTAGGCAACATCGCTTCTCTACATATGTTTGTCTGGTTTATAATTTACTCCTGCTTTCCATGTGTCTGTTATCCCCTACTTTAGAGAAGCAGCATGGTGCAGTGGATAGAGCACAGCCCTGGGAGTCAAAAGGTCCTGGGTTCATTCATTCAATCATATTTATTGAGCGCTTACTGTGTGCAGAGCACTGTACTGAGCACTTGGGAAGTACAAGTCAGCAACATATAGAGATGATCCCTACCCAACAACGGGCTCCTGACTCTACCACATGTCTGCTGTGTGACCTTGGGTAAGTCACTTCACCTCTCTGGGCCCCAGTTACCTCATCTGTAAAATTGGAATTAAGAGTGTGAGCCCCATGTGGGACAGGGACTGTGTCCAACCTGATTAACTTGTATCTACCCCAGTGCTTAGAACAGACTAAGTGGTTAATAATAATAATTATGGGATTTGTTAAGCACTTTCTATGTGCCAGGGAAGTACCATATTTATTATTATCATTATCATCTGAGTTACTCTAGGCACAATAATGAAGTGAGCATTTACTGTGTGAAGACCAAAATTCTGGGTGCTTCCTGGGTGAGTAGGTCTGTTCTAGGTCTTTATAGGATGCTGGGAATGCTTTAAGCTCTTGGGAACATCCAATAAAGCAAAGGTCAAAGTTCCTTCCCTCAAGAAGCTTACAGTTTTTAATAGGTCAGGCAAATGCACACAGACTGGCCCATGCACCCAGCTCTCCTGTATCACAACAAAATGTTCTTGGTGAACACTACCACTTAGAAAAATAATAATAATAATAATAATAATAATAATAATAATGGCATTTGTTAAGCACTTACTATGTGCAAAGCATTGTTCTAAGAGCTGGGGAGGATACAAGGTGATCAGGTTGTCCCACGCGGGGCTCACAGACTTAATCCCCATTTTACAGATGAGGTAACCAAGGCACAGAGAAGTTAAGTGAATTGCCCATAGTCACACAGCTGGCAAACACTGGAGCTGGGATTAGAATCCATGACCTCTGACTCCCAAGCCTGGGCTCTTTCCACTAAGCCATGCAGCGCTCAGTAAATACGACTGAATGAATACTTTAAGGAAGACCCACTGTGTAGTGTATAAGGCTTAACTGACACACCTGCATGTACATAAATAGTTTCTCCAACATTTTCCAAGACCAAATGGCATTTCATCCTGAAAGAGATTTATTGCCAGGAAGAAGTTCTGGCCTTTTTCACTGCTCTGGGTCTCAGTTCCCCCATCTGCAAAATGGGGATTCAATCCCTGTTCTCCGTTCTATTTAGACCATGAGCCTCATGTGCCTAGAGTGAAAGAACACACATTGGGTCATATCAGATTGGCAGACATAACGACAGTAGTGTCCTTTGACTGACAGAATGCCCATAAGTCCATCACTATGATCATCAACACCACCTTGTCCTTGTCTTTTTTCTTTTTATGCTATTTATAAAGTGCTTACTATGTTACAGGTACTGTACTAGGTGCTGGGGTAGATACAAACTGATCAGGTTGGACACAGTTCATGTCCCTCATGGGGATCACAGTCTCAATCGCCATTTTACAGATGAAATAACTGAGACATGGAGAAGCTAAGTGACTTGCCCAAGGTCACACAACCAGACAAGTGGTGGAGCTGGGATTAGTACCCAGGACAAACAAAACAAAACATCCAGATGCTTCCACGGTCTAAACCGGGGCTTCTCATCAGTAGTATCGTCTGCAGGAAAAACAGGGACACCAAGGATGTGTGGATCGTGGCTTAATCAATTCTTCATTTTCAAAGGATATTCTCCTTGATGGTGAAATTCACCTGTCATTACTTGTGTGTCTGAAGAAGCCAACAAATCTCCCAATCCTGCTCACTGTGTGTGCATGGAAAGGCTGGCCCTTATTCTGTTGCTATGTTTGATGTTTGCAACATCTGGCACTGCTTTTGCTTTTGTCTCCTTGTCTCTTGTTTCTTATGAAACTTTTCCTTAAAAAGAACCACTCCTTTCTTGATGGCAATGTGCCATGCTGGGCTATCCTCAGTAGTTGACTCCCAGTTTTCAGCGGAGATGTAGCATTCTCTGAGACAATGATTTACCATATTCTTAAAATGTTTCCTTTGCCTTTTTTGATTTCCAAATTTCAGGTTTATACATGGCAGTTGTTTGGGTAACCAGCTGTCACTCCACACTGTACTCTCAGGGTCATTTATTCATTTAAAGGCTTGAGTGCTTACTGGGTGCAAAGCATTGTGCTAAGCACTTGAGAGAGTACAATGCAACAATAAACAGACACATTCCCTGCCCACAAGGAGCTCACAGTCTAGGGCACTGTCATGCTAGGAAAATGACTTTGTTCCCAGACTTACTTGTCTGTGGCATATTGAGCTTAAGGTATTGAGGGGATATATTATTATTATTATTATTATTATTATTATTGTTATTATCATTATTATTATTCACGTGGACATATCCTGGAGACAAGAAGAATGCAAGATTTTGGATGAGAATAAGAACGATTACGGTATTTGTTAAGGACTTACTATGTGCCAGGCACTGTACTAAGCGCAGGGGTAGATACAAGTTTATCAGATTGTACACAGGTCCTGTCCCACATAAGGTTCACACTCTTAATCCCATTTTACAGATGAAGTAACTGAGGTACAGAGAAGAGAAGTGACTTCCCTGAGGTCACCCAGCAGACAAGTGACTGAGCCAGGATTAGAACCCAGGTCCTTCTAACTCCCATTTGTGCTCTATCCATTAAGCCATGCTGTTTCACAGGTGGGAGGAGGCCCAGATGGGTCTCCCCCTCCATTTTCCAGAAAATCTTCTTCCGGCAGCGACCGTGGATGGCTTTGATTCCTCGTGAAATCAGAACTGCCAGTTTCCCTGGACTCGCCCCCCCAAACTCCACATAGGAAGTGACTTTATGGCTGCATGTGAACGACGCTCTGAGTGAAACAGGAATCTGCTTATCAGAAGGTGTCCACACCCTGCCTGCTGGGGTGGGCTGAGTCTCTCTCCACCAATCCGTCAGGTGGAATGATAATAATAATGTTATTTCAGGGCTTACTATGTGTCAAGCACTGTTATAGATACAAGATAATCAGGTTGGTCCCAGCCCATGTCCCAGGTGGAGCTCACAGTCTTCATCCCCGATTTACAGGTGAGGGAATTGAGGCTCAAATAATTGAAATGACTGGCCCAGGGTCACACAGCAGATGAGCGGTGGAGCCAGGATTAGAACCCAGGTCCTTCTGATTCCCTGGCCCAGGATCTATCTATTAGACCACGCTGCTAGATGTAAGCAGGCAGAAGGACAAGGATTTCTGTCAAAGCAGGTGGGCTTTCTGGCTCTGTTGACCAACACTCATGTTAGTGAGGCACCTGGAGGCCTTCAGGACTCTGTTACAAAGTTGCACCCAGGGCCTGGGATTCAGAAGGACCTGGGTTCTAATCCTGGCTCCGCCACTCAATCAATTAATCAATAGTATTTAATGAGCACTTAGTGTGTGCAGAGCAGTGGACTAGGCACTTGGGAGACTATACTACAACAGTATAACAGCCACATTCCCTGTTCACAACTAGCTTACAGTCTAGAGATCCCTGTTTGATTCAGGGCTTGGAAACTAGCCTGCTAGTCTGCTATGTGACCTAGGGCTAGTTACTTCTCCCTCTCTGGGAGAGGGATTGGTGGCGAGTTAGACAAGATCTAGGTACAGTGAGAAAGTTGGCAATAGAGGAGTGAAGTGTGCGGACTGCATTGTAGTAGGAGAGTGATGATGTTAGGTAGAAAAATAATGATGGTATTTAAGCACTTACTATATGCAAAGCACTGTTCTAAGCGCTGGGGGAGTCATGTGCTTTAAGTCCAATTGTAAGGCGTTTCTTTGTGGTGCGGAGGTAGGTGGTCAATCACTGGAGTTTCTTGAGGAGTGGGGAAACATGTCCTGAACGTTTTTGTAGAAAAATAATCTGGGCATCAGAGTGATGTATGAACTACAGTTGGGAGAGACAGGAGGCAGGGAGGTCAGCCAGGAGGCAGGATAGAATAAGTGATTGTATTAGTGTGGTAGTTGTTTGCATGCAGAGGAAAGGGTGAATTTTAGCGATGTTGTGAAGGTGGAACCTACAGGATTCAGTGATGGTTTGAATATGTGAGTTGAATGAGAGAGAGGAGGCAAGGATAAAACCAAGGTTATGGGCTTGTGAGGTAGGAAGGTTGGTGGTGCCATCTACAGTAATGGGAAAATCAGGGGAAGGACAGGGTTTGGGTGGGAAAATAAGGACCTCTGTTTTGGACGTCTTAAGCTTAGGGTGACAGTAGGACATCCCAGTAAAGATGTCTTGAAGGCGGGAGGAAATGCGAGAATGCAGAGAGGTAGAAAGTTCAGGACTGGAGATGTATTTTTGGTTATTAGCCACATAGAGGTGATAGTTGAAGCCATGGGAGTGAATGAGTTCTCCAAGGGAGTGGGGATAGATGGAGAATAGAAGGGGACCCAGAACTGAACATTGAGGGACCCCCACAGTTAGGGAACGGGAGACAGAGGAGGAGCCCGTGAAGGAGACTGAGAATGAGCGGCCAGAGAGGTAAGAGGAGAACCAGGAGAGGACGGTGTCAGTGAAGTCGAGGTTGGATGTTTCCAGGAGAAAGAGGTGGTCCACAGTGTTGAAGGAAGCTGAGAAGTCGAGGAGAGGACTACGATGGAGTAGAGGCCGTTGGATTTGTCAAGAAGGAGATCATTAGCGACCTTTGAGAGAGCGAATTCTGTGGAGTGAAGGGGACGGAAGTCAGAATGGAGGGGGGTCAAGGAGAGAATTGGAGGAGAGGAACATGAGACAGCGTGTGTAGACAATTCGCTCAAGGAGTTTGAAGAGGAATGGTAGAAGGGAGAAGGGGAAGTTAACTGGAGGGAGCTGTGAGGTCAAGGGGAAGTGTTTTTTTTAGGATAAGGGGAGACATGGGCATGTTTGAAAGCCATGGAGAAGATGTCATTAGAGCGTGAAGAGTCGAAGGTGGTTGTTATGGAGGGAAGAAGAGAGGGGGCTTGTATCTACCTGAGAGCTTAGTACAGTGCCTGCTACATAGTAAGCACTGAACAAATACCATTTTTAAAAACAAAGGAGCAGCTAAGCAAGAGGTGCTGGTGTTTCTCTTTGCTTCTTTATAGGAGAAGCAGTGTGGCCTAGTGGAAAGAGCCCAGGCCTGGAAGTCAAAAGGACCTGGGTTCTAATCCCAGCTCTGCGACTTGTCTGCTGTGTGACCTTGGGCAACTCACTTAGCTTCTCTGTGCCTCTGCTTCCTCATCTGTAAAACAGGGATCCAATCCCTGTTCTCCCTCCTACTTACATTGTGAGCCCTGTGTGGGACAGGGACTGTGTCCAAACTGATTATCCTGTATCTGCCCCAGAGCTTGGCACACAGTGACTTCAACACCAGTCCTGTCATTGTTGTGTTTGTTAAAAGCTTTGTGTGTATCCTGGTTGAGAGCACAAATTAGCCAGGGTGGGCAGGGAACTAGCTCACTGTGGTCAGGATATATGTCCGCTTATTATACTTGTACTTATTGTACAAGTATTGTATTGTATTGTACAAGTATTGCATCTCACTTATTTTGTACTTCCCAAGCGCTTAGTACAGTGCTCTGCACACAGTAAGCACTCAATAAATACGATTGATGATGATGATGATGATATTGTATTTTCCCAAGTGTACAGTACTCTGCACACCGTAGAGAAGCAGCGTGGCTTAGTGGAAAGAGCCCGGGCTTGTGAGTCAGAGGATGTGGGTTCTAATCCTGCCTCTGACACTTGTCTGTTGCGTGACCTTGGGCAAGCCACTTCACTTCTCTGTGCCTCGGTTGCCTCATCTATAAAATGGGGTTTAAGACTGTAAGCCCCACCTGATGACGTTGTATCTACCCCAGCGCTTAGAACAGTGCATGGCACATAGTAAGTGCTTAACAAACTTCATCATCATCACCACAGTAAGCGCTCAATAAATGTGATTAATGAATGAATGGATGTTTAGCACTGCTCCCCACTCTCAGGTTTTCCCTCCCAGCTGCACCCCAGCCCTGCTGGGACCACCTGGAAGCAGTGTGGCTTAGTGGATAGAGCCTGGGTATGGGAGTCAGAAGGATCTGGGTTCTAATCCCTGCTCCACCACACACGTCTGCTGGGTGATCTTGGACAAGTCACTTCACTCGTCTGGGCCTCAGTTACCTCATCTGGAAAATGGGGATTAAGACTGTGACCCCATGTGGGCCAGGGACTGGATTCAACCTAAGTAGTTTGTATCCACCCCAGCGCTCAGGACAGTCCCTGGAACATAGTAAGCGCTTAACAAATAGACTTTCACCAGGAAAACCAATGCAGCAGCAGTGACCTTTAACCTGGAAGTAATAGGTGTGTCCCCTGGCAGACAGCAGCAGCAGTGGCCTTTAACTTGAGGTACTTCTAAATCACTTCCCTTCTCTGGTCTGTAAAATGGGGATTAAAACTGTGAGCCCCCTGTGGGACAGAGACCTTGTCAACCCAACTATCTCATACCCACCGATGCGTCCAGCACAGTTCCTGGCACATAAAAAGCGCTTGACAAACACCATTATAAAGGAAACAAGAAACAAAAAGGAGAGACAGAGTGGAAGGGGCAGTGGGGACTGGGGAGGCCTCAGTGAAGAGCGTGAGTTTATTCATTGATTGATTGATTCATTATTATTTACTGAATATCCTCCTGGTTTCAAAGTGCTGGGAAAGCACTGAAAGAGAAATAGACATGAACTTCGAGGAGTGTGTGAATGGGCTGCAGGTGTCTCTAATTAAGGATGTTTTCACAGATCCTTTTAAGGATGGGCAGCTGCAAATCCCCTTCTCCTTAATAGCCTTCTGCCTCTTCCTTCCCTGACCCTACAGCCCCACCCTCCAGAAACCCAATCTCTCCATTAGGTGCCCTTCAATGGGGCAAGTGGCACTGCCCCTTTAAAGCCCCAAAGTCTGGACATTTTCCTATCCCATAAAGGGGCTGTGAGTGGTATTTCCTGTAGGCTGTGGAGAAGAGATGGAGTATGATCTTCTGGTGGTTTGGTGAGTCGGGAATGTGATGTTCCCTTGGTTGTTTTATCTTTTGTTGAGTTGTGAAAGTTGTTGCCTATTGAATTGGTGGTGTTGATGGGTGTGGGGGAGCTGGTTGGTTTTTATGGCTCATAAGTGACTTGAGTTGATGCTTTGGGGGGGCAACTTATGGCTGGGCTAATTGATGTTGATAACATTGGGGATGGGATGGCTTGCAGGGGGAGCTGGGTTTATATGGATGATTCAGAGATGACTTGGGTGTTTCAGGGTGGGATACTTGGTGATTTTATTGATTATGGTGATTGAGGGGGTTGAGCAGTGGGCTGGTCTCAAGGATTTGAAGTGGAGGGTTGGGGTGGGGAGACCCAAGACTGGGATAATTGACTGAAACAGTCGTGGTGATACCTTGGGGGAGGGGGCTGCAGTTGGGAGTTACATTGTACTTATCCAAGTGCTTAGTACAATGCACTGCCCACGGTAAATACTCCATAAGTATGATTAAGTTTGGGTGTGTAGTGACATCAGTGATTTGGGTTCATAATCTAAGGGTTGGGTAACTAATATCAACTGTATCAATGTTTCCAGGAGGGGGTGGAAAAAGCTGGAGTTGAGAGGAGGAGACCAGGGCTGTGTACTCAATGTCAATTGCATTAATGATGTGTGGACTATGGAGAGGGCTCAGGTTTATCTGCAGCTTGTGTTTGAAACCAATGACTTGTCCATACTGCCGAGGGGATGATGATGGTATTTGTTAAGCACTTACGATGTGTCAAACACTGTTCCAAGTGTTGTGGTAGCAGATAATCAGACTGGACACATGTGTGGGATTAAGAGTTTTTGTGGCCCAGCCTCGGATTTGGCTACAGTACTCAGGCCCAGAATGGCAGGTAGGGCATGCCACAGGCTAAACAGGTTTTGGTTTTGCTGACTGGAAGATGAGCTTACGGTCTAAGAAGAGAAGTGCCTGATTGGTTGGGACAACAAAATAGCTCTGGAGCGGAGGAGGCTGAGGGGCTGTGATGCTATGAGGCTTGTCTTTGGAGGGGGATGATGAGTGTTCTGGGTTTTGAGATGAGGGTTTTGGTTGGGGGAGAAAGGGATGGGGGGAAACCCTGACGTGCATGGGGGTGCATACACACTGTCTTCTTGTGGGCCTGTCATGTCTTCCTCCTTGTGCTCTTGCTAGGAGTTAGCTAGGATTTCCCACTGAACCATGAAGTCATCAAGGCCAGTGACCAACCACAACTTAAACATAGGACCCTGTGTGGTAGAAAGTGAAGGGCTGCTTCTGCAAGGCTCGTGCCCACCCCCTCCCCCACCATCCTCCCCAAAGGTCGCACATCCAGCCTCCATCCACTGGAAACCTCCCCCCTGCCCTCCACCATCTTCACTTGATTCAGCAACGTGGGTTGGTCCTGGAAGTGTCAGTATGGGAGCATCAGACTGTAAGACCCCCGGGGCAGGATCTGAGACCCACCACCAGGGAAGGGGTGGGCTGACGGTACAGTAGCGTGCCCCTCGAGGGCTCCTAAACTGGAAGCCCCTCTGAGGGCAGGATTGCGCCGACTTCAGCTGGCTGGCTGGGAACTCCCTTTTTGGGTTTCCCAATCCCTGTACCCTAAGATACAAGCAGCCCCTTTACTCCTGTGGGACTCCATTACGACTCCCTGAAAACCAAGAAATGAGTTGGGGTTCAGTAGTCACACACATGAGAAGTAAGCTTGCTGTAGGCACAGAATGTGTCTGTTGTTATACTGTACTCTCCCAAGCACTTAATACAGTCCTCTGCGCTAAGTGTGACACACTGACCCAGTGCACCTTAAACAGAAGCATAGTTGTAGTAGCAGAAGCTGAGTCACCAACAGTATTCATTGAGTACTTCTTAAATGCAGAGCACTGTACTGAGCGCCTGGGAGACGAAAGATACAAAGTCCAAATCTCTCCTTGAGTTGGAACCTGGTCTGCAGAATATTTCCAGATGACTTTCTCTCCCCCAGTCATCATGGCTCCTACTTTAAATGGGCATAACATTTCTATTAATGTCTGCCTCTCCCTGTAGGCTGTAAGCTCATGGTAGACAGGGAATCTGTCGATTGTCATATTGTGTTGGATAAATGCAACTGACTGACTGAAATGGGCGTCTTCAGCAATTGAGGCCTCTCACCTCTATCCTATTCTTACTACAGTGCTCTGTCAAATAGCATTCAATAAACAGTATTGCTGTCTCAATGAAATACTGCCACCCTTCACTGTGTATTTACTTTGTGTTTATCTACTTATACTGCCGATTCAAGCTTACTTTGGGTTCAGCATGCGCAACTTCGTGTAGCAAACTTGTATTTGCCATTCCAACTGTGTGTAACTCAGTGTTAATGTCTGGCACATAAACTGTAATCTTTCTGAGAGCAGGGGTCATGTACTGTACTGTTCCAAAGTCAGTGCTTCCCCTTTTAGACTGTAAGGTCGTTGTGGGCGGGGCATGCGTCGGTTACACTGTCTTATTGTACTCTCTCAAGGGCTTAGTTCAGTGTTCTGAATGTAGTAAGAGCCCAAATGCGATCGACTGAGTGACTTAGATAGTAAACTCCCAGTAGGCAGGGGCTGTATCTCCTTCACCCAAAGTGCCGAAGAGGAAGTTTATAGGGTGTGGCAACTGTGGCCCAGAGAGGTGAAGTGACTTGCCCTAGGTCACACAGCAGAGAAGTGGTAGAGGCAGTATTAGAACCCCTGACCTTCTAGCCCCAGGGCCTGTGCTCTATTCACCTCCCCATGCTTCTTCTCTGAGGTAAGAGATTGGAATGATCAATTTGCATTTGAGAAAATTCTTAGTACAGTGCTCTGCACACAGTAAGTGCTCGATAAATCAATTGAATGAACATTCTAAATGGAGGGGATAGGTGAAATCAAGCAACCAATAGTATTTATTGAGAGTATACTGTGTTCAGAGCACTGTAATAAGTGCTTGGAAAATTACAACACAATGGAGTAGGTTAGATACAATTCCTACCCCAAATGAGTTTCCAGACTAGAGGGGGAGACAGTATCAAAATAAATTACACATGGATATGTATGTAAGTGTTATGTGGACTGGGTGAAAATCAAAGTGCTTAAGGGGTACAAATTACAGTGCATAGGTGATGCAGAAGGGAGGATAATTAAGGGAACTGAATTGAAGACAAGGGAGGCTTCTTGGAGGAGACTTTGAAGTCAACAGCTCCGTTTCCTCATCTATAAAATGAGGATTCAATCCTACTCCATCCAACTTGAATTTTAAGCCCCATGTGAGCAGTTTGGCTCAGTGGAAAGAGCATGGGCTTGGGAGTCAGAGATCATGGGTTCAAATCCCAGCTACTCCGATTGTCAGCTGTGTGACGTTGGGCAAGTCATTTAACTTCTCTGTCCCTCAATTGCCTCATCTGTAAAATGGGGATTAAGACTGTGAGCCCCATGTGGGATAACCTGATCACCTTGTATCCTCCCCAGCTCTTAGAACAATGCTTTGCACATAGCGCTTAACAAATGCCATCATCATCATCATACAGGGATTTTGTCCAACCTGATCATCTTGTCGCCTACCCCATAGGTTAATACAGTGCTTGACATATAGTAAGCACTTAACAAATAGTAGAATTTAATTCCAGAGACAAGTACTTAATCCTCATGAGGATGCAGCAGCATCTGGGGGGCGGTGCATATCAAAGGGACCATGTCTCCAAACTCTGTAATTGGGGCAGATAAAGAAAACGATCAGCAAGACATTAATTGGAGATGGCATCATTAAGGTGACAGGTTGGATTCTTTAATAGTACCTAAGATGGTGGATCCCATTTCTAAGCTTTAAGTATCAGGATTAACACAGCTCAATTAGCTCCACTTGGACACTAAAAGATACCAGCTTCTAGGCAACCAGCAAGGGGGCAGAGGGTGGATCTATATGAAGCTCCTCTAATGTCCAAAGCCCCTTTCATCCCTTTGGTTTTTATTCTGGCCAAGATTCCAGAAAATTATGTGAATGAATAAGAATCCTGTAAGTGTAACATTCCTGAGGTCAAAAAAAGCCACCTAGCTGGAAAAAAATAAACCGTAGGCGGGAATTCTGGAAAATGCCAACCAACTCTTACATCTGTAGGCAGCCACAAGCAGAGAAACAGCAACAGGAGGTGACATTGTCCTCAGGAAGCAACATGAATATGACCTGTACTTGGTAGTTGGAAGGATTTGGACGTGGAAGAGGGACAGTTATTCTACAGGAGGAAAATGCCCAGAGGTGACCAGATGGGTATCTCCTGAGTCATAGATTAGGCCTTATTTCCATTTCCAGAGCAGGGGAATTAGAACAATTGTTCCAGCAATGTTGTGCCGTTTGGAAATCCTGGGAGCTCCTGGTATTGCATGTACAGCTGCTACCCTGGGATGATTATCTGTCTTTTTTTTTTATTGTCAGTCTCACCCGAGTAACTTGTCTCAAGATTCCATTCCAGTTAAGACACCAATATCTCTATTTGATGTTGCTTAAATACCAAATTACCTCTCAGGAGTGCACCTGGAGGGCTTCCAGTACTCTGTCCGTCTCGATTACCGGAGGGAGAGTCAAGCAGAGGCCTACCCAATTCATTCCTAGCTTGGGCAGTGGCTAATGAGTGGAAAGTAGCTACAAGTCAAAACACACCTGCTCCAGGCAGCAGTGGCACAGGAGACATTCAAGGGCAGAGACTTGAGTTTATTGTGTGAAAGAAGGCAGTGGTACACCACTTCCATATTTTTACCAAGAAAACTCTATGGATACCCTACCAGAATGATAGCAGATGGAGGTGGGGCATTCTGGGAAAGATGTGTCCATGGAGTCGCTATGGGTCGGAGACGACTCGACAGCATAAGACAAGTACCAAGTTACCGGACTACACCTGCTTGGAGTGTTTTGTTTTAATGCATCTCTGTTGGGACTGTGGATTGTGACAGTTGATTTTAGAAATAAGCTTTATCCATGTGGAAACTTCTGTTTCGATAGACCATCTCCCCTTCTACTTTACCCACTCATTGCTCAGAGACTGTACTAAGCCCTTGGGAGAGTTAAGTAGAGGAAGAAGGCATGGTTCCTGCCCTCAAATATCTTAATCAGATAGGACTTAATCCTTTTACACATGGGGCTACCAAGCAGGGAGGAAGAACAGAGAAGCAGTTTGGCTTCGTGGAAAGAGCGCAGGCTTGTGAGACAGAGGTCATGGGTTCTAATCCCGGCTCCACCGCTTGTCAGCTGTATGACTTTGGGCAAGTCACTTAACTTCTCTGTGCCTCAGTTACCTCATCTGTGAAATGAGGTTAAAACTGTGAGCCCCAGGTGGGACAACCTGATTACCCTGTATCTACCCCAGTGCTTAGAACAGTGCATGGCACATAGTAAGTGCTTAACAAATGCCATCATCATCATCAACAGATATTTTGCTCTTTAAAGAGGAGGAAACAGAGATACAGAGAAGCTGAGTGGCCCAAACTCATAGCAGGCTAGAGATGAAGCTGGAATTACGATTCCTATCTCCTGTCTCACAATCCTAGGCTCTTTGCACTAGGCCACACTGCTTCCAGCGCTGTCTTGATGAGTTTATACAGTTTATCAGCTGATGGTTCACTGAACCCCTAGGGTGCTTTCTTCAGTGCTTATAATAATGTTTGTTTTTATCCTAATGGGTACCATCTTGCTCTTGGGCCCCTTGGATTTGCAGCACAAGGTTTCAACCGTGTTAGATCTCTGTGAATGCTTTTCCTCTCTTCCAAAGTGTTATCCACTCTACCCAGTTTAGGGTCATTTGCAACTGTCTTGATCACAGCGTGGCCTAGTGGAAAGAGCAATGGCCTGGGAAACAGAGCCCCTGGGTTCTAATCCTGGCTCTGCTGTGTGACCTTGGGCAAGTCACTTTTACTTATTTGCGCCTCGGTCTCCTCATCTATAAAATGGGTAATTTAACAGCTCTTCTACCTCTTACTTACTATGAGCACCATGTGAGACGGGCTGAGTGTATCTGATTATCATTCATTCAATCATATTTGAGTGTTTACTATGTCAAAGCACTGTACTAAGTGCTTGAAAGAGTACAAAACAACAGATACATTCCCTGCCCACAACAAGCTCATGGTTTTGTGTCTACTCTAGCTCTTGTTCCAGTTCTAGGCACACAGCAAGCACCAAACAAATACCACAGCTATTATTCTCATGTTCTCTACCCCTTATCCCAGACTACTGATGCATATGCATTTCACGAGGACTTTTGCAAAGTAGAGGAAATTCTCCAGGCCAAGTTGGCATTGGCTCTCTTTTTATTTGACCAGAGGGCCAGCTGGGACGGATTTCAAAACCCAAACAGTCAGATGTTCTTCCTGGAGACAAGAACAGCTAGGGCAAGAGCCCTTTTTTAGACTGGATTACTAGAGATAACACATGGGGATCAGAAAAATGCTGAATCGTGTGTTTGGAAAAACAAATTACGACTTCATTCCTGCGATCTACACAAACAGATCCAACCGCTTCTGACAGCTGTACATCTCTGAAAGGGAAATCCCAAATGCATGGCTGCCACTCAGGTAAACATGTCTCTCATAGCTGCTGGGAACCTGCCCAGAGACGCCCATTTGGGATGAGGATGGGGAGAAGGAAGGTTTTCAGGGTGGATGGGAAGAGGGGGAGACAGAGGGCAGATGGAGGGGATGTAAGATTTATAGCAAGAGGGTTTAGGCCTCATCAATCAACTCGCCCCCTCTTAGCTCACCTCACTGATCTCCTACTACAGCCCAAGCTGCATTCTCTGCTCCTTTAGCGCCAACTTACTCACTGTACCCCGATCTCATCTATCTTGCAACTGACCCCTTTCCCTCATTCTTCCTGTAGCCTGGGACTCCTTCCTCCTTCCCATACACCGGACCACGCTCAAGGCCTTAAGTCCCAGCTCCTGCAAAAAGCCTTCCTGATTAAACCCTCTTTGTCTCAAATTCCTCTCCTGTTGGTGTCTATTTTCTATGATTTGTACCCTCTGGGCATTTGGTGTGCATCCCATCCTCGGACCCACAGCATTTATAATAATGGTATTTGTTAAACACCATTCTAAGCTCAGGAGCACTGTTCTACACACTGGATGTACATTTGTATTTTTAATTTATATTAATGCCTGTCTCCCTCTAGGCTGTAAACTTGTAACGGGCAGGTAACGTGTCTACCAACTCTGTTTTATTGCACTTGCCCAAGCACTTAGTACAGTGCTCTGTGCATAGAAAGTGCTCAATAAATACCACTGATAGATTGTTTGAGGGGATTGGGGACATTAAGGGAGGGGAAGGATGGTGGTCTCTGAGTGAGGAAGGTAACTAATCGATGAATGAAAGGTCATTCAGCACATTCTATGTACAGAGCACTGTAGCAAGAGCTTGGGAGAGTATGATACAGCAGAATTAGCAGATACGTTCTTGGTCCGTAAAAGAGGTGTATTCCTCGAAGGGCCTGTGAACAGTTTTTAATTGACTCCAATTAGTCAACATAGACCCCAGAATACATCATATCTATTTATAAACCCATTAATTTATTACACAGCTATTTTTAAATTCCCACGTTCAATTAGATGACAGACACATTAAGTTTATTAAAATGAATGTATTCATGTATTGTAAGAGCACATTTATTGCCAGGTTTAGAGCACGTATTGCAAACCATTTTCCAAGGTTCTCAGTAAATTTCAATATACACCCAAGTAGATATGGTCTTCGCTGCTGTAGTAGTAAACATTTGATGGAAACGAAGGAAGCAGGGCCCTAAGTGGCCCTGTATCCCAGGAGGAATCCAGGGATCAGTTGTTTTTACTCTGTTACAACCCCTGATGTGGCTGTTTCCCTGGTAGCCAGGTCCAGTCGGGACCCCAGTGACCAGAAACCAGTGCTCTGGTGCCCTTTGTAGATGCAGCCCCTCCAGTCTGAAAAACAGAGCCCTACTGGGCTGGAGGGACAAATGGAGCAAATACACAGTCCAGGGTCACCAAGAGCGCTGACCCTCCCCACCATCCCTTTGAGCACAGAAGACCCAGAGAAGAAGAGTTTGTCTTGGTCTTAGCATTACATGGAAATCATGGTGGATTACTTTTTATGGCATTTAAGTGTTTATTATGTGCCAGGCACTATTCTAAGCACTGGAGTAGATACAAGCTAATCGGGGAGGACACAGTCCCACATGGGGCTCCCAGTCTCCACATTACCCATTTACAGGTGAGGTAACTGAGGCACAGAACAGTGAAATGACTTGCCCAAGGTCACACAGCAGACAAGTGGAGGAGCCAGGACTAGAACCCAGGTCCTTCTGACTCCTAGGCCTGTGCTCTGTCCAGTAAATCACACTGCTTTTATCCTGAAATTCATTAATTGATTCTTTCAATTGTATTTATTGAGTGCTTACTGTGTGCAGAGCACAGTACTAAGCGCTTAGAAAGTACAATTTGGCAATAGAGACAATCCCTGCCCACAGCAGGCTCCCAGTCTAGAAGGGGGGACTTCATTCATTCAATTGTATTTATTGAGTGCTTACTGTGTGCAGAGCACTGTACTAACCACTTGGGAATTACAATTTAGCAATAAATAGAGACAATCCCTGCCCACAATGGGCTCACAGTCTAGAAGGGGGGAGACAGACATCCAAACAAGTAAACAGGCATCAGTAGCAACATTATAAATAAATAGAAGTATAGACATATGCACATCATTAATAAAAATAGAATTATAATTACAAATATATACATATGTAATAATAATGATGGTATTCGTTATGCACTCACTATGTGCAAAACACTGTTCTAAGCTCTGGGGTAGATACAAGGTTATCAGGTTGTTCCACATGGGGCTCACAGTCTTAGTGCCCATTTTACAGATGAGGCAACTGAGGCACAGAAAAGCTAAGTGACTTGCCCAAAGTCACACAGCTAACAAGTGACAGAGTGGGATTTGAACCCATGACCTCTGACTCCAAAGCCGGTGCTCTTTCCACTAAGCCACAGCTGCTTATATATATACATATATATATATATATATATACATATATATATATATATATATATATATATACACACACACACACACAATGTATCCCATGCCCTAGAGGCATGACCCAACATCCTGATCCTTTTCCCAGCCCTGTCTGAGGAAAGCAGAGGCAGGGACACTGAGATTCAGTTAATCAGTATTTATCTAAATGCTAGGGGGTAGCTGGGTTAATCAATCAAATGCTTGGGACAGTGCAGCAGAGCTAGTTACATTCTGTCCTCCAAGAGCTCAAAGTCCTGCAAAGGAAGAGATGGAAGTGGCCAGAGGAAGTTTGGTTCCCTGGTAAGGCTTTGTAGAAGACGTTGAATTTTACTCATGTCACAAGAAGATGGGTTTGACCCGACTCTGGTTGTAGAGACCCAGCCTACAGGGCGGGCCTAGCCCAGTCCCTGGCTACTTAATGACGCCTTGGTTGTGCCCAATCTGGATGGGACCACTTAGTAGTCCCTCCACTATCAACCGGACCCCCAGTCTGACCGGTTACCTGCCGCAGGCCTGTCAGATCTCCCCGGCCTTCGAGCCCCTAAAGACCTAGTGCTGTTTGATTGCCAAACCTGGCAGCAGGGCATTAGTATTTTCTTGTTCGGGGGAAAAATCCTTTCTCTACAAGTTGGATCATGCGACAGGAGTGGTTGGCGAATGATCACACACACACCTGTTGAGTACATGCTGCAGCACACCTGGATTGGAAGAGAACAGAAGTGCAGAATTAGCCATATAAGATGGCTTTGGTGGATTTCAGGCTAAGGGGAATCCAGCCTGAGAACCTGTTCTCCTCCCACCCCTGAGCCTCACTTGAAAGCGAGTAGTGAAACCCGTTGAAACCCATTATACTCCGAGCTCCAGGAGGGCAGAGAACAGGTGTCTCATTTTGATTGTGTTCTCTCAAGCATTCATTCATTCAATCGTTATCTATTGAGCGCTTACTGTGTGCAGAGCACTGTACTAAGCGCTTGGGAAGTACAAGTCGGCAACATATAGAGACGGTCCCTACACAACAACAGGCTCACAGTCTAGAAGGGGGAGATAGACAATAAAACAAAACAAAGCACTCATTAGATGTTCAGAAAATAAAACAAGCAATATGGACTAGTGAAAGAGCTCAGGAATAGGACTCAGGAGATCTGGGCTCTATTCCTAGCCCTGCCTTCCTTGCTGTGGGACCTCGGGAAATTCTCAACTACTTTGTGCCTCGGTTTGCTCATCTGTAAAATGGGGATTCAATTCCTCTTCTCCCTCCACCTTAGAATGTGAGCCCCAAACATCTGAATTTATGGTGTTGTGTCTAGCCTAGTACTTAGGACAATGCTTAGCACATAATAAAAGCACTTAGCAAATGCCGTGCTTAGTACTACAACTGGCATTAGAGGGAAATAGCATGGCATAGTGGCAAGAGCATAGGCTTGGGAGTCAGAGGATGTGGGTTCTAATCCTGGCTCCGCCGCTTGTCTACTGTGTGACCTTTGGCAAGTCACTTGTCTGTGCCTGTTACCTCATCTGTAAAATAGGGATTAAGACTGTAAACCCCATGTGGGACAGGGACTGCGTCCAACCTGATTACCTTGTATTTACCCCAGTACTTCGAACAGTTCTTGGCACTAGAAAGCACTTAAATACCATAATAATTATTATTAAATATCTGGACTGGTTCAGAGGCAGAGTATACTGAAATTCAGTTTAACTTTTCCAGTTGTCCTAGGCTTCCAAACAACTACTCAGTCAATCATATTTATTGAGCTCCCACAATTTGGGCCCTAAAATGCATTTGGGAGATTTACAATAGCAGGAAATGGTGTATTTACTGCTATAAAAGAATTTGCAATCTACTGGGGGAGACAGGAAGATATGAACTACTATAGTTCCTTGCTCCTGCTTCCCTATTTCTGACCTCTTCCTAGCATCCTTCTGCCCCTTCACATCCACCAAGATTCAACAGCTCTCACCACAAGCAAAGTCCTTCTGAAGTCCCATCTCTGTCTTCCTCCTCCTTTCCCCTAATTTTATCCCCTCAGTATGCCAGTACTTTGGGCCAACCACAACTGTGCCCTCAATCACCTGAAACCCTATTACTTGTGTCTGTTTATTATTATCATACTCTCCCAAGAGCTTAATACAGTGCTCTGCACACAGTAAGCGCTCACATATGATGGAATGAATGAATTTAGTGGTTATAGGAGTATCCACTTTCCTTCCTCTTCCTATCTGAAGATGATTCCAGGATCTACCTTCACTGCTAGATTGCAAACTCCTCAAGGGTAGAAATTGTGTCTACTATCGGTTCAACCTTCACAACATTGCTAAAATCTACTCTTTCCTCTCCATCCAAGCTGCGACCACATTAATACAATCACCTATCCTATCCCTCCATGGTTATTGCATCAGCCTCTATTTCCCCCTCCTTTTCCTCTCCTCATCCTTCCCTTCCCTTCTCTTTCCCCAAACCTTCTCCTCCTCTTTCTGCCCCTCCTTCCCCTCTCCCTGAACTCCGCTCCTCCTCTTCCCTTCTCCTACTCCACTATCCCTCTTTTCCCCCTCCTACTCTTCTTCCAATCTGCTCCTCCCTTCCTTCCCCCTTCTCCTCCCCCCCAGCCCCGCTGCTCCTCTTTTCCCCTCTAATCCCACTCCTCTTTTTTCCTCTCCTCCTCTTTTTCTCCTCCAATCCCACTCCTCTTCTTTCCCCATCCTCCTTTTCCCCTCCGAACCTCCTCCTCCCCCTCTTCTCTCCCCCTCCCCATCAGAAGCAGAGTGGCTCAGTGGAAAGAGCCTGGGCTTGGGAGCCAGAGGTCATAGGTTCTAATCCCGGCTCTGCCGCTTGTCAGCTGTGTGACTTTGGGCAAGTCACTTCACTTCTCTGTGCCTCAGTTACCTCATCTGTAAAATAGGGATTAAAACTGTGAGCCCGATTGTGGGACAACCTGATCACCTTGTATCCCCCTAGCGCTTAGAACAGCGCTTCGCACATAGTAAGTGCTTAACAAATACCATTATTATTATTATCAGCCTTCCTCCTGACCTCAGTTTCTCCCCACTTCAGTCCATACTTCACTCTGCTGCATGGATCATTTTTCTACAGAACCATTTGTCCATTTTCCCGGCTCCTCAAGAACCTCCACGGATTGTCCATCCACCTCCGCACCAAACAGAAACTCCTTACTAAACGCAGCTTTAAAACACTCAATCCCTTTGCCCCTTCCTACCTCCCTACTACAACCCAGCATATAAACTTTGCTCCCCTAATGCCAGCCTACAAACTACCTCAATCTTGCCTTTCCCTCTGCTGACCTATTGTCCATGTCCTGCCTCTGACCTGGGACTTCCACCCTCTTCACATCCAACAGATGATCATTCTCTCCACCTTCAAAGCCCTTTTAAAAACACATCTTCTCTCAGAGGGCTTCCGCAACTAAGCCCTCATTTCCTCTTCTCCCACTCCCTCTGTATCTCCCGTACACTAGAATTTGCAACATTTATTCATCCCTTCCCTCAGCCTCATAGCACTTATGTATTTATCTGCAATTTTACTTATATTATCTGTCTTCCTTTAATAATACTAATGATGGTATTTAAGCGCTTACTATGTCCCAAGCACTGTTCTAAGCAATGAGGTAGATGTATGGTAATCAGGTTGTCTCACGTGGAGCTCACAGCCTTAATCCCAATTTTACAGATGAGAGAACTGAGGTGCAAAGAAGTTAAGTGACTCACCCAAGGTTATATAACAGACAAGTGGCGGAGCTGGGATTAGAACCCACAACCTCTGACTCCCAAGCCCGGGCTTTTTCCACTAAGCCACGCGGCTTCTCAACTGCTTCCTAGGCTTTAAGTTAACTGTGGGCAGGGGAGGTGTCTATTAACTCTAGCTATAATTCTATTTATTCTGACGGTTTTGACACCTGTCTAAATGTTTTGTTTTGTCGTCTGTCTTCCCCTTCTAGACTGTGAGTACATTGTTGGATAGGGACCATCTCTATGTTGCCAACTTGTACTTCCCAAGTGCCTAGTACAGTGCTCTGCATACAGTAAGTGCTCAATAAATACAATTGAATGAATGAACTCAGTATATAGTATTCTTTCAAGCACTTAGTACAGAGGGTCTGCACAAAGTGAGCACCCAATAAATGTGATTGACTTATTGAAAATAATTTCATGCTTGTGTGCTCTCCATCCCGTTTCCTTTCTCCCCATTTTCCTGTTTTCTTTATTGCACGGGTTTCTATGGCAATGTAGGGCTACCTAAGGACCAATTGCCAAATTGTACTTTCCTAGTGCTTAATACAGTACTCTGCACACAGCACTCAATAAATATGATCAAATGAATGAAATAATTGTGGTATTTAAGTGATTACTATATGACAAGCACTGTACTAAGCACTAGAATAGATACAAAATAATCAGGTCCCAGTTTAAGTAGGGAGGAGAACAGGTATGGAATTTTCATTTTGCAGATGATGGAATTAAAGCATAGGGAAGTGAAGTGACTTGCTCAAGGTCGCATAGAGGATAAATGGCAGAACCAGAATTAGAACCCAGGGCCTTTGACTTCTAGGCCCGTGCTCTTTCCAATATGCCACATATATTCCATGCTACTAATGCTGTTAGTTGCTCCTAATTTGCACTATATAATTCACCTCACAGTATTAACTGATCAATAAATAGTATTGATTGATTGCTTGAATGACTGATTGAACTTAGGGGTTCAGGAGGAACAGTTAAGCTACAATTAGATTGTATTGATAGCTCTTTGAGGGCTGAGATCGTGTCTACCTACTCTATTGTACTAGAGAGTGCCTACTAAAGTGCTCTAACCACAGCAAGTGCTCAATAAATAGCATTGATTGACTGATTTCCATTAGTAATAGCAAGAGAATAGAAAAATAGATGATTAACATAAAAAATAGTGTACCTATAGGAATACACCAAGTTCTCCAATAATGTGCAGGTTGCAGACTTGCAAAATCCTGGGTTATTATTAATAATTATTCATTCAATCATATTTATTGAGCACTTACTGTCTGCAGAGCACTGTATTAAGCACTTGGAAAGTACAATTCAGCAACAGAGAGAGACAAACCCTGCCCACAACAGGCATTTAAGCACTTACTATGTGTCGGGCTCGGTACTAAGCACTGAGGTGGTTACAAGCAAATCAGGTTGGACACAGTCCCTGTCCCTCATGGGGCTCACAGGTTCAATCTCCAGATGAGATAGCTGAGGCACAGAGGAGTGAAGTGCCTTGCCCAAGGCCACACTGCAGGGCAGTGGTGGAGCAGGGATTAGAACCCATGACCTTCTGACTCCCAAGCCCATGCTTTACACCCTGCTGCTTGTCTAGCAAAGTCTCATCCTGTGTCCTCCCCTGCTGAGGCGTGTACACACTAACCCACAATTTCTTCCAACAGAACGTCATATTGACTCATCAAAAGCACCATTCCCTAATTCTGTCACTGAACTTCAGCAGAAATTTGCAGTGAAAATATTCATTTGGGGATAACTGTGCTGAGTGGTTATTAGGTTAATAATACTAGCACTAATAATAGCATTAGTGAAACATGTCATCCATTAAGCAGTTAGTATGGCAGAGATATAAGGTTATGAGTCAGCGCATAATCCCCTTCCCACCTGAGGATCTCCTGGATTGGGAGTGAAGAACTGGAAGATTTCTCCAGGAGGAGCTATGGATTTTCAGGATGACTTGGATGGCAGCTGATTTAAAGTTGGGGAGGGTGATCTGGGCATGAGAAAGGTGTTTGAGGTGGGAAGGTGTTTTGGTAACGGAGGGTGAGGCTGGGCTGGATCATTTCTTAAGAATCCATCAGTCATCCAGCTTGTTGTCTGTGGATCTTTTGCGACCTTTCTGTTTCACTCATTTTACAAACGTGTTGGGACAAAACCTTCTGGCTACTGGCTTCAAGATGCCCTTCCAGCTCTCTGCATATTAAATAGCTGCTCTCCTCTGCTCTCTTCCCCCACTATTCTTCAGGTTCCACGCTTTGCTTCTCCCATGCAAACTTGCAACCTGGGCCCTGATTTCCTCCCAATTGCTCAAGGTAATTAATTATGGTATTTAAGTGCTTACTACGTGCTAGGCACTGTACTAAGTGCTGGGGTGGTTACAAGAAAATCGGGTTAGACACAGGCCCTGCCCCACATGGGGCTCACAGTCTCAATCCCCATTTTACAAATGAGGTAACTGAGGCACAGAGCAGGGAAGTGAATTGACCAAGGTCACACAGCAAAAAAAGTGGCAGAGCTAGATTAGAGCCCATAACCACCTTACTCCCAGGCTCGTGCTTTATCCACTAGGCCATGCTGCTTTTCAATTACTCAATTTGCTCTCTTTCCCCTTACCTATCCTTGCCACTTTCCTCCTGCAAGCCAGCTCACACTGTCGGCTTCTCTAGTGCTATCTTGTCTCAGTCAATCAATTAATCAATCGTATTTATTAAGCCCTTACTGCGTGTACAATATAGCAGAGTTGGTAGAAATCTTCCCTGCCCACAAGCTTACACTCTAGAGGATGAGCCATTGACCTCTTGCCTACACCCTCCTGCATGGAACTCCCTTCCTCTTTATAGCCAATAGACCACCACTCTCCCCATCTTCAAAGACCTACTAAAATCCCATCTCCTCCAGGAAGTCTTCCCTAACTTCTCAACTACCCACTTTCTTCTCCTTGCCTTCTACCTCAAGATGCACTTGGGTCTATACCAACTACACCCTTTGGTTCTCAACCTAGCTCCACCCTCAATACTTGTGAACATACTCTAATACTGTCTTATTTTCCTTGTCTGTTTTCATTCAATTGTATTTCTTGAGCGCCTATCTTGTGCAGAGCACACATATCTCCTAAAAGAGGCTTTCTCCAACTCCCTTTCCCCTTTGTCATCTATGTACTTGAATCTGTACCCTTTGGGCAGTTGATATTAAACTCATCCTCAGGCCCACAGCTCTATACATAGTAAAGGCTCAAAAATACCATTGATTGTCTTATCCAAATCAGGATTGCTGAGAAGCTGTATGAACTAATGGCGAGATCATTTTGTTTAGAATTCAGGAAACCTGGGTTCTAATCCCTTCTCCCCTGCTTGCCTGATTGTTTTTGTCTTGGGCAAGTCACTAAATTTCAGTGACTCAGTGTTCTCATCTGTAAAATGGGAATTAAAAAGCCATCTTCTCCCTTTTAGACTGTGGATGTCATGACAGACAGTGACTATGTCTGATGGGTGAAGTCGCTTCACTTCTCAGTGACTGTTACCTCATATGGGGATTCAGCCTGGGAGCCCCATGTGGGACAGGGAGTATGTCCAACCTGATTTGCATGTATCTGCCCTGGTGCTTAGTACAGTGCCTGGTGCATAGTAAGTGCTTAACAAATACTATTATTATTATTATTACTATTATTATTATTGTATCTACCCTAATACTTGGCACATAGTAAACACTTAACCAGTACCATAATTGGCATGTACCACTAGAATCATACTGTGAATGCAGTAGGCATCCAATACAGTGCACTGCACTCAGCATTACCCAGTGAATCCAACTGGCTACAATTCAATTGAATGTATATGAAGAAAGTGTTGCCTAATGGAAAGAGCACAGGCTTGGGAGTCGGACCTGGGTTCTAATCCCGGCTCTACCAATTGCTTGCTGGGTGACCTTGGGAAAGTCACTTCGTTTCTCAGTTCTCTCAATTGTAAAATGGGGATTCAATACCTGTTCTCCCTCATACTTAGCCTGTGAATTTCACAGAGGACAGGGACTGTCTGACCTAATTGTCATACCTATCCCAATGCTTAGAACAGTGTTTGGCACATAGCAAACGCTTAACAAATAGCATAAAAAGTTAGCTTTCATGTCTGAAGGTGACTTCATTGACATTGATCATTTCTGCCAAGAGGTGAAGCTGGTTGAAATGACCTGCTGCGTATGGCTGGGATTAAAGGACTCCTCATCACTGCCTTACCCCAGTGCTTAGAACAGTGCTTGGCACATAGTAAGTGCTTAACAAATACCATCAACATCTTCATGGTCACTCTGGTCAGCTCCCTGTGCCCCTTATTGAAATATTGGGTGTATGGGACACAGTGAGTAGGTTGATGTTACAGGAACTAATTTTTCAGTGGGAGAGGAGCCAGGGCAGGTAGGAGAGAAAGAAACTGCACCCTAGAGCATTTGATCAGAGGGAAATGGATAAATCTGGTGTCTTGTTGTAGTAATAATGGTACTTGTTAAGTGCTTACTATGTACCAGGCACTGTTCTAAGAGCTGAGATAGCTACAAGTTAATCAGTTTGGACAATAGCCTCTGTCTCACGTGGGACTCACAGGCTAAGAAGGAGAGAGTACTCTCCCAAACGCTTAGTACAGTGCTCTGTACACAGTCAGTGCTCAACAAATATAGTTGACGGATTGAAATCTTCAACTTGCAGACTGTTGCTTGAATAACCACTTTGTGAGCAGGGAATGTGCCTATTGTTGAACTGTGCTCTCCCAAGTGCTCAATACAGTGCTCTGCACACAGTAAGTGCTCAATAAATATGATTGAATTTCATTCATTGAATTGTATTTATTGAGCACTGTACTAAGCGCTTGGGAAGTACAAGTCAGATGAAATCACTCCAAAGGGAGTTAGTGGCCAGGATGGAAGAAGGGAGGAGCAGGAAAAGGGCAGGTTGGGCTGGGGCCTGCATTGTGGCCCTCAGAGCCCTGCTCTCCAGGCAAGCAAGGGAGGAGGCACCAGACTTGACTTTTTCTCTCCACCTTATTCAAGCTCTCTGAACAAGATGCAAGCAGCAGAAGAGGCAGGGACCACGAAAATGCGAACATTAGTCAGCGGGGCACCTCAAACCTCCCTTTCCCTGAAGGGATGGCTCTCCCCACAGAGACGGTCAAACCGGTTTCTGGCCGTCTGCCTCTGTGCTCCTCTAAGAATTCTGCGGGGTGGGGGATCGTTTCTGGCCCCAAAACGTCCCCCTGTGGCATCCGGGTGAGCATTCCTCACTGTTGGAGGCTGAGGAAATGAATTCCAATCCATCAGTCGGTAGCATTTTACTGAGTAAAAGCATGGTCTAGTGATCACGGGCCTGGGAATCACAGGACCTGGGCTCTGATCCTGGATCTGGCAGTTGTCTACCGTATGACCTTGGACAAGTCACTTAAATTGTCTGTGCTTCAGAAGTTCCCCTAGCTGTAAAATGGGAACTAAATCTTATTCCCTTCTACTTGCACTGTGGCCACGGACTGTGTCCAACCTGATTATCTTGTATCTATCACAATGCCTGACACTACAGTGCTTGACACATAATAAACATTTTACAAGTACTGTAATTGGTTAGTTCATTCATTCATTCAATCGTATTTATTGAGTGCTTACTGTGTGCAGAGCACTGTACTAAGTGCTTGGGAAGTACAAGTTGGCAACATATAAAGACGGTCCCTACACAACAACGGGCTCACAGTCTAGAAGTGGGAGACAGACAACAAAACAAAACATGTGGACAGGTGTCAAGTCACCAGAACAAATAGAAGTAAACTAGATGCACATCATTAACAAAATAAATAGAATAGTAAATATGTACAAGTAAAATAAATAGAGTAATAAATCTGTACAAACATACAGGTGCTGTGGGGAGGGGAACGTGGTAGGGCGGGGGGAATGGGGAAGGAGGGGGCTCAGTCTGGAAAGGCCTCCTGGAGGAGGTGAGCTCTCAGTAGGGCTTTGAAGGGAGGAAGAGAGCTAGCTTGGCGGATGTGCGGAGGGAGGGCATTCCAGGCCAGGAGAAGAACGTGGGCTGGGGTCGATGGTGGGACAGGCGAGAATGAGGCACAGTGAGGAGGTTAATGGCAGAGGAGCAGAGGGTGCGGACTGGGCTGTAGAAGGAAAGAAGGGAGGTGAGATAGGAGCAGGTGAGGTGACGGAGACCCTTGAAGCTGCGAGTGAGGAGTTTTTGCCTGATGCGTGGGTTGACTGGTAGCCACTGGAGATTTTTGAGGAGGGGGGTAACATACCCAGAGCGTTTCTACATTGAGCATCTACTATGTTTAGAGACTGTACTTTCTACTTGGGAGAGTGCGATAGATGTAAAGGCTTGGGTCTAATGGACATTTTTTAATCTCGCTTTCCTTGATAGCCCACCACTTCCTTATGAGAGAAAAACTCAGTGACTCAGTGTTGTATTTTATTCTCCCCAGTGCTTAATACAGTGCTCTGCACACAGCAAGTGCTCAATAAATGAATGAATTGGCAGGGGCACAATAGCCAACCTGTGGCACAGTGAAAAGTCTCTCCTGTTTTTTATTCTTCCCACTGATTCCCCCTCAGCCAGTACACGCGCACACACAGTCATACTTGTGCCCATATATACACACTCACAGTCACACAGATACTGCCAGAAATCCAATTTATCAGCCATCTGCCGAAATGCCTTCAGTTACTGTGTGTTTGAGTGGTTCTTTGTGAGATGGCCCCAGCGGATTAAGTTAAGCCCCTGAGGCCCCAAGAGTAGGTTGTTTGAGATAGACAGATTGCTTTTTTTCCTGTCCATGAGGAGAAGGATCTTGGGACAGGGAGGCAGGAAATCCCCTTGTTGCTGTCTGCCGCCTCCTCCCAACAGCTTAGACTCCTTCTCCATGCCCCCTGTCCATGTCTCTAAGGCTGAAAGCACTCCTCTTCTCCAGCCTTTGGGGAGTGCAGAGTTCAAATACAGAGGCTTGGTTTACCCAGAAGCCTCCCCTGAGGTCAGTTAGCACAAACCTCAGTTTTCTTAGAAAGGAAAGCCCTGAAGAAATCCCCAGGCCCTGGCCAAGATGGACTTTGACCCTGCTGCTTTGCGTATCTCTTTACAAAAAGAAAGCATGTGTGAAGGACAATGTGAGGCTACATCTCATCCTATAAATAAATTCCTCCTAGGATCCAGTCACTGAGATGAATTGTTACCCAAATATTCTTGCAATTACCAAATGGATGAAGGAATGGGGGTAGTTGGGGGGGGTTGGTAGTGATAATGGTGGCAGTGGTTGTGGTGATATGTGTAGCCTATTGCCTTGAGTACCAGACTGCCAGTCAAAAAAAAACCCTGAGTTCTTATCCTACCTCTGCCACTTGCCTACTTTGTGACCTTGGGCAAGTCACTTCTGTGCCTCAGACCCCTCATCCATAAAATGGAGATTCAGCATCTGTTCTCCCTCCAACTTACACTGTGAACTCCATAAGAGACAGTGTCTTTATGTCCTGATTATCCTGTATCTCCCCTAACCTTTAGTTCAGTGCTTGGCACCTAGTGAGCATTGGACAAATATAAAATATAATTATTATTACTATTAGCTCTAATCTGCCTTTCCTAAAATGCAGCCAACAGAACTGTTCGCAGATTTACTAGTGCAGATGGACTCAAGCCTTTTAGTATTGTCTGCCACCCTCTTCCTAATGACCTTTAGAATCCTTGCTTGTAAATGCAAATCGCTTGCTGGCTTTTTCACTTCCTTTTCCAACCTACCTTTCTTCATCTTCGTAATAAGAAATACCGGCGTGGGCCGAGATCTGGGTGTCAGTGTTTCTGTTTGTAACCTGACCATGGAGCAGTTGGATGTTTTCAGAATCAGAGCTGGGCTAGCAACACAGGGCCCCCTGACAGGCTGGGAGATTTCTCGAATGGTTGACTGTGGGCAGATGGCTTATTATCAAGAGAGGAGGGGCTCTTTTTGGGCATAGATCTTGATTGGAATTAAAGACAAGGTGTCAAGAGAGGAAACAATGCTTGGGCACTGAACATGAGGCACAACATGACAAGGGGCAGCCGTTTTGTTTGCAGAGTGTGGCCAGGACTGTGGTCCCCACATTGACCTTTCAGCTTCCCACTCATCATCATCATCACCATCGTTGGAAGGGGGTCGTCTTTGAGTACGAAGGGCGACTATATGTACCCTCTAAAGCCCTGCCCCATCTGTGGAGGGTCCTGGAGGAAGGCCAATGCCAGGGTTAGCCCAGACTCAGGGGCATTCAGGAACTGTGGTTGGATAAGAGAAGCCTTTGGGCATAGCAGGACAGGCTATGCTGGATAGAGCACAGGCCTGGGTGTCAGTTGAGGGTTCTAATTCTGACTCCTCCACTTTTCTGCTGTGTGACCTTGGGCAAGTCACTTTACTTCTCTGGGCCTCAGTTACCTCATCTGTAAAATAATAATAATAATAATGGCATTTGTTAAGTGCTTACTATGTGCAATGTGCTGGTGGGGACTGAGCCTGTGAGCCCCACATGGGCCAGGGACTGTGTCCAAACAGATTTGCTTGTATACACTCCACTAGTTAGTACAGTGCCTGGCACATAGTAAGTGCTTAAGAAATACCATTATTATTATTATTATTATTATTATTATTATTATTATTATTATTATTATATGACACTGCCCTACTCCCCGGTACCTGGGTTGTGGGTGTCTCCTTGAGTTTCAGGGGTCTGGAGCAAGTCCATTTTGGAGTTCAGTTCTGGGTCCCCTTTTCTCCATCTGCACCTACTCCCTTAGAAAACTCATTCGCTCACCCAGCTTCAACTATCACCTCTCATCCATTCATTCATTCAGTCGTATTTATTGAGCACTTACTTTGTGCAGAGCACTGTATTAAGCACTTGGAAAGTACAATTCAGCGTCAAAGAGACAATCCCTATCCAATGGGCTAACAGTCTAGAAGGGTGGAGACAGACAACAAAACAAAGCAAGTGGATAGGCATCAATTGCATCAATGTAAATAAGTAGAATTATAGATATATACTCACCATTAGTAAAATTAATAGAATAATAAATATACACATATATACACAAGTGCTGTGGGGCGGGGTGGTGGGGGAGAGCAGAGGGAGGGAATAGGGGCAATGGGGAAGGAAGGAGGAGCAGAGGAAAAAGGGGGCTCAGTCTGGGAAGGCCTCCTGGAGGAAGTGACCTTTCAGTATGCTGATGACACCCAAATTTACATCTCCAGCCCTATTCTTTCTCCCCCTCTACAGTCTTTCATTTCCTTCTGCTTTCAAGACATCACTACTTGGATGTCCTCCCATCACCTCAAGCTTAACATGTGCAAGGCAGAACTCCTTATCTTCCCATCCAAACCCTGTCCTCCCCTTGACTTTCCCATCACTGTTGATGGCACTACCATCCTTCCTTCATTTTCCTTCAAAAACATTCAGACTGTTTCCCAATTCTTCAAGAAACTCCAGCGGTTGCCCATCCACCTCCACATCCAACAAAAATTCCTCACCATTGGCTTGAAAACACTTCAATCACCTTGCCCCCTCCTACCTCACCACTCTCCTACTACACCCAAGTCCACACACTTCATTCCTCTAATGCTAACCTTCTCACTGTACTTCGATCTCGTCTATATCGCCGCCGACCTCTCACCCATATCCTACCTCTGGCCTGGAATATCCTCCCTCCTCAGGTCAGACAAATAATTGCTCTCTCCCCACTTCAAAGCCTTATTGAAGATACATCTCCTCCAAGAAGCCTTCCCTGACTAAGCCCTCCTTTCCTCTTCTACCACTCCCTTCTGCATCGCCCTGACTTGCTCCCTTCATTCATCCTCCCTCCCATCCCTATAGCACATATGTATATAACTGCAATTTATTTATTTATGTTTATTATCTGTCTCCCCCTCTAGACCATGAGCCCACTGTGGGCAGGGAATGTGTCTCTTGTTATAGTGTACTCTCCCAAGCGCTTAATTCAGTGCCTTGCACACAGTCAACACTCAATAAATATGATTGAAGGAAAGAGATGCCTTGGAGACAGGAGAAAGTGATTGTAGAGCAGTGAGTGGTAGAGGAGGCAATTCTAACTGGGGTTTATAGGAGCCAATTACATGTTCAAAGCCAACAAATGGATTCCTGAGTATTAATAATTCTTCAAAGGGCTTGCCAAAACTGAGGTGGAGGCATTAGCTTCAGTTGGACCAGACAATATGTGCTGCTTTTGTTTTGTTGTCTGTCTCCCCCTTCTAGGCTGTGAGCCCGTTGTTGGGTAGGGACCGTCTCTATATGTTGCCGACTTGTACTTCCCAAGCGCTTAGTACAGTGCTCTGCACACAGTAAGTGCTCAATAAATACAATTGAATGAATGCTTTCATTTCCACTTTTAACTTAGATCAATGGACCATGCTTTGTTGTGAGATTCTGTTCCATGTTAATATGGATAAGGAGCAAATGACTACATCAGGTCTCTAGGCAGAAGACTTTGGTTACCTCAAAAGCTGCTTAGAAATCTATATTACTTTGAAAGCAATGGGACAGGTGCCTCCTCCACTACCTAGCTGGCATATTTGTGGATTAAGGCTGCAGAACAAGCCATCTGCAATAAACATTCAGTAAATAAGCCCCACACTGGCAGGTTGTAGTCATTATCCTGACAAACACAAAAGGCCAGTTCAAAGCCCATTTCAAGCACCTCTTCATGCTAGACGGGCTGGCATTTGAAGTGTGTGCTTGCCCTCTTAGAATAAAACTTCTTTTCTTCAGCCCCAAGCCCCTAGCCTGTTGAAATTTGAATGGTGAATGCTTCATTAAAGAGAATCAATCTGAGAGTCCCGCACAACCCTGCGGATAAATTACCGCGCTAACTAGAAGCTCATATAGGAAATTAGACCAATTAACATTGTTTGCCCCCAGTAATATTACTAGAGTACTAAAAAATAAAATGAGTGCTTTTATTTCAAGCCGTTATTAAAGGGAGAGGGAGGTGCCGACAGTAAACTCAAGAAAACCTGGATGTGCTTGGTATGTGTCTGTCTGAGAAGGGAGTTGGATCTGCTTTGATTCTGTTACTAATAGTTCACATTATGTCAGTCGAATGCTGTCTCCAGACTAAATCGAAGTGGATGATCTAAATTTCAAGTTGGACATATGGACAGAAAAAATCCCCTCTACTGCTGGTTGTCGGGTAATTGGACAAGAGCACTCTACTGGCCATGAGCCGCTGAGGTCCATGCCTGGTGAAGAGGAAGGTGGAGGGCATCCTGGGCAGGGAGAATGGCAGGAGTTGGGGTAGGGGCTGGGAAAGGAGCATAGCAGAGCCAAGGTAGGGCAAGGCATCAAGAAAAGACAAGGCAGAACAGAATGAGGCAGGGCAGAGACAGGGCAAAGCAGTGTGCTTTAAGGGAAGGGTGGCTGAGAGATGCAGGAGCTCTTGGCTTCCTAGAAAGTGCACCCATCTTGGAATCCTGGGGAATGGGATCGACCCAGGGGGCTAAGTGGGAGGTGCCAGGAAGGTGGGATGCATCAGGGAGCTGGATGATAGTCCTAGGGCACTGTGGATGATAACTGGGTGATAGCTTCTTGGCTCCCCTGAGGAGAAGTCCGCAGGGCTCCTTGGAGGCTCCCCGTGCCACACCTCAGCAGATTTATTCATTCATTCAATCGTATTTATTGAGTGTTTACTGTGTGCACAGCACTATGAAGAGCAGATGACTCCCGCTACTCTAGGGATCCAGTCTGGTTGTCACCCCACAGCCCTGGGGCAGAGTGGGGTCAGGCACAAGTCTGTAAGCAAACCCAAAATGAACCTACAGGGTTGCAAGTTCTAATCCAGCTCCTGCCCCAACTGAGCCCTGAAACCCACCTCACTCCAAAATCACTCAATCAATCATGTTAATAATTGAGCACTTACTGTGTGCAGCACAGTGTACTAAGTACTTGAGACAGTACAACACAGTTGGTAGATGTGATACACTCCACCATACCTTGCCCCCTCCTACTTCACCTCACTACTCCCTTTCTACAACCCAGCCCACACGCTTCACTTCTCTAGTGGTAGCCTTCTCACTGGGCTTCTGTCTTGCCTGTCTTGCTGCCGACCCCTGGCCCGTGCCCTGCCTCTGGCCTGGAAAGTCCTCCCTCCTCAAATCCACCAGACAGTTACTCTCCCCCCATTCAAAGCCTTCTTGAAGGCACATCTCCTCCAAGAGGCCTTCCCAGACTAAGCCCCCCTTTCCTCTTCTCCCACTCCCTTCTGCGTCACCCTCACTTGCTCCCTTTGTTTCTCCCTCCCAGCCCCATTGCACTTATGTACATATCTGCACACCGTAAGTGCTCCAATACAATTGAATGAATCCCCACACTCGAGGTTACAGTCTACTGCAGTTTGCAGATGAGGCACTCTATTTCTGATTCATGGACTTTTGTGAAAAATGGACATGTCTATAAAGTGTTCCACGAATGCCATGGCAAAGGGAAGCTGGGCCCTGAGAACTAAAGAGCCAAATATGAAAGTGTCAGACTGACTGAAACTGGGACTGCCTGATATCAAACTGGGCAACTAACCTACCGTTCTCTCTGCTCTGGCTGACACTCCCTTTTCATTCACTCATTCAATTGTATTGAGCACTTACTATGTATAGACACATTCCCTGCCCACAACAAGCTCATAGTCAAGAGGTGAAGGGAACAGACATTAATATAAATAAATTACAGATATGTACAAAAGTGTTGCGGGGCTGGGAGGGGGACAAGAACAAAGGGAGCAAGTCAGGACAACGCAGACGGGAGCAGGAGAAGAGGAAAGCGGGTGATTAGTCTGGGAAGGCCTCCTGGAGGAGATGGATCTTCAACAGGGCTTTGAAGATGTGGGAGAGTGATTTTCTGTCGTATTCAGGTGGGGGGGAGGAGGAGTTCCAGGGCAGAGGCAGGATGTGAGTGAGGGGTCGGCGGTGAGATAGATGAGATTGAGGTATAGTGAAAAGGTTGACATTAGGAGAGCAAAGTATGCGGCCTGGGTTGTAGTAGAAGAGTTGCTAGTTAAAGTAGAAGGGGGCACTCTTTCTCTCCCCCCTCTGTCTTTCTCTCCCTCCCCCCTTTCCCCATCCCCCCTCTCTCTCCCCTTCTCTTTCTCTCCCCCCAACTCTCTCCCCCTCTCTCCCCCTTCCCCCTCCCTCTCTTTCCCCCTCTTCCCCCCTTTCCCCCCTCCCTTTCCCCCCTCCCTTTCCCCCCCTCCCTTTCCCCCCTCCCTTTCCCCCCTCCCTCCCCCCTTCCCCCCCTTTCCCCCCTCTTCCCCCTCCCTCCCCCCCTCTTCCCCCCTCTTCCCCCCTTCCCCCCTCTCTGCCCCCCTCTTCTCCCCTCTCTTCCCCCCTCTCTTCCCCCCCTTCCCCCTCCTCTTCCCCCTCTCTTCCCCCTCTCTTCCCCCTCTCCTCCCCCCCCCCTCTTCCCCCCCTCTTCCCCCCCTCTCTTCCCCCCCTCTCTTCCCCCCCTCTCTTCCCCCCTCTCTTCCCCCTCTTCCCCCTCTTCCCCCCCTCTTCCCCCTCTTCCCCCTCTTCCCCCCCTCTTCCCCCTCTTCCCCCTCTTCCCCCCCTTCCCCCCTCTTCCCCCCTCTCTTCCCCCCTCTCTTCCCCCCTCTCTTCCCCCCCTCTTCCCCCCCCTCTTCCCCCCCCTTCCCCCCCTCTTCCCCCCCCTCTTCCCCCCCCTCTTCCCCCCCCTTCCCCCCTCTCTTCCCCCTCTCTTCCCCCTCTCTTCCCCCCTCTCTTCCCCCTCTTCCCCCTCTTCCCCCCCTCTTCCCCCCCTTCCCCCCCTCTTCCCCCCCTCTTCCCCCCCTCTTCCCCCCTCTTCCCCCTCTCTTCCCCCCCTCTTCCCCCCTCTCTTCCCCCCTCTTCCCCCTCTCTTCCCCCTCTCTTCCCCCCTCTCTTCCCCCCTCTCTTCCCCCCTCTCTTCCCCCCTCTCTTCCCCCCTCTTCCCCCCTCTTTCCCCCTTCCCCCCTCCCCCTCTCTCCCCCCCTTTTCCCCCCCTCTCTCTCTCCACCCTCTCTCTTTCTCTCTCCCCTCTCTTTCTCTCTCCCCCTCTCTCTTTCTCTCTCCCCCTCTCTCTTTCTCTCTCCCCCTCTCTCTTTCTCTCTCCCCCTCTCTCTTTCTCTCTCCCCCTCTCTCTTTCTCTCTCCCCCTCTCTCTTTCTCTCTTCCCCCTCTCTCTTTCTCTCCCCCCTCTCTCTTTCTCTCTCCCCCCCCCTCCCCCTCTCTCTTTCTCTCTCCCCCCTCTCTCTTTCTCTCTCCCCCCTCTCTCTTTCCCTTGCCCCCCTCTCTCTTTCTCTCCCCCCCTCTCTCTTTCTCTCCCCCCCCCTCTTTCTCTCTCCCCCCTCTCCCTTTCTCTCTCCCCCCTCTCCCTTTCTCTCTCCACCCTCTCTCTTTCTCTCTCCCCCTCTCTCTTTCTCTCTCCCCCCTTTCTCTCTCCCCCCTTTCTCTCTCTCTCACCCCCTTTCTTTCTCTCTCACCCCCTTTCTTTCTCTCTCACCCCCTTTCTTTCTCTCTCACCCCTCTCTCTTCCTCCTTTCTCCCCCTCCACACACACACCACTCCCTTTCCTCTCTCAATAAACAGAATCCACAAAGACTCAGATTTAAGTCTTTACCATCCCAGCATGGACGGCTCCCTTGTCTGAGAGTAGTTTCTACAGGTGATGAATCACTTTTTTTTTTTCCAGGTTGAAAAGGTGATCCATTAGTCTACTGACACTTTAAACTATTAGCACACATATGAGCTCATATCAGTGCAAATAGGTTGGTAAACAGAACTTCAAGAAGGAGTCCTTGAGTAACTGTCTGTTAAGGGAAAAAAAATGCTGACCCCAAAGCACACCCTTCATTTGATAGTGTGTAAGCAGTTTCCTCAAGCTTCTGTTTACCTAATTCTGCTCTCTTTAGGCATTTGGTGTACTCCAGGATCTATAAACATAAAAGTCACTGAGATAGATTAGAGTGAGAAATATATATATATATGTGCGTGTGTGTGTGTATACATATATGTATACATATATATACACACACACACCTGAAATACCACTTTCGAAGACAGCAGAGATATTGTATCTGATTAGAAGGAGAGAGAAGGGTTCCTATGCAGAATATTTGAAAATAATCTTAAATGTGATATTCCAGTTGTAATGTATTCCTGAAATTTCAAACTATTAAAATGAAAATGTGATAGCCAAAATTGAAACATAGTATTAAAAGAATACATTAAACATGATGCTGAAAATTCCTCTTTAAATTCCAAAGATGTTCAGACATTCTCCATTGCTTCAATCAGCCCTGCTCAGAACCACATGCCAAGAGGCTTTAGCCAGTCAGTTGAGAAATCAGCCTCCTGCTGCTTCCCTTTTTAACCAGTACCCAGATTGGTACCCTAGTTAGTACCCTAACCAGCACTCTAACCAGTACCCACATCAGTCCCCTAACCAGTATTCTAATACCCATATCAGTGACCTAACCACCCAGTGCTTAGTAGAGTGCCTGGCACATAGAAAGTGCTTAACAAATACCATAATTTTTATACAGATCAGTGCCCTAACCACTACTCAACCAATAGATCCAGCACAGCCTGGGCCTTCAGCATGGCTTAATGGAAAGAGCCTAAACTTGGGAGTCAGAGGTAGTGGGTTCTAATCCCAGCTCTGCTTATCAGCTGTGTGATTCGGGCAAGTCACTTAGCTTCTCTGTGCCTGTTACCTCATCTGGAAAATGGGGATTGACTGTGAACCACACATGGGACAACCTCATTACCTTGTATCTACCCCAGTGCTTAGAACAGTGCTTGGCACATAGTAAGCGCTTAACAAATGCCATCATTATTATTAATATTATTATCATTCCCTTCTCTGCTGGTCCATTGTGAGCAGTGGCTGAGTGTAACAATACCGCTCCCCCTTTATTTCTAGACTGACCCTACATTCTTCTGCCTGAGATCCAGGCCCTTTTCAAACATTTCCAGAGAGTTTTAGGGCCTCTTTAAAGTCTTCTTTTTCCACCCTAATTATGTAGTTAATGAATGTCTTGGAATTCAAGGACATCTCTGCTAGATAAGCAAAGAGTGAATTTGCCTGGAAGTAGTCCAGCTGATCAGCCTCCTGAAGGACAAGAGTGAGGTGCATTGGCACATACTGGAATACTCGCATTTTGGAGTCACTTGGAGTCACTCTATTCTTCTGTACTCTCCCAAGCACATTGCACAGTGCTCTGCACACAGAGAGAGTTCAATAAATACCATCGGTTGATTGAGTCAATGTTGACATGCCTGTCTTCCCCTCTAGACTGTGAGCTCGTTGTGGGCAGGAATGGGTTTGTTGTTATACTGTACTCTCCCAAGAGCTTAGTACAGTGGTTTACACATGGTAAGCATTCAATAAATACGATGGAATGAATGAATGGTTTACAGCAGGGCACAGTGCCAGATCCTCCACCAATGATGATGATGGTATTTGTTAAGCGCTGACTGTGTGCCAAGCACTGTTCTAAGCACTGGTGGCCTAGAAGGTCCAGTTCTGCAGCAGTGCGCATGGGGAAGGCAGCAGCAGCAGTTCGGGACAGCCCTATTGTCCCTGGATAAGAAAAAGGAAGGGGGGATTGGGGGGAGCAGGGTCAAGAAGAGGAGAAGGAATTAGAGAATGGAAACTCCCACATCTGTTCTCTTTCCAGCAGACAAGACAAAACTCCTTTGCACTAGAGGGTGGTATACTAAGCACTTAGGAGAATATAGTGGAAGCAAGATGAGATCCTTGCTCTTAAAGAAGTTTATCATCTAATAGGAAGGTAGTCTGATGATAATTGATGAACAGTGGGTGCATGAGGAAGAGTATGAGTGAAATGGGCAGTAGGAAAGGTGTGGCAGGATAGAATACATTGGTGAGTAAACTCATTTCGACCATTTGCCTCCTATGCAACCTTGGACAAGTCTTTTAATTTCAACCAGCTCCAGTGATTGCCCATCCACTTCCATATCAAACAGCTCACCATTGGCTTTAATCAGCTCAGCCCTTCCTACCTTACGTCCCTGATTGCTTACTACAGCCCAGCTTGAAGACTTTGCTCCTCTAGTGCAAGCTTGCTCACTCTGCCTCAATCTTTGTTTATCTCTCCAAAGACCCTTTGCTCATGTCTTCCCTATGACCTGAAACTCCTTCTCCCTTCACATAGGGAAGACCACCACTCTCTTCACATTCTGAATCTTGTTGAAATCACACCTTTTCCAAGAGACCTTCCCTGAATAAGCCCTCTTTTCCTCAACTCCCTCTCCCTTTTAAGTCACTATGCACTTAGTTCTGTACCATATAAGCACTTGATATTCACCACACCCTCAGCACTTGTGAGCATATCAATCAATTGTATTTATTGAGCGTTCACTGTGTGCAGGGCACTGTATTAAGATCTTTGGAAAATATAATACAACAGAGTTGGTAGACATATTCGCTTCCCACAATGAGCTTACAGTCTATCGGAGGAGGCAGACATTAATATAAATAAATCAATTACAAATAGGTACATAAGTGCTGTGGGGTTGAGGAGTGGGGGAGGCGAATGAAGGGGGCAAATCAGGGCAGTGCAGAAGTGAGTGGGAAAAGAGGAAATGAGGACTTAGTTGATGTGCCTTCAGTAAGGCTTTGAAAGTAGGGAGAGTTATCGTCCTTCAGATACGATGTAGGAGGGAGTTCCAGGGCAGAGGCAGTAGGTGGGCTAGAGGCCACCAGTGAAATAGATGAGATTGAGGTACATTGAGTAGGTTGACGTTACAGGAGTACAGTAAGCAGGCTGGGTTGTAATAGGAGAGCACTGAGGTGATGTAGGGAGCAAGGGAATTGAGTACTTTAAAGCCAATGGTAAGGAGTTTCTGTTTGAGGAGATGGTTGGGCAACCCCTGGAGATACCTGAGGAGTGGGGAAACATGGACCAAATGTGTTTGTAGAAAAATGATCTGGGCAGCAGAATGAAGTATGGACTGGAGTGGGGAGAGGCAGGGAAGTTGGCAAGGAAACTGTTAGAGTAATCAAAGTGGAATAGAATGAGTGCTTGCATTAATGCGGTAGAAGTTTTGGATGGAGCAGAAAGGGAGGATTTTAGTGATGTGATGGTTGAACTGACAGGATTTAGTGAGGAAGGTGAGTCAAGGATAATGCCAAAAGTACAGGCTTCTGAGACAAAGAGGGAGGACAGCATTTGGATGGGATAAGGAGTTCTGATTTGGACATGTTAAATTTGAGTTGACTGCAGGATTTCAAAGTAGAGATACCTTGAAGGCAGGAGGAAATATTAGACTGCAGAGAGGGAGGATAGATATGGGCTGGAGATGTAGATTTGGGAATCATCCACATAGAGGTGGTGGTTGAAGTCACAAGAGCAAAAGAGATCTCCAGGGGAGTGGGTATAGATGGAGAATCTATCTTATCTTCCTTCCCAAACCCTGTCCTCTCCCTGACTTTCCCATCACTGTTGACTTCACTACCATCCTTCCCTTCTCACAAGCCCGCAACCTTGGTATCATCCTTGACTCTGCTCTCTCATTCACCCCACACATCCAATCCATCACCAAAACCCGCCAGTCTCACCTCCACAATATCGCCAAGATCCGCCCTTTCCTCTCCATCCAAACCGATACCTTGCCGGTTCAATCTCTCATCTTATCCCGACTGGATGACTGCATCGGCCTCCTTTCTGATCTCCCATCCTCCTGTCTCTCCCTGTTTCATTCTATACTTCACTCTGCTGCCTGGATTGTCTTTCTGTGGAAGTGCTCTGGGCATGTCACTCCCCTCCTCAAAAATCTCTAGTGGTTGCCTATCAACCTTCGAATCAAGCAAAAACTCCTCATTCTCGGCTTCAGAGCCCCCTCCTACCTCACCTCTCTTTTACCCTTCTACACCCCAGCCCACACACTCCATTCATTCATTCATTCAATTGTATTTATTGAGCGCTTACTGTGTACAGAGCACTATACTAAGCATTTGAGAAGTACAAATTGGCAACATATAGAGATGGTCCCTACCCAACAACAGGCTCACAGTCTAGAAGAGGGGAGACAGACAAAAACAAAGTAGATAGGTATCAGTACCATCAGAATAAATACAATTATAGCTATATACACATCACTAATAAAATATAGTAAATATAAACGAAAAAAATAGAGTAATAAATATGTACAAATATATACAAGTGCTGTGGGGAGGGGAAGGGGGTAGGGTGGAGGGGGGGTGATGGGGAGGAGGAAGAGGAGGGGGGAAAAAAAACCTCCTCACTGTGCCTCATTCTCACCTGTCACTGTCAACCCCTGGCCCATGTCCTGCCTCTGGCCTGGACTGCCTTCCCTCCACACACCCGCCAAACTAGCTCTCTTCCTTTCTTCCTCTCCTACTGATAGCTTACCTCCTACAGGAGGCCTTCCCGGACTGAGCCCCGTCCTTTTCCTCTCCTCCTCTCCCCATTCCCCCCTGCCTTACATCCTTCCCCTCCCCACAGCACTTGTGTATATTTGTACATATTTATTACTCTATTAATGATGTGTTATATAGCTATAATTCTAATTATTCTGATGGTAGTGACATCCGTCTACTTGTTTTGTTGTCTGTCTTCCCCTTCTAGACTGGGTAGGGACTGTCTCTATATGTTGCCAATTTGTACTTCCCAAGCACTTAGTACAGTGTTCTGCACACAGTAAGTGCTCAATAAATACAATTGAATGAATGAATGAGAATACAAGGGGACTCAGAACTAAACCTTGAGGGACCCCCCACAGTTAGGGGGTGGGAGGCAGAGGAGGAGCCCACAAAAGAGATTGAAAATGAGGATCCAGAGAGATAGGAGAGCCAGTAAACAGTGGTATTTAAGTGCTTACTATATGTGAGGTACTGTACTCAGTGCTGGGGTGTGTGGGGGGGATACAAGCAAATCGGGCTGGACAGAGTTCCTGTCCCACATAGGGTTCACAGTCTTAATCACAATTTTACAGTTGAGGTAACTGAGGCTTGGAGAAGTGACGTGAATTGCCCAAGGTCACACAGCAGACAAGTGGCCGAGCTGGAATTAGAACCCATGACCTTCTGACCCCAGCCCGTGCTCTGTCCACTAGGCCATGCTGTTTCCCTGTCAGTGAAATCAAGATTGGGTAATGTTTCGAGGAGAAGAGTGGGGTCCACAGTGTCTAAAAGGCTGAGCCATGGAGGCAGATTAGAATGGAGAAGAGGCCATTGAATTTGGAAAGATGGAACATTTGTGACCTTTGAGAGGCTGGTTTCTATGAAGTGAAGGAGACAGAGGCCAGATTGGAGGTGATCAAGTCGAGAACTGGAGGAGAGGAACTTGTGACAGTGAGTGTAGATAACTGACTCAAAGGGTTTGGAGAGGAATGGAAGGAAGTAGCTCCCCATTTTACAGATGAAGTAACTGAGGCCCAGAGAAGTGAAGTCACTTGCCCAAGATCACCTAGCAGGGAAGTGGCGGAGCCTTGATTAGAACCCATGACCTGACTCCAGGGCCGCACTCTATCCACTATGTCATGCTACTTCTTCATCCCTGATGGATTTAGTCAGACCTCCTCTGGAGTGAAGGATCCTATCACATCTTCTGGCTGCAGGGAGGAAGGGGAAAGATCCTGAGAGTGCAGTGACTCAAGGCTGGCAGGGTGGCTTGGGAAAAACCCAAAGCCCCTGACACTCTGGGCTCAGGGGCAGAGGGCAGGGACCAAGCTGCCCTAGAGGGTGAGTAGGGAAGGAAAGTTATCTTCCAGTAGGGCTTAGAACCAGTTGGGAACAAGGGTGCTATCACGGAGGGAGTCGGGGCTGAGTCTCCCAATCCTCCCATCCCATGCTGGGCCTTGGCTACTTTCCCTCTGTGTCTGCCTGCCAGAGACCAGCCTGCTATAGCTTGGGAGGTCGAAGGCTGAGCTGACAGCATGTAGAATGACAGTGAGTGAGGAAAGAAGGACAAAGCAATTACAAGCCTGAAACCAGGAGCAACCAAAAACCGAGTCTGAAAGTCCCAAGTGAAAGGGATTTGCCCAAAGCAGAAAAGAAAATCCTAAATTACAATGGAACATCCCAGTGCTCATTTCCCTCTCCTCCTCCTTCTTCTTGTCCTCTTCCCTCACAGCCTCTTAACAATAATAATAATAATAATAATAATAATAATAATTGTTAAGCACTTACTGTGTGCGAGCCACTGTTCTAACTGGGGTAGATACAAGGTAACCAGGTTGACACAGTCCATGTCCCACATGAGGCTCACAGTCTTAATCCTCATTTTACAGGTGAGGTAACCGAGGCCCAGAGAAGAATAATAATGATAATTGTTAAGCACTTACTATGTGCCAAGCACTGTTCTAAGAGCTGGGGTAGTTAGAAGGTAATCAGGTTGTCCCACATGGGGCTCACAGTCTTAATCCTCATTTTACAGATGAGGTAACTGAGGCACGGAGAAGTTAAATGACTTGTCTGTGTAGACTTGGGCAAGTGGCAGAGCCAGAATTAGAACCCACAACCTCTGATTCCCAAGCCTGTGCTCTTTCCATTAAGCCACGCTGCTTTTTGCCCAAGGTTACACAACAGACTAGTGGAGGAGCCGGATTACAACCCACATCCTCTGTCTCCCAAGCCCATTCTCTTGCCACTAGGCCATGCTGCTTCCCTATCTTACTTTTACTATTTGCAATTTATTCCTATCCATAATTTATTTAATGTCTACCTGCCCTGTTAGAATATAAACTCCTTGAGGCCAAAGGTCAATCCTGCCAACTCTGCTTTACTGTCCCTTACTGAGTGCTTAGTACCATTCTTTGCATCCAGTAAGTGCTTAATAAATACCACCGTTTGATCTTCGTGGTTCCCAGTTCCTGGACAGCTTGAGTGAGATGGTGGAAGTTTGTGGTGCTGAATTCTCAGTCCTTGTTCTCTGAGCAGTCCCTCACCTCCCTCTGCCATACTGCAATGGGGTGCCACTCCATGCTTTAGCTGGCTAACACACCCAAGAACTCCCAGTTCCTCAAGACTGAACTAGGTTGACTGGCCTCCAGTCGAGAACACCTGGCTTCTTTCAGAATCTCCAGTTCCCACTCGTCTTGAGCGTAAATGTGGCCCATCTCCCTGCCAAGGCATTTCTCCCTAATTCCCTTTTCACCTTTGCATTTGCTGCCTTTCCTGAGAATGAGTCAATCCCGGCAGGCTTTGTTCTTCTCCGTCAGTCTCCGGGATAGGAGCCAAGGTGTGCGATCGGGCTGGCATCAAAGCTCCAGGGTGTAGGTGGCAAAGTCAGAAGCTCTGCCCCTTTGTGAGGAAGGGCAGTTGGCAGTGCCCACAGGGAGATATCACCTCACCCTATCCCACGGGACCATTGCTAAATTCCCTCTGTCCATACACCTGACCCCTTGCCAACTTCTCCTACATCAGAAACACAGGCCTAATGCATCCCCCAAAGGAGATGGCATTTGCTCAGTCGCTTAATGACATTTAAAGAGCACTATCTGGATGCAGAGGGCAGTGCCAAACACCACTTTAATGCTGTGCTGGAGTTTTCCGAGCACTTACTACAGTGCTCTGCACACATCTAGCACTCAGATACAATTGAATGAATGACTTTGCAGCGTGTTGTGTTGAGTGGGGGGGTAACGGTGAAAGAATGAGGAATTAGAAATTGTCCCATAGAGAGCTCACTATTTTTATTGTCATCATTGTATTAAGCACTTACTACATATCAAGTACTGTTATAAGCACATAGTGAATGCAACTTAATCAGGTTGGACGCAGTTCCTGTCCCACATGGCATTTACAGTCTATTAATGTTATATTATTAATTGTTAATATATCACATAATGATATTATTAATGTAATTTGTAATACAGCCTTCTCTTCTAGACTATACGCTAGTTGTATGCAAGGAATGTGTCTACCAACTCTTTATAGTGTACTCTCCCAAACTCTTATTACAGTACTGTACAGTAGAGAAGCAGTGTGGCTCAGTGGAAAGAGCACGGGTTTGGGAGTCAGAGGTTATGGGTTCTAATCCTGGCTCTGCTGCTTGTCACCTGTGTGATTTTGGGCAAGTCACTTCACTTCTCAGTTACCTCATCTGTAAAATGGGGATTAAGAATGTGAGCCTTCTGAGCACCTTGCATTCACCCCAGCACTTAAAACATAGTCCTTCTCACATTGTAAGTACGTAACAAATGCCATTATTATTATTACTCTGCACACAGTAAGTGCTCAATAAATATTCCTGATTAATAGATAGGAAGAACAGGTACTGAATCTCCATTTTTAAGATGAGGAAACTGAGGCACAGTGAAGTGACTGGCCCAATGTCACATAGCAAGTGATTCTCACTAGCCCACACTGTTTCTTAAGGACTGATGCAGGGAACAGTAGAGTGACAGGACAGAGGAAATGGAGCCAGAAGCAGAGGGAAGAGAAGATAGATCACATCAGGGGAACCCAGAGGTAGAGAGGAAGAGGAAGAGGAGGAAGAGAAGAGGGTCAGAGAGCAAGCAAGAAAGGAGGAGAGAAAGCCATTGGGAGGGGAGAGAAAAGGTAGGATGAGAGAGCTACAATACTCTGTTGCATTCAGTCAATCCCATTTATTAAGCACTTACTGTTTGCCAAGCACTGTACTAAGCGCTTGGGAGAGTACAATGTAACAGTACTCTCCCAAGCACTTAGTACAGTGCTCTCCACACAGTAAGTGCTCAACGCATTTTACTGTTTTGATTGAAGAGAGGGTCAGAGAAAGGAAGAGTCAAAGGCTATGAGGAACAAAGACGATAGGACAGATGGGCAGGAGATTTAGATGTCCTGGGAAAGGAGGCCAATGTCAGAGAAACGCTCCACCAGGGCAATGCTTCAACATTGTCTGCTCTTTGGATCGTTATGACTTTTTCTTCTAATTCCTTCTTGGTAACTGGCTTAATGTCTGTCTCCCCATCTGGTCTTACGAGCCCCTTGTGGGAACAAATCATGACTACCCACTCTGCTGTATTGTACTCTCCCAAGCACTTAGTAAGGTGCTGGGCGCACAATAGCCCTACAGCACTGAAGTCCATATCTGTAATTTATTTATATTAATATGTCTGCTCCTCTAGACTCTAAGCTCATTGGGGCAGGGAATGTGTCTGTTTATTTTTATACATCTTCTCTCAAGTGCTTAGTAAGTGCTCTGCTAACAGTAAGTGCTCAGTAAATACGATTGACTACTGGCTGATTGAATAAGTACTCAATAAATACCCCTGATAGTTTATGAAACGCTTTTGCAGCACCTGATAGATTTCCAAGCAGGGAGGTCTGGGCAGACGGAAGGAATGGCAGGCAGCAAACTTGCAAACCACAATAATCGGCAGGTGGTTGTAGCTATAGGACTTGGGGCCAATCTATCAGAGCAGGGGAAAACAGGCAAACCCCTCCTCTAGACTGTAGCTCTTAGTGTTTGTAATGTGGGCCTTGTTTTCTCGTGTTCTTTGGCTGTTTTTCCTCATCCCATCTTTCCTTGGATGCTTGTAGACAAACCTGCCTCTCAATTCTTGGATCGATAAGCAGCCCAGGCTAGTGGAAAGAGCACAGGCCTGGGAGTTGAAGCACCTGGGTTTATAACTCCAACTCTGTCCCTTGCCTGTGGTATGACCCTGGACAAGTCACCTAATTTCTCTAGGCCTCAGTTTCTGCACCAGTAAAATGGGGATTCAATACCCGTCCTCCTTCCCTGATAAATTGTGAGCCCCACATGGGACAGGGACTCTGTCCAGCTTGATTATCCCTATCCCTCGATCAATCAATCATATTTATTGAGCCCTTACTATGTGAACAGCACTTTACTAAGCACTTGGGGAGATACAATATAATAGACACATTCATTTCATTAATGATGTGTATATATCTATAATTGTATTTACTTTGATGCTATTGATGCCTATCTACTTGTTTTGTTATCTGTCTCCCCTTCTAGACTGTGAGCCTGTTGTTGGGTAGGGATTGTCTCTATCTGTTGCCAAATTGTACTTTCCAAGCACTTAGTACAGTTCTCTGCACACAATAAGCACTCTAAATACCATGGAATGAATGAATTCCCAGCTCACAAAATGCTTACATTCTAGAGGGGACTATCCTTTGACCCCGTGTCTTTTGCTCAGCCCATTTTACTCTCTGTCTTTTGTCTCCATTCTCCCTTTTCCCCACCTTTACACATCCCTCTATTCCCTCCTTTCCTCTGCTCCCTGGCCCCAGTGTCCCCAGCTTCTCTGGGTTCCCTTCCCACCACCTCTGGAGTCTGATGGTAGCCTTTGTGTGTGTGTGTGTGTGTGTGTGTGTGTCTGTCTGTCTGTCTGTCTGTCTGTTTCCAGCCATGTCACTGAGGCAAAAGCTCTCCACTCCACTGGGCTGTACGTACTCTAGGGACCCACCAAACCCAGGCTTCCTGGATCCATTTTCATTCATTCATTCAATCATATTTATTGAACGCTTACGGTGTGCAGAGCACTGTACTAAGCACTTGGGAGGTACGAATCAGCAACATATAGAGACGGACCTTACCCAACAATGGGCTCACAGTCTAGAAGGGGGAGACAGACAATGAAATAAGTAGACAGGTGACATCTGTCAGACATCTTCCGAGCCTGCCGAACTATAGAGCACTGCTTTGGGAAGTCCCCGGAGCCCCCTCGTTCCCCTCCCATATTCCTGTTGTGGTTTGTTGTGTTTATGGTATTTAAGTGTTTATTATTGTGATCTAAGAGCTAAAGTAGAAGTTAATGAGTTTGGACCTATCCTTCATGGGAATGGAGGAGGGAGAACATTGAATCCCCATTTTATAGTTGAGGAAACTGAGGCACAGAGAAGTGTGCGTTGCCCAAGGTCACACAGCAAGCAATTGGCAGAGCTGGAGTTAGAGCCCAGGTCCTCTGATTTCAAGGCCCATGCTCTTTCCATTAGACAATGCTGCTTCTCCATCCCTGTGAATAGGAGTGTCCCTTGCAAGCTCCAGAACACATTGGTAGCAGCTAAAGCAGAGGGAAGGTGGATTTGTAAAATAAAAACTGCTGACACATGGACAGGGGCGGACCAGCTGAGAACCAGACTGTCCTCTGTAAAGCTGAACAAATATCTTGCAACATGAAGCACCAGTAATGCAATCCTAACTGGGATGGCTCAGCGAAACAAGGCTTCTTGCCTTCTTCTACTCCAAACACTCCCTATCTCCAGGAAGACTCAATTAGCCAACCATCATTTACCTAGCTACATAACCGCAAGGCACAAAGTGTTCAGTACCCTCTGAAGGGAGAAACCCAAGGGTGTAGCTATAAGCATTGATCCAGTTAAGATTGTAATATAGAAATGAGGTAAATATTATGTAAATAAAGCTTCTGGCAGGTGACTGATATGGCTTTAGTGGCACAATTCTGAGGTAGCTAGCCAAATGGAGAAAAGACAACAATCAATCAATCGTATTTATTGAGCACTTACTGTGTGCAGAGCACTATACTAAGCACTTGGGAAGTACAAGTTGGCAACATATAGAGACAGTCCCTACCCAACAGTGGGCTGGGCAGCAACACAAATATGCCCGCTAGGGAAATGTATGAAATCCTAGAACGAGAAGACAGACCCATCACTCCTAGAATCCTCTGGTCAGCACTGAAATTCTGGAAGAACTGAAAATGTTCATGAATGGAGCCCAGCTTTGACCTCTAATAATAATAATTATCATATTTGTTTGCTTAGTATGTGCCAGGCACTGTACTAAGTGCTGGGGTGGACACAAGCAAATCGAGTTGAACACAGTCCCTCTCCCACATGGGGCTCACAGCCTCAATCCCCATTTTACAGATGAGACAACTGAGGCCTGGAGAAGTGAAGTGACTTGCCCAGGGTTACACAGCAGACTTGTGGCAGAGCTGGGATTAGAACCCAGGACCTTCCAACTAGCAGGCCTGAGCGCTAACCAGTATGTTATGCTGCTTCTCTAAACTTCTTCTGCAGTCTTGTGAATCAGCTTGTTTTAAGAGAAACTGGACAACACTTTCCGGTCTTTTGGCATCTGATAAAATCTCCAAAACCATTTTAGGTTCGGAACAGAGAGCTGTCCGAGGATATTGAGCTCTCCCCCTGTTGAGCAGCCTCAGATGGCCTGGACCATTGACCATCGCCCAGGACAGAGACTGTCCCGTGGTGTGAAACTGGCATGAGATACACTCACAATTGCCAGACCAGAAACAACGAAACCGACTCCATTTTGGGAGGCCAGCCATCTCGTGCTTTCCGGGAATTGTTGCAGGCTCTTAAGTATGGGGAAATAGTTTGTGCAACAAAGGACTTGTAGATCGTGGGAAGAAGGCCACAGTTCATCAATATGGCCTTCAATTGACAGCAACCAAACAACTTACCCAATTTCCCAAAACCTTCCCTGCCTGCCATTTCCACCAAATATTTATATGCAGATTAGGGCCCACACGGAAACAGCTCGATGTCATGCGCTACAGGCAGATAATCTTTTCCAAAACACGGCAGTGATACGGCATGTTATCCCGGCTGGTCAGTGGAATATGGAAGTCCAGACTCCACATCCATGCCCCTCTCTGTCCCCATAAAGGGACCCATACCCATATAAACCAACCTAAGCTGCTGCTCCTTGCAGCACGAAGAGGAGGCTAGGACAGCCCAGAGTGCACTCGGGTTATCCGGGGATGCCCGGTCGGAGGTTCCATAAAAAGAACTGCCGAGTATGAGAGGAAAAGGGGTTTGAAGACCTGTCTGTCTGGGATAGCGGTCGGTACACGCATGCGAACGACCCCGTGGTTGGTTGAAGAGCTTTGCCGGTAGGGATGTCTTTATTCTCTGCATTAAAAAATACCGGTATACTTTTACTGGAGCTTGTTTGTTTTGTCCCTCCACCCCTGGATATAAGTGCCCACGGACACAGACCCTTTTGCGGTTCCTCAAGGCAGACACTGAGATCTCCCTCGGCCAAGCTGCCCAGGAGTTCAAACATCATCCAGGACAGGCTACCCGAGGACACTGAGATCTATTTCTGCCAAGCCCCCTCAGCTAGTCCAGGATATAGAAACTTGGAACCATTACCTACAGTGTGGCTCAGTGGAAAGAGCCCGGGCTTTGGAGTCAGAGGTCATGGGTTCAAATCCCAGCTCCTCCAACTGTCAGCTGTGTGACTTCGGGCAAGTCACTTAACTTCTCTGTGCCTCAGTTACCTCATCTGTAAAATGGGGATTAAGGCTGCGAGACCCATGTGGGACAACCTGATCAGCTTGTAACCTCCCCAGCACTTAGAACAGTGCTTTGCACATAGTAAGCGCTTAACAAATGCCATCATTATTATTATTATTACTGGCTGTCCACCAGGACACAGAGATTTAGCTTCAGAGTTGCTGTCAAGAAGCATTTCTCCAGAATTCACAGGGGAAAACACAGAACAAGTGTGGCTGTGTGATGCCCTGGTGACAAAGACCCAGATTTTTACATATCAACAGCTTCCTGCCTTCACAACAACCCAGCCCTCTGTTTACTCCTAAACATTTGCCTCTTCCCTCTCCAGGGCTCATTCAATTCAGCGATTTAATTGGAACTACCAGATTTAGCGGTTATTGCTGTTAACATCCTGACCTATAACCCTTAAACTTCTCTGAATCCACTGTCTCCTCAGTCCTCCCTCCAATCAGCCCATCTCTGACCTCCCTTCCCAGCCCCAACACTTCCTTCTAACCCTTCATTCATTCATTCACAGACACCTTCCTTGCTCCAGCCCTCATAATAATAATAATAATAATAATAATAATAATAATAATAATAATAATAATCATGGTATTAAGTGCTTACTATGTGCCAGGCACTGTACTAAGTGCTGGAGCAGGCACATGCAAATTGGATTGGACATAGTCCCTGTCCCACATGGGGCCCACACTCTTAATCGCCATTTTACAGATGAGGGAACTGAGGCACAGAGAAATGAAATGACTTGCCCATGGTCACACAGCAGGCAAGCAAGGAGAGGAGTGCTTGGGCTAGCTGAGGGCTGGACAGGGAGAAAGCAATTTTTCTGAAGCAATGATATCTTCTGTGAGCCCATGAATTTCCAACGCAGTTAACTCAAACAACACTTAGCTGTTTGATGGAGGGAGAATTTATTCTTAAGTACAGCAAAATGCTTCCCAAGAAAGATCCCAGGGGATCCTTTCTCCCATTCTACTCTCCCACCACCCTTATCAGTTTCTCAGATTTGGAAGCTCAGAGTCTTGTCCTGCTCAGTTGCTTGTAATCCAAAGATCCTTCCCTCTTACTGTTTTTTTTTTTTCTGTTTTTATGGTATTTGTTAAGCACTTACAATGTGCCAGGCATTGTACTAAGCCCTGGGAACTGCAATGAGCACTGAACTCACCCTCCTATACACAGAGTACACAACTCTTCAGGCTGAAAGGTGGGGTGTTCAAATCCATACTTTTGTCCTTCAGTGATGCAGATCTAGTTGGTACTTGAACTGTAGAAACAGTTTAACCCCAACTTTTTTGTTTTGAATTTATTACCTCATCCCGTTCTGCCTAGGACACCCCCATCAGCTCACTCCCATCCGAACCCTCCCCACCACTGTTCCCTCCCCACAACTTCAACCTAGTGTAGCCTATGGAATCCCGTTCCACTGTGGGAAAGCTTCCCTTCAATCCTTGACTTGTTCCCGATCCCGTCACTACTCTTCCTCACCATGAATGAAACCTGGCTCTCTCCAGATGATTGTCTCCCGCTGCTTCTTTCTCTAGAGCCTCATCTTCTCCCACTCCCCCAAACTCAGTGGGAAAGGGGGAAGAGTCAGCTTCTTTCTCGCTCCCCAATGCCAATTTTGCACCATTCTATCATAGAGAAGCAGCATGGCTTAGTGGAAATAGCCTGGGCTTTGGAGTCCGAGGTCGTGGATTCAAATCCCGGCTCTGCCGATTGTCAGCTGTGTGACTTTGGGCAAGTCACTAAACTTCTCTGTGCCTCAATTCCCTCATCTGTAAAATGGGAATTAAGACTGTAAGCCCCACGTGGGACAACCTGATCACCTTGTATGCCCCCAGTGCTTAAAACAGTGCTTTGCACATAGTAAGTGCTTAACAAATACCATCATTATTATTATCTCCCCCATCCCTCTCTTACCCTCCCTTTGAAACCTGCTGCATCTGCCCCTACCACCCATTCCACCCCCAAGTCTTCACCACCGACTTTTTGAACCCTTTTAATCCCTTCCTCACATTCCTTCTCTCTTTCTCCATCCCTACATTGATCCTCAAGGACTTCAGTATTCATGTGGATGTTCCTGAAGACCCTTCTGACGTCTGCTTTCTATCACTCTTCAATTTCACTGACCACCCCACCTCATCCACTCACCAACTTGGACACATATTCGATCTTATCATCTCAAGTCACTGTACCCTCACGAACTCTGAAATCCCTCTATCCAACCTCAGTTTCCTCACCTGCCTTCTCTCCCCCACAAACCCTCCCCACAAATTTGTCCTATAGAGACCTCTGATCTTTTGACCCCATCCAATTTTCTCAAGTCACCATGCTCCATTTATTCTTAATACCCAAACTAGCTTCCCTTGGCAACCAAATTGATGACCTCCTCATCACCCCCTTTGTAGGACTCACCTCACTCACAACCCTATCCCTTAGCTGATCTTGTAATAATAATTATGGTATTTGTTAAGCACTTAACTATGTTCCAGGCACTGTACTAAATGCAGGGGTGGATACAAGCAGATCAGGTTGGACACAGTCCCTGTACCATGTGGGGCTCACAGTCTCAACCCCCATTTAACAGATAAGTGAAGCCCCATGAAGTGACTTGCCCAAGGTCACACAGCAGACAAGTGCCGGAGCTAGCACTAAACCTCAGCCCTGGATTACCTCTACCTAGATTACCTCTAGTCCATTTCCTTCGCTCATGTGCTTGAGCCACAGAGTGCCACTGGTAGAAATCCAGATATCAGACCAGTTTGTCCATTTCAAGTTCTTCCTTGTCTGCTTTAACTCTGTCCATTCCTCTGCCCCTCATCCTTGTTTCTCTACCCTTATTGACTCCCGAGGCCGTTGCCCATGCCAGTTGTATCATTTGTTCATCACCTTCTTCAAATGTCCCCCCCCTCCCCCTGACCACATCTCGCCCATCTCTTGCCCACGATGACCTGGTCACATATATCATTGAGAAAATTGAAACCAACAGGCATGGAATCCATAAAATCTCCCTTGCTCCTCTCCAGGCCCCCTCCCTCCTCCTGCCCCTTTCCCTTTCAGCTTTCCCATCTTTCCCAGCAATATCTCAAGAAGAAATCTCCTGCCTGCTCTCAAAATCCATGCACTCCATCTGTGCCTTGGACCTCATCCTTTCCCACTTTATGAAAGTGTTTGCCCCCTATCTCCTTTCCTCCCTGATTACCACCTTCCACTCTTCCCTCTCCAGTGGCTTTTTACCCACTACTGTCAAACATGCTCATGTCTTCCCGAGCCTTAAGAAACCCTCCCTTGACCTTATGGCTCCCTCTGGTTACATCCCCATCTTTCTCCTACTATTCCTCTCCAAACTCAGTGAGTGAGTTGTCTAAACCTACTGTTTCCCCTTCCTCTCCTCCAGTTCTCTCCTTGATCCCCTACAATCTGACTGCCATCATCTTCACTCCTTAGAAACTGCTCTCTCAAAGGTCATCAATGATCTCCTTCTTGCCCAATCACATGACCTCTTCTCCATCCTAATCCTGTTCAACCTCTCTGCTGCCTTCAACACTGTCAACCACCCCTTTCCTCTGGAAACATTACCCAACCTTGGTTTCACTGACACTACCCTCCTCTGGTTCTCTTCCTCCCTCTCTCTGTCCTTCTTTCTCAGTCTTTCTTGAGCTTCTCCTCTGTCTCCTACCCCCTAACTCTGGGAGTACCTCAAGACTCAGTTCTGTGTCCCCTTACATTCTCCATCAACAGTCCCTGGAAGAACTTATTCACTCCTCTGGCTTCACGGCCCATCTCTATGTGGATGATTCCCACATCTATATCTCCATCTCTAATCTTTCTTCGCCTCTGCGGTGTCACTTTTCCTCCTGCCTTTTGGACATCACATCTCAAACTTAACATAACCAAACAGAACTCCTTATCTTCCCACCCAAACCCTGTCCTCCCCATGACTTTCCCATCTTTGTAGACAGCACCACCGCCCTTCCGGTATCACAAGCCCAACCTGGGCATTATCCTCTGTTTATCTCTCTCTTACAACCCATCAATTCAATCATTTACAGGATGAGAGGATTCAGGGAACAGAATTGAGAGAATCAGCATGGCCTAGTGGATAGAGCATGGGCTTGGGAGTCAGAAGGACCTGGAATCTAATACTGGCTCCACCACATGTCTGCTATGTAGCCTTGGACAATTCACTTCACTTTCATTCATTCAATCATATTTATTGAGCGCTTACTGTGTGCAGAGCACTGTACTAAGTGCTTGGGAAATACAAGTTGGCACCGTATAGAGACGGTCCCTACCCAACAACGGGTTCACAGTCTAGAAGAAACTCAGAGACTCACAGAGAAGTCACTTCTCTGTGTCTCAGTGACCTCTGTAAAATGGGGGTTAAGATTGTGAGCCCCATGTGGTACAGGGACTGTGCCCAACCCGTTGTAACTACCCAGGAACTTAGAACAGTATCTGGCACTTAGTAGGTACTTAACAAATACCACTATTATTAAGGAGCAGTCTGAGAGGTGAACCAAATAAGGATTGGGTCAGCAAGACCAAGCCTTGATTTCCTATTGCAGCCCAGCCCACCTGCACCCTGTGCTCTTCTAATACCAGCCTGCTCACTGTACCTTGATCTCATCTATCTCGCCACCGACCCCTCACCTAAGTCCTGTCTCTGGCCTGGAATGCCCTTCCTTTTGATATCTGATAGATACTCTCTCAAAAGATTTCAAAGCCTTATTTAAAAAGCATTTCTCTTCCAAAAGGCCTTCCCCAACAAATTCCTCATTTTCTCTTTTCTTATTCCCTTTAGTGTCAGGCTTACACTTGGATTTGCACCCTTGATTCAGCCCTCCCTCAGGCCCACGGCACTTATGTACTTATCCATTATTTATTTATATTAATGTGTCTCTCCTCTAGACTGTAAGCTCACTGAGGCCAGGGAACATGGTTTACTGACTCTGTTGTATTGTACTCTCCCAAGGACTTCGTACAGTGCTCTTCAAGCAGTAAGCACTCAAGAAATATGAATGACTGACTGAGGAAAAGATCCAAAGTGTCAAGGCTAGATGAGAGGTCAAGAAGGATTAGGGCAGATAAAAGTCCATGTTGGTTGATTATAAGGAGATCAGTCTTGATAGGAAGGGGAAAAACTCCTCAAGTGCACCCCCCACCTTCTACTTGGAACTCCCTCCCCTTTCACCTCTACTTCTCTCCCCATTGTCATAGAACTTCTGAAATCATATCAATCAATCATATTTATTGAGTGCTTTCTGCGGACAGAGCAGTGTACTCAGCATTTGAGGAGCGGAAGGCAACAGAGTTGACAGACTTATTACCTGCTGACAGTGATCTTACAGATCATATCTCCTCCAGGTGGCCTTCACTGATTAATCTTGCATCACCCTGCCTCCTTTTCCTCCTACTTCATTCATTCAATCATATTTATTGAGCACTTACTGTGTGCAGAGCACTGTATGTACTTCCATTTCAGGACTTCTACATCACCCAAGTGTTTTGGGTACTCACCTCTGCGTGTATGTGTTTATCTTTATACTTCATTGCTTTCTCCTCCTTGTAATTTATTGTAGTACCTGTCTGCCCTATTGGATTTTAAGCTACTTGAGAGCTGGGTTCATGAATAGAAATTCTAATGTTCTCTCCCAAGTATTTAGTACGGTGCACACAGAAAGAGCTCAACAAATACTATTGATTGGTTGATTATAGTGGGTCCAGAAGAGAGCTGGAAGAGATGTATGTAAGGCCTAGACAATCCTGGGAGATAGAATGCTACCTGAAGGAGGCAATGAGATTGTAGAAAATGTTTTGAGTATGGGGAAGACTTGAACATGCTTTAGAGAAGAAGATATGGAGCCAGTAGGGAATGAAAGGTTTTGGAGAGCAGGGAGAGAGGGAGGGGAGGAGAGTTGGGACAAATGCTTTTAGGAGGTAAGATTCCATAGTCATTATGCTGCCTGGATCATCCTTCTAAAGCATCATTCTTCACAAACCTCACAAGTTCTCTAATGGCTTTAAATAATTACCACTTCTAGGCATCAAACAGAAACTCCAGACCCTTAGCATTAAAGCACTCAATCAACTCTCTCCTTTTTAGTTATCCGCTCACTCTGTTATCCCACTACACCCTAGTTTGCATTCTTCTCTCTTCTCAAGCTAAACTACTCAATGGACTCTCAACTCTCTCACCACCACCCTTTCCCCTTGCAGAGAAAAACTCCCCTTGAATTCCAATAGGCCCTATCATAAAAGTACCCCGGAAATTCCATCTGCTCTCAGTTTCCCTCCAAACTTTCATTCAATCATATTTATTGAGTGCGTACATTGTGCAGAACACTGTACTAAGCGCTTGGGAGAGTACTATGTAGCAATAAACTGACACTCACTGCCCAAGGAGGTCTTCCACTTCAGCATGCCTACTCTACCTGAGAACTTGTGAACTCATAATTTGCCAAGGCATTCAGGCATGTATCTTATATACCTAAGCACTTAGGTACTTATAACATAACATATAATAATAATAATACATAAGAAATGCATATATATGTATATATTAATAATAATAATAGCATTTATTAAGCGCTTACTATGTGCAAAGCACTGTTCTAAGCGCTGGAGAGGTTACAAGGTGATCAGGTTGTCCCATGGGGGGCTCACAGTCTTAATCCCCATTTTACAGATGAGGTAACTGAGGCCCAGAGAAGTGAAGTGACTTACCCAAAGTCACACAGCTGACAAGTGGTGGAGCCAGGATTTGTACCCTCGACCTCTGACTTCATAGCCCGGGCTCTTTCCACTGAGCCACGCTGCTTCTCTAATGCACTTATACCTATATGCACTTATACCTATTACCATAACTGCCTAGCTCCTTTTCCTTCTTCCTCTTTTCTGTAAATCTTTGCTACCTTTCATGGTAAGGCAGGGCCTCTGTTTACTGACTCTATTGTACTCTCCCAAGTGCTCAGTACAGTGATCTGCACTCAGCCAGGACTTTATCAATTCTTCCTTCTGAGTTGAAGGGAGTGACTTTAGAGAGCAGGCCTGAGACCTCCTCTTGAGAAGTGGTGTCACCTAATGGATAGAGCTTGGGCATGCAAGTCAGAAGGACCTGGGTTCTAGTTCTGACTCCACTACTTGCCTGCTGTTTGGCCTTGGGTAAGCCACTTAACTTCTCTGTGCCTCAGTTCCCTCATCTGTAAAATGAGGATTAAGACCTGAAAATCTTGTATCTACCCCAACATTTAGATGAGTGTTTTACACAAACTAAGCACTTATCAAATACCACACATATATACACACACAAAAAGACCCAGTTGGGAAGCAGAAGGTAGCTGTGAGGAGGTGATGAGGAGACTTTGGTTTCTGTTACCAGTGGTCCAGGGGGCCAGTGGGCATCTGACATGCTACTTGAAGACTAATAGCAGCCAGATATCTGCACTGAACCTGCAACAGTCGAGGGTGGATGATCTGGTCATATCTGGAACTGCTCAATAAGAAACTTCCTTTCAATATTCTCGCACAGCAGTTGCGACACAACAATCTCTCCAAAAAAAGTATTCCCTCATATTATCATCAAAAGGAGGAATTTCCTATTACGGCAGAGCATCATCTCAAGGAATGAAGAACTTGCATATCTTGCAGGACTTCTGATGGGCTGGGAACTAAGGGGTGGAATTTGGGAAGCATTTGGGAGTTGAGATTGCTCAAGTGTGTGCTGCAAAGGTGTGTGTCTACTCGATTAAACTGGCTTGGCACACCCTGGCAGGCAGTGCACAGAAATAAAGATTTGCCATGAACCATGATGATCACGTGGCATCCCTTGAGTCATGGTTACCCAGTGGGACAGTCCTGTTACCCAAGCGGGGCAGTGGAAACAATTTCAACTTTACCAATGAAATAGTTGGCTGAGGGATCGGGAATTAAGGTGAGAGTGTCAGGGTTTCACAAGAGTGTTAAAGTTCTTAAAAGTTGGTGGGAGTCGTGGACTTGGGAATCAATGAGGGAAGACAAGATGAGAAGAGTTTTCAAGTGACAGGAACAGCTGAGTTCCAGCAGGATGGCGTGCATTGGTAGTGACAGAAGGCCGCTTGGTGTATCTTGAGCCTGGGAGTCAGAAGGACATGGGTTCTAATCCTGGCTCCACATCATGTCTGCTGTGGGACCTTGGGCAAGCCACTTCAATGAGCCTCAGTTACCTCATCTGTAAAAGGGGGATTAAGAGTGAGAGGCCCATGAGGGACAGAGACTATGTCCAACCTGATTGACTTGTATCTATTTCAGTATTTAGAACAGTACTTGGCACATAGTAAGCACTTAAGTCCTTTAGACTGTAAGCTCACTGTGGGCTGGGAAGGTGTCTGTTGTTATTGTACTCTCCCAAGCACTCAGAATAGTGCTCTGCATGCAGTAAGTGCTCGATAAATTCGATTGAATTAATGAATGAACTAGTACCATAATTATTATTATTGTGTTTGTCACAGGAGTTCAGAAGCCGGACAAATGGACCGTGGTGGTGACTCAGTGCTCTCGGGGTTGGAGGCGCAGAAGTGAGGGATGAAAGGCAAGGGAGTTGAGACAGGTGGAGAGGGTATCCACCAAAGGATGCGAGGATTTGCCAAGAGATCAGAAAAGTTGATAGCCTGGGAATCAGAGGATGGAGGTTGTATCAACTAATCAATTATTTATTGAGCACTTACTGTGTGCAGAGCACTATATTAAGCCCTTGGGAGAGTACAATATAACAGAGCTGGTAGACAAGGTCCCTGCCCACCAAGACAAGTAATGTGGCCTAGTGGAAAGAGGACCAGTCTGGGAATCAGAGGACCTGGGTTCTAATATCAGCTCCACCACTTGGCTCTTGTGAAACCTTGGGCAAGTCACTTAACTTCCCTGGGCCTCAGTTACCTCATCTGTAAAATGGAGATTAAGACTGTGAGCACCATGTGAGACAGGAACTGTGTCCAACCCGAATTACTTGTACCCACCCAGCGTTTAGTACTATGCCTGGCACATAATAAGCACTTAACAAATACCATTAAAGAAAAGAGCTTACACATTCCAGAGTATAGTATAGTACGTGGAAGAGGAGGTGTGGGTGAGGGCAGCTAGCAGTCACATAATGATGTCAGATTTGGTGAGGTCAGAGATCACGCATTGCTTAGTCAATTGTATTTGAGTGCTTAATGTGTGCAGAACAACGTGATTTGGTGTGCGTTTTCTTGCCTCTCCCATCGACAATCTCTCGCTTTAGTAGCATTCCTGCACTTATGCTATGTACTCTTACTTATTCTAACATCTGTTTCCCTTGCTAGATTTTAAACTCCTTGAGGGCAGGGGTCATAGCTACTGGTTCTATTGTACTCTTCCCAATGCTTAGTATGGTGCTCTACACACAGGTGCCCAATACATAGAATTGATTGTGGGGAAGGAAGAGAAATGAAAGGAAGCAGAGAGCTGGCATATCAAGTAGATCATCAGCGTAGATGTTGAAATCAACAAGGATCAACATAGGCAGCGGGAGCGTGAATAAGAAGTTTAGGAGGGAAAAAATATATTATAATAGTAAGAAATGCAGAGGTGAGGCCAGTAGGGTGGCTATGCTGTGACCCCTGCTGCTGTGGCGGTTTGTTCTCCTCCCTCCAGCATAGTTAGTGCTCTACAAGTACTATAATTATTATTATTATTATTATCCTGGCCCATAGGGGAGCCTACTTTTTCCTGCCAGAAATCTTTAGGGTGAAAGGATGGAACTATTTAAACTGAGAAGCTGCATGGTGTAGCGATAGAGCACAGCCTGGGAGTCAGAAGTTCGTGGGCTCTAATCCTAGCTCTACCACTTGTCTGCTGTGTGACTTTGGTAAATCACTTCACTTCTCTGTGCCTCAGCTACCTCATTTGTAAAATGGGAATAAAAACTGTGAGCCCCATGTGGGACAGGGACTATGTCCAATTCTATTTGCTTGTATCCAACCCAGTGCTTAGTAGAGTGCCTAGCACATAGTAACTGCTTAACAAATAGCATCATCATCATCAAGTGGAACATCTTGTCACATCATTCGGGTTCCATCAGACATGCCTAGACTTCACTGACACTGTCCTCTCTTGGTTCTCCTCCTCTCTCTCTATCCACTCATTCTGTCTCATGGGCTTCTCCTCCAAGAGGCCTTCCCTGATTAAGTTCTCCTTTCCTCTTTTCTCTCTCCCTGACTTGCTCCCTTTATTCACCAGCCCCAGAGCACTTATGTACGTATCCATAATTAATTCATTTATATTGATATTTGTGTCTCTCCCCCTCTAGGCTGTAAGCTCGTGAGCAGGGAATATGTCTGTTACATTGTGTTCTACTCTCCTCAGCACTTACAGTAAGTGCTCAATAATTAAGATCCATCATTTGTCAGAAGTTTCAATCATTAAGGGGAGAGAACTGCCTTCGTTGGTATTGAAATTGGACAGAGGAGAGTTCAAAGACCCAGCATTTTGGGTGACCAAATCTTAACTCCAGCTTGGAGAAAGTCCAATGTCATTTGGTTCCATGGTTAAGGGTGCCAATTTTGTGTCTGTCTGAACCTCTGAACACCCTACCCTTGCAAAACCTTTGTGGGCAGGGAGCATGCCAACCGACTCGGTGTAGTGTACTCATTGAAAGTCTTAATACACTGTTATACTCACAGAAAGTGCTCAATATATACCACTGACTCATTATTTTTTTGCACTTTTAGAGTCCCCATGTGCGCTCTCTGGAGCACCGTGGGTTTTCCAAAACAGGGTAAAAGCATAATTTATAGATGAAGCTCCTGTCCTTAAGGGACGAAACCTCAGAAAAGAGATTTTAATGAACCCCCAAATATTTCTTATAACTAGGTCTTTCTTTTGGGAAACCCATTAGTCATTCTGAAATCCCAGAAGGAAAAAAAAAGAGTTTGGTCAGCAGCATGTTTCTGGTTGTTATGTTAATTCATGATGGCTTAGGGGGAAAGGGTGGATGAGGTCACCCAAAATGGCTAGGTTGCAAACTGAGTCTGGCCCATTCTCTCATTTGCAAAATGGACTTGCATGGGCTTGTCTTTGGGGGAAAAAACCCCAGCACACACAGAACCTGCCATCTCTGAGAAGTCCCAAATTACAGAAGGAGTCTTTCTTTAATTTTCCATTTGGCCCTCCTGTTGGCTTAGATCTTGGCAAGTCTGTTTGCTGCATAGACAATTAAGCAGATGGACCTCCAAATACCTTGAGAGACCAAACCATTGGCATTGTTTCCTCCAAGAAATAGAGCTAGGCTGTCCACTCCAAAATCCTTACTGAGGATGGGTTGATTCATGCCAGATGAGCACCTTTCTGAACTCTTGCAATAACTGAAGCAGAACTAGGATTGAACTTCTTTTGTTTAGGCCAAGAGAATAAGCAAGGTGGGTGGAACCTTTGTTAAAGATTGAGGGAGCTCTTTTTCCAATCCTAACTGTTATTTAACATCTCTCTGCCCTGCCTCTCTCTGTGAAGTTTGGAAAGAATGTAAATCTATCAAATCTTCAGTACACAGAACGTTGGGATCTAGGCTCCAGGGGGCTTTAGTATGTTTACAAAGCTTTGGTGGTGAGACTTTGGTGGTGAGACTTGTGAGACTTGTAAGTGACGCCACTGCCTTGAGCGGTTTTCCCTTGCCACACGAATCAAACAGAGGATAAAACTGCCAGCAAAAGCTGCTGTATCGTACTCGCCCAAGTGCTTAGTACAGTGCTCTGCATATCGTAAACGCCCAATAAATGCCATTATTGGCCAGTGATGAGGCCTGAGAACTGAACTCTAAAGTTCTTATCAATAATGGTAATAACTAAGGTATTTTGTGAAGCACATCAAGTGCCATTTTAGTGCTAGGGTAGATACAAGTTCAACAGGTGCTACACAATCCCTGTCCCAAGTGGGGTTCATAGTTTATGGTATTGAATCCCCATTTTAGACATGATGAAACAGAAGTTCAAAGAAGTGAAGTGACTTGCTCCAAGTCACACAGCAGGCAAGTTCTAAGTGCTGGAAAGATATACGTTCATCAGGTCATACACAGTCCCTGTCCCAAATCGGATTCATAGTTTGCAGTATTGAATCTCTGTTTCAGAGATGAGGAAAGTGAAGCGCAAAGAAATGAAATGACTTGGTCAAGGTCACAACATCGCCGAGATCCACCCTTTCCTCTCCATCCAAACCGCTACCTTGCTGGTTCAATCTCTCGTCCTATCCCGACTGGATTATTGCATCAGCCTCCTCTCTGATCTCCCATCCTCCTGTCTCTCCCCACTTCAGCCTATACTTCACTCTGCTGCCCGGATTATCTTTGTACAGAAAGGCTCTGGGCAGGTCACTCCCCTCCTCAAAAATCTCCAGGGGTTGCCTGTCAACCTACGCATCAAGCAAAAACTCACTCTCAGCTTCAAGGCTCTCCATCACCTCGCTCCCTCTTACCTCACCTCCCTTCTCTCCTTCTACCGTCCAGCTGCACCTCCTGCTCCTCTGCCACACACCTCCTCACTGTGCCTCATTCTTGCCTGTCCTGCCATCGACCCCTGGCCTGGAATGCCCTCCCTCTACACATCCGCCAAACTAACTCTCTTCCTCCCTTCAAAGCCCTACTTAGAGCTCTCTTCCTCCTGGAGGCCTTCCCAGACTGAGCCCCCTTTTTCCTATCCTCCTGCCCTACCCCCTTCCCTTCCCCACAGCACTTATATATATATTTGTACGTATTTATTACTTTATCTGTTTTACTTGTACATATTTACTACTCTATTTTTTATCAATGATGCACATATAGCTATAATTCTATTTATTCAGACAGTTTTGACACCTGTCTACTTTTTTGTTGTCTGTCTCCCCCTTCTAGACTGTGAACCTGTTGTTGGGCAGGGATCGTCTCTATATGTTGCCGACTTGTACTTCCCAAGCACTTAGTACAGTGCTCTGCACACAGTAAGCACTCAATAAATATGACTGAATGAATGAAAGACCACACAGCCGGCAGGGTCAGGATTAGAACCAAGTCCTCTGACTTAAAGGTAACAGATTCCAAAATGTGATTCAGCAGTGGGGGAAGTACCGTTCTCACTGAATGGAGGCTTGCCAGAGATCCGGACACCGAGCGGCCAAGCTGGAAAACAGAGCCAGGTTCTGAACAGAACAAATGAAGCAGCACCTTAAGAAAACACAAGGTGGAGGATTATCAGTTGGGTGAAGGGAATCTCACATTAGTATCATTTTTCACATAGGAAAGAAAACTGTAGTGAAACATTTCCAGCTCAACAGACTATAAGCATCATCAAAGGTGGTTCAGAAGTGGTTGCGTACAAACTATTGTGTTTTTGAGTCCCATATATGTTTATGCATGTTTTTCTGGAGCCAGTCCACTGCTAGGGATCAACTTTAAAGCACTCAATCTCTTTGCCCTCTTCTATCTTTCCTCCCTGATTTCCTACTACAAACCAGCAGCACACTTCAGTCCTCTAATGCCAATCTACTCAATATACCTCGATCTCCTCTCTCTCTCCTCCAACCTTTCATCAGTTTCCTGTCTCTAGGCTGGAACATGCTTCCTCTTCATATCTGACAGACAATCACTCTCCGCACCTTCAAGCCTTATTAAAAGCATATCTCCTCCAAGAGGCCTTCGCCAACTAAGCATTCATTTCTTCTTTTCTCACCCTCATCTGCGTCACCCTTGCGCTTGGATTTTCACCTTTTGTTCACTGACCCCTAGCCCCACAGAATTTACATACATATCCGTAATTCATTTTTTATATTAATGTCTGTCTCCTTCTCTAGCTTGTAAGCGCACTGTGGGAAGGGAGCATATCTACCAACTCTATTTTATTCTGCTCTCCCAAGCACTTTGTACAATAGCCTGTAAACAGTAAGAACTAAGGAAATGTCATTGATTTAATGTAGGCTGTACACTTTAGGTAACTAAAGGAGGTAAAAGTAGAAAATAGAATGAAGAAGAAAGGCAAGGTTTTTGACAGGTGGACAGATCATGACAATAGTGATCAAGTTCCATACCAAGTTGAAGGTCCACAAAGCTGTAGACTAATTTTCTATACGGCTGCAAACCATACACTACAGAAAACTGGTGGTAGTAGTAGTAAAAAGAATAACAAATGAGAATTCCATACCTGTTCTCCCTCCTACTTAGACTGGAAGCCCCATGTGAGACTATTTGGTATCTACCCCAATGCTCAGTTCAGTGCTTAGCGCATACTAAGAGATTAACAGGTATTTATTTATTTAAGTATATTGATGTTTGTCTCCCCCTCTAGAATGTGAGCTCATTATGGGCAGGGACTGTATCTGTTGTTGTACTCTCCTAGGTGCTTAGTGCAGTGCTTTGCACACAGTAAGCACTTAATAAATGCAATTGAATGAATGAAATATCATCATTAATAATAATAAAGTATTCAGTGCCTATTGGGGGCAGTGCCCTGTTTTAAGTGCTTGGTAAAATACAATAGAAGCATGAAGCAAGTTTGCTGCCCACAAGGAATTTACACTCTAATTGGGGAGACAGGCAGGAAAACATATAAAAGTGGGGTAATCGGACCTAATGGACTTTGCAATCGATATGTGCTTAAGTATGACAGAGGAAACACTTTAATGTAGCCTCAAGCCCAGTTCCTTTTCCTCCCAGACTAAGCCCCCCTTTTTCTCCACTCCTCCTCCTCTCTCCATCACCCTGACTCCCTCCCTCTGCTCTACCCCCCTCCCTACCACACCTGTGTATATATGTATGTATTTATTATTCTATTTATTTTATTAATAATGTGTATATATATATAATTCTATTTATTTATATTGATGTTTTTGATGTCTGTTTACTTGTTTTGATGTCTGTCTCCCCCCTTCTAGACTGTGAGCCCATTGGGTAGGGATTGTCTTTGTTGCTGAATTGTACTTTCCAAGCACTTAGTACAGTGCTCTGCACACAGTAAATGGTCAATAAATATGATTGAATGAATGAATGGACAAAAATTCATCTATGAAAGGCAGACTGGTCTGGCCCATTCCTAACCAAACAGCTCTTTGTGAGGAGAAGTTCTTAGGGGATTGTTTTCCTTTGGGTGGAATTTTACCTCTTTAAACGCCCTCGGTGAGAAGTAAGCAGAGCTGGGTGAGTTGCTTCTCCTTTCTGTGAGTCTCTCCCCCTACTTTGCTTCTTCAGGGGCCACAGTTTTTCCTTCTTTTTCATCTTGTATTTTATTACTGCCATCAATCACCCCACCTTCCTCGGGAGGAGATAGATAGGCTTTGTTACTTGTTTGTCAGGAAGACTTGTGTTCAGTACAGAGCCATCGACCTGGTTGGAGGCAGATGCAGGGCCAAACTATTAATATTGGCCTGTTAAACTGTGCTGAATTCAGTCCTGGGAGCAGCAGAGGGACTTTTAATTTATGGTACCACTGAGATCTCATTGATTTTCTTGAGTAATAACTGCCTCCCCTTTTTGCAGAACCTTTCCAGGGAAGTTGTGAGTTCCCCCTGTATGTGGTCACCTCTGGGATTTCAAAAGTGGAGACCTGATTTGGGGAGAAAAGTAATTAAATTAAAAGAGTTGGGATTATTCAGCTACTGTTAATAGTCTGTGAGCCCCATGTGGGACAGCGACTGTGTCCAATCTGATTATCTTGTATCTATCCCAGCACTTAGTACTGTGCCTGGCACATGTTAAGACCTTAACAAATACCATTATTAATATTATTATAATTATCATTATCATTATTTAAATAAATGGGTCAGCCTTCCTAGAGTCCTGGAAAGAAAGCCTTGAGATTGGAGGGAGAAGAGTGCCAAGAGCCATGAAAAGCAGGATCTAACAGAAGTTGGAGGCTGTCAATGCTGATGATCCAAGCAGGTTCTGGAGGAGGAGTTGTTGTAGTAGTAGTAGCAGCAGGGATGATATTTATTGAACTCCTCTTTGGAAAGGAACAGCAGAAGCATAGACATTTCCCTCTAGTCTGTAAGCTCCTTATGGGTAGAAATCATGTCTACCAACTCTGTTGTTCTTTAATTTTCCAAGAGCTTCGTTTGGTGCTCTGCATGCAATGATTTTTTTTATGGCATTTGTTAAGTGCCTGTATGTTTCAAGCACTGTTCTAAGCTCTGGGTTAGATTAAGCTATTCAGGTTGGATGCAGTCCCTGTCCCTTGTGAGGCTCACAGTCTAAATTGGAGGGAGGAGAATTTAATCCTCATTTTACAGCTGAGGTAACCGAGGCACAGACAAGTTAAGTGACTTGTCCAAGTCCACGCAGAAAGCACTTGGCAGAGCCAAGATCAAAACCCAGGTCCTCTGACTCTTAGGCCCGTGTTCTTCCCTCTAGATCATACTGCTGCTCACTAGGCTGTGTCTTCCCTGTCTACATGGAGTTCATCATCTGATGGATAAGAAAGACATTAAAATTTACAAATAGAGGGAGAGGAGGGAGAGCAACATAGGGAGTGGAATGCATAAAAGGGGAAGAAGTATCAGAACAAATAACTGAATGTACAAATGAATTCATTCATTCAATCATATTTATTGAGCACTTACTGCGTGCAGAGCACTGTACTGAAGTCTTGGAGAGTACAATACAACAATAAACAGACACATTCCCTGCCCACATATATTCACCAGTGCTGAGGATGAGTATAAATAAACAGAAAACTACAGGAGGTGGCAGAGGACTTGATAGAACTTGGGGTGTTGGGAGATAACTAGACAAGGCTTGTTGGAGGAGGTGGGGTTTTAAAAGGGTTTTGTAGCTTGGTATGGTTGGGTGGCATGAGGGTTAGGGTTAGAAGAGGCAGTAAGAGTAAGGGACATGGATGGAAGAATCAAGAATTGGGAGATGTTAAAAGATGTTCTCAGGAGTAGTGAAAAGCTTGAGCCTGGGAGCCAATGGTAAGAAGATTTCCTTTCATGAGGAGATACAAGAGCAGCCATTAAGCGTGCTGAAAAGTGGAGAGACATTTGAAATAAGGCAGGAAAAGGCTGGAGACAGCATTGACAGATTTAAAGCACTCACTCAGTTCGCCCTCTCATTCATTCATTCATTCATTCATTCGTATTTATTGAGCGCTTACTCTGTGCAGAGCACTGTACTAAGCACTTGGGAAGTACAAGTTTGCGACATATAGAGATGGTCGCTACCCAAAAGTGGGCTCACAGTCTAAAAGGGGGAGACAGACTCCTACCTCACCTCTCTGATCTCCTAATATACACCAACCTACGCGCTTTGCTCCTCTAGTGCCAGCTTAGTAACTGTACCCCGATCTCATCCATCTCATCACCGACCCCTTCCCCACACCCTCCCCCTAGCCTGGAACTCCCTCCCTCTCCATATGCAACAGACCACCACTCTCCCCAACTTTAAAGCCTAAATAAGGTCTCACATCTCCTCCAGGACGCCTTCCCCAATTAAGTCCTCTTTTCTCCAGTTCACTCTCCTTTCTGTGTCATTTATGCACTTGCATCTGTGACCTTTGAGCATTTGATATTCGCCCCAATCTCAGCCCCACAGTAATAGATTGTATATACAATAAATGATATACTGTTGCTATCTCACCTACCACCAAGGTCCCCATTCCCAGCATACTCTATGTGTGCTGGACTCAGGATAACAACTACTGGTGTGGATCCTTGGATTCTTCCATCCCAACCCAAACTTTCAGCCTATTTCACATATTTGTGTTGTCTTTTCATGTTTCTCACTCTTGATGCATCTCTCTCCAGTCTCTCCTCCCTACTTACAATCTTAGATTGTGAACCCTCCCAAGGGACAGTGGCCATGTCTAATTCCCTCCTGGGTATTCTCAGCCAGTGCTTAGCACAGTGCTGTGCTCACAGAATGCATTTAATAAACTACTCGTTCAATCTTATTTATTGAGCACTTCTTTGCAGAGTACTGTATTTAGCGCTTGGGCGAGAACAATACAACAATAAACAGACACATTCCCTGCCCACAAAGAGCTATTGCTACTACTTAACAAATATCATTATTGCTATTATTATTATTACTTGATAATAAGTTGGTAGAATGAGATTAGACTTGACAAGTTTGTTAAAGACTGATTAGACTTGACAACTCCTACACAGTATCACAGTACCATCACCTAGTTCTGCTGCTCAAAGATCCCACTGTTCCATAATGTAAGGGTGGCTAGGAAGGTAGAAAACTCAATTAGAAAGGCTAACATGTACTTGGGAGAGTCAAAGATGGAGTATGGTTCCAACAGGCAATAAACAGTATTTTTATGGTATTTTAATGCTTACTGCATGTCAAGCACTGTTCTAATCACTAGGGCAAATACATTGGGCTCACAGTCTAAAGGGGTGGGAGAAAAGGTATTGAATCCCCATTTTTCAAATGAAGAAACTGAGGCACAGAGAAGTGAAGTGACTTGCCCAAGGTCACACGGCAGGCAAGTGACAGAGCTAGGGTTAGAACCCAGATTCTCTGACTCCCAGGCTTGGGCTCTATCCATTAGGCCACTCTATCTATTAAGCACTTATTCTGTGCAAAGCACTTGGGAGAGTACAATACAACAGACTTGGTAACAATAAAAATGATAATAATGATGACATTCATTAAGTGCTTACTGCATGCCTAGCACTGTTCTAAGCTCTGGGGTAGATACAAAGTAATCAGGTTGTCCCACATGGGGCTCACAGTCTTAATCCTCATTTTGCAGATGAGGTAACTGAGGCACAGAGAAGTTGAGTGGCTTGCCCAGGGTCACACAGCAGACAAGTGGCGGAACTGGGATTAGAACCCACGTCCTCTGACTCCCAAGCCCAGGCTCTTTCCACTAAACCACACTGCTTTTCTGGTAGGCACAATCCCTACCCTCAAGGAGCTTTTATTCAAGTCAGAGAGACAGGCATTAAAATAAATTACAGATAGGGGAGCCCCTCTCAGGATTGTACCTGGAGAGTTTCCTGTACTCTATTGTCTCCACTACTGGGAGAGAGAGTCAAGCAGAGGCCTACCCATTCCATTCCTAGCTTGGGCAGTGGCTAGCGAGTGGAAGGCAATCTGCTACAAGTCAAAACTCCTCCATGCTGGGCAGCAGCAGCATGGGAGAGAGTCAAGGGTGGAGCCTCAAGTTTACTGTGCGGAAAGAGGCAATAGTAAACCACTTCCCTATTTTGACCAAGAAAACCCTGTTTTCACTACCAGAATGATTGCAGGTGGAGGTGGGGCGTTCTGGGAGAGATGTGCCCATTGGCATCGCTATGGGTAGGAAACACCTTGACAATTTGAGACGACAAGATGGATAGGGGGAAGTAGCAGATTATAAGGATGTATGCAGAAGTGCTGTGATGCTGGGGGGTGGAGTGAGTTTTAAAGTGCTTAAAGGGTACAGACCTAAGCTTGTGGGTGACAGGAAGACAACCTAAGGGAGACGGATAGGGTGGGGAAATGGGGAATTCAGGGAAGGCTTCCTGGAGCAAGTGGGATTTTACTAGGGCTTTGAGGGTGGGGAGAATGGTGGTCTATCGGATGTGAGAAGGGGTCGGTGTATCAAAATTTAGGCCAAAATGTGCTCTTTATGGCTGTGAGACCTGGATTTACCATAGATGCCACCAACATCACCTCCCTCCCCACTTTTTTTTTAAAAAAGTTAACCACTTACTATGTGCCAGACACTGTACTAATCGCTGGGGCAGGATGCAAGCTAACCAGGTCGGACATGGTCCCTGTCCCCATGTGGGGCTCACAGTCTCAATCCCCATTTTACAAATGAGGAATTTGAAGCACAGAGAAGTTGAGTGACTTGCCCAAGTGTCAGAGCCAGAATTAGAACCCAGGTCCTCCTGACTCCCAGGACCCTGCTCTAACCAGTAGGCCACACTGCTTTCAAAGACTCAGTCTGGCCACCACTGTCAAAGCTACATTCTTCTCACCACACCTTGGCTGGACAGGTTGTGGGAGTTGAATGGGGACACCCAAGCAGCTATTGTACTGTGCATTTGAAATAGAAGAATTGCACTAAAGGCCCACCAAAGGAGAACCTCAGATGACAGGTCAGCCTGGCATGTAGCCATCAGACATAGGGTGATGGTCTAGGAGCAGAAGGTAGCGACACCAAGAGAGAGTGGGTAACAAATGAAACAGTGGATCCAGGAATGATCCTTACTACACTAAGAACCAGCATGGCTTAGTGGATAGAGCACAAGCCTGGTAGTCTGAAGGGCCTGGGTTCTAATCCTGGTTCCGCCACATGTCTGCTATGTGACCTTGGGCAAAGCACTTCACTTCTCTGGGCCTCAGTTACCTCATTTGTAAAATGAGCCCCATTTGGGACGGGGACTGTGTCCAACATGATTAACTTGTATACCTCCAACGCTTGGGACAGTGCTTGGCACATAGTAAGTGCTAAACAAGTACCATAATGCCAGTAATACTCATTATATGTAGAAGAAACCATCATTTCAAATTGTTCTTGTTAGTTACACCTACGTACACACACTGATAAAAATCTCAGCATCAGGAGTGTCATCTTCAAACCCAGAGGACAACTCTACTAAGCTTTGCCAAACCTTTGTCTCAGTCAGGAATCAAACAGGGTAGGATTTCAAAGGGCCTATTCTGGTTCTTTTTTTGGCACAAGAGAGGGAAGGAGTTGGGAAATACCTCTCGAGCGCTAGGAGGGAGTGATCGGGATATTCATTTTTATGATCAACCCCTGCTCCTGGGATCCACTCCAAGTGTAAATGAAGCTCCCTCCATCTAACGCAAGTTCACTTTCTTGATGACAGCTATGATTTTGCATGTTGTCTGCCATGAGATTAGAGGGGAATGAAGAGTGATTTTTCAGGTGTTTAATTGCCATAAACCCCCAATTTCTCGAATAGGAGCTGTAGTCCCTACGAATTCAAGAAAAAAAATCAAAATTCTGTAATTGGACATTTTCTAGTTCTTTGATCTTTTTCATTGCCTTCCCGCTAATTAGCAACTTCCTTTAAGTTGCAAATATGTTTCCCCCATCGTCCCTGGTTCAAAAGCTGCCCTTTGTATGGTAGTTAATGATTAAAAACCCCCAGGCATGCATCCCCAGGGAAGCTTTCCTTCTTTCCTTCAGAGTGCCTTAATGCATCAGCAATCATTAGGAAGGGACAAGGTGGAGTCATTGTTCATTTCTGTGCCAACAAATATCTGAGAACCCAGAGAAAGCCTGGTATGTTTCTTGTGCTGCAGCTGTGCTGTGTTTTAATTTCTACGAGGACATTCGAGTTTTCATAAAGAATCTCCCTGAGCGAGGCCCAGTGGAAAGAGCAAGGATTGGAAAATCAGATGACTTGGGTTCTAATCCTGATTCCACAGTTTACCTGCTGAGAGGACTTGGGGGAGTCACTTAATTTCTCTAAACCCCAGTTTCCTCATCTGTATAATAGGGATACACCATTTGGTCTTCCTTCCCCTTAAACCATGAGCACTATTTGGGGCAGGGCCTGTGTCTGGCTGATCTTGAATCTACCTCAGAGTTTTATGCAGCACATGGTAAGCACTTTACAAATACCACGATTATTATTTTTGTTTTATACTTGGATCTGTCTGCTGTTTCCCCCCGGCTCCTGCAATCCTACAAATCTGCAAAGTCTTTGGTTGCTCCATTTCCTCCTCAAGCACAGTTTGGTTTTCATTTCAGTTCTCTCTCCTCTCCTGTTTGATCAACTGGAAAGCAGCATGGCCTAGTGGGAAGCAGCATCACCCAGTAGAAACTGCTCGAGCCAGGGAAGAGGACCTGGGTTCTAATTCTGACTCTGCCCCTTGCCTGCTCTGTGACCTTGGGCAAATCGCTTAACTTCTCAGTTACCTAACCTGTAAAATGTGGATTAAATCCTACTCCCGCCTACTTAGACTTTGAGTTCCACATGGGACAGGGACTGTGTCCAACCTGATTTTCTTGCTTCTACCCCGGGACTTAGTACAGAGCTTGGCACACAATAACAAACATTACTATTACTGTGTGCAGAGTACTTGGAAAGGACTATGTGTAGAGTGACATGCTGAAAGCTTATTGTGTAACACTACACTGAGCAACTACTGTGTCCAACCTAATTATCTTGCATCTATTCCAGCCTTTGAACAGTGCTTGGCACAAAGTAAGCACTTACCATTAAAAAAAAACCCCAAAAAATAATCCTAGCTACTGGCCCTCAGCCAGGCTGCTTGGCCTTTTCCCTTCCATCTGGGTCCCCCTCAGCCTTGCCTGGAAAGGGGAACTGACCTCTTTCATTCATTCATTCATTCAATAGTATTTACTGAGCGCTAAATATGTACAGAGCACTACACTAATTGCTTAGGAGAGAACAACACAATGATATAACAGACACGTTCCCTGCCCACACAAACTTACAATCTAAAATTCTTTAGAATTGAAGTATCTGGTGCTTCAAATCAGGATAGGCATTCCTTCTCCTCAGAGAGTGTATTCAACATTTTACCCCCAAAACACCATCAATGCACACAGTAAGCACTCAGTAAATATGATGGAATAATTGATGCCAAAGCAGAAGAGAAATATGATTCATTCAATTATATATATTAAGTGCTTCCTGTGTGCAGAGAACTGTACTAGGTGCTTGGGAAAGTACAGTACAACAATAAGCTGTGACATTCCCTGCCAGTCTAGAGAGGGGGAGACAGACATCGATACAAATAAATAAAATTACAGATATATGCTGTAATATGATATATTACTAGTGCTGTGGGGCTGGAAGAGGGGGAGGAGCCAAGGTAGCAAGTCAGGGTGACTTAGAAGGGAATGGGAGATGAGGGAAAGTGGGGCTTAGTCTAGGAAGGCCTCTTGGAGGTGATATGCCTTCAGTAAGGCTTTGAAAGCTTAAAGAGCTTTAATTCTATTTGTTCTGACGATTTTGACACCTGTCTACATGTTTTGTTTTGTTGTCTATCTCCCCCTTCTAGACTGAGCCCGTTGTTGGATAGGGACTGTCTCTGTATGTTGCTGACTTGTACTACCCAAGCCCTTAGTACAGTGCTCTGCACATAGTAAGCGCTCAATAAATACGATTGAATGAATGAATGAAAGAGAGGGAGAGTAATTATCGGATTTGAGGAGGGAGGGTGTTCCAGGCCAGAGGCAGGACAGGGGCGAGGGGTCTGTTGGGAGACAGGTGAGATTGGGGAACAGTGAGAAGGTAAGCACTGGAGGAGCCAGTTATGTGATGTAGGCTGGGTTGTAGAAGGAGAGAAGCGAGGGGAGGTAGGAGGGGGCAAGATGATGGACTGCTTTAAAGCAAATGGTGAGGAGTTTTTGTTAGATAAGGAGGTGGATGGGCAACTACTGAAGGTTTTTTTGGGTTTCTTTTGTGGGGGGGGCGGGTAGGGGCCGGGGAGAGTGATATGTCTTGAACATTTTTTGTAGAAAGATGATCCGGGCAGCAGAGTGAAATATGGACTGGAGTGGGGAGCGACAGGAGGTTGGGAGGTCAGCAAGGTGGCTGATGCAGTAATCTTGGTGTGATAAGGTGAGTGAATGTAATAATAATAATGATGACATTTATTAAGTGCTTACTATGTGCAAAGCACTGTTCTAAGCTCTGGGGAGGTTACTAGGTGATCAGGTTGTCCCACGTGAGGCTCACAGTCTTCATCCCCATTTTATAGAAGAGGCAACTGAGGCACAGAGAAGTTGTGACTTGCCCAAAGTCACACAGCTGACAGTTGGCGGAGCTGGGACTTGAACCCATGACCTCTGACTCCAGAGCCTGGGCTCTTTTCCACTGAGCCATGCTATGTAGTGCATGTGTGTCCACAGGTCAAAGATGAACCTTGGTTTAAAGACCAGTAGCTTTTTAGGAAGGGGAAAAACATTCCTTTCGCTAGCTCTATCATGATTAGAAACACAACCCTTTCTTACAGCTGCAAGTGACTTTGTTTTCAAACCAACTTCAATCGGTCAGTCCCCTGATGGTATTTGTTGACATTTACTTTCTAAAATTAATCTGTGGAGGCCATTCTCTAGGGAAACTGGAATGAAAAGGGGGAAAAGGCTCAGAGCAGACATCTCAGTTGCCATGCACAAAAGCTCCTGTTCTAATTCTGAAAATAGAACCGTCCCCTGCAGAGAGCTACTGGGCTGCTGGCAGATGCTTTGACAGTTGCCAGACATCAAGACAAAAATAAGAGTGAAGAAACAAAAGGTGTATTTCATTTAAAAACCCAAACTAGACCCTTCATGACTCAAACAAGCAAACTGCTGCCAGAGAGATGGAGTTGGAAACAGAAAATTGTGCTGGTGTGAATGCATTGAAGCTATTCAGTTCCTTCTTACCTATGACTGCATGATGGGCTTCTCAACCCCTCCAGAGGCCCTGGATAGGAGGTTTTCCCCCCCGCGGCTTTGGAAACTTAAGGAGGAACAGATTTGCTCAATGTCTATAACAATAGTCTGGTTGTTCACAAGGCTTTCCAAGGACCTTACTGGTGGCTCACATATTCTTTTCTGGCCCCCCACCCCCCCGAAAGTTACATGAAATACAGCAACTTAACCTTCAACATTGAGGAAAGCACAGAACATTTTACCTCCCTCTTGTTCAGATGTCAGTGGTATTTATTGAGCGCTTACTGAATGCAGTCAGGATTCGAACCCAGGTCTTCTGACTCCCAGCCCCATTCTCTTTTCACTAGGCCATGCTGCTTTCCTTCCTATTCTGATGTGATTTATGAATGTTGTCATTCTTTTCCACAACATCAAATGGTTACCTGACCCCGGAGAATTAAAATCAAATCTTCTCCAAGCTAAGCCCTCATTTTCCCTACTCCCTCACACTTGGATTTGTACCCTTTAATCGCCTAACCCTCAGCCCCACAGTACTTCTATATATATCCAAAATATATTTTAATGTCTGTCGCCCCCGTAGACTGTAAACTTCTTGTGGGCAGAGAATGTCTATCAACTGTTATATTGTACTCTCCCAAGTTCTTAGTACAGTGCTCTTCACAAGGTAAGCACCCAATAAATGCCATTGATTGATTGAACATCCCTATGTGTTTGATCATGATGACAGATTCATGGCTTTGGTTCCTCTAGAACCATGTCTGTCTCCCTTTCTCTTTTTTTTCTCTTCCCCACCAGGCTTCCCCCATCATATTAACTGCCCCTTGAGGTGGAATATGCAAAAGATAACTCTGAATCCCTCAAGGACACCACTTTGACACATCTATACAGGGTCTAAGCAGTTTTGTTTCCACCTCAAAGTAAAGATGGGCTCTAATTGGTGCTTACCTCCCCCCTCTCACCCCTCTTCCCCAGTTTCTGGGAAGAGGGCAGTGAGGCCAGGGGTCTCTGTGAGGCTTTGCACATAACAAAGAATAACTTTGTCTTGCTTAGCACATGCAGACTTCCCTGTGCCAGTCTGCAGATTTTTGGTAATGTGGTTTGGAAGCTGGGGCGAAATAGTCTTTCCCAAGAGTTTTCTGTCTGGGGTCAGACCCAGTGGGTATTTGCCATCCACTCTGCTGGATATTCTTTACTTCAGCCTTCTGGATATAAATCAACTGAGTCACAGAGAAGTGAAGTGACTTGCCCATCGTCCCTCAGTAGACAAGTGGGAGAGTTGAGATTAGAACCCAGGTCCTTCTGACTCTCAGGCACATGCTCTGTCCACTAGACCAAACAGCTTCCCAAATGCTTTGAAGTGTAAACTCGTCCTCTAGACTGTTAGTTCATTCTGGGCAGGGAATGTGTCTGTTTATTCTTGTATTGTACTCTCTCAAGCGCTTAGTACAGTATTCTGCACTCAGTAAGTGCTCAATAAATATGACTAAATGAATGAAGGTTTGTGTCACAGGGCCCAATGCAGAGAGTACAGGCCTGGGAGTCGAGACCGGGGTTCTAATCCTACTTGTAATCTTCTACTTGCTACTTCTAATCCTACTTGCTACTTGTCTGCTGTGTGGCCTTGGGCAAGTCAAATCCTCATCTTTAAAATGGGGGTTCAATACTTGCTCTCCTTCCATTCAGCCCCTGCCTAAGACCCTGAGATTCAAGTACAACGAGGATTGTGTCTGGCCTGATTATCTTGTGTCTACTCCAGCCTTTAGCATAGTGTGTGGCACCCTAATTAGTGCCAAATAAATAGTATTATTATGATTGGTAGTAGAAACCATCACTCAATCATATTTATTAAGCATCTACTGTGTGCAGAGCACTGTATTAAGAGCTTGGTAGAGTACAATATGTATTGTGCACTTAGTGTGTGCAGAACACTGTACTAAGCGCTGGGATAACAATAAAACAGTTGGAAGACCTTTTGCATACAATGAGCTATCAGTACATACTAAAGTTTACAGCATTTGGGAAGCAGTGTGGGCTAGTGGATAGACCACAGGCCTGTGAGTCAGAAAGTCATGGGTTCTAATCCCAACTCTCGCACTTGTCTGCTGTGTGACCTTAGGCAAGTCAATTCACTTCTCTGAGCCTCGGTTACCTAACCTATAAAATGGGGATTGAGACTGAGCCCACATGGGACAGGGACTGTGTCCAACCTGATTGCCTGATACATAGTAAGTGCTTAAAAAATACCACAATTATTATTATTAAGCACTGTTCCCTGTCCGACATGGGGCTCACACTCTTATCCTCATTTTACAGATGAGGTAACTAAGGCCCAGAGAAGGAAAGTGACTTGCCAAAAATCACACAGCAGGCATGTGGTGGAGACAGGATCAGATCCAATGTCCTTCTGATCCCCAGGCCACACTGCTGTCTGATTTTGTGCCAGTCAAACGTGGGAGAAGCCATCCAGGCAGCTGTCAAGGCCCTGAGGTTAGAGAAGCGGGGGACACCCCTCCACCCCCAACAGCTCAGACCCACGAACCACCTGGGCAGGACCACCTACTGCCAAAAGTTCTGGCCTCAGGGGGCTTCTTTCTCATCCCCTCGAACATCAGCTACAGGCAGGTCTTTAACTGATTTTTGGTGCCATTTGGGGCAGCTACAGCCTAGGGACTGAGGTCCTTGACAGGATAATAATAACCCCAGACTGAGACCCCTCCTTCCTCTCCCCCTCCCCCCCACCCTATCTCCTTCCCCTCCCCACAGCACCTGTATATATGTTTGTACAGATTTATTACTCTTTTCTACTTGTACATATTTACTATTCTATTTATTTTATTTTGTTAATATGTTTTGTTGTCTGTCTCCCCCTTCTAGACTGTGAGCCCATTGTTAGGTAGGGACCGTCTCTATATGTTGCCAACTTGTACTTCCCAAGCGCTTAGTACGGTGCTCTGCACACAATAAGCACTCAATAAATATGACTGAATGAATAACGGTATTTGTTAAGCACTTGCTACGGTCCAGGCACTGTACTAAGCAATGGTGTGGATAGACACAAATTGGGTTGGACAGTCTCTGTCCCACATGGGACTCACAGTCTTAATCTGCATTTTACAGATGAGGTAACTGAAGCCCAGAGAATAATAATAATAATGGTATTTGAGCGCTTACTATATGCCAAGCACCGTTCTAAGCACTGGGGTAGATACATGGTAATGAGGTCGTCCCCATTTTACAGACAGCTGAGGCACAGAGAAATTAAGTGACTTGCCCAAGGTCACACAGCTGACAGGTAGCGGAACCTGGGTTAGAACCCACATCCTCTGGCGTCCAAGCCCTTGCTCTTTCCAATAAGCCACACTGCTTCTCCTAGTATAGCATTCTGGACACAGTCAGTGCTTAATGTTTAAATGAACGAATGAATGAGTGAGCCTGGAGTAGATAAGGATCAGATACTGGTTGTTGTGGCAAAGACCCCTCCCTCCACCCCCACTCTATGCCCAGCCTTGGCTATTCTGCCAGGGGCCAGTAGCATTGCCCTCTGCATTTTAGGCCAAAGTGACACTCCACTAGAATGTGTGATGCTTCCCAGATATGTTGGAATTCCTCTTTTTCCCACATTCCAAAGTCATTTACTCTGCAAGTGGGCCACCCAGCCCTGGAAGGTGGGCCATCTGCAGGAGGCTATCTTCAAAGCCCACCCTGAAAGGCAAATATTTGCATTCTCATGGAACTTTATCCAAAAAGGAAACCTCTTTTTTCAGGCCTTGCATTTAAAAATCCTTCCTGATTCCACTGGGTATGCAAAATGCTTTGTCTACAGTATTAAACACCCAGACATGCATCCCCTACTGACTACTCACCACATGCATATTTAGTCTTTGGGGACAGTAGAGCAGAGAGCTTCAATGGAAAGAGATGTCTTAGTGCATAAGTGTCCTCCCCTGAGCAGAGCAAGATTGGGGCCTCAGCCACCTGCTTTCCTAAGGGCTGCTTTCCACCTGCCTGGGTGTAAAACAAGGATGAAAATGACCCCTGCAGAAAGAGGTTTCCCCTTATCCCAATCCCTTCTACATTGTCCTGACTTGTTCCCTTTATTCATCCGCCCTCCCAGCCCCACAGCACTTATGTCTGTATCTGTAATTTATTCATTTATACTAATATCTGTTTTCCCCTCTAGTTTGTAAGCTCCTTGTGGTCAGGGAATGTCTGTTTATATTGTACTCACCCAAGTACTTAGTAAAGTGATCAGCACGCTGTAAGCGCTCAATAAGTATGATTGAATGCTCAATAAATATGATTGAATTGAGGTTTGATCAACTGTATCTGCCAGTGAGCAACCCTAGAATTTAGTAACTTCAATCTCCCCATCCTAAGAGTCAGGAGTTGAACTGTTGAATAGACGGGCAGCAAATATGCCAAAACAAGGATGTTTCGCTGATTTGAAACCCAGGCAATTTTGGCTGGTTGGAACAGATTGCACACGGGGACACGGAGTGCTTGACGCTAGCAGTTATATTTTTGAACCCCTGATTTGGAAGTCCTGATTTGGAAGATTTTTGAAGCCCTGATTTGGAAGACAAGAACATCGCTCTCTGTCACACAAGAGTCACATCACCCGCCTCGGCAAGCTGTTTCAGAAGGCGGCTCATCATCCAGTAGAAAAGGCAGCATCCAGAAGCAAGCCCAGGGCTCAATCGGGGCAAATTGTTCTGGTGCTCAGAACATCCAGGGGGTTTGGAGAATTGTCACCGAGGCAAGAAAGACAGGATAGTACCTATCCTGGGAAGCAGACAGCCTCGGGGGTACGGGGCAGAGAGAACAGAGAACAGCTGCTAAAGGGGAAGCTAGTCTGTGTGGAAGGGGGATGAGTGGAGAAATCACCAAAGTGGGAAAAGTGTCCAGCTAAGGAGGATACTTCCAAATCCCCCTTTAAAGCCTGCTGATCAGAGGCTGGGGCTAGTCCTTTGTGGAGGAGAGCTTTTCTAAACAGTGACTTCTGGAGATAAAGTCCTGTAAGCAAAGCACCACTCTGTGACTCTATTTTTGCATAATAAATGGACAGAAAGGGGGAAAGAAATTAGAAGCATTGTTCTTCATATAGTCATTAGCAAAGGAAAAGGCCCTTTGTGTCCATATGAGGTCATTTCCAGTTCAGCCCCAGAGCTTTCATTGAGCAGCTGCTGGGCTGGGGCCTTTACACTGTGGTCATAACCTTCAGAGCGGCAGGCTGGAACCTCCGGATCTTTTTCTTCAGGGCCTTGGAGGCTTTGATGCGGCAGACCCGGGGGCCTGGAGGGGCAGGGACCTGGGCTGGCATCCTGGATCTGGGCCACGCTGACTCACCCCCGGTCCCCCGGGCCTGGAGGGCCAGACTGCTCCTACTGAAGTGGGCCATCTCTCCATCGCTGGACTCGCTGTCCCCGAAGCGATTGGCCGTGCAGTCGCTAGTGTCCTCCTCCTCACTGGTCTCTGTGAGCGTGGAGTGGAAGAGAGAGGCACATTCGGCCGAGTATTCGGACTGGTCTGACTGGCTTCCAGCTGGGGGGCTGCGGTGGGGGCACCCAGAGCGGACCCTCAGGCCGGCCAGACGCAGGGCCCCGGCTCTCCTCCGGGCCGGGAGCAGCCCGCGGCTCCCCAGGAAGTTGGCCGAGGGTGTCCGGGCGGAGATCTCCATGCTGGACTGCCACCTGCGCTGCTTCTTCTTGATGGGGCCCCTGGGGATGCCCGTGCTGGACGCAGCTGTGGTCGGACGGAAGGAGGAGTGGGTTGGGGCTCTGTCGAGCTTCGGCGGGGACAGCAGGGCTGGGGACGGACCGACCGGCCTCCGGTACAAGCTGGATTCCGAGCAGAACCGGGTCGGCCCCTCCCCAGAGAACGTGGGTCTCCTAACCAGTCCCCGGCCCCCGTGGGCTCTGGGGGAAGGATCGTCCTCCAACCTCAGCCCGAGGCCCGCCCAAGAAGTGCCCGGCATTCTCCCTGGCAACAGCCTCTGCACCTTCTCGCTGTTTCTCCTCTTTATCTTCAAAGTCTTTACCTCAGGAAGGACGGGGGCTGGTCTCAGGGAGAGAGACTCCCGCCGCTGGAGAAGCTGGTCCGAAACTAACCCCTCCAGACACCGCCCGGGTCTCCCCCTGCCCACCTCTCTGCGTGCCAGAGTTGCGCCAGCCCCCACGGGGGCCGCGAGAGAGGAGTTGCTGGCGGCCAGCTTGCCAGCGGGGCAGTGCTTGGTGGCCACTGACTCTGTGACCGGCAGGATGGTCGGTTGTTCAAGGTTTGCATGGGACTGTGCTTCCCCCTGCCCTCTTTCTCCGGCTCCACTCCTTTCTGGGGAGCAGAGGACCTGCTTCTGGAGCTTGGGGCCAGACCCAGTTCTCAGCCCAGCCCCTTTGGAGGTGGGAGTGGAGAGCGGCCCCTGGATTGAGCCCCTCGGCCCAGCTCCCCTTGTGCAGTTGCCTTGGCACTGGTTCAGCCGGAGCAGCTTATCGATATAGCCCTCCTCCACCCCCGGCCTGACCCCGAGGAGTCTGGGAGCTGCAGCTTCAGAGGTGGGGGGCCTAAGAGGTGAGAGGCCCCCTGCCAGAGAGAACAGGGGGCTCTGCAGGGCCACAGCGTGCAAGGGGCTGGGGTACAGGTACACATCACTGCCGTTCCTGGACACCAGGTCGCTGCGGTACTTGGGGTCCACTGGCAGGAACTGAACGTCAGCCCCGGGGACGAGCAGGGATGAGGGCCTCAGCTCGGGCGACGATGCCTTCTGCAGTTCCGTAGATAGTGGTCCTGTTCTTCCCAGGTCACCTGGGAATGGGGAATGCCAAAGAGGAAAGCAAGGTTGAGGCCAGGCTCTACAGTGGCTGGCTCCCTGCCCCCAGAAAGCCACCGTTCTCTTACACCACAGCTAGGTTTGGTAGAACCTCTGAACTCCAACTCTGAGGCCCTTCCTGACTGAGCCCTCATTTCCTCTTTTCCCACTCCCTTCTGAGTCACCCTGATTTGCTCGCTTTATTCACTTTGTTCAGTCTCACAGCATTCACTTTATTCCCTTTGTTCAGTCCCACAGCACTTTTACGTCAATATCCATAATTTATTTATATCAATGTCTCTCTCCCGCCTCTAGAATTTAAGCTCATTGAGGGCAGGGAATGTATCTACCATCTCATATTGTACTCTCCCGACTGCTTAGTACAGTGTCCTGTACACAGTAAGCACTCAATAAATATGATTGATTAACAACTCCCTCACTCCCATATCTTTTCGTTTAATTCATACTACCAACCTGCAGCCCTGGATCACTTCCATGGTACGTTTCCTCTGCTCTTTTGTATTTTTTCCCCTACGGTACTTGTTACATGCTTACTCTGTACCAAACATTGTTCTAAGCCCTGGGTTAGGTACAAGTTGAGTAGGTCAGACACTGTCCCTGTCCCTCATGGGGCTCACAGTCTAAGTAGGAGGGAATGCAGATATTGTAGGCAAGGAATGTGTGTGTTATAGTGTACTCTCCCAAGTGCGGAGCACAGTGCTCTGCACACAGTAAGCACTCAATACCTATGATTGATTGATTTTACACTTGAGGAAACTGAGGCATCTGCTTGCCCAGGGTCACACGGCAGGCAAGTGGCAGAACCTGGAGCAGAACCCAGGTCCTCTGACTCCCGGGCCTGAGCTCTTTCCACTTGGCCACGCTGCTTCTCTTGGGCTTGAGTTGTGGAGTGCTCTTGGTGGAAATCCAGACACCAGACTGAATTCGTCCAACTCAAACATCCTCACCCACTTTAACTCTGCCATTTCCTCTGCCCGACAACAGTATTTCTCTATTTCTAATCGACTCCCATGTCCACTGTCCATGACAGCTGTCGCAGATTTCAACTCCCTCCTTAAACTCCATTATTCCTCAGCCTCCCCAATCTCTTACCCCTAATGACCTTGCCAACTATTTTTCAGATGAAATTGAAACCATCAGGGGCAATCTCTCTAGCCCCACTTTCTTCCTGCACCTTTTTCAACTCTCATCTTTCCTAGGAGTACCTCAAAAAGTGCTCTCCCTTCCCCACTTGTAGCTTGGATGCCATTCCTTCCCACCTTCTTAAACACTTGCCACCTCCTTCAACAGCTCCTTCTCCACTGGATTCTTCCTCACTGTTTTCCAACATGCCAATGCATCCCATATCATTAAAAAAAAATCCCTCCCTTAACTCCATAGCTCCCTCCAGTTATCATCCCATCTTCCTCCTACAATTCCTCTATAAACTTTTCAAAAGAATTGTTTATGCGTGCTGCCTCCACTTGATCTCCTTGATCCCTTCCAATCTGGCTTCCTCCCCCTCACTCCAAAAAAACCCAAAAACAAAACAAAACCCAAAAAACAAAACACAACAAAACTGCCCTCCCTAAAGTAACTATTAATTTCCTTCTTGCCAAATCCAATGACCTCCACTCCATCCTGATTCATCTTGCATCTCAGCTGCCTTTGACACTGTGGACCACCCCACTCTCCTGGAAACATTATCTAACCTTGGTTTCACTGACACTATATTCTCCTAGTTAACAATAATAATAATAATGGTATTTGTTAAGTATTTACTATGTGCCTGGATACAAGTAAATCACATTGGACACAGTCCCTGTCCCATATGAGGTTCAGTCTCAATCCCCCTTTTACAGATGAGGCAACTGAGGCACAGAGAAGTGAAAATGACTTGCCCAAGGTCACACAGCACACAAGTGGTAGAGCTGGGATTAGAACCCATGACCTTCCGACTCCCAGGCCAGTGCTCTATCCACTATGCCATTCTGTCCTGTCCTTTTCTCCTGTTTATCTGGCTGTTCCTTCTCAGTCTCTGTTTTCACCTTCTCCTCTGCCTCCCACTGTAGAAGCCCCTCCTTAGTTCTGGATCCCCTTCTATTTTCCAACTATACTTTCTAAGGACAGAGGATTGAACTCATTCAGTTCCTTAGCCTCTCCAGTTCCAACCTCTCTTCTCTGCAGTCTCACATTTCCTACTGCCTTCATAGCATTTCTTCTTAGATATTCCAAAGCTACCTCAAACTTGACATATCCTAAACAGAACTCCTTATCTTCCCACCCAAACTCTGCCTTTCCCCTGACTTTCTCATCACTGTAGACAGCATCACTAGTCTCCCTGTCTCACAAGCCCAAACCTTGGCATTATCCTCGAATCATCGCTTGCATTCAACCCACATTTTCAGTCCATCACCAAATCCTGGTGGTTCCACCTTCACAACTTCTCTAGAATCTTCCCCTTCCTTTCCATCCAAACTGCTACCATGATGGTCTATCAATCAATGGTATTTATTGAGTGCTTACTGGGTGCCGACCACTGCACTAAGCACTGGGAAGAATACAATAAAACAGAGTTGGTAGATGTGTTCCCTGACTACAAGGAGCTTACAGTCTAGAGAGGGAAGCGGACATTAATATAAATTATGAATCTGTACATAACTACTGTGGGGCTGTGGCTGAGTTGAATATCAAGTGCTTAAAGGGTATAGATACAAGTGCAATGGCGACACAAAGGAGAGGAAGTTGGGGAAATGAGAGCCCAGTGGGGAAAGGTTTTGAAGGTGGGGAGAGTGATGATCTGTTGGGTATCGAGGGGGAGGGAGCCAGAGAAAGGATGGGGGCAACGGGTCAGTGACGAGGTAGACGAGATTGAGGTACAGCTTGTAGGTTGGAGCTAGAGAAGCAAAGTGCTTGGGCTGGGCTGTAATAGGAAAACAGCAAGGTACGGTAGAAGGAGACAAGGAGATGGAGTGCTTTAACCCCGATGGCAAAAAAGATCTGGTCTTTTTTGTGGTATATTTGGAAATGTTTACTGTGTGTCGAACACTGTTCTAAGCGCTGGGGTAGATAGAAATTAATTAGGATGGACATAGGCCCTGTCCCACATGGGGGTCACTGTCCGTTTGATGCAGAGGTAAATGGGAGTCCTCTGGAGATTCTTGAAGAGCAGAGAAATATGGTCCACGTACTTATATTCCACCTTGACTACTATATCAGCCTCCTTGCTGACCTCCTTCCTTCCAGCTTCTTCCCTCTCCAGTCCATACTTCACTTTGCTGCCCTGCTTATTTTTCTCAAAAAAAAGTTCAGTCCACATCTCTCCACTCCTCCAAAACCTCCAGTGGTTGCCCATCCTCTCCATATTAAACACAGAAAACTTACCATGGGCTTTAAGATTCTCCATCAGCTGACCCCGCCTGCACACTTAACTCCTCTAACTCCAACCTATTCACTGTTCCCTCGATCTCATCTGTCTTAACAATGTCCCCTCCCTCTTGCCTGGAATTCCCTCCCCTTCATATCTGACAGACTATTACTCTCCCCACCTTCAAAGCCTAACTCACCTCTCCTTCCCCTGTCAAGTCTTTATTTCCCCTATTTGCTCTCTCTTCTACATCACCTATGCGTTTGGGTTTGTACCCCTTAAGCACTTTGATTTTATCCCCAACCCAGCCCCACACCACTTGATATAGAAGCAGCATGGCCTAGTGGATAGAACAAGGGCCTGGGACTCAGAAGGTCATGCGTTCTAATTCCGGCTCCACCACTTGTCTACTGTGTGACTTTGGGCAACTCACTTAACTTCTCTGTGCCTGTTACCTCATCTGTAAAATGGTAAGCCCATCCTCTAGACTGTAAGCCCATTGTAGGGAGGGATTGTCTCTTTATTTCTGTAGTGTACTTTCCAAGCGCTTAGTACAGTGTTCTGCACGCACTAAGAGCTCAATAAATATGATTGAATGAATGGATGACTGTGATCCCCATGTGGGGCAGGGACTGTGTCCAACCAAATTATCTTGTATCTAACCTAGTGCTAAGAACAGTGCCTGGAAAGTAGTAAGCACTTAACAAATACCATAGTAATATTATTATTATTATTGACTCACTTTGATACTCACTCCACCCTCAGTACTTATATACATAGCCTTATATGCTGCCTTTTCCCCTATCAGTTATTTATTTTCATGTCTATCTCCTCTTAGACTGCTAAAGCTCTTTGAGGGCAGGAACCATGGCTACCAAATCTGTTGTATTGTACTCTCTGAAGTGCTTAGTACAGTGTTCTGCACACAGTAAGGGCTCAATCAATACCATTGGCTGATTGATTGCCCACTGTGTGATCTTGGGCAAGTCTCAACTTCTCTCTGCCTCAGTCTCCTCATCTGTCAAATGGGGTTTCAATACCTGCTCTCAATCCTGTTTAGACAGTGAGCCCTGCAGAGGCTAGGGGCTGGGTCTGACCTGATTATCTTGTATCTACACTTAGTTTACTGCATGCTGCATCCTGCCCCCCCTAACCCACACTGGCGGTGATTTTCTCAGAATCACTAGAGTTGCTTCTCAGCCTAGCCTCCACAGGAGGTCTGCTCTGGTCCTGGGGGGGTCACGAAGTTGGGGCTCTATTCAGTTACTCCCCTACCCCACACCCTCCTGCCAAGCACTGGGTTCTTGAAGCCTGTTGAGAAGGGCCAGGCTTCTGGGTGAAGAAGGGCCAGTCCCCATGGCCACCTTGGGAGCCCGAAGGAGAAAGAACGCAGATATTCTTCACTAAACTCCGTGGTTCGGCAGGGCTTTTCCTAGTCCTTGTCCTAGTTGAGAAGCAGTGTGGTGTAGTGGATAGACCATCAGCCTGGGAGTCAGAAGGTCATGGGTTCTAATCCTGGCTCCGACACTTGTCTGTTGTGTGACCTTGGGCAAGTCACTTCACTTCTCTGGGCCTCAGTTACCTCATCTGCACAATGGGGATTGAGACTGTGAGTCCCACATGGGACAGGGCCTGTGTCCAACCTGAGTTGCTTGTATCCACCCAAGTGCTTAGTACAGTGCCTGGCACATAGTAAGGGTTTAGTAAATGCCACAATTATTCTTATTATCATTAACGTATTGTAAGTGCTTAACAAATACCAACAATCACTATTATTAGGCTGGCCCACCGGGTAGTTAACCCCTTTTCATTCGTTCATTCAATTCTATTTATTCTGTGTGCAAAGCACTGTACTAAGCTTCTGCTTTCCCCGCAACAATGTTTATACTTCAATCTTCCCACTGGGCTAGGGCCAGAATGATCCTGCTCTGTTGGTGTAGGCTGAGGTGCCATTTTATTTTGAGTACCTGGGCTGAATTATGTATTTTTCAAACCTGAAGCCAATGTAGTGTTTGAATTACTCTGAACCCCAAGACAAAGAGGTTCATTCTCCACATTGCTAGAGTCTGGATTTTAAGGACTTATCAGATTTCTCCCCATCAGATTCATCTTTAAAAAATTGGGCTTTAAAAAAAAAACCAGTTCTAAAATTGTTCAATTTTTAAACTTTGCATCAGCAGAGTGGACTTGTTTTACTTTGCAAATTTGGGCCAGGTGAACCAGGTCATCTAAGACAGAGGAGCACATTTGGGTGACAAACTTCCCGCATCTCCCCCAAAGTCAATGGAAAGGAGCCAAACGATGGAGAAGTGAGCTAATGGGTTTGGCTGTTGTGATGCTCATACCTATTTCCTGGGGATTTCCCTGCTCCCCGCTCTCTAGATCTGGCATTTCTGTGGATCACTGGCCCCCAAACCAGTCCCTCCAAAAGGGGGTCCCTGTCTTTTCACTAAGGCCAAAGCTCCCAGATCCCCCCTATGATTGCTAGAGGACCAGGTCCAACAGGTGGGTAAAAGCCTCTTTAGCCGAAAGGGAGAGTATTGTCCAGGAAACACTTGCACTGAAGACATTATTGCATGTGAATCCTAAAAATGAAAACAATCCAGAAGAAACCAGGACTGGAAAGTCAAACCGGCTTTTTATCTCGAGCAGTTTTCCTTTGAAACCTCAAAAATCCTCCTTTCCTGCACAGGATGGCCTTTCCTTACAAGCTTCCCATTTAGACCGGATCTCCCCGAGTTGCACCTTCAGGGCTGGAGCCCGTTACCTGTGGAAACGGGTCTGGGCTTGGGCCTGCCCCCAGCCTCCCGGCGGGGATCCAGGCCGGCTCTGCCCCAGCCCCCCTCGGGCACGTAGACCCCCCGCTGCTGGAGGGGGACAGCCTGGACCGTGATTCCGTCGGCGGACTTGGGCCTGTAATCGAGCAGGCCGAGCCTGGCGGCACTGGGGGGCTGCCCGCCGGGCCGCGGGCCGCCGGACCAGGAGGAGATGGACTCGCTGGAGACGGAAGCGCAAGAGGTGGACAAAGAGGCAGAGCCCCCATCGCTCAGGTCGTAGAAGCCTGGAAAGGATGGAGATGAGAAGGGTTCACTTGGAGATCTTGGGATAAGCAGCACCATCTGCACTTCCAGCCACACCTTCCCAACACTACCCCCCCAGTGTCACGCCCTTCCACCAGTCAATCAATCAATCGTATTTTTTGAACACTTTGTATGGAGCACTGAACTAAGAGCTTGGGAGAGTACAACAGTAAAGAGACACATTCCCTGCACGCTATGAGGTTACAGTCTAAAGGGGGAGAAAGACATTTACTATGGTTAGAACAGTGCTTGGCACATAGTAAGCGCTTAACAAATACCATCCTTGTTACTACATAAGTGCTGTGGGGCTGGGGGAAGGGTGAATTAAGGGAACAAATCAGGGAATCACAGACGGGAATGGGAAAAAAGGAAATGAGGGCTTAAGTCAGGGAAGACCTCTTGGAGTTGGAGTTCAGAGGTTCTACCATACCTTGCTCTGGTGTAAGAGAACGGTGACTTTCTGGGTGCAGGGAGCCAGCCACTCTAGAGCCTGGCCTCAACCTTGTTTTTCTCTTTGGTGGTCCCCATTCCCAGGAGACCTGGGAAGAACGGGACCACTATCCGCAGGACTGCAGAAGGCTTAATTGTCTGAGCCCAGGCCTGCGTCCCTGCTGTGCCCCGGGGCTGACATCCAGCTCCTGCTGCTGGACCCCAAGTATTGTAGCGACCTGGGGTTCAGAAGCAGCAGTGTTGTGTACCTGTACCCTAGAAGGGTCCCTCTGCTGAGAGCTGGAATATCAGGGCCTGCTTGGGAGCTATAGGAGCTACAGGCCCTAAAGAGCTGACCTGGAGCTCTGTCATATACCCTCTGACCACCCAAGTGCATGCAGGGTGGCAGATGGGTTAGGAACATCAGTCAATCAATAGTCAAGGAAATACTTGCCCTACAGAAATTATTGCATGTGAATCACAATCTTGTGAAGCAGTGTGGCTTAGTAGATAGAGCACGGGCCTAGAAGTCAATGATCTGGGTTCTAATCCCAGCTCACCCACTTGTCTGCTTTGTGATCATGGATGAGTCGCTTCACTTCTTTGAACCTCAGTTACCTCATCTGTAAAATGGGGATTACAACTGTGAGCCCCATGAAGGACAGGGAGTGTATCCAAACTGATTACCTTGTATCTTACCCCAGTGCGTAAATTAGTGCTTGACACACAACAAGCACTTAACAAATACCTTTTTAAAAAAAATCACATTTATTGAGCACTTACTGTGTGCACAGCACTGTATTAAGTGCTTGGGAGAGAACAGTACAGACTCAGGACCTGATCCGCTGTGGCAGAGAGAGCTCTGCTTGGCTGACTGTTTCCAAGCTAAAAACAATTGTGATATTTGAGATAATCAGGATAATCAGGCAGTGCCCCTGACCCTCATAGGGCTCACAGTCTAAGAGGGAAGGGAATACAGGTGTTTAATAACCATTTTACAGGGAAGGAAACTGAGGCCCAGAAAAGTCAAGTGACTTGACCACGGTCAACCAATCGGTCGATTGTACTTATTGAACACTTACTGTGAGCAGAGCACCTACTAAGCACTTGGGAGAGTATCACATCACAATATGTTCATAGACACATTCCCTGTCCACAAACACACAGTTCAGAGAGGAAGACAGACATTAATGTAAATAAATGAATTATGGATAGATACATAAAGGCTGTGGGGCTGAGGGAGGGATGAATAAAGAGAATAAATCCAAGTGCACAAAGGTCACAAAGAAGGCAAGTGTCCGGTCGGGTTGGGATTAGAACCTCGCTTATAGAGTCCCAGTTTTGAGTTCTCTCCACTAGCCTAACCTGCTTCTGGGACTAAATCCAATCTCTTAAAGGTCAGTGTGCACTTTTCAGTTCTTCAGTTCCAAGGCGACTTTTGCCTTCACTATTGCTAACAAACATTGAGATTCTTCAACCAAAGACCCGGACTGTCCCACTGCCCAGAGATTCAGACTTTTCAAAAAGTTCTAAGAGTATATGCCAAGTATCTCATAGAACTGATAAACTATGATGAGGGCTGGGGAAAGTTTGTTTCTTTAACTGCTTTTAGTACTAGGATGTCCCCCTGACATGTCAAACAACATGACCAAAATGAAAATCCTTATCTTCCCACCCAAACCCTGTCCTGCCCTGACTTCCTCATCACTTTAGACAACAGCACCATGCTCCCTCACTCATGTTCCCCCTTCTAGACTGTAAGCTCATCATGGACAGGGAACATGTCTACCCACTCTCCTAGGCACTTAGTACGGTGATCTGCACCTAGTAAGCACTCAATAAATATGACTGCTTGATTTAACAAAATAGGTTTCTTGCTGATCACATCCTCCGTGCTCCACCTGGTTCTGAGGCAGCATTTCCAATAAATCGTGGCAGGGGACACTGACACTTTCTCTCTCATATCGCTGTCTATATTCTGACCTCGGCAGACAGAGTCCAGGACAAAACCTGGATGGGGGCTCTACCTGAGCTGGGCCTGCTGTCACTGTCCAAGTATTCGCTGGAAGTTTGGCTCACATCCAATTTCAATTCATTTATCTGCTGGTCAAGTTGATCCAAGTGGGATTTCAGGCCAATATCCTGTCGTCTTAGATGCGACTAGGAGGGGGGAGGAAGAAAGTGCAGGTTAGTCAAAATAAGAATGTAGAAACCATTAAAGAGTACTGACAATAGGCAATACGTTTACAATAAAAAAAGATCCATAGGTAGACTACTATCTACTTAATCTACCCAACAGACTCGAGAGATCCATGCTCCTTGATCAAACCAGTCAAATGTTCACCACCTCTTCTTATTTAGGGGTCACAAATAGTACAATCAATCAACCATTTATTGAGGGCTTACTTGGTGCAGAACACTGTACTAAGTGCTTGGGAGAATACGCTATAACAGACACATTCCCTCCCCACAATGAGCTTACTGTCTAGAGGGAGAACAATGAGTTGTACTTTCAATTTTTCTCAACTGCCTTCAGCCTGGTTTCTTTACATTCAGACCAAATTTCCTTGGGGCATGACATCCGAAGAGACTCCTTGCATCTCAGAACGTCACAGCTAGTGCTGTGAAAAGCTGCAGATACAGCATCCTGGAGGTGGATGCAGGAGGCTGACTCAAAAGAGAATGGCAGACATCTGGGTGGTGTCTTCATGAGGGTGCAGAGACACTGTCTCAATTAATCAATGGCACTTACTGAGTGTTTATGCAGAACACTGTACCAAGCAGCTGGAAAAGTACAACAGACTACTTAGACATTATCCCTGCTCTCAAGGAGCTTACAGTCTAGAGAATCACTTCTCTCTCACAGATTCTCCCTTCCAGGAGGTTAAGCATGGGTTGGCCTCATTCATTTATAGGGGTCAACCTTCTTTATCAATAAAACGAGTATTTCAGTTCATTCAGAAGATATGAGGAATTTATTATCATTATTATTATTATTGTCACTATTATTAATAATAATAGCATTTTTAAGCATTTACTATGTGCCAGGCACCATACTAAGCACTGGGGAGGATATAAGCAAAATTGGGTTGGACAGAATCCATGTCCCACATAGGGCTCACAGTCTTAATCCCCATTTTACAGCTGAGGTAACTGAAGCACAGCAAAAGGTCACAGAGCAGACAAGAGGAGGAGCTGGGATTTGAACCCATGTCCTGTGACTTCAAGATCTGTGCTCTTTCCACTAGATCACACTGCTCTTTCAAGAGGGAAAAAATTCCTGGAATGTTTTTAAAATAAAACATTTTTTTTTAATTGTGAAGAGTAGAAAAAGTCTGGAACCTGCCTCAGGTGTGAAATGTCATCAGAAAGAGGCCAAGTGTCTTTTTCATCCCTGGTAGTTAAATACAGGCAGGCACAAAGTGATAATAAGAACGTCCCTCTTCCTGTCATAAAATGCAACTATTAAGGCCATGTGGGGGAAGCAATGGGAGAGTTCCTCATAGATTCCTAAAGGATTTAAATCAGTTGCCATCTCTATTCTTTCTACTTCTATTCTGAGGAAACTACATTAAAGATGGTTCCTACCTCCCGGGTCCCCTCCCCCAGAAAATCAGGTGCCTCTGGCTTTGTGGTGGAATTAATTGCTGAGTGATTAACGTTTCACCAGACCAATTCTTTAGCCTGTGGTTTCTGATTAATGGCAGAGAGGCCACAAATGCCAACAAGGCCCCCAGGTATTCACAGATTATTTATTGCCACCCCAGGACCGGTCTGCACTTTTACAGCACTCTAACTAACCTGCATGATTTACTGTCCTTGCCAGCCTCTCCCATTGTCTGAACTGAGGGTTTTCCAATCTCTGCGCTGTTCATTAACTCCTTCTTTCCGCCCAGTGACCAGGCACCCCACTCCTGAATTAGGGAGACCAATCAGCTATGGTCAGTGGCAGGGGGGATCTGAGGGGGAAAGAGGAGAGGGTAAGAAGAGAAGGAGGAGGAGGAGGTTTATGGTGGGGCAGAAGAGGAGGGTGAGATGGGAAAGATGAGGAGGATGGGGAAGACAAGGAGAAGGATGGGGGAAGGGGAGGAGGATGAAGGGGGAAAGATAAAGGGGATGAGGGGTGGAGACAAGGGGGAGAGAGAAGTGGAGGAGGAGGAGGGAGAGAAAACTGCCCTCCCTCCCACTCCTTCATCCTGCAACGGCAGCAGTTGCTGTGACTTTGCTGGCCCTCACTGGTCTGAAGAGGAATCTGAGTTTCCATTGTGGCCAAAACAGTGTGTTTCCAGGAGCATAAAAAATCTATTTGTTCCAGGCCCCAGCCAAGGCTGAGGCCTCTCCGCTTCTGCCTTAGAGCCCAGAAGTCAGAGCACTCCTGGGTCACCTGGACCAGACTCCTCCCCTCCCTGACCTCCCCATCCCTCCCCTTTCATCTTCCTCCTCTCTTCCCCTTTCCCCTCCACTGCTGCTTTTACTGGGTGGCAGGACTAGGGAAGCTGGCTTCATCTGGGGCCATCCAAACTCCATTCTGCTGTAGGCGCTTTTTTTTCTCCCCCTGTTTTTCCTCTCCCAACCTCCCCCTTCTCCTTTCCGCTCTCCTCTCCCCCTTGTCCTTCAGAGATCTCCACAGAGGCCCTGGAAGCCTGCCCCAAATCTGTCATGACCTGGGCATCCCAGCAGGGAGAGGACAATGGAAGTGACAGGATTCCCAGAACTTCTGGGCTCTGAGGTCCTGAGGATTCAGTCTTTGGGTAGAATGAACTGTATGGTACTTGCTCTATTTGCATCCAAAACTTTACCCACATCGCAGGAGGCAATTATTCTTTCTTGGCTGGAGTGGGGAGGAGAGGGCAGGAGTTTATCTTTCACAAGTTGTGATATGCTTTATTTACACCAGTTGAGGGTTTTACTGGAGTATTAGTTGGAAATTATATATCTGGCCGACTGGACTAGAAAAGCTTTCCTTGTTCAAACTTATCAACTGTAAGTTGGTGCAAATGAGAACCGGGAATGATGCTAGGCAGAGAGGGGCCTGGGAGAAGAGGAAAGGGGGCGCTTAGGGAAGGCCTCCTGGAGGAGATGTGCCTTCAGTAAGATTTTGAGAAGAGGCGGGGAGAGTAATTGTCTGTTGGATTTGAGGAAGGAGGGCATTCCAGGCCAGAGGCAGGATGTGGGCAAAGGGTCGGCGGGGAGATTGGCGAGATGGAGGCACAGGGAGAAGGCACTAAAGGAGCGAAGTGTGCAGGCTGAGTTGTAGAAGGAGAAAAGTGAGGCGAGGTAGGAGGGGGCAAGGTGATGGAGAGCTTTAAAGCAAATGGTGAGGAATTTTGCATTTTCCATCAGGGTCTCCACGGGAAGCCAGGCAGTTCAGTTTGACAGGTGCAGAAGCTAAGATGTCAGAGATCAGTCAAGCAGTAGTATTTACTGAGTGCTTAGTGTGCACAGGGCATTGTATTGAGCAGTTGGGATAGTACAATATAATCAGTGGTATTGAGTACTTACTATTCATTCATTCAATTGTATTTATTGAGTGCTTACTGTGTGCAAAGTACTGTACTAAACGCTTGGGAAGTACAAGTTGGCAACATATAGAGATGATCCCTACCCAACAGCAGGCTATGTTCAGAACACTGTATGAAGAACTTGGGAGAGTGCAATATAAATGAATTGGTAGACCTACTCCCTGCCCTCAGAGAGCTCACAAACTGGCCTAAAATTCCAACGTGAGCCAAGACATCTAAAAAACAACTTTGCTGTTGCAAAGAATTGGATTAATGTTAGTGCTAATCTGGATAAGCCAATTTCATTCTTTACATCCATAATGCTCTTTTTTATGGTATTTATTAAGCACATACCAGGCACTGTACTAAGCTCTGGGAAGGTACAAGGTGATCAGGGTGGACACTGTGACTGTCCAACATAAAGGTCTCAGTCTAAATAGAAAGGAGCAAAGAAATGATGATGATGATAATAATAATAATAACCACTTACTATGTGCCAGGCTCTTTTTTTATGGCATTTGTTAAGCACATACTTACATACTTACTACATGCCAGGCACTGTACAAAGTGCTGGGGTGGATACAAGCAAATCGGGTTGGACACAATCCCAGTCCCACATGGGGCTCACAGTCTCATATCCCCATTTTACAGATGTGGTAATTGAGAACCAGAAAAGTAAAGTGACTTGCCCATGGTCACAAAGTAGACAAGTGGTGGAGCTGGGATTAAAACCCAGGTCCTTCTGAGGCCCATACCCTTGATCTAGCCAGTCACTCGTTCATCAACAGCAGAGGGTTTTCCTGGGATCATGTGGATGAAACTAACATCAACTCTCCACTTGATTTGGATTCAATTTCTGCCGAAGGGCAGGGAACTGTTTCAGTGATTGGGCTTTGTAAATAATTCTGGAACTTGCTACAGTCTGCTAGACTGTAAACTCACTTTGTGCAGGGAATGAACCTGCCAACTCTACGGTAGTCTCCTAAGCACTTAGTACATTGGTTTGTATGTAGTAAGTGCTCAATAAATACCACTGATGATAGGTGCTAGGTGCCAACCACTGCACTACCATGTACTCAATAGTATTTCATTAAATTGTATTTACCTAGCGCTTACCATTTGCAGAGCCCTGTCCTAAGTGCTTGGGAGAGTACAATAACAGACACATTCCTTGCCCATTAGACATAATAACAATAATAATAATAATAGTATTTGTTAAGCACTTACTAAGTGCCAAGCACTGTTCTAAGGGCTCCCTGTCCCACCTAAGACTCATAGTCTAAGTAGGAGGGAGAACAGATATTGTATCTCCCTTTTGCAGATGAGGCAGCTGAGACTCAGAGAAGTGAAGTGACTTGTCCAAGGTCACACGGGCAGGCAAGTGGTGGAGTCATTATTAGAACCCAGATCCACGGACTCTCAGGCCTGTGCTATTTCCATTTAGGCTTCTCCACTGATTCTTCCATTTGCCATTCCTCCCTTTCAGGGTAATTGAATTTGTCTCTGATGACACTTGTTTCTTGTGGCTGCTAGCTTTGTAAACTCCAGAGGGAAATGGTTAAGAGAGCATCTACCTGCCCCGGGTCACTCATTAACTCTGCATTCTCCTGCCCCTGGTTCCCCCAGAAACAGGGAAGGGAGGGGAGGGAAAGGAACAAAAAGGACTCAGGTTAGTTTGAGCTGGGAATGTGGAAAGCAGAGCTAGCTCTACCCTACAGGGGATCCCAAGGAAAGAGATGTGGGCCCCTGGAGATCTGGAAACTTCACGGACAGATGCCCTTTCCCACTCCCCTATGCTAAGTGAGTTTAAGACTCAACTGCAGGGAGGAGAGGAGAGGAGAATAGAGGAAATGGAGGACAGGAGAGAAGAGAGGAGAGGACATAAAGGAAAAGAGAGGAGAGGAGAGGAAAGTTGTAATGCCTGGAATACCAACATCCCTAACTTCCCACCCCAACCTAGAACTATCCTCTAGCATGCTGTGTGACTTTGAGCAAGATCTTCAGTGTCTCTGGGCCTCACTTTCTTCATAAGTCCAGGAACCAAAACCCTGTCCTTCCTCTCTGTGGCCTGGAGAGGACAAATGAGAAGTTGTGTGACCTTGTGGACACAGCACGGTCCTGGGAGTCAAAAGGACCTGGGTTCTCATCCCACCCCCGCCGTATGTCTGCTGTGTGACCGTGGGCAAGTCACTTCACTCCTCTATGCCTCAGTTACCTCATCTGTAAAATGGGGATGAAGATTGTGAGCCCCATGTGGGGCAGGGACTGTGCCCAATCCGATTTGCTTGTATCCACCCCAGTGCTTAGAACAATGCCTGGCACATAGTAAGCACTTAACAAATGCCACTATTATTATTATTACTATAGTTATACCACACACACACGGACAGGAAAAGTAAAGAACAAAAAGATCTGACTGAAGGCAAAAACAGCTTCAGTTCTGGGGTGAAAAGTAGCCTCCCATCAAACTTGCATATGCATTCAGATCCTCTCAGGTAGCCCAGAAGCTTTTATAATGAAATTACAGCTAGGATAAAGCAGGCAAAGGCAAGTCAGGAAAACAGCTCTTTCAAGGTAACATCACAAAGACAGAAAACCCTGCTTAGGGGCTGCTTTGGGTTCAGGACTTCAGCGGCCCCTGCCGATGAAACGTTTTTCTCCAAAAGGCAGGTGGTGTTGCTTAGTTTTTCTGGAGTTGTGGTAATTTGGGGGGCGCGGTGGTGGTGGTGGGGTTCGGCAAGGGGTCAGAAGAGAAAAGAGACAATCAGCAAGGAGGGGATTTGAAACTTGCAGGAAAAGAACCAGCAATTGAGAAAAGAAGCCAGCAGGACCGTGGAGCTGGGAGTCAGAAGGACCTGGGTTCTAACCCCAATTCATTCATTCAGTCATATTTATGGAGCGTTTACTAAGTGCTTGGAAAGTACAATTCAGCAAGAAATAATAATAGTAATGATGGCAATTATTAAGTGCTTACTATGTGCAACGCACTGTTCTAAGCGCTAGGAAGGTTACAAGGTGATCAGGTTGTCCCACGGGGGGTTCATAGTCTTAATCCCCATTTTACAGATGAGGTCACTGAAGCACAGGGAAGTTACACAGCTGACAGTTGGCGCTGTCAGGATTTGAACCCATGACCTCTGACTCTAAAGCCCAGGCTTTTACCACTGAGCCATCCTGCTTCTCCTAAAGAGAGAAAGAGAGACCATCCCTGCCCACACTGGGCCTACAGTCTGGAAGGGGCTCAACCATTCTGCTGTGTGACTTTGGGCAAGTCACTTGGCTTCTGGGGGCCTCAGGTACTGAATCTGTAAAGGGGGGATTCAGGCTGTGAGCCCCATGTGGGACAGGGACTGTGTCCAACCCGATTCGCTTGTATCCACTCCAGTGCTTAGTTCAGTTTCTGACACGTAGCACATAACAAATACCACAATTATTATTATAACAACCAAGGCTACAGAGGCTGCTTCGGTTGGCCCGACAGGGACTGTGTCCAACCCGATTCGCTTGTATCCACTCCGGTGCTTAGTTCAGTTTCTGACACGTAGCACATAACAAATACCACAATTATTATTATAACAACCAAGGCTACAGAGGCTGCTTCGGTTGGCCTCGCAGCCTCGAGGGGGTCAGAAATAGTCAAAGTACTTTTCGGTTTTATTCCCTCCTGCTTGTGAACCCTCTGCTTCCATTATCGAGGATAAGTGATCGATAAGAATTGTGGTGCTCTGAGCTGAGGCCCAAATGTCTCAGCAGCTCCAAATCCTTTGAAGTCTAAAGCCAATTTTCCCTTGGGATATCCTGTTAGAAGAGTCTAGCGCCATTTATGTGAATAGTCTTTCTGTCTTCACGCCAGATTGCTATCTGGTTAGCAGGATGGAGGTAGGAGAAGAACTGAGTATTAACTTGGAGCCACCGGAGTGTGTAATTGGCAGTAATTGAGAGATTAAAGCCTCTTGACTATATTCTTTATGGAATAGTATCAATTCTAAATTTTCCCTGCATGAAACATGTACCCTGCCTGTTAAATACTAGGCTGATGTCACACAGATTCAATTATTCTCCTCTTTTGATCACATAATCCATTCCAAGAACAAAGTCACAAGACAGAAGGCGGCATGTTCCTTCTGGTCTCCACATAAAAAAAAATTAAAAAAATAAAATAAAAATCGTTTGATCTTCCTTTCCAAAAGGCTACTTATAATTAGAGGCTGAGTGCTTACAAGTTTGATTTGTATATTACTTAAGTCAAGTTAATCATCAGCTGTATTTCATACCCCTTCTGACAGGACAATTCGAGTTAGCATCTTAACAATCTAGCTGGCAATGTGAAGGTTTCTGTTCACCCAGGATACGCAGTGTGTGTACTTGGGCTTCTGTAGATGTGGTTTAAAGTCAGGGGTGAGTAATAAGCGAAAGAAAAATCCACAACAAAAGATCCACGCCAAAAGCCATTACATAATGGCCATACCAACGGGCTGTTATGACAACAGTGGCAACCATGGCGAATAAATGGATTTTGCCGTATCTCTTGAGTAGTGTTCATGCTAGTCAAGAGGAGCGTGAGAAGCAGCCTGACTTAGTGGAAAGAGCAAGGGCTTGGGGGTCAGAGGACGTGGTTTCTAATCCCGGCTCCGCCACTTATCAGCTGTGTGACTTTGGGCCAGTCACTTCACTTCTCTGGGCCTCAGTTCCCTCAACTATAGAATGGGGGCATCAAGACTCTGAGCCCCACGTGGGACAACCTAGTTACCTTGCACCTACCCCAGCGCTTAGAACAGTGCTTGGCACACCGTAAGCACTTAATAAATACCATCATTATTATGCACCACGCAGTTCAATCGTATTTAGTGCAGAGCACTGTACTAAGTTTCCAACAGTGACAAGTAATCGGTCAGCAACAGAGGTTAGGATGTTTGAAATGGGAACTGGCTCGATTCTGAGGACCCGTGTTCTAACAGTGCTTGGCACATAGTAAGCGCTTAGCAAATGCTATAGTTACTATTACCCCATCATCTTTCCCAGTGTACCTCGGGGAAAACCTCTTTTTCGATTTTCCTTGTAGGTGAACACCCCTACTCTTTTAAAACAAGGCTGTTGCAATGGGTGAGTTTGGACTCTGCGTTCAGAGGTATCTGAGAAAGCAGGGCCGGGTAGCTATTCACGCAGTGTTTGGCACATAGTAAGCACTTAACAAATACCATCATTAAATTAAATTATTCCCACTGCACTCACTGCTAGCAAGAATGAAGTTTCACGGTCTAATTAGTAGAACCCTTACATTGCTAAAGCCAGCAACATTTAAACTTGAATAAAAAAATATAAACTTGAGTGCACTAGATAAATGCCTTTTAAAATGTCCAGATATACTGAAGAAACATACACAAGTCATTTTTAAGGACTTTTAGGATACCCTTCAGGGAAAAGGGAGGTAAGTTTGGCTAAGATTTTTACAAGGCAGCTGCTATTATTTTCTCTTTTTGAAGATTTCTGTGGGGAGGTGCTGGTAAAAGTAGACTGTTCAGGACTGGCCCAAGGGAAAAAGCTGAACATCAAATGACAGTTACAAGGAGCTAGGGCTTCGGTGCAAGGCTATAGCGCGTCAAAACATACAAAATTTTCAGAGTTTCCCAGTAGAAAAAGAAAGGGAAAGCGGGTTTTATCTTCCACGGGTTGATCACCCAGCTCCCTTTAGGAGAAACAGGTCTCCTGGTCTCCACGAAATAATTGCTGATTATCTTTTGCAAAGAGGAAGCCACTCCAAAATTCTCCTAACTCTTTCCCTACTGAACTCCCAGCATCAAGCTTCGTCTACATTAGGGGGCTGCCACCTTTAAACGTGGCAAACACTGGTTCATCGTCCACCCCAGCTAGCCTCTGGCAAATGCAGAAAGGCATGTTCTGGTCACCCTAATGTGACAGGGGAGTGGGAAGGAACAAACACTGAGCGCAGTCCTGGGGCTAGTTCTCCCTCCTCTGCCCTTCTCTCCCTCTTCTGCCTGGCTCTCTCCATGCCTTGGCCCTCATCCTTGTCCCCTTCGTGGCTCTACTCTGCTCTGCCCCCTTCACCCTCCCGAGCTCGGGTCTGCCCATCTTCTGCCCCATCCAGGGTCTGCCCATCTCCTGCCCCAGCCCTGTTCTGCCCCCTCCCCAGCTCGGGTCTGCCCTTCTCCTAGCCCATCCAGGGTCTGCCCATCTCCTGTCCCAGTCAGGTTCTGCCCATCTCCTGTGCCAACCTGGTTCTGCCCCTGCTCTGCCCCCTCCCACCTCCCCAGCCCGGTTCTGCCCCTGCTCTGTGCCCTCCCCAACTCGTTTCTGCCCACCTCCTGCCCCATCCCAGCTCTACCCCTGCTCTGCCCTCTTCCCAGCCCGGGTCTTCCAATCTCCTGTGCCAGCCCAGCTCTGCCCCTAGTCTGCCTCCTCCCCATCCCAGTTCTTCCCATCTCCTGTGCCAATCCGAGTCTGCCCCTGCTGTGCCGCCTCCCCAGCCCGGCTCTGGCCCTGCTCTGCCTCCTCCCCATCCAGGGTCTGCCCATCTCCTGACCCATCCCGGCTCTGCCCCCTCCCCAGCCTGGGTCTGCCCCTACTCTGCCCCCTCCCCAGCCCGGGTTTGCCAGTCTCCTGTGCCAGCCCCGCTCTGCCCCTGCTCTGCCTCCTCCCCATTCAGGATCCGCCCATCCCCTGTGCCAACTCGGGTCTGTTGTTGTTCTGCCCCCTCCCCATCCAGGATCTGCCCATCTCCTATGCCAACCCGGGCCTGGACCTGCTTTATCCCCTCCCCAGCCTGGTTCTGCACATCTCCTGCCCCGGCCCTGTTCTGCTCCTGCTCTGCCCTCTCCCCAGCCCGGGTCTGCCCCAGCTCTGCCCCCTCCTCTTCCAGGGTCTGCCCATCTCCTGCTCCAGCCCGGCTCTGCCCCTGCTCTGCCCCCTCCCCAGCCCTATTCTGCCCCTGCTCTGCCCCCTCCTCATCCAGGGTCTGCCCATCTGCTGTGCCAGCCCTACTCTGCCCCTTCCCCATCCAGGGTCTGCCCATCCTCTGTGCCAACCCGGCTCTGCCCCTGCTCTGCCCGCTCCCCAGCCCTGTTCTGCCCCCTCCTCTGCCCCCTCCCCGGCCCGGGTTTGCCAATCTCCTGTGCCAGCCTGGCTCTGCCCCTACTCTGCCCCCTCCCCATCCAGGGTCTGCCCATCTCCTGTGCCAACCCGGCCCTGCCCCCTGCTCTGCCCGCTCCCCAGCCCTATTCTGCCCCTGTTCTGCCCCCTCTCCGGCCCGGGTTTGCCCATCTCCCGTGCCAGCCTGGCTCTGCCCCTGCTCTGCCCCCTCCCCATCCAGGGTCTGCCCATCTCCTGTGCCAACCCGGCTCTGCCCCTGCTCTGCCCGCTCCCCAGCCCTATTCTGCCCCTGCTCTGCCCCCTCCCCGGCCCTATTCTGCCCCTGCTCTGCCCCTTCCCTAGCCCGGCTCTGCCCCTCCTCTGCCCCCTCCTCTTCCAGGGTCTGCCCATCTCCTGTGCCAGCCCTATTCTGCCCCTGCTCTGCTCCCTCCTCTTCCAGGGTCTGCCCATCTCCTGCCCCAGCCCGGTTCTGCCCCTACTCTGCCCCCTCCCCATCCAGGGTCTGCCTATCTTCTGTGCCAACCCGGCTCTGCCCCTGCTCTGCCCCCTCCCCAGCCCTATTCTGCCCCTGCTCTGCCCCTTCCCCAGCCCGGGTTTGCCAAACTCCTGTGCCAGCCCGCCTCTGCCCCTGTTCTGCCCCCTCCCCAGCCCTACTCTGCCCCGTCCCCAGCCCTAGTCTGCCCCTACTCTGCCCCCGCCTCATCCAGGGTCTGCCCATCTCCTGTGCCAGCCCTATTCTGTCCCTGCTCTGCCCCCTCCTCATCCAGGGTCTGCCCATCTCCTGCCCCAGCCCTATTCTGCCCCTACTCTGCCCCCTCCCCAGCCCCCTCCCAGCCCTATTCTGCCCCTGCTCTGCCCCCTCCTCATCCAGGGCCTGCCCCTCCCCATCCAGGCCCTGCCCACGTCCGGTGGCCCCCCCTTACCAGCTGCTCCTTGAGGGCGGCGAGGGAGGCTTCCAGGCGGGCCTCGGGGGCCGGGGGCCGCGGCGGGGGTCCTCCGGGGCCCAGAGCCAGGGCGGCGCTGACCAGCTGCTGCTGCCGGGCCCGCAGCTGGACCAGCTCCTGCAGCCCGGCCAGGGCCGCCTGCAGCCTCTCGCCCCCCCGCCACCGCTCCCACCCGCTCCGTGCCCCCATGCCCGCACCCTCCACGGCCCGGTGATGCCCCCCTGGGCGGCCCGCACGCTCCAGGACGGGCCACTGAGCGCGGAGTCCAGCACAGCCCCAAGGCCACCAGCGACCTGGCTGGACCCGCCCCTTCCCCGGGCCCCCGGGCCTAGCCGCGCCTCCTCCAACCCACGCCCCTCCTCCCAGACTTCTTAATACTAACAATTAATGAACTAAGTCATGATGGCATTTATTAAGCGCTTACTCTGTTCTAAGCGCCAATGAGGTTACCAGGCCATCAGAGTAGGGACTGTATAGGTTGCCAATTTGTACTTCCCAAGCGCTTAGTCCGGTGCTCTGCACAGAGTAAGCGCTCAATGAATACGATTGATGATGATCAGGTTGTCCCACGGGGGGCGGGGGGGGCTCACAGTCTTCATGCCCATTTGACAGGTGGGGTAACTGAGGCCCAGAGAAGTGACTTGCCCGAAGTCACACAGCTGGCAAGTGGCAGAGCCGGGATTTGGACCCATGACCGCTGACTCCAAAGCCCGCGCTCTTTCCACTGAGCCACGCTGCTTCTCGTGATTAATAATAATTAATATTATGATGAGCCATAATTAATTACAATTAATTCATTGATATTGATTAGAAATGATTGATTAATAATTAATATTGATAATGATTAATAGTCGATCGATCGTATTTATTGAGCGCTTACTGTGTGTGGGGGGCTCACAGTCTTCATTCCCATTTGACAGGTGGGGTAACTGAGGCCCAGAGAAGTGAAGTGACAGGCCCAGAGAAGTGAAGTGACTTGCCCAAAGTCACACAGCTGGCAAGTGGCAGAGCCGGGATTTGAACCCATGACCGCTGACTCCAAAGCCTGTGCTCTTTCCACTGAGCCACGCTGCTTCTCGTGATTCATAATAATTAATTATTAATAATAATTAATATTATGATTGAGTATAATTAATTGATTATAATTGATTAGTTGGCGTTGATTAAAATGATTGATTAATAATTAATATTAATAATGATTGATAAAATCAATCGATCGATCATATTTATTGAGCGCTTACTGTGTGCGGAGCACTGTACTAAGCACTTGGGAAGTACAAGTTGGCAACACACAGAGACGATCCCTATCCAACAGCGGGCTCACCGTCTAGAAGCCCCCTCCTTCTTCTCCACCTTGTCCCCCTCTCCATTCCCCAATCCCCCCCCCCACCGTCTTACCTCCTTCCCTTCCCCACAGCGCCTGTATATATGTATATATGTGTGTACATATTTATTACTCTATTTATTTTACTTGTACGTATCTATTCTATTTATTTTATTTTGTTAATATGTTTGGTTTTGTTCTCTGTCTCCCCCTTCTAGACTGTGAGCCCACTGTTAGGTAGGGACTGTCTCTATATGTTGCCAACTTGTGCTTCCCAAGTGCTTAGTACAGTGCTCTGCACACAGTAAGCGCTCAATAAATATGATTGATTGATTGATAGAAGGGGGAGACAGAGCAAAACAAAGCATATTAACAAGATAAAATAAATAGAATGGATATGTACATAATGGCATTTATTAAGCTCTTCATTCATTCATTCAATCATATTTATTGAGCGCTTACTGTATGTGGAGCACTGTACTAAGCGCTTGGGAAGTACAAGGTGGCAACACACAGAGACGGTCCCTACCCAACAGTGGGCTCACAGTCTAGAAGGGGGAGACAGAGAACAGAACAAAACATATTAACAAAATAAAATAAATAGAATGGATATGTACATATGGCATTTATTCAGCTCTTCATTCATTCAATCGTATTTATTGAGCGCTTACTGTGTGCAGAGCACTGTACTAAGCGCTTGGGGAGGTTACATGAAGCAGCGTGGCTCAGTGGAAAGACCACGGGCTTTGGAGTCAGAGGTCATGGTTTCAAATCCCGGCTCTGCCAACTGTCAGCTGTGTGACTTTGAGCAAGTCACTTAACATCTCTGGGCCTCAGTTACCTCATCTGTGAAATGGGGATTAAAACTGTGAGCCTCACGTGGGACAACCTGATCACCTTGTAACCTCCCCAGCGCTTAGAACAGTGCTTTGCACATAGTAAGCGCTTAACAAATATCACTATTATTATTATTATTATTATTGTTGTTGTTGTTGTTGTTATTATTACAAGACAATCAGGTTGTTCCACAGGGGCTCACAGTCAGCAAGGCTCAGTGGAAAGAGCCCGGGCTTTGGAGTCAGAGGTCATGGGTTCAAACCCCGGCTCCCTCAATTCATTCAATCGTATTTATTGAGCGCTTACTGTGTGCAGAGCACTGTACCAAGCACTTGGGAAGTACAACTTGGCAACATATAGAGACAGTCCCTACCCAACAGTGGGCTCAATTGTCAGCTGAGTGACTTTGGGCAAGTCACTTAACATCTCTGGGCCTCAGTTACCTCATCTGTAAAATGGGGATTAAAACTGTCAGCTCCACGTGGGACAACCTGATCACCTTGTATCCCCCCCAGCGCTTAGAACAGTGCTTTGCACATAGTAAGTGCTTAATAAATGCCATTATTTAGACTTTACACTTTTAGACTGTGAGCCCACTGTTGGGTAGGGACTGTCTCTATATGTTGCCAACTTGTACTTCCCAAGCGCTTAATACAGTACTCTGCACACAGTAAGCGCTCAATAAATACGATTTATGATGATTATTATTATTAGAAGGGGGAGACAGACAACAAAACAAAACATGTGGACAGGTGTCAAAGTCGTCAGAACAAATAGAATTAAAGCTATATGCACATCATTAACAAAATAAATAGAAGAGTAAATATGTACAAGTAAAATAGAGTACTAAATCTGTACAAATGTATATACAAGTGCTGTGGGGAGGGGAAGGAGGTAGGGATGGGGAGGAGGAGAGGCTTCTGCCCTATTACACTCTTTTCATTCACTTGTTCCTTAAATCCTATTTACTGAGCGCTTACTGTGTGCAGAGCACTGTACGAAGCGCTTGGGAAAGGATACTGCAGCAGAAACCTAGTTAAGGTGGAGAGAGACAGACATCAATACAAAGAAACAGGCATCAGTCTAAATAAGATATATACATAAGTGCTGTGAGAAGGGGCATTCATTCATTCAATCTTATTGAGTGCTTACTGTGTGCAGAGCACTGTATGAAGCGCTTGTGAAAGTACACTGCAGCAATAAGGAGTGACAATTCCTGCCCACAAAGAGCTCACACTCCTGGGATGAGGGTGGAGACAGACATCAATAAAAAGAAGCAGACATCAATATAAATAGATAAAATAACAAATATATGCATAAGAGCTGTGAGTCTTGGCATGCATTCCAGACTGTGAGCTCGTTGTTCGGTAGGGACCGTCTCTATACGTTGCCAACTTGTACTTCCCAAGCGCTTAGTACAGTGCTCTGCATACAGTAAGCGCTCAATAAATGCGGTTGAATGAATGAATGAATTATTTCAGTCGTTTTTATTGAGTGCTTACTGAGTGCAGCACACTGTGTGAATCGCTTGGAAAAGTACAAAACAGCAATAAAGAGTGGCAATCCCTGTCTACATGGAGCTCACAGTCTTGGGAGGGGAGGGGGGTAGACACTCCCTGTCCACAATAAGCTTACAGTCTAGACGGAGGGAGGCCGACATCAATACAAATTACAGAAATGTACATAAGTCCTGTGGGGTTGGGAGGGGAGAAGAGCAAAGGGAGTAAGTCAGGGTGACACAGAAGAGGGTGGAAGAAGAGGAAAGAGGGACTTAGTCTGGGAAGGCCCCTTGGAGGAGATGTGCCTTCAATAAGACTTGGAAGGTCGGGAAAGTAATTGTCTGTCAGATTTGAGGAGGCAGGACGTGGGCCAGAGGTTGGCGGTTGGCAAGATAGAGGAACGGTGAGAGGGTTGGCGCTAATAATAATAATAATAATAATGATGGCATTTATTAAGCGCTTATTATGTGCAAAGCACTGTTCTAAGCGTTGGGAAGATTACAAGGTGATCAGTTTGTCCCACGGCGGGCTCACAGTCTTAATCCCCATTTTACAGATGAGGGAACGGAGGCACAGAGAAGTGAAGTGACTTGCCCAAAGTTACACAGCTGACAACTGGTGGAGCCGGAATTTGAACCCATGAACTCTGACTCCAAAGCCCGGGCTCTTTCCACTGAGCCACGCTGCTTCTCACATTAGAGGAGCGAAGTGTGCGGGCTGGGTTGTAGAAGGAGAGAAGCCAGGGTGGTAGGAGGGGGCAAGGTGGTGGGCCCCTTTAAAGCCAATGGTGAGGAGTCTTTGTTTGATGCGGAGGTGCAAGGGCAATCACTGGAGGTTTTTGAGGAGCGGGGTGACATGTCCCGAACTTTTTTTGTAGGAAAATGATCCAGGCAGCAGAGGGAAGAATGGACTGGAGTAAGGAGAGACAGGACGCTTGGGACGTCAGCAAGGAGGCTGATGCAGTAATCCAGGTGGGTTAGGATGAGTGATTGATAGCAGTTTGGATGGAATAGAAAGGGCAGATTTTAGCAATGTTGGGAAGGTGGGACCGACAGGATTTAGTGTTGGATTGAATATGTGGGTTGAATGAGAGAGAGGAGTCAAGGATAATGTCAAGTTTTGTGAGGCAGGAAGGGTACCATCAATCATTGGTACTGCCTGAGAGCTTATTGCGTGCAGAGCACTGTGTGTACTAAGTGCTTGGGAAAGTAAAATATCAAAGAGTTTTGGTAGGCATGATGCCTTTCTTCAAAAAACTGACCATTTAATGGGGAAGACAGACATGAAACTAAATTACAGAGAGGGAAAGTAACAGAGTGTAAGGATATGTTTGTGAACATGTGCTTTTGTTTAAAATATGAATCCCCAGGAGCTGTAAATCTTGCTTTTTTAACGTTCTTAGGAGTAATAATGTAATATAGTCTTGTCTGCTGTGTGACCTTGGGCAAGTCACTTCATTTCTCTGGGTCTCAGTCACCTCGACTGTAAAATGGGGATTAAGACTGTGAGCGCCATATGGGACGGTGTCCAACCTGATTGGCTTATATCTACCCCAGCGCTTAGTACAGCGTCTGGAACATAGTAAGCACTTAACACATACCATTTAAAAAAAAAATCCAGCCTAGTTCTTGGTTTCCTTTCTGGGTTCATCAAGCATAATAGGTCTCTGGCTATCCATGCCTGCCCCTGTTGTCAGCCTGAGGTCCTTCCGTGGTGGGGAGGAACTAGTAGTGGAGGGCCATGAGGGCCTTACTGGTTCACTTCTGGATGGATGGGCCCAGAGTCCTGCTGGTTGGTGGGACGTGTCCGTGTCAGAGACGGCCCAGGCTGCCCCATCTTCCCTGGGCCTTCCGGAAGCAGGGAAGACTAAGCACTTTTTCCCTCTCTTCCTATTCCCTTCTGCGTTGGATTTTTTAATGGAAAAATGATCACCAGAAGCCAGATGGATAGTGGGTAGGGGCAGGGCTCAGGAGTTGACCAACCAGAAATACCCTTCTTGGCTGTCTGGAAGATGAAGGCAATCAATCACCTTGCCCCCTCCTACCTCACCTCGCTGCTCTCCTACTCCAGCCCGGCCCTCACACTTCACTCCTCTAATGCCAACCTACTTGCTGCATCTAGATATCGTCTATCTGGCCATTCACCCCTTGTTCATGTCCTTCCTCTGGCCCGGCCCTCACACTTCACTCCTCTAATGCCAACCTACTCGCTGCATCTCGATATCATCTATCTGGCCATTCACCCCTTGTCCATGTCCTTCCTCTGGCCTGGAACTCCCTCCCCCTTCATATCGGACAAACCACCACTCTCCCCACCTTCAAAGCCCTCCTAAAATCACAGCTCCTCCAAGAAGCCTTCCCTGACTGACCTCTCATTTCTCTTCATTCATTCATTCAATCGTATTTATTGAGCGCTTACTGTGTGCAGAGCAGTGTACTAAGCGCATGGGAAGTACAAGTTGGCAACATAAAGAGACGGTCCCTACCCAACAACGGGCGCCCCCTTCTACGTCACCCTTGCATTTTGATCTGTACCCCTTAAGCATTTGCTATTTACCCCATCCTCAGCCCCTTCTGCCCATATCTTTATACACTGCCACTCTCCCTACCTGTGATTTATTATGTTTGTCTTCCTGCTAGATTATTAGCTCATTTCCTTGCCCCCTCCTACCTCACCTCACTGCTCTCCTACTTCAACCCAGCCTGCACTCTTTATTACTCTAAAGCCAACCTACTCACTGAAACTCGATCGTATCTATCTTGCTGCCAAATTCTTGCCCATGTCCTGCCTCTGGCCCGGACCGCCCTTCCTCTTTATATCCGACATAACTCTCCCCATGTTCACAGCCCTGATGAAGACACTCCTCCAAGGTGCCCCCCCCCCCGACTAAGCACTCTTTCCCTCTGTTCCTATTTCCTTCTGCATTGAATTTTTTAATGGAAGAATGATCAGCAGAAACCACCCCAGTTTTGGGCAGACCCTGTCTCTGCCCACCTGAATTCAAACATGATATTGGGCTGGGATGGTGAAATGAAGCTTGCTGCTCGGTGAACATTATGAAGTTTCCCAACACAACTTTGCCCAATTTTCATGCTGGGGAGGATGGAGAGAGAACCAAGACCTGACAGGGAGGGAGAGATGGTTCCCAAAGTGAAAAAGCAGAGAAAGAAATGAAGTGAGAGAACTTCTCCCTTGCCTGCACTGAAAGCCAACTTCATGAAGTTAGTTGTTGCATTTACTGCCCGGGGTAATCAGAGGTTATGCAATTGTGCTCTGCTTTGGCTTCATATTTTCAGCCTGATTTTCCTGCATCTACAGGTAGTTTTGCTCGCGTGTGATTTTATTTCCCAATATGGCAGGTTTTCTCAGGGTGGATTTTTGAGCACCTAACAAATGGTGCAACTCGATTGCACCTAAATTCATCTCTCCTAAGGCTTCCCTGAGCCTGAAGATCTTCCATGAACTAGACAGGAGGAGAGAGGAGGACAGCCCAGGGAAGTTGTGGATCCTAGAACTGGAATCCTACACTCAGGGGAAAACTGCCCAGTGAAATAGTACTTAACAATAAATACAATTGACTGACGCCTAAATTGAGCTAGGTATTCGGTTGTGGTAGTATATGGTCATGGAAGTGGGAAGTTCTTCAGAACTGTGAGGATGAAAAGTGGCCATGATATTTTACTTGTCTTTCTAGTGAAGCATGGTGTCTGGCAGATGACGGGAGGAGTAATCTTTAAAATGAATGGTGCTCTCAAAGTTATGTCATCAAGGAAAACTTGAATTCAATATCTCGGATTCTTTTAACTTTATTTTTAAGCCAAATGATAATTACAGTGTTTGTCAAGTGCTTATTATGTGCTAAGCACTGTATAAAGTGCTAAGGGTAGTTACAGCATAGGCAGGTAAGACTCAGTCCCTGTCCCTCATGGGGCTCACAGTTTGAGTAGGAGGGAGAAAAGGTATTAAAATCCCCATTTTACAGGTGAGGAAACAGAGGCACAAAAAAGTTAAATGACTGAAGTGACCCCTGAGCAGAAGACTTCCTCAACTAAGCTCTCATTTCCTCTTCTCCCATACCCTTCTGTGTAACTCTTGAACTTGGATTTGCGACCTTTATTCACCTCTCCCTCAGCCCCACAGCACTTATGTACCTTATCTGTAATTTACTGATTTATTTATGGTAATTTCTGTCTCCTCCTCTAGACTGTAAGCTCAGTTTGGGCAATCAGTTGTATTTATTGAGGGCTAAATGTATGCAGAGTGCTTCAGAGAGTACAGTATGACAATATAATAGACACATTCCCTGCCCACAATTCGCTCACAATCTGGAGGGGGGACAGACATGAATAGAAATAATGTAATAATAATAATAATAGCATTTATTAAGCCCTTATTGTGTGCAAAGCACTGTTTTAAGCGCTTGGGAGGTTACAAGGTGATCAAGTTGTCCCCACAGGGTGCTCACAGTCTTCATCCCCATTTTACAGATGAGGGAACTGAGGCCAAGTGAAGTGACTTGCCCAAAGTCACACAGCTGGCAATTGGCAGAGCTGGGATGTATGTGTATAAGTGCTGTGGGGCTGGGAGAGGGATGAATAAAGGGAGCTAGTCAGGGTGACACAGAAGGGAGTTGAAGAAAAGAAAATGAGGGCTTAGTCAGGAAGGGCCTCTTGGTGGAGATGTGGCTTCAATAAGGCTTTGAATGCGGGGAGAATAATTGTCAGTCTGAAATAAGGAAGGAGAGCGTTCTAGGATGTGGGTGAAAAGTCATGGGTGAGGTAGATGAGATAGAGGTACAGTGAGAAGGTTAGCATTAGAGGAGCAAACTGTGCAGTCTGGGTGGTAATAGGAGAGTAGTGGGGTGAGGTAGGAGGGGGCAAGGTGACTGAATGCTTTAAAGCCAAAGGTGAGGAGTTTTTGTTTGATGTAGAGGTGGATGCTAATCTTCTCACTGTATCTCTGTCTCACCACCAACCTCTCACCCGCATCCTGCCTTCCCACGTCTTAGGGTTTATTGAAGGTAGATATCCTCCAAGAAGCCTTCCCTGACTAAGCCCTCATCTCATCTTCTCCCACTCACTTCTGTGTCACCCTGACTTGCTCCCTTCATTTATCTCCCCTCCCAGCCCCATGGCACTTATGTGTGTATCTGTTACTGATTCACTGATTGATTTATATTGAAGTCTGTCTCCCCCGCTAGACTGTGAGCTCATTGTGGGCAGGAAATGTGTCTGTTTATTGTTATATAATACTCTCCCAAGTGCTTAGTACAGTGCTTTGCGGACAGTAACTGCTCAATAAATACGATTGAATGAATGAATAGATGGGCGACCACTGGAGGTTCTTGAGGAGTGGGAAAACATTGACTGAACCTTTTTGTAGGAAAATGGTCCCAGCAGCAGAGTGAAGTATGGATTGGAGTGGGAAGAGACGGGAAGCTAGAAAGTCAGCAAGGAGGCTGATACAGTAATCAAGGCAGGATAGGATAAGTGATTGTATTAATGTGGTAGCAGTTTGGATGGAGAGGAAGGGGCAGAGTTCAGTGCTGTTGTGAGGGTCGAATTGATAGGATTTAGAGATGGAATGAATATGTCAGTTGAATGAGAGAGAGGAGTCAAGGATAATGCCAAGGATTGTGAGACAGGAAGGATGGTGGTGCCATCTACAGAAATGGGAAAGTCAAAGGGAGGACAGGTTCTGGGTGGGAAGATAGGAATGTATCTACCACTTCTGCTATACTGTAGTCTCCCAAGCATTTAATACAGTGCTCTGCACACAGTAATTGCTCAATAAATGCTATTGATTGAAGTTACTCAACCAAGGCATGTGGTGGAGCTGGGATTAAGAACCCATGTCTCCTGACTCCCAAGCTCATGCTGTTTCCATTCTGCCAAGCCGCTAGTACATTAAAGTCACATGTTTAAATGGTATTTTTATGATGTTTATTAACTGCTTACTATGTGCCAAGTACTTTTCCATCACTGGGGTAGATACAAGCTAATCAAGCCAAATACAGGGCTTATTCCTGGCAGGCCTCATAGTCTACAGAGTGTTATTTCCCATTCTCTCATTTATTCATTCAATCATATTTTCTGAGCACTTACTGTGTGCAAAGCACTGTACTAAGCACTTGGGAGAGTACAATATAACAACAAACGACATATTCCTGCCCACAATGAGCTCACAGTCTAGAGGGGGAGACAGACATTAATATAAATGAACAGATAAAACAAATGCATAGATAAATAAATTACACATATATATGTATGTGCTGTGGAAATGGGAGGGACGACGAATAAAAGGAGCAAGTCAGGGTAACGCAGGAGGAAGTGGGAGAAGAGGAGAGTTTAGTCAGGGAAGGCATCTTGGAGGAGATGTGCCTTCAAAAACGTTTTGAAGTGGGGGAGAGCAATTATCTGTCTGGTATTCATTCATTCATTCAATCATATTTATTGAGCGCTTACTGTGTGCAGAGCACTGTACTAAGCGCTTGGGAAGAACAAGTTGGCAACATATAGAGATGGTCCCTACCCAACAGCGGGCTCACAGTCTAGAAGGGGGAGACAGACAACAAAACAAAACATATTAACAAAATAAAATACATAGAATAGTAAATATGTACAAGTAAAACAAATAGAGTAATAACTATGTACAAACATATATACAAGTGCTGTGGGGAGGGGAAGAAGGTAGGGCGGGGGGATGGGCAGGGGGACGAGGGGGAGAGGAACGAGGGGCTGAGTCTGGGAAGGCCTCCTGGAGGAGGTGAGCTCTCAGTAGGGCTTTGAAGGGAGAAAGAGAGGTAGCTTGGCAAATAAGGCGTTCAGTCTTGGACATATTGAGTTTTTAGATGGCAGGCAGACATCCAGATGGAGTTGTCTTGAAGGCAGGAGGAGACACAAGCCTGAAGAGAGGGAGAGAGAGAAGGAGAGAGGTAGATTTGGGTGTCATCAGCGTAGAGATGATAGTTGAAGCCATGGGAGTGAATGAGTTGACCAAGGGAGTGAGTGTAGATAAAGAACAGAAGGGGACCAAGAACTGACCCTTGAGGAACCCCTACAGTAAGGGGATGGGAGGGGGAGGAGGAGCCCACAGAAGAGACTGAGAATGAACAGCCGAAGAGATAAGAGGAGACCCAAGAGAGGACAGAGTCTGTGAAGCCAAGGTTGGATAGCGTGTTGAGGAGAAGGGTGTGGTCCACAGTGTCGAAGGCAACTGAGAGGTCGAGGAGGATTAGGATAGAGTAGGATATGATATGAGGAGGGAGGGCATTTCAGGCCAGAGGTAGGATGTGGGTGAGAGGTTGATGGTGAGATAGATGAGAATGAGGTACAGTGAGAAGGTTGGAATTAGAGGAACCAAGTGTGCGGGCTGGGTTGTAGGAGAGTAGTGAGGTGAGGTAGGAAGGAGCAAGGTGATTAAGTGCTTTAAAGCCAGTGGTGAAGAGTTTTTGTTTGATGCGGAGGAGGATGGGCAACCACTGGAGTTTCTTGAGGCGTGGGGAGACATAGTCTGAAAGTTTTTGAAGGAAAATGATCCAGGCAGCAGAATGAAGTATGGACTGGAGTGGGGAGAGACAGGAGGCAAGGAGATCAGCAAGGAGGCTGATAAAATAATCAAAGTGGGACAGGATAAGTGCTTGCTCTCCCTTCTAGTCCCTTTCACCCCTTCCTTCCCTTCACAACAGAGCCTTTTTTTGGCTGGGGAGGGATTAAGAGGGGAAGATCTTCCTCCCCCTGTTGCCAGACACCTGCTTCCCCAGGAAGCCCCTCAAAACTTCAAAGGGAGCTTATCTCTGGGGGAGAATACAGCTGGAGAACACATCTGGGACGGGCACAGACAAGGAAAGTCAAAGGTAAGGTTTCCACTTGCCTTGGACTTAAAGACAGTAGGAAATCATTATGGTCTTGAGACAGCCAAGTTGTTTAGACTATGTTTGGCAGGAGCTGGTGAGTAGAGTCACTTGAATGCTTAGATTGTTCAAGTCCCTTTCTTAGGCAGCCAAATAAATGCCACTTGTGTAACTGCAGGAAGCATCCTATATCTTTACAACATGATTTAAGGTTGCACAATCTAAGCCGACACTCTTAGACTTCTTTTTCACAAAGGCCTTATTATTCACTACTTTTGGTTCTTGGTTTTCTTAAATAATTTTATCTTTTTCTACATTCAACTACCCACAAATACAAATAGAGGCTAACTCAAGTTTGTCCTTACCCTAACCAGCTCCCTAATTATCTCCTTGGTTGATTTGATTGCTTCCTATGTTCGGAACCTTTGAAGATCTTTCAGTCTCCTTTAACTAGGTCTACAATGGTTTGTTGTAAACCTTCTCAGAGCCAAAAGATAAACACTGATCACAACAAATAGCACAAGTAATTGAAGCCCAGAAGGACTAAGAAATTTAAAAGCAAAACAATAACACTTCTGTTCACAACCTTACCCAAATAATCGTTGTCAGTCAATGAGAGGAAGTTCCTTTTATTGAGCATGCAAATATAAATGGTTGCTATTAGGCTATCACAAAAACTTCCTTTCACCTCTCAAGAATAAAGAAATACAAGAATACAATTCCCATTCCACATCTGCTGTACAGGAGAATGCTGAGAAAGAGCTCATGCTGACAGGAAACGTGTCTGCTTGTTGTTGTTTTCTCCCAAGTGCTAAATACAGTGCTTTGCACACAGTAAGTGTTCAATAAATACGATTGAATGAATGAATGAAAACTTTGCAAGGGTTGTAAATTCTGGAGCATCCTTTGTCCTCTTCTGATTTTTTTTAATGGTATTTCCTTATTATGCCCTAGGCACTGTGCTAAGCACTGGAGTAGATACAAGCTAGTTACATTGAACACAGTCCACGTCCCACATGGGGCTCACAGTCTTAATTCCCAATTTACAGACAAGGTAACTGAGGCACAGAGATGTTAAGCGACTAGTCTGAGATCACAACGCAGGCAAGTGGCAGAGCTGGGATTTAGAACCCAGGGCCTCTGACTCCCAGGCCTGAACTCTTTCCACTAAGCCACAAGTTGGTCTTCTCATGTGGGTGAAACTGAAGGTGGAGGACATTCTTAACCAGTCAGGATTCAGGAGGGGCTGGTTACCATTTTGTTGTGTTTTTCAGCTGCCTTCGACACTGTGGACCACCCCCTTTTCCTCAACACACTATCCAACCTTGGCTTCACAGACTCCGTCCTCTCCTGGTTCTCCTCTTATCTCTCTGGTCATTCATTCTTAGTCTCTTTTGCAGGCTCCTCCTCCCCTTCCCATCCCCTTACTGTGGGGGTTCCCCAAGGTTAAGTTCTCGGTCCCCTTCTGTTCTCAATCTACTCTCACTCCTTTGGTGACCTCATTCGATCCCACGGCTTCAACTATCATCTCTACGCTGATGACACCCAAATCTACATCTCTGCCCCGGCTCTCTCCCCCACCCTCCAGGCTCGCATCTCCTCCTGCCTTCAGAACATCTCCTTCTGGATGTCTGCCCGCCACCTAAAACTCAACATGTCCAAGACTGAACTCCTTGTCTTCCCTCCCAAACCCTGCCCTCTCCCTGACTTTCCCATCACTGTTGACGGTACTACCATCCTTCCCGTCTCACAAGCCCGCAACCTTGGTGTCATCCTCGACTCCGCTCTCTCATTCACCCCTCACATCCAAGCCGTCACCAAAACCTGCTGGTCGCAGCTCCGCAACATTGCCAAGATCCGCCCTTTCCTCTCCATCCAAACTGCTACCCTGCTCGTTCAAGCTCTGATCCTATCCCATCTGGACTACTGCATCAGCCTCCTCTCTGATCTCCATCCTTGCGTCTCTCCCCACTTCAATCCATACTTCACGCCACTGCCCGGATTGTCTTTGTCCAGAAACGCTCTGGGCATGTTACTCCCCTCCTCAAAAATCTCCAGTGGCTACCAATCAATCTGCGCATCAGGCAGAAACTCCTCACCCTCAGCTTCAAGGCTCTCCATCACCTCACCCCCTCCTACCTCACCTCCCTTCTCTCCTTCTACAGCCCAGCCCGCACCCTCCGCTCCTATGCCGCTAATCTCCTCCCCGTGCCTCATTCGACCCCCGGCCCACATCATCCCCCTGGCCTGGAATGCCCTCCCTCCGCACATCTGCCAAGCTAGCTCTCTTCCTCCCTTCAAGGCCCTACTGAGAGCTCACCTCCCCCAGGAGGCCTTCCCAAACTGAGCCCCCTCCTTCCTCTCCCCCTTATCCCCCTCTCCACCCCCCATCTTACCTCTATCCCTTCCCCACAGCACCTGTATATATGTATATATGTTTGTACATATTTATTACTCTATTTATTTATTTATTTTACTTGTACATATCTATTCTATTTTATTTTGTTAATATGTTTGGTTTTGTTCTCTGTCTCCCCCTTCTAGACTGTGAGCCCACTGTTGGGTAGGGACTGTCTCTATATGTTGCCAACTTGTACTTCCCAAGCGCTTAGTACAGTGCTCTGCACACAGTAAGTGCTCAATAAATACGATTGATTGATTGATTGATTTTTAAAATTGCATGGGGCAGATTCCACCTAAGTGAGATAGAGACTGTTAGAGAATCTGCACGAAACTCGCTTCAAAGAATGGAACAGATTTCTCCTGGCTCTCTTTGGTACAATCCATCCAGAGTTCCCAGTGCATTTCCATCTCAATCCAAACTCTGCCACTCTGGAGTGATGGAGAGGTCTCTCCTCCCATTGTTTGCCACTGAGAATCAGCATGGCGACCTGGAAAGTGCAGAATCTAGGAGTCAGGAGACCTGGGTTCTAATCCCAGCTCCCCAACTTGTCTGCTGTGTGACCTTGAGCAAATCACTGCACTTCTCTGGGCCTCCGTTTCCTCATCTGTAAAATGGGGATTCAATTCTCGTTCTCCCTCTCCCTTAGACAATGACTGTGTGGGACAAGGGGCTGTGGCCCCCCTGATTATCTGACATCGCCCACAGTGCGTAGTACAGTGTTAGGCACATGTATGCACTCAACAAATTCCATCGAGATTATTAATGCCTCAGTGGGTGACTTTTATGGACAGAGGACAAAGTTAAAAGGAGCACTGGGATTTATCTGCTGAATTGAGGCAGGGTATTCAGAAGGATCGATTCATTCCTGTCTCTGAGGGGATTTTTAAAATGTCAAATTATCCACAGAGGCTCCCAAATTAGCCAATTCGATTCTCTACCTTGATACCATTCCTGGAATAATTTTCAACCTTCCACATCCCAGAAGGCTGGAGTGTCCCACTTTTGGAGGCAGAGGGCTCTGAGTCTCAATTCCCACTCCACCTCTTGCCCCTAGCCAAGATTATATAGCCTCTACCTCAATCTTCCCGCTGGGGCTAATTATGCTTAGCAGTGGCTGCCTCTTCCCTCCCTCTGAGGGTGTCACCCTAGCCAAATGCTTAATAAAAATTATGTAAGGATTAATCAGATAATGTTTGTAACCAAGTCTAAGCTCCTTGGAAGAATGTTGGCTCTGTAAACTGTGAAGTATTATCTGGGTTATTTTATAGGCAGGTGGGGAAAATGCTTAGGGCAACCAAGTAGATAACAATACCTGGAAAATCTCAGGTGTGAAAATCCTAAGGACATTCAAATTGACAAAAGCACAAACTTACTGAGTGCCGAAGCACCCTACTAAGCACTTGGGAGAGTACAACAGGGTTGATAGAAACGTTTCCTACCCACAAGGAACTTACAGTCTTGAGTGGGAATAGGAAAGGGCTTGATATGATAGATGGAATCAAGAGCTTTTATTGAGGGCCTATTATAAGCAGTAGGAGTGGTAGCGATGGTACTTACTAAGCGCTTCCCGTGTGCAGAGCAGTTTACTAAACCCTGGGAAAGAATTCACAGGTGGGAATGAAACCCAGATTCTGTCCCTGAAGGAGCTCACATTCTAGGAATCTAGATGGGGAGAAGACTGGAGACAAACACGGGGAACAATGAAACAATTGTTCATTTGGACAAGGATAAATACACAATACACAAAATGAAACAAAAGCCGGTGGCGAGGTGAAGCTACATGCAGCAGCAGAATTTCAGACTCCTCATGATTCAGATAGAGAAGCAGCGTGGCCTAGTGGCAAGAGCCCAGGCTTGGGAATCAGAGGGTGTGGGTTCTAGTCCCGGCTCCGTCACTTGTCAGCAATGTGACCTTGGGCAAGCCACTTAACTTTTCCGGGCCTCAGTTATCTCATCTGTAAAATGGGGATGAAGACTGTGAGCCCCATGTGGGACAACCTGATAACCCTGTATCTACCCCAGCTCTTAGAACAGTGCTTGGCACATAGTAAGCACTTAACAAATACTATCATTATTATTTATTTATTCAGCGTCACAGCATATCTGTAGCCACAACTATTGCTACTGGAGCCACTAGCCTTCCCAAGGTTCAAGATGCAGGTGTTGTTTTCCTGCCTGCACCATACCGAGGACAGACGGTGAGAATTTGCCCAGCTTTGGTCGGGGAGCTGAGAATCAGTCAATCAGTCAATCAAATTTATTGAGCACTTACTGTGTGCAGAGCATTGTGCAATGCATTTGGGAGGGTACGATGTAATAATAATAATAATTGTGGTATTTGGTAAGCTCTTACTATGTGCCAAGCCTTTACTAAGGGGACAGGCATTGAGAATTTGTTCGGCTATGGGTGGGAAGCTGAGTCAGTCAATCATATTTATTGAGCGCTTACTTCATGGAGATCATTGTGCAAAGCATTTGGGAGAATACAATATAACAATAATAATAATAATAATAATTGTGGTATTTGATAAGCTCTCACTCTATGCCAACCCTGTACTAAGCGCTGGGGTGGATACAAATCGGGTTGGACACAGTCCCTCTTCCTCTTGAGGCTCACAGTCTTAATCCCCATTTTCCACTGTGGCTCTTTCCACTGAGCCATGCTGCTTCTTCTGAGGCACAGAGAAGGGCTTGGGAGTCAGAGGTCATGGGTTCTAATCCCAGCTCTGTCACTTGTCAAGCGTTTACTATGTGCTGAGCACTGTTCCAAGTGATTGCTGTCTGTCTTCAGTCAGTCAATCAATCATATTTATTCAGACCTTACTGTGTGCAGAGCACTGTGCTAAGTTATTGGGAGAGTACAATATAATAGAATGGGTAGATATGTCCCCTGGCCACAGTGAACTTATGGTCTAGGGGGGACACAGGCATCAATATAAATAAATTACAGATATGTAATTAAAGAAGCAGCATACCTTAGTGGATAGAACGTGGGCCTGGGATTCAGAGGAGCTGGGTTCTAATCCAGACTCCACCACTTGTCTGCTGTGGGACCTTAGGCAAATCGCTTCACTTCTCTGTGCCTCAGTTCGCTCATCTGGAAAATGGAGATTCAACATATGTTCTCCCTTCTACTGAGACTGTGAGCCCCATGTGGGGTCTGATTATCTTGTACCTACCTCAGCCCTTAGTACAGTGCTTTCACATAGTAAGCCCTTAAAACATGGAATTATCATTATTATTATTCTTTACGTAAGTGCTGCATTCTTCCTTGACTTAGCCCTCCTTTCTGCTGCTCCCACTCCCTTGGTGTGACACTGACTTGCTCCCTTTATTCATCCCCTCTCCCAGCCCCACATCATTTATGCATATATCTGTGATTTTATTTCCTTTCCTCTCCATCCAAACCACTACCTTGCTGGTTCAATCTCTCATCCTATCCCAACTGGATTACTGCATCAGCCTTTTCTCTGATCTCCCATCCTCCTGTCTCTCCCCACTTCAGTCTATATTTCACTCTGCTGCCCGAATTATCTTTCTACAGAAACGCCCGGGGCATGTTCCCCCCATCCTCAAAAATCTCCAGTGGTTGCCTATCAACCTTCAAATCAAGTGAAAATGCCTCACTGTTGGCTTCAAAGCTCTCCATCACCTCACCCCCTCCTACCTCACCTCCCTTCTCTCCTTCTCCATCCCAGCCCGCACACTCTGCTCCTCTGGTACTAACCTCCTCACTGTGCCTCATTCTTGCCTGTCCCACCATCGACCCCTGGCCCACATGCTTCCTCTGGCCTTGAATGCCCTCCCTCTTCACATCTACCAAACTAGCACACTTCCCCCGTTCAAAGCCCTACTGAAAACTCACCTCCTCCAGGAGGCCTTCCCAGACTGATCCCCTCTTTTCCTCTGCTCCTCCTTTCCCCACGATCGCCCCGACTCCCTCCTTCTGCTCTATCCCTCTCTCCCCGATTGAACATCATTTTTTCTCACAGAACTTTACCGAAGCCTAATCTCCTCCTCCCCATCCCCCTGCCCTACCTCCTTCCCCTCCCCACAGCACCTGTATATATGTTTGTACAGATTTATTACTCTATTTATTTTACTTGTACATATTTACTATTCTATTTATTTTGTTACTGATGTGCATTTAGCTTTAATTCTATTTATTCTGTTGACTTGACACCTGTCGACATGTTTTGTTTTGTTTTTTTGTATGTCTCCCCCTTCTAGACTGTGAGCCCGTTGTTAGGTAGGGACCGTCTCTATATGTCGCCAACTTGTACTTCCCAAACACTTAGTGCAGTGCTCTGCACACAGTAAGCACTCAATAAATGTGATTGAATGAATATACATATTTATTATTCTATTCATTTTATTAATGATGTGTATATAACTATAATTCTATTTATTTATATTGATGCTATTGATGCCTGTCTTCTTGTTTTGATGTCTGTCTCTTCCCTTCTAGACTGTGAACCTGTTGTTGGGTAGGGATTGTCTCTGTTGCTGAGTTGTACTTTCCAAGTGCTTAGTACAGTTCTCTGCACACAGTAAGTGCTCAATAAATACAATTGAATGAATGAATGAATGAATGAATGTTTATTTATGTGAATGTCTGTCTCCCCGTCTAGACTGTAAGTTCGATGTGGGCAGAGAACGTATCTGCTATATTGTTATAGTGTACCCTCCCAAGCACTTAGTATAGTGCTCTGTATACAATAAGCACTCAATAAATATGATTTACTGACTGCTCTGGGACTTTACTGACTGCTCCGAGTCTGAGGGAGGAGTGAATAAAGGGTGCAAATCCAAATGCAAGGATAACACAGAAGAAAGTGAGCTCTGTTGGTGTCTCCTTGCTTTCCCCAAATTTGGCTAAAATTCTCCTGGCCCCTGGAAGCCTGATCTCCTGACCCGCTTTGACTTCCCGAATATCTGATGGTCTTTACTGTTCTTAGTTATAGAACAGCACGGCATAGTGGATAGAGAATGGGCCTAGGAGTCAGATGGTCAGGGGTTCTAATCCCTGCTCTGCCACCTGTCTGCTATGTGACCTCGGGCAAGTCGCTTAACTTCTCTGGGCCTCGGTTGCCTGATCTGTAAAATGGGGATTGAGATTATGAGCCCCACATGAGATGGACTGTGTCCAACCCGATTTACTTGGATCCACCCCAGCGCTTAGTACAGTAACTGGTGCATAGTTAAGCGCTTAACAAATACCTTAATTATTTTTATTAACAGGAGCTGGCCAGGGCACTTTATGGGCCCCTGGTGACTAAACTAGTTCCTCATCCAGAACACAGATTTGACCCTGGAGCCAAACTCACGAACCCATTGTTCTCCCAATTCTGGACAAAGGAGTTGGGACCAAAGAACTACATTGATGGCTAAACCAGTCAATCAATTAATGGTATTTATTGAGCTCTCACTATGTGCAGAGCATCGGACTTGGGCGAGTGCAATGCATACAGAGTGGGTAGACATTCCCAGTAATAATAATAATAATAATTGGCATTTGTTAAGTGCTTACTATGTGCAAAGCACTGTTCTAAGCACTGGGGAGGATACAGGGTGATCAGGTTGTCCCACGTGGGGCTCACAGTCTTAATCCCCATTTTACAGATGAGGTAACTGAGGCCCAGAGAAGTTAAGTGACTTGCCCAAGATCACACAGCAGACATGTGGTGGAGTTGGGATTCAAACCCATGACCTCTGCCTCCAAAGCCCGGGCTCTTTCCACTGAGCCACGCTGCTTCCCTAGTGAGCTTCCCAGTGAGCTTACAGTCTAGAAGAGGAGAGGGTCTTGCCTATTTAGACTGTAAGCTCCTTATGGGCAAGGAATGTTTCCCCTAATTCTGCTGAAGAGTACTCTTCCAAGTGCTTTGTACAGTGCTCTGCGTACAATAAGTGCTCAGTAAATTCATTCATTTATTCAGTGGTATTTATTGAGCACTTATGGTGAGCAGGGCACTGTACTAAGCACTTGGGAAGTACAAGTCAGCAACATATAGCCCATCAATGGGCTCACAGTCTAGAAGGAGGGAGACAGACAAAAAAACAAAACAAGTAGATAGGTGTCAATACCATCAGAATGAATAGAATTATAGCTATATACACATCATTAATAAAATATAGTAAATATGTACAGATAAAATAGAGTAATAAATATGTACAAATATATACAAGTGCTGTGGGGAGGGGAAGGGGGTGGGGAGGATGGGGAGGGGAGGAGGAGGAGGAGAGGAAAAAAGGGGGGTGCTCAGTCATGGAAAGCCTCCTGGAGGAGTTGAGCTCTCAGTAGGGCTTTGAAGGGAGGAAGAGAGTTAGTTTGGTGGATGTGTGGAGGGAGGACATTCCAGGCCAGATGATGAGGATGATGATAATGATGATTATGATGACCCTGTCCAGCAGAAGGCATCTCCAAGAACAGGAGAGTGGAATCGTTTAAGAATAGGAAGAAAAGAATGTCATCCTAATTTTAAAAAGGTGACTTTTCTAGCAAACATTCACTAAACCCTGGAGTTTCATGTGGGACAGGGGCTATGTCCCATCCACTTCTCTTGTGGCTACACCTAAGCCTTGTGCAGGTGTAGGAAGCACTTCACAAATACCATCATTTCTAATTTTTAGGAATGGAAATCTAGAGGTCAAACTTCCTTTGTTGCCAAAAGGGAAAGTCTGTGTGGAGATCAACTCGTTATTTCAAATGAGATGAATATATTTATGTTCTTTGCCGGAGGCGAGCAGGGATGAAGAATGCCTTGTGGTTTAGGGATGAGTCTGTTGATTTTTGCAGGGTTACATTTGTATTCTCTCTTGATCCTCCTCTAATACAAACACGAGGCTGAGATCACTCACACAAACTATCTTTTTATTCCATTGCACCGAAAACTCTTTGAGGGCAGGGATCATGCCCATCAACTCTGTTGGGTTATACTGATCAGCACAGCTCTTGACACATAAAAAGTGCTCAATAAATACCAAAGATTGAATGATTGATTCCTTTACAGTGTGACTCTGGTCCCATAGCTTTACCCTTCTGTTATCCCTCAGGTATTGACTTCTATTTCCATATTTTAAATTCACATTTTATGTGTGATTTTGTGTATGGATCCACTGACAGTTAGTGCCTAGGAACTATACATAGTAACCAAACAAAGGAATCCGGGATCAGAGAGAAATTAGACTGGCCAGTAGGGTGGCTTTTGAAGAAAACATTGTCACTGCTAGCAATGGACAATTCACTCTAGATATGTATTCAATTCAATCGTATTTATTGAGTGCTTACTGTGTGCAGAGCACTGTACTAAGCGCTTGGAAAGTATAAATCATCAACAGAGACAGTCCCTTCCCAACAACGGGCTCACAGTCTAGAAGGGGGAGACAGACAACAAAACAGGTAGACAGGCATACATCCATACGTAGATCTATATATTATGTTATTTCAGATACAACATATATTACATAAATTCATTCATTCACTCATTCTATTGTATTTATTGAGTGCTTACCATATGCAGAGCACTGTACTAAGTACAATACAGCAATAAAGAGAGACAATCCCTGGCCGCAACAAGCTCACAGTCTAGATGGGGGGAGATAGACATCAAAACAAACAGGCACCAATAGCATTAATATAAATAAATGAGAGAGAGGGAGAGATAGAGAGAGAGGAAGAAAGAAGAAGGGAGAGAAAGAGGTTCTTGAGGAGTGGGGAAACATGGACTAAATGGCTCTGTGAAAAATGATCTGAGCAGCAGAGTGAAATATAGACTGGAGTGAGGAAAGACAGGAGGGTGGGAGTTCAGCAAGGAGGCTGATGCAGTAATCAAGGCGGAATAAGATAAGTGCTTGGATTAACATGGCAGTTTGAATAGAGAAGAAAGGATGGATTTTAGGGATGTTATGAAAGTTGAATCGACAGGGTTTGGTGACAGATTGAATTTGTGGGTTGAATGGGACAGATAAGTTAAGGCTCCTGAGATAGGGGAGGATGGTAGTGCTGTCTAGAGTGATGGGAAAGTCAGGGGGAATTGGTGTTTGTGTGGGAAGATAAGGAGTTCTGCTTTGTTGAGCTTGTGGTGTCAGAGGGACATCCAAGTAGAGATGTCCTGTAGGCAGGAGGAAATGAAAGGCTGCAGAGGAGAGAAATCAGGGCACTAGAGGTAGATTTGGGAATCATCTGCCTAGATGTGGTCCTTGAAGTCATGTGAGTGAATGAGTTCTCCAGGGAAGTTGATAGATGGCAAATAGAAGGGGAACCAGAATTGAACCTCGAACCTTGAGGGACACAGTTAGTGGGTGGGAGGCAGAGGAGGAGCCCATGAAAGAGACTGAAAATGAGCGGCCAGAGAGACAGGAGGAGAACCAGGAGAGGACAGTTTGAGTGAAGCTGAGGTTGGATAATGTTTACAGATGAAGGAGGTGGTCCACAATGTCGAAGGCAGCCAAGAGATGGAGGAGGATTAGGATGGAATAGAGGCCATTGGATGTACCAAGAAGACCAAACCTGGGACCTTTAGGAGGGTGGTTTCTGTGGAGTGAAGGGACTAGAAGCCAAACTGAGGGATTGAGGAGAGAATTAAAGGAGAGGAAGTGCAGAAAGCAGGTGTAGACAACTCACTCAAGCCTTGGCAGTGTCTATGCCCATCCCCTGAGCTGGAGCGGAGGGTGGGTGGAGGCTGCGGTCTGTCCAGAGAGGACCATTCATTCATTCAATCGTATTTACTGAGTGCTTACTGTGTGCAGACCATGAGGGAGAGGCCTGCTGCTTCTTTCCGAGGGAAAGGAGGGCCTTTGGGCGGAGTGAGGATTGTGGCCCTGCTGGGTCTTGGCTCCCTTTTGCTCAGTTTCTCTTTCCTCCAGCACTGGGAATTCACACCTAAGGCATGCTCCTTGGAATATTCTGAAAACTGGAAGCCAAAATGGCTCACAGGGAAGACACTGTTGGGAAAAAGGGGAGGCTGAATGACTGGGCCTAGTCCTACTGCCTGCTCCCCTCAGGCCTGGGCCAGACCCCTGCTCTCCTCAGCCCTGGGACAGACTCCTGTTTCTCTCAACACTAGGCCAGATCCCTGCTTTTTCTCATCCCTGGGCCAGGTCCCTGCTCTCCTCAGTCCTCAGCCAGACCTCTGCTCTCCTCAGCCCTGGGCCAGACCCCTGTTTCTTTCAACACTAGGCCAAATCCCTGCTTCTCTCAGCCCTGGGTAAGGCCCCTCCTCTCCTCAGCCCTTGACCAGACTCCTGCTCTCCTCAGGCCTGGGTCAGACCCTTGTTTCTCTCAACACTAGGTCAGACCCCTGCTCCGTTCAGCCCCTGGCTAGACGCTGCTCCGTTTTGATGTTTGTCTCCCCTGCCCTAGACTTGTAAGCCCGTTGTGGGTACGGATTGTTTCTCTTTATTGCTGAATTGTACTTTCCAACCGCTTAGTACAGTGCTCTGCACACAGTAAGCACTCAGTAAATACGATTGAGTGAATAAATTTTCCCTGAATTCTCCTGAGCCCGGGGAGGTTGTCCAAGTCTCAGTTGTGGACAGCAGAAATAAAGTGCTGGAAGCCCCTGGGATGGTGACCAGTGCCGCTCACACCTTAACAGTGCTTGGCACATAGTAAGTGCTTAATAAATACCATCATCATCATCCCTTCCTGAGGCCCAGGCATGTAGCCCCGCCTGCCCCAGCCCCCTGGGAATCAGTTCATTCTCTTTGGCTTGCCAGATTCATCCCCCTGAGGGAGGGCTCTTTCCCTACTCGAACAGCACGTTTGTAGCTTTGTGGACTAAATGCAGTGGCAGTTTGTTCCAGTATGGGTACAGTGCTGGAAGCGGGTGCAGTGCCAGTAGAAGTGCAGTACCAATCCAGATGCAGTGTCAACTGAGGAGCACTTATATTCAGGAAACAGGGCCAACCAATGTGTGGTGTCAAATGGGGTGAAATGCCATCATTATCGTCCTCCCAAATTAGCTTCTGGGAGTTATAGTGGGCAGCGTTTGCACTAGGCATTGAGAACATGCAGAGAAAATTGAATTTGAGACACTCTATGTCCTCAAGGACCTTTCAATCCAGAAGCAATCCCTCTCACAGACTTAAAGACAACACTTTCAGAGAGTTGCTTCAACAGTCCAACAGTTGAGAAGCAGCTGGACTTAGTGGAAAGGGCACGGGCTTGGGAATCAGAGGCCCTGATCTAATTCTGCCTCCACCCCTTCCCTGCTGTGTGACCTTGGAAAAGTTGCTTAACTTCTCTGGGCCTGAGTTATTACTTATTACTCTATTTATTTATTTATTTTACTTGTAATATCTATTGTATTTATTTTATTTTGTTAATATGTTTGGTTTTGTTCTCTGTCTCCCCCTTCTAGACTGTGAGCCCACTGTTGGGTAGGGACTGTCTCTATATGTTGCCAACTTGTACTTCCCAAGCGCTTAGTACAGTGCTCTGCACACAGTAAGCGCTCAATAAATATGATTGATTGATTGAGTTTCCTTCCTGTAAAGCAGCAGCATGGCATAATGGATAGAGCACAGGCCTAGGAGTCAGAAGGTCATGGGTTTTAATCCTGGCTCCGCCACTTGTCTGCTCTGTGACCTTGGGCAAGTTACTTGACTTCTCTGGGCCTCAGTTACCTCAGCTGTAAAATGGGGATGGAGACTGTGAGCCCCACGCGGGACAGGGACAGTATTCAACCCAATTTGCTTATATCTACCGGAGTGCTTAGTACAGTGCCTTGCATGTAGTAAGCACTTAACAAATATCATTAGTATTATTATTATTCTCCATCCCCATTAGACTGTGAGCCACATATGGGACTAGGACTGTGTCTGTTCTGATTAGTTTGTGTCTACCCAGCACTTGGCATATAGCAAGTGCTTAACAAATGTCACTATTATCATTATTATTACAATCAGTTAATCACATTTACTGTGTGCCAAGCATTCATTCATTCAATCGTATTTATTGAGCCCTTACTGTGTGCAGAGTACTGTACTAAGCACTTGGGAGAGTCCAATATAACAGAGTTGGTAGACGCATTCCCTGCCCACAGTGAGCTTACAGTCTGAGGGGGAGAGAGTGATATAAATAAATACATTATAGATATATACACTCATTCAATCATATTTATTGAATGCTTACTGTGTGCAAAGCACTATACTAAGCACTTGGGAGGGTACAAGTGTAGTACAGTGCTCTGCACACAGTAAGCACTCAATAAATACGAATGAACGAATGAAGTGTAGTGAATCCCCCAGTTCCCTCCCTCCCCACTCTCCTACCTTAAAGCAGAGATTACACCCCAAAGAGGCTCTCTCATTCTAGCCATTCCCGCACTCACCTATTCTGACCTGTGACGCTGGCCTGGTCATCGGGAGGTGGGGGACATCAGGTGACCAAGGTGGTCTACGGCTGGGTCTCCTCCAATTCCCTCTTGCCCTTCTCCTCACCTTCCTCATGAATACCGATAATACTAACCATAATAATCCCCTAATATTGATGGTAATAATAATAATAATAATTGTGGTATTTGTAATGTGCTTACTATGTGCCAGGCACTGTACTAAGCGCTGGGGTGGATACAACCAAATCTGAGAGTACACTGTCCCTGCCCCATGTGGGGCTCACAATCTTAATCCCCATTTTCCAGAAGAGGCAACTGAGGCCCAGGAAAGTGAAGTGACTTGGCCAAGGTCACACGACAGACATATATGGTGGTGCCTGGATTAGAACCCAGGTCCTTCAGACTCCCAGACCATGCTGTTTCTCTGCCTCCCATGACAAGCCACCTAGGAAACTGATCTGGGGGAGACCAGTCACGGTGATGGCAGGCCTGAATGGGGTCCATTGTTCCATCTCTCCCAAGGAAAGGAATCCGGGAAAATCCCAGCTCTCACCGGAGAGGAGCAGTGGGTCCTGGGCCTCCTTCCTGGCCAGGTGCCCACCGTGAGCGAGGATTTAAATCCTTCCTAGTTGCCAATGGAGAAAAGTCACCTGTAGGGCCGAACCCAGGGCCAGAAGTGATAGCTATTGGACCGGGCTGTGTTCATCCCATTCTCCGTGTGCCAACATGCCCAAAGCAAGCTTCAAATGAGAGGGGCTGGAGAAAGAGCCCTGAGAAGATGAAAATTCACTCCCCCCTCACTGCCACCACCAAGCGTGAGTGAGGCCGGCAATCCATGCCTGCAGTGTTTCTGCTTCAAATTACCAGGACCAAGACTCAAATAAATGGTCTCCCAGTGACCTGAAACTTAGCAAGCCGGCTGAGAGCCACAACTATATCCACAGCATGTCGTTGTTGGTTTTTTTATGGTATTTGTTAGTTGCTTATTATGTGTCGAGCACTGCTCTGAGTGTTGGGGTAGATACAAGTTTATCAGGGTGCTCGCAGTCCCTGTCCAACATGGGGCTCACAGTCTAAGTAATAATAATAATAATAATAATAATAATAATAATAATACTGGTATTTGTTAAGCACTTACTAAGTGCCAAGTACTGTTCTAAGCTCTGGGGTAGATACAAGCTAATCAGGTTGTCCCACGTGGGACTCACAGTCTTAATCCCCATTTTACAGATGAGGTAACCAAGGCACAGAGAAGTTAAGTGACTTGCCCAAAATCACACAGCTGACAAGTAGAGGAGCCGGGATTAGAACCCTCGACCTCTGGCTCCCAAGCCCAGGCCCTTTCCGCTAAGCCACTCTGCTTCTCTGGTAGATGGGGAGGAGGATTGAATCCCCATTTCACGTTGAGGAAACTGAAGCCCAGAGAAGTGAAATGACTTGCCCAAGGTCACCCAGCAGGCAGGTGGCCAAGCAGGGATTAGAATCCAGGTCCTCTGGCTCCTGGACCCGTGCTCTTTCTTCTAGGCCACACTGCTTCTCTAAATGTCCCAAAATGTGGCAAAAATACCTCACATTAGCCTTCTCCTCTAGTGCTGTCTCCTGCAGGGGCTGCAGAGAGAAGAGAAAACTTCTAAGCCTCCTTTTCTGACATTCCAGCTGTTATAAGATAACCACTTTGGGTCTGGGGGCAGAGAGGTGGGGCCTGGGGTCAGTTAACAAAGCCCCTTTCTCTCCGGTTAAGCAGAAATGGGTCTACTCCAATCTGAAAAAGCATATCCAGACATCAGCTCTCTGCTCTGTTGCCCACTCCAACACATGAGAGGCTTGAGAGTCAGAGAGGTAAAGAGGATTGCCCCTGGTCATACAGCATATGAACAATAATAATAATAATAGTATTTGTTAAGCTCTTCCTATGTGCCAGACATTGTACTAAGCGCTGGGGTGAATACAAACAAATCAGGTTGGACACGGTCCCTGTCCCACATGGGGCTCACGGTCTCAATCCCCATTTTACAGATGAGGTAGCTGAGGTCCAGGGAAGTAAAGTGACTTGCCCAGCAGACAAATGGGAGGGCCGGGATTAATAAAAATAATACTAATAATGGTATTTGTTAAGCACTTACTCTGTGCCAAGCACTGCTTTAAGAGCTGGGGTAATCAGGTAATCAGGTACAAGGTAATCAGGTTGTCCCTCATAGGGCTCACAGTCTTAGTCCCCATTTTACAGATGGGGGAACTAAGGCACAGAGAAGTTAAGTGGCTTGCCCAAAGTCACACATCTGACAAGTGGCGGAGCCGGGATTAGAACCCATGACCTCTGACACCCAAGCCTTGCTTTTTCCACTAAGCCATGCTGTTTCTCAATAACCAATTGGATTAGATTAGAACCAAGGACAGACATAAAATTAGAACGCAGGATTTATGAATCTCGACTTGTATCTATGTATATATGTTTGTACATATTTATTACTCTATTTTACTTGTAAATATCTATTCTATTTATTTTATTTTGTTAGTATGTTTGGTTTTGTTCTCTGTCTCCCCCTTTTAGACTGTGAGCCCTCTGTTGGGTAGGGACTGTCTCTGTATGTTGCCAATTTGTACTTCCCAAGCGCTTAGTACAGTGCTCTGCACACAGTGAGCGCTCAATAAATACGATTGATGATGATGATGATGATGATGATGACTTTGCATTTGTTTTCCCTCTGGGCCACTGAAAAGTCTTTGAAACAAAACATATTCTAAAGAAAATACTCTAGTGTGATCATTTCTCATTCCATCTTACTCCACTTCAACATACAGGTTATCATTGTCTCCAAGTCCCAACACGCCACAGTTTCACGAAGTATGCATAGAGGCTAAGGAGTTTGAGACCAAAGTGGATTGAATAAAGCAACTGGGGCTCATTAAATCATTTAATCATTTCAATCAGTTCCTCTTGTTCAGGGTTTCCTATTCTGGATCTGACATCAAAGAGTCTGAGCCTCACTGATGCAGAGATGAAGATCTGGACTGAAGAATCAGATGCCAGTGATATAATGGTTGCTTCGAAAGAAAAGAAGGCCAATCGGTCAATCAATCAGTGGCATTTATTGAGCGCTAAATAAGTGCAGGGCACTGAACTAAGCGGTTGGGAGAGTACAACAAGAATTTGTGGACACGTTCCCTGTCCATATTGAGCATACACCTCAGCCCCATGTCCTTGATTCCTTCCCATGGTCTTCATATAGTACCCATAACAAGCAATGCTGTTTTCTTAATTAAGATTTCTCTAAATTGGGGTAAATGCCCTTTTTAAATTTTTCCATTTTCTCATTTTAAAGGAGAGGAGGAATCCCATGACAAAGGGTTGAGATAGCACGGATTAACCGAGACTTTTCTTTTAGCAACTTGTCCCACCAAACCTTGCCCAAAACTGAAGGACCAAATGAATCCATAAGGGCTTGACAACCTTTCTTTCTCCCAGTGTGCTCACTGGGACTGGGGCTAGCCAGTAACGAAATGGCCAAAAGTCAGAATTCAGGAGAGAGAAAGAGAAGTGAAAGATTTGCATGAAAACACAAGGCCTTTACCAGAATTGTAACAGATCACACCTGGCATGTAACAATTATTATTATTATTATTATTATTATTGTGGTATTCAGTGCTTACTATGTGCCAGACACTGTACTAAGCGCTGGGGTGGATACAAGCAAATCGGGATGGACACAGTCCCTGTCCCATGTAGGACTCAGTCTCAATCCCCATTTTACAGATGAGGTAACAGGCACAGAGAAGGAAAGTGATTTGTCCAAAGTCACACTGCAGACAAGTGGCAGAGCAGGGATTAGAACCCGTGACCTTCTGACTCCCAAGCCCTTGCTGCTTCTCATCTTCCTGATTACCCCTGTGTCCCATCCAGCTATGTCCTAGGTAGTTTGCTCTTCAAAAAGTCACAGTGGAGGCTAACAGAATCTCAGACTCTTCTAAGTTGGTCACAGACACATGGGTTATTTGTTCTCAATCTCCAGCAGGATTTGAGATGGGCCAACTGGTTGGCAATCAATCAATCAATCAATTGAATTTTTTGAGCACTTACTGTGTGCAGAGCATGGTATTCTTGGGAGAGTACAATGCAACAAATTTGGTTAGATACACTGTCTCTCCCATGCAGTCTGTTTCCCCTTTCCTCTTTCCCAGTGCTTGGGTGGATATCAGCAAATCAGGCTGGACAATATCCCTGTCCCACACGGGACTCACAATCTTAATCCCTGTTTTACAGATGAGGTAACTGAGGCCCAGAGAAGTGAAGTGACTTGTCCAAGGTCACACAGCTGACAAGCGTCGGAGCCGGGATTAAGATCCTTCTCTCAGGCCCTTGCTCTATCCACTAGGCTATGCTGCTTCAGATCCCAGGGACAATCAAATACCCTTGCCTTTAACCTGCCCACCCAGTTGCTCTGGAGAATGACAGTTCAAAGCCCAACTGAAGGCTCACCTCCTCCACGAGGCCTTCCCAGACTAAGCTCCACTTTTCCTCAGCTTCCCCTCCCTTCCACATCACCACGACGCTCTCCCTTTCGTCTCCCCGCCCCTCCCCGCCCCAAGCACTTATGTATGTATGTATTCTTCTATAATTCTATTTATTCATTCACTCATTCATTCAATCACATTTATTGAGCGCTTACTGTGTGCAGAGCACTGTTCTGAGTGCTTGGAAAGTACAATTCAGCAACAATATATGTATATATTGAATGAGTGAATGAATAAATAGAATTATAGATATATTTCTAGACTGTGAGCCCACTGTTGGGTAGGGACCGTCTCCATATGTTGCCAACTTGTACTTCCCAAGTGCTTAGTACAGTGCTCTGCACACAGCAAGTGCTCAATAAATACGATTGAATGAATGAATATATCAATGCCCGTTTACTTGTATTGACTTCTGCCTCCTCCCCACTCTATACCGTTGTGGGCAGGGATTGTCTCTTTTGCTGTATTGTACTTTCCAAGCCCTTAGTACAGTGCTCTGCACACAGTAAACCCTCAAAAATATGATTGAATGGATAAATAAGCACTTGAAGAGTACAATGTAATTGGTAGATATGATTCCTGCCCTCAAGGAGCTTACAATCCTCTCTCATATTTTATATTTCACTGTTTCCCCCTCTAGATTGTCAGCGCTCCTTGCGATCAGATAGTGTCATCCTTCAGGTGTATTTTCCCAAGTGCTCACTTGAAGTTTCTCCGACAGTAAATGATGGCATCTTCTGTTGAGAGGGATGGCTGAACCTCAGGCCGAGAGGAGTAGTAATAGTACTTATTAAGCATCTACTCAGTGCAATGCACTGCACTAGGTGCTGAGAAAAATACAGGTGGGAATTACATAAAACATTCACACAACCCCCGCCAAAGACAAGGACAATAATACATGTAATTAGAGGAATGAGATGGCGTGGATGGCGACTCCGTGTCCAACGGGGGTCAGACGGCTTGGCTGGGGATTCTTGGGGCTGCCAAGTTGTTCAGAGCTAACCCCCAAAAGTAGGCATCCCAGTGATACTTCCCAAGCGCTTAGTACAGTGCTCTGCACACAGTAAGTGCTCAATAAATATGATTGATTGATAGTAATAATAATGATAATAATAATGATCTAAAATCTGTGGCGGCCTCACGCTGCTGTTTTCTAAGCCCTGCTGCCCGGATCTGCTGATGCAGAGCAGGTCAATCAGTCAATCAATCAATCATATTGATTTAGCACTTACTGTGTGCAAAGCACTGTACTAAGCACTTGGGAGAGTACAATGTAAGAGTCTGTAGACACACTCCCTGCCCACAAGGAGCTTACAGTCAAGAGGGGAGGAAGGACATTAATATCAATAAATAAATTCCGGCTCTGCAGATAAGCGCTGTGGGGCTGAGGGAGGGGTGAATAAAGGGAAGAAATCAGGGATTCATGGAAGCGAGTGGGAGAAGACGAAGTGAGAAAATCAGAAGGAAAGGCTCAGAGGGGCAGTGTGGGTTAGTGTTCCAGTTTGGAAGATTTTGAGCTGGGATAAGCGCTTTGTACAGTGCTCTGCACACAGTAAGAGCTCAATAAATACGATTGAATGAATGAATCTGCGGGAAGGATGCTAACAGTTTGGTAAGAACGTCTGGAGGAATGCAGAATCGTGAGAAAAGCAACAGCTTAGAGGAAATGATCTGGGCAGCGTAGACAGGTGAGGGGACAGACCAGGGGAGCGAAACCCGCCATTCTGTCGCAACTGCAAGAAATATTGGCGCTTAGCGGAATTCATTTTCAGTTGTGTCATCCCTCACTCTATCAAAACAATGAAGAAAGGGCTTTGTGTCTTTTCGCATCCATCCCTACCTGGTCTAAGAAAAGAAGGGATCACCAGCCTGTCACAAACAAAAGGAAAGGGTGCTTAATGGATATGATAGCGCAGGATATCGATGCCAATGAAAACAGACTGCAGCCTGTCATTATCATTGGGTGTGTAGGGTGATAGCAGGAGCAGGGAGGGGACTGCTTCTTTCGAGTGACATTTCACGTCAAAAGAAGTTTCACAACACCAGGAGACAGACATTATTCACAATTGGGTAACAAAAGCAAAAGACGGTGAAATCATCTCCCCCTTTGTTTCTGGGGTGAGGAGATGGCTGTTTGTCACATTCTGAATATGCCTAGGAAGGGATAACAATTAATTTATTTATTTTACTTGTACCTATCTATTCTATTTATTTTATTTTGTTAGTACGTTTGGTTCTGTTCTCTGTCTCCCCCTTTTAGACTGTGAGCCCGCTGTTGGGTAGAGACTTGTACTTCCCAAGAGCTTAGTACAGTGCTCTGCACACAGTAAGCGCTCAATAAATACGATCAATTGATTGATTGATTGATTGATTGATCAGAGCCCTCATCCCTGGTCAGAGCAGTGGCCCTAGAATTTCCATCACTAGTTAGAGCAGAAGCTCCAGAGCTCCCATTACCCATCAGAAGAAAGGCCCCAGAGCTTCCATTTCATTCAGTCATTCAGTAGTATTTATTGATCGCTTACTATATGCAGAGCACTGGACTAAGCGCTTGGAAAGTACAATTCAGCAACAAATAGAGACAATCCCTGCCCACAGTGGGCTCCAACGTTGATCAGAGCAGAGGCACTAAAGCCCCCACTGTTGATCAGATCTCGCTGTGGGCAAGGATTGTCTCTATTGCTTAATTGTACTTTCCAAATGCTTAGTACAGTGCTCTACATGCAATAAATATGATTTAAAGAATGAATGAATCTTCCTTCGCCGTTCAGAAAGGAGGCGTCAGAGCACTCATCACTTAGACTGTGAGCCCACTGTTGGGTAGGGACTGTCTCTATGTGTTGCCAACTTGTACTTCCCAAGCGCTTAGTACAGTGCTCCTCACACAGTAAGCGCTCAATAAATACGATTGATTGATTGATTATCAGAGGAGAAACTCCAAGGAAACAGCGTGCCTAGAGGATGGAGCACAGGCCTGGGAATCAGAAGGACCTGGGTTCTAATTCCGACTCTGCCACTTGTTTACTGTGTGACCTTGGGCAAGTCACTTCTTCACTGTGCCTCAGTTACCTCATCTGTAAAATGGGGATTAAGACTATGAGTCCCACTTGGGACAACCTGCTTACCTTGTATAACATGAGCCCACTCTTTTAGACTGTGAGCCCACTGTTGGGTAGGGACTGTCCCTATATGTTGCCAATTTGTGCTTCCCAAGCTCTTAGTTCAGTGCTCTGCACACAGTAAGCGCTCAATAAATGCGATTGATGATAGCGCTTAAATCAGTGCTTAGAACAGTCCCTGGCACATAGTAAGCGCTGAACAAATACCATAATTATTGCAACACAACAATAGACGCAAAGACCTTAACTTCAAGGGGTGCAGAGGGGGTAAAGAGAAAGGGGTTCACCTATGGACTGGTTGGTTTGTCAGCATGGTTTAGTGGAAAGAGCCCAGGTTTGGGAGACACAGGTGGTGGGTTCTAATCCTGCCTCCACCACTTATCAGCTGGGTGACTTTGGGCAAGTCACTTCACTTCTCTGTGCCTCAGTGATCTCATCTGGAAAATGGGGGTTAAAACAGTGAGCCCCACGTGGGACAACCTGATCACCTTGCATCTCCCCCAGCACTTAGAACAGTGCTTGGTGCTTAGCAAGGACTTAACAAATGCCATCATTATTATTATTTGTTCGAGGGTAATGAAGGACGGGGAAATCAGTGGGTTGGACTGAGGTTAATGATGGAGAAGGGCTACACCTGAGGTCTGATGTGTATTTATTTATTTATTTTTCTTGTACATATCTATTCTATTTATTTTATTTTGTTAGTATGTTTGGTTTTGTTCTCTGTCTCCCCCTTTTAGACTGTGAGCCCACTGTTGGGTAGGGACTGTCTCTATATGTTGCCAATTTGTACTTCCCAGGCGCTTAGTACAGTGCTCTGCACACAGTAAGCGCTCAATAAATACGATTGATGATGATGATGTGCTGTTTGTTGTGTTGCCGACTTGTACTTCCCAAGCGTTTAGTACAGTGCTCTGCACACAGTAAGTGCTCAATAAATACGATTGATTGATTGACTGATGGGGTGGAAGATAATATAGGAGAGAGGTTCCAGCTGAGTGATCCTAAATTTCACAGGTTGTCTGGAGGGGGAAAGTTCCCCTTCTTCCCACATCTTCACTTCTTCTGCGTGCCCAGATCCCAGGGAAACACCACAAAATCGGGAGTTTTTCCTTCCACAGAAAAGTCAGTGGTCATGGGTTCTAATCCCGACTCCGCCACTTATCAGCTGTATGACCTAGGGCAAGTAGCTTCTCTGAGCCTCAGTTCCCTCATCTGTAAAATGGGGATTGTCTGTGAACCCCATGAGGGACAACCCGCTTACCTTGTATGTACCCAGCGCTTAGAATGGTGCTTGGCATATAGTAAGCGCTTGACAAATACCAAAATTATTATTACAAAAAGGGGGTGTTGTTTCTGAGCGGCGGTGGACAGAGCACGGGCTTTGGAATCCGAGGTCGTGGGTTCGAATCCCGGCTCCACCACGTGTCTTCTGTGTGACCTTGGGCAAGTCACTTTACTTCTCTGGGCCTCAGTTCCCTCATCTGTAAAATGGGGATTAAGACTGTGAGCCCCCCGTGGGACAACCTGATCACCTTGTAACCTTCCCAGCACTTAGAACAGTGATTTGCACATAGTAAGTGCTTAATAAATGCCATCATCATCATCATCTGTAAAAATGGGGGTGATGACTGTGAGCCCCAGGAGGGACAACCTGATCACCTTGTATCCCCCCAGCGCTTAGAACAGTGCTTTGCACATAGTAAGCGCTTAATAAATGTTATTATTATTATTATTATTATTATTATTAATTATTAGGGGGCGATCGCGCGGTGGGACAAAGGTCCAGACAAACCCGACACAGGCCCCGGACAAGCCTGGCCGTGGCGTGCCGCCTCCACCAGGCGGCGCCCTGCCGCTGGAGCCAGCTACTACGCAGTCGTTATTTACTGAGCGCTTACTGCGTGCAAGGCTCTGTACTAAGCGCTGGGGAGAGTGCAATACAACAGTACACAGTCGCATTCCCTTCCGGACACCTGGAGAGGGGTTTTTCATTCAATCGTTATTTATTGGGCGCTTATTAGGTGCAGGGCTCTGTACTAAGCGCTGGGGAGAGTGCAGTACGACAGTATGCAGTCACATTCCCCGCCGGACACGTGGAGAGGAGTTTTTCATTCAATGGCTATGTACTGACCGCTTAATGTGTGCAGGGCTATGTACTAAGCGCAGGGGAGGGTGCAATATAACAATAAACAATCGCATTCCCTTCCGGACACGTGGAGAGGAGTTTTTCTTTCAATGGCTACTTACTGAGCGCTTACTGTGTGCAGAGCTCTGTACTAAGCGCTTGGAGAGTGCAATACAACAATCAACCCTCTTTTAGACTGTGAGCCCCCTGTTGGGTAGGGACTGTCTCTATATGTTGCAAACTTGTACTTCCCAAGCGCTTAGTACAGTGCTCTGCACACAAAAAGTGCTCAATAAATACGATTGATGATGATTCCCCGCCGGACACATGGAAAGGGTTTTTTTATTCAATCGTTATTTATTCATCACTTACTGGGTGCAGGGCTCTGTACTAAGCGCTGGGAGAGTGCAGTACACCGATAAACATTCACATTCACTGCTGGACACGTGGAGAGGGGCTTTTCATTCAATCGTTATTTATTGAGCGCTTACTGTGTGCAGGGCTATGTACTAAGCGCTTGGGAGACTGCAATATAACAATAAACAATCGCATTCCCTTCTGGACACGTGGAGAGGGGTTTTTCCTTTAATGGCTATTTACTGAGTGCTTACTGTGTGCAGAGCTCTGTACTAAGCGCTGGGACAGTACAATACACCAATAAACATTCACATTCACTGCCGAACACGTGGAGAGGTTTTTTTTTCATTTAATCGCTACTTATTGAGCGCTTACTGTGTGCAGGGCACTGTACTAAGCGCTTGGGAGAGTGCAGTACAACAATAAACAGTCACATTTCCCTTCCAGACACGTGGAGAGGGGTTTTTCCTTCAGTGGCTATTTACTGAGCGTGTACTGGGTTCAGGGCTCTGTACTGAGCGCTTGGGAGAGAACGGTACAACCACAAACAGTCCCAATTCCCCGCCGAACACGTGGTGGGGTTTTTTTCATTCAGTCGCTATTTATTGAGCACTTACTGTGTGCAGGGCCCTGTACTAAGCGCTTGGAGAGTGCAATACAACCGTAAACAGTCACATTCCCTGCCGGACACGTGGAGAGGGTTTTTTCATTCAGTCGTTATTTATTGAGTGCTTACTGGGTGCAGGGCACTGTACTAAGCGCTTGGGAGAGTTCAATACAACAATAAACAGTCACATTTCCCGCCGGACAGGGGGAAAGGGCCTTTTCACGTAATCGTTATTTATTAAGCGCTTAGTGTGTGCAGGGCTCTGTACTAATCGCTAGGGAGAGTGCAATACAACAGTAAACAGTCGCAATCCTTTCCGGACACGTGGAGAGGGGTTTATATTCAATTGCTATTTATTGAGCGTTTGTACGTATTTATTACTCTATTTATTTTTTATTTGTACATATTCTATTTATTTAATTTAGTTAGTAAGTTTTGCTTTGTTGTCTGTCTCCCCCTTCTAGACTGTGAGCCCACTGTTGGGTAGGGACCATTTCTATATGTTGCCAACTAGTACTTTCCAAGCGCTTAGTACAGTGCTCTGCACACAGTAAGTGCTCAATAAATACGATTAGATGAATGAGCGCTTACTGCGTGCAGGGCTCTGTACTAAGCGCTGGGGAGAGTGCAGTACAACAGTACACAGTCACATCCTCCGCCGGACACGTGGAGAGGAGTTTTGTCACCCAATGGCTATTTACTGAGCGCTTCCTGTGTGCAGGGCTCTATACTAAGAGCTTGGAGAATGCAGTGCAACCGTAAACAGTGGCATTCCCTTCCGGACACGCGGAGAGGGGGTTTTCATTCAGTCGTTATTTATTGAGCGCTTACTATGCGCAGGGCTCTGTACTAAGCGCTTGGGAGAGTGCAATGCAACAGTAGTCACATTCCCCGTCGGACACGCGGAGAGGGGTTTTTTCATTCAATCGTTATTTATTGAGCACTTTATCTTCTGTCTGCCTAGCTCTTAGAACAGCGCTTAGCACATAGTGAGCGCTTCACAAATACCAAAATTATTATTATTATTATTATTATTATTATTTTATTATTATTATTATTAAAAGGGGGGTGTTGTTTCCGGGCGGAGGTCGGTAGGGGGCGATCGCGCGGCGGGACGAAGGCGCCTGGGAGTCCGGATCCGAGTTCCAGACGAAACCGACCCAGGCCCCGGTCAGGCGTGGCCGTGGCGTGCGGGCACCACCAGGGGGCGCCCTGCCGCCGGAGCAACCTACTACGGAGTCGTTATTTACCGAGCGCTTACTGCGGGCGGGGCTCTGTACTAAGCGCTGGGGAGAGTGCAGTGCAAGAATAAACAATCACATTCCCCGTCGCACACGTGGAGAGGGGTTTTTAATTCAATCGTTTAGACTGTGGTGGGTAGGGACTGTATATGTTGCCAACTTGTCCTTCCTAAGCACTTAGTACAGTGCTTTGCACACAGTAAGCGCTCAGTAAATACTATTGATTGATTGATTATTCCTTGAGCACCTTACCTTGTATCTACCCAACGCTTTGAACAGTGCTTGGCACCTAGTAAGTGCTTAACAAATACCAAACTAATAATAATAATAAAACTATGATAAATAGGGGGGTGTTGTTTCCGGGAGGCGGTCGGTAGAGGGCGATCGCGCGGCGGGACGAAAGCGCCTGGGAGTCCGGATCCGAGTTCCAGACGAAACCGACTCAGGCCCCGGTCAGGCCGGGCCGTGCCGTGCGGGCACCACCAGGGGGCGCCCTGCCGCCGGAGCAAGCCACTACGGAGTCGTTATTTACTGAGCACCTACTGTGTGCAGGGCTCTCTACTAAGCGCTGGGGAGAATGCAGCACAACAATCACATTCTCCGCCAGACACGTGGAGAGGGTTTTTTCACTCTGTGGCTATTTACTGAGCGCTTACTGGGTGCAGGGCTCTGTACTAAGCGCTTGGAGAGTGCAGTACAACAGTAAACAGTCTCATACCCAGCCGGACACGCGGAGAGGGGTTTTTCATTTAATCGCTATTTACGGAGCGCCTTTTGGGTGCAGGGCTCTGTACTAAGCGCTTGGAGAGTGCAGTACAACAATAAGCATTCATAAACCCCACCAGACACGGGTGCCCTGGTTTTTCATTCAATCGGTGTTTACTGAGCGCTTACTGCGTGCAGGGCTCTGTACTAAGCGCTGGGGACAGTGCAGTGCAACAGTACACAGTCGCATCCTCCGCCGGATACGTGGAGAGGAGTTCTTCACTCAGTGGCTATGTCATGAGTGCTTACTGAGTGCAGGGGTCCATACTAAGCGTTTGGAGAGTGGAATGCAACAATAAACAGTCCCATTCCCTTCCGCATACGTGGAAAGGGGGTTTTCATTCAATCATTATTTATTGAGTGCTCACTGTGTGCAGGGCTCTGTACTAAGCGCTTGGGAGAGTGCACTACAGCAATAAACAGTCGCATTCCCCGTTGGACACGTGGAGAGGGGTTTTTCATTAAATCGTTATTAATTGAGCCCTTGACCTTCTATCTACCTAGAGCTTAGGACAGCGCTTGGCACATTGTAAGTGCTTCAGAAATACCTGTCATTATTATTATTATTATTATTATTATCATTATCATTATTATTATTATAAAAAGGGGGGTGTTGTTTCCGGGCGGTGGTCGGTAGGGGGCGGTGGCGCGGCGTGACGAAGGCGCCTGGGAGTCCGGATCCGAGTTCCAGACGAAACCGACCCAGGTCCCGGTCAGGCCTGGTCGTGACGTGCGGACACCACCAGGGGGCGCCCTGCCGCCGGAGCAACCTACTACGGAGTCGTTATGTACTGAGCGCCTACTGTGTGCAGGGCTCTCTACTAAGCACTGGGGAGAATGCAGCGCAACAATCACATTCTCCGCCAGACACGTGGAGAGGGTTTTTTTTCACTCTGTGGCTATTTACTGAGCGCCTACTGGGTGCAGGGCTCTGTACTAAGCGCTTGGAGAGTGCAGTACAACAGTAAGCATTCATAAACACCGCCAGACACGTGTGCCCTGGTTTTTCATTCCATCGGTGTTTACTGAGCAATTACTGCGTGCAGGGCTCTGTACTAAGTGCTGGGGACAGTGCAGTGCAACAGTGCACAGACATCCTCTGCCGGACACGTGGAGAGGAGTTCTTCACAGTGGCTATGTACTGAGCGCTTACGGAGTGCAGGGCTCCGTACTAAGCGTTTGGAGAATGCAGTGCAACAATAAACAGTCCCATTCCCTTCCGCATACGTGGAAAGGGGGTTTTCATTCAATCATTATTTATTGAATGCTCACTGTGTGCAGGGCTCTGTACTAAGCGCTTGGGAGAGTGCACTACAGCAATAAACAGTCGCATTCCCCGTTGGACACGTGGAGAGGGGTTTTTCATTAAATCGTTATGAATTGAGCGCTTGACCTTTTATCTACCTAGAGCTTAGGACAGCGCTTGGCACATTGTAAGTGCTTCAGAAATACCAAACTTATTATTATTATTATTATTAATAATAATAATAATAATAATAATAAAAGGGGGGTGTTGTTTCCGGGCGGCGGACGGTAGGGGGCGGTGGCTCGGCGGGACGAAGGCGCCTGGGGGTCCGGATCCGAGTTCCAGAAGAAACCGACCCAGGCCCCGGTCAGGCCTGGCCGTGGCGTGCGGGCACCACCAGGGGGCGCCCTGCCGCCGGCGCAAACTACTACGGAGTCGTTATTTACTGAGCGCCTACTGTGTGCAGGGCTCTCTATTAAGCGCTGGGGAGAATGCAGCGCAACAATCATATTCTCCGCCAGACACGTGGAGAGGGTTTTTTTCACTCGGCTATTTACTGAGCGCTTACTGGGTGCAGGGCTCTGTACTAAGCGCTTGGAGAGTGCAGTACAACAGTAAACAGTCTCATACCCAGCCGGACACACGGAGAGGGGTTTTTAATTTAATTGCTTTTTGCGGAGCGCTTTCTGGGTGCAGGGCTCTGTACTAAGCGCTTGGGAGAGTGCAATACAACAATAAACATTCATAAACCCCGCCAGACACGTGTGCCCTGGTTTTTCATTGTCGGTATTTACTGAGCGCTTACTGTGTGCAGGGCTCTGTACTAAGCGCTGGGGACAGTGCAGTGCAACAGTACACAGACATCCTCCGCCGGACACGTGGAGAGGAGTTCTTCACTCAGTGGCTGTGTACTGAGCGCTTACTGAGTGCAGGGCTCCAGACTAAGCATTTGGAGAATGCAGTGCAACAATAAACAGTCCCATTCCCTTCCGCATACGTGGAGAGGGGGGTTTTCATTCAATCGTTATTTATTGAGTGCTCACTGTGTGCAGGGCTCTGTACTAAGCGCTTGGGAGACTGCACTACAGCAATAAAGTCACATTCCCCGTTGGACACGTGCAGAGGGGTTTTTCATTAAATCGTTATTAATTGAGCGCTTGACCTTCTATCTACCTAGAGCTTAGGACAGCGCTTGGCACATTGTAAGTGCTTCAGAAATACCAAACTTATTATTATTACTATTATTATTATTATTATTAAAAGGGGGTGTTGTTTCCGGGAGACGGTCGGTAGGGAGCGATCGCGAGGCGGGACGAAGACGCCTGGGAGTCCGGATCCGAGTTCCAGACGAATCCGACCTAGGCCCCGGTCAGGCCTGGCCGTGGCGTGCGGGCACCACCAGGGGGCGCCCTGCCGCCGGAGCAACCTACTACGGAGTCGTTATTTACTGAGTGCTTACTGCGTGCGGGGCTCTGTACTAAGCGCTTGGGAGAGTGCAGTGCAATAATAAACAATCACATTCCCCATCGCACACGTGGAGAGGGGTTTTTAATTCAATCGTTTAGACTGTGTTGGGTAGGGACTGTATATGTTGCCAACTTGTCCTTCCCAAGCACTTAGTACAGTGCTCTGCCCACAGTAAGCGCTCAGTAAATACGATTGATTGATTGATTATTCCTTGAGCACCTTACCTTGTATCTACCCAACGCTTCGAACAGTGCTTGGCACCTAGTAAGTGCTTAACAAATACCAAACTAATAATAATAAAACTATGATAAATAGGGGGGTGTTGTTTCCGGGCGGCGGGCGGTAGGGGGTGGTCGCGCGGCGGGACGAAGGCGCTTGGGAGTCCGGATCCGAGTTCCAGACGAAACCGACCCAGGCCCCGATCAGGTCTGGCCATGACGTGCGGGCACCACCAGGGGGCGCCCTGCCGCCGGAGCAAGCCACTACGGAGTCGTTATTTACTGAGCGCCTACTGTTTGCAGGGCTCTCTACTAAGCGCTGGGGAGAATGCAGCGCAACAATCACATTCTCCGCCAGACACGTGGAGAGGGTTTTTTCACTCTGGCTATTTACTAAGCGCCTACTGGGTGCAGGGCTCTGTACTAAGCGCTTGGAGAGTGCAGTACAACAGTAAACAGTCTCATACCCAGCCGGACACGCGGAGAGGGGTTTTTCATTTAATCGCTATTTACGGAGCGCTTTCTGTGTGCAGGGCTCTGTACTAACCTCCTGGAGAGTGCAGTACAACAATAAACATTCGTAAGCCCCGCCAGACACGTGTGCCCTGGTTTTTCATTCAATCGGTGTTTACTGAGCGCTTACTACGTGCAGGGCTCTGTACTAAGCGCTGGTGAGAGTGCAGTGCAACTGTGCACAGTCACATCCTCCGCCGGACACGTGGAGAGGAGTTCTTCACTCAGTGGCTATGTACTGAGCGCTTACGGAGTGCAAGGGCTCCATACTAAGCGTTTGGAGAGTGCAATGCAACAATAAACAGTCCCATTCCCTTCCGCATAGGTGGAAAGGGGGTTTTCATTCAATCGCTATTTATGGAGTGCTTACTGTGTGCAGGGCTCTGTACTAAGCGCTTGGGAGAGTGCACTACAGCAATAAAGTCACATTCCCCGTTGGACACGTGGAGAGGGGTTTTTCATTAAATCGTTATTAATTGAGCGCTTGACCTTCTATCTACCTACAGCTTAGGACAGGGCTTGGCACATTGTAAGTGCTTCAGAAATACCAAACTTATTATTATTATTATTATTATTAAAAGGGGGTGTTGTTTCCGGGAGGCGGTCGGTAGGGGGCGATCGCGAGGCGGGACGAAGACGCCTGGGAGTAGGTCTCCGAGTTCCAGACAAATCCGACCCAGGCCCCGGTCAGGCCGGGCCGGGCCGTGCGGGCGCCACCAGGGGGAGCCCTGCCGCCGGAGCAACCTACTACGGAGTCGTTATTTACTGAGCGCTTACTGCGTGCGGGGCTCTGTACTAAACGCTTGGGAGAGTGCAGTACAACAGTCCCCAGTCACATTTCCCGCCGGACACCTGGAGAGGTTTCATTCAATGGCTATTGAGAGCTTACTGGGTGCAGGGCTCTGTACTAAGCGCTTGGAGAGTGCAGTACAGCAATAAACAGTCACATTCCCGGCCGGACACGTGGAGAGGGTTTTTTACTTCAATGGCTATTTACTGAGCACTTCCTGTGTGCAGGGCTCTGTACTAAGCGTTTGGAGAGTGCAACACAATAAACAGTCACATTCCTCGCCGGACACGTGGAGAAAGGGGGTTTATTTCAGTCGTTATTTATTGAGCGTCTGCTGTGTGTAGGGCTCTGTACTGAGCGCTTGGGAGAATCCAGTACAACAATAAACAGTCACATTCCCTTCCGGACACGTGGAGAGGGCTTTTTCCTTCGATGGCTATTTACTGAGCGCATATTGGACACAGGGCTCTGTACTAAGCGCTTGGGAGAGAACAGTGCAACCACAAACAGTCACATTCCCCGCTGGACATGTGGTGGGGGGGGGGTTCATTCAATCGCTATTTATTGAACACTTACTGTGTGCAGGGCTCTGTACTAAGCATTTGGAGAGTGTAATACAACAGTACACAGTCACATTCCCCGCCGGACACTTGGAGAGGAGTTTTTCATTCAATGGCTACTGAGTGCTTAGGGCGTGCAGGGCTCTGTACTAAGCGCTTGGAGAGGGCAGTACAACAATAAACAGTCAAATTCCCGGCCGGATACGTGGACGGGGGTTTTTCCTTCAGTGGGTATTTACTGAGCGCTTACTGTGTGCAGGGCTCTGTAATAAGCGCTTGGGAGAGTGCAATACAAGAATGAACAGTCACATGCCCCGCCGGACACGTGGAGAGGGGCTTTTATTTTAATCGTTATTTACTGAGCGCTTACAGTGTGCAGGGCTCTGTAGTAAGTGCGTGGGAGAGTGCAAAACATTAAACAGTCACATTCCCCTCCGGACAACTGGAGAAGGGGTTTTCCTTAATTGGCTATTTACTGAGCACTTACTGGGTGCGGGGCTCTGTACTAAGCGCTTGGGAGAGTACAGTACAAGTCACATTCCCTGCCGGACACGTGGATGGGGGGCTTTTCATTCAACCGCCACTTACTGTAGCATGTACTGTGTGCAGGGCACTGTACTAAGCGCTTAAGGAGTGCAATACAACCATAAACAGTCACATTCCCTTCTGGATACATAGGGGTTTCTCATACAATCGCTATTTATTGATTGCTTAGCGTGTGCAGGGATCTGTACTAAGCGCTAGCGAGAGTGCAATACAAAAATAACCAGTCTCATTCCCTTCGGGACACGTGGAGAGGGGTTTTCATTCAGTTGTTATTGATCACTTTCTGCGTGCAGGGCTCTGTACTAAGTGCTGGGGAGAGTGCAGTATAACAGTACACAGTCACATTCTCCGCCGGACACATGGAGAGGAGTTTTTCACTCAATGGCTATTTACTGAGCACTTACTGTGTGCAGGGCTCTGTACTATTCCCCGCCGGACACGTGGAGAAGGGGCTTTATTTCATTCGTTATTTATTGAGCGTCTACTGTGTGTAGGGCACTGTACTAATCACGTGGGAGAGTGCAATACAACAATAAACAGTCGCATTCCCTTCTGGACACGTGGAGAGGGGTTTTCCTTCAATGGCTATTTACTGAGCACATATTGCTTACAGGGCTCTGTACTAAACGCTTGGGAGAGAACAGTACAACCACAAACAGTCACATTCCCCGCCAGACACGCAGTGGGGGGCTTTTCATTCAATTGCTATTTATTGAGCACTTACTGTGTGCAGGGCCCTGTACTAAGCGCTTGGAGAGTGCTATGCAACCATAAACAGTCACATTCCCTGCCGGACACGTGGAGGGGGTTTTTTCATTCAGTCGGTATTTATTGAGCGCTTACTGCAGGCAGAGCACTGTACTAAGCGCTTGGAGCATGCCATATAACAGCCACATTCCCTGCTGGACACGTGGAGAGGGGTTTTTCATTTATTCGTTATTTACTGAGTGCTTACTGCGTGTAGGGCTATGTACTAAGCGTTCGGAGAGTGCAATACAACAGTAAACTGTCACATTCCCTGCTGGACACGTAGAGAAGGATTTTTTCATTCAATTGCTATTTATTGAGTGCTTACAGTGTGTACTGCTCTATACTAAGCGCTTGGGAGAGCAATACAACAACAGTCAAATCCCCCGCCGGACATGTGGAGAGGGGTTTTTCATTTAATTGTTATTTATTGAGCACTTACTGGGTGCAGGGCACTGTACTGAGCGCTTGGGAGAGTGCAGTCCAACAATAAACAGTCACACTCCTTGCCCACAAGGAGCTTACAGTCTAGAGACTGGGGACATCTGGGGACTCGTGGATGGGGCTGAGGATCATTGTCATTCAATCATATGTGTTGAGCGCTTACTATGTGCAGAGCACTGTACTAAGTGCTTGCATGAGGGGAATAAGTGCTTAAATAATGAGGGAGCTGGGATAGCGGAAAGAGCCCGGGCTTTGGAGTCAGAGGTCATGGGTTCAAATCATTGCCCTGCCAACTGTCAGCTGTGTGACTTTGGGCAAGTCGCTTCACTTCTCTGTGCCTCAGTTCCCTCATCTGTAAAATGGGGATTAAGACTGTGAGCCCCACGTGGGACAACCTGATCGCCTTATATCCTCCTCAGCGCTTAGAATAGTGCACATAGTAAGCAATTAAAAAAGTCATTATTATTATTATCATCATTATTATTGTTCTCTGAGTCTCAGTGCCCTCATCTGTAAAATGGGGTTTAAGAATGTGAGCCCCATGGGGGCGAACCTGTTTACCTTGTGTCTACCCAGCGCTTAGAACAGCGCTCGGCACATAGTAAGCGCTTCACAAATACCCAAATTATTATTAATATTATCATTATTATTATAAAAAGGGGGGTGTTGTTTCCGGGAGGCGATCGGTAGAGGGCGATCGCGCGGCGGGACGAAGGCGCCTGGGAGTCCGAATCCGAGTTCCAGACGAAACCGACCCAGGCCCCGGTCAGGCCTGGCCGTGGCGTGCGGGCACCACCAGGGGGCGCCCTGCCGCCGGAGCAACCTACTACGGAGTCGTTATTTACTGAGCGCCTACTGCGTGCAGGGCTCTGTACTATACGCTGCGGAGAGCGCAGTACAACAATCACATTCTCCGCCAGACACGTGGAGAGGGTTTTTTTCACTCAATGGCTATTTACTGAGCGCTTACTGGGTGCAGGGCTCTGTACTAAGCGCTTGGAGAGTGCAGTACAACAGTAAACAGTCTCATACCCAGCCGGACACGCGGAGAGGGGTTTTTAATTTAATCGCTATTTACGGAGCGCTTTCTGGGTGCAGGGCTCTGTACTAAGCGCTTGGAGAGTGCAGTACAACAATAAACATTCATAAGCCCCGCCAGACACGTGTACCCGGATTTTTCATTCAATCGTTATACACTGAGCGCTTACTGTGTGCAGGGCTCTGTACTAAGCGCTGGGGTGAGTGCAGTGCAACAGTACACAGTCACATCCTCCGCCGGACACGTGGAGAGGAGTTCTTCGCTCAGTGGCTATGTACTGAGCGCTTACTGAGTGCAAGGGCTCCATACTAAACGTTTGGAGAATGCAATGCAACAATAAACAGTCCCATTCCCTTCCGCATACGTGGAAAGGGGGTTTTCATTCAATCGCTATTTATGGAGTGCTTACTGTGTGCAGGGCTCTGTACTAAGCGCTTGGGAGAGTGCACTACAGCAATAGTCACATTCCCCGTTGGACACGTGGAGAGGGGTTTTTCATTAAATCGTTATTAATTGAGCGCTTGACCTAGAGCTTAGGGCAGCGCTTGGCACATTGTAAGTGCTTCAGAAATACCAAAATTATTATTATTTTTTTATCATTATTATTATTAACCGACCCAGGCCCCGGTCAGGCCTGGCCGTGCCGTGCGGGCACCACCAGGGGGCGCCCTGCTGCCGGAGCAACCTACTACGGAGTCGTTATTTACTGAGCGCTTACTGCGTGCAGGGCTCTGTACTAACCGCTTGGAGAGTGTAGACCAACAGTAAACAGTGACATTCCCCGCCGGACACGTGGAGAGGGGTTTTTCACTCAGTGCCTATTTACTGAGCGCTTACTGTGTGCAGGGCTCTGTACTAAGTGCTTGGAGAGTGCAGCACAACAATCACATTCTCTGCCGGACACGTGGAGAGGGTTTTTCACTCTGGCTATTTACTCGTTATTTACTGAGCACTTCCTGTGTGCAGGGCTCTCTACTAAGCGCTTGGCGAGTGCAATGAGACCATAAACAGTCACATCCCCTTCCGGACATGTGGAGAGGGGTTTTTCCTTCAATGGCTACTTACTGAGCACGTACTGAGTGCAGGGCTCTGTACTGAGCGCTTGGGAGAGAACAGTACAACCACAAACAGTCACATTCCCTGCTGGACACGTGGTGGTGGGGGTTTCATTCAATTGCTATTTATTGGGCACTTACTGTGTGCAGGGCCCTGTACTAAGCGCTTGGAGAATGCAATGCAACCATAAACAGTCCCATTCCCTGCCGGACACGTGGAGAGGGTTTTTTCATTCAGTCGTTATTTATTGAGCACTTACTGCATGCACAGCACTGTACTAAGCGCTTGGAGTGTGCAATATAACAGCCACATTCCCTGCTGGACACGTGGAGAGGGGTTTTTCATTCATTCGTTATTTACGGAGCACTTACTGGGTGTAGGGCTATGTACTAAGCGTTTGGAGAGTGCAATACACCAATAAACAGTCTCATACCCAGCCGGACACACGGAGAGGGGGTTTTCATTTAATCGCTATTTATTGGGCAGTCGCTGGGTGTAGGGCTCTGTACTAAGCACTTGGAGAGTGCAATACAACAATAAAATCTCATACCCCGCCGGACACGTGGAGAGGGGTTTTTATTTAAATCGTTATTTATTGAGCATCTACTGTGTGCAGGGCACTGTACTAAGTGCTTGGGAGAGTGCAATACAACAATAAAAAATCTCATTCCCTTCCCGGACACGTGGAGAGGGGGTTTTCCCTTCAATGGCTACTTACTGAGTGCTTATTGGGTGCAGGGCTTTGTACTAAGCGCTTAGGAGAGTACAGTACAACAACAGTCACATTCCCTGCCGGACACAGGGGAAGGGGTGGTTCATTCAATCGCTTTTTATTGAGCGCTTACTCTGTGCAGGGCACTGTACTAAGCGCTTGGCACATAGTAAGCGCTTAACAAATCAGCGTTTAGTACAGGTCCTGGCACATAGTAAGCACTTAATAAATACCGTAATTATTGCAACACAACAATGGACACAAGGGGATGTGGGGGAGCGGGAGGGGTCAAGGGGCTCACCTAGGGACTGGTTGTCAGCGTGATTTAGTGGAAAGAGCCCGGACTTGGGAGACACAGGTCATGGGTTCTAATCCTGCCTCCACCACTTATCAGCTGGGTGACTTTGGGCAAGTCACTTCACTTCTCTGTGCCTCAGTGACCTCATCTGGAAAATGGGGATTAAGACTGTGAGCCCCACGTGGGACAACCTGATCGCCTTGTATCTCTCCCAGCACTTTGAACTGTGCTTGGCAACTAGCAAGCATTTAACAAATGCCATCATTATTGTTATTTGTCCGAGGGTAATGAAGGACACAGCACCTGTATATATGTATATGTTTGTACATATTTATTACTCTATTTATTTTACTTGTACATATCCATTCTATTTATTTTATTTTGTTAGTATGTTTGGTTTTGTTCTCTGTCTCCCCCTTCTAGACTGTGAGCCCACTGTTGGGTAGGGACTGTCTCTATATGTTGCCAACTTGTACTTCCCAAGCACTTAGTACAGTGCTCTGCACACAGTAAGTGCTCAATAAATACGATTGATTGATGATGACAGGGAAGTAGTGGGTGGGGCTGAGGATAATGATGGAGGAGGGCTACACCTGGGGTCTGGTGGGGGTGGAAGATAATATGAGACAGGTTCCAGCTGTGTGATCTTAAATTTCACAGGTGGTCTGGAGGGAGAAAGTTCATCTTCTTCCCACATCCTCACTTCTTCTCCACGCCCAGCTCCCAGGGAAACACCGCAAAATCGTGAGTTTTTCCTTCCACATCTTAGATGTAAGTGTGTTTGTGTGATGCAGCGTGGCTCCGTGGCAACAGCCCTGGCTTGGGACTCAGAGGTCATGGGTTCTAATCCTGCCCCGCCCCTTATCAGCTGTGTGACTTTGGGCAAGGCACTTAATGCCCATTTTACAGCTGAGGGAACTGAGGCTCAGAGAAGTTGTCTGTGAGCCCTATGGGGGACAACCTCTTTTCCTTGTGTCTACCCAGCGCTTAGAACAGCGCTTGGCACATAGTAAGAGCTTCACAAATACCCAAATTATTATTATAATAATAAAAAGGGGGGTGTTGTTTCCGGGAGGCGGACGGTAGAGGGCGATCGCGCGGCGGGACGAAGGCGCCTGGGAGTCCGGATCCGAGTTCCAGACGAAACCGACCCAAGCCCCGGTCAGGCCTGGCCGTGCCGTGCGGGCACCACCAGGGGGCGCCCTGCCGCCGGAGCAACCTACTACGGAGTCGTTATTTACTGAGCGCTTACTGCGTGCAGGGCTCTGTACTAAGCGCTGGGGAGAGTGCAGCACAACAGTCACATTCTCCGCCGGACACGTGGAGAGGGGTTTTTTCACTCAATGGCTATTTACTGAGCACTTACTGTGTGCAGAGCTCTGTACTAAGCGTTTGGAGAGTGCACTACAATACTACACAGTCATATTCCCCGCCGCACACTTGGAGAGGAGTTTTTCATTCAATGGCTATTCATTCATTCAATCGTATTTATTGAGCGCTTACTGTGTGTAGAGCACTGTCCTAAGCGCTTGGAAAGTACAAGTTGGCAACACAAAAAGACGGTATCTACCCAACGGCGGGCCCACAGTCTAGAAGGGGGAGACAGACAACAAAAGAAAGCATATCAACAAAATAAAATAGAATAAATATGTACAAATAAAATAAATAAATAGAGTAATAAATGCGTACGAACATATATACATATATACAGGTGCTGTGGGGAGGGGAAGGAGGCAAGGCGGGAGGGATGGGGAGAGGAAGGAGGAGGCTTAGGGCATGCAGGGCTCTGTACTAAGCGCTTGGAGAGGGCAATACAACAATAAACAAATTCCCAGCTGGACACGTGGACAGGGGGTTTTCCTTCAGTGGGTATTTACTGAGCGCTCACTGTGTGCAGGGCTCTGTAATTAGCACTTGGGAGAGTGCAATACAAGAATGAACAGTCACATTCTCCGCCGGACACGTGGAGAAGGGTTTTTATTTTAATCGCTATTTACTGAGCGCTTAGTGTGCAAGGCTCTGTACTAAGCTGTTGGGAGAGTGCAATACATTAAACTGTAACATTCCCCTCCGGACAGCTGGAGAGGGTGTTTTCCTTAATTGGCTATTTACTGAGCCCTTACTGGGTGCAGGGCTCTGTACTAAACACGTGGAAGAGTACAGTACAACAACAGTCACATTCCCTGCCAGACACGTGAAGGGAAGCTTGTCTTTCAACCGCTATTTATTGAGCACTTACTGTGTGCAGGTCACTGTACTAAACGCTTAGGGAGTGCAATGCAACCATAAACAGTCACATTCCCTGCCGGATACATAGAGAGGGGTTTTCCATTCAGTCGCTATTTATTGATTGCTTATCGTGTGCAGGGATCTGTACTAAGCGCTAGCGAGAGTGCAGTACAAAAATAAACAGTCGCATTCCCTTCGGGACTCGTGGAGAGGGCTTTTCATTCAGTCGTTATTTATTGAGTGCTTTCTGCGTGCAGGGCTCTGTACTAAGCGCTGGGGAGAGTGCAGTATAACACTGCACAGTCACATTCTCCACCGGACACCTGGAGAGAGGAGTTTTTCCACTCAATGGCTATTTATTGAGCACTTACTATGTGCAGGGCTCTGTACTAAGCGCTTGGAGAGTGCAGTGCAACAACAACCAGTCGGATTCCCTCCTGGACACGTGGTGAGGGGTTTTTCCTTCAGTGGCTATTTACTGAGCGCTTACTGTGCAGGGCTCTGTACTAAGCGCTTAGGAGAGTGCAGTGCAATAGTAAACCTTATCTGTCGCACACGTGGTGAGGGGTTTTTCATTCAATCGTTATTCATTGAGCACTTTACCTTGTATCTACCCAACGCTTAGAACAGTGCTTGGCACCTGGTAAGCGATTAACAAATGCCAAAATAATAATAATAAATAATAATACTATGATAAAAAGGGGGGTGTTGTTTCCGGGCGGCGGTCGCTAGGGGGCGGTCGCGCAGCGGGACGAAGGCCCCTGGGAGTCCGGATCCGAGTTCCAGACGAAACCGACCCAGGCCCCGGTCAGGCCTGGCCGTGCCGTGCGGGCACCACCAGGGGGCGCCCTGCCGCCGGAGCAACCTACTACGGAGTCGTTATTTACTGAGCGCTTACTGCGTTCAGGGCTCTGTACTAAGCGCTTGGAGAGTGCACTACAACAGTACACAGTGACATTCCCCGCCGGGCACGTGGAGAGGGTTTTTTCACTCACTGGCTATTTACTGAGCGCTTCCTGTGTGCAGGGCTCTGTACTAAGCGTTTGGAGAGTGCAATACAACAACAATAATAATAATAGAGATGGCTTCTAATGTGTCACCTGCCATTTGACTTGCTGTGTGACCTTCAGCAAGTCACTTCACTTCCCTGGGCCTCAGTTACCTCATCTGTAAAATGGGGATTAAGACTTTAATAATATCAATCAAGCGCTTAGTACAGTGCTCTGCACACAGTAAGTGCTCAATAAATGCGATTGATTGACTGATCAATCAATCAATCGTATTTATTGAGCGCTTACTGTGTGCAGAGCACTGTACTAAGCGCTTGGGAAGTACAAGTTGGCAACATATAGAGACGGTCCCTACCCAACAGTGGGCTCACAGTCTAGAAGGGGGAGACAGAGAACAAAACCAAACATATTAACAAAATAAAATAAATCGAATAGATAGGTACAAGTAAAATAAATAAATAAATACGTACCAACATACATATGTAATAATGATGGCATTTATTAAGCGGTTACTATGTGCAAAGCACTGTTTTAAGCGCTGGGGAGGTTGCAAGGTGATCGGGTTGTCCCGCGTGGGGCTCACAGTCTTAATCCTCATTGAGGGAACTGAGGCCCAGAGACGTTAAGTGACTTGTCCAAAGTCACACAGCTGACAATTGGCAGAGTGGGGATTTGAACCCATGACCTCTGACTCCAAATCCCGTGCTCTTCCCACTGAGCCACGCTTTGAGCCCCACTTGGGACAACCTGCTTACCTTGTATAGCGTTTAGAACAGTGCTTGGCATATAAGTGCTTAACCAATCAGCGCTTAGTGCAGCCCCTGGCACATAGTATGCGCTTAACAAATACTATTATTGCGACACAACAATAGACACAAAGACCTTAACCTCCAGCGTGGGGGGGAGAGCGGGAGGGGGTCCAGGGGAAGGGACTCACCCATGGTTTGTCAGCGTGGTTCAGTGGAAAAAGCCCGGATTTGGGAGACACAGGTCATGGGTTCTAATCCTGCCTCCACCACTCATCAGCTGGGTGACTTTGGGCAAGTCACTTAACTTCTTTGGGCCTCAGTGACCTCATCTGGAAAATGGGGATTAAGACTATGAGCCCCACGTGGGACAACCTCATCACCTTGTGTCTCTCCCAGCATTTTGAACTGTGCTTGGCAACTAGCAAGTATTTAACAAATGCCATCATTATTATTATTTGTCCGAGGGGAATGAAGAAAAGGGAAGCAGTGGGTGGGGCTGAGGATAATGACGGAGGAGGGATACAGCTGGGGCCTGGTGGGGTGGAAGATAATATAGGAGAGAGGTTCCAGCTGTGTGATCTTCAATTTCGCAGGTCGTCTGGAGGGGAAAAGTTCCCGTTCTTCCCAAATCTTCACTTGTTCTCCACGCCCAGCTCCCAGGGAAACACCGCAAAATCGTGAGTTTTTCCTTCCACATCTTAGATGTAAGTGTGTTTGGGTGATGCAGCGTGGCTCCCTGGCTTGGGAGTCAGAGGTCATGGGTTCTAATCCCGCTCCGCCCCTTATCAGCTGTGTGACTTTGGGCAAGGTACTTAATCCCCATTTCACAGCTGAGGGAACTGAGGCTCAGATGGGTTGTCTGTGAGCCCTATGGGGGACAACTTCTTTACCTTGTGTCTACCCAGAGTTTAGAGCAGCGCTTGGCACATAGTAAGAGCTTCACAAATACCAAAATTATTATTATTATAATAAAAAGGGGGGTGTTGTTTCCGGGCGGCGGTCTAGTGGCGGGGCGAAGGCCCCTGGGAGCCCGGCTCCGAGTTCCAGACGAAACCAACCCAGGCCCCGGTCAGGCCTGGCCGTGGGGTGTGGGCACCCAGCTGCTGGAGCAAGCTACTACGGAGTCGTTATTTACTGAGCGCTTACTGCGTGCTGAGCACTGTACTAAGCGCTGGGGAGAGTGCAGTACAACAGTACACAGTCACATTTCCGGCCGGACACATGGAGAGGGGGTTTTCCTTCAGTGGCTATTTATTGAGCGCTTACTGTGTGCAGGGCTCTGTACTAAGCGCTGCAGAGAGTGCAGTCCAACAATCACGTTCTCTGCTGGACACGTAGAGAGGGGTTTTTCGCTCAATGGCTATTTACCGAGCGCTGTGTGCAGAGCTCCGTATTAAACGCTTGGAGAGTGCAATACAATAATAGTCTCATTCCCCACTGGATACGCTGAGAGGGGTTTTTCATATAATCGCCATTTATTGAGCACTTACTGGTGCAGGGCTCTATACTAAGCGCTTGGGAGAGTGCAATACAACAATAAAGTCACATTCCCTGCCAGACATGTGGAGAGGGGGTTTTATTTCAATTGTTATTTATTGAGCGTCTACTGTGTGCAGGGCACTGTACTAAGTGCTTGGGAGAGTGCAATACTACAGTAAACAATCGCATTCCCTTCCGGACACATGGAGGGGGGTTTTCCTTCAATGGCTATATACTGAGTGCTTATTGGGTGCAGGGCTCTGTACTAAGCGCTTGGGAGAGTACAGTACAACAACAAACAATCCCTGCCAGACACGTTGTGGTGGGGTGGGGGGGGAGGTTTCATTCAATTGCTATGTATTGAGTGCTTATTCTGTGCAGGGCACTGTACTAAGCGCTTGGCATATAGTAAGCGCTTAACTAATACCATAATTATTGCAACACAACAATAGACACAAAGACCTTAACATCACGGGGGGTGGGGGCGGAGGGGGGTGAAGGGAAAGGGGTTCACCTAGGGTCTGGTTGGTTTGTCAGCATGGTTTAATGGAAACAGCCCAGGCTTGGGTGTCACGGGTTGTGAGTTCCAATCCTGCCTCCACCACTTACCAGCTGGGTGACTTTGTGCCAGTCACTTCACTTCTCTGTGCCTCAGTGACCTCATCTGGAAAATGGGGATTAAGACTGTGAGCCCCACGTGGGACAACCTGATCACCTTGTATCTCCCCCAGCATTTTGAACAGTGCTTGGCAACTAGCAAGCATTTAACAAATGCCATCGTTATTATTATTATTTGTCCGAGGGGAATGAAGGACAGGGAAGCAGTGGGTGGGGCTGAGGATAATGATGGAGAAGTGATACAGATCCCTCATCTGTAAAATGGGGATTAAGACTGTGAGCCCCCCATGGGACAACCTGATCACCTTGTAAACTCCCCAGTGCTTAGGACAATGCTTTGCACATAGTAAGCGCTTAATAAATGCCATCATTATTATTATTATCTGGTGGGGTGGAAGATAATATAGGAGAGAGGTTCCAGCTGTGTGATTCTAAATTTCGCAGGTCGTCTGGAGGGAGAAAATTCATCTTCTTCCCACATCTTCACTTTTTCTCCATGCCCAGCTCCCAGGGAAACACCGCAAAACCGTGAGTTTTTCCTTCCGCACATTAGATGTGAGTGTGTTTGTGTGATGCAGCGTGAGAAGCATTGTGGCTCAGTGGCAAGAGCCCGCTCTTGGGAGTCAGAGGTCATGGGGTCTGATCCCAACTCTGCCACATCAACTGTGTGACCTTGGGCAAGTCCACTTAACCTCTCTGAGCCTCAGTTCCCTCATCTGTAAAATGGGGATTAAGTCAGTGAGTCCCATGGGGGATAATGTGTTTACCTTGTACCTACCCAGTGCTTAGAACTGCGCTTGGCACTTAGTAAGTGTTTAACAAGTACCAAAATTATTATTATTATTATAAAAAGGGGGTATTGTTTCTGCGCGGTGGCCGCTTGGTGGGGCGAAGGCGGCTCGGAGTTCGAGACGAAACCGACTCAGGCCCCGGACAGGCCTGGCCGTGGGGTGTGGGCACCCTGGGGTGCCCTGCAGTTGGAGCAAGCTACTATGGAGTTGTTATTTACTGAGCGCTTACTGCGTGCAGGGCTCTGTACTAAGCGCTGGGGGAAGTGCAATAGAACAATAAACAGTCACATTCCCCGCCGGACACGTGGAGAGGGTTTTTTCGTTCAATCATTCTTTATTGAGTGGTTACTGGGTGCAGGGCACTGTACTAAGCGCTTGGGAGAGTACAATACAATAATAACCAGTCACATTCCCTGCCGGACACGTGGAGAGGGTCTTTTCATTCAGCCGTTCTTTATTGAACGCTTACTGTGTGCAGGGCACTGTATTAAGCGCTGGGGAGAGTGCAGGACAACAGTAAACAGTCACATTCCCTGCTGGACATGTGGAGAGGATTTTTTCATTCAACCGTTATTTATTGAGTGCTTACTGGGTGCAGGGCACTGTGCTAAGCGCTTGGGACAGTGCAATACAACAATAAACAGTCCCATTCTCTGCCCCACACGGGGAGAGGGTTTTTTCATTCAGTCGTTACTTATTGAGCAGTCACATTCCCTGCTCACAATGAGCTTACAGTCTAGAGACTGGGGACATCTGGGTGTGGCTGAGGATCATTCATTCATTCAGTTGTATTCATTGAGCGCCTACTATGTGCAGAGCACTTGAATGAGGGATTAAGTGCTTGATTAATGAGGGAGCGGGGAGAATAATAATAATAATAGGGATCCACTGTCTTGGGCCTTTCCTCAGGCCCGAGTTTGGAGGGGTTGGATGCTGTGTCCACAGCAGAGGTGATTGAGTCACTCACTCCTGATGACAACCACAGTGCTTACTATCATCAATCGTATTTATTGAGCGCTTACTGTGTGCAGAGCACTGTACTAAGCACTTGGGAAGTACAAGTTTGCAACACATAGAGACAGTCCCTACCCAACAGTGGACTCTAGTGTACAGTGCTCTGCACACAGTAAGTGCTCAATAAACATGATTGAATGAATGGGACAGGTACTAGTTCGTCAGTTTGGACCACAGTCCCTGTCCCCCGTAGGGCTCTTACTCTTAATCCCCATTCTGCAGATGAGGGAACTGAAGCCCAGAGAATTTGTGACTTGATAATGATAATAACTATGGTATTTGTTAAGCGCTTATTATGTTGCTGGGCACTGTACTAAGCCCCGGAGTGGATACAAGCAAATTGGGTTGGACACAGTCCCTTTCCACTTGGGGCTCACATAAGCATTTAGTACAGTGCTCTCTGCACAGAGTAATGCTCAGTAAATATGATTGAATGAACTTTCAATCCCCGTTTTACAGAGGAGGAAGCTGAGGCCCAGAGAAGTTAAATGACATAATAATGGTATTATAATAATAATTATAATATAATGGTATTTTAGTGCTCTACTATGCTTCCAGGCACTGTACTGAGTGCTGGGATGGATATGATCCAATAGGGTTAGACACAGTTCCCGTCCCACTTGGGGCTCACATAAGCACCTACTACAGTGATCTGCACACAGTAAGCGCTCAATAAATGCAATTGAATGAATTCTCAATCCCCATTTTACAGAGGAGGGAACTGAGGCACAAAGAAGTGCAGTGACTTGACCAAGGTCCCACAGCAGACACGTGCCCGAGCTGGGACTACACATGGGGTGACGGCTGGGGACCAGTGGCAGGTTCAGGGGTACAAAGAGAAGCAGCGTGGCCCGGGCTTGGGAGTCAGAGGTCATGGGTTCAAATGCCCTCTCCGCCACTTCATTCATTCAGTCATATTTATTGAGCGCTTATTGTGTGCAGAGCACTGTACTAAGTGCTTGGGAAGTACAACTTGTCAGCTCTGTGACTTTGGGCGAGTCACTTCACTTCTCTTTGCCTCAGTTCCCTCATCTGTAAAATGGGGATGAAGCCTGTGAGCCCCATGTGGGGCAACCTGATCACCTTGTATCTCCCCCATTGCTTAGAACATAGTAAGCACTTAACAAATACCATTATTATTATTATTACAAACCAGCTCACCCAGCAGGGAATCTACCCCTCATCCTGCCAAATATTGGCGCTCTAGACCTTGCTTACCTCGCCGCCAACCTCTCGCCCACATCCTGCCTCTGGCCTGTAGTGCCTTCCCTCTTGACGTCTGACAGATAGCCACTACTGCTGTCACTACTACTACTATGACAACTACTGTGTGAGTAGCATTGCGTTCCATCCCCAGTGTGGGAGGAGCACTATCTTCGATTCCTCTAGCCTCAGGAGTACTACACTAGGAATTTACTGGGAGGAGAGAACTGTATTAGGCTCCTACAGTGAGAGGAGCCCTGTATTAGACTCCTACAGCGTGGGGGGGATGCCGCAGTTGGCCGTTACTTTGTGAGGAGTGCTCTGCTGCCTTTCCACAGTGTAGGGACACTGCGCTGGCCCCGCACTGTGTGAAGTGAAACCCACTGCACTCCATTTGTCTGAAGAGCACTGTACTGGACACTTCTGCGTGAAGAGGCAGCAGGGTGTCCTGGATAGAGCTCAGACCTGCGAGTCAGAAGGTCATGGGTTCTAATCCCGGCTCCGCCGCTTGTCTGCCGTGTGAACTTGTTCAAGTCACTTTACTTTTCTGTGCCTCAGTTAGACTCATCGGTAAAATGGGGATTGAGACTGTGAGTCCCATGTGGGATGGGGACTGTGTCCAACTCGATTTGCTCGTATCCACCTCTGCATTTAGTACAGTGCCTGGTACATAGTCAGCACTTAAATGCTATTATTATTATTATTATTATTATTAAGAGCACCATGTTGCATCATGAAAGAAATTTATAAGAACATGAATCGTGAAGTTTTTCTGGCTCATCATGTCTGCACGTAGCTGGCCTCCCCTTAGGAAGAATAAAGGTCATAAAATGAAGGAATTCAACATTCCTTTAATCTTCTCTCCCAGAGGGCAGGAATAACCCTCCTTGAAAGATCTGATTTGTCTCTCATAAGCCTAGCAGATAGCCTTTGGTTAACACAGCAACTACTTCCATAATAATAATAATAATAATAATAATAATAATAGCATTCGTTAAGCGCTTACTATGTGCCAAGCACTGTTCTAAGCAACTAGAGGGGATACAAGGTCATCAGGTTGTCCCACATGGGTCTCTCAGTCTTCATCCCTATTTTCCAGATGAGGTCACTGAGGCACAGAGAAGTTAAGTGACCTGCCCAAAGTGAGACAGCTGACAAGTGGCGGAGCAAGGATTAGAACCCACGACCTCCGACTCCCAAGCCTGGACTCTTTCCACTGAGCCACGCTGCTTCTCTATCCATATGGATAGGTTTGCATAAGTGGAAGGAATATCTGTGTCCCTTTTGAATGGTTTTGTGTACTGGTGGTAGGCACAGTGACAGAATGAGATAGCTCTGCGGGGATTCTAGTAATTTGGGAAAAAACGTCTGTGCATTCGGGAACCTGGTCATTCAATCTCTAGTTACTGGACTCACTTTGACAGTTACGGGCCTACTTACAACTCTCTATTTTCTCGTTGAAATCATTTCCTTTTATTCTAATAGAATATGCATACTCAGCTGAAAGTACCCATTAAAATACTATTATGCTTTATTATTTTCATACAAATGTAAAGAACACTAGAATAGAATATTAAAATTTACATCTTAATGAAAACCTTTTCTAATGACACTTACTTCCTTCATTATGCACCCACATTTACATGCAATTTTTAATTGCTTAAACAACAGAGAAATAGTCTGTCAAACACAAATATTGATCTGAAATCTCTGACTAATAGGCTAAAGCTGTCGAGAGGAAAGAGTCCACAACTCAATTCTAATGCTGCCATACTCGTGGCAAGTTTTGGCTCTTGAAAAATCTTCAGTACCAACCGAACAGATTTTCTATTTCTTTCATTTATAATTCAGAAGAAACAGAAGCTGTTTCTAAATAGCCCCCGAGAAGTATATGACTTAGAAGGGGGCAGAAAATGGAAAATTCTACATTTTTTTTTGGCAACCATCTTTCTATTTCGAACTTCCTCCTTCACGCTAGTAGTTCACCTAGTGCAGATAGACAACTCTCGGTTAGCTGAGAACTTTCTTTTTTCCAGATTTTTTTTTATTCCTGGCTTGTTTCGGTGAAACGTCTGATGGGAGAAAGGGTGAAACTATCAGTTAAAATGAAGCTGGAAGTTTATCTAGGGATTTAACCGATGCTGTCTTGTCTCCTGTTGCCACGGATACTCAGGAGAAAAGCTATGATAGGTCTTCCCGACCCCAGCATCATAGCAGTGGCATCCACCTCAAAGAACAAAACGGGTGTATTGCCTGGTGCGGGTGTTTTTTTAATAATGTCGATTATCCCCCTCCATGAGGCATCACATAGTAAAAGATGATGCGTTATCACTGTCAGCAATTTCACTTGTCTGTCTAGAGATACAGGTATCGGAGTATTTTCGGGGACAGGAGGGGGTCCCTGGTTTGGGTTTCCTGTCCACGCACCACAGATCCTTCATGATCTTCACAAAGTAGTTGCGAAAGTTCTGCCCGATGAAAGCGTACAGGACTGGGTTGAGGCAACAGTGCAGAAAAGCCAGAACTTGGGTGATATTCCTCGCATAGGCTCTCTGCTGCTCACTCTTGCAAGTTCTGTTCAACTTGCCCAAATTGGCGGCATTGAGGAGGAGAACCATATTATATGGCACTTGGAAAACTAAGAAGGTGACCACCACTGCAATGATCACCCGGATCACTTGACGTCTCTTTGAATTCTGGGCTTCAACTAAGGCTTTGACGATGAACGTGTAGCAGAAGATCATGAACAGCAGTGGAATAAAGAAGCCAAACAGAAGCTGCAGCCCTAAAATGAGCAATTTCCAGGTGATCGCCTCCGAGACTACCTGGTATTTTGGTTCACAGATGTATTTTCCTTGCATTTGGTACCTTTGGCTGAATACGAAAGTGGCTCCGGAGATGATGATGGAAAACATCCAGATCACCGAACAGATCACTTTACTGTATGCCAAAGTTCTCATCCGAAACTTGAATGATTTGGCTCGCAGTCTGAGGGACTTTGTGGCCTGCACTATAGCGACGTATCTGTCCATGCTAATGCAGGCCAGGAAGAGCATACCACAATTGAAGTTGATGGCGTAGATGCCCGAAGTCAGTTTGCATATAAAATTGCTGAAGATCCACGACCCCGTGGCGTGATTCACTGCCCAGAAGGGCAGAGTGAGGACAAACAATATGTCGGTGATGGCCATGTTGAAGAGATACACGTCGGTCATGGATTTCACTTTCTTGTAGAAGGCGAAGGTTATGACTACCAAGACGTTACCTACTAGGCCAAAGACACTTATCAGAGAGTACGCGACGGGGAGGAATGTCTTTGTGAAGTTGCGCACATCCTGCATCGAGCACGGTAAGGCATCGTCGTAATCCAGAGTGCTCGTGGACTCTGTATAATCTGAATACTCTTCAGGGGTGCTCCAGTTCACTTGTCCCTGAAAATAAAAAAGTGAGACTTCAGAAAGGAGCGTGGACTGACATACTGGTGAAGCTTCTAGTGATTAGTGAGACCCTAAGTGAACAACGATCCGCAGATGGGCAAAATGTACCAAGACAAGTGAGGAAAATCAGCATGGCCTAGTGGAAACAGCAGAGGCCTGGAAGTTAGAGGACCTGGATTCTAATCCCAGCTCTGCGAGGTACCTGCTGTGTGAGCAAGTCAGGGCGATGTAGAAGGGAGTGGGAGAAAAGGAAAGGGGGGCTTAGTCAGGGAAGGCCTCTGGGAGGAGATGAGCTCTTAATAAAGCTTTGAAGTAGGGGCAGAGTAATTGTCTATCAGATATGAGGGAGGAGGTTCCAGACCAGAGGCAGTAGGTGGGCAAGAGGTCCGCGGAGAGATAGGTGAGATCGAGATACAGTTTTAGCATTAGAGGAGTGAAGTGAGCGGGCTGGGTTGTAGTAGGAGAGTAGCGAGGTGAGGAAGGAGTGGGCAAGGTGATTGAGTGCTTTAAAGCCAACAGTGAGGAGTTTCTGTTTGATGCAGAGGGCAGGGTTTGGGAGGGAAGATAAGGAGTTCAGTCTTAGACATATTGAGTTTTAGATGGCAGGCAGACATCCAGATGGAGATGTCTTGAAGGCAGAAGGAGACACGAGCCTGAAGGGAGGGAGCGAGAGCAGGGGCAGAGATGTAGATTTGGGTGTCATCAGTGAAGAGATGATAGTTGAAGCCGTGGGAGCGAATGAGTTCACCCAGGAAGTGAGTGTAGATAGAGATGACACCAAGGTTATGGGCTTGTGAGACAGGAAAGCTGGCGGTGCCGTCTACAGTGATGGGAAAGTCAGGGGAAGAACATGGTTTAGGTGGGAAGATAAGTTCTGTTTTAGGCATGTTAAATTTGAGATGATGGGAAGACATCCAAGTAGAGATTTCTTGAAAGCAGAATGAGAAGTGAGGCTGCAGAGAGGGAGAGAGATCAGGGCTGGAAATGTAGATTTTGGTATCATCCACATAGAGGTGGTAGTTGAAGCCAGGGGAGCGTATGGGTTCTTAGGGAGTGGGGTATAATAATAGTAATAACGATGGTATTTGTTAAGTGCTTACTATATGCCAAGCACTAAGCACTGGGGTAGACAGAAGGTGATGAGGTTGTCCCACGTGGGGCTCACAGTCTTAATCCCTATTTTACAGATGAGGTAACTGAGGCACAGAGAAGTTAAGTGACTTGCCCAAAGTCACACAGCTGAACCCACAACCTCCGACTCCCATGCTCATGCTTACATGGAGAAAGAAGGGACCCAGAACTGGACCTTGAGCGACTCTCACACTCCCACCGCCCCTCTGAGATTAAGGCCAAGATGCCAACACGGAAAATGCCTGGTCTTGCTTTTGGTGACCTTCTGAGGTCACCAGGCAGCTGCCTGGGCAGGGAGGACCCCAGACCTGAGGGTCTCGCTCAATTTTGAGGGGTTTTTGGGCCTAAAATGGCTCCCCCAAGCTCATCGGACCCTGAGAGAGGGCTCAGAGACTGCACTTCCAGAGTTCCTTGAATCAGGAGGGAAGGGCAGCACCTAGGACGGAGCCCTTTGGGAGGACTAGAAAGAAGGATGGAGCCTCCTGCTTACTCACCCATCCTGACTAACATGGGCCCGGGGCTGCTAAAAGCCACCCGGCAAGTTCAGGGGTACAAATCGGCTTACCCAGTGTTCATTCAGTCGTACTTATTAAAGCGCTTACTGTGTTCAGAGCATTGTACTAAGCACTTGGGAAAGTACAATACGACAATAAACAGTGACATTCCTTGCCCACAACGAGCTCATAGTTAACCCTTATCCCCAGCCAGTTTTGGCTCTCAAGATCTCATATCTCTCTCTCTCTCCTCTGGCCTGGAACGCCCTCCCTCCTCATATCCAGCAGACAATTAGTCTCCCCACCTTCAAAGCCTTACTGAAGGCACATCTCCTTCAAGAGGCCTTCCCAGACTAAGCTCTCCTTTCCTCTTCTACTCCCTTCTGCCTTGCCCTGACTTGCTCCCTTTATTCATTCCCCCTCTCAGCCTTACAGCATTTATGTCCAATGTATTTATTTATATTAATGTCTGTCTCCCCGTCTAGACTGTAAGCTCATTGTGGGCAGGAAATGTGTCTTTGTTATATTGTACTCTCTTGAGCGCTTAGTACATTGTTCTGCACACAGTAAGCACTCAATAAATACGGTCCAGTAAATGACTAATGGGCAGAAGGAGGAATGAAAGTCACTAATGCTGAAAGGGATCATTGTGCTGATTCTATGAAAGGAGTGAACTGTTGTGTTGGGGAAATATGTAGATTCCATTTATCTACTCCATCCCTGAACCCTAAAAATAATAGTGGTATTTGTTGAGTGCTTACCCTGTGACCAGCATGGTACTAAGTCTTGGGGGAGGTATAAGATGATGAGATCTGATACAGCCCCTGCCCCACTTAGGGCTCACACTCTAAGTAACACAGGGAACAATCAATCAATCTGTCATATTGAGCGCTTACTGTGTGCTGAGCACTGTACTAAGCATCGGGAGAGTACAGTATAACAGAGTACAATGTAACATTTCCTGCCCACAATGAGCTTGCAGTTTAGAGGGGGGCAGGTATTCAATTCCACTTTCACAGATGAGGAAACTGAGGCACAGATAAGTTGAGTGGCTTCCCAACATGACACACCAGGCAAGTGGTAGGGAATCAGAATTCAAGTCCCCGGACTCTCAAGTGGGTATTCTTGCACTCGGCTTCACTGTTTCTCTCTAATTGGGAGTTGCCTGTAGTTTTCTTCCCTTCCAAGTTTTTTGCATTTTGCATTGTGTTCATTTCGGCTGAAGACCTTCCATATAATAATAACAATTATGGTATTTGTTAAGTGCTTACTATGTGCTAAGCACTGTTCTAAGCGCTGGGGTAGATACAAGGTAATCAGGTTGTCCCACCTGGGTTTTCCCCCATTTTACAGGTGAGGTAACTGAGATGCAGAGAAGTTAAGTGACTTGCCCAAGTTCACATGGCAGACAAGTGGCAGAGGTGGGATTAGAACCCACGTCCTCTGACTTCCAAGCCTATGCTCTTTCCACTAAGCCACGCTGCTTGAGAAGGAGTGCTGGTCACATGTCATAATTCACATCCAGCAAGGCTATGCCCATCTTCTTCCTCTCCATCCTACCCCTTCTCCTAGCCAATAATAATAATAATAATAATAATAATAATGTTGGTATAATAATAATAATAATAATAATGGCATTTGTTAAGCACTTACTATGTGCAAAGCACTGTTCTAAGCGCTGGGGGGGGATACAATGTGAACAAGTTGTCCCACGTGGGGCTCACAGTCTTAATCCCCATTTTTACAGATGAGGTAACTGAGGCCCAGAGAAGTTAAGTGACTTGCCCAAGGTCACACAGCTGACTTGTGGCAGAGCCGGGATTCGAATCCACGATGTCTGACTCCAAAGCCCGGGCTCTTTCCACTGAGCCACGCTGCTTCTCTGTATTTAAGCGCTTACTATGTGCCAAGCACTGTTCTAAGCGCTGGGGAATATGCAAGGTGATCAGGTTGTCCCTTGTGGGGCTCATAGTCTCAATCCCCATTTTACAGATGAGGGAACTGAGGCCCAGAGAAGTGAAGTGACTTGCCCAAGGTCACACAGCAGACCAGTGGCAGTGGCAGGATTAGAACCCACGACCTCTGACTTCCAAGCCCGGGCTCTTTCCACTAAGCCACGCTGCTTCTCAAGGTCTTAGGTTGTTAATAATAATGATAATAATAATAATAATGATAGTATTAAGTGCTTACTGTGTCAAGCACTGTTGTAAGCGCTGGGGTAGATACAAGTTTAGCAGGGTGGACACAGTCCATGTCCCACATGGGGCTCCCTTTCTCAAACCTCAGTTTACAAATTAGACCCAGAGAAGTTAAGTGATTTGCCCAAGGTCACACAGCCAGCAAGTGGCGGAGTCAGGATTAGAACCCAGGTCCTTCTGATTCCCAGGCCTGTGCTCTTTCCACTGGGGTGGGGCAGGGTCTTCTTTCCCATCTGATGAAATTCCCCCACCATGGTCTTATCACTTGACAGTAACTCTTAATGCAATTTTAAACATGTTAGTTTTCAAACCATCAAGGGCTTGTGCTGTGAATGGCATCCTTTGAGATGGCCAGCTCGGACAGTCCATCTGCCACAAGCGACAGACTCATATCGTTGGGTGGCAAATCTGCCTCATCTGTAAAATAAGAAATGAATGTTTGTGCTGCTTTGCAGTTAGACTGTGAGTCCTACGTGTTGGACAGAGAGTGTGGTTGACCTGATGATCCGATATCTATTCCAGGGCTGACTATGGTACTTGGCATATAGTGACTGCTTAGTAAGCACCATTATTATTAATATTACCATCCCTTTAGCTCTACTGGAACTGCTGAAAATAGCCCAGAGGCTGGGAACAGGAGTTTGTCCACCAGGGAAAAGGGGAATGTGTTCCTTATAGGCTGGGAATGTGTCTTCCATTGCTGTTGTATTGCCTTCTCCCAAGTGCTTAGTATAGTGCTCTGCACATAGTAAGCCCTCAATAATACCACTGACTGATTAAGAACTCAGTGAGCACCAATGATTAATTAAAAGTTGGGGGGAGTAAACTTTGAACTCAAAATCCCTGACTTTCTTTCGCTTTTCAAAGCTATTTAATCTGACCCTGCTCGTGCCAGGAGACAAAAAGAACCCCAAACCCGCTCAAATACATTCCTCAGTGCCTTACCGTATTCATTTTAGCAATTAGCCTTAATCAAGTAAGCAAACAGTAGAGAAAAATTTATAGACCGGTCAGCGTTGCTATCTCTGGATCCCCTGAAGAGAAGCTGAATTAACGGAGGAGGATCTAAGGAGCAAAATAAATAAAAAACATTGTAAATAAAGGAAAGCACAGGGGGAAAAATACTCAGAAACGAAAGCGTATATTTTTAGGTGCAAATTTCCAATCTGTTTCTTAGGCTACATGCTATCAGTCAGGCCTACATGACACCTCCTATGCAATGCATGGTGACTGCAAGTGGTTGTTTGGGGAATAGAAGTTACTGGTTTTTGAAGCTAAAATTCCTGTAGGATGGAAAGAAAGGTCTCTTCTCTGTACTAGGCCCACCCCACCTCTTAGCTGGAGGGGGGGGGATACTGTTGGCCATTTATGTTTCCAAAGGCAAAGGAGGAAGAGGAAAGCACAGGCCCGAGAGTCAGCAAACCTGCTTCCCAGTCCCGGCTCTACCTTTTGCCTGCTGGGTGACCCTGGGCAAGTCACTATTTCTCCGTGCCTCAGTTTCATCTTCTATCAAATAGGTCTAAAATACCTATTCTGCCTCTTCCATAGACTGTGAGCTCCATGTGGGTCAGGGACTTGTCTGACTGACATATATGGTATCTTGGGACAGTGCTTGACACATAGTGAGCCCTTTCCAAATATCACAGTTATTATTGTCATTATTATTCTTCTAGACTGAGCCCACTGTTGGGTAGGGGCCGTCTCTATATGTTGCCAACTTGTACTTCCCAAGTGCTTAGCACAGTGCTCTGCACACAGTAAGCGCTCAATAAATACGATTGAATGAATGAATGAATTGAGGAGGAGGAAGAGAAGAAGGAAGTTGCAAAAGCCAGAACCAAAGAGACTGTTAAGGTGGTGATGGTGCTTAATGCTGTTCTGACACTGCTCCCTTCAGCAGCTGTTTGTCTTCCCTCTTGCTCCGGAAGGAAAGGGATTCCCCAGAGGCCGGGTTCAGGATTGCCCAAGGGAAGCAGTTGTTTCAGGCCACAACTGTGCAAATTATGCGCTATAAGTGTATCCCACCCAGAAACAACGCCTGGAGTCTGGCCTTTCCTAATTCTTCCTTTCTACACCATTCTCTGGATGTGTTGACATGCTCTCAGGATATCAGCACATTGTGTTTGGAGTTTTCCTCCTAGGTTATCTAATATGCCCAAACTATACATGTCCAGAACAGAACTCCTTATCTTCCCAGAAGTGTTTCATCAGTGTAGACAATACCATTAACCTCCCTAGCTCCCAAGACCATAACCTTGGCATTATCTTCCACTCATCGTATATAATCCACATATTCGATATCAGCAAATCCTGTCAATTTTACCTTCACTAAGTCGCTAAAATCTGCCCTTTCCCCTCCACCCAAACTGCTGTTATGCTGATCCAAATAAGCACTTATCCTATCCTGCCTTGATTACCGTATCAGCCTCCTCGCTGACCTCCCTGCCTCCTGTCTCTCCCCACTCTGGTCCTTACTGGGCATGCTGCTGCGCAGATCATTTTCCTTAAAAAAAAAAAGTTCCGTCCATGTCTCCTCACCCCTCAAAAACCTCCACATCAAACAAAAACTCCTTACCACTGGCTTTAAAGCACATCATCAGCTCTACCTTCCTACCTTACCTCAGTGATCTCCCACTACAGCCTAGTCTGCTTATTTCTCTCCTCCTTCAAAGACTTTAATAAAGTGACAGCTCCCCCAGGAGCCTTCCCCAATTAAACCTTCCTTTCCAGTTCCCTCTTCCTTTTGCATCTTCTATGAACGCATATCAGTACCCTTTGGGCACTTGTTATACAACCCACCCTCAGGCCCACGGCATTTGTGTGCAAATCCATAGTTTATTTATTGATATTAATGTCTGTCTCCACCTCAGTGTGGCCAGGAATTGTGTCTACCGACTCTGCTGTATTGTATTCCTTCAAGGTTTTAGTACAGTGCTCTGCATATAGTAAGTGCTCAATAAATACCATTGTTTGATGTTATTCTCAGGATATTGTGTGGTATGGTAGACACAAAATAGCAATAATAATAATATTTGTTAAACATCTCCAGTGGGCCAAGCTTAAGCTGTACTACGCACTGTGTGACCTTGGGCATGTCACTTCATTTCTCTGGGCTTCAGTTACTTCATCTGGAAACTGGGGATTAAGACTGTGAGCCCTGTGTGGGGCAACCTGAGTACCTTGTATCTACCCCAGTGCTTAGAACAGTAATTAGCACATTGTAAGCACTTAACAAACACCATGCTTATTATTATTAGTGGGATAGATACAAGATAATCAGATCAGATGCAAGGTTCACAGTCTAAGTAAGAGGGAGAACAGGTTTTCAATCCCCTTTCTACGGATGAGGAAACTGAGGCACAGAGAAGTGAAATGAGTTCCCCAAGGCCACACAGCAGGCAAGTAGCGGATCCAGAATTAGAACCCAGATTCCCCGATGCCCAGTCGAATACCCTTTCCACCTAGCCCCACGTCTTCTTCAAATGGATGTCTGATGCTCATTCATTCCCCAGTTGCAACCTGGCCAGTTCCTTTCCAAATCCAGCCAACTCTAGGGAACATCTGTCAGATCTGCCCCCTGCCTCGACCTCTCCCGGGTGGGTGGACTTAAGTTCTGCAATCTCCTCCTCTACTAAAGAATTAGAATGGCACAAAGGTTAGCATCCCATCAATTAATCAGTGGTACTTATTGAGTGCTTACTGTGTGCAAAGCACTACACTAAGACTTCAGGAGAGTATATTACAACAGAATTGGTAGACATTTGCCCTGCCAGTCAAGGAACTTACAGTCTAGTTTCATCCCAAAGAAACGCAGTGTCTCTTCCCAAGGTCTCATTATTTACTTTTTTTTTAAGGTGTTTGTTAAGTGCTCACTATGTGCGAGGCACTTTACTGAGTCATTCAGTTCATTCTGTAGTATTTATTGAGCGCTTACTGTATGCAGAGAACTGTACTTAGAAAGTACAATTCACTAATAGAGACAATCCCTGCCCACACCAGACTTACAGTCTAGAAGGGGGGAGACAGACATCAAAGCAAGTAAACAGGCATCAACATAAATAGAATTATAGAGATATATGCACATCCAAACAAGTGAACAGGCATCAATATAAATAAGTAGAATTATAGATATATACATAAGGGCTGTGAGGTGGGGCAAAGTATAGTACAGGACCACCCACAACAAGGCCCTGGACTTCAGTGAGCCCATGGCATCAAATTATTGCTTGTTGCCAATATGGCTTCATTGAACAGGCCCAGTGAGGGGAAAGTGAGGAGCTGTAGGTAATATAAGTGAGCTAATTGGAGCATCTTCAAGCAGGGAGGGCAGAATGAGGTAGATACAAGATAATCTGGTCCCTCATGGGGCTTAGAGTCTAAAGGAGTGATTTCAGGTTTTGAATACCCATTTTGCAGAGGAGGGAACTGAGGCACAGAGAAGTGGAGTGATTTGCCTCAGGGTACACAGCAGAAAGTGGAAGAACTGGGATTAGAACGCAGATCTTCTGACACCCAAGCCCAGGCTCTTTCCACTAGACCACTCTATTCTGTCCTCTTCTGTTCTCTTTGTGAAAAGTCCCTTCCCTTTGAAATTCTGTCAGGCCTTGTTTTTTGTCACCCAGAATGAACTTTTTTCTCCTATGACTCTGCTCCTTCCCAGTTTAGTTTGCTGGTGTCTCTTTCACCTCTACACCCCCTAACTGAGGTTCTGCTGAAGTTATGTTCTGGCTTCCCTGTTCTTCTCATTTAAAGTATTTTTTGCAGAGAGGCCATCCACTCCCATGGCAGCCTCTTCTCCAATCTACTTCTGGACTCCTGACCTCCCATAAAAATGATGGTATTTGTTAAGCGTTTACATGTGCCAGGCACTGTTCTATGCTCTGGGGTAGAGACAAGATAATCGGTTGGACACAGTCCCTGTTCCACATTTGGCTCACCATCTTAATCCCCATTTTACAGATGAGGGAATTGAGACGCAGAGAAGTGAAGTGACTTGTCTAAGGTCACACAGCAGGCAAGTGACAGAGCCGGGATTACTCATTTTACTGTCAAATTCTTTATCACCTTTTGTCTCCTGGACTTCTCTACTTGGATACCATACTTGTATCTCAAACTCACTATGTATAAAGCTGAATCTTCCCTCCTCAACAAACTCCTCCTTCCACTATTATTCAATAGAACAACCATCTTCCCTGGCCCAGAATCCCACACCTTTCTATCTTCCTTGTCTCTGTGGCCTATTAGACAGCAAACCTTGGAGTCAGAAGGCCCTGGCTTCTAATCCTGATTGCCCTTGGGCAAGACATTTAACTTCTTGGTGCTTCAGTTACCTCATCTGTAAAATGAGATTAGGATCGTGAACTCTATATGGGACTCGGTCCAACTTGATTATCTTCTGCCCCAGCGCTTAGTATAGCGCCTGGCACATAGTAAGCTCTTAACAAATGCCACAAGTACTGTTATCTGGCATATTCAATCTACTGCTAAATCCTCCCCTGGATCTTAAATCAGTGTGGCTTAGTGGATAGATAATGAGCCTGGGAGTCAGAAGGACTTGGGTTCTATAACATGTGTCTTTGCCACATGTCTGCTGTGTGACATTGGGCAAGTCTCTGTGCCTCAGTTGCTGCATCTGTAAAATGGGGATTGAGTTTGAGTGCCATGTGGGACAGGGACTGTGTCCAAGCTGATTAACTAATATCTAGCCCAGTGCTTAGAACAGTGCTTGGCATATATTAAGCACTTAACAAGTACTATTATTACAATTATTATTGTTATTATTATTACCTGTCCCTTCCTCTCCACCTAAACAGCTACCAATCTAGACCAAGCTCTTGTCATAGTGTGACTAGACTATTATATAATAATAATAATAATAATCGAGTTTGTTAAGCACTTACTATGTTCCAGGCACTGTTCTAAGTGCTGGGGTAGATACAAGGTTATCAGGTTGTCCCACGTAGGGCTCACGGTTTTAATACCCGTTTTACAGATGAGGGAACTGAGGTACAGAGAAGTTAAGCGGATTGCCCAAAGTCACACAGCAAACAAGTGGTGGAGCCAGGATTAGAGAAGCGTTGTGGCTCAGTGTAAAGCACAAGGGCTTTGGAGTCAGAGGTCATGGGTTCAAATCCCATCTCTGCCACTTGTCAGCTGTGTGACTTTGGGCAAGTCACTTCACTTTTCTGTGCCTCAGTTCCCTCATTTGTAAAATGGGGATCGAGACTGTGAGCCCCCCCGTGGGATAACTTGATCACCCTGTAGCCTCCCCAGTGCTTAGAACAGTGCTTTGCACATAGTAAGCGCTCAATAAATGCCATTATTATTATTAGAACTCACGTTCTCTGACTCCCAAGCCTGTGCTCTTTCCACTAAACCATGCTGCTTCCATATACGTGATATATATTTATAAATTGTATATTAAAAATTATTTATATTAATGTTTGTGTCCCCCTCTAGACTACAACCTCGTTGTAGGCAGGAACCCTATTTACCATCTCTGTTCTGATCTCCCCCAAGCAACTAGTACAGTGCCCTGCACAGAGTAAGCACTCAATACTACTGATTGATTGATGTCCTGCTGACACCTCAAACTTGCCCAAAACAGAATCTTAACTTTCTAACCAGACCCTTTCCTCCCCATGACTTTCCTTCCATCCGACCTTTCTCCCAAGCCCATAACCTTGATGTTATCTTTGACTCATCTCTCACATTAAAGCCACATATTCAATTTGTCGCTAAATTCTGTCAGTTTTACCATCATGACATCTCTAGACCCTGGCCTTTCCTCTCCAAACTGCTACCACGCATATCCAAACACTCTCATTTCCCACTCTGATTACTGCATCAGTCTCCTCGCTGACCTCCCTACCTCTGTCTCTCCCCTTTCCAGTCCATACTTCATTCGGCTGACTGGATCATTTTTCAAAAAAAAAAGCTTGCAGGTCTTAGCTCCCCACTCTCAAAAACCTCGAATGATTGCCCATCCACCTCTGCATCAAACAAAAACTCCTTACCGCTGGCTTTAAAGCACTCCATCAGCTGTCTCCTACCTAACTTAGCTAATATCCTAGTACAACCCAACCTGCACACTATACTCCTCTAACACCCACCTACCCTCTTTGTACCTCGATCTTATCTATCCCGCTACCGGTCCCTTATCAGCCTCGTCTCTGCCATCCTTATCTCCCTTTTAATCTATACTTCACACTGATCGTTCTCTAAAAGCATTTCCTTGACACGACTTCTCCGCTCTTCAAAACCCTACATCGTCCTCCCATTTCCTTCCACGTCCAATGACGAGTCCTTACAACTGAGTTACACCAACTCCTTCCGTCTGACAGATGGGCGGGTTCTCTTCATCTGCCACTCCCCGGTTCACTGTCTTCATTCCTCCCAAGTTAATTTCATACCCGTTAAAATTCTTAATTCTCCCTCATCTTTCCAGCCTAGAACTCCTTCCTCCCCAGATCTGACACACCACAGCTCTCCACATGTTGAACGCTCTTTAAATCCCACCTCCTCCAATAAGCCTTTCCCATTTAATAACTGTGGTATTTAAGTGTTTACCATGTGCCAAGCACTGCACTAAGCTCTGGGGTAGATACATTATCATCAGGTCCCACATGGGGCTTACAGTTTAAGTAGGAGCAAGAACAAGTATGAAATCCTAAAAAAACCCCTCTCTTGACCCCACCTCCCCTTCTAGTTATCGCCCTATCGCCCTATCGCCCTCTTACCATTCCTTTCCAAACTCCTTGAATGAGTTGTCCACACCCACTGCCTCGAATTCCGCAACACCAACTCTCTCCTCGACCCCCTCCAATCTGGCTTCCATCCCCTACAGACCACCGAAACTGCCCTCTCAAAGGTCACCAATGACCTCCTGCTTGCCAAATCCAACGGCTCCTACTCTATCCTAATCCTCCTTGACCTCTCAGCTGCCTTCGACACTGTGGACCACCCCCTTCTCCTCAAAACGCTATCCAACTTTGGCTTCACAGACTCTGTCCTCTCCTGGGTCTCCTCTTATCTCTTCGGCCATTCATTCTCAGTCTCCTTTGTGGGTTCCTCCTCCCGCTCCCATCCCCTTACTGTAGGGGTTCCTTAAGGGTCAGTTCTTGGTCCCCTTCTGTTCTCTATCTACACTCCCTCCCTCAGTGAACTAATTCACTCCCACGGCTTCAACTATCATCTCTACGCTGATGACACCCAAATCTACATCTCTGCCCCTGCTCTCTCCCCCTCTCTCCAGGCTCGCGTCTCCTCCTGCCTTCAGGACATCTCCATCTGGATGTCTGCCCGCCATCTAAAACTCAATATGTCCAAGACTGAACACCTTATCTTCCCTCCCAAACCCTGCCCTCTCCCTGACTTTCCTATCACTGTAGACAGCACTGCCATCCTTCCCATCTCACAAGCCCGCAACCTTGGTGTCATCCTCGACTCTGCTCTTTCTGTCACCCCTCACATCCAGTCCGTCACCAAAACCTGCCGGTCTCACCTCCGCAATATTGCCAAGATCCACCCTTTCCTCTCCATCCAAACTGCTACCCTGCTGGTTCAATCTCTCATCCTATTCCGCCTGGATTACTGCATCAGCCTCCTCTCTGATCTCCCATCCTCCTGTCTCTCCCCACTTCAATCTATACTTCACGCTGCTGCCTGGATCATCTTTTGTGCAGAAACGCTCTGGACATATTATTCCCCTCCTCAAAAATCTCCAGTGGCTACCAGTCAACCTATGCATCAAGCAAAAACTCCTCACTCTCAGCTTGAAGGCTTTCCATCACCTCGCCCCCTCCTACCTCACCTCCATTCTTTCCTTCTACAGCCCAGCCTGCACCCTCCGGTCCTCTGCCGCTAACCTCCTCACTGTGCCTCATTCTTGCCTGTCCCGCCGTCGACCCCCGGCCCACGTCCTCCCCCTGGCCTGGAATGTCCTCCCTCAGCACATCCGCCAAGCTAGCCTTCTTCCTCCCTTCAAAGCCCTACTGAGAGCTCACCTCCTCCAGGAGGCCTTCCCAGATTGAGCCCCCTCTTTCCTCTCCCCCTCCCCATCCCCCCGCCCTACCTCCTTCCCCTCCCCACAGCACCTGTATATATGTTTGTACAGATTTATTATTCTATTTATTTTACTTGTACATATTTACTATTCTATTTATTTTGTTAATGATGTGCATCTAGCTTTAATTCTATTTATTCTGATGACTTGACACCTGTCCACATGTTTTGTTTTGTTGTCTGTCTCCCCCTTCTAGACTGTGAGCCCATTGTTAGGTAGGGACCGTCTTTATATGTTGCCAACTTGTACTTCCCAAGCACTTAGTACAGTGCTCTGCACACAGTAAGCGCTCAATAAATATGATTGATTGAATGAATGAATGAAGTCCCCATTTTACAGATGAAGGAACTGAGGTGCAGGGAGGTTAGGTTCATTCATTCATTCAGTTGTATTTATTGAGCACTTACTGTGAGCAAAGCACTGTACTAAACACTTGGGAGAGTGGCTCAGTGGAAAGAGCGTGGGCTTGGGAGCCAGAGGTCATGGATTCTAATCCTGACTCTGCCAATTGTCAGCTGTGTGACTTTGGGTAAATCACTTAACTCCTCTGTTCCTCAGTTACCTCATCTGTAAAATGGGGATTAATACTGTGAGTCCCACGTGGGACAACCTGATCACCTTGTATCCCCCCCAGAACTTAGAACTTATGCTTTGCACATAGTAAGCGCTTAACAAATGCCATTAAAAAAATACAGTACAACAATAAACAGACACATTCCCTCCCCACAACAAGCTCTCAATCTATAGGGGGAGGGGGAGGCCCGAAGTCACACAACAAGATTAATGGCAGAGCCAGAATTAGAACCCAGGACCTCTTACTCCCAGCCCTGGGCTCTTTCCACTAGGGCCACCCTGCTTCTCAACACCCAGAATCATATGAATGGACACTTCCAGCCCTTCTAGATTTTAATCTTTCCTTGCCAGTTGAGTATATGTGTACATTCAATCATACGAACAAAAGTATTTTCCTTCTGATTACTCTATTTGCAAATGTTTTATGTCTCTCTCCCTCAGATAGAGCTTACTTGTGAGCAGGGAACATTTCTCTTGCTTCTTTCGTACTTTTTCAAGTGCTTAGTTCTGTGCTCTGCCCCAAAGGAGTGTTCAGTAAATATCACTGCCACGCCAGCCAAAGGAGGTAATAGTTGTATGAATAGTGAATGTGTGTATGTGTGTGCATGTGTGTTTTTTGTTTCCAGCCCTAGTCTCTCTCTCTCTCTCTCTCTCTCTTTCTCTCTCTCTCTCTCTCCCCCTCCCTTTCTCTCTCTGTCTCTCTGTCTGTGTCTCTCTCTCTCCCTTTTTCTCCCTCACCGTATTTATCTCTTCCTTGGTCTCCTTCCATTCTCTTAGCTTCTCTAGTAGAGAAGCAAGTTAGCTTAGTGGAAAGAGCCCGGGCTTGGGAGTCAGAGGATGTGGGTTCTAATCCCTTCTCCACCACTTGTCCACATCAGACCTTGAGCAAGCCACTTAACTTCTCTGTGCCTGTTACCTCATCTGTAAAATGGGAATTAAGACTGTTATCCCCACGTGGGACAACCTGATTACCTTGTATCTATCCCTGCACTTAGAACAGTGCTTGGCACATAATAAGCACTTACCAAATACCATTCTCATTTTTATTAATATTCTCCGTTGCTCTCTGTCTGCTGTGGCTGTCTCTTTCTTTCTCTCTGCACTGGTTTGCCTCTGTACTGCCTCTGCCTCATGGGTTCTAATCCCAGCTGTGCCGCTTGTCTGCTGTGTGACCTTGGGCAAGCCACTTCACTTCTCTGTGCTTCCTCACCTCATCTGTAAAATGGGGATTGAGACTGTGAGCCCCACATGGGAGAGGGACTGTGTCCAGCTCGATTTGTTTCTATCCACCTCAGCACTTAGTACAGTGCCTGGCCCATAGTAAGTACTTAACAAGTCCCAGAATTATTATTATTATTTCTGCCTGTCTTTCCTGCCTTTTGGCCTCTCACCCCATAGATATCACCTTCCAATCTACTCCAAATTCCTGATGATATGGTCTCCTTCCTCACTCCACAAGCCTTCTACCTTGTTCCCGGCTAGCTTCTTCCCATTCTTCCCACTTCAGCCAGGAGTGTCCACCAATCCTTCCACCAACCTCCAACTGATTTTCCTTCATCAGCACCAGTCCAAGCCTTTGTCCATGGGTTTCAACAGTGTCACATCCTTGTAGCATCTCCACATTAGGCTGGGATCCTAGAAATTTGAATCGTGTCAACTGTAGGTTTACAGTGCTACCCTGCCCCTCCGTAGTCTTTTATGAAACATAGGCTCTGATAATGAGGAAGATGAATTCTACTGCCACTGCTAGTTTTAGAGTATCATTTCCAATCACAGCAACGAAAAGATGATTATTATCTTGATTTTGTTTGCATGCCAGTGACAGTAATTGGAAATGAACCAGTTTACCCCAAACCACTGTTTCCACCACAAAAAGCACACACATTAAATCTCAGGAAATAGTGGTAATGTCATTTTGGCATCCATCTTACCACAGGGCACAAACAAATCATGGACCCATTTTCCTTAGCCTAGTGACCCGAAAAGTTTAAATTTAAAAGTTTAAAGTGTAATTGTGACATCTACATTGGGAAATTGTATTTTTCTTCCAAATGGAAAAAACATTCTTGGCTTCAATCTAATAGAGTGACTTGGATTTGAAAGTGAAAAGTACCGAAGCCTACTTCTGTAGCCTATTATATGAGTAAATATGGTATTTTTGGCATAAGTGCCTCACTCCTTAGCATAATATCTGTATCATTAAAACTGGTGGTGGGACTATTATGCAGGAGTCATATAAAAATTAATTCTGGCAATAAGGGGAGGAGAACAAAATTGAGAAGAATAAAGGAGGACCCAAGAGGGTTCTTTTTTTACTTCTATTGTAGTCATCCAAGTCCTGCACATGATAGGCCACCATTGACTAAATTTCCCCCTCTGTGCTGCTGTATTCTCATGAATTGACTCCCCTCTACCTGCTTTGTTGTATTTCTCGAGTTCCTGCTCCTTTCCTGGAGCCCTTGGCTGTCACAGCGTTTGATTTTGCGATGCAAAGAATCGTGAGTGGGTAAGAATTGTGAAGAGGGGGCATCGGGGCTTAGGACTTGTTTTGTTTTGTTGTCTGTCTTCCCCTTCTAGACTGTGAGCCCATTGTTGGGTAGGGATTGTCTCTCTCTGTTGCCAAATTGTACTTTCCAAGTGCTTAGGACAGTCATTTTCTGATTGAAGGAGATCTTTTTAATGTAGTGTTGTATCTGACAAATGAAGAGCATTATTTGAGAACAAATCAAAAGCACTGACTATGAAGAGCACTAGGAGAATGCCCACCAAAATGCAACTCGATTATATTATCCTCAAGTCTAAGCCAGCCCCTTAGCATTCAGGTAGTTTCAACCCATGAGGTTTCTCCATTTTGTGGATTACTACGTATTTTTAGTTAGAGATCTATAAACGTAAGGTGTCTTCAAAGAGGGGAGTCTCCACTTCTTATCTATACTTACATAATTGCTCAGGCAGCAAAATCTCTTGAGAGTTTCCAGATCTCGAGAAGGATTTTTGACTCTGTATGAGGTTGTTCTCACAAGAAATGAATAGAAAGCATGTTGGAGTATTTCAAAGAGAAACAGAGTGAGCCTCTTCTCCCTACTTCTGCACAGATTATTCTTTTCTGCTAGAAGGTGAGCTTGTTGTGGGCAGGGAACATGCCTTCCACCTGGTTCAGTGCTCTGCAGACAGTAAGCGTTCAATAAGTACCATTGATTGATTACAATAATAATAGTTGTGGTATTGGTTAAAAACTTACTATGTGCCAGGCACTGCACTAAGCCCTGGGGTGGATCCCCGCTAATCGTGGCTCTGCCACTTGTCTGCTGTGTGACTTTGGGGAAGTCACTTAACTTCTCTGTGCCTCAGTTACCTCATTTGTAAAATGGGGATTAAGACTGTGAGCTCCACGTGGGACAACCTGTTTACCTTATACCTACCCCAGTGCTTAGAACAGTTCCTGGCACATAGTAAGCACTTAATAAATAGTTTGTAGACAACTAAGGGAGTTTGGAGAGGAATGGTAGGAAGGATATGCCCCTTCCTACCTCGCCTTACTTCTCTCCTTCTATAACCCAGCCCGTACACTCCACTCATCTAGTGCTAACCTTCTCATTGTGCCTCCATCTCGTCTGTCTCATCACCGACCCCTAGCCCACATCCTGCCTCAGGCCTGGAATGTCCTCCCTCCTCTATTCCGTCAGACAGTGACTCTCCCCCCTGCTTGAAAGCCATACTGAAGGCACATCTCCTCCAAGAGACCTTCCCAGACTGTCCCACTCATCATCTCCCGCTCCCTTCTGCATCGCCTTGACTTGCTGCATTAGCTCTTCCCCGTTTCCAGCCCCAAAGCACTTATGTACATATCTCTTATTTTGTTGTTATTGATGTCTGTCTCTCCCCATCTGGACTGGAAGCTCAATGTGGGCAGGGAATGTGACTGTTTATTGCTGCAACGTACTTTCCCAGGTGCTTAGTACAGTGCTCTGCCCGCAGTAAGCTCTCGATAGATATGATTGAATGAATGAATGAATGACATATTTTAATGTCTGCTTCCCCCTCTAGACCGTAAATTCCTTGTGGGCAGAGGCCGCATCCACCTACTCTGCTGTACTGTAGTCCCCCAAATGTTCTGCGTACAGTTCTCTGCATACACAAAGTGTTCAATTGATTGATTAATAGAGCAACCCAGACCTCCAAATCCACCAAAGTAGGAGGAGTCAGTGCTTTATACCCATATGCTGTATTCATCAGTAAAATTGCTGGGTGAGGGGTGTCTTTTTTTTAATGGCATTTACTAAGCTCTTGGGTGCCAGACACTGTAATAAGTGCTGGATTAGATAGAAGCTAATCACGTTGGGCAACAGTCTGTGTCCCACGTGGGGCTCACAGTCCTGATCCCCATTTTCCAGATGAGCTAACTGAGGCACAGAGAAGTTGAGTGACCTACCCATAGTAGCACAGCAAAGAAGTGGCGGTGCTGGGACTAGAACCCAGGTCCTTCTGACTCCCAAACCCATGCTCTATCCACTAGGCCATTCTGCTTCTCAAATTTTGTGACCTTGACCTACATCCCCAAACCCCGGTCACTGCCGGACATTGGGCCCAGGACCCACAGGACATGAATTCTCACACAATCATTGCATATTGTGAAAGAATTAAAACAAGGTGATGTGCTTAATCATGTGATTATGTGGGTAGATTATGAACAGATTTTATATATATATATACATATATATATATAAATATATCCATATGTAATAGGTATACGTTAGAATTATATTTGAGTTGATTAAATAATGAGCACAGGGTCTAGGAAGTTATTGAGAAGGTGGGGCTCAAAATCCAGATATGGGAATCTCTAATAGGAAATAGACTTTTTAAAGCCTGTATGATTAGGCTTTGAAAAGTCCAAGTGTCTATTTTTAATTAGCATCTAGCAGATAACTTTTAGACTCCTTATGGCTGTTTAAGTTGCTACGTCTCACAGTCAGAACAGGACAAATTCCATATTTGGTCACAGACAGTGATCTACTGAGCACAGTTTTCTGACTCTGAAAAACAGCACCCTAAAGACTGTGACGATTGCCCTTCTTGACGTGAATCCGCATTAGGAATGTACTTTTCCCTCAAAATAAGTCTATTTTGAACCCTCCCAATCCTAAATTAATTGAACATTCAATCCTCCAATCTATCCGTTACCTCCTGAGAATCTAGTGGACCCCCAGAACTGTAAGAAGTGCGATAGAAAGTACCACAGAATCAAGATACATATTACTGGCCTCCAGGGACTAACAATCTAAAGGGGGAGACGCACAGACAAAAAATGATTTGCCGGTAGTTTGCATAGGTGGATATAATAGGCAGTAATTCAAGTATATCAGGATGAAATAGCAGAAGAAATATTTGACGATCCATTTGCAAACATGTATGGATATGTGGTTGTTGAGAATTGGAATAAAAATAGAAAAGATAAGTTCTTGCGTTCTGAACCCTTCTTGAAGTTTGTAGTAACCACAGCCTTCCTTGCTTTAACAACCAATTTCTGCAGCTATTGTACATACAGGACTGAACTTCTGCATTAACAGTGTACTGTATCAAACTCCATAAATGTGTCACTATGACAAGAAACTCAAAAATGATAATGCTATAGCAAAGATGTCACATTCAAAGGACACATTGAAATCACACCTTTGCCATCTGTACACTCTTTTATGGAATTGTGTTTCTTGATCTTTACAATAGTGCTGTCGATGCATTTGGAAAATTTGTATTTTATCAGATTTTTATTGTTCATTCATTCATTCAGTTGTATTTATTGAGTGCTTACTGTGTGCAAAGCACTATATTAAGCTCTTGGGACAGTACAATATAACAACAGATACATTCCCTGCCCACAACGAGCTCACAGTCTAAAAGGGGAGATAGACATTAATATACATAAATAAATACATATGTTTCAGATATATACATACACGCTGTGGGGATGGGAGGGAGGATGAGTGAAGAGAGCAAGTCAGGGTGATGCAGAAAGGAGTGGGAGAAGAGGAGAGGAGGGTTTAGGGAAGGCTTCTTGGAGGAGATGTGCCTTCAATAAGACACTGAAGTGAGGGAGAGCAATTATCTCAATTATTAGAATAATAGAAACTGGCCTTAATAATAATAATACTAATAATAATGGTATTTATTAAGCGCTTACTATGTGCAAAGCACTGTTCTAAGCACTGGGCTTTCTAACATCATTAGCAATGGATAAGTATGAAAAAGCAATAACTATAATTGAGGTAGAAAATGGTGCTTAAAGATAGTTGATGATGATGACTGTATTTGTTAAGCACTTACTATGTGCCAAGCACTGTTCTAATTCACAGTCTTAATTCCCATTTTACAGATGAGGGAACTGAGGTACAGAGAAGTTAAGTGACTTGCCCAAAGTCACCCAGCTGATAAGTGGCAGAGCTAGGATTAGAACCCACGACCTGTTACTCCCAAGCCCGTGCTCTTTCCACTGTCACATATCAAAACTCAATACAGGCTAAATATATTTAGTCCGATGTAGATATGCAGTAGAGCAGAAGTGGGTATTATGTAAGAAATGTTTTAAATCTATCTTGATACTCTTAAACCTTGATGGCATAGTCACAGATCTTGAACCAATGACTCTCTCTCTCTTTTCCACTTTCCATGATTTCATTTTTCTCCTGCACCTTTTCCCATCTAAATTCCCCCCAGATATTTCCCTAGACATTTTGTGGCTTTGGAACCCAAAGGGACATTACAATCAGGCTTATTTTTCAGTCTGTAAAATGTGTAAGTCACAATGATGTGCTTATAGCTGTAATTCTATTTATTCTAACGGTTTTGACACCTGTCTACATGTTTTGTTTTGTTGTCTGTCTCCCCCTTCTAGACTATGAGCCTGTTGTTGGGTACGTACTGTCTGTATATGCTGCTGACTTGTACTTCCCAAGTGCTTAGTACAGTGCTCTGCACATAGTAAGCACTCAATAAATACAATTGAATGAATGAATGAATATTCAGCTTTTGGAGAAAATCTTTTTTAAAAAAAAATATTTTCAAGCCCCTTTGGAGTTGAAACTCTCTTCTGTCTTTATACTTGTTCCTTCTGCTTTTGAATAATAGTGGTTAAAAAGAAGCCAGAGGGTTCTTTCCACTGACACTTTTCTTCATCATACTTCGGAGATTTTTAGGTTTTGCTTTGCTTTGAAAGAATTTACATTTTTTAGGCATTTTGGTAACAGTTCAAATTAGGGTCTACTAGTCATCCAATGTAGATCTTGCACAGAATTAATTTTTTGTGTTTTCCCATTGAATTTACTATAGTTCACCAAAGTGATCCACTGCTTTCATCTTTTTTATTCTTTTTTACGATTGTATTTCCTCTACAACAGTCCTTTAGTCAACTCGGCAGCTGAGGGTAGTTCCAGGCATCATGTGGCTTTTGTAATTCTCATACAAGTTTTCCCTAAACTAGAGTAATATGTCATCAGCTCTGATCTAAAAAGGAACCTTATTTATAAGCAGTTGGGCTCACGACATTTAAAATGTATTGTCTGGGGTCACTTTGCTAAATAATGACAGCTCTCCTAGGCAGTGACCATGATAAAATTCTCTCTAGAACAGGAGATAAGTTTTCACTTCTAAGCTTAGTTTAAAGGAATTACAAATAAGGTACTCACTACTACTCTTCCCAGAAGACCAGAATATCTAAACTGCATTATAGCATGAGAAGCAGCATGTCCCAGTGCATAGAGTTTGGGTCTAGGAGCCAGAGGACCTGCGTTTTAATGCTGGCTCCACCACTTGTCTGCTGTGTGATCACTTAATTTCTCTGTGCCTCAGTTCCCTCATTTTAGAATAAGGATTAAGATTGTGAGCCCCATGTGGGACACTGACTGTGTCCAACCCGATTAGCTTGTATCTACTCCGGCTTTTAGTACAGCGCCTGGCACATAGTAAGTGTTTAACAAATACTGTTAAGAAAATAGCATTCTTAGACCCTCATTATTCTGTAGCTCATGACCTTTGTGACATAATAACCTTAGTCCCATCACTGAAGTGAATTGACGAACGAAGCTTGATTGAAAAAATATTTTGACCTGATTTCCCATTCCCACCTTTCCCCTGCTACTCACCTCTGGTGGAAAATACTTGAAAGTCAAGAGAAATCCATGCTGGTGAAATCCTCCACAGGGCTGATCCAAGCACCACCAAGTCAAGGGGAGTTGTGGGGGGAAGCAATGAAATAGCAAAAGTGTTGCCTGAAAGTAAATTGTTGAATTACCACTTCCTTCTCAAGTAGTCATGGCTTTTTACGGGGCTTTATCATGTGTAGTCTGCAGGCTGAAAAGTTGAAGAGGAAAGGGGTGCTAGGAACATTCTCTGAACATTTAGAAGCAAGGAAAGCAGAAGGCTTAACGTGAGCTGGTCAGAGGAAACCAGCAGCTTCAACTTCCAAGCACTTAGTATTCAGTGCTCGGTATCCAGTATGCACTCAGTAAATACCACTGATGGATTGATTGACTCATTGATTCATCGCTAGATAACATATTCCTCCCCGGCACCTAGAGAGGAAATTTGAGTGGAGTAATCAATCAATCAATCAATCATATTTATTGAGCGCTTACTGTGTGCAGAGCACTGTACTAAGCGCTTGGGAAGTTCAAGTTGGCAACATATAGAGACAGTCCCTACCCAACAGTGGGCTCACAGTCTAAAAGGGGGAGACAGAGAACAAAACCAAACATACTAACAAAATAAAATAAATAGAATAGATATGTACAAGTAAAATAAATAGAGTAAGAAATATATACAAACATATATACATATATACAGGTGCTGTGGGGAAGAGAAGGAAGTAAGATTGGGGGAATGGAGAAGGGGACGAGGGGGAGAGGAAGGAAGTGGCTCAGTTCTGGGCCTTTTTGACACCCAGCTGGAGATTCCCTAGAGTGATGGGGAATGAGTTATTTCTTTATGCTGTACTTCCCACACACTTAATACAGGGCACTAAACCAAGTGGGCACCCAATAACCAATCAGTATTATTTATTGAGCACCCACTCTCTGCAGAGCACTGAACTAAGCGCTTGTAGGAATACAGGATAGTAGTTAGACATGATTTCTGGACTCAAGAAGTTTACAGTCAAGACAGTCAATTGTATTTATTGAGCACTTGTGCAGAGCACTGTAGTAAACGCTTGGGAGAGGACAATAAAACAGACACATTCCTTGCCTACAGTGAGCTCACAGTCTAGAGAGGAGTCTAATGTATAGAGTATAGGAATCTAGAGTATAGCAGGGGAATCAAGGCCCTCAAATATTTCTACAACTACTGCTGTTGTTGTCTTTGCTGTCGAGTCATGTCCGACCCATAGTGATGCCATGGACACATCTCTCCCAGAAAGCCCCAGTTCCATCTGTAGTCATTCTGGGAGAGTATCCCTAGAGTTTTCTTGGTAAAAATACAGAGGTGGTTTACCAATGCTGCCTTCCACGCAGTACACTCAAGTCTCTGTCCTCGACTCTCTCCCATGCTCCTGCTGTCGAACATAGGTGAGTTTTGACTTGTAGCAGATTGCCTTCCGCTCGTTAGTCACCGGCCAAGCTAGGAATGGAAGGGGTAGGCTTCTGCTTGATTCTCCCTCCCGTAGTCGAGACTGGTAGAGTACTGGAGACTCTCCAGGTGTGACCCTGAGAGGACAACTACTGCTACAACTTTTAAAATTGTAGCTACTACTACTGCTACTAGTACTGTGAACTCCTTGTGGGCAGGACTTATGTCTATCACCTCTATTATATAGTACTTTCCCAAGTATGTAGTAGAGTGCTCTGAACACAGTAGGATCTCAAAGAATACCATTGATAGATTAATATTACATCTACTGTGATTACTAATCATGCTACTTTTGCTATTACTACTATTACTACTAATTCCAAAGTTCTAGGGTCTCCAGGAGAGTAAGAAACCTGATACCTGGCTCTGTTTTCAACTCTGCATCTATATACCCAATGTTGATGAAGCCTTTGACTAAAGAATAGCATCCAGACCTAAAGCCACATTGACTTTGAGGAAGTATTTTTTTTTTAATTTGTCTGTTGTTCAGTAAGCTGATTCAAATTAACATTGGCTGGAATCTTCCCAGAGTGGCACAGCAGTTATCACATGAGGCATGACTGTTCTTCCTCTTATTTAGATGGACGACCTATGTGTCTTTGAACAACTACAGCACTCCTTCCCCTTCCCAGTTTGGTCACAGAAGACGGGTGAGCTTCTTGGTGAGCTCGTACCCACTAGACATGTTCCCGCTGCTGCAGAAATGTCACTGGGGCAGTAACTTTTCCAGCTGAGGCCCAGAGAAGTTAAGTGACTTGCCCAAGGTCACACAGCAGACGGGTGGCAGAACCAAGATTAGAAACCAGGTCCTCTGACTCCCAAACCTGTGCTCTTTCCACTAGGCCACACTGCTTTTCAGCTTGGTTAAGTAGTAGTAGTAGTAGTAGTAGTCGTGGTGGTAGTAGCATTTATTGGGCACCCACTTGGTGCAGTGCACTGTGCTAAGCATTTGGGTAGACCAGAATAAAAAAAAATGACAAGGAACTTCCACTCTAATGAGGGAGATTGAAGTACTAGTGTACTGTTGATTGAGTTGTAGAGTGCAACTCGTTCATTTACAGCAATACCTGAGATTGTCGGTGGGCAATTGGAAATTTGCTGAAGACTTTTGCTCACCTCTCCAGGCTGCAGGGCTCTCTGATGACAGTTGTGACTCAATAATAATAATAATAATAATAATAAAAATGGTATTTGTTAAGCACTTACTGTGTGCCAAGCACTGTTCTAAGTGCTGGGTAGATAGAAGCTAATCAGGTTGTCCCACGTGAGGCTCACAGTCTTAATCCCCATTTTACAGATAAGGTAACTGAGGCACAGAGAAGTGACTTGCCCAAAGTCACACAGCTGGCAAGTTGCAGAGCTGGAATTAGAACCCACGACCTCTGACTCCCAACATCGGGCTCTTTCCATTAAGCCAAGCTGCTTCTCGTAATGGTATTTTTTAAGTGCTTACTACATGCCAAACACTGTTCTAAGCGCTGGAAGGGGATACAAGGTAATCAGGTTGTCACACCGTGGGGCCCACAGTCTTAATCCCCATTTTACAGATGAGGGTAGCTAAGGCACAGAGAAATTAAGTGACTTGCCCAAAGTCACATGGGATGAAATTTGTAACAATGGACATTGGTCACAGGACTCTTGCGAAGCCCCTTGCTGTCCTTGGGGTCAGTTGATGCCTGATGCTCCTTAGCTAATTCCATCCAGTATTTCTTGGTCATGTTTATTGAGAATGTTTTCTAGACTGTAAGCTTGTTGTGGGCAGGGAATGCGTCTATTTGTTATATTGTACTCTCCCAAGGGCTTAGTACAGTGCCTTGCACACACAACTATGATTGAATGAATGTTCTCCCCCCTCCAGGCTGGAAGCCCATTGTGTGCAGGGAACATGTCTCTTATATTGTTGCATTGCACTCTTCTAAGTGCTAACTACACTGTTCTGCACACTGAAAGCACTCAAAAAATACGATTGACTGATTGATCTGGGGAAGTTGGGCCAGTAGAAGCCACCCAAAGTGACGGGAAACCTCTTTTCTGTCCTGGATTCATGGTTGATGATGATACATGTGATTGAATGAATTAATGAATTTGAACACGGTCTCCCATAGAGTACTTGCAGAACCAACTTTAATATTTTCTTTGGGGCCAAGTCAGAGGCGTTTATAGTCATGTAGGAAGTCTAACCTTGCAGTCTCAGGGTCTTTGTTGTTGGAATAGGAGTCAGAGGCATTCTGCTACATAGTTTGTGGTGTTGGACACCAGAGCAGAATTTCACAAGTCGAGTTTTTTTGTAGGTGGCTTATGATTATGGTGCGAAGGTGGTACTGTGATCGTGCCAGCTGAAGTCTCAACGTCTGAGCCTCAAGATTTAGGTTGTCAGCGTGGATGTTTCCCTCATCAATCAAGCAAGCAAACAAACAATCAGGCTTTTATGTAGGTAGCTTATGATGATGGTGCGAAGGTGGTACTGTGATCGTGCCAGCTGAAATCTCAACGTCTGAGCCTCAAGATTTAGGTTGTCAGCATGGATGTTTCCATCATCAATCAAGCAAGCAAGCAAGCAAACAAACAATTAGGCAGCTGTATTTATTGAGTGTTTGCTGCTTGCAGAGCACTATATTAAGTGCTTGGGAGAGTGGGCAGGGAATATGTCTGTTTATTGTTACATTGTACTTTCCCAAGTGCTTAGTTCAGTGCCCCAGACACAAACACACAATTAACATGATTGATTGAATGAATGAAAGAAAGAAAAACAATGTAACAGACGCATTCTCTGCCCACAGCATGCCTAGAGTGGAGACGGGGAGACAGACATGAATATAAATAAGTGAATTATAGATAATAATAATGATAGCATTTATTAGGCGCTCACTGTGTGCAAAGCACTGTTCTAAGCACCGGGGAGGTTAAAAGGTGATCAGATTGTCCCATGGGGGGCTCACAGTCTTCATCCCCATTTTACAGATGAGGGAACTGAGATCCAGAGAAGTTAAGTGACCTGCCCAAAGTCACACAGCTGGCAATTGGCAGAGCCGGGATTTGAATCCCTGAACTCGGATTCCAAAGCCCGTGCTCTTTCCACTGAGCCACGCTGCTTCCCATAAGTACATAAGTGCTGTGGGCTGAGGAGGGAGGGGTGAAGAAAGAGAGCAAAGCGGGACAGTGCAGAAGTGAGTGGGAAAAGAGGAAATGAGGGCTTAGCCAGGGAAGGCCTCTTGAAGGTGATGTTCCTTCAATAAGGTTTTGAAGGTGGGGAGACCAATTGCATGTCAGATACGAAGAGGGAGGGTGTTCCAGGCCAGAGGAAGAATGTGGGCGAGAGGTTGGCCTAGAAGACGAAATGGAAGTACAGTGAATAGGTTGGCATGAAAGGAGAGAAGTGTGTCGGTTTGGTTGTAGTAGGAGAGTAGCGACACTGACATGATATATCAGAAACCAGTCATGAAGGAACGTTTCCCTGGTTCCTAATCCAAGTTCCATTGCTTGTCTGCTGTGTGGCCTTGGACAAGTCACTTCACTTCTCTGGGCCTCAGTTACCTCCTCTGTAAAATGGGGATTGAGGCTGTGAGCCCCACATTGGAAAGGGACCATATCCAGTCTGATTTGCTTTAAAGAAGCAGCGTGGTTCAGGGGAAAGAGCATGGGCTCTGGAGTCAGAGGTCATGGCTTCAAATCCCGGCTCCGCCAGTTGTCAGTTCTGTGACTTTGGGCAAGTCACTTAAATTCTCTGCGCCTCAGTTACCTAATCTGTAAAATGGGGACTGTGAGCCCCCCGTGGGACAACCTGATCACCTTGTAACTTCCCCAGCGCTTAGAGCAGTGCTTTGCACATAGTAAGCGCTTAATAAATGCCATTATTATTATTATCCACCCCAGCACTTAGTACAGTGCCTGGCACATAGTAAGTGCTCAACGAATATCATAAGTATTGTTACCAGCTCACTAATCAAATACATATTGAAGAAGAAGAATGCTGTTGGTGACTTCATGTTCATTCATTCTTCTGTTCAAGCCTATTGAACAGTTCAATAGGAACAGGATCCTGTTCAATCCTACTCAAAACTATTGAGTGCTTACTGTGTGCAGAGCACTGTACTAAGTGCTTGGAAAGTACAGTTCAGCAATAAATGCATAGCTTACAGTCTAGAAGTCATTCATTCAGCCTTTTGATCTGAACTTGTAGAGTGACCCAATGTTTAGGTATCCATTGTCTGTCACTTCGGGTAAATCTCTGGGCCTCGGGGAGGGCGAAAGAGATCTCCCTGAAGTGGCAGCGACAGGATTAGAACTCGGCTCCCCTGACTTTTGAGGTGCATGCTCTTTACCTCAGGCCAGGCTGCTGTAGGCTTTTCTGGCCCTTCTACCTAGGACTTTGGACCAAATCTCAAAATTGCCACCCCCTCTGATGTTAAGGTCACCTGGAACAAGGAGCTTGTTTTTCCTGGGACCATCTTGATCAAATTATCTCTATCCTTGGAATATATACACTAATTCATTCATTCAATTGCATTTGTTGAGCACTTACTGTGTGCAAAGCATTATACTAAGCGCTTCGGAGAGTACAATATAACAACAAATACAGTCCCCATTCCCTGCCCACAAAGAACAGTGATGAGAACAGTAAGTTGTGCTAATGTCTGGCGCAGGCACAATGGCATTGTCTATCAAACAGTAATAATAATTGTATTTATTGAGCTCTCAGTGGGTGCAGTGCACTGTGCTAAGGGCTTGGGAAAGGTCAAACACAAAGAAGTGAGGCCTGGAGTTGCTCAAGGAGTCAGATGGGCTAACTGTGGGAAGACCGAGTCTTATAAATGTAGAGGTTAGAATAGTCTATGACAGGGATTAACTCTGCACTGCTGATGTCCGTTTTCCATTGTGTGTTGTTTCCCTTGCTGACTTAAGTTGCTCTAGAGGTAGGAAATATCCCTATTAGAGCCTTTAAGAGGTGTCTGGACTCTGTGATTTTATTTTTGATATTTACATTAACTTTGTCTTGTGCAAACTGACCAATGATTTGCCTGATTTTGACTAGAATAGTTGATATAATTTAAATTAGGTCAATTTTGCAGTGAACAAAGGCTCGAGGTAGATGTTTACTCCTCTCTAATGCCATCTGGAACTCCACTGCCCTGAGCTTGAAAGTGTAAGGGTATTACCACCAATGTTGGGTAGGGATTGTCTCTAACTGTTGCCGAATTGTACTTTCCAAGCGCTCAGTACAGTGCTCTGCACACACTAAGCACTTGATAAATATGATTGATTGAATGAATGAATTACCGAAGTTTTATTCCTTTAAAAGTTAGGGCTCTTTCGTTCTCTCACGCCACCAAAAACCAGGTTTAATCCTGCAGATATGCCAAGGAAGACATCTTTAATTTCCTGGTGAAGCAAGCAAGTCTTTTTTCAGCACTGTGATGTCATCTGTTGCCCTGGCAATCTTGTTTGTTTGTTTGCTCATTTATGTATTTATTAGCTGACATCATCATCACCATCTTCATGAGAAAGGGAAAGGGTCAGACTGTTAGCTCATTTTTTTGTTTGTTTTGTCCAATCAATCCATCAATCAGTGGTATTGTACACTTACTGTGCACAGAGCACTGTACTAAGCACTTGGACAAGTAATGATTAATAAAAGTTGTGGAATTTAAGTGCTCACTATGTGCCAGGCACTGTACTAAGTGTTGGGGTAGATAGAAGATAATTGGGTGGAACACAGTCTCTGATCCAGTAAGAGCTTGTGGGCTGAATCCCCATTTTACAGATGAGGAAACTGACGTACAGAGAAGTTAAGTGATGTTTCCAAGGTCACACAGCAGACGAATGGCAGAGCCGGGCTTAGAACCCAGGTCCTCTGACTCCCAGGACCCTACTCTTTCCAAGCTGCTTCCACAATATGGTTAGAGTTTGTAGACATGAGTCCTGCCCACAAGAGATTTGCTGTCTATGGGGGGGAGACAGAAATTTTAAAAAATAGAGATAGAGGAAATAGAGGAGTAGGAAGATATTTATATAAGCACCGTGGAATTGGGGTGAGAATCATGGTGCTTAAGAGATGTACAGCCAAGTTTATAGGTGACATAGTGAGGAGGACAGGCAAGGGGAATGAGTTTAGTGAGGGAAGGCCTCTTGAAGGAAATGTGGTTTTAATAAGGCTTTGAAGGTTGGGAGAGTGGAGAACTGTAGGATATGAAGGGGAAGGGAATTCCAGACCAGAGGCAGGATGTGGTAGATGGTGAGATGATGAGATCGAGGTGCAATGAGGAGGTTGCGTTAGAGGAGGGAAGTGTGTGGACTGGGTTTTAATAGAATATCAGCAAGGTTAAGTAGGAGAGAGAGAGCTGATGGAGTGCCTTAAAGCTGATGTAGAGGCCACAGTTGGTTGTTTTTAAGGACTGGGAAGATATAGATTGAACGTATTTTTAGAAAAATGATCCAGGCAGCCAAGTGAGAGGGACTAGAGTGGGGAGAGACAGAGAAGGGTGGTGATAGAAAATACTGCTGAAAAACAGCGTGGCACAGTGGCTAGAGCGTGGATCTGGCAATCTGAAGGGCCTCGTTTCTTATCCCAGCTCTGCCACTTGGCTGCTGTGTGATCTTGGGCAAATCTTGGGCACATCTCTGGGCCTCACTTACGTCATCTGTAAATGGGAATTATGACTGTGAGCCCCATGTGGCACACGAACTGTATCCAACCTGATTAATTTGTTTATATTACAGTACCTGGCAGACAGTAAGCACTTAATAAGTATTATTCAGGACAAAAAAAAGGCAGAAAGGTCCACGAGGAGGCTGATGCAGTAATCAATGCAGGTACATGCTAGGATTAGCCTGGTAGAAGTTAAGTTGGAGAGGAAATGGTGGAGTCTAGAGATTCATTCATTCAATTGTATTTATTGAGCACTTTCTGTGTTCAAAGCACTGCACTAAGCACTTGGAGAGTACAATATAACAAAAGAGTATAATATTCTGAAGGTGGAGCCGACAGGATTTTGTGACAGATTGAATGTGTGGGTTGAAAAAGGGAGATAAATTGGGGATGATGCTGAAGGTATGGGTTTGGGAGACACGATGGACAGTGGTATTGTCTTCACTGAGAGAAAAATCAGGAGAAACAGTATTGCCTAGTCGATAGAGCATGGGGCTGGGGGTCAGAAGGACCTTGGTTCAAATTTTTTATCTGCTGTGTAACCTTGGGCATGTCACTTAACCTCTCTGGGCCTCAGTTACCTCATCTGTAAAATGGGGATTAAGCCTGTGAGTCCCGTGTGGAACAGGGACCCTGTCCAACCTGATTAGTTTGTGTCTTTCCGCAGCGCTTAGTACAGTTCTTGGAGCATAATAGGTGCTGAACAAATACCACAATTATCTTCTTATTATCAGGATAAGGGCAGGGTTTGAGTGGGAAGATGAGGAGTTCTGTGTTTGACATGTTAAGTTTGAGGTGTCAATAGGACCTCCAAGTAGAGATATCCTGAAGACAGGAGGAAATATGAGACTGCAGAGAATGCGAGATGTCAGGGTTGGTCTTCTCTGTATACATGGAAGTTGAAGCCATGGGAGCAAATGAATTGTTCAGGGGTGTGAGTGTAGATGGAGAATAGAAGGGGACGCAGAGCTGAGCCTTAAGGGACCCCCACAATTAGTGGGTGGGAGACAGAGGAGTATGTACAGAAGCAGCGTGGCTCAGTGGAAAGAGCCCGGGCTTTGGAGTCAGAGGTCATGGGTTCAAATCCCGGCTCCGCCACTTGTCAGCTACGTGACTTTGGGCAAGTCACTTCACTTCTCTGGGCCTCAGTGACCTCATCTGTCAAATGGGGATTAAGACTGTGAGCCCCCCGTGGGACAACCTGATCACCTTGTAATCTCCCCACCGCTTAGAACAGTGCTTTGCACATGGTAAGCACTTAATAAATGCCATCATTATTATTATGTACAGAAGCCGCATTGCTTCATGGATAGAGCATAGGCTTGGGAGTCAGAAGGACCTGGGTTCTAATCCCGGCTCCGCCCCATGTCTGCTGTGTGACCTTGAGCAAGTCACTTCACTTCTCTAGCCCTCAGTTACTTCATCTGTAAAATGGGGATCAAGACTGTGCACCCCATGTGGGTCAGGGACTGTGTGCAGCCTGATTAACTTGTATCGATCCCAGAGCTTAAAACAGTGCTTGCAACATAGTAAGCACTTATCAAGTACCGTTATTATACTATAGTATTGTTTAGCGAAAGGGAGTGAGAATGAGTGATCAGAGAACCAGAAGGGGATAGGGTCAGTGAAGTCGAGGTTGGATATTGTTTCCAGAACAAAGGATTAGAACCCATGACCTTCTGACTCCTAGGTCTGTGCTCTATCCACTAGGCCATGCTGTTTCTCATAATAGCAATTGTGGTATTTGTTAAGCACTTACTATGTGCCTGGCACTGTACTAAGCGCTGGGGTGGATTCAAGCCAATCGAGCCAGGCACAGGCCCTGTCCCACGTGGGGCTCACTGCCTCAATCCCCATTTTACAGATGAGTTAACTGCGGAACAGAGAAGTGAAGTGACTTGCCCTAGGTCACACAGCAGACACTGTCGAAGGCGGCAGAGAGATCGAGGATTAGGATGGAGTAGAGGCCATTGGACGCTGAGAGAACCATCTCCGTGGAGGGAAGTGAGCGGTAGGCAGATTGCAGTTGGTCGAGGAGAGAGTTGAAGGAGAGGATGTTGAGACGACAGGTGTAGACAGCTTACTCAAAAAATTATAAGAGGGAGAAGAGGCAGTAACTGGAGGGAGCCGTGGGGTCAAGGGAGTGTTTTTTTTAGGTTATGAAATACATGAGCATGTTTGAAAGCACTGGGGAAGGAGCCATTGGAAAGTGTACATTCAGAAACTGTGGTCAGGGTGGGAAGTTCAGGACATGTGTTTTGATAAGGTGTGAAGGGATGTGGTTGAAGGCCCTTGCGGATGGGGTAGCATGTGACAGAAGACAGACAATCTCTTCTTGATATGGGTGGGAAGGATAGAGCACCCATCTCTGCAACATTAATCAGGGCAGCGCCACAACAGACAACCTCTTTGTGTGTCCACTGTGGCCAGGACTGCGGATTCCCACAATGGATTTTACAGCCCTATAAGCACTTATAGGTTAACTTCACCATAGGTGGTGACTTGTTTGTCTACAAAGGACGACTAAATAGATTTATTTATTTCCCCGGGCTCTCCCAAAGGAATGGGATGGCAATAGTGGGTGAGGACAGGGTGGGGATAGTGGAGATGAGATCAGGGCGGTAGGAGAGTGGGGATGAAATGTGGTGGAGAAATATTAAATACATAAAAATACCTAAGTGATGAGCAGCACTGCACTGAGGGATGATGGAAGTAAAAGTCTTCAGCCTTTTGTGAACTAATATTCCAACGTTTTAAGGCCACTCCAGACCTCAGTGGCCCCGTGTGAACGCCAATGCCTGTCCTTGCTGCTCACTTTAATGGTTTCACACTTGTGTTGACCAAAGCCCGGGGAAGGGTGGAAGGGTCCAATACCTCGATGTCCTCCCCAAAACACCAAGGCCATGACAAACATAACCTATCAATCCGATAAGCTGCTTCCCCACCTCAGATCATGTGATCATCAAGATCCCCTCAGGGACGCAAAGCTCTCAATATATGAAGGTCACCAACGTCCGCCTGACATTCCACCTATGGCAAAATCAAGAGGCTACATCCACCCGACATTCAGTGCTTAGAACAGTGTTTGGCAAATAGGAAGCACTTAACAAATACCATCAACATCATTCCACCTATGGCAAAATCAAGAGGCTATTTAACCAGAGGCAGAGCAATGCAGGCAACTTCCCAGAACAGATAACTGACATTATTGTGGAAACAATAGCGATAATAATTATGGTATTAAGCTCTTACTATGTGCCAGGCACTGTACTAAGCACCGGGTAAATACAAGTTAATCAGGTTGCACATTGTCCCCCATGGGGCTCACACTCTTAATCCACATTTTACAGATGAGGTAACTGAGCCACAGAGAAGTGAAGTGACTTGCCCAAGGTCACACAGCAGACAAATGGCGGGGGCGGGATTATAACCCGTGACGTTCTGACTCCTAGGTCTGTGCTCTATCCACTAGGCCATGCTGCTTCTGATAATAGTAGTTGTATTTGTTAAGCACTTACTGTGTGCCAGGCATTGTACTAAGGGTTGGGGTGAATACAAGCAAATCAAGCCAGACACAGTCTCTGTCCCACGTGGGGCTCACTGCCTCAATTACCATTTTACAGATGAGTTAACCGAGGAACAGAGAAGTGAAGTGACTTGCCCAAGGTCACACAGCAGACAAGTGGCGAAACCACGGTTAGAACCCATGACCTTCTGACTTCTAGCCCCGTGCTCTATCCCTTACGCCATCCCAGCATTCACACCCTACGAAACAACTCAAAGACAAGCTAATGCTTAGTCCGTCCAGAAAATTTGTGCCCTAAAACATCTGGCATTAGTTGCCAAAACCAGAGCAACCGCATATTTATGATTGTGGGTTTAAACTATCCCAGTGATACAGAGAGGGAAGGATATTATTACATTCCATTTACTGACACTGAAACTGCGATTCAGAGATGAGTTGATTTGCTCTGATTGATGCGACAGTGTGAACATGACAGGTAAAGAAGAGAGTGTGAGAGGAGCTGTGAGAAATTCTAGCACTTGAATCAGTTCCTCCCTTCACACGCATTCTTGACCCTGACATCTCATAACGGAAACTCATCCGTCATTCTCGGCAGAAGACTCCATTGTCCTTTGACCCGGGATGTCTCTTCCGCAAGGGTCGTTTTTCTAAAAAATGTTCCACGTGCTCATTGTGGGCAGGGAATGTGTCTGTTTATTTTTCTATTGTACTCTCCCAAGCGCTTAGTACAGTGCTCTGCACATAGTAGGCACTCAATAAGTACGATTGAATGACTCCCCGCACTCCTTAAAACCCTCCAATGCCGGGTTTTGCAAGTGACTTGCCCAAAGTCATAGAGCTGACAAGTGGAAGAGCCCATGACCTCTGACTTCCCAGCCTGGGCTCCTTCTCTCTGCTTGTCTGTGCCTCAGTTACCTCATCTGTAAACCTCCCTCTTGCCTGTCACTCCTTCCTCCTACATATCTGACAGATGAGCACTCTCCCCATCTTCAAAGTCCTCCTGAAATCGTATCTCCTTTAGGAAATCTTCCCCATCTAAGTGCCCATTCATTCATTTGATCGTATTTATTGAGCTCTTACTGTGTGCAGAACACTGTACTAAGTGCTTGGAAAGTACAATTCAGGAACAGAGAGGGAGAGACCATCCCTGCCCACACCGGGCTCACAGTCTAGAAGCGGGCAGACAGATATCAAAACAAGTATACAGGCATCAATATAAATGAATAAAATTATAGATATATACTTGAGTGCTGTGGGGCGGGAATGGGGGGAAGAGCAAAGGGAGCTAGTCGAGTTGAAGCGGAAGGGGAGCTGAGGAAAAGAAGGGCTTAGTCTGGGAAGGCTTCTTGGAGGAGGTGAGACTTCCGTAGGGCTTTGAAGTGGGGAAGAGGGATTGTTTGGCAGATTTGAGGAGGGAGAGCATTCCAGGCCAAGGGTAGGACGTGGGCCAGGGGTCGACAGCGGGTCAGGTGAGATGGAGGCACAGTGAGGAGGTTAGCACCAGAGAAGCTACTCCCTACTGCCGCAGTCATGGAAGCATTTGTGTTTCCATATCCCTGCCCCTCCCATCCCTACCCCTACGGCACTCTTGGGCTCCATTACTTCCCTTTACCTGTAATTTATTTTAAAGTCTGTCTTCTCACCTAGATTGTATACTCCTTGATGTCTACTGATTATATTGTACTTTCCCAAGTGCTTAGTACAGTGCTCTGTCCAAGCAGTGTGGCCTACTGGATGAAACACAGGCTTCGGAGTCAGAGGACCGGGATTCTAATCCCGGCTCCACTACTTGCCTGCCGTGTGGCCCGGGGCAAATCACGTAACTTCTCTGTGCCTCAGTTTCCTGAACTGTAAAATGGAGATTCAACGCCTGTTCTCCCCACTACTTAGCCTGTTAGCCCCATGTGGGACAGAGATGTGTCTAACCTGATTAACCGTTATCTACCCCAAGGCATAGAATGGTGCTTGACAGGTAATAAATGCTTAACAAATACCATTAAAAAGTGTAGGTGCTCAAGGAATACCATGGTTGATTAATTTATTGATTAATTGGGCTCTGAAACCCAGGAGTTCTCTCATTCCTGCCCAATTCCTGGCCCTAATGATCCACAGGAGGAAGGTGGGGATGGTGTGTGGGAGGGAGACTGCTCCCATAGTGCTTTGCCTCACAACTACAGTCCATTGGAAGCCATTTCTCTGCCTTGGATGATTGCAGAAGCCACAGGTGAAAATATCTGTGAAGTTTCTATCCTTGCAGCTGCTCTAAGAAGGGAAGAAAAAATTTGCCAATTACTAATAATGTTCAAAGGGACGGTGTGATTTTTCTTCCCAGATCTTCCAATGACTCATTGCATACTTTAGTGACCCAAAAAGCAGAGTGTATGAGTGTGTTGGTTTTTATGTCTAAATCACGAGCCGAGTCCTAGAGGACTTTAGAATTACTGAAACCATATTTCATCTAAAATGCTTGAAGATGATCTGGCTTTGCCTGAAAGACCCTGAACGATTGTGGTATTCTTTAAGCACTTACTGTGTCCAAGCATACTACTAAGTGCTGGGGTAGATACAAGATAATCAGATCGGGTGCTGTTCCTGCCCCATATAGTGTTTACAGTGTAAGTAGGTGGGAGTAGAATTTAAATCCCCATTTTACAGATGAAGGAACTGAGGCACAGAAAAGGGAAGTGATTTACCCAAGAAACTGAGGCACAGGAAAGGGAAGTGATTTACCCAAGGTCATACAGCAGACAAGTGGTGGAGCCAGGATTAGAACCCAGGTCCTTCGACTCCTAGGCCTGTGCTCTTTCCCAAAGCCATCCTGCTTTTCTTGCCCCTCTGTTTTTCTAACCATCATCTTGGCTAACACCTCTGTTAGTACTATTTTACAATGTGTCCCACTCCTTGTTCTCTCCCTTCCCATCTCTGGTCACCTGAAAATCCTCCCTCTTTATCAACTCCAGCAACCAACATCTTGGAGCATTAGATCTATTCAGAAAAACCATAGTACTTGGAAGCCATGGAAATACCCCAAGAAATTATGTTGCAGGGTAACAGCAACAAAAGTAAGGAAATAACACGGCCTAGGAGTCAGAAGATTTAGGTTCTAATTCTGGCTCCACCACTTGTCTGCTGTGTGATCTTGGGCAAGTCACTTAACTTCTCTGTACCTCGGTTTTCTCAGCTGTAAAACAGGGATTAAATCCTCCTCCCTCCTGCTTAGACTGGGAATCCCATGTGTACAACCTGACCAACTTGTGTCTCCTCCAGCACTTAGTTCAGTGCTTGGCACGTAGTAACTGCTTAAAAAGAATGATAGCAATAGTAATAAGAGTAATTTGGAAAAGGCCAGTGCAAGAATTGTTGAATTACTTCTTTTTTGGCACTTGTTGGGTTTTAAGACCATAGAAAATGTTTAATTAGGATCACGCTGAGAGAGAGCATTTGCTGGGACTTGCTCACTGCCTTATTTTCAAGATCAAAATCAGTTCTGTAAACCTTTTTGATTGATTCATTCAATCATTTATTGAGCGCTTACTGAGTGCAGAGCACTGTACTAAGCACTTGGAAAGTACAGTTTGGCAACAGAGACAATCCCTACCCAACAATCTGCCTCATCTCGGGAGTCAGAGGAACTGGATTCAGTCCTGGTTCTGCTACTCGCCTGCTGAGTGACCTTGGGAAAATCACAACACTTCTCTGTGCTTCAGTTTTCTCACCTGTAAAGTGGGGATTTGATACCTGTTCTCCCCGCTTTAGATTGCAAGCACCATGTGGGACAGGGACAATGTACAGCCTGATTATCTCATGTCTATCCCAGAGTTTAGTTACAGTGCTTGGCACACCAATTAATCAGTCGTACTTATTGAGTGATTACCGTGTGCAGAGTACTATACTAAGTGCTTGGGAGGGTACAAAAAATGTATAAAGCAAGTGCTTACCAAATAACTACTACTATTTCTATTATTATTACCATTTCACATTCCATCCTGGGGAAAAGCTTATGAAACAGCTGACTTTAAAGAGAATGGTATTATGCTTTATTCGTGGTAGCAGGAAGCAAACCTGAGAGAACAGCTCTTCATTCAGCATGCAATTTCAGATGAACCATATTAATATAACCCCACTGAACACTTAAATGTGTTCAACTGTAAAAATACTTGAAGACACTGTAAAGCTTAAATAACTAACCTTATTTAACCAACCTATGTTTTTAATCTGGCTGTGATTTTCCTAGAACTGTTAGAAACCCAGCAATGACTGAAGTCTTTGCTACTACTGAAATCAAAACTAGACAGATGAAGTTTCCAAAAAAACATTTGAGCATCAATACAGTTGGTGATCCGCTCTCTTTGTGGACTAATTTTCTCCCATCTTACATTTTCGTTGAGCATCCTAGAAATGTTTATGCATCTTTTTTGGTAAGCCTCACCTAGCCACTCAGACAGAAGTTCACTCTTTTACTCTGTCTTAATATATCACATTTGCTAATTCATTCATTCATTCAATCGTATTTATTGAGTGCTTACTGTGTGCAAAGCACTGTACTAAGCGCTTGGGAAGTACAGGTTTGCAACATATAGAAACGGTCCCTACCCAACTGCGGGCTCACAGTCTAGAAGGGGGAGACAGACAACGAAACAAAACATATTAACAAAATAAAATAAATAGAATAAATATGTACAAATGAAATAAATAGAATAAGTAACATATATACATATATATTTGCTAATGTTAGAAAGCTTCACAAAATAGATGTCAAATGAATAAAATCCTCTTCACAAAGCAGCTTGACCTTGAGGAAAGAGCGCAGCACTGGGAATCCGGAGAGCCGAATTCCAATCCTGGCTCTGACTTAGGGCCGGGTATTTGCTTCTTTGTACCTCAGTTTCCTCATCTGCCAAATGAAGATTCAATACCCGTTCTTCCTCCCCCATATATTGCAAGACCCTTGAGGAACAGAGACTTCATCTGATCTAACTGTATTGTTTCTCCTCCATCACTTAGCACGGTGCTTGGCACATAGTAAATGCTTAACACATATTATTTAAGACTGTGGTATTTGTTAAGCACTTGTAATAATAATAATAATAATAACAATGGCATTTGTTAAGCGCTTACTATGTGCCAAGCACTGTTCTAAGCCCTGGGAGGATACAAGGTAATCAGGTTGTCGCACATGGGGCTCACAGTCTTAATCCCCATTTTACAGATGAGAGAACTGAGGCACAGAGAAGATAAGTGACTTGCCCAAAGTCACACAGCTGATAAGTGGCGGAGCCAGGATTAGAACCCATGACCTCTGACTCCCAAGCCCAAGCTCGTTCCACTGAGCCACGCTGCCTCTCTAACACTTATTGTGTTCCAGGCACTGTACTGAGCACTGGGGTATATAAGATTATATCGGGTTGGACACAGTCCTTGTCCCACACTGGGCTCCCAGTCTCAATCCCCATTTTCCAGATGAGGTAACTGAAGCACAGAGAAGTGAAGTGACTTGCCCAAGGTCCCCCAGCAGACAGGTGGCAGAGGTGGAATTAGACCCATGACCTCTGATTCCCAAGACCAGGCTCTTGCCACTGAACCACATCAAGCATGAGGCATTCTCAATTCATTCTAGTGCTATGGATGCAGGGGTGATTTGGGTTAATCTTGGACTTTGAGCCATAAAGATTCCCCTAGCCATAGTTCTTGCTTCAATTCCACCAAGCATCATGGCTTAATGGATAGAGCACAGGCCTGAGAGTCAGATGTTAATGGGTTCTAATCTCTGCTCCTCCACATGTCTGCTGTGTGACATTGGGTGAATCACTTCACTTCTCTGGGCCTGTTACCTCATCTGTAAAGGGAGGATTAAAAGTGTGAGCCTTTATGTGGGACAGGGGCTGCGTCCAACCTGACTAATTTGTATCTACCCCATCACTTGGAACGGTTCTTGGTAAACAGTGAGCACTTAACAAGTATGATTTTTATGATTATTATTATTAATAATAGTAATAATTATTCTTGTCTTTCATGTGATATCTCATCTATCTTTGTGTAACTGCTCCCATTTCTCCTACACCTCATCATTAGATTGTGAATCCCTGGGCGCCGGGGACCATGCCTATGTCTCACCTGTATATTTTTTTTCCTGTAATTAATATAGTACTTTACAAATAATTGACATTTAATAAATATTATAACTACTATGATTCCTACTGGACTACATCTCTGCTAAAATTTATAACCAAATGGAGATCGTTCAGAGAAGCAGCGTGGCCTAGAGGATAGAGCACAGGCCTGGGAGTCAGAAGGACCCGGGTTCTAATCCTGCTCTGCCACTTGTCTGCTGTGTGACGTTGGGCAAATCGCTTCATTTCTCTGGGCCTCAGTTACTTCAGGTGTAAAATGGGGAATAAGAGTGTTAGCCCTTTGTGGGACAGGGATTGTTTCCAATCCAATTACCTTGTATCTACCCTAGTGCTTAGTACAGTGCCTGGCACACAATAAGCACTTAATAAATACCACAATTATTATTATTGTTATTATTAGATTATTCTCAAAGTGTAGGAATAAGTGTTAATGCTAATCTGGGGGGTAAGGAGGGGGGAAGTGTTTTCTGTTCACTCCTTTCACCATCAAGGATGAAGCCGAGAATGTGGAGTTCCAACTTTGGGACTTCTCACATCCTCAATTTGGAGGAAATTACCTCAGTCAGTATCGTGGAAAATGACAACCTGCTACCATGTAGAAATCTATAAGTAGAGAAAGTGAATTGACTGGGCAAATGTTTATATGAGCTTTTCCACACTTGTTGAAAGACTGAAGAAATGTTGGAAGACTTCAATTTTGCTGCCTTATTTGTCATCTTCAAAAAGGAAGGGAACTCGGCTGACTTTGGTACCGAGGGATCTCTTTGCTCTATGCCACAGGCCAGAGTCTAACCTTAGTCCTTCGAAAGTATGCTTAAAAACCAACAACCATGCTCAACCTGAACCGCAGTGTGGCTACAGATCAAAATGTAGCAAAGCAGATAGGATGCAGTGAAACTTTCTATTAAAAGCTTCAGATATGGCAAAAGTGCAGAGTACTACTGTAATCTAGTCTTATCCAAAATAACCCTGGACACCCGGAGCTATTTGCAATTCTCATCTGTTCCCTGTAAAGGTAAGAAGAGGTTTTTAGGAGCTCATCTCGAAGGATTCACAGCTTAAACGGCTACCAACATCTCATGACGTTCAGAATTTTTTTTTTTATTGTATTTGTTTAGCGCTTACTATGTGCCAGATACTGTATTAAGCTCTGGGATAGATACCAGATTGTCAGGTTGGACACAGTTCACATCCCACATGGAACTCTCAGTCTTAATGCCCATTCTGCAGATGAGATAACTGAGGGACACCACATAGTTACAGTCACACCACGCAGTAGGCAAGTAGCAGATTTGGGATTAGAACCCAGGTCCTCCGACTCCTAGGCCCGTGCTCTTTCCACTAGTCTATGCTGCTTCTTGGAAGGCTTGGGAAACTTGAACTCCTGGAAGGCAAGGATCTTGTCTACCCTCTCTATTGTATCCCCAGGCACTCGCTTGCTTGATAGATTGACTGATTAGAGAGAAGAAATACCTGCTTGCTTGCTTGACTGACTGTGATTAGAAGACTTGTTTCGGATGCTTGGAGGAAAGGTTCTTTTGTACTCCGAGCATCAACAGCTTTTACCTTTCTGATGTGAGTCACAAAGACTGCTCACAGAAGCTCTAAAGGCTCTTAAATCTTAACCAATTTTAATGAGTTAAAGCTTTACCATAGATCATCAACTGTGGTGGTTCAGTTTCTACAAAATGTTTGCACAATTACAGAAATTATAGGCCTTTAATAGCCCTTAGTATTCGACATAGAAGGTGTCCAAAACAACAGTGTATTGGAGTCGCAGTAAAATGTAGTATCAAAGCACTTTTCCCTGAAGCTGATAACCTCCTTTGACAATGATAATAATTATAATTGTTATTGTTATTATTGACAGTAAACACTTAACAGATATTATTAAGTGCCAAGAACTGTTTTAGATCTTCTGGGCAGATACAAGATAATGAGATAATAATAATAGTAATATTTGCGGTATTTGTTAAGCACTTACTATTTGCATGCACACTGGGATGGATACAAGCAAATCAGGTTGGACACGGTCCCTGCCCCACGTGGGTCTCACGGTCTCAATCCCTGTTTTACAGATGAGGGAACAGAGGCACAAAGAAGTGAAGTGACTTGCCCAGGGTCTTGCAGCAGACATAGAGTTCCTGTTACCCATCTTGCCCCTCCCCGAGAACGCGCTAACTATCATGCAGTGGTCCGGGCGGTTTTCCTGATCCTCAGTGAACACAGCCTGCCTTGGGGGAGCCCTGGCTAACTCTGGAAATTGAGCCTCACTCCTTGGCCCTAGCCCTCTGGATTCTCCTTGGAAGAGGTCGCTCCCATTCCGCTGAAGCATAACGCAGCTTTCCATGAGCCACGTGGTCAACTTCATTCATTCATTGTCGTATTTTTTGAGAGCTCACTGCGTGCAGAGCACTGCACTAAGCGCTTGGAAAGTACAATTCGGCAACAGATAGCGACAGTCCCTGAGGGACTTCCCTTCACCCCCTCCCAGGGAGCCTGCACTCATCCCTGGGCAAGACTCAGGGTCAGGCCTCACTCACCAGGGTCTGGAAGTTTTAAAGTTTTAAAGATGAGGTAACAGACACAGAGAAGTGAAGTGACTGCCCCAAGGTCACACAGCAGATGAGTGGTGGAGCCAGAAATGGAACCCAGCTCCTTCAGACCCCCAGGCCTGTGCCTCCACTAGGCCGTGTAATCGTGCTATTTGTCAGGGGCTTACTCTGTTGGGTTATTATGTCGTACTCTCTCAACTGCTTAGTACAGTGCTTTGCACGCAGTAAGCGCTGAATAAATCCGAATGAATGAAGTGGCACTCCCTGAAGTCCCAGGACTTCACATGACCTCCCCTCCTGAGCATGCCATGCTTGCCACCACCCTAAACTCCTCAGCTTGGTCACCTGTCCCTAGAGCTCACTCCTGTCCAATCCATTAATTAATTCATTTAATCATATTTATTGAGCACTTACTGTGTGCAGAGCACTGGACTAAGTGCTTGGGAGAGTACAGTATAACAGTATGACCCAGTAAGCCCTTGGCAAATAGCATGATTACATGGTTTAGTGGACTAGAGCTCCAGCTTGGGAATCAGAAGGACCTGGGTTTTAATTCTAGCTCTTGCCTCTTGTCTGCTGCGTGACCTTGGGCAAGTCACTTCACTGTGTCTCTTACCTCATCTGTAAAATGGGGGATAAAGACTGTGAGACCCATGAGCCCCATGTTGTCAGGGACCTGATTTGCCACCCCAGCACTTAGTACAGTGCCTGGCATCAAGTAAGCACTTAACAGATACCACAATTATTATCATTATTGTTAATAGTACTTCTCATTTGTGTAATGCCACCTGCATTTCCTTCGAGCCCTGATCTAGCCGGAGAAGTACCAAATAGCATCTCCTGAAACAGGACTTCTCCTGTTTTATTTAGTGTCATCTCTGTTTTCTATATTTTGGTTTCATCTTGCTTTACATGCCTGTCTCCAAATTCCCCCGCCCACCCCCACTTAAGTATTCTTAGGCTGTGAACTCCTTAGGGTCTAGGGATCATGTCTATCTCTTTTTTTTTTTCCATTTTTCTTTTCTTTTTTAAATCTCATGGTATTTGTTAAGCACTTACTATATGTCAGACACTGTTCTAAGCTCTGGGGTAGATACAAGATTATCAGGTTGGATACAGTCCTTGCCTCACATGGGGCTCACAGTCTTAATCCCCATTTTACAGATGAGGTAACTGAGGCCCAGAGAAGTTAAGAGACTTGCCCAAAGTCACACAGCTAACAAGTGGTGGAGCCAGGATTAGAACCCACAACCTCTGACTCCCAAGCCCATGCTCTGTGTGAGATTTCTTGAAAAAGTCCTGTTCACATCAGTCTTTGTATCTGGCATCACTTGCTTTGTGACATGGTCACAGAGCATCAGACCAATTTCTTTCTAATTTCCAGAAGCTTTGGTCTTCCTAATGCAGTGTTTTGATGCATTGTTCATACCAACATTTTGAGCTTGGGGTCTTTGAGTTACAACATGATCTTAAAAACCTCTCACAGATTCAGGGAAAAGTCCATCTGTCAAATCTCCAAGATTGACAGTGATATCATCCTTGAAATGTCATTGTTTGAACCTCAGGCTCATCCATGATACCCCTCTCTTACATGGAAGGTGGAAGAAAGTGTTGGTAAAGTCAAGCACATTTGCACAGGATACGTTTGCGGAGCCATGTAGGTCATTGCTCTTTAGCTTTCCAAATTCATGAAAAGATGATGGTTTCTATCCAAGTTTCAGTAGGGTTAAGCCAGGATATCTCCGAAGATAAACAGCTTGTCAGATCTGGAATTTATATGTGATCCAGATCCTTCCAGAAGTTTTTCACTTCAATGCTTTTTGTTTTCCTTCAGCGACAAGCTAAAGGACGTTGGACTGCTCATCAGATTCAGGAAATCAATCAGTCTTCAACAGTATTTATTACGTACTTACTGTGTGCAGAGCAGTGTACTAAGCGCTTGGGAGAGTATAATACAGTAGAAAGGGATGAACAATGTCTGCCCTCAATGAACTCACAACCAGAGAATAAGGATTGTGATCCTTAGGGTCAGAGCTCAGCTGAATGATGAGTTACTCTAAAGAGCGGAGGCCTAGCCCAAACCTGACTCTGTGATCAGTCATTTTTAGTCAATCAATAATCAACAGGATTTATTGAGCCTTTACTCTGGGCAGAACGCTGCATTCATCATCACCATCATCATCATCATTCTTCTCCTCTTCATTACTCAATTCCCATCAAATAGTACAGTTTCACTCAACGTCGTAATACCAACTCCACATCTCATCGGTTTGTTAGCAACAATAATAATGAATAATTATGGTATTGGTTAAGTGCTTACTATGTGCCCAGCCTTGTATTAAGCAATGTGGTGAATACAAGGTAATCGGATCAGACACAGTCCCTGCCCCAGCCTATGTAGGAAGGGGAACAGGTATTTAATCCACATCTTTCAGGTGAGGAAACTGAGGCACAGACAAATTAAGTGACTGTCCCAAAGTCACACAGGGGGGAACTAGTGGTGCTGGGATTAGAGCATGAATCCCCCGACTGCTGGGCCCGTGCTTTTTCCAGCAGATCATACTGCTTCTCAACAAATACTATCAATAAATATTCTTTCATTCCTGGGGATGTTGTCTTCATCATCAAACAGAACCCTTACATTCTATGACAAAGTATTTCATGACTACTCATTTTAGATTTGTTATTGCTTCTCAGTATTATAGTTTACAAGCCATAATTCCATACAAGCCATATCAGGTAAAGGTTTTACAATGATGCTTTTTTTCCCAGTGGTACTCAGTAAAGTGTTCTGCATATTGACCCATTAGGGTGATATTCAGTTGTTGGTGGTCCTGGCGGATAGGGAAGAACCACACTTCTTCTCGCTATATTTATGTCCACCTCAGAATTTATGAATAGATCCAGATCCAATTGTATGTTCAGCCATATATTCAGATACTTCATGTGAATATTTGTCCTGTTACCGGTAATGTCCTTATTCTTTCTCCTCCCATTATTTATGAATTATGTATGTCTGCCCCTCTCCCTTTAGACTGAAAGGTTTTTGAAGTCAGGGACATGTGCTTGTACGTGCTTGTATTCACCCCAGTGCTTAATACAGTGCCTGGCACATGGTAAGCACTTAACAGATACCACAGTAGTAATTATTATTTATTATTATGTGTTTTGCTTCTACTATGTCTCCCAAGCATTTAGTATAGTGTTCTACGCATAGATGACTCTGTCTCTCACTTAATCAGTGTCACTGACTGAGTTATTCGGTAGAGAAAATACTACCTGAGACATGCAAATGCCCTCAAGGAGCTTATATTAAAATGGAAAAGACCAAAATGATTTCAGATAGTGAAATCCAGAGGAAGAACAAGTGTAAATCAGGAAGAAAGGCACAAATAAATCAGGATGAAATAGCCGAAGAAGATTTAATCAAGAGATCACTAAATCAAGTATCTATAAATGATAAAAATATCAATACGAACAAGAATGCTGACGATAGAAACGAAGTAAGCAAGTGTCCAGGCTGGGTGTTGGGTGGCTGAGAGGTCATGAAGTAATTGAGGGATTCTGTTTGTTTTTGCTCATCCACCTTCATTCTGCTTTTCCTGTTCCATGTAAAGACCTTAATTCCCTCATCAGGGACCCGGGAGGGTCGTGGAGGGGAAGTCTGGAGGCGGTGGGATTGTGGGAGTATTTCTAAGATGAATTGGGCTGTGGTCTGGCAGATCTGGGGGGGAAGAGAGAGAGAGAGAGATCAGCAAAAGGTAGAAGCCAGAAATAGGAGCATCAAGTACAAGGAATTGTAAAAGGTGAGCTTGGGGAGAGAGGAGAGTTCAAGCAAGAGAATAACATATGCCTAAACCCTCATTTCCCCTATCTAGTAATAATGATGGCATTTTTTAAGCATTTGCTATGTGCCAAGCACTGTTCCCCTCTGAGCCACACCTGGCTGTGGACACCTCAAATATTTCGATACTCACTCCAGCCTATGGCACTTATGAACATATCCTTATGCTCTACCATTCCTTTTTCTTTATTTTAATGTCTGTCTGACCCTCTAGACTGTATGCTCCAAATGGTCAGGGATTGACTCCCTCATACTGTACTGTCAGGTGTTTAATACAGTTCTTGACACACAGTAAATGCTCAGTAAAGACCATTGGTTGATTGATTAAGGTGAAGGGAGTTGAAATGTAAGATGGAGAGTCCATCCTGCCCGACAGAGCTGAAGCCAGTGGGGAGGTTTTCTGGTTGATGAGAGGGAAGGTGGGTAAACACCCAAGGCTTTCAAGGAGAGCAGAGATGTGTGCTAAATGGGGCTACAGGAAGGTGATTTTTGCCACACTGTGGAGAAGAGACTGAAAGGGGGAGAGGCTGGAGGCAGAGAAGCCAGAGTGGAGGCTACAACACTGATTGATTATTGATTGAAAAGCCTGTACCCTACCTGAGCCTTTGGTTGGCATCCTTATATGTCAGATCCCTGAGCAGACTAAGAAATGAGTCCAATATTCATGGCTCCAGTGTGATTTCCATCGCTTGCCCAGGGCAATCCCAATACAGATTTGGGTCAAAAATCCAGTTTTCCCCTCTCGTAATATATGGTTGCCCGTTGCATACTTGTTTGCCAGAAACCTGATTATTTTAATGGACTGATTTGAGCCTGTTTCTTCCCAGTGCCTAAGGGAGGGGAAGGATACCTCCATGATTTTACAACCCTTATGCCTCTGGGGCTGCCACAATGCAACTCCCAAGGAATAAGGACTCTAAGAGCCCCTTAGTGTGGCTTTGCCAGCAGTGATGGGTGGAAAGGAAGCAAGTTGGAGCTTCCCAGAGTAGCTGCACTTCAGATCCTTATGAGGAATAGGAGAAATAGTAGGATGAAAATGGATTGGGAGAGTCCCTCCCCTAAATAAATGACTTTGAGCTGCACCAATCTGCCTGGGCTGGAGGTCACCTTCAGAGGACTCCGGTCTTTGTGCCATAACTGCTATTTATAGTCACTGTGGCATTTGTTAAGTGCGTAACTGTGCACCGGGCACTGTACTAAGCGCTGGAATGGATACAAGCAAATCAGGTTGGACATAGTCCCTCTCCCATGTGGGGCTCACAGTCTCCATCCCCATTATATGGGTGGGGTAATCGAAGCGCAAAGAAGTGAAGTGACTTGCCCAAGGTCACACAGCAGACACATGGAGGAGCTAGGACTGCCTTCAGGGTATTCTTTCTCCATGGTGGCATGGGGAGGACGTAGTTGCCTTCCGGACTTATAGAGCCTTGAGGTTGGGACCACTCTGCAAGCTCCTTGTGAGCAGGGAGCATGTCTATGAACTCTGGTATCGTATTCATTCAATTGTATTTATTGAGCGCTTACTGTATGCAGAGCACTGTACTAAGCCCTTATCGTACTCCCCCAAGCACTAAATACAGTGCTTTACGCGAAGTAAACATCGAATAAATGCCATTAATTGATCCGTTGAACTCGTAAGCTTTTCCCTGGGGTACGGATAGAGCATGAAATTATTCACTTAAGTCAGGTTTTATGTACTTATAACAGCTAGGGTATTTGTTAAGTGCTTACTATGTGCCAAGCACTGTTCTAAGCGCTGGGGAAGAATGTAATCAGGTTGTCCCACGTGGGGCTCACAGTCTTACTCCCCATTTTTCAGATGAGGTAACTGAGACATAGAGAAGTGATTTGCCCAAGGTCACACAGCAGACAAGTGGCGGAGCCGGGATTAGAACCCATGTCCTCCAACTCCCAAGCCCGTCTTTCCACTCAGCAGTGCTGCTTCTTCTGTACTTTCTGTCATATTCATTCTTGCCTTTGTTTCTTTATGTTGTTTTTCTGGGTTGTTTTTTTTTTTTTGTAATTTCACCTTTCTCTATATGTCCGTCACCAACCCTTCCCTTTATTTTTAGATTGTGAGTGACCTTGAGGCTGATTGTCATCCATGTATTTTTTTCCCCAGTATTCAGTACAGTGCTTTACACTCAGTAGACACTTGAACACTTTGACTTCAACTATTGAATACTTTTAAATCTCTGAGCTAAGAAAATATGCCAAAGGATCTGAAACTGCTGTTTGTCACCCTGCTGCTTGTTTGGATCCCAATTTTGCCTTCATTAAGGAGACCAGGTTCTCGCCCATTAAAACAGAGCCCACTTAGAAATCTCTTCATCAAATTTCCAGAGCACCTAGGTCTTTAGCTGGTTATAGAAAAAGCATGTGAATTTTCCTGCATAGATAGTAAACTTGATTTATAGGCAAATCTCAACTCAACAGCATGAAATGAGCCATTAAAATAATGGAGACATTGGTTAAGAGTTACTACAAGAAAAACGAAGCCAACTTACCAACTAATAATGCTGCCGTTGGACACTGTTTTCAAAAATCTTCAGAAATCTTCTAAACATTACACTTCTCTCAAGGGTAGAATTCAAGGCTGTTTTTAATCACATGCACTGAAAGGTGTAGATGCCATATACATAATATTTCAACCTTGGCCCCCCTAACTCGAAAGGAATCCTGAAGTGCAATAATTTCAGCAAACTTCAAATAGAATCAGGCATGTGTGGCATGCTACTTCACCACAACTCATTCTTTTATCTTGAAAAGGTAAAAAAATAAGGGGAGGGTGGGTGGGGAAGGCAGACCTATTTAACTAGGTCATGAAAAATTTGAATTTGAGATGCAAATATTTTTAGTTTCAGTATTATTAGCTTCTGGAATGTTTCTTCTTTTTCTTGGAAGCTAATATCACAATGACATTAAGATATTTTGCTGTTGGGATTCTTTCTGGGCTTAAAAAATGATTAATTTGATGAAAAGTTACTCAACGTTTTATTCTTGAATTAGAGGAAATGAGCCTGAATAAGGATTTGGGGAAACTGATATAGAAACGAAATCAGTTGACAATTGAATGAAAGAACTAATTGCTCAGGAGAGGGTTGGAGTGGTCATTTACTTGCCATGTGGGATTCTAATGGGGGAGTTTTCAGAAGAAAGCAAGAAAATGGATGTGAGGTCTTGGAAAAAGTGCTGAGGGGAGGAAGGGGGAGAATATTGTGCTTCTTCAGGTTGTTTTGAATAGAAATATTTTCTTTTGATGTGGTTTTAAGTAGTTCATTTTTGTAACAGTAAAGAACATGTTATTTTTGTGTAGCGACCCTCTAATGTCAGCTGCACCTTCCAATAATGACTGTGGTATTTGTTAAGCTCTTACTTTGTGCCAAGCACCATGATAAATGCTAGAACAGATACAAGATCATCAGGTTGGACCCAGTCCCTTGCCCATGTGTGGCTCCCAGCCTGAGAGTCCATATTTAATCTCCATTTTGCAGATGAGGAAATTAAGGCACAGAGAAGCTAAGTGACTTGCCCAAAGTCACACAGTAGGCAAATGGTGGACTTGGGATTGGAAGCCAGATCTCCTGTCTCCCAGGCCTGAGATCTTTCCACTAAGACATGCTGCTTCCATCATGCAGACTAGGCAGGCAGCAGGGGATAAGAGGAGGGAAGACACACTGCTCCTTTGATGTTCTGTTTCTCTTCACCGCTCCTCACATTTCCTCCTTCTTTTTCCCCAAAGCTCTGCTCCCAGAGTTTCCCTCCTCACTTCCGATGAAAAGTCGGGACTTCCCCGTCTGCTCCCCAATCTTGGGTGAGATCGACCGGGCTCTTTCCACTAAGCCATGCTGCCTCTCTGAATATTGCATTTTTGAGTGTATTTTGTCAATGCTTGTGTCCCACTGAAGTCTCAACTTTCCATGCATTGTAAGCCAAACCCCATCTGTTTTCCACTTAGGCTCAGTGTCTGTAAGACTGAGAACTGCAGGACGCTGACCCAGGGCATCTACCACTCCCTCCGGCATTGGGAGCTGTTATCGGTCCATCCAGAATGCAGAGGCTTCTCCTTCCAGCCTGCCCCTTCTTATCATTAAGTGCTGTCGAGTTGTTTCCTATTCATAGCGACTCCATGGATAGTTTCTCCGTAGTTTCTCCAGAACATCCTGTCCTCTGCCATAGTCCGCAACCTTTCTGACGGTTCTTCCGTTATCATTGTTATGGTCTTTATTCATCTAGCTGCCTATCTGCCTCTGTCATCACTTTTTCCCTGGACTTTTCCTAGCATTAGTGGCTTCTCCAGAGAATTAGTCCTCCTGATGATGTGTCCAGAATATGCCGTCAAGTCATTTGGCCTTCCAAAGACCACTTAGGCTTTATTTGCTTCAAAATCCATTTGTTTGTTTTTCGGGCAATCTGTGGTATTCACAAAAGCCTTCTCCAACACCACATTTCCAAAGAACCGAGGTTGCCCCCTCTACCCACGACGAATGTTGCTCCCCGCAACGTGAGCCCATCATATGCCTGCCTATCTGTGGCAGGCCTCTTCGCTGTTGTCCACCAACCCCCGACCCAAGTTCTTGCCCAGTCTGACCCTTCAAGCCCCCACTAGCCCAGCCCATAGCTTCTCCCCCCACCCCCCACCTCCCTATGGCCTCTCTCATGCCTGGAACACCAACCTCTCCCAGCTTCCAAGCCCCCCTCCATCTTGGCCTCTCCCAATCCCAACCTCCAGCCTCCAGCCCTCGGCCTCTCTCAATCCTTGGGCCCCATGATCTCTCAGCCTCCAGTCCCCACCGGCCCAGCTTCTCCAAGCCCCTACCACCCTTGCCTCTCTCACCCAGACCACCAGCCTCTTCCAGGCTTCAAGCCCCTCACCAACGACCATATGGGACTCCCCTAACCTCTAGGCTCATTCATTCAATTGCATTTACTGAGCTCTTATTGTGTGCAGAGCACTGTACAAAGCGCTTGGAAAGTACAATTCAGCATGCTTCGGCTCATGTTGCGGGGCGGAGCGGAGAGAGCTGAACCTGTTCTCTGGGGCCACCTGATCTGACACTCCTGTTCTGGGCACAGGGAGAGGACTGGTGGACCAAGGCTCAGACCTCGGTTCCCAACCTGGGGGTCCGTGGGAGACGGATGCACCCCTTCCCTGAGCCATCCGGCTTCTTTACATTCCACAACTCCCTTATGCTTCGCTGAAACAAAAATAAATGAAAACAAACGTCAGATCTTTTGGTAGATTCCTTTATTTTGGGGGTAGCAAAGGAACCCTGGAAGAAATTTAGGTGGCCATCATGCTCGTGGCAGAGGGAGAGAGGGAAGCAGGCACTGGGCATGCATGATAGCAATAGTACAGGTGACATCCCAAGGTGGCAGCCATCTTTGGAGGGGAAGCAGCATGGTGTAGTGATTACAGCACGGATCTGGGAATCAGAAGGTCCTGGGTTCTAATCCCACTCTGCTACTTGTCTCCTGGGTGACCTTGGGCAAGTCACTCAAATTATCTGTGCCTCAGTTACCTCATCTGTAAAATGGGGATCAAGATCCTGAGCCCCCACCCGGGCTTATACTTGGGGCTTAAATCCACCCCAGTGCTGGCACAAAGTAAGCACTTAACAAATATCATAATAATAATAATTATTATTATTGTTAGAAGGACCACAGCTGCCTCTGTCCCATGCCACCCTTGAGGACTGCTTCCAGTCTGAAGCTGATCCAGAACCCCCCATCATTTCCTGACTCACATTTCTGCCCCCTTCTCTAAACCTCTTCCCCGGCCTCCCCCACTCCTTACGCCCCACCAGCTAGCTGAATCCAGAATTTTCTCTCTGGGAGGGGCAGTGATACCTGGTGAGTTTGCTGGGTTGCTGGAGAATTGCTGCTCCTCACCCCCCTCTTCTCCTCTCTTTCATTCCTGCAGCTGGACACAGAGCACTGGGGAGGAGTCTGGGAGAGCTGCTCAAAGATACTAAGTGCTCTGACTCCTGGGACTCATTTAGATGCCTGTCCTGGAGATCAGTCCCTTGGGGTACCACTGGTCTTTTGCAACATGGAGGGTCATCGAGTGACTGACACCAAATATTTGAATACCGTTCCATCTCCAAACTAGCTCAGGTTCAGCTGCAGCCTTTATACTTCTGTCTCATTACCACAGAGCCCACATCTATAAAAGGACGGTTAGATGGGTTCCACCCAGGGACCTACCTCTGCTATGGAAACCCCACCAAGGCCTAAAAACAGCCCAGAGGAGACAATTGTGAAATCTGTCTTTCTGTGTGTGGTAGACTGATAGTTCAGGTTCGTGATCCTCCTACTTCTCTCCTGATGGCCAAGCTACACGCAGAAACAATGTTTCTATTGTGAACACTGGGCTGCACAGTAGAATGATTTGTTCTTTCCAGCTTTTCTCTGGATGTAATTTTTCATAATGTAAGGTGGTCAATGGGTATTAGTTGTGGCACCTCCTTGACCCCCAGCAGGATAATGCCAAGGGTCCAGGAGCACTGAAATGTTAGGGGAGAGAGCTGGGGGGCTTAGGGGCATCCAGAAGTTGCCTAGAAAATGCAGCTCCCGCCTCCCTCCCTCCCTTCCTTTCCATCTGCCTCCAGCTTCCGAGCTCCCGAGAGGTAGCCAGCCCCCTTTCCTTCTTCTCCAAGGACCCAGGGGCAGGAAGAAAGGCTACTAAAAGGAAGAAGTGGAGCCAGCCCGGGTGAAGGGAGAAGGGGAGGGGAAAAGGGAGAAGAAAAATGAAGAAGGGAAAATGGAGAGAGGAATAATTAATAATCATATAGTTATGGTACTTGTTAAGCATTTACTATGTGCCAAGAACTGTTCTAAGCACTGAGGTAGATAGAAGTTAATCAGGTTGGGCACAATCCCTGTCCCACGTGGGGCTCACTCTCTTATCCCCATTTTACAGATGAGGTAACTGAGGTACAGAGGAGATAAGTGACTTCCCCCAGGACAAACGGCAGACATGGGGCAGAGCCGCGAATAGAACCCAGGACCTTTTGACTCCCAAGTCCATGCTCTATCCACTAAGAGGAAGGGAGAAAGGGAAGGGAAGGAAAACTGAATCTAGACTATGAGCTCATTGTGGCTAGGGATTGTCTCTCTTTATTGCTGTATTGGTACTTTCCCAAACACTTAGTACAGTGCTCTGCACACAGTAAGCGCTCAATAAATATGATTGAATGAATGATCACCCTTTCCCTTCTCCCCTCTCCACCCATCTACCTCCTCTCTGCACGTCTACACTCACTGTTACTACTTCCTCTCCTCCAACTCCCTCCTGACCCTCTGCCATCTGGCTTCTGTCTTTTCCACTCCAGGGAAACAGCTCTCTTTAAAGTTACCAGTGATCTCCTTCTTGCCAAATCCTACGGCCACTACTCCATCGTAATCCTCTTCTACCCTAGTGCTGCTTTTGACACTATCACTTCCCGCCCCCCCTTATCCTGGAAACATTATCCAACCTTGACTTCATCGACTCTGTCTTCTCCTCGTTCTCCTCCTAGCTCTCTGGCCACTCGTTTTCAGACTCTTTCGTGGGCTCCTCCTCTACTCCCACCCTCTGTGGGAGTCCGTCAGGGTTCAGTTCTGGATCCCCTTCTATTCTCCATCTACACCCACTCCCTTGAATAGCTCGTTTACTCTTACAGTTTTAACTATCCCCTCTACAGTGAAAATTACCAAAGCTACCTCTCTAGCTCATCTGCAGTCTCACATCTTAACTTGGATGTCCTGACAACACCTCAAACTTAACATGTCCAACACAGAACTTCTCATCTTCTCACCCAAACCTTGTCCTCCCACTGACTTTCCTATCACTGTAGACAGTACCACCACCCTCCCTGTCCCGTGTTATTGGTGTTATCCTACACTTCTCTCTCATTCAATCCATATATTCAATCTGACACGAAATCCTGTCCGTCCATCTACCTCCACAACATCTCTATAACTGCCCTTTCCACTCCATCCAAGACTGCCACCCTGCTGATCCAAGCACTCATCATTTCCCTCCGTGACTACTGCATTTGCCTCCTTGCTGACCTCCCTGCCTCCTCTCTCCCCTCTTCAGCCCAGACTTCACTCCGCTGCCCATAACATTTTTTCTAAAAAACGTTAAACCAATGTCTCCCCACTCCTCCTACTCATCCAATAGTTGTCCATCCACCTCCGCGTCAGAAACTCGGCTTTAAGTCACTCTATCGGCTCTCTCCCTCCCACCCAACCTCGATGATCTCCTACTACAACCCAACCCATAGACTCCACTTCTTTTATACCACCTTACTCATTGTTCCTCAATCTACCCCACCTCCAACCCCTTGCTCACTTTCTCCTTCTGCCCTGGAGCTTCCTTTCCCTTAGTATCCGACAGGCCACCGCTCTCCCCTCCTTCAAAACGCATCTAAGATCAAGTCTTCTCCAAGAGTTCTTCCCAGACTAAGCCTTTTATTTCCCCTATCCTCCTCTTCCCTCTATGTTAACTCTGAGCTTGGCTGTATGCTCCTTAAGCACATTGATAGTCACCTCAGGCCTACAACACTTACGCAAATATTCTTATGGCCTACTATTTCCCTTACCCCTATTTTAATGTCTGTTTCCCCCTTATTTTAATGACTGTAAGCTCCTTGTGGACAGAGATCATGTTGTACTGTACTCTCCATACAGTAAGTGCTTAATAAATGCCATTAATTGATTGGTCGGTTCTCCTCTTACCTCTCTGATTGCTCCTTTTTGGTCTCCTTCTCTGGCTTCTCTTCCTCCTCTCCCCTGACTGTCTGTAGTGATCCCCAAATGTCGGTCTGGGTCTTTTCCTCTCATTTTAAACTCACTGTCCTCGAAGTCCTCTGCACCTTGTAAGCTCTCAAAATATAAAATTAATTGAGTGATTGGGCTCTGCTTTGACAAATTCAGCTAATAATAATAATTGTGGTATTGTTAAGCTCTCACTATGTGCCAGGCACTGTACTAAGCGCTGGGTGAATACAAGCATATCAGGTTGAACACAGTCTCTCTCTCCTTCATGGGACTCACAGTCTTAATCCCCATTTTATAGACGAGGTAACTGAGGCTCAGAGAGATTCAGTGATTCCCAGGGCCACACAGGAGACAAGTGGCGTAGCCGGGATTAGAACATAGTAAGCACTTAACAAACCCACGTCGACTCCCAGGCCTGTAAGCAACACAGCTTCTCTGGATGGCACCCAAGTCCTAAGAAGTTCCAGCCAGATGAAACACTTCTAAACATGTTGACTTAAATACTTGGCAATTTAAACACATACTCATCCTTATATCCGTCTTTCCATTCTCTTCTCCTCTTTTCCTTGCTGTAATTTCTAGGTGGTAAACCCCTTGAGGTCAGAGATGGTGTCATTCATTCATTCAGTCATATTTATTGAGCATTTACTGTGTGCAGAGCACTGTACTCAATGCTTGGAAAGTACAATTCTGCAGCAGAGACAATCCCTACCCAACAATGAGCTCACAGTCTAGAAAGGGGGAGACAGATAACAAAACAGAACAAAACAAGTAGGCAGGCATCAATAGCATCAATATAAATAAATAGAATTATAGATGTATACACATCATTAATAAAATGAATTGAATAATACATATGTAAATATATACACAAGTGTTGTGTGGCGGAGAGGGGGGTAGAGCAGAGGGAGGGAGTCGGGGCGATAGGGATGGCAAGAGGAGCAGAGGAAAAGGGGGACTCAGTCTGGGAAGGCGTCCTGGAGGAGGTGAGCTCTTAGTAGGAATTTGAAGAGGGGAAGTGTGCTAGTTTGGCGGATGTGAGGAGGGAGGGCATTCCAGGCCAGAGGAAGGACGTGGGCCAGGGGCTGACGGCAAGACAGGCGAGAACAAGGCACAGTGAGGAGGTTAGTGGCAGAGGAGCAGAGTGTGCGAGTTGGGCTGTGGAAGGAGAGAAGGAAGATGAGATAAGAAGGGGCAAGGTGATGGAGACCTTTGAAGCCAGTAGTGAGGAGTTTTTGCTTGTTTAATAACTGTATTGTACTCTTCTAAATTTTACTCTCCCAAATGCCTAATACAGAGCTCTGTATGCGATAGGTGCTCAGTAGTTACCACTGGTTGGATTGACTGATAGATTGAACACCAGAGTCCTTCAAACATATTAGAGAAGCAGTGTGGCTTAGTGGAAAGTGCTGGGTTTAGGAGTCAGAGGTTGTGGTTTCTAATCCCGGCTCCGCAACCCGTCAGATGTGTGACTTTAGGTAAGTCACTTAACTTCTCTGTGCCTCAGTTACCTCTCTTTAAAATGGGGATTCAGACTGTAGTCCCCACGTCGGACAAACAGATTGCCTTGTATCTACCTCAGTGTTTAGAACAGTACTTGGTTCATAGTAAGAGCTTAACAAAAACTATCATCGTTATTATATCCTGCCAATTAGACCAGGTTATCGGGGAAGGAAAGCAATGTGGCCTAGTGGAAAGAGCACGGGCATGGGAGTCAGAAACTGTGGGTTCTAATCCCAGCCCCGCCCCTTGACTGCTTTATGACCTTGGACAAGTCATTTAGCTTCTCTGTGCCCCAGTCACCTCATTTATAAAATGGGGATTAAGACTGAGAGCTCCACATGAGACATGGACTGGGCCCAACCTGCATGGCTTGTATCTATCCCAGTGTTTGGCACATGATAAATGATTAAACCATAAAAAAAAATGGAGGAATGAGTTTCTTGTTCCAGGAATGTCAGACATCCTGCCCACCGTCAGGAGGGCCCAGAGGAAACAGGAGAAGAGAAGGGCAGAGAAATACCCCTTATTATTCCACCACTGCCAATAGCCTGGCACTGTCCTCCAGGGAGATATTTATGGGTCCCTCCTGCACTCTCTCCCTCCTCCCCCTGCTCAGTCAGGAATCCCTCTGGATCTGGGAGTTGTCTGGATGCACAGACAGGAGATGAGCTGAATGACTCTTCAGTGGGAGCCTTCAGTAGCCGATCCACTACTAACTCTCGTTATGATCGTGCCGATAATGAGGCCCCTCAACAATTATGACAGCCTGATTTTGGGCCTCCCTTCCTCTAGACTGTAAGCTCACTGTAGACTGGGGAGGGGTTTGCCAATTCTGTTGGATTGTACTCTCCCAAGCGCGTAGTACAGTGTTCCACCCACATTCAGCGCTCAATAAATACCACTGATTGATTGACTGAAGTTGGAGATGATGGTGACACCCTTGAGATCTGGTGGCATCGCCTCAGTGGGTGAGGTCAAAGGAAAGCTGTCTTTCCCGCGTTTGACAGTCTCAGCATGCATGTCATTAGATCCAGGTGTTTGCAGTTGTTCATGTCTCCTCCTGCTACCGTGACCGCCTTGATGATTGGAACATGTGCCATGTCTTCAGCTTCTTGAGAAGCAGCATGGCCTTGGGGATAGAGCATGTGAATGGGAGAAAAAGGTCCTGGGTTTTAATCCTGCCTCTGCCACTTGTCTGCTATCTGACCGTGTGCAAGTCACTTCCCTTCTCTGTGCCTTGGTTACCTCATGTGTAAAATGGGGATTAAGACTGTGAGCTCCATATGGGACAGGGATGATGTCCCTCCACTTAGAACAGTGCTTGACATATAGTAAGCACTTAACAAATGCCAATGTCACCATTATTATTATTCACATGTTGGAAGCCAATCTATGCTTCCAAGGACTGTGTCTTCAGCGGCAGAAGGCATGTTGAGGAGAATGTTCATTCATTCGTTCAGTCAGTTGTATTTATTGACTGCTTACTGTGTGCAAAGCATGGTACTGAGAGTTGGGAGAGCACAATATAACAAATGTTGAATAATTGTCAACTTCCCCCTGGGGACTCCTCCTTTATCCCATCTTGACTTCTGAGAGATATTTTGGCAATATCTTTGCAGCTGCATAGTTTCTTCAGTGATGTGTAGAAGTTCTTAGATTGTTGGCAGTCTGCATATCCTTTGGATTTCTTACACTTTGGTGCCCCACTTTGATGTCTTTGATTCATTGGTCACCGTGTGGATTTTGAATACTGCACGTGTGTCTAAGGTCTGGGATGCCCCAAGGTTCTGCTGCTGTACTAAAAGTTTTTCTGTAAGAAGATTGTTTACTTCTAAGTCCTTTGCATCAACCTAATCACAGTGACTTCACTTGGGCCACTGAACTGGCAAGAGTCTTGAATTGTAGTGTCAAGGAGAAATGTCATGCATAATGTATTTTATATATTAAACTGAGTCCCTTGAGGCACAGAGGCTGAGACAAATTGGATTATATTGTAGCTATTCCAGAATCTACTGTAGTGTTGGGCATAGGGTAAGAGCTTAAAAAATACCACAATTATTATTATCATTATTATCATCAGCATCATCAGTGGTATTTGTTGAGCACTTAATGAGTGCAGAACATTGTATGAAACACGGGAGAATACAATAAATACAATACAATAAAGCAATACCATACAATATTGTATAAAGCCGAGTTAGTAGACACATTCCTTGCCCACATTCCCAGTCTAGAGCGGGAGACAGACATTATTATGTTCATAATATATAATTTATAGATATCTATATAAGTGCTTTGGGACTGAAGGTGGGGTGAATGTCAAACGCCCAAAGGTCACAGATCCAAGTTGCATAGGTGATGAAGAGTGGGGAAGAGGACTTAATTGGAGAAGGCCTTTTGGAGGAGATGTGACCTTAGTAAATCTTTCAACGTGGGAAGAGTGGTGGTCTGCCATACATGGAGGGGGAGGGAGGTCCTGGCTAGGGGAAGGACATGGGAAATGATCTAGTAAGAGATCATTGAGGTAGGGTTGGAGGGGGTGAGCTGATTGAGTGCTTTAAGGCCAATGGTGAAGAGTTTCTGTTTGATACAGAGGTGGATAGGCAACAATTGGAGCTTCTTGAGGAGTGGGGAAACATGGACTGAATGATTTTGTAGAAAAATGATCTGTGTCTAATTTCTATAGTATGCTGGAGGCTGTGGCGTTCACGGGTTCTAATCCCGGCTCCACCACTTGTCTGCTGGGTGACCTTGGGCAAGTCACTTCACTTCTCTGGGCCTCAGTTCCCTCATTCATTCAGTCAGTCATATTTATTGAGTGCTTACTGTGTGCAGAGCACGGTCTAAGTGCTTGGAAAGTACAATCCTCATCTGGAAAATGGGGATTGGGACTGTAAGCCCCAGGTGGGACTGGGACTGTGTCCAACCCGACTTCCTTGTTCCAACCCCATTACTTAGTTCAGCGCCTAGCACATAGTAAGCTCTTAACAAATGCCATTGTTATCAAACAACTCTGTTCATCCTTAAATATCTCTGAACCAGAAAGGGGTTGCGTACCATTTGCTTCATAGGAGGTGGAAAATTGATACCCAGGAAGGTTTAAATGGCTGGTCAAAGGCCACTAGTCTTCTGCATAGTCATTATTGTCATTATCATCACTCCCTCCTTCAACCTATCCTTGTAATGATTGCCTCTCTCTCTTTTTTAATATATTGTGTATATGTGTGTGTGTTTGTGGTTGCATGAATTTTTACAAATATACATGTGTGTATGTATATATATATACTTGCACACATGTACACATGTACACATGTATATATATATAAATAGTCTCTCTCTTTATCTGCCCATCTAGGTATATATGCACATCTGTGTATCTATGAGAAGCAGCATGGTGTAGTGGTCAAAGCACGGGCCTGGGATTCAGAAGGTCATGGGTTCTAATCCTGGCTCTGCCACTTGTGTGCTATGTGACCTTGGGCAGGTCACTTTACCTCTCCGGGCCTCAGTTACCTCATCTATAAAATGAGGATTGAAACTGTTAGCCCCACATAGGACAGGGACTGTGTCTCCCCCGATTTGCTTGTATTTGCCCCAGCGCTTAGTAAAGTGTCTGGCACATAGTAAGTGCTTAATAAATACCATTATTATTATAATCTATGTCTGTCTGGATTATACCGTTACCTTTCTCACTCTTATTAAACTGGAAAATAGGTCCAGTCTTTAACATGTCTCCCAGGTGTCTTCAAAAAGACCTGGGAATGTTGAATAAATACTTACTGATCGAGTTCCTAAAAAACAACAGTATTTTTAGGGGTGAAAGTATTGATGACAATGATGGTGGTGATGATGATAATAATACCGTGTTTTTTGTATAGCCCTTTTTGTTTTTCCCAAAAACAATTTTTATCCCATTTTATCCTCACTTAAGGCATTTAATCCTGCCTTAAATTTAAGGCCCTTGGTAATCTTGGATTAGGATTCAAGGAATTTTGGATTAGTATTTGAAGCAGCATGCCGTAGTAGAAGCAGTATGACAAAGTGTATAGAGCACAGGCCTTGGAGTCAGAAGGCGTGGGTTCTAATCCTGGCTCCACCGCTTGTCTGCTGTGTGACCTTGGGCAAATCACTTCACTTCTCTGTACCTCAGTTACCTCATCTGTAAAATGGGGAATGAGACTGTAAACTCCATGTGGGATGGGAACTGTGTCCAATCTGATTTGCTCGTGTCTACCCCAGAGATTAGTACAGTGCCCTGCACACAGTGCTTAACAAATACCACAATAATTATTATTATGAGTATTCCTCCTGAGATAACTAAGGCACAGTTGTGATTTGCTCAGGACTGATCAGTTACTCAGCCAACTATTATTTATTGAGCACCCTCCGGGGAGAACTCGGGGGTAGAACTTGGTCAGACGGTCTCGAGTACAGGCTGATTTTCAATTTCCAAAAAATGCCACTCCCAAACTCTCTCCTTAAGTATCGGAGTGGTGCAAAGGGTTGATGCCACAAGAATCCCTGCCACTTTGGGCACAGGGAAACCTGTGGATTTGGTGGGCAGACCAGTGGGCTCTGCAGCCTCTAGGATTATTTCAAGCTTATTTTTATGATTTTCCATCTGTCTGGAGTCTTTCCCTAAGGCTTGTATTGTACTCTCTGAAGCTCTTAGTACAGCATTATGCACACAGTAAGTGCTCAATAAATACGAGTGAGTGAATGAGTTGAATGAGGACCGCCTTCTTGCACTCAGCTAAGCTGGCATCGTTGGTCCATCCCAGCAACACTGGCATGGGTATAGAGTCCTTGGGACTCACTCAGGGCAAGGCAAGGATAAAAATGATAAAAAAGCGATGGCATATGTTAAGCGCATACTATGTGTCAAGCACTGTTTTAAGCACTGGAGTAGATAGAAGGTAATCAGGTTGGGCACATTCCTTGCCACAAATGGGGCTCACAGTCTTAATCCCCATTTTATAGATTGAGGGAACCTTGGCAAAGAGAAGTGACTTGCCTAAGGTCACACAGCAGACAAGTGACAGGAGAGTGCTCAAACCTAGGTCCTTAAAAAAAAATAATGGTATTTATAAACTGCTTACTATGTGCCAGGCACTGTACTAAGTGCTGGGGTGGATACAAGCAAATCAAGTTGGACACAATCCCTGTCCCATGTGGGGCTCACAGTCTTCACCCCCAATTTACAGATGAGGAAACTGAGGCCCAGAGCTGTGAAGTGACTTGCCCAAGGTAACACAGCAGACAAGAGGCTGAGCCAGGACTAGATCCCGTGACGTTCTGATTCGGGGGCCTGTGCTTTATCCACTAGGCCAAGCTGCTTCTCAAGGTTGAGTGACAAAACATCTTTCTCTCCATTTCTTCAGAGCAATAGCTCACCTAGTAGTAAACTAAGATGCAGATTGTGATGAGTCTCTGCATTTAACAGAGCTCATCCTTAACAGAGTGATGTCTTCAATTTCTGTTCTGTATCCTGAGAGTTAAACTTGTACCAGCTGCAGGTTTTGAAGCATAAATTCAACCAGACATATCAGTTATCTGGGACATTATACCAGTCACCAGTTCTGTGACTTGTCATCTGAAAGCCCTGAAAAGAGGAAGAGGTTTCAACTTGAGAGAGAAAAAAAACCCAAACGCTGCTTTATGTAGAACACTTATGTGAAGTTTAATTAGCTGCAGGGTGACTTCCTTTGAAACTTCTCCTTATTCGAGACCACATTCGAGCGTATTGGCTTTGTTACTGGTCATTCGATCGAAATTCTGTACTCCTTGCAAAGATGTTTCATAAATTCGGCAAATTGTATTGGCAGGGGGAGGCTTTTTATATGATGGAAACTGCTGAAATAGGAAGAAGAGACCCAAGATTACGAGAGGCAGGGGTGCCACGAGGGTGAGTCTGTGGGAAGACAGTCTAGGACTGGATAATAGAAGCAGTGTAGCCTGGTGAAAAGAGCATGTTCCAGGAGCCAGAGGTCCTGTATTCTAATAATAATATTAATAATGACGGTATTTATTAAGCGCATACAATGTGCCAGGCACATTCCCATTTTGCAGATGAGGAAACTGAGGCCCAGAGAAGTGAGGTGGCGTGCCCCAGGTCCCACAGCAAACAAGTAGTGGAGCCAGGATTAGAACCCATGACCTTCTGGCTCCCAGGCCTGTGCTGTATCCATTAGGCCACACTGCTTCTCTGATCCCAGCTCCACCACTTCCTTGCAGTGTGACCTTGGCAAGTCACTTAGCTTCTCAGAGACTCAATTTCTTCATCTCTTAAATGGGGATTGAGCAGTGCTTTGCACATAGTAAGCGCTTAATAAATGCCCTCATTATTATTACAGGAGCTCCATGTGTGACAGGGACTGTGTCCTACCCATGATCTTGTATCTACCCCAGTGCTTAGAACAGTGCTTGGCACATAATAAGTGCTTAACAAGTACCTTAAGTATTAATGATTATTCATCATTATAGATATACCCTGACAGAAGAAAAACAGAGATTTGTTTGGCTCAGGACAAATTTCTGTTTAAAGACAGATATCCCCCATGCTGTGTGGCACATGTGATTGGCAAATAATCTTGGGTTATTAATAATAATAATAATAATGGCATTTATTAAGTGCTTACTATGTGCGAAGCACTGTTCTAAGTGCCAGGGAGGTTACAAGGTGATCAGGTTGTCCCACAGGGGGCTCACAGTCTTCATCCCCATTTTACAGATGAGGTAACTGAGGCCCAGAGAAGTTAAGTGACTTGCCCAAAGTCACACAGCTGACAATTGGCAGAGCGGGGATTTGAACCCATGACCTCTGACTCCAAAACCCGGGCTCTTTCCACTGAGCCATGGCAATCATAATTACAATACTTGTTAAGCGCTTACTATGTGCCAAGCACTGTTCTAAGCGCTGGGGTAGACACTAGGTAATCAGGTTGCCTCATATGGGGCTCACAGTGTTAAGCCCCATTTTACAGATGAAGTAACTGAGGCCCATTAGAAGTGAAGTGACTTACCTAAGGTCACACAGCAGACAGGTGGCAGACTTGGGATTAGAACCCATGACTTTCTGACATCCAGGTCCATTAATAGTAATGATAACAATAATAATGGTACTTTTTAAGCGCTTACTGTGTGCCGAGAACTGTTTTAAGCGCTGAGGTAGATACAAGGTAATCAGGTTGTCCCACGTGAGGCTCACAGTCTTAATCCCCATTTTACAGATGAGGTAACTGAGGCCCAGAGAAATCAAATGACTTGCCCAGAGTCACACAGCTGATCACCCTGCATAGTCCAATCTCAGGTTAGACCCCAGTCAGTGTTAGAAGGGATGGCGCCTAGAAGTCTGCGGGATCATGTTTGGAGCCATTCATTCATGGGTATTTATTGAGCTTTCAGGGTGTGCAGAGCACGGAACTAAGCACTTGGTTAAGTACAATTCAACAATAAACAGTGACAGCCCCTACCCTCAACTAGCTCACTTGTTAGGCTGCCCCAGACCTCTGTCCTAGGGGCCCTGACCCCGCAGCCTCACCTGTATGTATGTTTGTACATATTTATTACTCTATTTATTTATTTATTTTACTTGTACATAGCTATTCTATTTATTTTATTTTGTTAGTATGTTTGGTTTTGTTCTCTGCCTCCCCCTTCTAGACTGTGAGCCCACTGTTGGGTAGGGACTGTCCCTATATGTTGCCAAGTTGTACTTTCCAAGCACTTAGTACAGTGCTCTGCACACAGTAAGCGCTTAACAAATGCCATTATTATTATTATTATTATTATTATTATTATTATTATTATTATTCCACCCCCACCTCCCAGCCTCTTCCACCCTCTCCCCCAACCTACCATCTCCCTAACTCTCATTGTGCATTCAGAATATTCCCTTGAGCAGTGGCTGCCAGTTGGGTAAATGCCCAGAAGGGGAGGGAGGCCAACCTGAAGCAGAAATCTCAAGGCCATAAATGCCTGCCTCCAGAACTCAGAGAAATGTTTCTGCTTTCTAGCAACATGGCTGGGGAACAAGGGAATTCCACAAAGGCTTCTGAACCTCCACCATGTTTCCTCCAAACAGGCTGGACCAGGTTTGGCAGCAGAGACAGGAAAAGGCAATGGGGAGATGGGAAGGAAGTCCTCTAAAAAAAGAGAACTCACATAATCCATAATCCTTTGGGGGCAGAGGGCCTCATCAGACCCCCTCAAAGAAGCAAGGAAGTGGGAAACCAAGGATGCCAGCGCATTATTTTATTTTTTTTGGTAAACAACATTTGTTAAGTGCTTAGAAAAACAGTGTGGTGTAGTGGATAGAGCGTGGGCCTGCGAGTCAGAAGGTTATGGGTTCTAATTCCGGCTCCGCCACTTGTCTGCCGTGTGACTTTGGGCAAGTCACTTCACTTCTCTGGGCCTCAGTTACCTCATCTGTAAAAAGGGGGTTAAGACTGTGAGCCCCTCGTGGGACAACCTACCTTGTTTCTACCCCAGCGCTTAGAACAGTGCCTGGCATATAGTAAGTGCTTAACAAATTCCATAATTATTATTATTACTGTATGTCAAGTACTGTTTGAAGCACTGGGATAGGTACGACCTAATCAAGTCGGACACAGTCCCTAGCCCACATGAAGCTCACAGTCTAAGTAGGAGGTAGATGAGGTATTGAATCCCCATTTTACGGTTGAGGAAGCTGAGGCACAGAAAAGTGAAATGACTTCCCCAAAGTCACACAGCAGGTAACTGGCAGAGCCAGGATTAGCAGCCAGGTCCTCTGGCTCCCAGGTTCCTGGTCTTTCCGCTAGAACGAATTCCTTTTCAGAGATGGAAGCACTCAGTAAATGAACAATCAGTGCTATTTATTGTGCATTTACTGTGCGCAGAGCACTGTACTAAGAGTTCGGGAAAGTAAGGTACAATAGAGTGGGTACACATGATCCCGGTCCACAAGGAGTTTAATAAAGATGGTACTTGGTAAACACTTATGATGTGCCAAGCACTGTTCTAAGTGCTGGGGTAGAGACAAGTTAATCACGTTGGACACAGTCCCTGTCCCACCTGGGGCTCACAGTCTTAATCCCCATTTTCCAGATGAGGTAACTGGGGCACAGAGAAGTGAAGTGACATGCCCAAGGTCTCACAGCAGACAAGTGGGAGAGCTGGGATTAGAACCCAGGTCCTTCTGACTCTTAGGTCCATGCTCTATCCACTAGGCTATACTGCTTCCTGGAGCTTATAGTCTAGAGGGGGAGACAGACCGTAAAATAAATTCCAGAAAGACACATGATCTGTGTTTCAATTTGAAATAGTGATGGGGTAGCGATGGGTTTTTCCCAGTTCAAGGGAAAAAGGCACCAGTGCCATGGGGTAGCCAAAGAGATCTAGCCTCACCACTGAGTTTAAGCAGCCCACCACCTTGCCCCGCACCTTGTTAACTCTCCTACTACAACCCAGTCCACACAGTTCGCTCTTCTAATGCTAACCTTCTCACTGTACCTCCATCTCGTCTATCTCGCCGCTGACCTCACATCCACGTCCTGCCTCTGACCTGGAATACCTTCCCTCCTCAAATCTGCCAGACAATGACTCTCTCCCCTCTTCAAGGCCTTATTGAAGGCACATCTCCTCCAAGAGACCTTCCCAGACTAAGCACCCCCTTTCCTCTTCTCCCACTCCCTTCTGCATCACCCTGACTCGCTCACTCTCTTCCTCCCCCCTCCCAGCCCCACAGCATTTATGTCCATATCTGTCATTTATTAATTCGTATTGATGTCTGTCTCCCTGCCTCTAGACTCTAAGCTTGTTGTGGACAGGGAATACGTCGGTTTATTGTTGTATTGTACCCTCCCAAGTGCTTAGTACAGTGCTCAGCACATAGTAAGCACTCGATAAATGCGACTGAATGAATGACTCTAGTCCCTTCTGCCTTGCTCACCACTCTGGCTGGCCTGCGTTGCCATGGAAGGGGAAGAAGCTGAAATAATAATAATAATAATAATGGCATTTGTTAAGTTCTTACTATGTGAAAAACACTGTACGAAGCACCAGGGAGGATATAAGGTGATCAGGTTGTCCGACATGGGGCTCACAGTCTTAATCCCCATTTTACAGATGAGGTAACTGAGGCACAGAGTAGTTAAGTGACTTGCCCAAAGTCACCCAGCTGACAGTTGGTATCCAGGAACCCACCTGGTAGGGCATCTTTGGGAGGTGAGAGGGTGTTCATCTGGTGTTGGGGAGAGTCTCCGGGGGAGCTCAGAAAGCAGGTTGACTCTTTCCACATGGGGCTCACAGTCTTAATTTTACAGATGAAGTAACTGAGGCACAGAGAAGTGAAGTGACTTGGCCAAGGTCATGCAGCAGATGAGTGGCACAACCATGATTAGAATCCAGATCTTTTTGACTCCCAAGCCTGGGCTCTATCTACTAGGCGGTGCTCCTTCAACAGCCCCACGTGGGGCTTACAGTCTTATTCCTCATTTTAAGGATGAAATGACTGTGAGGCCCAGAGAAGTACAGTGACTTTCCCAAGGGCACACAGCAGACAAGTGGCAGTCAGAATTAGAACCCAGATCTTTCTGATTCCCAGGCCTGTGCTCTATCCACTAGGCCATACTGCTCCAACAACCCCACATTTGACAGCCCCACAGCCCCAGGCCCATGTTCTTTCTGGTAAGCCATTCTGCTTCTCATGAAGCATATGATGGATCATGAGATTTTATTTATGTTTTTTATGGTGTCTAAGTGCTTACTGTGTATTAGGCACTCTTCTGAATTCTGGGGTAGATACAAGGTAATCAGGTTGGACACAGTCCCTGCCCCTCGCCCCTCTGTGTGTCCAATTCTAAACTGTAATCTCATTGTGGACATGTGTCTGTTTATTGTTATTTTTTACTTTCCCCCGCACTTAGTTCATTGCTCTACACACAGCAACGCTCAATAAATACAATTGACTGGCTGACTGACTATTCAATGCAATTACCTTGTATCTACCCCAGCGCTTGGCACGTAGCGCTTAACAAATACCGTAATAATTATTTATTATTCTTATTATTCACCCATTGCCACCTAACAGGGCACTGTGGGCCCTATCTCCCTAAATTCATTCATTCAGTTGTATTTATTGAGCTCTTACTGTGTATAGAGCACTGTACTAAGCACTCAGGAGAGTACCCTATAACAATAAACAGTCATATTTCCTGCCCACAATGAGCTTACAGTCTAGAGATGAGTTGAAAACCTAAATCCTCTGGAGTTCACACCGAGAGCTAAGACTGATTTAGGTAGCCCCGAGGCATCAAAAAGGGGCTGCCCCTATGGGAAACTACCCTGGCGATGCTGAGGAGTTCATCGTTCTTCTTGCGCTGGGGTGGCTCTCTGGGGCCACGCTCCCTCCAGCAACTTTGCAAGCAACAAGGGTGTCTCCCCTTTACCATCATCCCTCAGGGAAGACTTGACTCTGCAGCTCAGAACAGGCTGCTCTGGACTTCACATACAGGAACTCAGATGGAGGAAGTGGGCTCCGTGTTGTTGCAGACAGAGAAATTTTAAAAAAGGGGAAAAAAACAAAGGTTCAGCCAAAAGTAGAGAGGTACGCAGGGGCTCTTCTTCCTGCCACTTGGAGGAGAGTCAGGCCAGTGTGATCGGAAGACCATAAACCTGGTCTTTCTGGGACAGTTCTTTGGTCCGTCGGCCCAGGGTGATTTTCACCAGGGGTCTCGAGATACTTGGAGAAACTAATTGCTGGATACCCATCTTTAGGGGAAGAGATGGGCCATTTATCACCAACCCCCAATTTTCCCCTCTTACATCCCTAACTTTCCCTCTAGTGAACCATTTTTGACATCTCGCCAATTCATCCGTCTAAATCCCTCAGGAACTGGCTGATACTTTCTAATAATAATAAAAATAATAATAATTGCGGTATTTAAGTGCTGACAATGAGCCAGCCAGCTGGGGTGGATACAAGCAAAACGTGTAGGACACAGTCCCTGGCCCACCTGGGACTCACAGGCTCAATCCTCATTTTTACAGATGTGGTAAGCGAGGCACAGAGAAGCGAGGCGACTTTCCCAGGATCACACAGCAGACAAGAGGTGGAGTCAGGATTAGAAACCATGACCTTCTGAGTCCCAGGCCTGTGCTGTATTCACTACGCCACGCTGCTTCTCATAAACATGGGCTTCCTGTGGAAACAGATGCTGTTTTCTTGTCACCCACTGGGTGAGGAACGGTTTCTTTGGTTTTCTTAAATCTGTCACCTTTGCAATTTCATAGGTGCTCTCTTGGTGAGGTGAGGTGGGATTTGATCAAAATGGTCCTGTAGTTGCCTTGTCCATATCTTAATGATCTTATAAGTGCTTAGAGCAGTGCTCTGCACACAGTCAGTGCTCCCCTGACTGATTCAAATCTTCAGAACTTGCTCTTTCATTGAGAGTCTGGCTGTTTCTCATTACTACTGTTTATTAGGGTGGCTTAGAAGCAGGGTGGCTTAGTGGAAAGAGCACGGGCTTGGAAATCAGAGGACATGGGTTCTAATCCCACCTCCACTGCTTGTCTGCTGAGTGACCTTGGGCAAGTCACTTAACCTCTCTGTGCCTCATTGACCTCATGTGTAAAATGGGAATTAAAAGTGTGAGCCCCACATGGGACAACCTGATTACCCTATATCTACTCCAGAGCCTATGGAACAGTGCTTGGCACATAGTAAGAGCTTAACAAATACCGTAATTATTATTTATTATTTTCATCATTATCAATTATAAATTAATTACCAATTACTATTAATTAATTATTAATTAGACGGAGATGACCAGATCTTGGTGAGTCCATGATTCCCGGGAAAGGAGTGGGAGCTCCTGGACCTGGGCAGAGAAGGGGCTAGCTGGAGGGGATTGGCCAAGTCAAAAAAGAGGGAAAGGGCAACTCGCCGCCTCTTACCTGACCTTGCTCGCTTCCTATTACAGCCCAGCCCACATACCGCTTTTCTCGCCCCAGTTTACTCACTGTACCTAGAACTCGTCTATTCTGCCGCCAACAATTTACCCACGTCCTCCCTCTGGTTTGGGAACTCCCTCCCCCTTCTCAGCCGACAGACCACCAGTCTCCCCACCTTCAAAGCCTTATAAAAATGTTCCAAGAGGCCTTTCTTGCCTAAGGCATGTCTCCCCTTCTTGCCTCATTTTCCCTTCTTTTAGACTGTGAGCCCACTGTTGGGTAGGGACTGTCTCTATATGTTGCCAGCTTGTACTTCCCAAGCGCTTAGTACAGTGCTCTGCACACAGTAAGCGCTCAATAAATACGATTGATTGATTCTGCATTAGTGGGAAGAGCCCGGGTTTGGGTTCTAATCCCGGCTCCGCCACTTGTCTGTTGTGTGACCTTGGGCAAACCAGTTAACTTCTCTGTGCCTCAGCTACCGCATCTGTAAAATGGGGATTTAAGACTGTGAGTCCCACGTGGGGCAACCTGATTACCTTGTATCCACCTCAGCGCTTAGAACAGTACTTGGCACATAGTAAGTGCTTAACAAATATGATGATGATTATTATTATCTGTACCCTTTAAGCACTGTTATTCACCTCACTCTTAGCCCCACAACACTTAGGAACATATATCCCTCTAGACTGTAAGTTCTTTATGGGCAGGGAACGTTTCTTCTAATTCTGTTATATTGTACTCTCCCCAGCACTTCAAGTAGTGCTCTGCACATTGTAAGTGCTCAATAAATACGACTGATTGATTGATTCATTCTTCCATAACATTTATATTAAGGTCTGCTTTCTCCTCTAGACTGTAAGCTCATTGTGGTCAGGGAATATGTCTACCAACTCTGTTGTATTTTTCCAAGTGCTTAGTACACTGCTCAGCATAGAGTAAGTGATCAATAAATAGAATTGATCGATTGATTCAAGGGGAAAAAAGGAGAGAAGGTGCAGAGGGAGGTTAGTCAAGGGTTGCAGGAGACATTAGCACTCCTAACCCTGTCTAATGGGTCATTCCTGGCCAGGGAGGAATTTTCTTTTTTTAATGGTATTTGTTGAGCGCTTACTATGTGCCAGGGACTGTTCTAAGTGCTGGGATAGATACAAGGTAATGGGGTTGGACTCGGTCCCTGTCCCACAAAGGGCTCCCAGTCTTAATCCCCATTTTACAGATGTAGTAACTGAGGCAAAGAGAAGTGAAGTCAAGTGCTCAGTACAGTGCTTTGCAAACTGTAAGTGCTCAATAAATGCGATTGAATGAGTGAAGTGATTTGCCCTAGTTCACACAGCAGACAAGTGGCAGAGCTGGGATTAGAACCCAGATCTCTCTGACTCTCAGGCCTGTGTTTGAAAGTTGAACTGGTGTATGACTGGAGCAGTGAAGAGCCCCCAGACGACAACTTTAACCCCAAGTATTCTACTATTTTCATAGTCCTTATTGTTGTCCCGTTTTGTTACCTTGTTCTATCGGGGAAGCAGCGTTGTTAGTGGAAAACGCACAAGCCAGGGAATCAGGACACCTAGATTCTAGTCCTGAGTCTCCCACTCCCCTTCTGCATCCCTTTGAGCAAGAGATCTAACTTCTCTGGGCCTCAGTTTACTCAGCAGTAAAATGGTGATTAAGTACCTGTTCTTGGTCTCCCTTAGACTGCGAGCCCCTTGTGGGACACGGACTGGGTCTGATGTGATTATAATAATAGTAATAATAATGGTATTTGTTAAGCACTTACTATGTGCCAAGCACTGTTCTAAATCTGGGGTAGATACAAGGTAATCAGGTTGTCCCACATGGGGCTCACAGTTTTAATCTCCTTTTTACAGATGAGGTAACTGAGGCACAGAGAAGTTAAGTGGCTTGCCCAAGGTCACACAGCAGACAAGTGGCGGACCCGGGATTAGAACCCACGTCCTCTGACTCCCAATCCCTTGCTCTTTCCACTAAACCAGGTTGCTTCTTATATCTTTTATCTACTCCAGTGTTTGGCATGTAATCAGCATTTAATCAGTGCCGTAGTTATTGTTGTTTTGATTTCAATCTTGGGTGTCTATTGTGAATTCCCCTTTCCACCCAACTCTTGTTCTTAAACTGTAAGTTCCCCTGGAGGTGGGGGTCCTGTCTGAAGAGACCGAAAGCTCATCTGTAGACTGTGAGCTCATCACAGTGCTTAGTACAGTGTTTTGCACACAGTAAGTGCTTAATGAATACGATTAAATTGATGGTCATCTTTGTATTTCTCCCCGGGACTCAGGGGACAGCCCTGCTCCCAGGAGGTGCTCAGTAAATGTATTAAAATAAGGTGAGAATTTCACAGCAGAAAAGACTAAAAAGACCATTAAAATACCTATTATCCATTAGCATTTTCTCTATTTGACTTTTTTGCTGCTGAGAATGAGCAGATTTGTTTAGAATCCACTCCAATTCAAATTCAACTTAGGCCTCAATTACTGCAGGTGGTATTCTCCGGACTCCGGAAAATCCGGTTGCATTCAAGATTTAAGCAGCCTTTCCTCCCTGTTCCTAGTTCCAGAATTTCGATCCAGGGGATTCCCTTCCTGCCTCCAGAAGTGTCGGGGCACAGCTAATAGCTTGCAGCATTGTTCCACAGTGCCAACAAATCTAAGGGGGTATATAGGTCCCGATGTCATCAGAGAGTGGGTGCCTATGTGTGGGGCGACCTGGGGAGAAGACAGGAGTAGCTCCAGCTCACGCTGGAGGGGATGATGGGAACACATCCCAAATGCCTTGGTTGAAAGAGAAGGATCAGCAGGAGCATAAGACCCTGGGCTCCCACCCTCTGCCCCACCTGAAGTTTAGATTAGTGGGGACACTCGTGGGAGAAGGATATTGTATGACAGAATAGGATCCTCTTTCGAGCTGGGTCAAGTGTTGTTGAACCAGACTAAATTAACGTCCCCCGCCATCTCAAAGGAGCCCACGTGCTACCATGTTGTTTGGTTGTGGTGTATTTCTCGCCCCCTTCTAGACTGTGAGCCCGTTGTTAGGTAGGGACCGTCTCTATATGTTGCCGACTTGTTCTTCCCAATCGCTTAGTACAGTGCTGTGCACACAGTAAGCTCTCAATAAATATGAATGAATGAATGAATGAAATTTTTTCCAACTGCTCCACTTCAGATCTACCAATAGCAACGGGGGAGTTCCCAGGTGTCAGGTGTTCCATCTCCTTATCCTAGCTAGTAGAATAGGGATGCAGCAGGCATTGCAGAGTCGGAGCCGTAGTGGACCAAATTCCTAAGGGAAACGGCAACTTGATTGGAATGAGTATTTCTTTGGAAACAGGGGCAGGGTCACTGAACAATATGCTCCTGGGTCAGTGGAATTCAGTGACTGTCATCAGCTCTGTGCTGCCACTGAAATAATAATAATAATGATGGCATTTATTAAGCACTTACTATGTGCAAAGCACTGTTCTAAGCTCTGGGCACTGTTCTAAGCACTGAAAGTTCAGGCTGATCGATCAATAAATCAGTGGTATTTATTCAGCAAATACTGTGTGTGCAGAGCACTGTACTAAGCGTTTGGGAAAGTACAGCAGTGGTGGACACCTTCCCTGTCCACACAAGCTTAGACTAGAGGGGGAGGCAGACATTAATAGAAAGGAATAATTTACAGAAATGTACAAAAGTGTGGTGTAGCTGAGAGTGGAATGAATACCACGTCATCAAAGCAAACAGATCCAAAGTGCATAAATGATGAAGAAGGTAGAGGGAGCGGAGGAAAAGAGGACTTAATCGGGGAAGGCTTCTTGGAGGAGCTGTGACCTGAATAAGACTTTGAAGGTGGGCAGAGTGACAGTCTGGTTTTAGTGAGGGGAAGGGAGTTCCAGGCCAGAGGCAGGATGTGGGAAATGATATGCCAGACTGAGTAAGTTCAAGCAGATTTCGCAGAACAAAGAAATTGCATAGTTCTAATGGAAATTACTGAGACCAAAAAATGATGAGGTACTGATGATTATTGATAATAATACTAATTATGGTAACTGTTTAGCACTTACGATGTGCCAAGCACCGTTCTAAGGTAATCAAGTTGGACACAGTCCCTGTCCCACATGAGGCTCACAGTCTTAATTACTACTGATGATTATTGATAATAATACTAATTATGGTATCTGTTTAGCACTTACTATGTGCCAAGCACTGTTCTAAGGTAATCAAGTTGGACACAGTCCCTGTCCCACATGAGGCTCACACTCTTAATTACCCTGTATCTACCCCAGTGCTTAGAACAGTGCTTGGTTCATGGTAAGCACTTAACAAATACCACAACAATTATTATTATCATTATTATTGTTAATAATCCCCACTTTACAGATGAGGTAACTGAGGCCCAGAGAAGTTAAGTGACTTGCTCAAGGTCATCCAGTAAGCAAGTGGTAGAGTCAGAATTAGAACCCAGGCCCATGCTCTAGCCACCACCCTCTTGACCTCTGGTTTTCACAGTTTTAATCCCCATTTTACAGATGAGGTAGCTAAGGCACAGAGAAGTTATGTAGCTTGCCCAAGGTCACACAGCAGACAAGTGGAGGAGTGGGGATTAGAACCCACAACCTCTGACTCTCAAGCCCACGCTCTTGCCACTAGGCCACACTGCTTCCCAATCTGGGAATCAAAGGAATTTCCCACTGAGGAAATGAGTCCTTTTCAGACTACAGTATTTCAGGTATGCCCCCGTGCAGAGCACTGTTCTATAGGATGTGGGGGGCTGCAGAATATCTCCTGTTGAGGATGTATCACTAAATGGTGGGAGAGATGCTGATGACCCAGAAAAAATAGAGATTTCTAAACCACAACTGAGAGACTTAATCGCCTATCATAAAATGAGTTGTACCATGAGTTCTACCATGTCAAGCTATTATGAGAAATCCAGGGAGTACTTGGATAATTCAGTTTACCCTAAATCACCTCCTCCCCTCTACCTCCGACCACTGAACGCATTAGGAATAATTTATTTCTATTAATGTCTGTCTCCCCCTCTTTTGTAAGCTCACTGTGGGCAGGGAATGCGTCAACAGCTCTGTTATATTGTACTCTCCTAAGCACTTAGTACAGTGCTTTGCATGCAGTAAGCACTCAAAAAATACCACTGATGATGATATTCTCTCCTGCTGTGTCCAACCTGATTTCCTTATATCTACCCAAGCTCTTAGAACAGTGCTTAATAAATACTGTAATTATGAATCATCATTATTACTGCACACAGTAAGTGCTCAATAAATACGCTTGAATGAATGAATTACTTAGACAAGCCCACTGTTGGACAGGTTCTATGTCCCATTTGCATGTACTGTAACCACTTTAGTGCTTAGTATAGTGCTCTGCACATAGTAAGTGCTCAATAAATACCACTGATGCTGTTGATAAGGAATTCCTTCATATCAGGTTCAGTGTCTTTCTATATCTGTTCACAAACTTCGGGTCATAGTACCCCATCTGTTAACTTCGTAAAGCCATCTTTGATCCAAACGAGTACTTTTCAGCGATTGACTGACTCCAATTTGGGCTTTAAAAAGCAACAATCATTTTAATGAAGGGATTATTCCATTAAGATCTACTAATCAACTCTGCCAGAAAACAGGGTGCGTTTGGGGGCAGCAGAAAGGAGGACAGGTTCTGCTTATGTGGTCTCTTCAAATTAAACCCATTCTGCTCCCAGGTTACATGAATAAACTGAATGTCGTGAATTCTCAGTAATGAAGAATTAATTTTATTCTGCTTCTGCTGCTTTTTTTTTTAATAACTAGTGATTCTTTTCACTTGTCTAGAGCGTAAACTCGTGGGTGGGGAATGTTTCTGTCTATTATATTTTACTCTCCAAAGCACTTAGTACAGTGCTCTGCACACAGTAAGCGCTCAATAAAGATAGTGACTGACTTCAGGAGTTAAGTGGCTGATTCTTGTCAAAACAGATCAGATGGGCTGAAGTGCAGGTGAGAACCCCTATTTATTAGTCACATGGGCCAGGCAGCCTGCCAGCTCTTGATTCAACCCATGGACAAAATATCCTTCGTTATGCCAGTTTAAATCTAGCCTAAATTTCTGCTCGACTGTCTCCTGAGGTGATGGGACCTTTCTTTTTCTGTCTGCTTTTCCTCTTCCCTCCCAACCCACACCCATGCTATTCCCCTTCTTCCACCCTTTCTTCTTTTTCCTGCCCTCCCAGACCATATTTGTGTTGCCCAATAGGGGATTTGTTGCTGCCTTTCCCTTTTCAATCTATCAATTGTATTAATGAGGGGCTTTATGCAGAGCACTGTCCTAAGTGCTTGGGAGAATACAATAGAGTACATCAGTGGGATCCCAGACCTTGAGGATCTTGCAATCTCCAGGAGGAAATAAACACTAAAATAATAGCAGTAGGGGAAAACAACAGAGGTAACACTGAAGTGCTACTGGGAAAGGGGTGGAGAGGGGGAGGATCCAAATGCTGAGGTGGGGTTGAAATTTGAAAAGGAAACAAGTGGAAGAATGGGGGGTGGAGATTAAAGATTATTCAGGGAAGTATTCCTGGAGGATATGTGATTCCTGACCCTAAAGCATATCAGGAGGAGAAGGAGGACAGACTGGGAGAGGCTGCTGTTATAAGCCTGCCCTGTTAATCAAGAGTTAAAACATTGAAGCCCTCTGCCATCGGGGTGAATCAATCAGTCAATCATATTTTTCGAGTTCCTAATATGTGCAGAGCATTCCATTAAGCACTTGAGATAATTTAATAGAATTAGTAGACTTAATCCCTGCCCTGGAGAAGCTGTTAGTCCAAAGGGGCAGAAAGGCACTAAAATAAATTGCACAGAGGAGGCAGTCACAGAGGGTAAGAAGATGCACATAAATACTATGGGGGAGGGAGGTGTGAGTTTGTAAGTGTTTAGGTATTCCTAAAATGCTAATGGAGCAGTTGTAGGGAAATAGGCCCAGGGAGAAGGCAGGGGGGCCTAGTGGAAAGAGCACAGACTTGGGAGTCAATCAATTAATCCATGGTATTTATTGAGCGCTTACTGTGTGCAGAGCACTGTACTAAGGGCTTGGGAGAGTGCAAAACAATAGAGTTGGCAGATACTTCCCCTGCCCACAACAAGTTTATAATCTAGAGACAACAGCCTAACAGTCTAGAGGACCTGGCTTCTAGTTCTGGCTCTGCCACTTGTCTGCTGTGTGAACCTGGGTAAGTCATTTAAGTTTTCTGTGTCTCAATTTCCTCATCTGTGTCTCTAGCTCAGCCTCAGTAGAGTGCTTGGTACATAGGAAACAGTTAACCAGTGAAGGTAATGAGAAGCTCACTCATGCCTTTCCCCACTGCCAGAGCTCACCCTCTGCCTCCTTTGGGGTTTCCTGTCGGAGTCCTGGTTTATCAGCCTCCCTGCCTCTTGGTCTGATCTCCCCTCAACCTGGAATTTGCAAGCAGGAGGTTGGGGTGTTTAACAAGCTACCGAGTTAACAATCGGACTACAAACCTGATGGCCTGGTGGGAATTGGATGATCTGATTTTATGAGATCACGTCTGCCGGGGAAGCAAGCAAGGAAGTTGAACATCAGGGTCAGGACTCGACAAGAACACTAAAACCTGAAGCTTTTGAGAAATATATAACAGTAATATAAGCCAGGAGTTCCTGGCATGATTACAGGGTTATTCGAGCCAAAGTGAATTACCCTAGAAATCCCTTGACTTCTAACACTAAAATGACATAGTGTCATTCACTTTTTGAATCCTTTTTATCCGTCTTATCATTTGAGTGCCCTCCTACACTTTTTCAGTGGGTGCAGTTTCACTTTCTAGATTGTTTTACTGGCAGAGCCTTTGTGGTCAGTCTGTGACTTTGCTCGCTCATGTCTGTCTCTAAAAACCTGTACTTGCGTATTTTCCATTACAAACTTGTCCTTATTCGATCTATTTTTTAGTTTGTCCTTACCAAAAGCAGGGCATGATTTTTGCAGAATCTGAGAATCAGTAGTACCAACGAGGTGTTTACGTTATATACATCGCACTAGGTGTTTGGATTAACACAGTAGAATTCATACGCAAAATCCCTGCCTTCCAGACAGACACAAAATAATATTCAGGTAGAAGAAGAGGGAGGCAAAGAAGATATGTAGATGAGCGGGTGCTTTAATAATAGGAAAATTGGTGAAGTTTTGTTCTTTAAAAAATAACTTTATTTTTAACTGTACTATTTGGGAATCATTTATCTACCCTATTTTAGAGCAGCAAAAGAAAAATTTGGTGGTAATTTCAACTTGAGCTTATCATTAAAGCTTCATCAAATATGCAAAAAAATTGATGGTTCTTAGAAGTGGGGGATAGGCTGTTTCAAAGCTTTTTCCAATTTTGAAGAAGTTTGAACTCTAATCCATTTCCCGTAATATTTGAAGCAATGTGCTTTTAAAGAAAAACAACAAGAAAGTCCTCATTTTTCATTTGGTAAAGTACATTAAAGAGAAAGAGGGGGGAGAGAGAGATTAATAGAGAGAAAGAGAGACTTATTCAAGTTGTTTAAACCTAAAATGGCACGAAGTATGTATGGAAAGCTAAAAAATGAGTCTCTCCATATGTCAGTATGGAAAAATTCAATGAAATAGCCCGATTATGTATACAGAAAACTGAGTAAAACCAAAGAAAATAATTGTATTGCATAAAAGCCACACAGGATAAGTGGAAACAGACTTAATTGTGTAAGGGAAAAGAAGGTCAAGAAAAAGGCTGATACAAGAGGACTGCAAAAAAAGCAAGATTTGGGTGATGCTTTTTTAAATGTTTTTTAAAAAAGATCAAAACCATGATCGGTTCATTAGAGGAAGTGCCACCTCTGATGGGAAAGTAGATAAACAAATTAGTGTAGGATTATCACTAATATTTATTGTACTGGTTAAGAACTTGGTGTACAGGCATAAGGCTAATAATTTAGATGTGGCCTATGACACTTCGGTGTCAACCCCTCTAAGAAGGGTTAGGGGGAGACTGGAGACAGATACATAAGGGAAGAATACTGTGATGAAGCTAAACAAATATATGAATGTAAGGAGGACAACATTAGTGATTAGGCCTGAGGTAAATTACTGTAAAAGGAAGTGTTTTTAGGCTTCTCACTGTTCCAGCAGGTCTGTTCCAAGCCAAAGGCCTCAACTTTCCCGGTGTTCTAGAAGCTGGGGACTGCTACCATGGATACAGGCTCATCCTGGCTTGTGCTTGTGACCCCATTAATAGTGGGAGAAGGATGGGGGTGGAATCACCCGGTGAACCCCGGCGTTCAGAGAGAGGGAGAGTCCAAGGATTACCCATTTACAGTTGCATTTTCCACCTCTCCCGTTCCATGGAGCAGGATTTTAACACCGGTGTTGGCACGTTTGAAGGAAATGGTGAACATGTACGGAAAAAGCCAGAGGTATTCAGATCAGCAGAGCCTGGTGACAAAAGTCAAGAGTGTATTTAAAGAATCAGCACTGAGTGAATTTCATGGACACCGCTGGTTTATGCAAGGGCAATTGCTTCTAGAGATAGTAGCTAAAGTTAGGGGCTGGAATTTCACAGGAAAGTTTCTCTTAGAAGCCTATCTTCTCTTGGCACTTAGGTTTTGGTGAACACGTGAAAAGGATCTGTAAATCTCCTGTTCGGGTACCCCGTGGCTTTATATTTCAGGCCCAAGTAAACCTTCTTTGTTCTTATTTTTCACTGTGCCTCATGGTTCTTCCTTAGAAAAGTAATAGAAGACTTCCTTCTGGGTAAAACAGGAGGAACAAGGCAGTGGTATAATACAATTCGTCTATTACCTACCCACATACATCCTCGGGATCGATATGGCTTCTAAAATCACAGCAAAAAAACCACAGTGGAAAGTACAGTTACTATGGAAAGAATTGTTGAGATAATATTTTATGATATGATGGCCTACATTTTGTAATAGTGCTTTCTTAGGTCTGGGGTTATGAAATAGAAGGGGATGTTTCAGACATAAAGGCATTAGCAGTGTATGCTGCTGAGGAAAATGGGAGTAAATAGGAAGAAAAAGGAGACCTGTATTTGTAACTAAACCAGAAATCTATCTGGACTATCATATATACCTATCAAAGACAAATAGTCACCAAGAGAAAGGAAAATTCTATGAGGCTGTGGATAAGTTTATTACACTGTACCAAATCTGACAATTTGTACTTCCCAAGCGCTTAGTACAGTGCTCTGCACATAGTATGCGCTCAATAAATACGATTGATTGATTGATTGACAAGTTGATGACTTCAAAGTAGTAGCAGTCAGTCACTGAATTGTATTTATTGAGCACTTACTGTATGCAGAGCACTTTACTAAGTGCTTGGGAGAGTACAGTACAGCAACAAACAAAACACATTCCCTGCCCACAACAAGCTTACCGCCTAGAGGTGAGAAGACCGACATCAATACAAAAAAATACAGATATGTACATAAATGCTGGAGGGTTGGGGGTGGGGGAAGAGCAAAGGGAGCAAGGCAGGGTGAGCAGAAGGGAGTGGAAGAAGAGGAAAGGGAGGGCTTAATAGTATCAGCAGCAGAAATGATAAGAGTAGCAGTAGTAGACTTAATAGTAGAAGGAGCAGTAGCAGTAGTAGTAGCAGTAATAGTAGCAATTAGCAAGCAGTAGTAGACTAGACTGTAAACTTGTGGGCAGGGAATGTATTAACTCTTGTATTGTACTCTCCCAAGTGCTTAGGACAGTGCTCTGCACACAGTAAGAACTCAATAAAAACCACTGGTTGATTGGTTGATAGTAATATTAGTAGTAGCAGTAGCAGTGGTAGCAGTAATAATAATGGTAGTACTAGTTGCTAAATCGACAGACTGACCTCCTCCCCTCCTGTCTCTCTTCCCCTCTCCAGTTCATACTCTACTCTGTTGCCCAGATCGTTTTCCTACAAGAATATTCAGTCCATGTTTCCCCACTCCTCAAGAAACTACAGTGGTTGCCCATCCACTGTGCATCAAACAAATTGGCTTTAAAGCGCTTATTCACCTTTCCCCCCCTCCTACCTCACCTTGTTACTCTCCTACTACAACCTAGCACGCACACTTCATTCCTCTAATGCTAACCTTCTCACTGTACCTTGATCTCATCTATCTCTCCACTAACCTTTCGCCCACATCCTGCCTCTGGCCTGGAATGCCCTCCCTCCTCATATCAGACAGATAATTGCTCTCCCTACCTTCAAAGCCTTACTGAAGCCACATCTCTTCCAAGAAGCCTTCCCTGACTAAGCCCTCCTCTCCTCTCAAATCCTTCTTTGTCGCTCTCACTTGCTCCCTTCATTCATTGCCCCCTCCCAGCCCCACAGCACTTATGTCTATATCCGTGATTTATTTATGTATATTAATGTCTGACTCCCCCTCTGGGCTGTGGACTCACTGTGGGCCCTGTTTACTGTTATATTGTACTCTCCCAAGAGCTTAGTACAGTGCTTAGCACACAGTAATTGCTTGATAAATATGACTGATTGAATGAATTCAAAGCTTTATAGAGGTCATATCTCCTCCAAGAGTCCTTCCTCATTTAAGCAGTCTTTTCCAGGCTCCCTCTTCCTTCTATGTTGTCTTTGCAACTTGGATCTGTAACTTGGGGGCTTTTGATGTTCGCTCCACCATGAGCCCCACAGCATTTATGTGCATTTTTTAAAATTATATATTAAAAATTACCTATCTTTATATTAATGTCTGCCTCCCCCTCTAGACAGTAAGATTGTTATGGTCAAGGAATGTGTCTACTAATTCTGTTGTATTGTACTTTCCCAAGCCCTTAGAACCGTGCTCTGCACATAGTAAGCACTCAATAAATAACATTAGTTGACGATTGAGTGCTGGAACAGATTCAGTATATGCAGATCAGACACAAGGGGCTTTCAGTCTAAGGGGAAGGGAGAACGGGTATTGAATCCCTATTTTATAGGTGAGGAAACTGAAGTACAGAGCGGTTAAATGACATGCCAGATGATACATGAGGTGAGTGTTGGAACTGGGATTAGAATCCAGCTCTCCTAACTCCCCAGCTTGACTCTTTCTGCTAGGCCACACTGATAGGCAATCTCTACTCTTCCCAAAATCACTTCGAATCCTTTGCTCTATAGCATAATGAGTAAAGGTTTTGAAGATTTTGTTGGTTTTTATATCACTGGGTTGAATTTCACCAGTCAGAATTATCTGGTCAGTTTCTTGGGCCTTGGTAAAGCAGACACTTTTAACAAGGTCTTTTTTAATCTCCCGCTCTGTATGGGGTGAGCTTTGTGTTTCTTTACGAGTCTCCTCAGACACCTAAATTGAAGAGTCTTGAAGTTGTTGGTTAGGAACTTTTGTTTCCTGCAAGAACAGATGGCTATTCTTCAGTGACTTCGGAGGGTATGGGTGATGGCTTCTAAATAGGGCTTTAAGAAGAGTCTTTTTTTCTTCTTTTATGGTATTTGTTAAGCACTTACTATGTGCCAGGCACTGTACTAAGTGCTGGTGTAGATACAAGCTGATCGAATTGGACACAGTCCCATGTCTCCATATGGGGATCTCAGTCTTAATCCCCATTTTACAAATGAGGTAAGTGAGGCACAGGGAAGTTAAGTGACTTGTCCAAAATCACACAGCTTATAAGTATAGTACTTAGATTTATTCCACTGTATAGTGGATAAACTGAAGAAAGTGGGCAGGGGGAAAGGAGACCCAAGCCTCGGTTCTGATTCTAAGCAAAGTTAGTTGTCAAGTCAGGACATCTTCAAGGTGGTGGCTACCTAGGACTATGTCAAGATGAAGGCTGGCCAGAACCTTATCAAAATGGTGGTGTGGCAGGACTTTTTCAAGATGATGGATTCCCATGCACCATATCAGAGGGAGGATGGACAACCCAGGAGCTGATACAACTCAATCAAGTCCCAGGGCAGAGCAGGTACTGAAAAACCTCCCAGCCTCTCTCTGCCAGGAAAATCTGTCATGAGCTGATACAAAACATCCTAGCTGAGGAGGGAACAGCTGCTGTCTTCCAGCTGCTCTGCCCCTGGGGCTAAGGGGCACAGCTGCTGTCAGACTGTGAGCCCCATGTGGAACAGGGACTGTGTCCAGCCTGATTTGCTTGTTATCCACCCCAGCGCTTAGTACAGTGCCTGGCACATAGTAAGCACGTAACAAATACCATGGTAATAATAATGAAAGGACTTGGTTGCTGTGAGGGGAGGAGTGGGAGGTTTGGGCACTGCCCAGGCCCTATCCTGTCCTGTCTGTGAGGAGTGGGTGATATCTGGTGAGTCTCAGTGTCTCCCTGGGTGTGGAGGTCAGAGAGGGGTCCTCTGCCATCCATGGGGGTTGCCTGTTGTCCCCCTATGTCTGAGGCCCCCTGCATCTCTTGGTCCAGTTGCCGCTCACCGAGTCCGGCTCCTGGTTGATCGATTGACTGTGGGGCATGGTCGCCAACTCGACACCCCAAGTGGCAGACATGGTATCTGTGTCCCGACTTCTCTGTCGTTTGACCCTGACTCAACCTCAGGTGGCTCAGAGCTACTTCCCCAACTATACAGCCCCTCTGTATATTCCCTAATTCTCTCTTTCATTGGCTGAGTCCCAGCGGGTGCCGTCAGGTAAAAGGTTGACACTTTTTGCTCAAGAGTTAGCCCTGTGGGAGTTGAGGGGTCTCAGGAGTGAGGGAGTTCCTGTTTCAGAAACTTCTGAGTGTCTTTTCCCATCTCCGGGTGTGGAGCTAGTCCGCATGGCCTAGTGGATAGAGCACAGGCCTGAGAGTCAGAAGGTATGGGTTCTAATCCCAGCTCCACCGCTTGTCTGCTGTGTCACTTTGGGTAAATCGCTTCACGTCACTGTACCTCAGCTACGTCATCTGTAGAATGGAGATTGAGACTGTGAGCCCTACATGGGACAGGGACTTTGTCCATTTCGATTTGCTTGTATCCATCCCAGTGCTTAATACAGTACCTGGCACAGTGTAAAAACTTAACAAATGCCACAATTATTATTATTATTATTATTATTATTATTATTATTATTATTATCATCTGTCACAGACCTACCCTCCCAATACCTGGAGATGCTAAGGGTTACCAAAAGGTGACAAGGCTGAATCCAGGAGTCTCAGAGCAACAGGCACGCTAGCCCTTATCACTCAACCAATCAATCAGTGGTATCAGCACTTAGAATAGTGGTTGGCACATAGTAAGCGCTTAACAAATACCATGTCACAGACCTACCCTCCCGATACCTGGAGAGGCTAAGGGTTACCAAAAAGTGACAAGGCTGAATCCAGGAGTCTCAGAGCAACAGGCACGCTAGCCCTTATCACTCAACCAATCAATCAGTGGTATCAGCACTTAGAACAGTGGTTGGCACATAGTAAGCGCTTAACAAATACCATCATAATTTATTTAGTGCTTATTGTGTGCAGGGCACTGGGCTAAGCACTTTGGAGAATACCGTTCAGTTGAGTTGGTAGATATGATCCCTGCATTACAAGGGGGCTTGCAGTCTAGACAGGATGACAAATATTAAAATAAATGAGAGATAGGGGAAGTCACAGGGTATAAGTGCTGTGGAACTGAGAGTGGGATGAGTAATGAAGGGCTTAAGGGTTACCAACCCAAGGGAAATGAGGGCTTAGTCAGGGAAGGCTTCTTGGAGGAGAGGTGAATTCAGTAGGATTTGAAGGTGGGGAGTGTGCTGGGCTGTTAGATATGAAAAGGGAGGCCAGAGAGAGGACACGGGTAACGGATCAGCAGCAAGGAAGATGGGAACAAGGTACAGAGAGTAGGTTGGAGTTAGGGGAGTGAAGTGTGAGGGCCAAACCTTTGCAATTCTGATCAATACTGTGCTGCCCAGTCAGTCAGTTGCAGAGCACTCTACTAAGTGCTTTGGAGACTATGATACAACCGAGTTAGCAGACATGTTCCCTTTCCACAAGGAGTTTAAAGTCTAGAGAAGGAGACAGACATTAATATAAATTACAGATATGTATGTAAGTGCTGTGGGGCTGAGGTTGGGGTGAATAAAGGGTGCAAAAATAAGTGTGCAGGGAGTGGGAGAAGAGGAAATGAAGGTTTAGTTGAGCTAGGCCTCTTGGAGGAGATGTGTTTGTAGTAAGGCTTTGAAACTGGGGAGAATGATCATCTGTTGGATGTGAAGAGGGAGAGCGCCCCAGGCCAGAAGCAGGATGTGGGCTAGAGTGATTGGTGAGATAGATGAGATCCAGGTACAGTGAGTTGGTTGGCATTTGAGAAGCAAAATGTGTGGGCTGGGTTGTAGTAGAAAATTAGCGAGGTAAGGTAGGAGGAGGCAAGGTGATTGAGTTCTATAAAGCCAATGGGAAGGAGTTTCTGTCTGCTGGGGATGGACAATCATTGGAGGTTCTTGAGGAGTAGAGAAACATGGACTGAATGTTGTTTTTAAGGAAAATGACCCAGGTAGCAGAGTGAAGCATGGACACAAGTGGGGAGAGACAGGAGGCAGGGAAGTCAGCAAGAAGGCTGATGCAGTAATCAAGGCTGTATAAGTGCTTGGGTTAACATGGTAGCAGTCTGGATGGAGAGGAAAGGGCAGATTTTAGTGAAGGTTGAATCTGTACCTATCCTTGTTTCTAATCTTTTCATATTAGTGCTTAACAAACACCACATTATTCACATGCGTGTGGGAAACCTCTGGTTGCAATGGCAACTGCCGAGCCATCAAGTTCCAGAGTAGAAGTGAGAGGTGGAGAAGGGTAGAGTCCAAGGGCAACCGAAATGCTTGAAGAATGCCAAAATTCAGAGCTTTTCAATCAGCCCGATTGCCACCGATGTGCAAAAGACCAACACAGCAGAGATTCAAAATATAATGGCCCTTTGAAACTTACCCACCCAACAGATGATCAAATGGTGAGAAGCACTGCTATCAGGGAAAATAAAGCAGCTTCCAAATGATCTGTCAGTGACACCCCATAACTCATAGGATCCAGGAGGAAATGGTGTTTTTATTCTAACCGCGTATTTGGTGTTTCCCTTGCAAACCTGGGCAAATGACCTACTTTCATTTGTACCTGTTGCTATCTCCTAATCAAATTCTCTACCAAGAAATGCTGCTATTCGAAAAGCTAAATGCAACGAAAAAAAAAAAAACCTCGCTCTTCTTTTGATCAAATGGCAGTTAAAAATATGTAAAAAAAATATGATCTGTGAGTTTTCAGCAGCTCTGGTAAGATGTCTTCTTGCTCTGTTGCAGCAGCTAGCTCACCACTCACCTCCTTCCAGTGACCTACATCAGAGTCCTCAAACCCCTACATCCTCTTTGCAGCCTTGTAATGGTCAGTTTAGAAGCTCCTTTCTCTTTCTCCATAAACCTTTATTTCCACTTTCCTAAGCAATGACATGCCCTGGCTGATGCATTTAAAGCAAACCCCATTTCAGAAGTCTGGTTTAAATGACCTCAGTTTCCTCTAGATATCCATTTCCTAGTTTTTAGGGGTTTTTTTTCAAGTCCATAAAATTCTGAGGGCTTTAACAGCACATTAGAACAATTAACCCAAGAGGTATTTGTCAGAATCAGTAAAAGTCTTCTGTCTTCTAGTCAATCAGTGGTATTTACTGAGCGCTTTTATGTGCAGAGCACTGTACTAAATGCTTGGAAAAGTACAATACAGCAATAAGGAGTGACAATCCCTGCCCACAATGAGCTCACAGTCTACAGGAGGAGACAGGCTTTAAATAATAACTAATAATAATTATGGTGTTAATCAATTACTCCACATCAAGCACTGTACTAAGAATTGGGGTAGATACAAGAAAATCATTTCCCATATGGGGCTCACAGTCTGAGGGAAAACAGGTATTGAATCACCATTTTGAAGACGAGGGAACTGAGGTATGGAGAAGTTAAGCGATTTGCCCAGGGACACAAGTATGTTGTTGAGCTGGGATTAGAACCCAGATCCTCTAACTCCAGGATCATCCTCTTGCCAATCAGCTACACTGTTTCCTAGTGGATTAGGGATAGGGGTAATTGTCACTGGGATTGGAAGGCTATACATTCTGAACTCCAGCAATGATGATCAAGGAGAAAATTTCAAATTTCTGGAATTTGCTCAGTTGAGTCCAGATTCATAAACAGTGAGCCAGCTTGTTGAACATTCCTGGGATCCTGAAGATATGATATGAAAGACTTTCTAAGGCTATGGACAAGGTAAACCAAATCCCACACAACTATGCTCCATCAAACAATCATCTGATTGCTTTTACTGTGGGAGTACTATGCTCAGAGCACTGTGCTAGGGACTTGGGAGAATACAGTAGAGTTTAGTAGCTTACAATTCAGCAGAGAGAAAAAATATAGAGGAGAAAGTGCTAGAGGGGTTGTGAGCGCAGAATTGATTAAATGGTACAAAGGGTCTGACATGGGAGTTGGGGAATGAAAGGTGGGGGAGATTCGAAAGTAATTTGGGAAGGCTTCCTGGAGGAGACGTGATTTCAGAAAGGCTTTGAAGGTGGGGATGATAATGGACTGTCAGATTTGAAGGGAGAAGGGGGAAGAAAGGCGAGGAGAGGGTGTATCCAAGGAGTTGGCAGTATGAGAGATAGGAAGAGGCGAAGAGGGTATTAGCTTGAAAGGAAAGAAGAATATAAGATGGGATGTAAGAAGAGAAGAGAGAGGATGAGCCTTAAAGCCAGTGAACGAGAGTTGCTGCTTAATGCAGAGAGAAAAGAGCAACAATGGAGGGTTTTGAGGAGTTGGAGATGTGGGTCGAAAATCGTTTTAGAAAATGAATCCAAACAGCAGAGTGAAGTATAGAGTTGAAAAGGGAGAGACTGGAAACCAGGAGATTACTGAGGAGACTGATATGGTCATTAATTGTGGATGTGACAACCACCAGAACAACTGAAATCTTCCCAAGATGGCAGCTGCACATGAGCAATGTCAGAGAGGGTGAGAGAGCGGGAGGGATTTGCTTGGCATGTGAGCACCAACTCCATCTCACCCAGTCCCTCTGACATTGCACATGTGATGTCGCCATCCTGGGTGGATTGGTTTGGTTGCCATCTTAGGAGGGTTAGGAGACTTGTTGCCACTCCTCTTGTGCATTGTCGTGAAGTGACTAGAACCTTTGAGTCCTATCCAGTCCTTATAGTTGATACATGATATCTATTCTTGGTTATAAAAATAATAATTATTAGGGTGTTTGTTAAGAGCTTATTCTGTGACAAGACTGAGCTAAGCATTGGAGTAGATACATCGTGCATTGCTCTGAAGTGACTAGAACCTGAGTCCTATCCAATCCTTATAGTTGATACATGATATCTATTCTTGGTTATAAAAATAATAATTATTAGGGTGTTAAAAGCTTATTCTTGCCAAGCACTGAGCTAAGCACTGGAGTAGATACATCATGCATTGCCCTGAAGTGACTAGAACCTTCGAGTCCTATGCAGTCCTTATAGTTGATACATGATATCTATTCTTGGTTATAAAAATTATTATTATTAGGGTGTTTAAGAGCTTATTCTGTGCCAAGCACTGAGCTAAGCACTGGAGTAGATACATCGTGCATTGCTCTGAAGTGACTAGAACCTTTGAATCCTATCCAATCCTTATAGTTGATACATGGTATCTATTCTTGGTTATTAAAATTATTATTATTAGGGTGTTTGTTAAGAGCTTATTCTGTGCCAAGCACTGAGCTAAGCACTGGAGTAGATACAAGATAATCAATCAATCGTATTTATTGAGCGCCTACTGTGTGCAGAGCACTGTACAAAGTGCTTGTCACAGACTCTGTCCCATGTTGGTCATGATCTAAGAGGGAGGGAGAACAAATCTGTAATCCCCCTTTTGCAGAGTTGGAAACTGGAGCCCAGAGAAGATAAGTGATTTGCTCAAGTTTACATACAGCAGACAAGTAGCAGAACAGGGATTAGAACCCAGGTCCTCTGGTTCCAGACCCCGGCTCTTTCCTGAGCTTGGAGCCAACCACGCTGCTTCTAGGTGTTGCCATTCTGACTAGGATCAGGTCCAGTTTTGGCTTTTCAGTGAAGATTTTTGGTGGCCCCCATGAGATGCACAAAGCCATCGTGTCCTACTGCACCTGCAGCACCAACTAGTTCCAGGAACTCATCAGAGGGTATTGATGATGATGGTATTTAAGCGCTTATTATGTGCCAAACACTGTTCTATTGCCCTGGGGCTAGGGTCTGGTGGTGCCCACCTTCTAAGGCAGCTCCTTAGGGTCAGCCTGAGAGTGGCACTTTCCTGGCCATTGATAATAATAATAATAATAATTGTCATTATTATTGTGGTACTTGTTAAGTGCTTCCTATGTGTCAAGCACTGTTCTAAGCACTGGGGTAGATAAAAGTTAAACAGGTTGGACACAGTCCCTGTCCAACATGGGGCTCACACTCTTAATCCCTGAAGTAACTGAGGCCCAGAGAAGGTAAGTGACTTGCCCAAGGTCACACACCAGACATGCAGCAGAGCCAGAATTAGAATCCAGGTAATAATAATAGTAATTATGGTATTTGTTATGCGCTTACTATGTGCCAAGCACTGTTCTAAGTGCTGGGGTAGATACAAAGTAATGAGGTTGTCCCACGTGGGGCTCACAGTCTTAACCCCTATTTTACAGATGAGGTCACTAGGCACAGAGAAGTTAAGCGGCTTGCCCACAGTCACACAACGACATGTGGCAGAGCCGGGATTGGAACCCACGTCCTCTGACTTCCAAGCCCTTGCTCTTTCCGCTAACCCACGCTGCTCCTTATTAGCTCCAAGCACTGTGGGCCCTTTGCTGGTGCTTGGGGAACTGGCTAATGAGCCCAGACTCAAACCCATGGAAGACACTCTCGGAGTTTGTAGGCAGGAATTGGGGAGGCAAGTTGGAGAGCCAGACCACAAAGGAGGAGCCATGAAGCCCATTGACCTGGACTGGAGTAGAAAGTTTGGGGGAATGTCCCTTCATTCTTCTAATAATGCCTCTTGTCTGTATAAAAATCAAGCAAACAACCAGTCAGTCAGTACTACTTATTGAGTACCCACTGAGGGCTTGGGAAAGGACAATAAATCTGGGAAACAAGGAGTGTGCAGTTAACAGGGGACACAAACACATAACAATTTGCCGATAGGAGGAGGAAGTTCTTAGTAGCAGAGTATGAAAGTAGATGAAAATGCAACAGGAAACGGGGAGGGCTGAATTTCTGAGATGCTAAAATGCTAGTTGGGAGGGTAAAACCTGGGAATCAGTCAGAGAGAGCTTCCCTGAGGAGGTGGAATTTGGGTGGGGCTGCAGGAGGATTTCCAAAGGGGAGAGCAGAGGTTTGGTGGTATGAAGGGGGAAGAGCCTGGCAGAGAAAGGACATGAGTCAGGTGTTGGAGAATGGAGAAAGAGGCACAAGAAGAGAGTAAGTAAGGATAAATAAGGGGGAGTGAACTGTTGGATTGCTTTAAAACCAGAGTGGATAGAGCATGCACCTGGGAGTTGAGAAGATCATGGGTTTTAATACTGGCTCTACCACTTGTTTACTGGGTGACCTTGGGCAAGTCATTTTGCTTCTCTGTGCCTCAGTTACCTCATCTGTAAAATGGGGATTGAGACTGTGAGCCCCAAGTGGGACAGAGACTGTGTCCAACCCAATTTGGTTTTGTCCACCCCAGCACTTAATACAGTGCCTGGCACTTAGTAAGCGCTTAACAGATAGCATTATCATTATTTCTGTTTGATATGGAGAGAAATGGGTAATTGTCCAAGATTTATGGAGGAGAGCTGACAGTGACAAATTAGAAAGCTGATCTGAGCAGCAGATTGAAGTATAGCTTGGAGAGGGGATGAAGCAGCATATTGACCGGAGAAATAGTTTTGTGAACGTGCATGATATTGGTCAAGGTAAAATTCTATTTTCCAAGTTTTCCTTTAAGCCGGACTTGTCAAAAACATAAAATCTGCATATTGGAGACCTGACTATACTTCCAATTATAGTTATGCCCCTCTTCTAAGTAGGAAGGTTTACTCCCCAAAACAGGCGTACTACTTGGTTAAATAAAACCTCATTCTTCTGTCAGTGAGGAATTTAAGCACTGGAGTTAACATTCAGGAAGTAGGAGGGGATTCCAGTAAAACTATATATTGCTGAATATTTAAAAAGTTTCAAGAAGGAGTTTCTTCATAACCACAAATTCCTAAAATATACTTCCCTACAGGTTTTTCATGGTCACACAGTTTAAAGTGGACACACCAGCTGGTAAATTTCTAAAGCTAGAATAGAAGCCCTTCAGTTATGGCCTGGTTAAAATTATTGACCTTTCTTTTCATTGGATCAAATTGATCACAATGTGTGTTCTCTTTTCATCAGAGTATAGAAACTCTGCTTTGTCTTGTATTTAAACTGCCATGATTCTTTTCTCCTTTTTAAGGCAAGAAAGATGTAGAATAAGGACGATAGCTGCTTAAAGGAGGCTATATAAAAGGACTCCCTTCTGCTATTTTCATATATCAATGTACACAGTTAAGCAACTGGATATATCATTGCCCTTTTTTTTTAAGAAAAAAAGGTTTTAGTTAAGTGCTTACTATTTGCCAGACATTTTAAGAAGTCCTGGGTTGAATACAAGATAATTGGGTTGGACACAGTGCCTGTCCCAAATGGAGCTCACAGTCTTACTCCCCATTTTACAGATGTGGTAACTGAGGCACAGAGAAGTTAAGTGATTTGCCCAAGCTCACACAGCAGGATGAAGACCCAGGTTCTCTGCTTCCCTGGCAAGTGCTCTTTCTGCAAGTCCTCGCTGCTTCTGTTCAATTTTTCTTGCAGTTTCCCTCTGTAAAAGGGTAGTAAGAAAAAGAATTATTTCCTTTCCCAAGCTCCTTGAACTTTAAATTACATTTATGAGGTAGGAACAGATCATATGCTGGAATATTTCACTTTTCATGGTCATACTTTTTATGTGCATGTTCAGTCCTGCCCAAATGGAACTCACCCAGGAAACAGTGGAAAATGTGGTGCTACTAGGCAGCTGTAATCACCCTAAGGAATTAATTCATAGAGTGTTACTGAAGTCTGGATGTGAGCGGTTTAAAACTATAAATCCAGCAACTTCCTTCCTCACTTGCTTCCGGTACGGGAGGTTATTCTCAGTGTGAAAACTTGAGAAAATGTTCACGAGTTGGGGAAAGCTCCCAGAACACAGTGTCCCTCTATCCCTGATCCAGTGCTGAGCGTGGGAAGGGACCTGATAGATTTTAATCCTTGTTTTCTGCATTTGTTGCTCACTTGATGTGAAATACTGAAGCACTGTTTTTTTGTGAAGCAGAGTGGTTTAGTGAATAGAGCATGGGCCTGAGGGTCAGTGTTCTACTCTTGGTTCTAATCCCAACTCCACCAAATATCTGCTGTGTGATCTTGGACAAGTCCCTGAACTTCTCTGGACTTCAGTTACCTTATCTGTAAAGTGAGGAATAAGACTGTGAGCCTCATGTGAGATAGGGACTGTGTCCAACCTGATTAACTTGTATCTATCCCAGTGCTTGGCACAGAGTAAGTGCTTAATAAATGCCATAATAATAATAATTATTTAAGAAGTACCCGAATGACAATACAGACAAAATCCCTGTCTCAGTTGGCCCAGTCAGGAAGGGGAAGGAAGGAGGGCAGTAGAGGCAGAGAGATAAGAAGAGAATTAACATAATAAATAATGCAAAAACCAATAAATTAAGCCACAAGGGCAAGAAAAATAATACCACACTTTATTGACAAAGGACCAGGGAAAACAGCATAATCTAGGGGGAAGAGAAGGGGAACAGGACACAGAAACCTCTGATTCTCTTCCCAGCTTCACTGCTTGCCTATTTTGAGACTTTGGGTAAATCACAACTTCCCTGGGCCCATTTTTCTCATCCACAAAATGAGGATAAAATACCTGTTCTCTCTCAGTTATCATCGTGGTTAATAGTATTTATTGAGCACTTACTATGTGCCAAACATTGTACTAAGCACTTGGGAGAGTACAGTACATCAGTATTGGCAGGCACATTTCCTGCCAACAAGCTTATAGGCTAGAGGGGGAGGCAGACATTAATATACATTAATAATTTATAATATATAAATTATACATTAGACTGCTTAGAGTGTGAGCCCCATGTGGGACAGGAATTTTGGGGCATAGTCGAAGTAGGAGGGAGAACATTCATTTGTATTTATTGAGCGCTAACTGTGCAGAGCGCTGTACTGAGCACTTGGGAGAGTACAATACAACAATAAGCAGACACATTCCCTGCCCACATCGAACTTACAGCCTGTTGAGGGGGGAGACAGACAGTAATATAAATCAATAAATGACAGATACGTCCATAAATGCTATGGAGCTGGGAGGTGGGGAAGAACAAAGGAAGCAAGTCAGGGTGACATAGAAGGGAGTGGGAGAAGAGGAGAGGAGTACTTAGGGAAGGCCTCTTGGAGGAGATGTGCCTTTAATAAGGTTTTGAAGCAGGGGAAAGTAATTGTCGGTTTTGAGGAGGGAGGACATTCCAGGCCAGAGGCAGGATGTGGGCAAGGGGTCAGTGGTTAGATAGATGAGATCAGGACACAGTGAGAAGGTTGGCATTAGAGGAGCAAAGTATGTGGTCTGGGTTGTAGAAGGAGAGAAGCGAGGTGAGGTAGGAGAGGCCAGGTGATTGAATCCTTTAAAGCCAGTGGTGAGGAGTTTTTATATGATGCGGAGGTGGATGGGCAACCACTGGGGTTTTCTGAGGAGTGGGCTATGTCCTGAACGTTTCTGTTGAAAAATGATCTGGGCAGCAGAGTTAAGTATGGACTGAGTAAGCGCTCAATAAATACGATTGATGATGATGATGATGATGATGATGATGATGATGACTGGAGTGGGGAGAGACAAGAGGCTGGGAGGTCAGCAAGGAGGCTGATGCAGTAATCCAGGCTGGATAGGATGAGTGATTGTATTAACGTAGTAGCAGTTTGGATGCAGATCAATGTTTGGATCAATAAAAGAGCAGCTTTTATTGGATCCTCATTTTACATATGAGGAAACTGAAACCCCTAGCAGTTAAGTGACTTGTCTGAGGTCACACAGGAAACAAGTAGCAGAGCCAGGATTAGAACTCAGGTCCTCTGACTCCCAGACTTGTGCACTAAGCCATGCTGCTGCTTGTGAGAAGCAGGATGTTGCAGGGACCCATCATCTCATATGATCCAAATTCACAGTCTCTCAAACCATTATGTTGAAAAATGGCCCTTCAGGCCATGGAAACAACCAAATGCTCTTGGAGAACAAATTCGCCCTTGAGGAGCCCTGCAGCAGTGTCACCACAGGCCTGTTGAAACGAGAAGCTCAGACCACAGTCTGCAAAATACACAATGAATGGGCAATTCTCCATGATGCTATGTTCCAGGAAGCAGTCAAGACTTTGGGCATGGCAAAGGGAAGTCACTGAGGTTGGTTCCATGCCAATTTATCAGAGATAAAAAGCCTTCTTGCTGCAAAATAACTACTGGCAGCATCTTGAAGTGACTCAGGAACAAGGGTGACAGACATGAGGTGGGATGCCAACGTTGAAGTCATCCGGAACTGTACAGACCACCACAAGATGGGGATCATTGATCATGTCATTAAAGGTGTTATTGCCATCATTTTACTTCGGGAGAGCTAAGATGGCTTCAGTTTCAATTAGGGCAAGGAGGGAGTCCTGGAGAAATGGCAAGATTCTTCTTGTCTAATGCTGTCGAGTCGTTTGACCCAAAGCAACTCCTTGTATACATCTCTCCCAGAACGCCCCACCTCCATCTGTAATCATTCTGGTAGTGTTTCCATACATTTTCTTGGTAAAAACACAGAAGTGGTTTACCATTGCCTTCTTCCGTGTAGTAAAGTTGACTCTCTGCCCTCAACTCTCTCCTGTGCCACTGCTGCCCAGCACAAGTGAGTTTTGACTTGTAGCAGATTGCCTTCCACTCGCTAGCCACTGGCCAAACTAGGGATGGAATGGGTAGGCCTCTGCGTGGCTCAGTGGAAAGAGCCCGGGCTTTGGAGTCAGAGGTCATGGGTTCAAATCCCTGTTCCGCCAATTGTCAGCTGTGTGAGTTTGGACAAGTCATTTAACTTCTCTGGGTCATCTGTAAAATGAGGATTAAGACTGTGAGCCCCCCGTGGGACAACCTGATCACCTTGTAACCTCCCCAGCGCTTAGAACAGTGATTTGCACATAGTAAGTGCTTAATAAATGCCATTTTCATCATTATTATTATTATTGTAGCCAAGACTGGGAGAATGCTGGAAACACTCCAGGTGCGGGCCTGAGAGGGGCAAGACTCTTCAAAGCCTTTCAAAACCTACAAAGCCTTCCAACTGCCCAAGTTAGGGGACTTCCTTTTTCCATGAGCATCACATAGAGGCTGTATTCAGTATCAAATGGAGAGACAGGATCACTACCGTGGAGGTTCTGGGACAAAGCAGGAGTCCTAGCATCAAAGCTATGCTCTCTTTAATCCAGCTAGGCAAGGTGACACAGGGAAGACAAATGAATGACAGCAGGATACCCAAACACCTGTGGATTGGTGAGCCAAAATTGGAAACGCGGACAGAGGAAATGTCCTGAGGATAAACGAAAACCAAGCATCGTTATAATGCTTCTTCCCGAGAGTCACTTGTTCCCGGGAGACCAGCATGGTGACCTGAGATCAGGGAAGGAGAGGCCCTCTTTGAACAGAAATGTCGGTGAAACCAGGAGATGAGAAGGCAAAATCGAAAACAGACACAGGCGGTCTTTGCGTATGCACTGTGTGGTTGGGACTGAGGATCCCACATTGGCCACACAGACACACTCATGAGTGAATTTCATTGATAGTACTATCTTCTTTGATTACGAAGGTCGCACACAGACACACCCACCCACATCCATCCCTCCACCGCATATATATTATATAAATATATATCCATAGTCATATAATTATCTAAACATACAATTAACATATACAAATTTGGAGTGCATGCATGTAAGTAAAGCATTTAGGTATTCGTGTTTGATGTAAAATCCCCAAAGCTTGCGAAATAAGTGTTTTTCCACAACTGATAAAGTAACATTGATTATTATTTTTTTAATGGTATTCATTAAGTGCTTACTAAGTGCCAGGCACTGGACTAAGCACTAGGGTTGATGCAAGCTAATCAGGTTGGGCACAGTCCCTGTCCCACGTGGGGCTCAACAGTCTTAATCCTCATATGACAGGTGAGGTAACTGAGCCACAGGGAAGTTAAGTATCTTGCCCAAGGTCAGCAGACATGTGGCAGAGCTCGGATTAGAACCCAGGACCATCTTCTCTCCACCAGGCCACGCTGATTCTCGAAGAATGTTTGACAATGAATATGGGTGTTTTCGGCTCTCCCATTCTGAACTCTGGCTCAGGACTTCCCTCCTGTCTCGAGCTCTCTTCCACCAAGCCACGGTTCTCCCCATCTTCAAAGATCTTCTGAAATCCCACCTCCTCCAGGAGACTTTCTTGGACCCAACATTTTCCTACCACTACTTCAGTGTACTTACACTTGTCTGCTGTTTGACCTTGGGCATGTCACTTCACTTCCTTATTCCTTGGTTACCTCATCTGTAAAACGGGGATTGAGACTGAGCCCAACATAGGTCATGGACTCTGTCCAACCTGATTATTTTGTATCTATCCCAGTGCTTAATAATAATGATGATATTTGTTAAACACTTACTATGTGCCAAACACTGTTCTGAGCAATGGGTGCCTGACACTTAGTAAGTACTTAACAAACACCATTAAAAAAAATTGTACCACCTCAGCCCTTATGCGCTTAAACAAACCTCCCTCTCACTTATGTACTTGAACACTTACTTTTCCATATCTCTTTCTTCATTCTTCAGACACCTCTACTTGGAGTCCAGCTGACACCTCAAACCTAATGGACCCAAAACAGAAATCCTCATCTTCTCATCCAAACCTGATTTTTCCATCACTGAAGACAGAATTACCACCATTCCTGTCTCCCAAAATGTAAGTTTGGCGTTATCCTCCAATTATCACTCTCATGCAACCCACCTATTCAATTTGTCACTAAATCCTGTAGGTTCAACCTTCACAACATCGCTGAAATCTACCCTTTCTTCTCCATCCAAACTGCTGCCACATTAGTCCAAGCACTTATCCTCCCCACCTTGATTACTGTATCACCTCCTTGCTGACCTCCCTGTCTCCTGTCTCTCCCCACTCCAGTCCACACTTCACTCGGCTGCCCGGATCATTTTTCTTCACACACATTCAGGCCATGTTTCTCCACTCATCAAGAATCTCCAGTGGTTACCCGTCCACCTCCACATCAGACAGAAGCTCCTTCCCATCGGCTTTAAAGCACTATCAATCACTCTTCCCCCTTCTACCTCAACTGTCTAATCTCTTACTACAGCCCATCCCATACACTTTGCTCTGCTAGTGCCAGTATTACCCCATTCCTATCCACCCCAGCCTCGTATTCAATCAATCAATCAATTTATTTATTGAACACTTACTGTGTGCAAAGCAGTACACTAGACACCTGGGAGAGTACTATAGAACAATGTAAGAGTTGGTCTCCCAAGTCCTTAGTACAGTGCTTTACATTCCCTATCCACAGCGAGCTTACAGTGTTGAGGGGAAGACAGAAATTATTCTAAATAAATTACAGATATGTACAGAAGTGTTGTGTGGTTGACAGAGGGGTGAGAAAAGAGAGCAAATTTTTTTTTTAATGGCATTTATTAAGCGCTTACTATGTGCAAAGCAATTCAAGCATAAGGGTGATGCAGAAGGGAGTCGGAGAAGAGGAAATGAGGGCTTTAGTCAGGGAAGGCCTCTTGGAGGAGATGTATCATCAGTAAGGTTTTGAAGGTGGAGAGAGTGATTGTCTGATGAAGAGGGAGGGCATTCCAGGCCAGAGGCAGGATGTGGATCAAAGGTTGGTGGTGAGATAGACGAGATGATGGTACAGTGAGTAGAATGACAATAGAGGAGCAATGTGTGCAGGCTGAATTATAGTAGGAGATTGGTAAGGTGAGGCAGGAGGGGGAAAGGTGACTGCTTTAAAGCCAATGGTAAGGAGTTTCTGTTTGATGTGGAAGTGGATGGGCAACATTGGATGTTCTTGGGGGAACTTGAGTTTCTCAGTAGTCGAGACTGGTAGAGTGCTGGAAACTCTCCAGGTGTGACTCTTAGAGGGGCTAGATGGAGGAGACAGACATTAATGTAAAGAAATAAATTATGGATATGCATTTAAGTGCTATGGGCCTGAGGGTGGAGTGCATACCCAGAGGGTACAGGTCCAAGAGCATAGACGATGCAGAAGGGAGAGGGAGTGAGGGAAAAGAAGATTTTTATTGGGGAAGACCTCTTGGAGGAGATGTGACTAGCATTCTACCAGTGGCCGAAAAAATGCGTAGGTGAAAAAGGGCCCATTTCCACACAAAGTAGTCAGAACAAGACTGGTTTAGATTGCCACCCCGGGGAAGGAGGTTCACCCTTTCTCCTGCTACCTGACTCTCTTATCGCCTCATCCCCTCTTCTTGCCTGCAATGAGGGGGCAAAGGGGTTGTTATGTAGCTTTGAGGAAGAAGAACAAGTTTCTTCTTTAGTTTGTTTATTCTGTCAACATACAGGAAGGCGATTCCTGAATGACAGATTCAGATGCTTCCATGATCTTTTCTGAGAAAAGGTTAGGCAGTTTCTCATAGCTGGTCTCTTGGAGGTTGTCCATAGAATGGAAGAGAAATCCCCCTGAGATTTTTATGGGTCTACAAACTGGGGGACAGATGGGCTCGGAGGACCAGCCAGACGAAAAAGCCAGAGAGGGAAGTGAGAAATTCATGGAAAATGTTCCTGTTGAAATTTAGGAATGCAATAACTGAGGATTCTGAACAAGAGGATTGGTGCCTGGATTTCCACCAGCTACTGTCTGAGATACAACCCCAGGTCAGTCAGTCAGTCAATTATATTCATTGAGCGCATACTGCTGCACAGAGGACTGTACACTTGGGAGAGTACTCTATAACAATATAACAGACACATTCCCTGCTTACAGTGAGCTTACAGTCTTGTGGGGGGGAGGAAGACATTAATATAAATTAATATAATTACAGATATGGACATAACTGCTGTGGGGCGGGGAAGGGGTATGAATAAAGGGAGAAAGTCGAGGTGGCACAAAATGGGGTGAGAGAAGAGGAAATGAGGGCATAGTCAGGGGAGGCCTTTTGGAGGAGATGTGCCATCAAAAAGGCTTTGAAGAGAGGGAGAATAATTGTCTGTCGGTTATGAAGAGGGAGGGTGTTCCCGGCCAGAGGTAGGACATGGGCGAGAGGTTGGCAGTGAGATAGACGAGATCATGGTACAGTGAGAAGGTTGGTATTAGAGGAGCAAAGCGTGTGGGCTGGGTGGTTAAAAGAGAGTAACGAGGTTGGATGGGACAAAGTGATTGAGTCCTTTAAAGCCGATATTAAAGAGTATTTGCTTGATGGGCAAGCCTTGGGGGTTCTTGAGGAGTGGGGAAACGTGGCCTGAAGGTTTTTGTAAAAAAGTAATCTGGGCAGCAGAGTGTAGAGGAAGCAAAAGGAGGAGGTTGTCCAGGACTGAGCAAGATAATAATAATGATGGCATTTGTTAAGCGCTTACTATGTGCCAAGCACTGTTCTAAATGCTGGGGTAGATACAAGGTCATCAGGTTGTCCCACGTGGGGCTCACTGTCTTTATCCCCATTTTACAGATGAGGTAACTGAGGCACAGAGAAGTTAAGTGACTTGCCCAAAGTCACACAGCTGACAAGCGACAGAGCTGGGATTAGAACCCATGACCTCTGACTCCCAAGCCCGTGCTCTTTCCAATAAGCCATGCTGCTTCTCATCAGCTGGGGTATGGGGAGGTGAAAGAGTAGAGTTTGGCAGAGAGGGTGGACTGGTTCATCAGGAGAGACCAAGTTGGGTCATCAGCGCAGTCTCCCAAGTGCTTAGTACAGTTCTCTGCACACAGTAAATGCTCAATAAATAGGATTGAATGAATGGGATGTGATGATTTGGGGAGTGGAGAGGATCTGGACATCATAGATCTCTGTCAGGGAGGAGGGCAATTTTGCCTGGAAAGGTGGGTTGGAAGAGAAGTCAGGTTAGGAGGTTTTAGTCAGGAGGTGATAATTCAAAGGGGTTTTTTATGTTACATGTTAAGCTCCTACTATGTGCTAGGCACTCTCATAAGTGCAAAGGTAGATACAAGCTAGTCAGGTTAGATGCAATCCATTTCCCACATGGGGTTCCCAGTCTTCATCCCCATATTACAGATGAGGTAACTGGGACACAGATAAGTGAAGTAACTTCCTCAAGCTCACTTATCAGGCACGTGGTGGAGCCAGGATTAGAAGATCCTTGGTCCCCGATACCGGTGCTCTTTCTACTAGGCAGTGCTGCTTCCTCAGAGCTGGTGAGATTCTAGATGGTAGAATGACTAGTAATGATGAAATCCAGTTTGCATTCAGTTTGGTGAATGGGTGAGGTGGGATGGAGCAGGAGGGCTGTGGAGTGGAGCTGAGAAGAAGTACATAGTAGGGATGTCATCAGGAATATCCATGTGTATATTCGAAGATCCCAAGAATAATAATAATGATGGGGGGCTCACAGTCTTAATCCCCATTTTACAGATGAGTGAACTGAGGCACATAGAAGTTAAGTGACTTGCCCAGTCTGAGCCCCCTCCTTCCTCTCCCCCTCCTCCCACTCTCCATCCCCGCCGCCTTACCTCCTTCCCTTCCCCACAGCACCTGTATATATGTATATATGTTTGTATGTATTTATTACTCTATTTATTTTTTTATTTTACTTGTACATATCTATTCTATTTATTTTATTTTGTTAATAATAGGGGAGGACGTGGGCCAGGGGTCGGTGGCGGGACAGGCGAGAATGAGGCACAGTGAGGAGGTTAGTGGCAGAGGAGCAGAGGGTGCCGACTGGGCTGTTGAAGGAAAGAAGGGAGGTGAGGTCGGAGGGGGCAAGGTGATGGACAGCCTTGAAGCCGAGATTGAGGAGTTTCTGCCTAATGCGTAGGTTGATTGGTAGCCACTGGAGATTTTTGAGGTGGGGAGTGACATGCCCAGAGCGTTTCTGCACAAAGATGATCCGGGCAGCAGCGTGAAGTATAGACTGAAGTGGGGAGAGACAGGAAGATGGGAGATCAGAGAGGAGGCTGATGCAGTAATCCAGTTGGGATAGGATGAGAGATTGAACCAGCAGGTTAGCAGTTTGGATGGAGAGGAAAGGGCGGCAATGTTGCGGAGGTGAGAGTGGCAGTTTTTGGTGACGGATTGGATGTGAGGGGTGAACAAGAGAGCAGAGTCGAGGATGACACCAAGTTTGCGGGCTTCTGAGACGGGAAGGATGGTAGTGCCGTCAACAGTGATGGGAAAGTCAGGGAGAGGGCAGGGTTTGAGAGGGAAGATAAGGAGCTCAGTCTTGGACATATTGAGTTTTAGATGGCGGGCAGACATCCAGATGGAGATGTCTTGAAGGCAGGAGGAGACACGAGCCTGAAGGGAGGGAGAGAGAGCAGGGGCAGAGATGTAGATGACATGGTACTCAAAGGAAAAGAAAGTGTATTCTCCCAAGCACTTAGTACAGTGCTCTGCACATAGTAAGCACTCAGTAAATACCACTGATGATGATGATGATGATATTGAAATGAGAGATTCTAGAGGAGGAACTCTGTAAAAGCAGCATTAGGGGATGAGGAGCCAATCAGCACCTCTACCTTCTTCCCCCTTGAGTTAGGGGGAGAGGGGGCAGGGAGTTCCCTTGGGAGGGAGGAGCAGAGAAGACACTGTCATCAGATGAAAGCCAGGTCTCAGTGATGGTGGGCTGATAATAATAATAATAATTATGGTATTTGTTAAGCGCTTAATATGTTCCAGGCATTGTACTAAGTGCTGGGGGGATGCAAGCAAATCGGGCTGTACACAGTCCCCGTCCCACATGGGGCTCACAGTCTCAATCCCCATTTTACAAAAGAGGTAACTGAGGCCCAGAGAAGTCAAGTCACTTGCCCTAGGTCACACAGCAGACAAGGAGTAGAGTCAGAATTAGAACCCATGACATTTTGGCTCCCAGGCCCGTGCTCTGTCCACTATGGATTTTTTCCATAATGATTATACTTCAGCCTTCATGTAGTGCTTTTATTCCCAAAGCATTCTTAAATTACTCATCTTATTCATTCAATTGGATTTATTGAGCGCTTACTGTGTGCAGAGCACTGTGCCAAGTGCTTGGAAAGTACAAGTCAGCAACAAATAGAGACAATCCCTACCCAACAACGGGCTCACAGTCTAGAACGGGGGAGACAGACATCAAAACAAGTGAGGTGGGCAGAATGACAGATATTTATTATCCCCATTTTTTAGATGGGAAAACTGAGATAGAGAGAGGTTAAGTGACTCGCCCATAGTCACCCAACAGGCTGGTGGTGGAGTTTAAATTTGAACCCAGACCCTGCGGGCGTTCCCCTGCAACACAACACCCTGGAGGCACAGGCTGGGATTCCATAGACTGCTTTGAGCTGGATGCTGGAGCAGGGGATGGGTGAGATTTCACAAGGGATGGGGACAGGTTAGTGGGAATGAGCTGACAATTATTACTATTATTAACAATAATAATAGTAATAATGTTATTTGTTAAGCATTTACTATGTGTCAAGCTCTGTTCTAAGCTAATCAGGTTGGACACAGTCCCTGTCCCACATGAGGCTCACAATCTTAGCCCCCATTTTACAGATTGTAGCAATAATTGCGGTATTTGTTAAATGCTTCCAATGTGCCAGGCACTGTACTCAGCACTGGGGTGGATACAAGCAAATCGTATTGGACATGGTCCCTATCCCACCTGGGGCTCCCAGTCTTAATCCCTGTTTTACAGATGAGGTAACTGAGGCACAGAGAAGTTAAATGACTTGTCCAAGGTCACACAGCAGGCAAGTGGTGGAGCTGGGATTAGAGCCCAAGTCTTTCTTAGGTAACTGAGGCACAGAGAAGTAAAGTGACTTACCCAAGGCCACACAGCAGACATGTGGCAGAGTCCTTCTGACTCCTAGGCCCTCATTCTATCAATTAGGCCAAGCTGTTTTTGTGGCCTCCATCCTATTGAAATAATCCAGTTTATTCAGCACTTACTGTGTGCAGAGCACCGTACTAAGCGCTTGGGAGAACACAGTATAATGGAGGTGGTAGACATGTTCCCTGCCCACGACGAGCTGACGGAGAGTAGAGCCATGAATTAGTGGTTTGGGGCGGAGGCCAGAGCAGGGAATAGGGATGTTGTGGGAAAGGATATGGTGAGAGCTAGAATCCTTAGTAACTTCTGCTTGCAGTCCTACTGGAAGTGAGGGAAACATCACAATATTCTTAAGTCAGACAATGAAAGGTATTGACGGAGCATTTAAATGTCCACAGAGCACTGCGCTAGGTAATAATAATAATCGTGGTATTAGCTAAACGCTTACTATGTTCCAGACACTTTACTAAGCACTGGGGTGGACACAAGGAAATCAGGTTGGACCCAGTCCCTGTCCCATGTGGGGCTCACAGTCTCAATCCCCAATTTACCGATGAGGCAATTGAGGCCCAGCAAAGTCAAGTGACTTGTCCAAGGTCACACAGCAGACGTGACGGAACCGGGATTAGAACCCATGACCTTCTGACTTTCAGCCCTGTGCTCTGTCCACCATGCTATGCTGCTTTCTAGGTGCTAGGGAGACTATGATACAGTAGGGTTTGCAGACATGATCCCTGCCCTGAAGGAGCTGATTAAATAAATTACAGTTTGGGGAAGCAGGAGGGTATAAAGATATGTGCATAAGTGTTTTGGCGTTCTGATTGGGTGACTATCAAAGTGCTGAGGGGGTACAGACCTAAGTGCATAGGCAGCAGAGAAGAAAGGGCTAATAGATGGAGAACACTGGTGGTACAGTGCCCTGCAAACAGTAAGCACTCAATAAGTACAATGGAATGAATGAATGAGAAATGAGAGGTTCATTCATTCATTCATTCGTATTTATTGAGCACTTACTGTGTGCCTCTGTACTAAGTGCTTGGAAAGTACAAGTTGTTAACGTATAGAGATGGTCCCTACCCAACAGCAGGCTCACAGACTAGAAGGTGGGGGGGAGGTTAATCAAGGAAAACTTCTTGGAGGAGGTACGATTTAAGTAGGGCTTTGAGTATGGGGAAAGTGAAAATCTGTCTGACAGGAAGTGAGGGGGTGGGAGAAGGGCAGAGTTTCAAGCCACTGCGATAGCATGAGCAAGGTAATCATAATAATTATAGTTGTGGTACTTGTTAAGCGCTTAGTATGGGCCAAGTATTGTACTAAACGCTGGGGTGGATATAAGATAATTGGGATGGACACAGTCCCTGTCCCACATGGGGCTCACAGTCTCAATCCCCATTTTCCAGATGAGCTAACTGAGGCCCAGAGAAGTGAAGTGACTTGCCCAAGGTCACACAGTAGACAAGCGGTGCTGTTGGAAAGAAAGACGAGATTGAGGCTTAGGTTGACGTCAGAGGAGCAAAGTGTGAGGGCTGGGTTGCAGTGGGAGAGAGTGAGGATAGGAGGAAGAGAGCTGATTAAGTACCTCAAAACCAGAGGTAATTCATTCATTCATTCTTATTTACTGAGCACTTACTGTGTGCAGAGCACTGTACTAAGCACCTAGAAAGTACAGTTCGGCAACAGAATCAAACAAGTAATGTGGTTCCTGCCCGTGGCAGTGGGATATGAGAAGGTGGGATCTCCCACTTTCCCGCAGGACCAGACGCCGATGGCTTGATGGCTTAGGTGCAGGGGGTGAGCACTTAGTACAGTGCTAAGTGCATAGTACAGTGCTAAGCACTTAATACAGTGCTCTGCACACAGTAAGCCCACTGTGAGCCCACTGTTGGGTAGGGACTGTCTGTATATGTTGCAAACTTGTACTTCCCAAGCACTTAGTATAGTGCTCTGCACACAGTAAGCGCTCAATAAATACGATTGATGATGATAATGATGATGAGTAAGCACTCAATAAATACGATTGAATGAATGAATGAGCAACCCAATGGAGTTCATTTATTTTATTTTTAATGTGAGGTCCTGCTGACCTGATTAAACTCAAGGCATCTCCCTTTATTGCCTTGATGCCCAACACAATGTCTGTCCATGCCAGAGGCTTTGTTCAATCCAGAAGCAGCATAGCATAGGGGATAGAGCACAGGCCCGGGGGTCAGAAGGTCCTGGTTTCTAATCCCGGCTCCGCCACTTGTCTGCTGTGTGACCCTGGGCGAGTCACTTCACTTCTCCGTGCCTCATTTCCCTCGTCTGTAAAATGGGGGATTGAGACTGTGATCCCCACATGGGGCAGGGACGGTGTCCAACCTGATTTGCTTGTGTCCATCCCGGCGCTTAGTACAGTGCCTGCCACATAGTAAGTGCTTAAAAGCAGTGTAGAGAAGCAGCGTGGCTTAGTGGAAAGGGCACGGGCTTGGGAGTCAGAGGTCGTGGGTTCTAATCCCAGCTCCGCCACTTGTCAGCTGTGTGACTTAGGGCAAGTCACTTCACGTGTTCTCTGTCTCCCCCTTTTAGATTGTGAGCCCACTGTTGGGTAGGGACTGTCTCTATATGTTGCCATCTTGTACTTCCCAAGCGCTTAGTACAATGCTCTGCACACAGTAAGCGCTCAATAAATACGATTGATTGATTGATTCTCTGTGCCTCAGTTACCTCATCTGGAAAATGGGGTAAGACTGTGATCCCCACGTGGGACAACCTGATTACCTTGTGTCTACCCCAGCCCTTAGAACAGTGCTTGGCACATAGTAAATGCTTAACAAATATCCTCATTATTATCATTATCATTATTACTAATAAAAAGTCCCATTATTATTTTTGCTATTCTGTAACTTCCATTCAGGCTCAAAACTTTCACCCCAGTACTATGCCAAAATAGAAATATTTATTAAGAAAAGAAAGCAGAAAATACCCATTCGTCACTTTTCGAAATATTTTAAATCTCTTTCCAGACCTGTCTAAACTGTTACCCAACTGTCCTCTCTGCTAGCACCTAGTGTCATTTTGGGGTGTTGTACACAGCTTTGCTAAATAGAAAAAAAACCCATCTCGTGTTTTTCTGGATTTAGAAATATGCGTGTTCCTCCCGCATCCTTCTCTCTTCTTCCTCCATCCTGTGTGTCCTGTCGGATTTTCGGGTCATTAAAAAGAAAATCCACTTCGCCCTATCCAAATTCAAAAAATTAGGCACACGGGAAGTGGCAGAAGTCTTGGGGTGCTCCGTAAATCAGTCTCAATCAGTGGTATTTACAGGGTACTATACCAAGCGCTTGGGAGAGTACTATACAACGGAATTAGCAGAAACATTCCCTGCCCATAACAAGCTTACAGTCTAGAGTAAATACAATTGCTTTATCGATTGGTTGAGTACCGGGCCCTCCTTTGGCCTGCAGCTTCAGCAGCTGTAGGAGACAGCTCAGAGCCTGGAGGTTTCCACCCCATTCCTCATTACCCAAGCGCTTAGTACAGTGCTCTGCACACAGTAAGCACTCAATAAATACGATTGATGATGATGATGATGGTTACCCCCAGTGTGCTCTAATCCAAACCCCCCAGTTGGGTCCAGGAAGATTCAAGGGGTGTGGCAGCTAAAGGGTGAAAATTGAGGGTTATTCTTCTGGGAGGGCAGTTGTGACAGCCGTCTCTGTCCAAAAAAGAGGGAAACCTGCGGATTTTGGGGAAATGGGACATCTTCAGAAGCCAGAGCCATCATTCAAGTGACTATGGGGGTAGCTTTGACTGAGAGAGGGATTGGTAAAACCTCCACGTTGCCTCCCACAATTAGGCGGGCCCCATTGTTTGAGGACAGGAACTCCGAGTCTTTATTTTTTTATTGTACTCTGCCCACAGTGGGTGTTTAATACATGTGGGGGAAGAGTTAATGCAAGATGCACCTGATCATTATTATTAGTAATAATAATGGTGTTAATATTGATAATGATAATAATAATGGCATTTGTTAAGTGCTAACTATGTGCTGAGCACTGTTCTAAGCCCCGGGGTAGATAGGAGGTAATCAGGTTGTCCCAAGGTGGGTGCTCACAGTTCAGCAACAAATAGAGACAGTCTACCCAAACAATGGGCTCACAGTCTAGAAAGGGGGGGAGACAGACATCAAAACAAGTGAGGTGGGCAGAATGACAGATATTTATTATCCCCATTTTTCCGATGGGAAAACTGAGATTAGTATTACTTTTATTATGGTATTTGTTAAGCGCTTACAATGTGCGAAGCACTGTTCTAAGCGCTGGAGTAGATACAGAGTAATCAGGTGGTCCCACGTGAGGCTCACAGTCTTAATCCCCATTTTACAGATGAGGTAACTGAGGCGCAGAGAAGTTAAGCAGCTAACCAAACAGCAGACAGGTGGCAGAGCCAGGATTAGAACCCATGTCTTCTGACTCCCCGTGCTCTTGTGGTTATTACTATAATAACTATACTATAATATATAGTATACTATAATATATATATTATATATTGTATACTATACAATATATATTGTATACAATTGTATATTGTATACTATAATAATGTAGTAAACAATATATATTGTATACAATATATATTGTATACTATAATAATATAGTAATACACTTACTATATTGCCAAGCTCTGGTTCTAAGTGCTGGGATAGATGCACGTTAATCAGAATTTACACAGTCTCTGTCCCACATGGGGCTCACAGTCTAAACAGCGGGGAGAATAGGTAATAAATCTCCATTTTAGAGTTGACAAAACTGAGGTCCAGAGAAGTGAAGTGACTTGCCCAAGTTCACACAGCAGGCAAGCGGCGGAGCTGGGATTAGAACTCAGATCTTTGGCCTGTGCCTTCCCATTAGGACAGGTTGCTTCTCCTAGTGGGGGGAAGGCCCTGTTTCTAGGCGAACCAGCTCCTCGGGGTAACAATAGGAGCAGAGGGTGGTAAGCTCACCATGGGCAGGGAATGTCACTGTTTATTGTTGTTATTGTACTTTCCCAAATGCCTAGTACAGTGCTCTGCATCCAGTAAGTGCTCAATAAGTATGACTGAATGAACGGAAGACTTGCTAGCACCCATTGGAAAATGTTGAGGAAACCCTCTGGGAGCTGACCCCGAGGAGATGACCTGTGCCCTCATCATAGCACGCACAGTGGTAAAGATGACAATTTTTATGTAACAAGAATCTGACCTGAGTGCGAACTAAGCCCAACCTGTGGATAATAATAATAATATTAATAATAATAATGGCATTTATTAAGCGCCTACTACGTGCAAAGCACTGTTCTAAGCGCTGGGGAGCTTACAAGGTGATCGGGTTGTCCCACGGGGGGCTCACAGTCTTAACCCCCATTTTACAGATGAGGGAACTGAGGCCCAGAGAAGTGAAGTGACTTGCCCAAAGTCACACAGCTGACAATTGGTGGAGCCGGGATTTGAACCCATGACCTCTGGCTCCAAAGCCTGGGCTCTTTCCACTGAGCCATGCTGCTTCCCCTAATGTGGATGTGTGTGTCCCTCCCCTCCTCCTTCTCTTCTCCCCATCGCCCACCTCACTCACTACAGCTCTTGTATATATTTCTACATGTTTATTACTCTATTTTATTTGTACATATTTACTATATTTTATTAATGATGCGTATATAGCTAGAGAAGCAGCGTGGCTCAGTGGAAAGAGCATGGGCTTTGGAGTCAGAGGTCATGGGTTCAAAATCCCAGCTCCGCCACTTGTCTGCTGTGTGACCTTGGGCAAGTCACTTCACTTCTCTGTGCCTCAGTTGCCTCATCTGTAAAATGGGGATTAAGACTGTGAGCCCCCCATGGGACAACCTGATCACCGTGTAACCTCCCCAGCGCTTAGAACAGTGCTTTGCACATAGTAAGCGCTTAATAAATGCTATTATTATTATTATTATTATTATTCTATTCATTCTAAGAGTATTGACACCTGTCCACATGTTTTGTTTTATTGTCTGTCTCCCCTTTCTAGACTGTGAGCCTGTTGTTGGGTAGGGACAGTTTCTATATGTTGCCGATTTGTACTTCCCAAGCGCTTAGTACAGTGCTTTGCACACAGTAAGCGCTCAGTAAATACGATTGAATGAATGAACGACCACGGTCAAACGAGGGTTGTTGTGAGACACAAGCAATCACCACTTGCTAGAGGGAAAGAAAAGCGGAAGGGCCCAGTTTTTCTTGAAAAGGAACACTCATCCAAGCAGGAGAAATACTACAGTGGACATTTCTACATATTTATTACTCTATTTTATTTTTACATTCTTACTACATTTATTTTATTAATGATGTGTATATAGCTATAATTCTATTTATTCTAAGGGTATTGAAGCCTGTCTACTTGTTTTGTTTTGTTGTCTGTCTCCCCCTTCCAGACTGTGAGCCCATTGTTGGGTAGGGACTGTCTCTATGTGTTGTCAATTTGTACTTCCCGAACGCTTAATACAGTCTTTGCACACAGTAAGCGCTCAATAAATATGATTGAATGAATGAATGAATGTATGAACAACCACTGTCAAACGAGGGTTGTTGTGAGACGCAAGCAATCACCACTTGCTAACAGGAAAGAAGAGCAGAAGGTCCCAATTTTTCTTGAAAAGGAACACTCATCCAAGCAGGAGAAATACTACAGCAGACATTTCTACATATTTATTACTCTATTTTATTTGTACATACTACATTTATTTTATTAACGATGTGTATATAGCTATAATTCTATTTATTCTAAGGGTATTGAAGCCTGTCTACTTGCTTTGTTTTGTTGTCTGTCTCCCCCTTCTAGACTGTGAGCCCATTGTTGGGTAGGGACTGTCTCTATATGTGGCCGATTTGTACTTCCCAAGCGCTTAGTACAGTGCTTTGCGCACAGTAAGCGCTCAATAAATATGATTGAATGAATGAATGAACGACCACGGTCAAACGAGGGTTGTTGTGAGACGCAAGCAATCACCACTTGCTAAAGGGAAAGAGCGGAAGGTCCCAATTTTTCTTGAAAAGGAACACTCATCCAAGCAGGAGAAATACTACAGCGGACATTTCTACATATTTATTACTGTATTTTATTTGTACATACTTATTACATTTATTTTATTAATGATGTGTATATATAGCTATAATTCTATTCTAAGGGTATTGAAGCCTGTCTACTTGTTTTGTTTTGTTGTCTGTCTCCCCCTTCTAGACTGTGAGCCCGTTGTTGGGTAGGGACCGTCTCTATATGTTGACGATTTGTACTTCCGAAGCGTTTAGTACAGTGCTCTGCACACAGTAAGCGCTCCATAAATATGATTGAATAAATGACAAGGAAGCGGCCAATATAGTTCCACCCTCTCGGTGGCATCCACGTGACCCAGAGGGGATAAAATGGGTTTCCAGAAACCTAGCCAAACTCAGCTCTAGTCACACAGCAGGCGTCTCTTGTTGTTGGATAATTTAGAGGAGCTCCGAGCCAACACCCGAACACCACCGGCACTGCTTGAGGATGGGAAGCAGGGAGGAATTGCATGTGGTCCTGGCTGGTGGAGAAGACAGAGCCCGGGCCTGGGTGTCAGAGGGTCATGGGTTCTAATCCCGGCTCCGCCACTTGTCTGCTGTGTGGCCTGGAGCAAGTCTAGTCACTTCACAGAGGAACAGCGTGGCTTAGTGGAAAGAGCCCGGGCTTGGGAGTCAGAGGATGTGGGTTCTAATCCCGCCTCCACCGCTTGTCTGCTGTATGGTCTTGGGCAAACTACTTCACTTCTCTGTGCCTCAGTTACCTCATCTGGAAAATGGGGATTAAAAGTGTGAGCCTCACATGGGACAGCCTGGTACCCCATATCTACCCCAGTGCTTAGAACAGTATTTAGCATATAGTAAGTGCTTAACAAATACTATCACTATTATTCACTGGGCCTCAGTTACCTCATCTGTAAAATGGGGATTGAGGCTATGAGCCCCATGGGGGACAGAGACTGTGTCCAACCTGATTTGCTGCTATCCACCCCAGCACTTAGTACAATGCCCGGAATATAGTAAGGACCTAATAAATACTGTAATTATTATTATTTTCATTATTAGCAATAAATGTAATGAACAAAAAAATGGACAGAGACAGTATGGCCATATGGAAAGAACATGGAGTCAGGAGACCAGGGATCTAATCCCAGCTCTGCCACTTGCCTATTGTGTGATCTTGGATGATTAGTTTAACTTCTCTGTGCCTCAGTTCCTTCATTTGTAAAATGGAGATGAGATGCCTGTGAGCCCTCTGCCAGGGCAGGTTTGCGTTCTGATTTTTTTTTTATGGCATTTGTTAAGCGCTTACTATGTGTCAGGCACTGTTCTGAGTGCTGGGGTAGGTATAAGGTAATCAGATTGGCCACAGTCCCTGTCCCACATGGGGCTCACAGTCTTTATCCCCATTTTATAGATGAGGTGACTGAGGCACAGGAAAGGGAAGTGACTTGCCTAAGGTCACACAGCAGTCATATGGGGGAGCCGGGATTAGAGCCCAGGTCCTTCTGAGTCCCAGGCCTGCTCTCTATCTGCTATTCTACTGTGATCTGACTGTCCTGTATCTACCCAGTTCAAAGCACAATGCTTGCCACATAGTAAGTGTTTGATAAATACACTGTTAATGGAGGGGCTCTCTGCACCCAGTAAGTGCTCAGTAAATACAATTGAACGAATGAATGAATTTGTTGTTGTCAAAAGCTTGTTGTGGGCAGGGAGTGTGTCTCTTTATTGTTATATTGTACCCTCCTAAGTGCTTAGTAATAATAATAATAATAATGGCATTTGTTAAGCACTTACTATGTGCCAAGCACTCTTCTAAGCACTGCGGGGGATACAAGGTGATCAGGTTGTCCCACCTGGGGCTCACAGTCTTCATCCCCATTTTACAGATGAGGGAACTGAGGCCCAGAGAAGTGAAGTGACTTGCCCAAAGTCACACAGCGGACAAGCGGTGGAGCCGGGATTAGAACCCGTGACCTCTGACTCCCAAGCCTGGGCTCTTTCCACTGAGCCACACTGCTTCTCTGTACAGTGCTCTGCACACAGAAAGCGCTCGATAAATATGCTTGAATGAACTGAATGAGAAGCTGAGACTCTATACCCATACCGAGCACACAGGTGCCAGGAGGAGGGGGGAGGACTGACGGAAAGCAGCATGGCGTAATGGATAGAGCACCAGTCTGGGAGTCAGAAAGTCATGGGTTCTAATCCCGGCTTGGCTACTTACCTGCTGTGTGACTTTGGACAGATCACTTCAGTTCCTCAACTGTAAAATGGGAGTAAAGACTGAGTCCCATATGAGACATGGACTGTGTCCACCCTGATTGCCTTGTATCTACCGTAGTGCTTAAAACAGTGCCTGCCTCCTAGTAAATGCTTAACAAATAACACACAAAAAAAGTATTCTGGGTAGAAAGAAGGGTCCCTAAGAAGGGTCACTGGCATGCCTAATCTTTCTCCTGTCAAAGGAGTTGGCTTGATCTCTCTGCAAATGGTTGAAGGCTATAGTAAATCCCCCAACGGAGGCCTGTTTCAGGTAATGAATTGTATTTATTGAGTGCTTACTGTGTGCAGAGGACTGTACTGAGTGCTTGGGAGAGGATAATACAATAATATAACAGACACATTCCTTGCAGAAACTCAAAAGGGTGGCTCTCCCTAAATCTTGAGTGTGGGAAAGACAATCAGTCAACTATGTATATGTACATGTGTATCTATCTATCTATATCTATCTATCTATATATATGTATATATGTATATACACACACATATATATATACATATATTCATTCATTCAATCATATTTATTGAGTGCTTACTGTGTGCAGAGCACTGTACTAAGTGCTTGGAAAGTACAATTCAGCAACAGAGACAATCCCCACCCACAATGGGCTTTACAGTCCAGAAGGGGGGAGACAGACATCAAAACAAATGAACAGGCATCAGTAGCATCATTATAAATAAATTGAATTATAGATTTATACACATTAATAAAAATAAATAGAATTATAAGTATGTACATATGCATGCTAGTGCTGTGGGGTGGGGAGAGGGGTAGAGCAAAGAGAGTGAATCGGGGTGATGCGGGGGGAGGAGCAGAGGAAAAGGGGGGCTTAGTCTGGGAAGGCCTCCCGGAGTAGGTGAGCCTTCAGTAGGGCTTTGAAGGGAGGAAGTGAGCTAGTTTGGCAGATGTGCAGAGGGAGGGCATTCCAGGACGTGGGCCAGGGGTCGAAGTTGGGACAGGTGAGAACAAGGCCCAATGAGGAGTTTAGTGGCAGCAGAGGAGCGGAGTGTGCAGGCTGGGCTGTAGAAGGAGAGAAGGGAGGTGAGGTAGAAGAAGGCAAGGTGATGGAGAGCTTTGAAGGCAATAGTGAGGAGTTTTTGCTTGATATATATATGAAATGCGTAATGGGTGCAGTATGCTCTACTAAGGGCTTGGGAGAATACAATGCAATAGAATTGGTAGACACAGCCTTCCTGCTGTCAAGGAGTTTCCTGTCTCCAAGATCCCTGGAAAGAGATCCAAGAGTTAAAAAGGTACAATCTGATAACTAAAGGACTTGGTTCCAAAATTCAGTCGCTATGGTGCTGGCCTTAAAGGATGAGACTAATAACTATAAAGGGGTGGTGGTGGATAGATGGGAAGTGGTAGAGAGAAGGGAGGTCAAGGAAGGGGACTTAGTGGTGGAGAAAATGAGGAATGGGAATCCAAGGAGCAGGAGGAGGAGAAGGAGAAAGCTCCACCTAATAAATGAAATATGATAATAAGATAGGATCCTAAGATTATGATCATGGACTGTTTCTGACTTTACCATGTTGTAGCTACCCCAGTGCTTAGTATAGTGATTGTCATATAGTAAGCACTCCACAAACATCATTGTCGTCTTCACCATCATCATCATCCTGGTCTCTTGGAACTGAAGGGTGATGCCCCAATTAAGGAACCAGAAGTACCTTCTGTCACAGGAAGGAATACAAGAACTCATATCCGCTTTTATCAGGTTTAGTAAGTGACAGGCATCAGCAGTAGCCTCTCCTGAAAATCAGTGTTTATTCAAGTCATCCAGCGACTTGAACACTACTTGGGAGATGTTGCAGTCATCAATTTAGAAAAGCTGCTGAAGTTGAGACTGAGCCCCCTGGATTCAAGTTAAAGTTGCCCAGGTGGTTGTGAGAACGTGCTGGTGGGGTTTTTTTGGCAAGAAGTCCACAGTTGAGTCAGAGTACATTCACAGTAGGGGATTTAATGGCATATTAGCCTTCGGGAATTTTTGTTTTGTTTTCTTTATTTCTAATCTGTTTTCCTTCGTTCAACAATCCTGCCATTTGGGACACTGTGGTTTTGAAATCATTTGAAGAGTCTTGCCTTGGAATTCTCAAGTATTTGGGAATGTCTGGAGAGGAGTGTGAGTCTGGGCTCCTTAGTTACAAGCAGGTCCACTGAGGTGTTGGAGGTGGGGAGGGATAGGAAATCTGATTAACCTTCTGTTTTCAACAGGGCCTCATTGGAAATCAACGCTACTGATGCCTTGATGCCTGTCTACTTGTTTTGTTTTGTTGTCTGTCTCCCTCCTTCTAGACTGTTAGCCCGATGTTGGGTAGGGATTGTCCCTATCTGTTGCCAAATTGTACTTTCCAAATGCTTAGTACAGTGCTCTGCACACAGTAAGCGCTCAATAAATATGATTGAATGAATGAATTAATGGAGATTAGAAAAAATCTCTAGGGTACTGCTGCTATCTGTTAGGATAGCCAAAAAGTGAAATTTGTTTCTTAATGCAAGCCATTTGTTTGAGGGAAGGCCTCTGGCCAAAGACGTTGCACTTGTTTACTCTGTAGAAACGATTAGGCAGTATTAGGATATGATATTTTGTCTCCAGTAATGACTGTTATTATTACTGGAATATGATATTTGTTAAGGGTTTACTATGTGCCAAAAAATAAGGTCCCCATCCTACATTAGAATAATAATAGTTATGGTATTTGTTAAGTGCTTAGTATGTGCCAAGCACTGTTCTAAACCCTGGGGTAGACACAGGGTAATCAGGTTGTCCTGTGTGGGGCTCACACTTTTAATCCCCATTTTACAGCTGAGGTAACTGAGGCACTGAGAAGTTAAGTGACTAGCCCAAGGTCACACAGCAGACAAGTGGCGGAGCCGGGATTAGAACCCAAGTCCTCTGACTCCCAAGGCCCTGCTCTTTCCAGTAAACCACACTGCTTCTCTACATGGGGCTCACAATCTAAGGAAAGACAAGAACTGAATCCCCATTTACAGATGAGAAAACTGAGGCACAGAGAAGTTGAGTGTCTTCAAATAATAATAATAATTATAGTATTTGTTAAGCACTTAATATGTGCCAAGCACCATTCTAAGCACTGGGGTAGTTACAAGGTGATCAGGTTGGGCACAGTCCCTGTCCCACACAGGGCTCACAGTCTTCATCACATTTTACAGATGGGGAAACTTGGGCACAGAGCAGTGAAGTGACTTGCCCAAGGCCACACAGCAGACAGGTGGTGGAGCCTCCCAATTCTGATTGCCTTTCACTAGATCATTCCACTTTTCTGTGTCTTCCAAGAGCCAGGCACCGAATGGGAAGGTGGGGTCCCAAATCACGGGAGTGTGTGGAGAGGGAGAGGATGGAGGGGACGGGGTGAAGGGGTGGAGGAACATCCTGTATGAGAGGTTCCTCTCGAAGAATCTATAAGGCAGCAAATATATTCAAGACTTTGATGTGTTTTTTTCTGCTAGCCGTGTGTTGAGAATCAAAGTTTCATGGGCAGATCCTCAAAGTGACAACTGAGTTTATTAAGAGGCTGATTTCTGGAAAAGAATAGGGAAGGCTACCTGCAAGAATATGAAGTGACCAGGCCAGGCTACTCTCCCTAGTGCTTAGTACAGTGTTCCCTACACAGTAGGCATTCAGTAAATATGATGGGATTGATTGATTAAAGGCAAAAATATGTTACATCATTGGAGCAACTTTCCATGGGCTGATCAGACTCTGGGTCAGAACTCGGTCTTTTCTGATTTTTGAATTTTTTTTTTCCCCAGGATACCCAAGACAACATGAACTTGAACAAATGTGCAAAGTTAGATTGCGTTGACTTTCGAAAGGATCACCGACTGCTGACATTATACCCGAAGAAGTGACTGGCGTATTCTGATTTTTCTCTGCCACGGATCTCATTTTACAGGTATGTTTGCTTCTCTGGAGGGTCTATCTGGTCACCCCTTTCAGGGGCGGCCAGCTTATCAGAAGGGTTTTTGAATTCCAAGTACTCAGCTATTCCGTAAGTCACCATTGCCACAAGCAGAACTGCGAGTACAACGTAGAGCTTGACGGAGACGCACAAAAAGGTGCTGTATCCAAAAGCTATGACGAATCCGAGAGACTCCCAGAGGCGATAATTGGCAAAAGCAGCTTCCTTGCGGGTCTCAAATAGAACTCCATAGAGAGCTGAAAGAGAGACGGAGAAATACTGTACTGAAAAAGGTTTTAAAATCACTTTCACTATCTCCCAGTTGTTTTAAAAAATTTTTATTTTGAATTCTTAATTTTTGGCATTGACCATTCCTGACTCACTCATCCCAGGACTCTATCACCTAGACAACCATCCTCATCCATGGGAATGCACCATCCATCTCTTCTAACATTGTCTGTAGTAACCAGCCAGCATGCAGTTATTCCAAATCCTTTTTTGGCACCATTTCCTTTGGGAACAAGTTCCCTAATCTTACTCCTCACAAGGGGAAGTCACCTGACCCTTCTAAGCCTTAGCATTTACCCCCTTTTCTGGGTGGTATTGGGGTTTGGGGAAATAAAAAATTCTGGGTTTACCCCTCCATAATTTTGTAAAATTTCATCCATGTCTCTTATCAGTCCTCACTTTTCGGACTGGAGAGTCATAATCAATCAATCATATTTATTGGGTGCTTACTGTGTGCCCTTCACAATATTTTAAATATCTTCCAGCATACATATTTTCTCCATCCTCGTAATAATCTTGCCTCCCTTTTCTGTCCATTTCCAGTAGTTCATTATTATTACTCAGTTTCACCCACTCTTTGAAAATTATTCATGTCTGCCTCCTCTTACATTAGTTTGCCATCTCCTTGAAGTCTTGCCTTCTATCTTTAGCTTCACTGCAGTGTGAGCTTAGACACGTCATCTAACATCTCTGTGCCTCAGTTTCCTCACCTGAAAAATTGGAATTCAGTCTCTATTCTCCCTCCCACTTAGATTGTGAGCCTCAATCGGACAGGGATTGTGATTGATTTCATCATCTACCTCAGCCCGGAATACAGCGCTTGACACCCGGTTAGAATTTACCACATAACTGCCATCATCATTATTCCTGGAGTCTGTCAACCGTATTAGCTGAAATCTGGGCCCAGGGAGGTTTGGAACTAGGTTTGCTGGGACTTCAGAGGAATGTATGCTGCAAGCGACGGGCTTTCACGGTTACCATAGAAACCTGCACATTGATTTTCATCCCTGTCAGAGGGACTAAGCATAGTGAAGCATTGGCCTCGTCCCAGAGGAAATGTTCAGCAGCCGTTTACGTGATTGCTGCCCGGAACGGGGCTGTTGTTGTCTGGAGCTTGGGGTCCAGAGCAAAGGCGGAAAAGGGAGGTACCACTAAAAGATTTCCAGACATGAAACACCGAAACACTTTCATAGCTACACAGGGCTGTAAAATGGGGTGCACATCTCTTCCACAGCCATGCTGAGCTGGGGGTCCAAACCCTGGGGATCAGGCAAGCGGTCGGAGCATGATTTAGACCCTGGTGGGCCTGCATCGGCCACGGACGCATATATCAGCCGGTGGGTGGTGGTACCCCTTGTATCAACCTCAGTTGGACCTCCAAATAGAGTGCTGAACCTGCTGCATAATGGTTTCCCTAGAGGCAACATGGCCTAGTGGAAAAAGCATAAGCCTGGGAGTTAGAGGATCTGAATTCCTAGTCCCAGCCACTTGTCTGCTGTATGACCTTGGACAAGTCACTTCACTTATCCCTACCCCAGTTACATCATCTGTAAAATGGGAATTAAGAATATAAACGCAGGTGGAACAGGATTTGTGTCTTGTACCTTGTATGTTTCCCAGCATTTAGAATAGTGCCTGGCTTATCCCATAATATATAAAAATAATAATCATCGTTATTAATATTATTATTGTTGTGGTGGTGTGATACTGCCCCCATACAAACACTTGCATTAAAATGTCTTTTAGGGGATAGAAATATTAAAGCCTTGGCATGGGAGAAGCAGTGTGGCTTAGTGGAAAGAGCACGGGCTTGGGAGTTAGAGGACGTGGTTTCTAATCCTGGCTCCACTACTTTCCTGCTATGTGACCTTGGGTAAGCCTCTTAACTTCTCTGTTCTTCAGTGACCTCCTCTGGAAAATGGGGATTAAGGCTGTGAGCCCCACATGGGACAACCTGATAACCTTGTAAATACCCCAGCGCTTAGAACGGTGCTTGGCACATAGTAAGCACTTAACAAATATCATTATTATTATTATTATTATCAGAAATAATTTAAAATAAATCATCTGCCATGCTGCTGAAAATGAACTATTCACTGATTGTAAAACTCCTCTAACTGTAAGCTCCCTATAGACTGTAAGCTAGTGTGGGAAGGAAATGTGTCTGTTAAGTTGTTATAGTGTACACTCCCAAGCTTTTAAGCAGCATAGCCTAGTGACAAGAGCCTGGGTTTGGGAGTCAGAGGTCGTTCGTGGGTTCTAATCCCAGCTCTGCTACTTGTCTGCTGTGTGACCTTGGGCAAGCTGCTTAATTTCTCTGTGCCTTAGTGACCACCTCTGGAAAATGGGGATTAAGACAGTGAGCCCCACATGGGACAACCTGATTACCTTGTATCTACTCCAGTGCTTAGAACAGTGCTTGGCATATAGTAAGCCCTTAACAAATATCATTATTATTATTATTATTGTCAAAAAATAATTGACAATAAATCATCTGTGAAGCTGCTGAAAATGAACTATTCACTGAATGTAAAATCCCTCTAGACTGAACTCGTGTGGGAAGGGAATGTGCCTGTTACGTTATATTGTACTCTCCCAAATGCTTAGTACAGTGTTTTGCACACAGTAAGGGCTCAATAGAATTGACTGACTGATTATTCCTTTTTTTTAACTGGCTATAAATTTTAATTATATTGTAATGAGGTACCTCCAGGAGGCACGCTTAGTTAACTTTAGGGCAAAAATATCCCCCAGGTTAGAGAAGCTCTTCTAGAAATGTGCAAAAGAACCTTCCCACTCCCTTCATTCATTTGTTCAGTCGTATTTATTGAGCACTTACCATGTGCAGAGCACTGCACTGAGCGCTTGGAAAGTACAATTCGGCAGCAGAGACAGTCTATCTCACCCTGACTTACTAATGCTGAGCAAGTATATCCAGTGAGGGCTCAACAGCTTCCAAATAGTCTGGCCTGGGTGGGCTGTGGCATCTCTAGTCATGACTTAACCCTGGGATGATGATAGGCTGATACTTTTGATAATAAGTATAGGAATTAGTGGGGAAGAAAATGGGCTAAAGAGGCTTTGGGTTTACTACAAAATCCCATAAGGACTGCTCCTAATCACAGGGGAATAGCCATTCCTATGCTTATAGATAATAGTGTAGTAGGGGGTAAATGTATGAAGAAGCAATCCTAGAAGACCGGTTGAGGCACTAAATATTAATTAATGTGATTAATATTTGACCTTCCTTATTATACATCACTATTATTTGGTAATAAGGTGGACTAATCAGAGTTGAAGAGTAATTAGACGGTTTGGGATCCAACTGTTGGAAGTTGAGAATAGTAAGCGTGGGAAAATTATAGAGGGGTAGAACTGAAATACCTAGGATTGTAGGCATTGTACATTTTCATTCATTTAGAATTTCATGGGGTTAATTGTTTGATAGGTGCGTCTTGGGATAAAGTGGAAGGCGTATTAATATAGAGATGTTTATTTTTAATTGAAAGATGCAATTGACAGAAGAATTATAAGCAGAATGGGCCCTCAGTTATCTTCTCTGTAAAAAGGGGATTGCATACCTGTTCTTCGTCCCCCTTAGACTGTGAGCCCAGGGGGTGACAGACTGTGTCTGATCTGCTTGTATTGACCTGGGTCCTAACCTAGGCTCAGCCATCTGCCTGCTGTGTGACCTTGGGTAAATCCCTTAACTTCTCTGTGCCTCAGTTTCCTCATCTGTAAAATGAGGAGTCACTACTTATTCTTTCTACTTAGACTGTGAATCCCATGTGGCATAGGGATTGGGCATGACCTAATTATTTTGTAGCTACCCCAGTGCTTAGTACAGTGCTTGGCACTTAATAAGTGCTTAATAATTACCACAATTATAATTATTATTTTTATTAATAATAATGGTACTTGTTTAGCGCTTACTATGTGCCAGGCACTATATTAAGGGCTGGGGTGGATACAAGAAAATTGGATTGGACACAGTCCCTTTCCCACGTGGGGCTCACAGTCTTAGTCCCCATTTTACAGATGAGGTAACTGGGGTACAGAGATATGAAGTGACTTGCCCAGAGCCACACAACAGACCAGTGGAGGAGCTGGAATTAGAACCCAGACCTTTTGACTCCCTTGGCCTACACTCTTTCCATTACGTCATGCTATTGAATCATCTCTACCTCAGCACTGAGCATAGGGCTTGGCCCATATTAACAGTTTATGAATCCCGTGAGTGATTGGGAGTGTGTTCCCTTTCATAACCTTGTACTTACCCCAGTGCTTAGTACATTGTAAGCATTTACTAAATGCCATAATTACCCAAGAAGCAATGACTCACTTCTCCCAGCCCACCCTGGGGGTGACAACCGTCTTCCTCCCGGATCAGGTCATTGCTTTCAAATGAGAAACAGCATGGCCCCGTGGAGAAAGCCCGGGCCTAGGGATGAGAAGGACCTGGGTTCTCTGCCAATTGCTTGCTGTGTGACCATGACCAAGTCACTTTTCTGAGCCTCAGTTTCTTCAACAGCAAAATGGAGATATCTGTTTTCTCTCATACTTAAACTGGGAGGGCCCCGCAGGACGGGCAGTGTTCCCTAACTAACTTGTACCTTCTCCAACATTAGGACAGTGCTTGACACATAGTAAGCGCTGAACAAATACCATTTGAAAAAAGAAACAAAAAATGCTCGCTCATCCCCTGTGGTTCTGCGTTCTCCGATTCCGCATCTTCCTGTGGCCCATATGGGTCAAATCTTGGGAAGGCTGATGTCTCCCACATAGTAAGTGCTCAATAAATATCACTGAATCATTAGATCATTGATGGATTCCACTGTGATCCAAGAACCCAAGGAAACCTAACCTACAGCTACAGACCCAGGAGCCTAGGTTGGGAAGACAGCATAGCTGGATTATAAACCATGTTGGTTGTGGGTGGAGTCCAAGATACAGTGAAGATTTTCAAAGGCAAAGTTGAGTTGTAGGACAGAGGACCCTCCCAAAATATGAGAAGATGTGTGGCCTAGTGGAGGCTCGGGAGTCAGAAGGACCTGGGTTCTAATCCTGGCTCTGCCACTCGTCTGCTGTGTGCCCTTAACTTCTCTGTCCCTCAGTTACCTCAACTGTAGAATGGGGATTAAAGTGTGAGCCCCACGTGGGACATGGACTGTGTCCAACCTGATTAACTTGTATCTAGCCCATTGCTTAATACAGTGTCTGGCAGATAGTAAGTGATTAACAAATATCATAGGAAAGAGCAGAACTGGAACTTTTCACCCTCTGGGATCTGCTTACAGTGCCAGGTACATAGTAAGCGCTTAGCAAATACCATCATTATGATTGTTATCAGTATTATTGGATGGCCTACAGTTGAATGGGTCTTTCCCCACAGAAGATCATTTTTTCTCTCAAACCTTGCTCCAGAATCAGAGTGGCTTTCTGGGACCAACAGCCGTGAGAAGTGGGGATGACCTTGTGCGCTGAGATGCGGATCCCACAATATGATTGGGGGATGTGGACTCGGGAGGGGCAGGGGCAGTGAACCAGAAAACTGACCCGCTGCCCAGTGAAAGTTCAGTGTTTAATCTTGTCCCAGGAGGCTTGGGAGCAGGGGCTGGGAAGAGGATGGCAATTCCAGGAATAGACCTTGACCTCCCAGCTGCCTTTGACACCACAGACCACTCCCTTCTCCTGAAAACACTTGCTGACTTTTTTTTTTTCAGTCACAGTTCCCCTCCTGGCTTTCCTCTTCTCTCTCTGACAACTTCTCTCCATCTGTTTTTCTAGCTCTTCCTCTGACTCTCACTCCATGGCTGTGGATGAACATCCAGGCTCTGTTCTACATCCCCTTCTATCCTCACTCCATTCCCACAGCTTCCATGACCACCTCTACTTTGCTGTCTCCCAAGTCTAAACAATACGTATCTCCTTTGTAATCTGGATGCCTGCCCAACACCTCAAATTTCATATACATCCCTCTAGGCAGTAAGTCACTGTGAGCAAGGAATGTGTCTTCCAACTCTAGAGAAAGAGCATGGGCTCCGAAGACTTGGCTTCTAATCCTGGCTCTGCCAATTGCTTGTTGTGTGACTTTGGGCAAGTCGCTTCAATTCTCTGTGCCTCCGTTCCATCAACTGTTAAATGGGGTTTAAATACCTGTTCTCGTTCCTACTTAAGCTGTGAGTCCCATGTGAGTCACCTAATTAACTTACATCTACCCCAACGCTTAGAATGGTGTTCGACACATAGTAAGCGCTTAACAAATACCATAAAAAAATCTCTGCCCCCTCAAGTGCCAACTAGTGCTCTGCACACAGTAGGTGTTCAGTAAATACCACTGATCCATCAATTGATGACCAGAACTGAATTCTTCATCCTTCCTTTCTAATTCTCTCCTCCATTTAACTTTCCAATTTCAGTAAACGGCACTACCACCCACTCCTTCTCCGAAGTCTGAAATTTGGGTATTTTCTTGGGCTCCTCCCCTTCTTTCGAACTTAAAGTGCTGTCAGTCACCCAGTTACTTTGTATTTCCTCCACAACATTTCCATGTCCCACTGCTTCCTCTCTATCCAAACTACCACCACCCTGGTCCAGACACTTGTCATATCCCATCTTGACTACTGCATCAACCTCCTTGTTGACCTCCTTGCCTAAAATCTCTTCCCTCTCCAGTCTTTACTTGACTCTCCTGCCCAGATCACTTTTATATACATATCCCCACACTTCTCAAAAACTTCCAGTGGTTATCCAACCCTTTCCATCTTTAACAGAAACTTCTAACCTCTGGCTTTACAGTCCAAAATCAACTCTTTCCTTCCTACTTCTCCACTCCCTTCCCACTCTTCATCAGCTCACAATCTTCGCTCCCCTCAAACTCACCTCATCTCTCCAGCCCCCAGCCTCTTGCGCCTGCAAAACCACTCCCATTTAGGAAAGCCATTTGGGACTTACCATTTGTTTGGGTCTGCCAGATGGCATCAGCCATGCCCCAAAGGGCAGGGAATATGAAGAACACAGCAAACATATCTGGATGGGGTTTCCACAGCAAAAGGGCAATGATACAGGCAAGATTTATCGCAGCACCTGGTGAGGGAAAGACGGAGAATGGAGAGAGAAAAGAATGTCGATTAGAGCCGAGAGCAGAAAGCAAAGTTGATTTTAGAGGCTCTGGATCTCCTGGACCAATTCTCTTGATCTCTTCAGACCTGAACTATTAATTTAATTGTATTTATTGAGCACTTACTGTGTGCTGAACACTATACTATTATTTCTCCAGGAAGGTCAGTGGCATTTCCTTTATAAATGATGGTATTTTCTTTGCTTAGTGTTCTTCCATTGGCTCTAAATTCATTTTTGACTTTCTACATGTCTACTATGGGGTCAGGCCCTCAAGGAAGTTGCCCTTCAGTTTCCAAGTCTGACTTATTTTGGCCTCCCAGCAGGCTAAACTGAAAATTAGCTATTGGTCTGGCCTGGAACTCCCTCCTCCCTCATATACAATAGTGCTTAGTACAGTACCTGACACATAGTAAGCACTTAAATACCACCATTATATACAACAGACCACCACTCTCCCCACCTTCAAAGCCCTTCTAAAATCATATCTCCCCAAGAGGCCTTCCCAGGCTAAGCTCTCATTTTTCCTCCCCTTTCTGTATCACCTATGCACTTGGGTCTGTGCCCTTAAAACATTTGATATTCACCTCACCTTCAGCCTCACAGAACTTACATACATATCCGAAATTTATTTTAATATCTGTCACCCCCTCTAGACTGTAAGATTCTGGTGGGCAGGGAACACGTCTACCAACTCTGTTATAATGTACTCTCCATGTGCTTAGTAAAGTGCTCTGCACCCAATAAGCACCCAGTATGTACTGCTGATTGATTGATTGGTCTTTTGGGGTTGTGTCTGAGGAATCCTGGGGAGTTTTCAAGGCCCCAGCACATCTGAAGAATTCCTTCTCTCCATCCTCTGCTGCCTCCAACTCTGCCCCAGCTCCTGACATTTAGGTAGTCTTCTTGGCCTATCAGGCTAACCAGGCCACCACTGCCCTCTTTTTTGTGGCTTTCTTCCCCCTGGAGGTCCACAATCTCCCCCTTTCTGTCTCTAGAGCCTCATTATCGGCCCCTCCGTGGCTCACCCCTCTCATGCCACAGAGACCAAGACCCCTAGATCACGCTCCTCTGAGCCTTCTTTAGACCCCAACCTGAGGGTTAATGGGAGAACTTATCCCTTCTTCTCAGAGGCTCTGCAACCACCATCCCATGAGCCCTGTGGGCCTCAGTGGAAGGGATCCTTCCACTCTGCAGAGTTAGATGGGGTGGGACGCTGGGCCAATCTGCTTCCCGGCCCAAAGATCAGCATGGGGCTGGGCAAAGAGGGGGAGCAGTGGTGGGGCAGTGACCCTAACCACAGACATGACCCGTTCTCGGGCTGTGACTTTCTCCTGAAACCAGACTGGAGTCTGACCAGCACGGAGTCAAGAAGGAGCAGACAATCATGTTCCTCCTCATCAATTCAGGTCACTTGGTGCAGCACCTAGTAGAGTGTCAAATGCAGCAGGCACTTCCTAAATGCTTTTTAATAACCACTCACAGCGTTGCCAAAAAAGTATGTTTTAAACACTCAAGCTGCTAGAAGCTGCTGCTGGAAACTTCTGACCTCGTTAGATCCGGTCCAGATCTGTAGAGTGGAAGAATCTCTTCCAATCTCAGTCCTTTCCCAATAGCACAAATCAACAGTGTGGGAAGGGAGGGAAGGTGAAGATATTTGCTTTGCTCCTTCGTGTGGAAGGTCCCAGCTGGATTCTCCAGTTTGCACTGGGGCACTTCCCCTTTGACGCTTTTGCACTTAGGGGATGTGGCCACACCATTACGTACCTAGGAGGAACAGGGCTATTCGGCCAGTGTACTGGGACAGCTTGCCAAACAGCATGGAGCAGATTGAGTTGGTGGCTGCAAAGCAGATCATCACATAACCAACGTACTGTATTCCCAAGGCACAGGTCACATAAGACTAAAGGGGAGAAAATGGCAATGTCATATCTGTGTGGGTGAAAATTCCCTGTCACAGACTGTAAGTTCCTTGAGGGCAGGTATCGTGCATAAACAGCTCTTTTATATTGTACTCTCCCACACGTTTAGTGCAGTGTTCTGCACCAAGTAAGCATTCAATAAATATTGTTGAAAGAGCGTGGGGGCTCAGAAATTTGATAGGGGGCTGGGGCCGGGTAAAATTGCTCAGATTCATTCTTTCATTCTATTGCTAGAGATCGAGATTGAGCCTGTCATCTTAACTCTTCAGGGGCAGAATCGCTGAAACCCCAGAGTTTCAGTGAATCAATCAATCAGTAGTAATTAGTGATTGTTTATTCTGCCAGAGCACTGCAATAAGCTGCTGGGAGAGTTCAGTAGATCCAAAGACAACTTAACTGAACTTGAGGTTTTTCAGCCAAACCGCACCACATCACTGATGGCACAAGGCAGGAGCGGGATATTCTCTGGGCTCTGAAGTTATACACTTTGGGAAAGTATAATACAATAGAATTGGTATACACGATCCCTGTCTTCATGGAGCTTCCAGTCTAATAAGGGGAGAGTCTTCCTTTTGGCCCCCTCCCTTTCTGAAAGTCATCAGCTCCTGCTGCCGCGCCATCGGGACGGGAGCCGGTCAATTGTCTGATTGATTCGGCGGCTGATTGTCACCACGAAGGACTCTGGGAGTTGTGGGAACTGTGGCAAGGGACGGAAGAACCACGGTCGAAGGTGGCTCTTCCCTTGTCCTTGTCCATGCTGTTTCTGGCTCCACGGTGGCCCCAGTGACAAAAAAGAGTGAAGGGGTTGCCCCCCACACGACCCACCCAGAGCTTTAAGCCCAAAGCTGTGTACAAATCCAGAGGGAGCTGGTTACTTCCTAGTCAGTTGATCTTATTTATTGAGTGGTTACTGTGTACAGAGCACTGTACTAAGTGCTGGGGAGAGTACTATATAACAATGCAGCAGACACATTCCCTGCCCACAGCTAGCTTACAGTTTAGAGGGGGAGACAGACATTAATATAAATAAATAAAATTACCGATACGGACATAAGTGCTGTGGGGCTGGAAGGGAGGGATGAATAAAGGCAGCAAGTCAGGACAATGCAGAATGGAAAAGAGGAAAGGAGGGCTTAGGGAAGGCTTCTTGGAGGAGATGTGCCTTCAGTAAGGCTTTGAAGTCAGAGAGAGTAATTGTCTGTTGGATAAGATGAGGGAGGGTGTTCCAGGTGAGAGGCAGGATGTGGACAAGAGGTCGGCGTCAAGATAGACGAGATGGAGGTACAGTGAGAAGATTGGCATTAGAGGAGTGAATTGTACCGACTGAGTTGTAGTAGGAGAGTAATGAGGTGAGATAGAGTTGGCGAGTAGATTGGTATTAGAAAATGAAGGATGCGTGCTGGTTGTAGTAAGAAATAGTGAGTTGAGATAGGAGGGTTGAGCTAACAGAGTGCTTTAAATAATAATAATTATGGTATTTTTAAACACTTTCTGTGTGCCAGGCACTGTACTAAGCGCTGGGGTGAATACAAGCAAAGCGGGTTGGACACAGTCCCTGTCCCACATGGGGCTCACAGTCTTAATCCCCATTTTACAGATGAGGTAACTGAGGCACAGAGAAGTGAAGTGGTGGCAGAGCTGGGATTAGAACCCATGACATTCTGACTCCCAGGCCGGACATTGTAACTTTTTATCTTTGGTAGAAAGTTTCCATTTGATGCGGAGGTGGATGGGCAACCACTGGAGATTCTTGGGGAGTGGAGAGACACGTACTGAACATTTTCAGAAAAATGATATGTGCAGCAGAGTGAAATATAGACGGGAGTGGGGAGAAATAGGAGGCAGGGAGGTCGGCCAGGAGGCCGATGCGGTGGTCAAAGTGGGATAGGACAAGTGTTTGGATCAGCACACTTGCCGTTTAGATGGATGGGAAAGAGAGGATTTTAGAGAATTTAGGGCCTCATCCCAGACAGGGAAGAAATTCTGAAAGAGTTGCCAACATCTCAATGTTCCCCTCAACTCATCTTCTACTATCAGAGAAGAGGCCGTGAAAAATACAGACAATCTTCCAGTGTGCACAGGCATGGCATTTGTCCCAAGTACCGAGGAAGTGCCTGCAGTAGTCAAAGCCATGTGAACAAGTCCTGGAGACAATGACACAGCTATTGAGATTGAAAAACATAGAAGGGACATCACGCTTAACATGTAGCATCAGCCCAGCTGTTGGAGAATTGTTGTGAGCAGATGACTATACCCAAAAGTCGCACACCCAAGAGAATGTGACAGTGGTTCCAGGTTATGATGTGTTGACAACAAGTCTAAAGAAATAATGGAATAACCTGTACCTAGGTAGCCATTTGTTTCAATCAGTCAGTCGGAGCACTGTTTTGGGTTTGGAAGAGCACAATACAATAGAGTCGGTAGGCGTTATTCCTGCTCACAAAAAGCTTACAATCTAGTGATATCACAAAAAGAATTGTGACACAAGAAGTTAAAAGAAAAAAACAAAAGGGCCTATAGATGTTGCATTATAAGAAACCAAAGCTCACAGCAAGGGACAGTCTTCGTGTGTGTTCAGTGGTGCTTGGACTTGGGTTCTAAATTGATCTTTTCAAGACATACATCATAGATTTTACCATAATTTGCATGTTCTTTGAGCTCATTGTCATTATTAATAATTATTATTACTATTAGTGTGATATTCAAGTGTTTTAATATGTCAAGCACTGCACTAAGATAATTGATCTTTTCAAGGCATACGTGGTGAATTTCACCTTAAATTGCATGTTCTTTGATCACATTATCTCTACTTATAATAATAGTTATTAGTATTATTGTGGTATTTAAGTGTTTAATATGTGCCAAGCACTGGGGTAGATTCAATACAATCTGATCACAGTCTAAGAGGGAGGGAGACCAGGTATTTAATCCCCATTTTACAGATAAGGAAACAGGCACAGAGAAATTCATGGAGATTAAGACTGTGAGCCCCATGTGGGACATGGTCCGTGTCCAACCTGATTGACTTGCATCCAACAGTGACTGGCAACTAGTTAGCGCTTAACAAATACTGTCAAAAAATGAATTGATTTGCCCTAGGTCCAATAACAGGCAAGTGGTGAACTGGGATTAGAACTCAGATTCTAATCCTGTGAAGTAGTTTGGCCTAGCGAAAAAAGCATTGACTTCAAAGTCAAAGAACCTGGTTTCTAATCCCAGCTCTGCCACTTGTCTGCTGTGTTACCTTAGAAGAGTCCCTTTATTTCTCTGTGCCTCAGTTACCTCATCTGTAAAATAAGGATTGAGTCTGTAAACCCCATGTGGGACAGGGACTGTGTCCAACCTGATTAGCTTGAATCTATCCCAGCACTTAGTACAGGCTTGGCAAATAGTGCTTAACCAATACAATAAAAAAAAAGTCCTTTGACTCTCAGCCCTTGCTTTTCCCACTAGGCCATTCTGCCTCTCTGGAACAAAGAATAACTGAATAAATTCTCTAATCCAGAGAAATTGATTATATGGATAAAAGAGAACAACGGTTGTCCTCAAACACATATGCCTTTCTCCACATTTTAGTGGTGTTTAAGTGCTTACAATGTACATGTCAAAAACTGTTCTGAGCACTGAGGCAGATTCAAGAAAACCAGGTCAGAGTCCCTGTCCCAAGTGGGGCTCACAGTTTAATCCCCATTTTACAGATGAGGTAACTGAGGCATAGGGAAACTACACAACTTGCCCAAGATCACAGAACAGACAAGTGGTGGAGCCGGGATTAGAACACACGTCCTCTGATTCCCAGGCTTGTGCTCTTTTCACTAGGCCATGTTGTTTCTCTGCAAAGTGTTTCGAACCCACAGGGGCAACATTCATCTTAAAGGTCAGAAATCTCCCTCAATCCCCTATTGTAGACATTGCCAACCTGAGGCTCTCTTCGCTTGCTGTTTGCCTTGAGGGCATGTGCTCTATGATTAATTATTCGGGTGCCACAGTTGGGCTTGTACTGTACTAAGTGCTGGAGTCGATATTTGCTAATCAGGTTGGACACAGTCTATGTCCCATGTTCATTCATTCATTCATATTTATTGGGCTCTGACTGTGTGCAGAGCACTGTATTAAGCATTTGAGAGAGTACAATACAACAATAAACAGACACATTCCTGCCCACAATGCGTTTACAATCTAGAGGATGAGTTTACAGTCTAGAGGGGCTCACAGTCTCAATCCCTATTTTACAGATGAGGAAACTGAGGCCCAGAAAAGTGAAGTGACCAACCCCAAGTCACACAGCCGAGAAATAGGAGAGCCGGGGTGAGAATCCAGGTCCTTCGCACTCCCAGGCCAGTGCCTGTTCATTAGGCCACATTGCTTTTCATGAGCTTAGTGGAAAGGGAATTTTCTAACTGACCTACAATGCTGCTTTGCAATTGGAAATCACCTTCTGTTCTCATTGACAATGGAAACTGCTGATGCCAAACCTCCTCAGAGGATCTTTATGGAGCCTAACAAATCCTATTTACTGTATTCTTTGTCAGAAGCACTGTGTGTGTGTGTGTGTGTGTGTGTGTGTGTGTGTGTGTGTGTGTGTGTGTGTGTCTGCTTCTTCACTGACCACAGTGACACCTTATAATACTAGTTGGGAGATATCCGTTCCTTCATGATTGACCGTGTACAAAATTTCTCCTCTTCTGCTATAAAGTTTGTATTCGATTCAGAAATAAGAAGCTAGGTATTTCATAAACTGGGAGACCCATTGTCACCTGCTGATAATTCTCTGGTTATCATTCCTGACTTTTTGAAGTGAGAATACCACGTTAGAAGTTGCAGGAAATCAAAGAAATATAAGAAACCCACATGGCCCGCATTTGGACCCCTAGATTACCATTCAGCCCTCTCCCCCACTGCTCCCATACCTTGGTATAGTCACCCGAAAGGAATCCTTGCTCAAATCCACTGTACATTGTCAGGGGAATTAAGAGACATTGCCGCTTATCTTTAAGCTGTTGAAAGGTTTCAAGGAAAGTGCCCCAGAAGGAGTCTTGCTTCTTCTCCTCTGTATTTTCCGGTGGGTTGTTATTTATGAGATCCAGAAATATAGCAACTAGTAAAACAGCCAATACCCCACTCCCTGAGAGGACAAAGGAGATAGCAAAATCAATGGGAAATCCATGAGAATCTTCAGCTGCTTTACAAGAGCCTGTAAAGAAAAGTTTGGATAATGGCTTTTACCTTCCTAATCTTCTATTGAATCCCAAAGCCAAAGTCATATAGCATGGCTATAGGTGCTAAAACCTTTAGAATACAGATGCACTACCTGCCTAGAATTTGCCTTTTTTTTTTTTTTTTAAGCAGTGTGACCTGCTGGAAAGAGCCCAGGCCTGGGATTTAGAGAACTGGGTTCTAATCATGGCCACTTGCCTGCTAGGTGCTCTTGGTTGCAAGATTCTCCTTTTCCTCCGCTCCCTCCTGTGTCACTGTGGAGGTGGAATTAGAACCCAGGTTCTTCTGATTCCCAGGCCCAGGCTCTATCCACTAGGCCACCCTACTTCATATGAGCTGAGCCCTCCTGGGCTGAGTTGAAGACTTTGTCACCATGCCCGGGGCACTCTTTGGCAGGCCTCTGGCTCCCAGATTACTACAGTGGCCAGACCGTGGTGATGGACATGGTAACCAGGAGCGTAGTCAAATGACTGGCCACTGTCCTCATCCTTATCTGTCCCTCAACCCCTGCTTTCTCCACCCCAAACCCCTCCCATCGGGCCAGCTAACATGCTTCGCTTATTCATTCAATCATATTTAATGAGCACTTACTATGTGCAAAGCACTATACTAAGTGCTTGAGAGAGTACAATATCACAATCAACAGACAGATTCTCTTCCCACAATGAGCGTACAGTCTAGAAGCATGATTTTTTCAGGACATGAATGTGTGCTGCCAAACCTAAAGTGGGGTGCCGGGAAGACCCCCTGAAATTGCTGGGCTATGTCCCTAAATCAAGACACCTGATGACTCTTTTGTAGAACTGGTTGTGTGTTTCTCCGCTAGTTTGTGTTTTTCAGCACTTAGTGCAGTGCTCTGCATAAAGTAAGCACTCAATAACTACTGTGATTACTACTAAATGTGTGTGGTCAATGGGTCCAGGTGAGTGAGAACGTGAAGGTTTCTGAACATGGGCTGTAAGAGAGGGTTTATCAGCTTGGGTGTCCATGAGGACGTGGTTGGGGAATTGTGTGAACTGGGATTCTGAGGGTCTTGGTGTGATGAGGGACTGTAACCTCTCCCGTATATGCCTCTCTCCAACTATCTAACCTTGGCTCCACCACTTGTCTGCTGTGTGACCTTGGGCAAGTTACTTCTCTGTGCCTCAGTTACCTCATCTGTAAAGCAAGGATTGAGACTGTGAGCCCCACCTGGGACAGAGACTTTGTGTCAAGACCAATTTGTATTCACCCCAGCGCTTAGTACAGTGCATAGTAAAGGCTTAACAAATACCATTATTGTTATTATTATTATTATTAACTGTCTTATATAGCTCTTGTCCTTTCTCCACCTTGTTCAATCCTCCCTTTATCTTCCCTTAGTAAGACTAATAATCACTCTAGTATTCAAGTGCTTACTATGTGCCAAGTATTGTACTAAGTGCTGAAGTAGATAAACAGATGGCACACAGTGACTGCCCTCCACAGGGCTCACAATCTTAAAGGGAGAAAACTGAAGCCCAGATAAGTTGAATAATTTGCCCAAGGTCAAATATCAGACAACTGGCAGAGCTGGATTAGAACCCTGGTCTCTCCATTAGGTTTTTCTGTTTTTCTCTTCTTAATTCTTCTATCCTCTATTCTCCATGCTCTTCCATCTCCCATGCTGGGCCCATTGGTTCATTAATATTCTCTCTCTCTCTCTCTCTCTCTCTCTCTCTCTCTCTCTCTATTTAGTGTATATATTCAGTATATTTATTTATATTAATGCTTGTCTCTCCCTCCAGACTATAAACTCCTTGTAGGCAGGGAACATGTATATCAACTCTGTTATACTGTATTCTCCCAAGTGCTTAGTTTAGTGCCCTGCACAAAGTGAAAGCTTAGTGAATACAATTGGCAAATTCGGTCCTCACCCCATGTTTGATGCTAGAAAGTATGGACGTTCCAGCTCAGAAGTGATCCAAAAGTCTAGATCCTCAGGTATGGCTCTAGAGCCCAGGGCTTGGCTAATGGTAGCCCAAATTCATCCAGCGGGGTGCACATCAAGACCCCTTCTTCACCCTAAGGAGGAAATTATAGGCCCAGGATCATGCAGCCACGTCTTTGGGGCTCCTGGGTGGGCCCCCAAGTATTTCTTTCTTTGGGAGATGCATTTGGAGAGGAGGAAATCAGAAGTGAAACCTCCCTTGCATCATGATCCAGCTTTCTACTAATGATCTTTGCTTTCAACTAGATTGCGCGCTCCACTAGATTGTAAACTCCTCAAGGGCAGGGATCAGACCGACAGTAAACACTCAAATATCATCGATTGCTTGGTTGATTGTAAGGAATTGCTTTCCCTCCCTGAAACCTTCTGGGTTGTGGGTGTAGGTTCTTGAGATTTTCCCTGCATCCACAGATGTAGTGCTACCTGCTGATCCCAGCCCTTCATAGACAACTCTGGGAAGAGATTACATGTTCCTCCAGTAGACCGTAAGCTCCTTAAAGGCAGGGATTGTATTTACCAACTCTATCGTATTGGACTTTCCCAGTCTCTTCGTACAGGACTCTGCAGACGGCAGGCACTCGATCGATATCATTGATTGATTGACTGATTGAGGTCCAGAGGGTCCTTACCTGTGTAGACGCCCAGTAGGGTATAGACCAGCTCCTGGGGTGGACGCTGGGTGCTGTTTGTAGAGACGTTGGTTGCCGTTGGGCAATCATTGGCCCCACAGTATTTGAGCTGTTCTTCTGGGAATGTGCCTGGGGAGTAAGAACACACAAAAGGCGCTCTGTCAGCCCATCCAAAGTACCCAAGACGTTTCATCCCTTAGGTCAAACAGAGGAAAAGAACAACGACGATGATGATGATGCTATATAGAGAGCACTTCTACCTTTCCCATCCATCCCTGTGAGGTGGGAAGAGGCAGGTATCGCAATTCTCATCTTACAGATGAGGAAACTAAGGCCCAGAGAAGTTAGGTGACTTACTTAAGATTATCCAGGTGGTCAGTAATAACAATAATAATAATAGTGGTATTTGTTAAGCCCTTACTATGTGCCAGGCATTGTACCAAGCACTGGTACAGATACAGATACAGGTACAGGTACAGATACAGTGAAATCAGGATGAATGCGGTCCCTGAGCCAAATAGACAAGTGGCGGATCCTGGATTCGAACCCATGTCCTTCTGACTCCCAAGGCTATGCTCTGTCCATTAGGGCATGCTGTGCTCGGGAGCCGTAAGCTTAGCATTTTTAAGGTGTCTGTTTAACAGGGGTCTGGGCCCTGGGGATACAGATGAGGATTCAGTATTTTCACGGGTTTCATGGGAAGTTCTGGATTCTGATACGGTCAGGGCCAAAGTTTGGGTCACGGACCAGGAAGCGCCTCTCCTTGAGCGTCATTCCCGAGCAGAAGATTGACAGTGCTTCCTTCCCAGAAGGCTCAGCTGTAAAAAGAGAAAGAGAAGCAAAATTGGCTTCTGGCCAGTTCTCTTTCACTCATATAATTGTATTTCTTGAGTGCTTACTGGGTACTGAGCACTGTAACTAAGTACTTGGGAGAGTATAATATAATTAGAAAACCAGCATGGCTTGGTGGATAAAGCATCGGCCTTGGAGTCAGAAGGTCATGGGTTCTAATTCCAGCACCCACCTCTTGTCAGCTGTGTGACTTTGGGCAAGTCACTTCACTTCTCTGTGCCTCAGTTACCTCATCTGTAAAATGGGATTAAGATGATAAGCCCCTCATGGGACAACCTGATCACCTTCTATCTACCCCAGCGCTTTAATAAGGGCTTGGCACATAGTAAGCGCTTCATAAATACCATCATCATTATTATTATTATTACAGGGCTTTGCACACAGTAAGTGCTCAGTAAGTGCAATTGAATGAAGGAATGAGTGAACCCTCCAATCTCCTATTGTCAGGTACAATCCAGAGTCACCCTGCTGCAGCATCAAGGATCGTCATAGAGAGGGAGTTGCATTATCGTGTGTTATCAGATCTGCAGCAGAGCATGCTGGAGAAGCAGCGTGGCCATAGTGGAAAGACCACGGAACTGGAGTCAGGGGACCTGGGTTCTAATCCAGACTCCGCCACTTGCCTCCTGTGTTATCTTGAGAAACTCTGCCTCAGTTACCTCATCTGTAAAGTGGGGATTCAGTGTCTGTTCTCCCTCCTCCTTCAGCTGAGCCCAACCTGATTATCTTGAGTGGACAGCAGAAATTGGCACTTAGAAAACACTTGGAAAGTTCCATTAGGAGGAAGTCAGCCCTCCGGCTCTGGTCCCTCCGCAGAGTGGAAGCCCTTTCACTGGCCACTTGCGGTCTGGAAGGTGACCAGCTGTCATGGGCAACGTGGGCCACAGCCCTCATGGCCAATGAGTGGGGAAAGGAAGTGATCTGATTTCTCCATCTCCCCACAAGGGATTCTGCCAGGGGATGAGACCGCTCCCTCCTCTCTCTTCCTTGAAGGCTTTTGAGAATGGAAACCACAAAGCAGTCTTCATCAGGCGTTCAGGTTTATAAGAAAAACTAAGGTTCTGTCTCTTCATGGTATATGCTGCAGATGTCTCACTGTACCTCGATCTCATTTATCTCGCCTCCGACCCCCAGCCCACATCCTGCGTCTGGCCTGGAATGCCTTCCTTTCTCAAATCCGACAGTTATTCCGTGCTCCTGCAAGAGGCCTTCCCAGACTAAGCCCCTCTTTTCCTCTTCTCCCACTCCCTTCTGCATTGCTCTGATTTGCTCCCTTGGTTCTTCCCCCGCTTCCAGCCCCACAGCACATATCTGTCATTTATTTATTTGTATTGATGTCTGCTTCCCTCCCTCTGGACTTTAAGCTGGTTTTGGGCGGGGAATGCCTTTGCTAAGCACTTACTCTGCACTGGGGTAGATACGAGATTGTCAAGTTGAATACCATCAATGTCCTGTGTGGGGCTTACAGTCTTATGGCGTAGTCAGTAGAGCACAGCCTGGAAGTCAGAAGGTCATGGGTTCTAATTCCGGCTCCACCACTTGCCTGTGTGTGACGTTGGTCAGGTCACTTCACTTCTCTGTGCCTAGGTTTCCTCATCTTTAAAATGGGGATTAAGACTGTGAGCCCCATGTGGGACACATGATTACCTTGCTCCTACCCCAGTGTTTATAACAGTGCCTGGCACATAGTAAACGCTTAACACACCCCATCATTATTGTTATTAATCCCCGTTTTACAGATGAGGTGACTGAGGTACAGAGAAGTGAAATCTCACAGGATTAAAATCTAGGTCCTTCCGACTCCCAAGCTTGTGCTCTATCCATAGGCCATGCCACTTCTGATCTCCCCCTAGAAAAGGGGTCAGTTCCAAGTCAAATAGAGCTAGCTCTACAGAAACAATCCAGTTACTTAGCTAGTTAATTGGTTAGTTAGTAGCTTTGTTATTAATTGAGCACAGTCACTGGGCCCAACACTGGGCTAAACTCTAGGGTTGAGTTGAGATAATTAGATCAGACTCATAGGCTCTCCCAGAGGAGAAGAAACCTGAATCCCTGAGATCTTGGCAGACAGTGACCAATCAAGTACTCTAATCCAAAGAAAAAAACCACTTTAAAATCAATTAGCCCCGTTGCCAGCCTATCCCGGAGTTCTCTGGGCAAGTATTGCTAGACTCAAATGGGTAGGAAAAAGTTCCGAGGAGCAATGTCTCCCTCCCCCTTCTCAAAAAAAAATTTGTCCACACTGACCCCAGTATGGCAGAACCAACATTCCCACCTTCCCCGTTTCATTACCTTGAGTTGACGACTGAGCAAATATCAAAGATGAAATGAGATTTCCCCACACCCCAGAGGACTGGAATAGAAGAAAGAAGATCCCAAAGTACTGGTTAACCACGTTTCTTCCGATTTTCCCCGCTCTCTGGGCGTATTCATTTCCGGAAATTGTAAGATAGGTGCATTTAGCAGACCAGAGCGGAGCACCTCCAAGTCCCAGGATCATAGAGGTCGGGATCAAAGTGTACCTGCAACACAGTGTGACCCTTAGTCTAGGCCAAGGCGCTTCACCGCTTTCCCCCTATTCCCTGAGCCAGGGCAACATCTTATCAAGCCATCTTGAAAAGCAGTGTGCTCTAGTGAACAGGTCTGGGGGTCAGAGGACCTGAGTTCTAATCCCACCACCACCACTTGCCTGCAGGATGACTTTGGGCAAGTCGCGTAACTTCTTTGTTTCTCAGTTTCCTCAACTTTAAAATGGGGATTCAATACCTGTTCTTCTTCCTACTTAGATTGTGTGCCTCATGTGGGACAGGGACTCTGACCTGATTGACTTGTGTCTGCCCCCCAAAGCTTAGAACAGTGCTTGATAAATACTGTAAAAGAGAAAACAAGCCAGGTTTACCCCCAAGCAAGTCACTGAGACCCAGGGAATTTGTCTTATGAGGTTACCGGTGGCAATAATGGACTTTCTGTGCATCTCAGAATGCTAAAAACCATCACAAAAAGACCTTTGGAATTTTGAAGTTCCTACACAATTACAGAAACTACATTAAATGAGCAAATCTATAGCACTAGATTTTCTGCTCTATCATCTTGCATATCTCCTTATTAATTATAATAGGTGTGGCATTTGTTAAGCGCTTACTATGTGCCAGGCACTGTACTAAGCACTGAGGTGGAAACAAGCAAATTGGGTTGGACAGAGTCCCTGCCCCATGTGGGGCTCACAGTCTTAATCTCCATTTTACAGATGAGGTAACTGAGGCCCAGAGAAGTGAAGTGACTTGCCCAAGGTCATACAGATTAGTAATGGAATCGGAATTAGAACCCATGACCTTCTGATTCCCAGGCCCGTGCTCTATCCACTATGCCATGCTGCTTCCAATAATGCTGATAATAATGGTCATCGTTGTATTTGTTGGGTGTTTAGTATGTGCCAGGCCCTGTGCCAAATGGTGGGGCAGAAACAAGATAATCAAATTAGACACGGCCTCTGTCCTCCACCAGGCTCACATTCTCAGATGGAGGAGAACAGCCTTCAAACTCCCATTTTAAAGATGAAGAAACAGAGGCACAGAGAGTTAAACCTAAGGTCACACACAGCAAATGGTGGAGCCAGGATCAGAATCCACATCTCCTATGCTTGAGGTCTCCTACCTCTTGTCTCCAAGACATCTCCACATAGAACTCCCCCTGTTTCCCTAAATTCGTAATGGCATGAACTTCCATCCCACATCCAGTCCTCTTTATAACTTCCCATTGGTCAAAATCACCATTGCCCTCCCTGACCCAGAAGCTGGAAACTCTGTGGTTGTCGTTCAGTCTGCCTGTTGGTTCTCCACATCACTTCTCAGATCATCTTCCTACTTTCCACCCAAGTGGCCATCACCCCCGGTTCCAGCTCCTATCATCTCCAAAAGAAACTACTGTTTCAGCCTCCTCATTGGTCACCCGACCCTCCAGTCTTACACCCTTGTCATTATTCTCAGCTGCGCAGATAATTTTTCTAAAAATGTATTTCAGCAAGTCTCATCCCTCAAACTTTCCCCATGGCTACCTGGGAAATACTTGTGACCACTAGCTCTAAATTTCTGTACTAGTTCTCTCCTTTTTATATTTCCTTTTCTTTCTTCACCTTCTGCTCCTCAGTTTTCATCTTTTGATCCCAAACAAGCCTTATCTCTTTCCCTCACTCTCCCCTTTTCCACCTCCTGCCTCTTGCTCAAAGCTCTTACCCTGCCTATAATTCTTTCTCCTTTCAAATCACAGAACCACAACTGTCCTAATCTTGAAAGTCATCCTGAAAGATCACCTCCTTCGAGAAGTCGTCCCTGATTAATTGTCAGGGATTGTCTCTATTTGTTGCTGAATTGTACTTTCCAAGCGCTTAGGTCAGTGCTCAGCACACAGTAAGCGCTCAATAAATATGATTGAATGAATGAATTCCAGAGTAGTAGTAAAAGGATTTATTGAGCACCCACTAAGTATTATATGCTTAGTATATTAAGCGCTTGGGAAGGACAAAGCTGTGACATGTTCCCTGCCCACAAGGAGCTTAGAGTCTAACAGGGGAGGTAGATATAAAAATATGTAGAACTAGAGTAACCAAAATAAGTCATTCAGTGTGCAACTGATGGACAAAAGTGTTGTAAATAGGTAAAGGCAAATAGATAAAAGTGCTAGAAACACCACTAAAGATGCAGTCACAGATGTAGATTGCAATCACAGGAACTCTGAAGAATGAAGATGCCTCCAGCCTTATGACAGATGTGGAGAAAATCCTGAAGAGGAGGAGGCAACTCTTCAATGTTCTCCTAAACTGGAGTAGTGGGAAATCTGCACACTGTCTCTCCCAAGTCCAGTTTATCTACTTATTTAATGGGTTTGATGGCTGAATTTTCAATTGCCTCCATTGTTTAGTCAGTGATGGTATTTATGATGCAGCATACTAAGAGGAGTCAATGAGTCCCAGGCTATATTCCTATAAATAGTCTCTCTTAATATTTAAGTAAATGTCCATCTACATCCTCTACTTATTCACCTATCAGTTTTTACTAGCAGGATCTTTTTTTTCCTCTCTTCCCCACTAAATACAAGAATTCATATCTGCTTGCAAAAAACTTATTCTCTTGTACGTGTCTGTTTTATTTCATCTGGGTTGTGAGCCCCATTGGGGGTAGGAACCACATCTGAGTTGTTTTGTATCTACAGTAGCACTTAATACAGTGCCTGGAGTTCTTAATAAATAGCATAAGTAACTCAGTACTCCAGCTGGGGCTGGGCTTTTCCTAGGAGGTAGGCAAAGAGTTGTAGCATGGCCTAGTGGAAAGAGAATAGGCCTGGGAGATGGAGGGCTTGGGTTCTAATCCCCTCTCTTTCCTGTTTTATGATCGTGGACAAGTCACTTCACTGGCATAGTGGATAGAGCACAGGTCTGGGAGATCAAAGGTCATAGGTTCTAATTCCACCTCCACCACTTGTCTGCCTTGTGACCTTGGGCAGATTTGGTGCCTCAGTTACCCCATCTGTAAAATGGGGATTCACACTGTAAGCCCCACATGGGACAGGGTCTGTGTCCTACTCGATTTGCTCACATCCATCCCAGTGCTTAGTACAGTGCCTGCCACATAGAAAGTGCTTAACAGATACCACAGTTATTACCATTCTTTGTGTTGCGATTCCCTCATCTGCAAAGTAGGGATGAAATACCCTTGTCTCCCTCCTACTTAGGCTGTGAGCCGACCTGGTTATTTAGTACCTCTACCCCTTCGCTTAGTACAGTACTTGGCCCATAGCAAGTGCTTAACAGAGAGCGCAATTTTAATTACCAGCTGGGGTAGAAGTTGCCCAGGGAGAATGTGATGTAGCAGCACATGGACACTACAATGGTCCATTTGCAGCCGAACTTCTTGATGAGCATCGGCGGGAGGAACATGGATGACAGGATGAGGGCTCCATACAGCACGCTGAGGGAGACCACCCCCAGGCCCTCCTCGTCATTGAGACTGCTCTGTGGAGACAGAAAGCTATGGTCAACCCCCAAAACCTGTCCTCCCGTGGTCAAAGGGGCAGAGCAAATCTGGTGGGTTGGAAGGCAGAAGGGAACCGAGAAGCTGTGAGGAGAATGAAGTCCAGTGAACTCGTCTTTTCCTCCATCCCTCCCTCCTGCCTCCCCTTCCTCCTTCCTTCCCCTTGACAGTGTGGCCCAGTGGAAGGATCCTGGACCTGGGAGCCAAGTGACCTGAGTTCTAACCTCTGCTCTGTCACTTACCTGCTGCGCGATCTTGGACAAGTCACTTTATATCTCGGTGCCTCAGTTTCCTCATCTGTAAAATGGGGGTTCGATACCTGTTCTCCCACCCCCTTAACCTGTGAGCCCTTCGTGGTACCAACACTTTCATCCTATTTGCATATATTTTATCTACGCTTAGTACAGTGCTTCGTAGGTGCTAAACAACTACCACAATTACTATGTTTTCCCTGTCTCATAGGAATGCAGTGAGGGTAAACCGAGATCACTAATAGGAAAGCATTTGGAAGATAGAAGGCCTATACAAATTTAAGATATGAATTCATTCATTCATTGTCGTATTTATTGAGCATTTACTGTGTGCAGAGCACTGTACTAAGCGCTTGGGAAGTACAAGTTGGCAACATATAGAGACGGTCCCTACCCAACAACAGGCTTACAGTCTAGAAGTCTGTCTAGAAGGCTCAAAGTCTGTATATATGTATATATGTTTGTACATATTATTACTCTATTTTACTTGTACATATCTATTCTATTTATTTTATTTTGTTAATGTGTTTGGTTTTGTTCTCTGCCTCTCCCTTCTAGACTGTGAGCCCACTGTTGGGTAGGGACTGTCTCTATATGTTGCCAACTTGTACTTCCCAAGTGCTTAGTACAGTGCTCTACACACAGTAAGCGCTCAATAAATACAATTGATTGACTGATTAGAAGGGGGAGACAGACAATAAAACAAAACATGTGGACAGGTGTCAAATCATCAGAACAAATAGAATTAAAGCTAGATGCACATCATTAACAAAATTAATAGAATAGCAAATATGTGCAAGTAAAATAAATACAGTAATAAATCTATACAAACATATACAGGTGCTGTGGGGCGGGGAAGGACGTAGGATGGGGGAGATGGGGAGGAGGAGAGGAAAAAGGGGGCTCAATCTGGGAAGGCCTCTTGGAGGAGGTGAGCTCTCACTAGGGCTTTGAAGGGAGGAAGAGAGCTAGCTTGGCGGATGTGCGGAGGGAGGGCATTCCAGGCCAGGGGGAGGACGTGGGCCGGAGGTCGACGGTGGGACGAGCGAGAACTAGGTACAGTGAGGAGGTTAGCAGCAGAGGAGCAGAGGGTGCGGGCTGGGCTGTGGAAGGAGAGAAAGGAGTTGAGGTAGGAGGCGTCGAGGTGATGGACAGCCTTGAAGCCGAGAGTGAGGAGTTTTTGCTTGATGTGTAGGTTGACTGGCAGCCACTGGAGATTTTTGAGAAGGGGAATAACATGCCCAGAACGTTTCTGCACAAAGATGATCCGGGCAGCAGCGTGAAGTATAGACTGAAATTCAGGAGTGAGCAAGCTTCAGATACTGAAGTGTTGCAAACCAAAAATATAAAGTGGCCAAGGGCCACAAATAAATTTAAAAAAAAATTGAACCTGAAGGGTAAGGAGGAACCATTGTTTCCCTTCATTATTAATTAATTAATGATGGTATTTGTTAAGTGCTTACTATGTCAAGCACTGGAGTAGATACACGGTAATCAGGGTGGATGCAGTCCCTGTCCCACATGGGGCTCATAGTCTTAATCTCTATTTTACAGAAGAGGTAAATGAGGCCCAGAGAAGTTAAATGACTTGCTCAAGGTCACACAGTAGACAAGTAGCAGAGCTGGGATTAGAACCCATGACCTTCTGACTCCTAAGCCCATGTTCTATACATTACGCCATTCTGCTTCCTCAGTGCTGATGGTTGAGGTCAACTGTTCTCCCATATACATGCCCATTTTTACCTTTTTACTGTGTGTGTGTGTGTGTGTGTGTGTGTGTGTGTGTGTGCGCACGTGTGTAATTGTAAGGAGGGGAATGCAAGTAACTCAGATACATTTCCAAACTTTGAAGGCAGTTGCTTCACGAGGAAGAAGAGCCAATCAATCAATCAGTGGTATTTATTTACCCTTTACTGTGCTTAGAACACTGGGGGAGTATAATGGCAATAGAGTTGGGAAATAAGATCCCTGCCTACAAAGAGTTTACGGTTTACAGGGAGAGAAAGACAATGGACCCATTCCCTTCCCTTCCTCCTGCCTCTGGCATTGGAAGGCTCAGAGTTAATTGACCTGGGAAGGATCTGGGAAGGAGGTTGGGGACACCTGGGTTTTGTCTGGCCTGCCTAGATGTCTCAGGGGCAGAAAGGGCAGCAGATCAGTCCTTTGTGGCCAAGGTAGAGAGCTGACTTCGGGGGGGCGGGTCTTACCCGGCTTGGTTGGGCCTCTCTTGGGGTCTGGGGGTGGCCAAACAGTGGGGAATGCCGACTCAGCCACCATGGAAGATGGCTTCATCACTCTGCGTCCCATGCCGGTCACGGTACGATGCGCAATGTGTCCCCTGAGGACCAGCTCTTTGAACTCCCATCTCGGAGAGCCAGGCTTCTGAAGCCGGCTCTGGGGGTGAGGCCCAGGCATTTCACCAGGCATGGCCCAAGGAAGCAGCGAGGCCTAGTGGTTAGAGCACAAGCTCTGGGTTCTAAACCCAGCTCTGCCCCTTGTCTGCTGTGTGACCTGGGGCAAGTTGCTTCACTTCAATAGGCCTGTTACCTCATCTGAAAAATGGGGATTAAAACTGTGACCCGCCGTGGGACAGGGGCTGTATCCAACCTGATTAACTTGTCTCTACCCCAGGCCTTAGAACAGCGCTTGACACATAGTAAGCGCCTAACAAATACCATTATTATTATTATATTATTATTATTCATGCTCACTCTGCAGCTAGAGTGGACACAGTGGAGTCCATTGTGAATTCCCCAGACAAGCTGAAGGCCAATTTCTCCCGTCTGAGAGGACGAGAGCAACAGGAGAGTGGGCTGGTGTTCCCTTGACCCAATCCAGAGCAACTCAGAGCTGTGTACATACGTACACATGCACACCTGGGAACCTACACTATTTTAAATACAGCAGGGAGAGGTGTTAACTCCTTATTTAATAGCTCCCTTCTAGAAGAGCAGGGAAATCTACATTTCAAAGCTACTGTTTATCAAAGAGTAATGAGGGACCTGATAAATTCAGATTTCATAAACAGGTGAAGATTAAATTTTCCTGATATGTCAGAGGATCCTAAATAATTCTTCCATTTTAGAACCCAGCGGGACATGTATTCATTCATTCAATTCAATCATATTTATTGAACGCTTACTGTGTGCAAAGCACTGTACAAGACCTGGGAATCAGAAGATCGTGGGTTCTAATCCCAGCTCTGCCATTTGTCTGCTGTGTGACCTTGAGCAAGTCACTTTCCTTCTCTGTGCCTCAGTTACCTCGTCCGTAAACTGGGGATTGAGACTGTGAGCCCCAAGTGGGACAGGGACTGTGTCCAGCTTGGTTTGCTTGTATCCACTCCAGAGCTAAGTACAGTGCCTGGCTCATAGTAAGCACTTAACAAATACCATTATTGTTATTATTATTAATACAACAACAAACAAGACACATTCCCTGCCCACAATGAGCTCACAGTCTAGAGGAACATAGTTTAGAAGAACACAGTCTAGAGGAACAATCTAGACACCTGTAGAATAACAAAAGAAATGACAAGTATGGCCATAGAAGCAGTGTGGCCTAATGGAAAGAGTGCAAAACTAGTAGTCTGGAGACCTGACACTGGCCTGCTGAGTGAGACTTCGGGCAACACAATCTTTCTGGACCTCAGTTTCCTCATCTGTAATATGGGGGTGTGAGTGTGAGTTTTGTTGTGGGACCAAGACTATGTCCTATCTTTTTTTACTTTTTTTTTTTACTTCATTTTTTTAACTATCTTTTTTTTAATCTTTTCTATCTTTTTTTACTTTACTTTAGAGAAGCAGCGTGGCTCAGTGGAAAGAGCACGGGCTTTGGAGTCAGAGGTCATGGGTTCAAATCCTAGCTCTGCCAATTGTCAGCTGTGTGACTTTGGGCAAGTCACTTAACTTCTCTGTGCCCCAATTACCTCATCTGTAAAATGAGGATTAAGACTGTGAGCCCCCCGTGGGACAACCTGATCACCTTGTACCCTCCCCAGTGCTTAGAACAGTGCTTTGCAAATAGTAAGCACTTAATAAATGCCATTATTATTATTATTATTATTATTATTATTATTATTAAGTGGTATTTATTTATTTAGCACTTACTACATGTCAGATATTGTATTAAGCTCTCGGGTTGATACAGGCTAATCAGGTTGGGCACAGTCCAGGTTCCACATGGGGCTCGCAGCCTGAATCCCCATTCTACATGTACGATTGAATGAATGAATGAACATATCTGATCACCTCATATCTACCCCAGTGCTTAGCACATAGAGAGTGCGTAATAAATGTCATAATTATTAGTAGCATTAATATTGTGACAGAATAAGAGTAAAGTTCTTTCTACAGCCTTACTATTGATGGAATTACAGTGGCAAGAAAGGAAACAACTGAAGATTTATAAAGCCAGTCAAGATTAGCAGAAATACAAAAGTGAATAGAAACTAAAATAGAAACTGCCCAAATCGGAATACAATAAATATTAAATGAACCCAAAGGAGGGTTTTGCTATACACTGCTGCCAGACTAAATGATGCACCACCAAAGATTTGTGAGTTAAAAATTAGACCAGTATTATATAAATGGTCATATTAAAAATGAGATCGGTACTTCATCAGTGTTCATGTGTAATCCACAAGCTACTCCCTGGAAATACTGTGATGGTGGACTTTATAATGTGTCAATTAACATGTAGAGATAAGAAGGAAGTTGTAAACTACCCTGTTAGCTAAGGGAACTAGCCTGACAGTTTGGGGAATCTAAATGTGTTTATTCCTTGGATGAACAGAAGAATATATATCTTACACTCTGCTGCCCAGATCATTATTCTAAAAATAAGTTCATGTCTCCCCACTCCTCAAGAACCTCCAGTGATTGCCCTGCCACCTTTGCAATTAAACTGAAACTCCTCAACATTGGTTTTATAGCCCTTTATCAGCTCCTCCCCTCCTACCTTAGCTGATTTCATATTTTAACCCGCATGCTTCTCTCCTCTAATGCCAACCTACTGACTGTACCTCGATCTCATCTATCTCACCACTGCCCTTTTACCCACATCCTCCCTCAGGCCTGGCACTCAACAGACCACCGCTCTCCCCACCTTCAAATCCTTATTATTAAAATCACATCTCCTCCAAGAGTCATTTCTCAATTAAACACTTTTTTCCCCAACTCCCTCTCCCTTCTGTGCAACCTTGTGAACTTGGAACTCTACTCTGTAATCACTTGGTTTTCACCCCACCCTCAGCTCCACAGTACTTATGTACACATCCATAATTTACTGATTTTGTTTCATGTCTGTTTTCTCTAGTCTCTAAGCTTCTTATTCCCTCTCAAGTGCTTAGTGCAGTGCTCTTCACGGTACAGTGCTTTACAAATACCATTGACTGATTGGTCGATTGGTAATATGTCACAGGAAGGTAGTGTAAGAGCTTAAGAATCATCGTTGTTGTTATGATTTCTTAATGATATTTGGTCATTGCCCGAGGAAATAGGGGTAGAAGAAACATGGTCCACGTCCATTATTAGGTATTTATTTATGCATGTGTGTATGTGTGTATCAAGCCACTTAACTTCTCTGTGCCACAGTTTCCACATCTGTAAAATGGGGATTAAGACTGTGAGCCCTATGTGGGACAGAGACTTTATCCAACCCAATTATCTTGTATCTACCCCAGGGTTTAGAACAGTGCCTGGCACATAGTAAGTGCTTAGCACCACAATTATTATTATTATTATTATGTATTGACGTTAAGGTGTCTTGCAAGATGTATTGATCATGCTTATTGGGTGAAGAACACTGTAATAATAATGATGGCATTTGTTAAGTGCTTACTATGTGTGAAGCACTATTCTAAGCTCTGGGGGGAATACAAGGTGATCAGGTTGTCCCACGTGGGCTCACAGTCTTAATCCCCATTTTACAGATGAAGTAACTGAGGCACAGAGAAGTTAAGTGGCTTGCCCAAGGTCACATAGCTGACAAGTGGCAGAGCTGGGATTCGAACCCATGACCTCTGACTCCCAAGCTCTTTCCACTGAGTCACGCTGTTTCTCTACTAAGTGTATTGTACTTCTGTACTAAGTGCTCTTTGGGACAGTATAATACAATACAGTGGGTAGACATGATCCCTGACCATAAGGAGCTTATAGTCTAGAGGGAGAGACAGACATGAAAATAAATTGCTGTTAGGGGGAAGAACAGAGTACAAAGATATATATGTAAGTGCTGTGTGGTTGGGGTGAATATCAAGTGCTTAAGTAGTACAGAATCCAAGTGCATAGGTATTGTAGAAGGGAGATTAAGAGAAGTGAGGGCTTAGGGAAGATCTCTTGGATGAGATGTGATTTTAGGTGGGGAGTGTCTTGAAGGTGGGGAGAGTAGCAATTTGTTGAATGTGAAGTGGATGGGAGTTCGAGGTCAGAAGGAGGATTTGGGCAAGAGGAAGGTGGCGTGATAGACAAGACTGAGGTACAGTGAGTAGGTTGGAATTAGAGGAGCAGAGTGTATGGGCTGCATTGTAGTAACTAATCAGCGAGGTAAGATAGGCTGGGGAGAGCTGATTGAAAGTCAATGATAAGGAGTTTCTGTTTGATGAAGAGGTGGATGGGCAATCATCAGGGTTTTCTGAGGAGTGGAGATCTGAACCTTTTTCAGAAAAAGGATCTGGGCAGAAGAGTGAAGTATGGAATGGAGTGGGGAGAGACAGGATGGGGGGAGGTCAGCAGGAGCAATACAGATGTTTGGATCAGCATATTAGAAATTTGGATGGAAAGGAAAAGGGAGAATTCTAGAAATGTTGGGAAGGTAGAATCAACAGGATTTCATGATAGACTGAGTAGGTGGGCTGAATGAGAGAGATGAATCAAGGATATTGCCAAGGTTGCAGGCTTGTGAGACGGGGTGCGTGGTGGTATTGGGAAGGGTTGGGGGAGTCGTTCATTCATTCAATCGTATTTATTGAGCGCTTACCTTGTACAGAGCGCTGTTCTAAGTGCTTGGGAGAGTACAATACAACAATAAACAGACGCATGAGTCAAAGAGAGGGAGAGAGGAGGAAGAGACTGGAGAGGACCAGGGGAGAGTTGAGGGAGATCAGCCTGATGGTTTAGATTTTCTACTCTGCTTTTTTTTCCCCTCATTGACCCCAACCCCAGAAGCCCCTTCCTACTGTTCCAGACCTTTGACTCCCTCCTGAAGGCCGCAGTACTCTTAATTCCCTCCTCTTCTACGCCTGATGAGATTGTCCAACTGCTTCACTGGCAAATAGACCCTATTTGAGGTGAACTACCCATGATGATGGTATTTGTTAATCAATCAATCACTCAGTTGTCTTTATTGAGAGCTTACTGTGTGCAGAGCACTGTACGAAGCGCTTGGGAAGTACAAGTTGGCAGCATATAGAGACAGTCCCTACCCAACAGTGGGCTCACAGTCTAAAAGGGGGAGACACAGAACAAAACCAAACATACTAACAAAATAAAATAAATAGAATAGATATGCACAAGTAAAATAGAGTAATAAATATGTACAAACATATATACATATATACAGGTGCTGTGGGGAAGGGAAGGAGGTAAAATGGGGGGGATGGAGAGGGGGACGAGGGGGAGAGGAAGGAAGGGGCTCAGTATTTACTATGTGCCAAGCACTGTTTCTAAGCACTGGAGTAGATACAGGGTAATCAGGTTGTCTCACGTGGGGCTCACAGTTTTAATCCCCATTTTACAGATGAGGTAACTGAGGCATGGAGAAGTTAAGTGTCTTGCCCAAAGTCACACAGCTGACGAGTGGTGGAGCCGGGATTAGAACCCATGACCTCTGACTCCCAAGCCCGGGCTTTTTCCATCAAGCCACGCTGCTTCTCTGCTTCTCACCCTTACATCCCCATGGCCCTCATATAAACACGTCTTTTCTCTCCTCTTTCCCAGCTGCCTCTCAAGAGGTGATCTCCCACCTACTCACAAAATCTGTCCTTCCACTTGTATCCTGGTCCCTACACACCGTGGCTCAGTGGAAAGAGCCCGGCTTTGGAGTCGGAGGTCGTGCGTTCAAATCCTGGCTCTGCCAATTGTGAGCTGTGTGACTTTAGGCAAATCACAACTTCTCTGGGCCTCAGTTACCTCATCTGTAAAATGGGGATTAAGACCATGGGACAACCTGATCACCTTGTAACCTCCCCAGTGCTTAGAACAGTGCTTTGCACATAGTAAGTGCTTAACAAATACCAACATTATTATTATAGAGAAGCAGCGTGGCTCAGTGGAAAGAGCCCGGGCTTTGGAGTCAGAGGTCATGGGTTCGAATCCCGCCTCCACCACAAGTCTGCTGTGTGACCTTGGGCAAGTCACTTCACTTCTCTGAGCCTCAGTTCCCTCATCTGTAAAAATGGGGATTAAGACTGTGAGCCCCCCGTGGGACAACTTGATCACATTGTATCCCCCCCAGCACTTAGAACAGTGCTTTGCACATAGTAAGCGCTTAACAAATGCTATTATTATTATTATTATTATTATTATTGTTATTATTATTATTATTATTATCATCATCATCACTGCTTAACTGGCCTAGTGAATAGAGCACAGTCCTGGGAGTCAAAAGGTCATGGGTTCTAATCCCAGCTCTGCCACTTGTCTGCTGTGTGACGTTGGGCAAGTCACTTCATTTCTCTGAGCCTCAGTTACCTCATCTGTAAAATGGGGATTGAGACTGTGAGCCCCACGTGGGACAGGGACTGTGTCCAACCCGATCTGCTTGTATCCACCCCAGTGCTTAGAACAGTGCTTGGCACATAGGAAGCACTTAACAAATGCCATCATTATTAACTCTTAAAATAGGAGCAGCATGGCCTAGTGGAAAGAGCATGGGCCTTGAAGTCAGAGGACCTGGGTTCTGATCCCGTCACTGCCACCTGTCTGCTGTGTAACCTTAGGTAAGTCACTTCACCTCTCTGTGCCTCAGTTACCTCATCTTTAAAATGGGGATTAAGACTGTGAGCCCCGTGTGGCACATGGTCTCTGTCCAACTTGATTATCCTGTATTTTTCCCAGCACTTAGTACAGTGCTTAACAAATACTATTTAAAAAAAACAACTTGTTCTCTGAGTTGGTTAAGATAGACTTGCCTCACACCTAGAGATGGGGGAAAGGACCAGCAATTTCTAATGCAAGGAACTTCTCACTCCTCAGTTTCAGTAATAATAATCATGACATTAATGATGGTATTTGTTAAGTGCTTACTATGTACCAGGCACTGTTCTAAGCTCTGGGGTAGATACAGAGTAATCAGGTTGGACACAGTCCCTGTCCCTGTCACAGTCTTAATCCCCATTTTACAGATGAGGTAACTGAGGCCCAGTGAAGTGACTTGCCCAAGGTCACACAGCAGGCAAGTGGCAGAGTCAGGATTAGAACCCATGGCCTTCTGACTCCCCAGCCTGTTTTCTATCCACTATGTTATGCTCCGTCTCTATCAAATCTATCACAGCTTTTGATCTGTCTCCTTTAAGCACTGGTATCACCCCCACTTCTTCTTTATACCACTTATATGTATTTCTGCAATTCATTTATTTTTATTAATTCCTGTCTTCCCCTGTAGACAATAAGCATGCTGTGGGCAGGAAACATGTCTACCAACTCTGTTGTAGTCTACTCTCCCAAGTGCTTAGTACAGAGCTCTGCACACAGGAAATACTCAATGCATGCTATTGATTGATTACTATACTAAGTGGTTGGGAGTGTACAGTACAATAAAGTTGGTAAACACAATTCCCTGCCCTCAAATTGTTTACAGTCTAGGGGGAGAACCTGATATTAAAATAAATTACAGCTGAGAGATGCAACTGAATATAAGGAAATGCATTTAAGAGTTGTGGTGTGCTTAGTATCGATTGATTACTATACTAAGTGGTTGGGAGTGTACAGTACAATAAAGGTGGTAAACACAATTCCCTGCCCTCAAATTGTTTACAGGCTGGGAGAGAACCTGATATTAAAATAAATTACAGCCAAGAGATGCAACAGAATATAAGGAAATGCATTTAAGTGTTGTGGAAGTGCATAAACGATTGCTCTGCACATAGCTCTCTATAAATACAAATGAATGAATGAATGACTCCAGTACGTAGGTGCTGCAGTATGGAGGGGGTATAGGGTGGGAACTCAGAGATTACCCCATAGTCATTCTCCACAAACTAGCTCATCTGCAAAGATGTGAATCACTCCCTGAATAACATCAGCCGGAACACACCCAATTGCAGGGCGGGGGGGTGGGCAAGGAGGAGGAAGGCTAGTTGAAGAGCTATTTCTGTCTCACTCGTGGGCAGGTATCTCAAAGCACAGGACTCAGAGGGTCAGGCTCTATCTGAGGGTTTAGGGGAGAAGGCCCTGGGGAGTACAGTCTCCAAATTGGGGTGCCGAGGCCAAGGGCCTGGGAGCGAGACTTCCGCTGTCCATTGGCTTCAGAAGCACCTGTTCACCAGGAAGGCAAACTGCCCAAGAAGACCTGGGGGGAAGTATAGCCCTGTTGGGGAGGCTACGTCTGGGTTAAATCAGTAGTATGTTTAGAAAAGATTGGGCAATTATTTATTTCTGTGTAATAATAATAACAACAGTGATAATAGGATTCAATAAGCGCTGGGTAGATAAAAAGTAATCAGGACCCACATGTGGCTTACAGTCTAAGTTGAAGGAGAAGTGGGTATTTTTTTAAGTTATGTGTTTAGCACTTTCTGTGTGCTAAGCACAGGAGTAGATACAAGGTAATTAAGTTGGACACAACCCCTGTACCACATAATAATAATGATGGTGTTTGTTAATAATAATAATAATGATAGCATTTATTAAGCACTTACTATGTGCAAAGCACTGTTCTAAGCGCTGGGGGTTACAACAAGGTGATCAGGTTGTCCCACGGGGGGCTCACAGTCTTCGTCCCCATTTTACAGATGAGGGAACTGAGGCCCAGAGAAGTGACGTGACTTGCCCAAAGTCACACAGCTGACAGTTGGCGGAGCTGGGATTCGAACCCACGACCTCTGGCTCCAAAACCCGGGCTCTTTCCACTGAGCCACACTGCTTCTCTAAGTGTTAAGCACTTACTATGTGCCAAGTACCGTTCTGCACTGCACATGGGGTGCACAGCCTAAGTAGGAGGGAGTAAGATTTAATTCCCATTTTACAGGAGAAGAATCTGAGCCCCAGAGAAGTTAAGTGACTTGTTTGAGGTCACAGAGCAGACAAGGGGCAGCACAAGGATTAGAACCCAGGCCCCCTGTCTCCCAGGCCTGTGCTCTTTCCAGGAGGCCATGCTTCTTCTGTCCTGAGGATGGGCTTACTCAGATGGCCTTGTTCAAGCATAGTTGGGCTGTGATATGGAAGGCCTCTCTTGCCCTGATACTTGCATGAAGATGGAAGCTTACTGTTCTTCCAGCGCTTAGTACAGAGCCTGGCACATAGTAAGAGCTTAACAAGCAGCATTATTTGTACTATTGAGTAAACTGTTAGCAGTAGAGCAGCAGGCTGCTGGGAATACCACAGCAGCAAACAGACCAGCCTGGTTGGCAGGAATCAAGATAGAGTTTCCCTCCCTTGGAGCAATCTCAAAAACAACAACAGACCTGGCACGTATTTGCAACGTGGATCTGATGTGGCTCACACACTATGCCCACACGCAATAGGTGGTTCCAAATTCACCTTTGTGAAGGCGGCTGGTAAGTGTCCATTCTGAGCTCCAGCTTTGTGAATGAAAAGGCCACAGGTGTTTGTACATCCATGGCCACACCTAGGACGGGTGGGCTGTAATAACCACTGTTTGTCTTTGCCATGTGATGCCAAGTCTGACACAGAGCTATTAGGAAAGTGTATCCTTGGGAGGGAGCAAAAGAAGGTTCAGAGAGTGGGCAGCAAAAGCACCAATGAATAGAGTCCTTCTTGTTAAGGGTGATAAATGAAGTTGCTGTTGAATGAAACAGTGATGGAACCGGGAGTAGCCACTCAACTGGATATGTTTGTGACGTTGCTGGTGCCCTGGAGGTCTTTAGAAGCTCAGTGTGGTGATGGTGCTACACAGAATATTTCAGCCCCCGAATGACAGTCTGGTTTTTGGTATTCTTCCTGACAGCTCGTCTTCCTTGAGTCCCTTAGTGGCCAACCCCAGGGCCAGCTTGGGCATCGTGATGGTTTTCTGTGGTGTGATCTGGCCCATGAATTTCTGAGGCTCCTTGCTAGTCCCATAATGCGGGGTGGAATCTGAAATAGTCATAGACTACCCATCTACAGGGTGCATTGAAACTTCAGCTGATCTCCCTGTTGTGGTCTGAGAGTGGGAAGCCTTGTTCTCCAGCCGGGGCATGGTAATATGTAGGTGTTGCTTAGTCAGGACAAGGGAAGACCCAGAGAGGCAGCATTGCCTAGTGGAAACAGCGCGGGCTTGGGAGTCAGAGGACCTCAGTTCTAATCCTGGCTCCTCCACTTGTCTGCTGCGTGACCTTGGTCAAGTCACTTGTTTGTATCTCAGTTGCCTCATCTGTGAAATGGGGATTAAGAATAATAATAATAATTATGATGGTATCTGTTAAGTGCTTACTCTGTGGCAAGCACTGTTCTAAGCACTGGGGTAGATACAAGGTAACCAGGTTGTCCCATGAGGGACTCACAGTCTGAATCCCCATTTTACAGATGGGATAACTGAGGCACAGAGAAGTTAAGTGACTTGCCCAAAGTCTCACAGCTGACAAGTGGCAGAGCCGGGATTAGAACCCAGCTGAGCCCTGCGAGGGACGGGGACTGTTTCCCACCTAGTTATCTTGTATCAACTCCAGGGCTTTTTACAGTACTTGGCTCAACAGATACCTTAAAAAAAAATTAAGAAAAAAGGGCATCTTGGGGCATAAGGAGATCCAGCAAGTCATAGACACTTCAGTTCTAGACTGTAAACTAATTGTGGGCAGGAAACATTTCTACCAACTCTGATGTACTGGGCTCTCCTAAATACTTAGCACAGAGCTCTGCATACAGTATGTGTTCAATAACTACCATTTACTGATTGATTTAATTACTGAGCTGTGGAATTTGCAGAAACAGGCTGATTAATGGAGCTTCAATATAAACACCTCTACCTCTCTTTTGTCTTCATCACTTTTCCCCCATTATCCAGTCAGTCAATCAATTAATGGTATTTGAGTGATTACTCTCTGCAAAGCACTGTACTAAGCACTTGTGGGAGTACAATAAAGCTAGTAATAATAACTGTGGTATTTGTTAAGTGCTTACAATGTGCCAGGCACTGTACTAAGTGTTGGGGTGGATACAGGCAAATCAGGTGGGACACAGTCCCTGTCTCACAAATGGCTCAAAATCTTAATCCCCGTTTTACAGATGAGGGAATTTAGGTACAGAGAAGTGAAATGACTTGCCCAAGGTCACACAGCAGACAAGTGGCAGAGCTGGGATTTGAACCCATTACCTTCTGACTCCCAGTTCTGTGCTCTATCCACTTGGCCGTGCTGCTAGTACACATGATTCCTTCCTTGGAGGAGATTACAGTCTAATGGTCGTTGGGGAGAAGGGTTAGCTCTCTTCCCTTCCCAGGTAGGATTTTTTATTTCCCACAGAGGAGGCTCCCAGGGATGGTTGTCTGCAGGTCTGGACTACTGAGGGCAAGGGTGTCATTACCAAATAAAAGAAATTTCAGTTCCAAAATGAAACTCGATGTGCCAGATAGAAACAGCAGTACATAGCGGGGAAAGTCTCTGTGCTCCAGAACACAGTGAAGAGGCTAAGGCCTGTTGACATGTGGCAGATTTGATTCTTCTGTAAATCCCAGGAACAAGCTACCAGTGCTAGGCCAAAGTTTTTAAGTAGCCTCACCTAAAACTAGAACCAGAAATGAAAGGAAATCCCCTTGCCCTCTTCATTTGTCCCAACTTTATCCTTGCTCCTGTCATTTTTAGAAAAGATGCTACCCTATTTAGAAAATAATTCTGATGATTGCAGACAGCGAATGTTTCTATTATGTTGTGCTTAGACAGTGCTTTGCACACAGTGTGTTCATAAATACAGTTGATTGATTGGTGTTCTTTTGGGGCTGGTGAAATGTTTTCAGGATATCAAGTGCTTAGAACAGTACTTTGCATGCAGTAAGTGTTCGTAAATGCAATTGATTGGTGTTCCTTTGGGGCTGGTGAAATGTTTTCAGGATATCAAATTGTGTTAAAATGCTAGATCATTTTAATCATGATTTAGGTGGTAGTCCCTAAAACCATTCATCAGACACTATCCAAACTGGCACACGGACAAAATTATTATCTATCTTCAATTCGGAGGAAGGGCCAGAATGGAGAAAATGTACATTTCAAGGTAAGGCCTGACCTTCAGGAGCATTTAGAGCCCCATGAGCTCACAGGATGGGAGGGAGAATGAATGTTTAACATCCCTACAGTAGACTGCTTGGAGCCCAATGGTAAAGACCGAAGCAGAAATGCAGATCTTGTAACATCACAACTCTAATGGACAAGCCCAGGAAAAGCCGATGAACTTGCGGCATTCACCGCTACCTCAATCAACCAATCAGTGGTATTTATTGAGCACTTGCTATGTGTAAAGCATTATACTAAGCATCTGAGAGAGTACAGTGGAACAGAATTAGCAGGGCATAATGAGTTTACCTTCTTCACCCTTACCTCTGCGTGGCCTCCTCCCAGGGGTTGGGGGGGTGTCAGAGAAGGACTTGAAGGATGATAATGGCTAAGTCTTCTTCATCTCTTCCTCTCCTATATTATCCCTTCCCCTGTTTACTTCACTTACCTCTCCTCCCAATATCTTTTGCTCTCTTCTCCCACCTATTCCCTCTTCTTGCCATTCATTCGATCACATTTATTGAGCACTTACTGTGTGTAGAGCACTGTACTAAGTGCTTCTGATAGTACAACAGTAAACAGACACATTCCCTGCCCATAACAAGTTTACAATCTAGCAGGGAAGACAGACGTTAATATAAATAAATAAGTTACATGTGCTGTGGGGCTGGCGGGGGAGATGAATAAAGAGAGCAAGTCACAGTGATGCAGAAGTGGGTGGGAGAAGAGAAAAGGAGGGCTTAGTCAGGGAAGTCCTCTTGGAGGAAATATGCCTTCAAATAAGGCTTTGAAGTGGGGAAAAGTAATTGTCGGATTTGAGGAGGGAGGGAATTCCAGGCCAGAGGCTGGATGTGGGCAAAGTGTCGGCAGTGCGATAGGTGAGATCGAGGTACAGTAAAAAGGTTGGCATTAGAAGAACGAAGTGTGCAGGCTGGGTTATAGTAAGAGAGTAGCAAGGTGAGATCAGAGGGGGCAAGTGATGGAGTGCTTTAAAACCAATATGATGAGATATTTGATGCAGAGGTGGATTGACAAACATTGGAGATGCTTGAGGAGTGGAGAATAATAATTATGGTATTTGTTAAGCGTTTACTATATGCCAAGCACTATTCTAAGCACTGGAAGCATGTCTTGAATGTTTTTGTTGAAAAATGATCCAGGCAGCAGGGCATGTGTGGACTAGAATGGGGAGAGACAGGCATCTGGTTGGTCAGCAAGGAAGCTGATACAGTACTCAGTGCGTGATAGTACAAGTGATTGTATTAACTTGGTAGCACTTTGGGTGGAGAGGATAGGGCAGATTTTAGCAATGTTGTGAAAGTGAAACTGACAGAATTTAGTGATGGACTGACTGTGTGGGTTGAATGAGAGAGAGGAGTCAAGGATAAAGCCAAGGTTATGGGCTTGTGTGCAGTGATGGGAGGAGTCATGGGGAGGACAGGGTTTGGGTGGGAAGATAAGGAGTTCAGTTTTGAACACATTAAGCTTTAAGTGACAGGCCAAGTGGAGATGTACCAAAGACAGGAGGAATTGCGAGACTGGAGAGAGATCAGGCCTAGAGATGTATATTTGGGTATCATCCCCATAGAAGTGGTTATTAAAGCTATGGAAGCGAATGAGTTCTCCAAGGGAGTGGGTATAGATGGAGAATGGAAGGGGACCCAGAACTGAACCTTGAGGGGCCTCCAAAGTTAGGGGGTAGGAGTCAGAGGAGAAGTCCATGAAAGAGACTGAAATTTGCTTCCATGGCTTCAACTAGTACCTCTATGCAGATGACACCCAAATCTACACCTCCAGCCCTGATCTGAGGAGGATTAGGATGTGGTAGAGGCCATTGGATTTGGCAAGAAGAAGATCACTGGTGACCTTTGAGAGGCCAGTTTCTGTGAAGTGAAGGGGATGGAAGCCAGATTGGAAATGGTCAAGGAGAGAGTTGCCTTCCCTATCCACTTTAGCCCACCTTGAGTATCAGCTTCCATCCCACCTTGGGTGACGAGATATCCGGTCCCTTCACCAGCCTACCTGCAGACTCTGAAGTCCTCCATAAGCGGTGAAGAGAAGCAAAAATCCAAGTGAAACGACAATAACGTTTTTCAAGTTTTTTTCCATATTGATCAGCAGTAAGAGTCAGAACTCAGAATTTGGAGTTCCTGGAAAAGACAAAATGGCTCAGAAAAATAGCTTCTGCCCTGAATGCAGCCACGTTTTGTCCCGAGTCGGAAGTGGGAGGGCTGGAGTGGGCCATTAGTGTGAGAATTTGGCTTGTCCCTAACCCCAAATGCTGCCTTTAAACTGTGACTCATCTACCTGTTCTGCCTGCAACAATAATAATTATTGCCCAAACAACAGTTTGAACTTTCGTTAATTAGTGTCAGCCTTTTCGATTAGACACTTACAAGGAAGTAGCAAGTTTGCTGTTGCGTTTGAGAGATGACACTTGAGCTCACTGGAGCAGAAAACTGTAGACAATTATGCTCCTTCTCCAAAGGGTGAAGAGCATGGGACATTTATAAGGCACAGAATGCAGCTTCACCCTTACCTCTGCGAGGCCTCCAGAGTGTTTACAGTAAACACTCTGGTTAGCTTGTATCTACCTCAGTGCTTAGTACAGTGCCTGGCAAATAGTAAGCACTTAACCAATACCATTAAAAAGCAAAACAACAACAAAAAATTCCCACTCATGTAGGTACACAACTGCTCGTATGGTAAATTCTAAATTATGAACTATTGAACTGGTGGGGGAAAAAGCGGATCTGCTTTAGTATCTGACATTTTGTAGGTGAAAATACATTTTGGCCAAAGTACCTAAACACAGAACAAAAACCACAAACAAGAGAGTAGAGGTTGGGAACATCCTACAGTTTTTCAGTCCCATTTTTTTCCTTTTCAGGTTTCCTTGCTCTCATTTCACTCAATCAGTGGTATTTATTGAGTGCTTACTGTGTGCAGAACACTGTACTAAGCACCTGGGGAGAGTACAATATAACAGAGCTGGTAGACATGTTCCCGGCCCACAAGGATAGTCAAGAGCCGCCATTCACTCTGTTTTGCTTTCTTTTAGTTCTCCCTTCTGTGCTTTCGCTCATAAGTGGTCTCCCTGAGGGGCTAATTGAAAGCTTAAATTTTGTTTGTAAAACCACATTTTTAGAAGGGCAAATTACCAAATTTCCTGAGATTTGGTTGATGCAGATGATCCATGTCTTGTCTAATCTATGTCTTCTGCAGTCATACTGCAAAGGGTTTTCCTGAGTAAAGAAGAGTGTACCAAGACTTTCCCAGGGATTGGAGGTAACTAATATTATACAGCAGAGTAGCAACAAGGAAGACCATTCTTCTTTTAGAAAAAGTTAGAATTAGGCAAAAGATCGCCCCCCAAAAGAATCTCCAGAGCTTTCTTCATCTTGCTTTTGAGCCCGTTCTTCCCTCTTGTCTTGTCTTATGCTATCGAGTCGTTTCTGACCCTTAAGCGACTCCATGAACACGTTTCTCTCAGAACTCCTCACCTCCATCTGCAGTCGTTCTGCTACTGGATCCCTAGAGTTTTCTTGGTAACAATACGGAAATGGTTGACCAATCAATCAATCAATCAATCGTATTTACTGAGCGCTTACTGTGTGCACAGCACTGTACTAAGCGCTTGGGAAGTACAAGTTGGCAACATACAGAGACAGTCCCTACCCAACAGTGGGCCGCCTTCCGCTCAGTAAACTTGAGACTCCACCCTTGACTCTCTCCTATGCCGCTGCTGCCCAGCACAGGGGAGTTTTGACTTGTAGGAGATTGCCTTTCACTTGCTAGCCCCTGCTCAAGCTAAGAATGGAATGGTTATGCATCTGTTTGATTCTCCCTCCCAGAGCCGAGGCTGGAAGAGTACTAGAAACTCTCCAGGTATGATCCTGAGAGGGGTAGTCTCCCCTCACTCTAATAAAAATGTACTCCTGTGAAGAGAAGTGACACGTTCAAAGTCTCCTTAGCACCTAGACGGGGTTCTAGTTCTCGGGATACGTTTTGTGGAACAGAAAACATGATCCCAGTCTGAGAGCCAAATTTCTTTGATTAATAAAAGCATTTTCAAATCAATAATCCCTTTCTCCTTGATGGTTCCAGCTGCCCAGGAACGTTAGCTTCAGTAGTTTCTGGCTCTGCCCAACTCTAGGCATTCTGGCGGCCTCCCATTCATTCATTCATGGTCATATTTATTAATAATGGCATTTGTTAAGCTCTTACTATGTGCAAAGCACTGTTCTAAGCGCTGGCTTATTATTATTGAGAGCTTATTGTGTGCAGAGCGCTGTACTGAGTGCTTGGAAGAGTACAGTGCAACAATAAACAGATGCATTCCCTGCCCATAACAAGCTGACAGTGTAGAGGGAATATTTTATGCCTGGTACAGTGTCTGAAAGTCCACAAGGACCACCAAGCCATAGGGGTTCATTTGACCAGCCATAGTGTGGCACTGCTCTCCTACTACTATTAGTACACTGACCTACTAAAGCTCGAGAATTTCCAGGGCTGGGAAGTTTATTCAGGTTTGAAGTACAATTCCTACCCAGCCAGCAAAGATTGCTCTTGATGATAAGGAAAGGGTGACTGTTGCTTTGGGCTTTATTAAAAAAAAATGCTCGTGGAAACAAGTAAACATAAAGAGCATTAGATGTCCTATTTTTCCCCCTAAAAAAAAACCATTTAACACATTCACATGCATCATGTTGAGTGAAACACAAGCCTTTTTACGTAAGCTGACATCCCAGGAATTAGCTTCCACATTAAGAATTCTCACTCCAGAAAAGCACAGTCATTTTTTTAAAATGTTCAGTAATTTAACGATAAAGCATCTTTACATCATCACCTCAGGCAACTCGGACTATTTTCTAAGTCTGTTCCTCCTTTGATTTTTAAGGTCTTTGGCACAGAATCAGTCTCATTTCTTCACCCCGTCTCCCGGGAGTGAGGGGAGGGAATGGGGGAGGGTAAAAGGGAGATATCCCCGAATGCTCGGGAGTGACTCTGTTCTAAGGAATTTGCAGAATCCTTACAAGCTGGTGCACTCTAAATTACTCTTACTGTGCCATCAATCGTATTTATTGAGCGCTTACTGTGTGCAGAGCACTGTACTAAGCGCTTGTGAAAGTCTTGGGTCAGACTACAGGGACTCCGCTTCGAAACCGGTCTCATTCTCCCTGTCAGATTACTTAAGAATAATTGAATCGTCTCCCTAGCTTCACAGACACCCATTGATGAGGGACACTTCCCAGAATCGACACAAAAAGGAGGATCTAGCCACTTCTGTCCGGACAATCCAGCGTCCGTTTCCCAGAATGCCTGGACTTAACTTTCAGAGGTTTGACTATATTAAGATCAGCACCCCAAAGTTGGCACTCTTTCCCCCACTTCTCCAGTACAGATGTCTGTGCCGTCGGAGTTCAACCCAGAAAACAAATTGCTTATGCCCTTGGCTACCTGTAGTATGGAGAAGTTTTACCTGGTTCACATGGCCTCCTGTAGACAGAGCAAGGCAGCCCTGATTTCCTCACTCCTGGAAGCTTCAGGATTCTGAGCCTGGTTTCACGGGAGTTAATAGGTGAAAAGCGGGTGAGTCCCTCAGGAACAGCTGTGCAATGCTTAACTTGTGCCACCCAACCCTGACTGCTTAACTGGTCCACTCTTGGGCATCTCCTCCTGGTTGCTGAAGGAAATGTTCATGAGCTGGATGACTTGGTGTGACTTAACTGAACGCCCTTTCATTCATTCATTCAATAGCATTTATTGAGCACCTACTACTGTGTGCAAAGCACCGTACTGAGCACTTGGAAGAGTACATTACAACAATAAACAGTCGCATCCCCTACCCCCAGTGAGCGAAATGCCTCTGCGCTCGTTTGGTTAAAGCTATTTCTTGATGAATTTTAAACAGTCAGTAGTCATGCAGTGTGGCTCGGTGGAAAGAGCACGGGCTTTGGAGTCAGAGGGCATGGGTTCGAGTCCCGGCTCTGCCACATAATAATAATAATGATGGCATTTATTAAGTGCTTACTATCTGCAAAGCACTGTTCTAAGTGCTGGGGAGGTTACAAGGTGATCAGGTTGTCCCACGGTGGGGGGCTCACAGTCTTCATCGCCATTTTACAGATGAGGTAACTGAGGCACAGAGAAATTAAGTGACTTGCCCAAAGTCACACAGCTGACAATTGGCAGAGCCAGGATTTGAACCCATGATCTCTGACTCCAAAGCCTGTGCTCTTTCCCACTGAGCCACGCTGCTTCTCTATGTCTGCTGTGTGACCCTGGGCAAGTCACTTAACTTCTCGGAGCCTCGTTACCTCATCTGTAAAATGGGGATGATGACTGTGAGCCCCACACGGGACAACCTGATCACCTTGTATCTCCCCCAGCGCTTAGAACAGTGCTTTGCACATAGCGCTTAACAAATGCCATTATCATGTCAATATTCGAAAGAATTTTGGAACTTACCTTTTAGGCTTATGTTTAGATTTTTTCACTCTGGGACTTTCAGCACTTAGAACAGTGCTTGGCACATAGTAAGCACTTAACAAATACCATAATTGTTATTTTCTGAGGCTCTTTCGTGGATTTTCATGGATTTTCCTAGATTGTGAGCCCCTCGGGGTTCTAATTCCCACTGTGTGCTCCTTCCCAGCACTTAGTACAGTGCTCTGCACAGAGTAAGTGCTTAATAAATACTGTTCCTATTATTTATGGTATTTTTCAGCACTTACTATGGTGTCAAGCGCTTTTAGAAATGCTGGGTGGATGCAAGTTGTCGGGTTAGACACAATCCTTATCACACATGGGGCTCACAGCCTAAGTAGGAGGGAGTAGGATTTAATCCCCATTTGGTGGTTGAGGAAACTGAGGCATGGAAAAGTTAAATGACTTGCCCAAAGTCACAGAGCAAGCAATTGGTAGAGTTGGGATTAGAACACCGGTCCTTTGACGCCCTGTTCTGTGCTGCTTCTCTCTTATTACTCTTCTTGTGATTCTTTCAATTTGTCCCAGAATAAAATAAATTCATGCATAGGAACCATTAGTGAAATTCATATCCGAACAAAACACGTATTGGATTGTTTTGCTCTTTAGTAGAATATTAAATTTTAAGAAATAGTGGGGAAAAGCTTTAGTAAGAAGGGGGTTTCCCAGACTATTCATATCTCAGTAAACTACCTACACAGGAAATGCTCCAAGGTGATGACTGCCTCAGGAGAAGGAGGTGTGGAGTATTTGCAGAAAGGTTCTCCTCCTCCTAATATAACCACATCCCCAGATATCCAAATGAGAAACAGAGTGGCTGGGAATCAGCATGGGAATCAGAAGGACCTGAGTTCTAACCCCAGCTCCGCCACTTGTCTGCTGTGTGACCTTGGACAAGTCACTTCAGTTTTCTGCGCCTCAGTTACCTCATCTGTAAAATGGGGATTAAGACTGTGAGCCCCATATGGGACAGGGACTGCGTCCAACCTGATTAGCTTATGTCTACCCCGGTGCTTAGTACAGTGCCTGGCATATAGTAAGCACTTAACAAATACTATTAAAAAGAATTGTGATAAGCCCTCCTCCTTTCAGCCATGCCAGGCAAAGGAGCCTTCTACACGCATACAGAAGTCCTTGAAACAACAGTCCATGTCCAGACTTATAGAAGCAGTGTGGCTTCGTGGAAAGAGCACGGGCTTGGGAGCCAGAGGTTGTGGGTTCTAATCCCGGCTCCGCCACTTGTCAGCTGTGTGATTTTGAGAAAGTCACTTAACTTCTCTGTCCCTCAGTTACCTCATCTGTCAGTGGGGACTGTGAGCCCCACGTGGGACAACCTGACGACCTCGTATCTACCCCAGCACCTAGAGCAGTGTTCGGCACATAGTAAGCACTTAACAAATTACCATCATTATTATTATTCTGAAGAAATCCTAGGGATGGTGTATATCATATCTCATCTGCGAGAAGAACAGCTGTGGTCCATTGGAAAGGGCATGGGAGTGGGAGTAAGGAGACTGCTGATGCTTTGCCCCCATTCTCCTTCAGTCCTGGAATTCCCTTGCTCTTCATATCTTACAATCCACCCCTCTTCCCACCTTCAAAACCCTCCTAAAATCACATCTCTTCCAAGAGGCCTTCCCTGACTAAGCTCCCATTTTCCCTACCCTTCCTCAGTGGAACAGTTATTCAACTAATCGTATTTATTGAGCGATTACTGTGTGCAGAGCACTGTAAGTTCTCGGGAGATTACAATATAACAATAAAAAGAATAACAATAATAGTGTTTAAGCACTTACTTGCTACCAAGAACTGTACTAAGCATTGGGGTGGATAGATGCAAGATCATCAGGTGCCACTTTGGGCTCACAGCCCACGTAGGAGGAAGAACAGGTATTGAATCTGTTTTGTGCAGTTGGGAGAATGGAAGCACAGGCAAGTTGAGTGTCTCAAATGTTTTGGTTCGTAACACAGGTAACATTTTGTGAATGCTTATGCTTCTAGAATGTAAACACTTCGTGGGCAGGGAACGTGTACCAACTCCTGTATTGTACTCGCCCAAGTGCTGAGTACAGTGTTCTGCACACAGTAAGCACTCAATAGATACCATTGATTGATTTGTCAGCCTCCCCCTTTCATAGTAAGCTCCTGGAGGGCAGAAACTGTGCAATTTAGTGGTATTCAGTTAATGGTGTTTAATCAATAGATGGTATTTTTGAGCACTTACTGAGTGATGATGGTGGTATTTAAGTGCTTACTATGTGCCAAGCACTGTTCTAAGTGCTGGGGTAGATACAAGGTAATCAGGTTGTCCCCCATGGGGGTCAGTCTTAATCCCCATTTTACAGATGAGGGAACTGAGGCCCAGAGAAGTTAAGTGACTTGCCCAAAGTAACACAGCTGACAAGTGGTGGAGTCAGGATTAGAACCCACGACCTCCAACTCCCAAGCCCATACTCTTTCTACTAAGCCACAGGTATTGTACTAAGACACTTGGGAGAGAACAATACAGCAGAGTTGGTAGACACGTTTACTGCCCACAAGGAGCTTACAGTCTAGAGGGAGAGGGAGACATTCATATAAATGAATAATTTATAGATATGTGCATAGGTACTGTGGGATTGAGGGAGGGGTGAATCAGCATGGCATAGGCCTGGGACCCTGAAGTTTCTGGGTTCTAATCCCAGCTCTCCCACTTGTCTGCTGTGTGACCTGGGCAAACCACTTCACTTCTTTGTGACTCAGTTACCTTGTCTTCAAAAATGATTTAGACTGTGATCCCCCCATGGGACAGGGAACTGTGTCCAACCCGATTTGCTTGAATCCACCCCAAATCTTAGTACAGTACCTGGCACATAGTAAGCACTTAATAAATACTACAGTTATTATTATTATTACCTAATGTCCAAAGGGCCCAGACCTGACAGCTTCGTATTGTGCCCTGTACACAGAAAATGCTCAATAAATACTCTTGATTTATTGGTCGTATTTTGCTCACTGATCATAGTGTGCAGATAGTGTGTAGTGTGTAGAAGTGTGTGTAGGAGTTAATCATTCTCTTGAGAGCTTACTGAGAGCCCAGCACAGTTCTAAGTGCTGAAGAGAGTACAATAAAGTAAATAGACACTATCCCTGCTCTCAGAGAGCTTACAGTGTAGTGGAATGGCCACGGATGCCAAATTTCAGGCTGGCTGTCTTCTCTTCTGCCTCACCCTGAGCCTCATAAGCCTTAATAGGCAACCAGTCTCTCCAGGGATTGAGGAAGCAATTCAGCAGCCTTCAAAACAATTGTTCGTCTATCAGGGCTGCTTTTCCTCAGTCCATCCCTCCCTATGTAACAATATAATGAATAGAGCTGAAGAAGCAGCGTGACAGGGTGGGTAGAGCACGGGCCTGGGAGAAAGGAGGTCATGGGTTCTAATCCTGGTTCCTCCACTTATCTGCTGTGTGACTTTGGGCAAGGCACTCAACTTCTCTGTGCCTGTTACTTTATCTGCAAAATGGGGATTGAGGCTGTGATCCCCACATGGGACAGGGACTGTGTCCAACCAATTTGCTTATATCCACCCCAGTGCTTAACAAATGCCATTTTTTATCATTATCATCATGGAGGCTGCCACACAATGTGAGCTTATCATTCCAACGGGGAAAAAAATAATTCCTGGCACCTTCTGAGAAGGGATGAAAACCATAATTTACAACCGGGGCACTATGAGTCAGAGGGCAGCTATGCCCTAAGTTCCTCAAATACATTTTTATTTGCCCAGGATTAGGCAGTCAGATTCTCAAGATCCTTGGGCAGTTTCCTTAGTGTACCATAAATGGAAAGTGTTGAAATGTAACCATTTTTGATGCTGAATGCCTTCTCTAGCCAGACAGTAACAGTAAGATGAGCTCCCAGTGGACCAAAGTCATCATTCGGATCAGCAATTAACAACCCTACCGTCTTCCCTCTTTCCAAAGAATGCATCCTCAACACTATCTCTTGGCTCTTTCCTCTCTTTCCACTCTCACATCAAACTGCTACTGCATCTTGTTGATTTTGCCTCCACAAGATTTCCCTGTTCATTTACGGTAGCTAAGTGCTTACTATGTGCCAGGCACTATAATAATAATAATAATGATGGCATTTATTAAGCACTTACTATGTGCAAAGCACTGTTCTAAGCGCTGGGGAGGTTTCAAGGTGATCAGGTTGTCCCAAAGGGGGCTCACAGTCTTAATCCCCATTTTACAGATGAGGTTACTGAGACCCAGAGAAGTGAAGTGACTTGCCCAAAGTCACATAGCTGACAATTGGCAGAGCTGGAATTTGAACCCATGACCTCTGACTCCAAAGCCCGTGCTCTTTCCACTGAGCCACGCTGCTTCTCAAGCACGGGGTAGATACAAGCTAACCAGTCAATCGTTTGTATTTACTGAGCACTCACTGTGTGCCGGGCACTGTACTAAGCGCTTGGGATAATATAGTACAACAGAATTAACGGGCACACTCCCTGCCCACAAGGAGCTCACAGTCTAGGGGGGGAGATAGATATTAATAAAAGTAAATTACCGATACAAATGTAAGTGCTATGGAGCAGAAACGGGGACTCAAACCAGTGACCTTGATAGCGTCAATCTAACACTCTCCCAGCTCCCTTTAAGCTAATCAGGTTGGGCACAGCCCCTGTCTTACGTGGGGCTCACAGTCTAAATTCCCCATTTTCCAGATGAGGGACTGAGGCCCAGAGAAGTGAAGTGACTTGACCGAGATCACACAGCAGACAAGAGGCGGGGCCGGGATTAGAGCTCATAACCTCTGACTCCCAACCCCGTGCTCTTTCCACTAAGCCATGCTGCTTCTCTAATGAGAAATGACTGGATAGGGCTGAGATTGATCAGTTTGATACCTTTCTTCTGAATATGGAGGGCTGAACAGAGAAAGCTCCTCTCAGGATGCCACTTGGAGAGTTTCCAGTACGCTACCAGTCTCGACTACAGGAGGGAGAGTCAGGCAGAGGCCTACTCATTCCATTCCCAGCTTGGACAGCGGCTAGCGAGTGGAAGGTGGTCTCCTACAAGTCAAAACTCCCCTGTGCCGGGCAGCGGCGGCATGGGAGGGAGTCAAGAGTGGAGATTCAAATTTACTGTGTGCAAGAAGAAAGTGGTATGGTTACCAAGAAAACCCTACGGGTACAGTACCAGAACGACTGTGGATAGAGGTGGGGCGTTCTCGGAGAGATGTGTCCATGGAGTCGCTATGAGTCAGAGATGACTTGACGGCATAAAACAAGAACGGAGAGGAGTTTACCACTCCCCCATTAGTTGAAGAATTAGGAGAATTAGTTGGCTGCCTTTGGAGATCCTTTTCCTGCTCCAAGGCATCACTCTACTATCAGCAGAGTGACCCTCTCTCCCCTGCCCGGGTGAAAAACCCCGGGCACTCACTCAATCAATCAGTCAAGTTATTTATTGAGTACTTACTGTCTGCAGAGCAGAGAAGCAAATCTCTGGGAGCAGACTCAGCATCAGAGGATTATAAACACTTCAAAGGCATGAGAAGCAGCGTGGCTTTGTGGGAAAAGCCTGGGCTAGGGAGTCAGAGGTCATGGGTTCTAATCCCGGCTCCGCCACTTGTCAGCTTGTGACTTTGGGTAAGTCACTTGACTTCAGTTACCTCATCTGTAAAATGGGAATTAAGACTGTGAGCCCCATGTGGGAACACCTGGTCACCTTGTATCCCTCCCCTCCCCCAGTGCTTAGAACAGTAAGCACATAGTAAGCGCTTAAGAAATACCATTATCATTATTATTATTCTCTGTGCCTCAGTTACCTCATCTGTAAAATGAGGATTAAGAGGGTGAGCCCCATGTGGGACAACCTGCTGACCTTGTACCTCCCCCAGCACTTAGAACAGTGCTTGGCACATAGTAAGTGCCTAACAAATACCATAATTATTATAATAATTATTATTATTGCTATTAATCCTGCTGTACTCTTCCAAAAGCTTAGTACAGTGCCCTGCACATAATAAGCACTCAGTAAATAGTATCGATTGATTGACTTGACTAGAAGCAGCATAGCGTAGTGGATAAAGCACAGGCCTAGGAGTGGGAAGGCCGGGGATTCTAATCCTGGCTCCACCACTTGTTTGCTGCGTGACCTTCAGCAAGTTCTCTGGGCCTTAGTTACCTCATCTGTAAAATGGGAATTGAAACTGTGAGCCTCATGTGGAACAGGGACTGTATCCAACCCGATTTGCTTGTATTTGCCCCAGAACTTTGAACTGGTAGTTGTTTAAAGGTGAAAGAAGCATAACAGAAACATATCGTCGATAAGGGAAAACTGTTTTAGTATAACTCCATGGAATTTTTATGTACTGTTTTTATCTGGTATTTTTGTAAAGCAACTTGAAAAAGAGACTTATCGTGTGAAATTGTAAGTAGGAATCTACTCATATTTTCCCGGGGGAGGGAGGGGATTTAGAGGAAAGGACAATAGGGATATTGTGTTGAGCTTCTGATTTCAGAATGAGGAAATCCTCATTTCTCCATCAGCCTGCTTATGCAATAACTGACCCTTGGAAGTTTCTGTACTTCACTGTTCAGTGGGTTGACTTGGTTAAGAAAGAGGGAGCTGTAAGTTGGCAGCCGTGGTAATAGTGAACTAAACAAAGTCGGGCAGGCCGTTTTGATAATTACATTCCGAATGTTTGCGAATGACCCCCACAGTGGAGCCCACTTTTGAGAAAGACAAATTTGCATAATTCAAACTGCATATTTAAATTTAGCCCACTCTGTTGTTTGATCAAAGCGATCATCAACCTTAATAAAGGCTTTGTCTTTTCTAATACAAACCAAGTCTGCTAAAGAACAGAGACAGAAATTCTGAGAAACTAGATGGTAGCATCCACTGCCAAGTAAAACTACAAGATTGCACAAACTCTATTAATTGTTATAATGAGTTGATATAATAAGAGAAGACTGGATAGTGGAAATGATTTTTAAAAAGACAATTCAGCCATTTTCATTTAAAAAAATCGTTATCATGTAGAGCCGTGGGGTCCCCAGTTCAATCAAAAGAGATTAAAGTTCTGATAGATTCTACTAGAAGCACTTAAAATGGATGAGCATTAGAGGGTTACACACATCAGCCAGGTAGAAATCACTTCTTGAAATGTTTGAAGTTCAAGTCTCTACGTTAGTGAGTTTTCTAGGCCTCCCAATTCCTAGACCCCTCTCCTGCACCCAGAGAATTCTCCCCTATCTCTGCCCATTCCCCCCATATCTTTCTTTTTCCTAATCTATATTTTTGCAGCTCCAATGTGACAGGGATGGTGGGGTCTCAATACAACTATTATGACTGGCTTTTGAATGATGCGATTAGAAAGAGTGGTAATAATCAGAGAAGGCTTTCTGGAGGACGTGGGCTTTAGGAGGAAAGTTGTGGGAAGGAGTTCTAGGCAGGCAGGATGGTGAGAGCAAGGGATCCTCTGCTGCCCGGATGATCTTTCTACAGAAACGCTCTGGGCATGTCACTCCCCTCCTCAAAAATCTCCAGTGGTTGCCTGTCAACCTTCAAATCAAGCAAAAACTTCTCACTATTTGTTTCAAAGCTCTCCATCACCTTTCCCCCTCCTACCTCACCTCCCTTCTCTCCTTCTGCAGCCCAGCCCACACACTCCACTCCTCTATCGCTAACCTTCTCACTGGGCCTCGTTCTCGCCTGTCTGCCGTCGACCCCTGGCCCACATCTGACCCCTGGCCTGGAATGCCCTCCCTCCACATACCCATCAAATTTGCTCTCTTCCTCCCTTTAAAGCCCTACTGAGAGCTCACCTCCTTCAGGAGGCCTTCCCAGACGGAGCCCCCCCTTTTCTTCTGCTCCTCCTCCTCTCCCCATCGCCCCCACTCCCTCCCTCTGTCTTGCCCTCGTCCCCTCCCCACAGAACTTGTGTATATTTGTACATATTTATTACTGTACTTTATTAATATGTGTATAGCTATAATTCTGTTTATCTATTCTGATGGTATTGACACCTGTCCACTTGTTTTGTTGTCTGTCTCCCCCTTCTAGACTTTGAGCCTGTTGTTGAGTAGGGACTGTCTCTATTTGTTACCGAATTGTACTTTCCAAGCACTTAGTACAGTGCTCTGTACACAGTAAGTGCTCAATAAATACGACTGATTGAATGAAAAATGAACGAAAGGAAAGTCGTGAGGAGTTACAAGCAGGTAGAAGATACTGCTTGGGAGGAGCAAAGGACGCATGCAGGGTTGTAGTGGGTGAAAAGTGTTGGTGTGTAATTGGAAAAGGATGGTGTGGGTCTTTGAATTCAGTTGTCGGGAGGTTCGGTTTGATGCGACGGGAAATGAGTAGCCAGTGGAAATTTCTGTGGAGAGATGAGGTGTTACTTGTGGATATTTAAGGATGATCCAAGTGTAGGGTAGATTGAAGCAGGGAGATGCAGAAGGCTGGAGCGGTGTGGTGAGAAGGCCGATATGGTAATCTGAATATGAGATGGAACAGATTGAAGCCAAAGTAGTATTTCTTGGGCATTTACGCTATGCAATGGGGTGAATACTAAATGAACGATTTCAGACATGATCCCTGTCCCTCACTGGGTTTGCAGTCTATGTTGGGAGGACAGACACATAGAAAAGATAAATTATAGACAAGTTACAGACTGTGGGAAGCCTTACAAAAATTGAGAACTCAAGGCATATATGAGTAGAGTAAATAGATAAGCTCTTGACAGGGATCGTGTCTACCTGCTCTATTAGATTTTCCCAGGTGCTTAGTTAAGTGCTCCATTAATTGATAGAATCCTTTGGGGGGGGAGAGTTCTGATGTTCATCCCCACTGCAGGTCACGGTCCATGGTTCCCAATTGCCAGAATTTCCCCCAGGATAAAGTATTTCTAAAGACAGGTAGGGCCTATGCGGATTTGGGGGTTATCCACAAATGGGGAGCCAATGAGTTCTCCAAAAGAGTGGGCATAGAGGGAGAATAAATGCAGTGCTCTGCACACCGTAAGTGCTCAGTAAATACCAGTAAATGTCATTAGCTGCCCCTCTGGACATGGAACAAGAATGTCTTCAGCCAACACAGCCCCTCCTTCCAGCGAGCTGCTGGTAGTTTGGGAAGGTTTGTTGCCGTCTCCCTACCCCTTCCCTCAGGAGCACATCTCTTTAGGAACCCTAGGTGTCTTTCCACCTCTCTGAAAGTTCCCACTCGCCCTAATAGGTTACCGTAAATGAGCTTATTTGTTTGTGCATTTGTGCATTTCTTGCACAATTTCAAAGGAAATCTTTTTCGCATTACCTGTCGTTAATAACCCAGTCAGGAAATAAGGAAATAGCTTTCCTTGTCTATTCCAGTGCTCTTACTGTGGTCCTGGTTCCTCTGACAATCCCATCCTGCATCTGCAGCTTTCTGGGTATCTTCCGACTTCTCAGAACCCTTCCCGAAAGACTCCCACCTTCTGTGCCAACAGATCTCTCATCAGCCCCTTGTTCCATCCCAGGAAAAACTCAAGCAGCAGCAGCTAGACACTGGCCATAAGGGAACAAAACTGCTCAGCACTCCCTATGTCAGCTGGGACTCGCAACATCCTCTGTTCCGGCCCAGGAAGGACTCAGGTATTGGCAATACCTGGCCTTCTCAACCTTTAGGAATTTTGGCATGTCTACAACTTTGGCTTTGATTTTTGTGATGGTTGGACTGAGCCATGAGGAGCCTGAAACCCTATTCATTCATTCAATTGTATTTATTGAGCGCTTATTGTGTGCAGAGCACTGAACTAAGTGCTTGGGAAGTACAAGTTGGCCAATCAGTCAATCATATTTATTGAGCATTTACTGTGTACAGAGCACTGTACTAAGCACATGGGAGAGTACGATCTAACAGAGTTGGTAGACATGGAGCTCACAGTCTATAGGGGAGACAGACATTAAAGTAAGTTATGGATATGTATGTAATGGCTGTACATAAGGGCTGAGGGTAGGGTGAATAAGGGGTACAAAGAGAGGAGGGGAATTGGGGAGTTAGTCAGGGAAGGCCTCATAGAGGAGATGTGTTTTTAATAAGACTTTGGAAGTGGGGAAGGTAATCGTTTGTCAGATGTGAAGAAGAAGGGACTTCAAGGCCAGAGGGTGAAGGATCAGCAGAGATAGATGAGATCGAGGTGTGGTGATTAGGTTGGAATTGAGAGAGTGGAATGAGCATATTGGGTTGTAGTAGGAAATCAGTGAAGTGAGATAGTGAGGGGTGGGTGAAGGTGAGGTAATTGAGCGCTTTAAAGCTGATAGTAAGGAGCTTCTTTGTGATGCGGAGATGGGCAACCACTGGAGGTTCTTGAGGAGTGGGGAAACATGAATGACATGCTTTTGTAGAAAAATGATCCAGGCAGCACAGTCAAGTATGGACTGACGTGGGGAGAGACAGGAGGCAGGGAGGTTAGCAAGGAGGCTGATGCAGTAATCAAGGTGGGATAAAATAAGTGCTTGGATCAATGGGACACCATTTGGATAGAGTGGAAAGGGTGGATTTGGACCATGTTGTGAAGGTAGAACCAAGAGGATTTAGTGACAGACTGAGTGTGAGGGTTGAATGAGAGAGCTGAGTCGAGGATGGTAGTGCCATTTTGTAGCCACAAGGCCCCACTGCTTTGGTCTAATTTATCACCACCCTTGTCTTTGATATATATATGTATGTATATATATATATTAGGGAAGCAGCGTGGCTCAGTGGAAAGAGCCCAGGCTTTGGAGTCAGAGGTCATGGGTTCAAATCCCGGCTCTGCCAACTGTCAGCTGTGTGACTTTGGGCAAGTCACTTAACTTCTCTGTACCTCAGTTACCTCATCTGTAAAATGGGGATTAAGACTGTGAGCCCCCTGAGGGACAACCTGATCGCCTTGTAACTTCCCTAGTGCTTAGAACAGTGCTTTGCACATAGTAAGCACTTAATAAATGCCATTATATATTTTGTTTTCTTCTCTCCTAATAAGCCCAGGGGTGGGGATGGCATCTATCTTATCTGAGTCCTTGTTTCCCAAGCCTTAGTGCAGTGCTTTGCCCACAGTAGGCACTTAATCAATACTATTACTATTATTTTTCTAGGGATCAAAAGTGGATGGCATATTTCCAAAGCCTAAAGCCCATAAGGGAATCTGGTGTCTCCTTTTAGACCCAAATCTGCCCTCTAAAGCTTAATGCCCCCCAAAACCCTATACAAGAACATTCTGTCTATTCATGCCTTCTCCTTTATCTCCTCTCTGATCAGTCTTCTTCCTTGCTGATTCAAGTGGACTTTAGATTAAGGATTGCCCCTTCATGCAGTCGGGTTCTGTAGCTGGGAGGGGCACCTCTGTGGGGATTATTAATAAACAAGTGTAAACAGCATACCTTCCTGGGAACAGCAGGCATCCGTCATATGGACATCAACCTTACGTTAAAGGGCACCTCTTTAATATCTAACCTGGTCCTTAATTCATCTTGTAGCTAACTGCAGTCCTTATCTACTGCTGCCCATCATATTCCTAGATTGAAAGATCCTTCTAATGCCTCCTGAAATGCCTATCTCTCTCTTTTTCAATCAATCAGTCATATTTGTTGAGTGCTTACTGCCTGCAGACACTGTATCAAGCATTTGGGAGAGTACAATAGAATACATTTGGTAGATACTTTTATGCCCAAAAGGAGCTTACAGTCCAGAGGAGGACCTTACATCAGACTTTTCTCATCAACCTCATTTGGGCTGTAAGTTTTATTTTGGGGTAACTGAAATGTCACACTTCCAATTTCACGCACAAGAGAGAGAACTCTTTTTTGGTATCTTTTAAGTACTTACTCTGTGCCAGGCACTTTTCTAAGCACTGAGGTAGATACAAAGTATTCAGGTTGGACACAGTCCGTGTCCCACAAGGGGCTCACAGTCTTAATTCCCATTTTACAGGTGAAGTAGCTGAGGCTCGGAGAAGGAAGAGTTATACAGCAGACAAGTGTCAGGGCTGGGATTAGAACCCAGGTTCTTCAGATTCCCAGGCCCATGGTTTTCCCACACTGCTTCTCTGTAGAGTTATCTTTGAAAGCAAAGCAGGGCACAGCTTTACCAGCTGTGTGCCTTAGGGCAAGTCACTTAACTTCTCTGTGCCTCAGTTACCTCATCTGTAAAATGGGGATTAAGACTGTGAGCCCCCGTGGGACAACCTGATCCCCTTGTAACCTCCCCAGCACTTAGAAAAGTGCTTTGCACATTGTAAGTGCTTATTAAATGCTATTATTATTATTACTATGAAGGAAGAAAATTTTTGCCGAACTGCAGAGAGGTCAGAGTTAGAGGGTATTTGCAGTCCTGGATGATCTCTGCAGCTTCAATTAAGCAATCAACTGTATTCATTGAGCATTGTACTAAGCACTTGGGAGAGGTGGTAGTCAAGTTCCCTGTCCATGAGGAGCTCATAGTCTAGACTTGGCAGTACTGGTCAGCATTGCCCTCACTTGTTTGATAGGTTGGGGAAAGGAGACTGATTCTGCCTCTGACTTTTTTAGGGAGTAGAAAGGAGTTTCAAAAAAATGAGAGTGATGAAAATAGGACTGATTAGTCTTTGCAATTTTCAAGTTCCCTTTTAGTAAACGTATTTCTAGCCTATGTCAAAATTGTGCCTTTCCAGAGAAAAACAGAAAAGTTAATTTAACCCTGTTGTTGCCTGCCTACTTGCCTATAGCAGCCTAGATTACTTACTGGTGAATGATTCAGACCAGCGTCTCGTGTTCTTTAAATTGTATTTATAGATTATTTACTCATATTAATGTCTGTCTCCCCCCTCTAGACTGTAAGCTCATTGTGGGCAGGGACTATGTCTGCTGCATTATAATAATAACTGTAGTATTTGTTAAATTCTTACTATGTGTCAGGCACTTAATACAGTGCTGGAGTGGATACAAGCAAATTGGGTTGGACACAGTCCCTGTCCCACATGGGGCTCACAATCTTAATCCCCGTTTTACAGATGAGGTAACAGAGTCATAGAGAAGTGAAATGACTTGCCCAACATCACGCAGCAAACAAGAGCTGGGATTAGAACCCAAGTCCTTCTGACTCTATCCATTAGGCCATGCTGTACTCTCCCAAGTATTTAGTACAGTGTTTAGCACATAGTAATACTAATACAATCACCTGGCTGACTGACTAATGTTCTAAAGGCCCTCTCTGATTCCCACTGCCTCCTTTGTGCATAGGCTCCTCACTCTAATCCAGCGCTTAGTAGAGTGCTTGGCACATAGTAAGCTCTTAAGAAATCCAAGTCTTAACAAGTCTTCTATCAATCAATCAATCAATCGTATTTATTGAGTGCTTACTGTGTGCAGAGCACTGTACTAAGTGCTTGGGAAGTACAAATTGGCAACATATAGAGACAGTTCCTACCCAACAGTGGGCTCAGCCTGGTGTAGGCAGGGATTGTCTCTCTTTATTGCTGAATTGTACTTTCCGAGCATTTAGTACAGTCTTTGCACAGAGTAAGCACTCAATAAATTTGATTGAATGAAATACCATTATTAAACCCAAGTCACTTGCAGCCCTGAACACTTGATCAGCTTGTTCATCTAAACACTCCCTCACTTAGGTGACAAAGTGATCCCTCCCCAGTCCCTACTCAGTCCGCCCCCCACCCCCTTACAAATCCCACCATTGAAAATCTTCTGAGGGCCATCACTAGTTGCTGGATAGGTGGTCCACTCCCCCTCAGTCTCCCTAGCTACTGTGTTTATTGTCCCCCAGCCCTCCGGTCTCCATAGCTACCATATGTTGTCCCCCAGCCCCTGCATCGATGTTTTCTTGGCACCTCTGCTGCTCCTCCTTGACTGAAGATTTCAGAGTTTGTTCTTTCTCCACACGGTCTTCGAAAGGGTTTGCCATCTTGGTCCACCTCAGTGGAGGAGCTCAGGCCCAGGCCTAGTCGCTGGAGGGGGTTGGCCTGACAGTAGAGACGGATGGAGATCAGCACGATGCTCTTGGACCTGACTGCGTGGGTGGGAGACTGGGCGTTAGTTGACTCACGGGTGAGGCGACTTGACTTCCCTGAGGGTGCAGACTTCATCACACTCCCACTTACTGCCCGCCTCGATCTGCAGAGGGGCCACAGGTTCTGGATGCTGCCAGGCAGAAACTGTCGCATCCAGTTAGATCAATTTAATTTCCTTCTCCTCCCCTTGTTCCCCTCTTCTACTACTACTAATAATAATGATGGCATTTATTAAGTGCTTACTATGTGCAAAGCACTGTTCTAAGCACTGGGGAGGTTGCAAGGTGATCAGGTTGTCCCACAGGGGGCTCACAGTCTTCATCCCCATTTTACAGATGAGGGAATTGAGGCCCAGAGAAGTTAAGTGACTTGCCCAAAGTCACACAGCTGACATTTGGCGGAGCAGGGATTTGAACCCATTACCTCTGACTCCAAAGCCCGGGCTCTTCTCCACTGAGCCACGCTACTACAACACCACCAACATTTTTCATGGTATTTGTTATGCGCTTACTATGTGCCAGGCACTGTACTAAACACTGGGGTAGATGCAAGGTAATCAGGTTGGACACAGACCGTATTCTTCATGATGATGATGGCATTTAAGCGCTTATTATGTGCCAGGCACTATATTAAGCACTGGGATAGATAGAAGATAATCAGGTTGGACACAGTCCGTGTTCTACATGATGAAGATGGCATTTGTTAAGCGCTTACTATGTGCCAGGCCCTGTACTAAGTGCTGCAAATCAAGTTAGACACAGTCCACCTGGGGATCATAGTCTCAATCCCCATTTTACAGATGAGGTAACTGTGGCCCAGAGAAGTGAAGCAACCTGCCCAAGGTCGCACAGCAGACAAGTGGTGGAGCCAGGATTAGAACCCAGGACCTCCTGACTCCCAGGCCGGGCTCTGTCGACTACGCCGTGCTGCTTCTAGTTACTCACCCTAATCTCCAATTTTTATTATAGGCAACAATGTATTAACTGGAACTATATTCTGCTGAATTTATATAACGTTAAATTTAATAACTTGCCTTGGTATTAGGGACTAGCAAGTGGAACGATAAACTATGAAATACAATTACAAGAGTAATTTATTATGTCTCCAACCACAGAGGCTGTACATTATTTTATAGTATCTTGCACCTTCAAGAAAACAGTTAAAAACGCAAACAATGAAAAGGCTATTAAAACTCTATAATACAGGTTTCAAGACCTTTGAAAAACCAAGGGCCTGTAAGAGGTAAAGCTGAGCAGCTGTGAAGCTCGATGTGGGGGTGGGACGATGACAAATGTGCTTAAATTGTATCTACCTTCCCCAGCGCTTAGAATTGTGCTACATACATAGTAACCACTTAAATACCACAATTTTATTGTTATGGTGCCATTTCTGATTGGTATTCATACATTCATTCATTCAATCATATTTATTGAGCACTCACAGCGTGCAGAACACTGTACTAAATGCTTGCGAAGTACAATTCAGCAACAAATAGAAACAATCCCTGCCCACAACAGGCTCACAGTCTAGAAGAGGGAAGACAGACACCAAAACAAGTAAACAGGCATCGGTAGCATTATTATAAATAAAAAGAATTATAGATATATACACATCATTAATAAAAATAAATAAAATTGTAATTATAATAAAGAAATATTTTTACCACTATTCTGCCACTTTCAGTACTGCTAAAACCGCTTTTTCCTTAAACATTTATGGTACTAACTATCCTAAAGTTTACTCTTGATTCTCACTGAGGGGTGGTGAACACAGTAAGCCCTCGATGAGGCGATTGAGGCCTAGAGAAGTGAAAAGACTTATCCAAGCTCGGCCATCAGGCCAGAGACACGGCTGGAATTAGAACTCAGATCCTTCTGACTTCCAGGACTTGGGCTGTAGCCCCTAGGCCTCACCACTTCTCCTGGTAGAGTATTCCCCTTCCTCTAGGCCCAGGGTTGTTGGCCAGACTGGAAATGGAACTCAGTTGCTCTGCAGCCTGGCTATCTCCTTCTTTTTTCTATTTCTTTGAGATGGCATGTCTACAGCGCTTACTCTTGGTCAGGCACTGGAGTAGATACAGGTTAATCTGTTAGGACAGTTAGTTTTTTTTTGAGCGCTTACTGTGTGCAGAGCCCTGTACTAAGCCCTTGGGAGGCCTTCCCCAACTAAGCCCTCATTTCCTCTTCTCCCACCTCCTTCTGCCTCACCCTGACTCGCTCCCTTTATTCATCCCCTCCTCCCAGTCCGACAGCACTTATGTCCATATTTGTCATTTATTTATTTCCTTTATTGTCTGTCTCCCCCTGTAGACCATAAGCTCATTGTGGGCAAGGATTATCTCCATTTATTGTTCTGTTGTACTCTCCCAAGCGCTTGGCCCCATGCTGTGCACATAGTAAGCAATCCAGAAATACAACTGATTGATAGACATTTCATCCAGGCCCCCTCCCGCTCTTTCTTTTAAATGACATTGCTTAGGTGCTTACTCTGTTCTGAGCACTGTTCTGAGCTGCGGAGTAGGTACGACCTAATGAGGTTGGGCACAGTCCCTGTCCTACGTGGGGCTTACGGTCTTCATCCCCAAGTTCCAGAAGAGGTAACTGAGGCCCACAGAGGTGAAGTGACTTGACCAAGGTCACACAGCAGATGAGTGCCAGAGCCGAACTTATGACTCGAGTCCTTTCACTCCTCGGCTGGTGCTCTGCACACAGTAAGCCCTCAATAAATAGGACTGCCATCGACCCCGGGCCTGGAATGCCTTCCCTCTGCCCATCCGCCAAGCTAGCCTTCTTCCTCCCTTCAAGGCCCTACTGAGTGCTCACCTTCTCCAGGAGGCCTTCCCAGACTGAGCCCCTTCCTTCCTCTCCCCCTCATCCCTCTCTCCATCTCCCCCATCTTACCTCCTTCCCTTCCCCACAGCACCTGTATATATGTATATATGTTTGTACATATTTATTACTCTATTTATTTATTTTACTTGTACATATCTATTCTATTTATTTTATTTTGTTAGTATGTTTGGTTTTGTTCTCTGTCTCCCCCTTTTAGACTGTGAGCCCACTGCTGGGTAGGGACTGTCTCTATATGTTGCCAACTTGTACTTCCCAAGCGCTTAGTACAGTGCTCTGCACACAGTAAGCGCTCAATAAATACGATGATGATGATGATGATCTATGGTTTGTCAGTTTATCTGAATTTTGTCTGACTATAAGCATCAGTGGGATCTTGAAAATGTATATTTTTACCTGAAGGCAAGTAGTTATCAAACGGTTACTTCAGTAAATAAAAATGGTTAAGTTTTAGCTAGAGGGAGATTTCAAAACATGGCAATTTTTGACCTAAGTCAGTACAGCCATTTAAATGGGAAATGTCAGTGTTGGACACTTATAAAATCAAGTCACAGTAACCATTCCTTATCTCCTTGAGTAAAATTACACATCCATGTTCCAAGGGTCTAGTTTTTGCTTTGTTTAAAGAGACGGAAATTCTCTTAGCATAGTGATCTCCTTACCAACAACTACAGCATCCTGACAGCGTATTGTGCTTGTGCAGTGGAATATACTATAATGATAGACTCAGACCTGCGTTTTGCCCTATCCACACCCAACTTTAGAAATTATTATGGGTTATAGCAATTATTGTGGATTTCTGAATTTGGAAGGTGAAGGTAAAAATTTCAAGTAGATGCGAAGACCACATAATGGAACACTATTCAGTGTATCATTTTAAATTGGTATCCATGATCTCTTCAGCTTTAATAGATTAAGCTAATCCTAAAACGTGTGATTTAATCAGTTCCTAGCAGCACAATACCTTCAGAAGCATTATACTTGGTCTAGAAAAATTTTTGTTTAGAATGGGCAGTTTGAGCCACAGAACTAATACTGCTATTATTTTTAATTTCTTTCCATTCATCCATTGTCGTATTTATTGAGCATTTACTGTCTGCAGAGCACTTTACTAAGCACTTGGAAAGTATAAGACAGCAATAGAGAGAGACAGTCCCTGCTCACAACGGGCTCACATCTAGAGCGGGGGAGACAGACATCGATAAAAGTAAACAGACATCAATATAAATAAATAGAATTATAGATATATGCATAAGTGCTGTGGGCGGGGGAGAGCAAAGGGAGCGAGTTGTGGTGATGCGGGAGAAAGTGGGAGCTGAGGAAAGTTGGGGTTTAGTCTGAAAAGGCACCATTTTCATAACTGAATTTGTATGTAAATATTTTGCAATACTAGTAAAAGCAAAAAATTGAAGTGTGAGGAATTATTTCAGTCTAATAGCGATGCTATATTTAACAAGAGAAGCAGCCTGAGTTGCTTTGGAGTCAGAGGTCACGGGTTTGAATCCCAACTCTGCCACTTGTCAGCTGGGTGACTTTGGGCAAGTCATGTCACTTCTCTGTGCCTCAGTTACCTCATCTGTAAAATGAGGACTAAGACTGTGAGCCCCATGTGGGACAACCTGATAACCTTGTATCTACCCCAATGCTTAGAACAGTGCTTTGCACATAGTAAGCGCTTAACAAGTACCATCATTATTTATTATTTTAAATGTAACATTCACTGCAATATTGGGTAACAAAAACAACAATTAGTTTAAGTAATAAAATCTTTCTTTGGGTCTTGTATTAACTTTGTCAAAACTTGGGGTAACGTATCAAGATCTGGGAGTCTCTTTGCCAGTGAGGCAGGAAATTGGACCTCTTTGGGAGATTTATTGTTATTCCTCTTAACTATTCTGGTCTGAAAAAAAGAAATGCCATATAGTCTTTCCAAAGGTTGGGAAAGGCCTGCTTGACCTTGAAGTTGGTCCCGCCATTCTGCTATGGTAACTGCTACCCTCTTCTTCCCTCCACTTTACGTCAGGAGATTGATTTGCTTAGCCCGTACATCCCTCTCCTTCAACCCTTACTCCCTGACTAAACCCCCTAAAATGCCACCTCTTTCCTGTGACTGTGAGCCCCACATGGGACAGGGACTTTGACCAACCCGATTTGCTTGTATCCAGCTCAGCACTTAGTACAGTGCATGTAGTAAGCACTTAAATGACATTTTAAAAAAAGATCATAGGTATGACTTGAGAGGAAAATAAAGGTGGAGAACTACTGGTTTAGAGAAGCAGCATGGCTCAGTGGAAAGAGCACAGGCTTTGGAGTCAGAGTTCATGGGTTCAAACCCTGACTCCACCAATTGTCAGCTGTGTGACTTTGGGCAAGTCACTTAACTTCTGTGCCTCAGCTACCTCATCTGTAAAATGGGGATTAAGACTGCGAGCCCCCTGTGGGACAACCTGATCACCTTGTAACCTCCCCAGTGCTTAGAACAGTGCTTTGCACATAGTAAGTGCTTAATAAATGATATTATTGTTATTATTATTATTATTGTTTGTCACCCCTTTGCTATCCTGGCCTTGTTTTGCCCTCAGTTTTCCTTTTAGGGATTTTGTTTTGTTTTGTTAAATTTATATCTGAACCTTAGGATTCCACCCTAAAGAAAGATTGCTGGATAAGCCAAGTGGGATAGTCATCCCATCTTTGGCCTGTCCTGATTTTTCTAGAAAGATCTTGGGGTAGGGACACAAAATTCTCCCGTACTGGGGCAGCTAAGGTATGCTTGTCTAAATGTTTTATCATCATCATCATCAATCGTATTTATTGAGCGCTTACTATGTGCAGAGCACTGTACTAAGCGCTTGGGAAGTACAAATTGGCAACATATAGAGACAGTCCCTACCCAACAGTGGGCTCACAGTCTAAAAGGGGGAGAGTCCTTTGATGCCAGTCTATGGATGGTAATCCAAATTCTCAATCATTAATAACATGTACTAAGCAGTAAATGTGCAGGGAATAGAACTGAACATTTGGGAGAAATACAAAGATAGTGATTCAAACACCACCCCGCAGGTAACTCACAATCTAAAACAAGGATGACAAATACAAGGGAAGTAAGGTAAATTTGATAAAGCCTACTTCGGGAAAAATACCAGTTCTTTAATGCTGGGAGGAAACAGTCCTTTAGCTCCTCCCTATATTGGACAGGGGACCATTATTGGTCCAAACCATCCCAAGTTCTATCCAGTGACCAAGTGGAAATCCTCCAAACAAATCTGGCCATCCCACCTCAGAGGAAATAAATACCTAAACAAGAAATATTTATTTGTGTTCGCTAGGAGCCCAGGACACTTACATTTCATATCAGTTACCAACATGGGACCTATTCACTCAAATAAAATAGTGTAATTACCTCAGACAGTACATTAACAATGCAACCTGTGAAAACTTGGAATCCCAGTATGAACAGAGGAGTGTGCAATCCAGAGAAAGAGATCATGTCATGGTCAGGAAGCCAAAAATACCCTTAAGTTTGTGTTGATAGTGAAGGTACATGCATCTTAAGTTTCTCATCTGTTCTCCCTCTTGAACCTGTTTTCAACACGCTGATTATAAATGGGTTTTCTTTCAACAGTCTGACCGTTTACGATGAATTCCATCCATTCCGATCCACCCAGGACACCAGAAGAACATTAAGATATTCCTGCCTCTCCCCATCTCTTCCTGAAGAGGAAAACAGAGTGCTTTGATACTTCAGTTATGGAGAACATGGCCCCTTGGAGACACTCTCTGACAGCGCTGACTACAGCAGAATCACACAGAAGCTTACCGGTCTTCTCCTTTGAGAACACTGCCTTGGAACGCAAGTTCTGCATCAAACCAGAATAAAAGGGGCATAGTGCAGTTCAAGATTTTGCTGGGAAGTGCCAGGACTGGATTTACTGAAAACAGCTAAAAGTCTGGAGAAAGATCAAGTCACTAATCCCCCCCGACAGTTTTTCCACTTTCCATCCGAGGAGGAGACACACAAATGACAACCTGGGCTGGGCCGTGTTAAGATATCAATGGAAATCGTTCAGAGTTAAAAGCAGACTCATCTTCCGGCCATTTCCTAAAGGAAACTCAAGACACCCCCACCCAGCTCTGGGCAGTAATACTAGGCTTCTCCATGGATTCCGGATGCAGAAGCTGGAAAAGCAACAACAAAAGAAAACCACAAACAGCCGTCAGAAATCATCTGAAGATTCCCACAAACACCTGTCTCTGCTGCTGGGTCTTGACTGGAAGGTCGGTTACAAGGTAAGGGGGGGGAATGTAAAACCCTTTTGGAGGGATGTAAAGCCCATTTTTACATTAGTAAAGGTCCTGTGGCCTTGTGCCATAGGCACATAGTTAACTCAGCAACCAGGCTACAGTCCAACTATGTAATTACAATGAACCAATTTTTTAAAAATTTGTTAAGCTGAGTTAGATAAAAGATAATCAGGTTGGACCCAGGTCAGGCCCCACCTGGGACTCACGGTCTTAATCCCCATTTTACAGATGAGGCAACTGAGGCACTGAGAACTGAATTGACTTGCCCGAGGTTGTAGCTGCTGTGAACAGCAGTCAAGCTACCTAAGATTTTTCCTTTGTTTCCCTTCCCGTATGTAACGCTGCCCAGAGTAGTGATGAGCCTTTCCCAGCTGCTAAGTCTCAATCCCTCTTTAACAGATGAGGAAACAGAGAAGTGAAGTGACTTGCCCAAAGGTCACACAGCAGACACGTGGAGGAGCCAGGATTAAGTCCCAGGTCATCTGTCTCTCAGGTCCGTGCTCTATCCACTAGAATCACCGCTTTCCATTCATCTATGCATTAGTCTTCCAACTATTCCCCCTCAGTAACATGATTCTGTATCTGTAATTTATTTTATTGTCTGTCTCCCCTTTCAATTTTAAGCTCCTTGGGGACAGAGATCATGTCTACTAGTTCTGTTGTACTCTCTGGAGTACTTACTAAAGTGCCCCCCACACAGAACGTACTCAATAAATTCTAGCAATTGATTGCTCAAATTCCACATTATTTAACTCTCCCAAGTGCATAGGACAGTGTTCCTCACACAGTGAGTGCTCAATAAACACCACTGATTTGGTTGATTCTTCTTCCCACTATCCAAATAAAAAGACCACCATCCACGGCCTTTATTATATTTGTTTATAGTTTGCATCAATCTTTCCCACTAGGCTGTAAGCTCGATGTGGGCAGGGAATATGTCTGTTATCCTATTGTGTTGCACTCTCCCAAGTGTTTAGTAAGTACAGTGCCCTCACACAGTAAGGGTTCAATAAATATGACTGATTGAATGATGCTCCCTTTGCACAATTCCCAAATGGTTCCACTGGAGTAGCCCTTCCTTAATAATGGTTGTGTTTGTTATGGGCTTACTATGTGCCAAGCACTCTTCTGAGCTCTGGGATAAAGATAAGATAACCAAATTGATACACAGTCCCTGTCTCACATGGAGCTCACAGTCCAAGTTGGAGGAAGAACATGTATTGCTCAACTTCTCTGTGCCTCAGTTATCTCATCTGTAAAATGGGGATTTAAAGTGTGAGCCCCATGTGGGACAACCTGATTACCCTGTATCTACCCCAGCGCTTCGAATAGAGTTTGGAACATAGTAAGTGCTTAACAAATACCATAATCATTATTATTATTATTGTTATTGAGTCCCCATTTTGCAGGTGAGGAAACAGAGGCACAGAGAAGTTAACTAACTTGCCCAGAGTCACAGAGTGGCCAAGTGGTGGAGTCAAGATTAGAACATACAACAGAGTTATTATTATCTCTGTTTTAGGATTGGGAAAGTGACATACAGTGTAGAGAGACTGAGACCCAGAAAATGACAATTCGGGACTCCTGATGTTCAAACAAATAAATGCTCATTCAAAGAGACAGACTAGTTCTACTTCTGAAGAACATTCTCCATGTAATAAGTGCAGTTCTGCTTTTTACTGTATGCACATTATGAACAGGGAATGTACTTGTAATATTGTACTCTCCCAAATGCTTAATACAGTGCTCTGCACACAGTAAGCACTGACTGACTGATATATAAACTTGAACTCTTTGGATCATGCAGAATCCAGGCTGAGCTAGAACTAAGAAGGCATCAAGGGTGCGTGGGGGGCAGAGGAGGACATCATAAATCAGACTGATTTACTATCAAGGTTTGAATTTCTTTGGTTTGAATTTGGAGAAAAGTGGCACAAAATAATGGCTATTCCCCAAGTTCTCTCTGTCTAATTCGCTAAGGCTATTACCCTTAAATTGGAAACTCATATGAGACAGTCATTTATGAATGTTACAAATATGGAAAATATCTTTAATGCTTGTTTGGAAGCATTTGATGTCCTGTGAACAAATCTTGCATAGGATTTTATCATATTTCATCAATCAATCCATCATATTTATTGAACAATTACTGGAGAACACTGTATTAAGCACTTAGGAGAGTACAATAGAGATGGTAGACATCATTCCTGCTCATGAGGTTCTCACAGTCTAAAGGGGGGACACAGGTATTAAAATCAATAACAGAGAGATTTCCCAGTTTGGCTCAGTGGAAAGAGCATGGGCTTTGGAGTCAGAGGTCATGGGTTCAAATCCCAGCTCCGCCAATTGCCAGCTGTGTGACTTTGGGCAAGTCACTTAACTTCTCTGTTCCTCAGTTACCTCATCTGTAAAATGGGGATTAAGCCTGTGAGCCCCCCCGTGGGACAACCTGATCACCTTGTATCCTCCCCAGTGCTTAGAACAGTGCTTTGCACATAGTAAGTGCTTAATAAATGCTATCATTATTATTATTACCCACTTCAGCTCAGGGAAATCACCTAGAAAAGAATAGCTTCAGTGGACTTCAGCTCTCAATCCTCCTTATTGCCTTATGTCTGCCTTTACCCATCCTCCCTCACCTGGAGAAACAGAAATAATTCAGTAAATTTTGCAGATTTTCCCTATAGCCTGTTTGGCTGTGGAGACCTACAGTGACTTAGCTGCTGCTCTGGTATTGAAATTCAAAATAATAATAATAATAATGATGGCATTTATTAAGCGCTTACTATGTGCAAAGCACTGTTCCAAGACAGTCGGCCAGTAGGATTTTAGAAGCCAAAGGCTCCAATGAGAACAAGCCTGCCCTAGTATATAAAACACGAGCCTGGAAGTTAGAAGGACCTGGGTTCTAATTCTGGCTCTGCCACTTGTCTGTTTGGCCTTAGGCAAGTCACTTCACTTCTCTGTGCTCCAGTTCCCTCTTCTGTAAAATGGAGATTCATTCATTCAGTAGTATTCATTGAGCTCTTACTGTGTGCAGAACACTGTACTGAGTGCTTGGGAGAGTACAATAGGACAATAAACGGACACATTCCCTGCCCTTAGAAAGTTTACAGTCTAGAGAATTAAGAAGGTGAGCCCCATGTGGAATATGGACTGTATCAAACCTGATTAGCTTAAATCTACCCAAGTACTTAGTGCAGTACCTGGTACATAGGAAGTGTTAAACAAATACCACAAAACAAACCAAAAAAACCCTAAAAATGATGGGTAATGGTGAATGCAGTGGAGAAAGAATTCCTAATCTGAACAGTAGGGAGCATTAAAACCTAAGGCAGGGGTGCTGGCTGACTTGGAATAGTTGCACATCTAAGCAGCCCAAGCCCCTTGAAATCAATCAATCAATCAGTGGTATTTGTTGAGCGCTTACTGTGTGCAGAGCACTGTACTAAGCAGTTGGGAGAGTACAGTGGAACAGAACTAGTTTCACTCATTCATTCAGAGCCACGTTCTCTGCCCATACGAGTTTACAGTCTGGAGGAATAAGAGAAGAAAGAGGATTTCCCAACTGAAGGTGCGAATGCTGGTGTACAAACCATCAGCCCTGGACCCAGATAATAATAATAATAATAATAATAATAATAATAATAATGATGATGGCATTTGTTAAGCGCTTACTACGTGCAAAGCACTGTTCTAAGCGCCGGGGGGATACAAGATGATCAAGTTGTCCCACATAGGGCTCACAGCCTTAATCTCCATTTTACAGATGAGGTAACTGAGGCTCAGAGAAGTTAAGTGACTTGCCCAAGGTCACACAGCAGACATGTGGCAGAGCCGGGTTTTGAAGCCATGATCTCTGACTCCAAAGCCCGTGCTTTTTCCACTGAGCCACTCTGCTTGTCTAATAATAATAATGATGGTATTTATTAGGCCCTTCTGAGGTGTCAAGCTCCGTGCTAAGCGCTGGGATAGAAGCACGCTAAGCAGATAGGATGCATGCTTTGTCCCACGGTGGGTTAGTTATTGTCTCCCAATTAATTCCTCTAAGGGCAGTGGTATTCGGTGACTCCGAGGAACTGATTGGGAGACAGTAACCTAACCCAATGTGGGACAAAGGATGTGTCCAATCTGCTTAGTGTGCCCCTCAAAGGGCAGTGGTATCTTGGTGACTGTGAAGGAGAGGGAGCTCATTGAGGTGTGGGATGAGCTGGGAGTCAGGGCTTCCAGATCCCTGGCTCTGGAGGTGTAAAATTCCCTCAGCCAGCTGAGAGACACTACAATTTGTCCCCGGAGGGAGATTGGGGACGTGGCATAGTGAATAGAGGGTGGGCTTGGGAGTCAGAAGGTCATGGGTTCTCATCCTGGCTCCACCACTTGTCTGCTATGTGACCCTGGCCAATTCACTTCACTTCTCTGTGCCTCAGTTACCTCACCTGTAAAATGGACATTGAGAATGTGAGCCCCACATCTATATGTTGCCAACTTGTACTTCCCAAGCGCTTAGTACAGTGCTCTGCACACAGTAAGCGCTCAATAAATACGATTGATGATGATGACAGGGACTGCGTCCAACCCCATTTGCTTGTATCCACCCAAGCGCTTAGAACAGTGATTGTCATATAATAAGTGCTTTACAAATAGAACAATCAATCAATCAATCAGTCGTATTTATTGAGTGCTTACTGTGTGCAGAGCACTGTACTAAGTGCTTGGGAAGTACAAGTTGGCAACATATAGAGACAGTCCCTACCCAAAAGTGGGCTCACAGTCTAGAAGGGGGAGGCAGAGAACAAAACCAAGCATATTAACAAAATAAAATAAATAGAATAGATATGTACAAGTAAAATAAATAAATAAATAAATAGAGTAATAAATATGTACAAACATATATACATATATACAGGTGCTGTGGGGAAGGGAAGGAGGTAAGACGGGGGGATGGAGAGGGGACGAGGGGGAGAGGAAGGAAGGGGCTCAGTCTGGGAAGGCCTCCTGGAGGAGGTGAGCTCTCAGTAGGGCCTTGAAGGGAGGAGCACAATTATTAATTATTATTATTAGGAGACAGAAGCCCTTAACCAGGTCCTGGGGCCAGTGGGCAAGAGCACAGATCAGAATACCATCTGAGGACTCTGCCTAAGAAAGGGAATTTCACAGAAAGCACCATTGGATGGGAGAGAGACCCCTTTGATGGGCCTTGAGGATCGCAGGCTTGGTGTTTCTGAGCTTCCGGCTATGCTGGAGACCTTTCCTGTTGTGTGGCCTTGGCACATCTTGAGGCTGTTCAGAAATTCCACTTCTCCCTCTGTGAAATAGAAATAATATAATTACAACCATCTCCCCACTCTGGGAGATCTCCAGAATGTCCTGGGGAACAAGGATAGACTAGAAAAGGCAATTTATAATTCATTCCAAATTCAAATTTGATCCAAAGTCCCAACACTGGCAGGCTACGCCTTCACAAAACTACCAGAGAGACCCAAAAGCCCTTGGCCATGTCCACTAAGCTAGCCCGGGGCAGACTGCAAAAAGGCACAGACAGGACCCATGTGAGTCTCCTTCAGCCAGTCAACGATATTCATTGAGCCCTTATTGTCTACAGAGCACTGTACTAAGTGCTTGGTGAATACAATATAACAAACAAGAGACATAGTCCCTGCCCACAATGAGTCTTCCTTTGTTCCTTTCTTCATTGTACTTAACTTGGATTTGTACCCTTTAAACAATTGATATTCATCCCACCTTCAGTCCCACAGTACTTATACTCATATCCCGAATGTATATCAATGTCCATCTGTCTGGCGAGGCTGCACATTCCTTGTGGGTAAGGAACATGTCCTCCAACTTGGTTGTATTGTACTCTCCCAGCATTTAGTACAGTGCTCTGCACATAGTAAACAGTCAATAAATCAATCAATCGTATTTATTGAGCGCTTACTGTGTGCAGAGCACTGTACTAAGCACTTGGGAAGTACAAGTTGGCAACATATAGAGGCAGTCCCTACCCAACAGTGGACTCACAGTCTAAAAGGGGGAGACAGAGAACAAAACCAAACATACTAACAAAATAAAATAAATAGAATAGATATGTACAGGTAAAATAAATAGAGTAATAGATATGTACAAACATATATACATATATACAATCAATAAAGAGCATTGATTGGTGGATTTACTGAAGGAGGCACTGCAGAAAGAACAAGAGAGATAGTAGAAATGATCCTGCCCTCAAGAAGTTACAATCTTGTGGGAGAGACTAACTCTAAAATTAAGAGAGTTTGGGGGGGGGGAAAGGAATTTAAAGATGTTCACATAAGTGCTAAGGTTGTGGGGGAAGGATTGGGTACCTAAATGCCTAAGTGATGCACAAGTAGATAGAGCACGGGCCTGGGAATCAGAAGATCCATGAGTTCTAATCCCGGCTCCGCCACTTGTCTGCAGTATGACCTTGGGCAAGTCACATGGGCAAGTCATTTCAGTTCTCTGTGCTTGTTTCCTCATCTGTAAAATGGGGATTGAGACTGTTAGCCCTATGTGGAACAGGGACTGCGTCCAACCCAATTATCTTGGATCTACTCCAGCACTTAGAACAGTGCCTCGCACATAGTAAGCACTTAACACATACCTGAATTATTATCATTAAGTGCTGGAGTGGAGTGGCAGAAAGGGGAAACTAGGGTGGGGAGAAGAGGGATTATTCAGGGAAGGGTTTCTGGAGGAAATGTGATTTCAGGAGAGATTTGAAGAAGGGAAGAGCAATGGCCTCTCAGATGTGAAGCGGGAGGAAGTTCCATGCAGGTGGCAGGGCGAGAGCAAGAGGTTGAGGGCGAGGGAGATGAGAATGAGGCCTAGTGAGAAGAATGGCTTGAGAATTCAGTCCCTAAAAGTTCGTCTTCAACCTAAATGGTCTAAATTGGCCATCCTAGATAGTGTAGGCCCCACCACATAATTGCACTGTTCTATGTTTTATAGTCTGTGAGACGATCCACCTCATTTTGATAGCTGAGACTTAGGCTGTTTTTCATTCATTTGTTCAGTCATTCATTGCCCCAGTGGCCTTTACTGAATATATGGATGGATGGTTGGATGGATGAATGAATGAATTGGTTGTTTTGCTAAGTAACCGAGTGGCTTCCACTTTGGATGCTGTCATCTTCATCACTCCCCCTTCTAGACTGTGAGCCCGTTTTTGGGTAGGGACCGTCTCTATATGTTGCTGATTTGTACTTCCCAAGCACTTAGTACAATGCTCTGCACACAGTAAGCACTCAATAATACGATTGAATGAGTGATTGAATTACATCCACACTATTTACTCCACATGCACAAACTGCCACATTCCTCTGGGAGCCTTGCAGCAATGAAACATTAGCTGTACATTCAATTGTATTTATTCAAGGAAGGGTTTCTGGACGAGATGTGATTTTAGTAGAGATTTAATAGATTTAGTAGCTTATAATAGTAATTTTTAGTAGTTTTTAGTAGTAGTAGATTTAGTGATTTAGTAGAGGTTCTAGACTGAGCCCGTTGTTGGGTAGGAATCATCTCTATAATGCCAATTTGTACTTTCCAAGCACTTAGTACAGTGTTCTGCACACTGTAAGTGCTCAATAAATACGACAATGAATGAATGAATGATTCGAAGAAGGGAAAAGCAATGGCCTCTCAGATGTGAAGCGGGAGAAAGTTCCAGGCAGGAGGAAGGGCATGAGTTAGCTATGACTCCACAAACACAAATTGCTGGGGAAGAGAAAGTCCAGCCTGATAACTCAGGAATGGATTGTCCATCTTAGCGGTTCAGCACTGACCCATTGAGAAAGGATTCATTTTGGAGGGGCCACACCAGAATTTTTACATTTCTGGGAGGAAGCAGCTTGGAGCCTGCCAGAGTGAGGTGTGTGGTCCCTTTTTTGAAATGGTACGTGTTAAGTGCTTAATATGTGCCCGGCACTGTACTAAGCGCTGATCATTCAATGTGTGTGAAGAGCAATAATAATAATAATAATTTTTGTATTAAATGCTTACTATGTGCAAAGCACTGTTCTAAGCGCTGGGGAAGGATACAGAGTGATCAGGTTGTCCTATGTGGGGCTAACAATCTTAATCCCCATTTTTCAGATGAGGCAACTGAGGCACAGAGAAGTTAAGTGACTTGCCCAAAGTCACACAGCTGACAAGTGGCAAGAGCTGGGATTTGAACCATGACCTCTGACTCCCAAGCCCATGCTCTTTCCACTGAGCCAAGCTGCTCCTCCCCTCACTTCATATTCATCTGCAGAGTCAAAAACAGAGTTCCTCTATGACTGGGAGTGGGTTTGTCAGAGGGGGATAATTATGTGTGATTAGTGAAGAATTTTGACTGGGCCAAGGAAAGAAATCTTATCAATCCTTCAGTTACAGTTCAAACTTCTTTTAGATGGCAAGGTGAGGGATAAACCAACTTGGGAACTGCGCCAAGTAATGCAACCCCGATCCAACGTTAGGTGGGAGAGTTGGGAATTGGGGGGCTCTGAATCCCCCTCTTCCCCTACCCCTGACCTGAAAAGCTTCCAGTGGGAATCTGCTTGGGGCTAGTGACAGCTGAGTTGGTTGCTGTCCCAAATAATTACAGAGAAACAGAGGAGAGTGACCCAACTTCCTCTGCCTTAGCTGCCACTAAGGGATTGGCCAGAGGGGCCGATCCCTGGGCACATCTAGCGTGGCTTCATTCATTCATTCTATCGTGTTTATTGAGTGCTTGCTGTGTGCAAAGCACTGTACTAAGCGCTTTGGAGAGTACAATAGAATAATGAGCAGACACATTCCCTGCTTCTAGGCCATAGTGGAACAGTGCAAAAGTCTCCAGGCTACATGGAAAGGAGCTTGCAGACACGTTCCAGGGGTCCCCATTGCCATAGTCAGCACTGCCCAGGTTGCAATAATGATGAGAATTGTGGTATTTGTTAAGTGCTTACTGTGTGACAAGCACCACACTAGAGAAGAGACGATTCAACCAGATAGGACACAGTCCTTGTCCCAACCCTAAAGGGGAAGGAGAATATTGATTTTTATCTCTATTTTACTAATCAGTAAACTGAAGCACAGAGAAATTGTGACTTACCTGACCAAAATCTCACAGCGGACAAGGGGCAGAACTGGGATTAGAACCCAGGCCTCCTGAAAGCCAATTCTGGGCTTTGTCACTAGGCCATGCTACTTCTCACACCACAAGGAGCCCAGGATGACATCCTAGAACACGAGAGGCACCATTTTCAAGGTCGCTACCGTCACTGGCCAGAGAACGATGGGTCATAGAGACAGTATCGGTTCTTCCTTTCTTCCCACTTTCACCTCAGTCCCCACCTCTTCTTTCTCCTTGCTCATCGTCTTTTTCCCTTTCCTCTCTCCCTGCCTTCCTCTCCCTTCTTCCTCTCTGCCTCCTTTCGCTCTTTTCCTCCTCAGCTTTAAAGCCCTACCCCATCTTACTTCCCCTCACTAAACTCCTACTCCAGCCAAGCCCACACACTCTATTTCTCTATCACTAGCTTACTCACTGTGCCCCGATCTCATTTACCTCCCTGCTGGTACCTTTCTCACATCCTTCCCCTAGTCTGGAACTCCCCCTGGCTCCGTAGATGCCAGACCACCACTCTCCCCTCCTTGAAAACATTATTAAGATCCATCTCCTCCAAGAGGCCTTCCCTGATTGAGTCCTCTTTTCTCTGGCTCGCTCTCCCGTCTGCATCTTCTATGCACTCGGTTCTGTGACGTTGGGACATTTGATATTCAGCCCACCTCAACCTCACAGCACTTATGCACATATCTTAAAATTATATATTATAAATTATTTATTCATATTAATGTCTGTCTCCCCCTCTAGAGTGTAAGTTTGTCTTGGGCAGGGAATGTGTCTGCTAATTCTGTTGTATTGTACAATCCCAAGTGCTAAGTACAGTGCTCTGCACATAGTAAGGGCTCAATAAATACCATTGATTGATTTTTCTCTGCCCCCATTCTACCCAAGGGTGCCTAATCTTTGCCCTTACTCCCTACCTTCCCAGACTCAGTGAGCAGTTTGGCTATCCTTTGAGAGGCAAAGGCGATATCATTTGACATTTTCAGACTGAAGATCATCCCCAAGCAAAAAACTTCTTCCTGCTTCTCCTGGAAACATCTAGAACCTCTGCTGTGTGACCTTGAGTGAGTCACTTCTTGTCCTCTATGCCTTGGTTATCTTATCTGTCAAATGGGGATTAAGATGTGAGCCCCACGTGGGGCATGGACAGTGTCCAACCTGATTTGCTTGTATCTGCTTCAGCATTTAGTAGTCCAGTGCCTGGCACATAGAAGTGCATAATACCATAAAAGAAAAGGAACCCTAAGGAGCCCTCCAGGAGGATGATGATGGTGGCATTTATTAAGCGCTTACTATGTGCAAAGCACTGTTCTAAGCGCTGGGGAGTTTACAAGGTGATCAGGTTGTCCCACAGGGGGCTCACAGTCTTATTCCCCATTTTACAGTTGAGGTAACTGAGGCCCAGAGAAGTTAAGTGACTTGCCCAAAGTCACACAGCTGACAAGTGGTGGAGCCGGGATTTGAACCGATGACCTCTGAATCCAAAGCCCGGGCTCTTTCCACTGAACCACGCTGCTTCCCAGGATGACCAATCTGAATCTCAGGCCGACCTCATCGAATTCCGGCTCGGCTTTCCAAATCCAACAGCCTCTACTTCATCCTAATCCTTTTCGATCTCTCAGCTGCCTTCGACACTGTGGACCACCCCCTTCTCCTGAAAACGTTATCCAACCTTGGCTTTGCTGACACTGTCCTCTCCTGGTTCTCCTCCGATCTTAGATTAAGCACAGATTAAACCCTCAATAAACTTAGACGCAGCTTGGCCTAGTGGATAGAGCATGGGTCTGGGAGTAAGAAGGAGGCACACAGTAAGCGCTCAATAAATACAATTGAATGAATACCCCTGGTGGGTCATTCCAGCCCCCTGCTCCACCGCCTCCTCCTTCTGGCTGGGTGATGGTTTCCTCCTCCTTATCCCAGGGAGCAGCCTGATATTGAGGCAACCGGCTCCATCTAAATAGATTTGGATTGTTCTCTCTGAGGCAGTAAGTGCTCTGGAAAAGCACTGAACATTGAGGAGTACTTAAAGAAGCTTTCACATTAATCAGGGCTCTAGTGCCCTCTTCTCCCAGCTGCTGAGAGATTTCAATGGGTGGAGCAGGGGGCATAATGGGAAGTGGGGTTCAGGTTTGATGTCTACCAGATCCAATCCCTCCCACATACAAATGCTAAATTTTCCTCCATCTCTGTTGGGAGACATTTGAGCTGCTAATGTCTTTGCTTCCTGGGGTGTGGGGTGGGTGGGGATTGGAATGCCGAAGCAAAAGAATTCACTGGCTCTGGGATAGCCACAAGGAATTTCTTTCCACCATGTGCAAAGTTGTTTTCTGTCTTTCTGTCTCCTCTCTTAGAGGTAGCTTACAAGCGCCGATTTTCAATTCGCTCATCCATTCAGTCATATTTATTTTACCGTCAGGTGGGTTCTGCTGCTGCTGGGTGACTCATTCCCTATTGAGGAGTGTTTTGGGATTTTTTAATGGCATTTGTTAAGTGCTGGGGTAGGTACCTCGTTCTCGCCTGTCCCGCCATCGACCCCCGGCCCACGTCATCCCCCGGGCCTGGAATGCCCTCCCTCTGCCCATCCGCCAAGCTAGCTCTCTTCCTCCCTTCAAGGCCCTGCTGAGAGCTCACCTCCTCCAGGAGGCCTTCCCAGACTGAGCCCCTTCCTTCCTCTCCCCCTCGTCTCCCTCTCCATCCCCCCCATCTTACCTCCTTCCCTTCCCCACAGCACCTGTATATATATTTGTACATATTTATTACTCTATTTTACTTGTACATATCTATCCTATTTATTTTATTTTGTTAGTATGTTTGGTTTTGTTCTCTGTCTCCCCCTTTTAGACTGTGAGCCCACTGTTGAATAGGGACTGTCTCTATATGTTGCCAATTTGTACTTCCCAAGTGCTTAGTACAGTGCTCTGCACATAGTAAGCGCTCAATAAATACGATTGATTGATTGATACGAGCTAATCAGTTTGGACACAGTCCATGTCCCCCATGGGGCTCACAGTCTTAATCCGCATTTTACAGATGAGGTAACAGACAAAGAGATGTGACTTGGCCAAGGTAATAATAATAACTGTGGTATTTAAGTGCTTACTATGTGCCAGGCACTGTACTAATCATTGGAGTTGATACAAGTTTATCAGGTTGGACACAGTCCCTGTCATTCATTCAATCGTATTTATTGAGCACTTACTCTGTGCAGAGCACTGTACTAAGCCCATAGGGGGCTCGCAGACTTAAACCCTGTTTTACAAATGAGGTAACTGAGGCACAGAGAAGTGAAGTGACTTCCCAGAGTGAGCCCCTTCCTTCCTCTCCCCCTCGTCCCCCTCTCCATCCCCCCATCTTACCTCCTTCCCTTCCCCACAGCACATATTTATTACTCTATTTATTTATTTATTTATTTTACTTGTACATATCTATTCTATTTATTTTATTTTGTTAGGATGTTTGGTTTTGTTCTCTGTCTCCCCCTTTTAGACTGTGAGCCCACTGTTGGGTAGGGACTGTCTCTATATGTTGCCAATTTGTACTTCCCAAGCGCTTAGTACAGTGCTCTGCACATAGTAAGTGCTCAATAAATACGATTGATTGATTGATTGATCGATCCAAGGTCACACAGCAGGCTTGTGGTGCAATTGGGATTAGAACCCAGGTCCTTTTAACTCCCAGGCCTGTGGTCTGTCCATTAGGCCATGCTGTAAAATAGGCTGAGGGGAGGAAAGGAGGCCTTGGTTCCAGGGTCAGAGCATGGCAGAGTAAAATAGAGATCAAGTCTTTGCAGGAGAGTCCTGAGTTGAATCCCTCTATGAAAGCAAATGCTTTGGCTTTGGCAGGGCGTGCTTGAAGCCAGAAGCCAATATTCTTGGTCAATATTCATTGCTAGCAAACTGACAGGCAGGGGAATTCTCCCTTGACAGCACTGCTGACTTATCGCATACGGCATATTTGCTTGGTGTAATGCTCTGACAGGTTGGTGATCTGCTGGATCAATTTCATATACCTACAATATCCCTGGGAGAAAGGATCAAATTTGACATGAATTTGAAGGGAAGTCTTACTTTTCCTGTTTCTGTCCAAGGCATTCCAAAAAGTCCCTTAAACCAGTTCAAACAGATCAAGCTACCAAGACAAAATGATGCTTTCTTAGATTACAAACCCACCCTATATCTACTTTTTATTAAGGGTCCAGACCCAAAGTGAAATAAGGATAAATCTACATGAAGTTGTATTGACGTAAATTAAGGTAGACTTGAGATAGCCCTAAAAGCATTGGAGTCAAAGGAGTTTTATTTTTCATATAGAGGACTTGTCTTGCCTTATGACATTGAGATGTTTCTGACCCATAGCAGTGCCACAGACACATTTCTTCCAGAACGCCCCGCTCTTCAACTGCAGTTGTTCTGGTAGTGGATCCATAGAGAAGCAGAGTGACTTAGCAGAAAGAGCCCGGGCTTGGGAGTCAGAGGTCATGGCTTCTAATCTTCCCTCTGCCACTTGTCGGCTGTGTGACTTTGGGCAAGTCACTGCACTTCTCTGTGCTTCAGCTCATCTGTAAAATGGGGATTAAGGCTGGGAGCCCCATGTGGGACTGTCTAATTACCTTGTATCTACCCTAGTGCTTAGAACAGTGCTTGGCACATAGTAAGCACTTCGCAAAAACGAGGATTATTGTCAGTGCTTAGAACAGTGCTTGGCCCATAGTGTTTCACAATTACCATGATTATTATTATTATTATTATTATCCATAGAGTTTTCTTGGTAAAAATACCGAAGTGGTTTACCATCGCCACCTTCCACGCAGTAAACTCGAGTCTCCGCCCTCGACTCTCTCCCATGTCGCTGCTGCCCAGCACAGGTGAGTTTTGACTTGTCGTCGATTGCCTTCCACTTGTTAGCCAACGGCCAAGCTAGGAATGGAATGGATAGGCCTCTGCTTGACTCTCCCTCCTGTAGCAGAGACTGGAGAGTACTGGAAATATGTATATCCTGTATATATGTATATATGTTTGTACATATTTATTACTCTATTTATTTATTTTAATTGTACATATCTATTCTATTTTATTTTGTTAGTATGTTTGGTTTTGTTCTCTGTCTCCCCCTTTTAGACTAGGAGCCCACTATTGGGTAGGGACTGTCTCTATATGTTGCAAACTTGTACTTCCCAAGCGCTTAGTACAGTGCTCTGCACACAGTAAGCGCTCAATAAATACGATTGATGATGGTGATGAGGGAAACTCTCCAGGTGCCACCCTGAGAGGGGAGAGGACTTGTGGGCACATTTAAAAGCAGAGCAGAAAGAGCCATTGGAGAGTGAGTAGTTCAAGATGGCAGTCAGGGAGGGGGTAAGTATTTTAATAAGGATTGAAGGGAGGAGGTTAGAGGTACAGGTGAAGAGGGTAGGTTCTCTCCCTTTTGCCTCTGAGTAGGGAGGGTTTCCTCTTTCAAGCTCAGACTGGAGTCATATGAGCCATTCAGATTTTTGGGAAACAGTGACGCAAAAGGTACCCTAGTGACTCCTAGCCAAAATGTGGAGATGCTGGGAAGACACATTGTCTACCCCAGTATTTAGTACTTAACAAACACCGCAGTTATTAGGATTACTTTCAAAAGGTTTTTCTGCCTCTTCAACAGCGAGTGTTGGATATGGTGGCTGGGAAGAGGAGAAAGGAGGCATATCATACAGTCATTCATTCATTCAATTGTATTTATTGAGCGCTTACTGTGTGCAGAGCACTGTACTAAGTGCTTGAGAAGTACAAGTTGGCAACATATAGAGACGGTCCCTACCCAACAGCGGGCTCACAGTCTAGAAGGGGAGACAGACAACAAAACAAAACATATAAACCAAATAAAATAAATAGAATAAACATGTACAAGTAAAATAAATAGAGTAATAAATATGTACAAACATATATACAGGTGCTGTGGGGAGGGGAAGGAGGTAAGGCTGGGAGGATGGGGAGTGGGAGTAGGGGCAGAGTAAGGAGCGGGCTCAGTCTGGGAAGGCCTTCTGGAGGAGGTGAGCTCTCAGTAGGGCTTTGAAGGGAGGAAGAGAGCTAGCTTGCTGGATGTGCAGAGGGAGGGCGTTCCGGCCCACGGGGAGGATGTGGGCCGGGGGTCGGCGGTGGGGCAGGCGAGAATGAGGCACAGTGAGGAGATTAGCGGAAGAGGAGCGGAGAGTGTGGGCTGGGCTGTAGAAGGAGAGAAGGGAGGTGAGGTAGGAGGGGGCAAGGTGATGGACAGCCTTGAAGCCGAGGGTGAGGAGTTTTTGCCTGATGTATAGGTTGATTGGTAGCCACTGGAGATTTTTGAGGAGGGGAGTAACATGCCCAGAGCGTTTCTGCACAAAGACGATCCGGGCAGTGGCGTGAAGTATAAATTGAGGTGGGGAGAGACAGGAGGATGGGAGATCAGAGAGGAGGCTGATGCAGTAATCCAGTCGGGATAGGATGAGAGATTGAATGAGTAGGGTAGCGGTTTGGATGGAGAGGAAAGGGCAGATCTTGGTGATGTTGCGGAGGTGAGACCGGCAGGATTTGGTGATGGATTGGATGTGAGGGGTGAACGAGAGAGTGGAGTCGAGGATGACACCAAGGTTGTGGGCTTGTGAGACGGGAAGGATGGTAGTGCCAGCACTTGTTTTGTTTTTCCAGAGCGGTGATGGGTCATGCTGAGCCCAACACAACCCATCAGCTGCTTTCTGGTCCCCAAGTGGCCGTAATGGTGAAATAAAAGACGATTGGCTGGGAAAGTGGCAAAATTTGAGAAGCAGTGTGGCTTAGTGGATAGAGCACAGGCCTGGGAGTCAGAAGGACCTGGGTTCTAATCCCAATTCTGCCACTTGTCTGTCACTTTACTTCTCTGTGCCTCATTTACCTCATCTGGGGGTTAAGACCGTAAGCCCCATGTGGGATATAGATATCATCTCAGTTACCTCATCTGTAAAATGGGGATTAAGACTGTGAGCCCCACGTGGGACAACCTGATCACCTTGTATCCCCCCAGCACTTAGAACAGTGCTTTGCACATAGTGAGTGCTTAACAAATGCCATTATTATGATTATTATCTATCCCAATGGTTAGAACAGCGCCTGGCACATAACAAGTGCATAACAAATACCATAAAAAAGTGGTGGATGAATCTCTGATACTTGACCAGCAATGGAGTCTGCTATGTCCCCTCCCCCTTTCATGACAATTATCAATTTTGTCACACCTGTTAGCCACACACAGGATTGGTGCCTTTGCTTCTTGTTGAAACCAGTGGCAGTGAAGGGGGGAGATGGAGTTCAGGTGAATCTAAAATGCACATTTGTTGAGTTTGAAAGGTGGGTTAAGAAGCACAACAAAATAGGAAAGGGGGATATTCTCTGTAGCATTTGCAACATTTTGCTTTCTTAACCTAAATTGGCAGGGGGACAGTGATTTTCCTGTCAAAATCCTCCTCCCCAATTCCACAAAGCCATGCTGTGCTTTCCTCTCTCTGCCAGAACTTTCCAAATCAATCTATTCTTGGGAGTAGAGCCCCCACTAAGGATTAGGGAACAGCTTCAAGCCTGTTAGTTCATAAGTCACAAACTAATAAATCCCTTTCCCCTCTTCCATTGAGGATGAGTGGGAATTCAAGATGGATTTGGGGTTCAACCAGCCACCTGAAGAGAACTGGGTATTGCTGGGGGGTGGGTAACAAGAAAGGGTCACCTCCAGTTTAAACTTCAGGGAGTAAATGTTAGGTCTTAGCTAATTAGTGCCAAGAGTTCATTTATAGGACCACTTAATTACCACTTGTGTCATTTTTGCTGCAGAAACACTAATGGAACTCCTCTTCGTGGGGGAAAAAAGGGAAGGAGTAAGGACCATCTTCTTTAAGGTAAAAATTCAACCTTAACATTGATTCTTTTCTTCACAAATTTCATTTCCATCATTAAATTGATAGGCATTTGAGTCTTTTTGTCCTATGTTAAATGCTTAATTCTTGTGAGAATGAAAACAAAAGAGCAAAGATGCATTTCTCTACTGGACGAACAAAACACTAAGTTGGCATGTTAGTTTCCAGTTTTAAATTCTTCATCTTGGTTTTTGGCTGTGAGCCTTAAAGCTGCTACTAATGATCTTTACTTGTCTGTGGTTAAATAATATAGCTCTCTCCAAAGTTAGCAAACATCTGCAGGGTGTTCATAAGAATTCCTCTCATTCATCACCTCCTTCGCCTCCAGTCTTATTGAACTCAATCAGTAAGTGAAGGATTTAAAAGGAAAGGAAACAAGCTAATTAGTCCATATTTCAACTCAGGATTGTATTTCGATATGTAGTAAAGAACATAAGAATTTTGAGTGGAATTTCACAATAATAATAATAATTATCATATTTGGTAAGCGCTTACTATGTGCCAAGCACTGTTCTAAGCAGTGGGGCAGCTACAAGGTAATCAGATTGTTCCCATGTGGGGCTCACAATCTTAATCCCCATTACATATGAGGTAACTGAGGCACAGAGAGGTTGTGACGTGCCCAAGGTCACACAGCAAACAAGTGGCGGAGCTGGGATTAGAACCCACATTTTCTGGCTCCCAAGCCCATGCTTTTGTCACTAGGCCATGCTGCTTCTCTATTTCATTTCTGACATCAGTGTGACTGTGGGAGGATATAACTGTACAGCTTCCAGAATTCCAAAGTCCCAGCGGGGACAGAGGCTTTCTAAAGTGAACAGTAGAGGTGTGAATTTTCAAATCCTGGGGAAGCTTCAAATGCTTTCCATTTTAACAGTGCTTTTAGTAATTGCCTCTCCTGCACCATTCCTGGATAAAATTGTCAGTGTTATCTTCATTTTATGGAGACCAGAACTCAGACCAAGGATTTGTCCAACCCATGGAACATATCCAATCAATCCATTCATGATTGGATACATTAATACAATTAATACATATATATATGTATTAATGTTGTCTGTCATTTGTCTGTCCGTAATGTTGTTGTTGTAATGTTGTTGTTTGTCTGTCTGTAATATTGTCTGTCATTAATACATATATATGTATATGTATATAATTAATACAATTATTAATATCAATAAGACTGTGAGCCCGCTGTTGGGTAGGGACCGTCTCTATATGTTGTCAACTTGTACTTCCCAAGTGCTTAGTACAGTGCTCTGTACACAGTAAGCACTCAATAAATACGATTGAATGAATGAATAATAAAAATGATGGTATTTGTTAAGCACTTACTATGTGCCAAGTATTGTTCTAAGTGCTGGGGTAAATGCAAACTAATCAGGTTGGACACAGTCCTTGTCACACAGTCCTAAACTGTGTCTGGCAGTATTAACAAATACCATTAATATTATTATTATCATTAATAATAATAAACCCTATTTTACAGATGAGGTAAACAAGGCACAGAGAAGTGAAGTGACTTGTCCAAGATCACACCGAAGACAAATGGCAGAGCTAGGATTGGAACTCAGGTCCTTCTGAGTCCCAGGCCCGAGCTTTACCCACTAGGCCATGCTGCTTCTAAGCTTTTTAAGTGCTTAATATGTGCAGAGCACTGTACTAAACACATGGGAAAGTACAATACAACATAGTTGATAGGATTGCTGACCACAAGGAGCTTAAAGTCTACAGGGGAAGACAGACTAAAAAAGATTGTGGATGTGAGAAATAACAGAATATAACAATATTTACGTAGGTACTGTGGGGCTTATGTTGATCCTCCCATAAGTGCTTAATACAGTGCCCTGCAGAAAGTAAGTGCTCAATAAATACTATTGATCGACATCGGCAGGTAGAATTTGATTCAGTAAAGTAGTTTCTGTTATCCCTGGTTTGTTGTCGACCATTGACAAATCCAGATACACTGGATAAGAGAAAATATTCCTCAGTGTCTTTTTTCAGGGAATTTTGATAAACTGGGATTGCTGTAAAATGTTCAAGATACGATTTTCAGAATAATTAGGGAAGAAGTTTACTGTCCAATAAAATAGGTGAAATCACTTTTGGTTTAGATGTTTCTGCTTAATGATATGTGCTAAGTAGAAAATATGAATTTAATGGATTTGCTTTAGTTCCTTTTGAAACCGAATCTAGATGAGTGGTTTAATAGGAACATTGGTGCTTGGTTCTCAAAATCACCATAATCTTTTTAGACATGTTCTCTTTAAATAAGTCTTTGCCAAACTCGATAACAAAGATTGGGTGTGTTAATCTAGCTCTGCATGCCAGTTGGCTGAAAATCAAACATGTTACTTCTGTTTTGGACAACATGTTCTGCAGTTTTAATTGAGAGCCATGTGGATGATTCAAGGTATTTGATCTGTTGAACACTAATGTGGAGATTTAAGGAATGTTAATTGGCAAAAGCCTTGCAGGACTCTCTTTCATTGTGAAGAGCAGGGTTTAGAGCAGGATACCTTTAAAAACATTCAACTAACTGGCAAATTTGGTGGTTTCGTTTTCCCCTAAATGAAAGTGGAGTGTTTTGTATTAGATAGAAATGAATAAATCTGGGAAGAAAGGATCATGTACAAATGATTTCTTGTACTATGGCATGTTTCCAAAAGCTGAGTAGGAACAATTCTGAGGTTATATTAAGATCCTCCACATTTTAGTGGCTTTTGTTAGAGCTTTGTATTACTCTGAAGAACATGTGAATTTTAATTGTCTATGCCATAGGTCCCTTAAGCCATACAAAGGTTCCATAGGCACAAAGGACAAATTGTTCTAATGCTATTAACAAAGGGAAAGGTTCAAGCCCTGATCCAAAGGTCAAAAATAGCTGGAATGAACTCTTCTGTTTACAAATGAGTCAAGCCAAAGAGTCTCCTGCTTGCTGGGGAAGAAAGGAGCCCTGTTTCAATCTCAGGTGACTCAAATTTACTTTGATTATGTATAAAGTTAAATTCATCGGTTCAAATCTCTACAGGTGTCATCTCCTGAATAATTATGGTATTTAATAGTTATCGTATTTGTTAAGCACTTACCATGTCAAGCACTATTCTAAGCGTTAGGGTGGATACAAGTTAAAAAGGTTGGTCATGGTCACAGTCCCTGTCCCCAGTGGGCTTACAGGCTAGAGACCATAATACATGCAGTTATTTGACTTAAAGCTCTGCAGATTTTTTAATGAGTCCTAAATTCTCCAGAATATTGGATGAAAGGAGCTGAAATAATTCGGAATTGTTTTGGTGGTTTACTCAATCATAATAATAATAATGATAATGGAATTTCTTAAGTGCTTACTATGTGCCAAGAATTGCACTAAGTGTGGGGTTAGATAATCAATCAATCAATTGTATTTATTGAGCGCTTACTGTGTGCAGAGCACTGTACTAAGCACGTGGGAAGTACAAGTTGGCAACATATAGAGACAGTCCCTACCCAACAGTGGGCTCACAGTCTCAAAGGGGGATTTTAGATAAAAGATAATCAGTTTGGAAATAGTCCCTTTTCCACCCAGGGCTCATCCCTTAAGGAGAAAAGACACTGAATCCCCATTTTATAGATGATGAACCTGAGGTACAAAGAAATGATTTCTCCAAGGCACTGTTCTAAGCCCTGGGGTGGATACATGCAAATCGTGTTGACACAGTCCCTGTCTTACATTGGTCTCACAGCCTCAATCCCCATTTTACAGATGAGGTAACTGAGGCCCAGAGAAGTGAAGTGACTTGCCCAAGATCACACAGCTGCCAAGTGGCAGAGCCAGGATTAGAACCCATGACTTTCTGACTCTCAGGCCCGTGCTCTATCCACTACACCATACTGCTTCTCCATTATATTTCAAAAGCCTCAAACCACATCTTAAAATCACGAGTGATAGCTAATTCATTCTGTTGCTCAATTATATGCAACACAGTGTTGAATCTCCTATCAAGAAGGACAGATGAGATTCCAGAACCCAGAACTTGGGTGAAAGAAGCGATTGTGTGTTAGTGGCTTGACCATCCCCATAAACATTCTACTTCTTGAGGGCAGGAGTCATGAATACCGAATTTATTGTATCAGCATGCGCATGTGCTGAAAGCTATGAAAAGGTCTAGCGATGACAATGCAAAGTCATGAAGCATTCCAATCAATCATATTTATTGAACGCTTACTGTGCACAGAGCACTGAACTGAATGCTTGAGAGAGTACAATAGAGCAGATACATTTCCTCCCCACAGTGGGTTTACAGTCTAGAGGGGGAGACGGGCATCAAGGTAAATAAATAAATTACAGATATGTACATAAAGTGATGTGGTGCTGAGGGTGGCAGAGGTAAATAAAGGGAGCAAACCCAAAAGAGTGATGTAGAAGAGAGTGAAAGACAAGGAAAGAGAGCTTAGGGAAGGCCTCTTGGAGAAGATGTGACTTCGATAAGTCTTCGAAGTTGTGGGGGGTGGGGGAGGAGTAATTGTCGGATATGAAGAGAGAGGATGTTCCAGGCCAGAGGCAGGATGTGGGCGAGAAGTGAGGGGTCATCCTTTAGAGGCCTTAAACATTCCATCTTGTCTGGAAAAGGAGATTCCCAATAAGCACTTTAGAAAGTTGTGTATCCTGCCGTTACTCTTTCACATATAGTCCAGTGTGGTATCCCTTGGCCCCACTTTTCCAGAAGCAGGAAACAGTGTGGTCTAGGGGATAGGGCACAGGCCTAGAAGTCTGGGGACTAGGGTTCTAATCCTGGTTCTGCCACCCGTGGCCTTGGAGAAATCACTTCATTTCTTTGTACCTCTGTTTCATCATCTGTAAAATGGGGATTCAGTGTCCTTTCTCCTATTTAGGGGATGAGCCCTGGGTGGAAAAGGGACTATTTCCGACCTGATTATCTCTTATTTAACCCCACACTTAGTACAATTCTTGGCACATAGCAAGCACTTAAGAAATTCCGTTATTATTATTATTATCATTATTAAGGAAACCTGTTTTCTCTACTGAATGCTAATAGCCCTCTTTGCCCATTGTGTTCATTCTAGTTTTATGCTTGATAAGCTGCATATCCCCCCAAAATATCCAGCTTGTTCTATGACAGAACTCTAGTGAGTAGATACAGTAACTCTTAACTCCGGGTGACCTTCATGGTCTGGAAAAAGAAATGCAAGAAAGTTGTTTGACAGTGGTTTGTACACTGCTTACTCTGTTGCTTTTGAACCAAAGTAAGGTCTCTGTGTCCTGATTCTCCTGAAGTGGGAAATATTCCTTTTAGTATCCTGAGAGCACTTTAGTGAGAAAAAGGAACTTATGTGGGGATGATTTTAGTCTGGTTGGTGTTACTGTGTATGCCTAAAAGAGTTACCAACCTACGTTACCCTAAAGAATCGTAGTGCCAAAGGGTGCCTAGTGGAAAGAGCATAAGGCTAGGAATTAGGAGAGCAAAGTTCTAGCTGAGCATCCTAGTGTTAACCTCTCTTGGCTCAGGTTCCTCATCTGTAAAATGGGAATGAATTGTGAGTCCCATGTGAGGCAAGGACTCTTGTCTCTTTCCTAGGTCCTCTCTTAAGCTCTTCCAAGTGCTTATGAGAAGCAGCATGGCTCAGTGGAAAGAGCCAGGGCGCTTGGGAGTTAGAGGTCATGGGTTCAAATCCCTGCTCTGCCGCTTGTCAGCTGTGTGACGTTGGGCAAGTCACTTCATTTCTCTGTGCCTCAGTTATCTCATCTGTAAAATGGGGATTAATACTATGAGCTCCACGAGGGACAACCTGATCACCTTGTATCCTCCCCAGTGCTTAGTACAGTGCTTTTCACATTGTAAGTGCTTAAAAAATGCCATTATTATTATTAATATAGTGTTCTGTACACATTAAGTGCTCAGTAAATACAATTGATTTGAGTAAGCATAATCAATGGCATAATCAATCAGTCTTATTTATTGAGCACATTCATTCATTTGTATTTATTAAAGGATTACTGTGGCAGAGCACTTTACTAAGCGCTTGGGAGAATACAATACTACAATAAATGGACACATTCCCTGCCCACAGTGAGCTTACAGTCTTGAGGGGGAGAGACAGATATGAATACATAAAAAAAATTATGGATATGTACATAAGAGCTGTGGGGCTGCGTGGGGAGGGGGGAAGAACAGAGGGAGCAAGTCAAGGTGACGTGGAAGGGAGTGGGAGAAGAGTTAAGTGGGGGCTTAGTCAGAGAAGGCCTCCTGGAGGAGATGTGTTTTCAATAAGCCTTTGAAGTAGTGGTGAGGGGAGGAGCGGGAGGGGAGAGACTAACTGTTAAATTTGGGGAGAGAAGTCATTTCAGGCCATAGGCAGGATGTGGGCGAGGGTCGGCGGTGAGATAGGTGAGATGGAGGTACACTGAGAAGGTTAGCTTTAGAGGAGCAAAGTGTGCAGGCTGGGCTGTAGTAGGAGAGTAGCGAGGTGAGGTAGTAGAGGGCAAGGTGATGGACTGCTTTGAAGCCAAAGGTGAGGAGTTTTTGTTTGATGCGAAGGTGTATGGGCAACCACTGGAGTTTTTTGGGGGTGGGGTGACATGTTCTGAACGTTTCTGTTGAAAAATGATCTGGGCAACAGAATGAATGATAGACAGGAGTGGAGAGAGGCAGGAGGCTGGGAGGTCAGCAAGCAGGCTGATGCAGTAATCTACTGATGATGTGCTAAACACTAAATATACAGTGTACCAATATAACAAGCATACTCATGCCTACACTGAGCTTACAGTCTTGAGGGGGAGAGAGACATTAATACAAATAAATAAATAAATTACGGATATGTACATAAGTGCTGTGGGGATCGATTTCATAATAGTAATGATTATGATGATTGCCTTTCTTTTTTAATGGTATTTGTAAAGCACTTACTATGTGCCAGGAACTGTACCTAGAGCTGGGGTCTTGTCTTATGCCATCGTGCCATTTCCGACCCACAGAAACACCACAGACACATCTCTCCCAGAATGTCCCACTCTCCACCTGCAATCGTTCTGGTAGTGGAGCCATAGAGTTTTCTTGGTCAAAATCCAGAAGTGGTTTACCAATGCCGCCTTCCACGCAGTAAACTCGAGTCTCCGCCCTCGACTCTCTCCCATGCTGCTGCTGCCCAGCATGGGTGAGTTTTGACCTGTAGCAGATACGAGCTTATCAGGTTGGACACAGTCTGTGACCAACATGGAGCTCGCAGTCTTAATCCCTGTTTTACAGATGAGGTAACTGAGGCACAGAGAAGTCAAGTGACTTGCCCAGGTCCCACAGCAGTCAAGTGGCAGAACTGGTATTAGAACCTAGGCCCTTCTGACTAGGCCCATGCTCTACCCACTCGGTCATGCCGTTCCTCCAAGTTACTACAGTTACTTAATGGCTCCTGAAAGGAGAAATTTTGTCCGAGGGGTCAGAGCTGCAAGTTAAATCATAATAACAGATATGGAGTCATAACTTTTCATTTGCAGTCCACAGAGGGCCTCGGTGAGGGTTAGAGTGTCCGTGTTTTGGTAGGTTTGGGGCAAGAATGGGTTAAAGTGATCCAGGATTGGGGAGGGGAGTATGTGGCCTGACCTTGTCCCCCTACCAACCTCCCATGCCCAATCCTGAAATTATTTATGGTATTCCTAATGAGGTCACCAATGATCTCCTTCTTGCCAACGGCCGCTACTCCACAATCCTTGACCTCTGACCTGTCTTCAACACTGTCGATGACTGTCTTTTCGTGGAAACGTTATCCAATCTTGGCTTCATTAACTCTGTCCTCTCCTGGTTCTCCTCTTACCTCTCTGGGTGTTCATTCTCATTCTCCTTCGTGGGCTTCTCCTCTGCCTCCCAACCCCTAATTGTGGGGGTCCCTCATCGTTCAGTTCTGGTCCCCTTCTATTCTCCATCTACACCCACACCCTCAGAGAACTCATTCACTCACATGGGTTCAACCACCACCTCGATGTGGATGATTATCAAATCTACATCTCCAGCCATAATCACTCTCCCGCTCTGTAGTCTCGCTTTCCTCTTGCCTTCAGGATATCTATACTTGGATTTCCACACCGCATGGCAAGCTGAACATGTCCCAAACAGACCTCCTTATTTTCCCACCCAAACCCTGTCCTTCCCCTGACTTTCCCATCATGGTAGATGGCACCACCATCCTTCTTGGCTCTCAAGTCCATAAACTTGGCATTATCCCTGACTCCCCTTTTTCATTCAACTCACATATTCAATCCATTACTAAATCCTGTCGGTCCCACCTTCACAACATCGCTAAAATCCGCCCTTTCCTCTTCATCCAAACTGCTTCCACATTAGTACAGTCACTCATCCGATCCCTCCTGGATTACCGCATCGGCCTCCCTCCTGACTTTCCGGCTTCTTGTCTCTCCCCACACCAGTCCCTACTTCACTCTGCTGCCAGGATCATTTTTCTACAAAAACGTTCAGAATATGTTTCCCTACTCTTCAAAAGACTCCATTGGTTGCCCATCCATCTCCACATGAGAGAAACAGCATGGCCTAGTAGACAGAGCACAGGCCTCAGAGTCAGAAAGTCATGGGTTCTAATCCCGGATCCACCACTTGTCTGCTTTGAGACCTTGGGCAAACAACTTCACTTCTCTGAGTCTCAGTTACCTCGTCTGTAAAATGGGGATTGAGACTGCGAGCCCCACATAGGACAGGGACTGTGTCCAACCCAATTACCTTGTATCTACCCCAGTGCTTAGTACAGTGTTTGGCTCATAGTAAGCCCTTAACAAATACCACAATTATTATCACTTTGCCGCTTCCCCTATCTGTACTTTATTTTAATGTCTTTCTCCCCACTAGACCGCAAATTCCTTGTGGACTGGGAGCATTTCTACCGACTCTATTGTATTGGCCTCTCCCAAGCAGTTAATACAGTGCTCCGCGCACAGGAAGCACTCAGTAAATATCCCTGATTGATTGACTGTTAGACTGATTTTTACATGGGACTGCTTTCCAGAATTCTGGAGGAGAGAATGTCCATCCACCCTTATCCTCAGCCCTCCTTCGATTTTGCATCCTCTTGGTGGCACAATCTCCTTACAACTGAAACCATCCCCTCCCCACCTCTCACCCTGGGGCTTGTGGAACAGGGAGGTGCACCTCGCCGATCCCTTCCGGGCTACAGAGTGGGAACACGCAACACGTAGAGCCCTTTGGAACCCACACACACTCACATCTACACACACGTGTTTGCTCCTGAAACCGCCGAGGCACCGCACAAATAGACTGGCAGTCGGCCAGATTCCTGCCTCCCCCGGGCAGGAAACGCTGCCCTGGTAGAACCATTGTTTCCCAAAAATCTCACCAAGCTGTGACTCCTCACAACCACGAACGCAGGGAAATGGAAGCTGAAATATCCCCACCTTGTGAATTCAGTTATGTACGTAAGTGCATATCTGTAATTTATTTATATTATTGTCTGTATCCCCCTCCTGACCGTAAGCTCGTTGTGGGCAGGGAAATGTGTCTGTTTATTGTTATATTGCTCTCTCCCAAGTGCTTAGTACACAGCTCTGTACACAGAAAGCACTCAATAAATGCGATTGAATGAATGGATTTAAATCTCTGCTGGACGGCAGCAGTGTTTAATAAGGAAATGATGCCCTTTCATCCGGCTGTTGAAGTGAACAAATGTCTTTACCTAGTCTCCCTCACCTCTGAGTTGGGTGATTCCATGATTTTGCAGAACTCAGTGGAGGAGTGTAAGAGCCAGTCAGGTTTGACAGACTTTTTTTCCTCGGTAATAACTTAAATACACGGGAGTAACCTTTCATTATTGCTTATTCACTTTCCCCGCCCTTTTTCTCGAACAACGTGGGCAGTGGGAAAGAGCAGGTCTGAAAGGCCTTAGGGGGAGGAAATGCAAGTCTGGTTTTGTTGCTTTTTTTTTGAGAGCAGAGGACTGGTGATTGAGAGTTGTGAAGGGGTCCCCATCCCGGAGGGCTTGGTGACGGGAACAGGGCAGAGATTTGGCCTCCTCTGTCCCCTGACCCGCCTGCCAGGGTGACCCTTCTTCCAGGAACTCCCTGAGGGAGGCTCCCTGCAGCTTCTGGAAACATTGCGTTCTCTGCTAGCACAAGAATAACCTGTATTTCCTCTCCTGGAGACTGAAACTCCAGCAGGGTGAAAGGACTAGGTCACACCGCATCTAGGAGATGCAGAGCTTATAACTCTTGTTAATAATGACAGCAGTCTTTGCTAAGCGCTTACTATGTGCCAAGCACTGTTCTAAGGACTAGGAGAAATGCAAAGTAATCAGGTGGGGCTTGCAGTCTGAATCCCCATTTTACAGATGAGGTAACTGAGGCACAGAGAAGTTAAGCGACTTGCCCAAAGGCACACAGTTGACAAGTAGCAGAGGCGGGATTAGAACCCATGACCTCTGACTCCCAAGCCCCTGCTCTTTCCACTAAGACACACTGCTTCTCTCCCTGTTCTCTCTCCTACTTAGGTCTGTGTGCCCCAGGTGGTACACAGACTGTGTCCGACCTAATTAGCTTGTACCTACTAATTGTGAACAGCGTTTGACACAGTACGTGTTTAACAAATACCAAAGGAAAAAAACAAAACACAAAAATTCAATTTTCTATTCCTTTCAGCCCCCCCAAATAGTAGCAGTATTAATATTTTTTTAATGTTTCAGCATTCAAAGGCATCGAAACTGTATCTGCCCCAGACTCACTCACATAGCTGTTGCCTATACAGCCAGTGTGAGTGCCATGACACCAGTGTTGCCTAGTAAGCTCTCTGTGGGCAAGGAATGTGTCTGTTTATTGTTGCTTTGTACTCTCCCCAGCTCTTAGCACAGTGCTCGGCACGCAGTAAGTGCTCATCAAATACAACTGAGTGAATGAAAGAGCCCAGGGCTGGGAAACAGGAAATCCAGGTTCTATTCCTACCTCTGCCCTTTTCCTGCTGTGTGACTTTGGGAAAGTCACTCATTGTACTGTACCTCAGTTTCCTCATCTGTTAAATGGGGATTAAATACCTGTTTTCCCACATTCTTAGAGTAGAAGTCCTGTGGGACAGGGACTGTGTTTAGTGTTGTTATACTGTATCTATGTTTGGCACATAGTAAGTGCTTCTTAGTACTGTCATTATCATTAGGAACATGTATGGAAAAACTGAACCCCACTTTGTGCATGCTGAGGCTTACCTATGCCTGAATCTGGCCAGAATAGGGGTTCCATCCCAGTTTTCCAAGCCCATTGGGTGCAGCTCATGGGCTAATTTTTCGCTTGTCATAAGCAACCTCTACGTAGCTTTTTTATGCACAAATGACTTTCCATGTCAATCCCCACTTCAGTCCATCAGTGATATTTATTGAGCATGTATAGTGTGCAGAGCACTATACTACGCGCTTGGGAGAGCACAATACAACAAAGTTGTTAGATGCATTCCCCACCCACAAGGACCTTACAGTCTAGAGAGGGAGACGGACATTAATATAAATAAATAATTTATAATATGTAATTTGTGGATACGTACAGAAGTGCTTTGGGGTTGAGGGTGAGGTGAATATGAAATGCCCAAAGGTCTCAGATCCAGGTGCATAGGGGAAAAGAGGGCTTAATCTGGGAAGAGGACACAAGAGAAGATGTTTCCTAGTTTCTGTTTACTTGTTTCCTGCAGGACAAGCACAGCAGTCAAATAATCAATAGTACTCACTGACTACCTTCTGTGAGCTGAGCATTACGTGAGAGCACAGGAGGAGTGTGAAAAGAATTAGACACAGCCCTTTCCTCAAGGAGTTTACAATCCAATGAGACAGACAGGCACATTATTTACAAATCATGGGAGAGAGAAGGAAAGCAGGGTTGCAACTAAAATGCCTGTAGAGATTTGCAGGACTGTGGCCAGATTAGTCAGTAAATCAAGCAATTAATGTTTTTATGAACACTTACTGTGTGCAGAGCACTGTATTAAGCTTTTGGGAAACTGCGATACAATGGAGTTGAAAGATGCATTCCCTACCCACGAGGAGCGTACAGTCTAGAAGGGGAGGCAGATACTAAAATAAACTGCAAATATGGAAAGAGGCAGAGTGGAAGGGTACTAATTATGGAATTTAAGAGTTACTATGTGTGAAATACTATACTAAGCTCTGGGTAGTATACTAAGCTCTGGGTAGTATAGATATCTTGTATCTATACAAGATAGTCAATCAGTGGTATTTACTGTGCTCTTACTATGTGCTGAACACTGTACTAAGCACTATAAAAATTAAGTTGGACACTGTCACTGTTTCACATGAGGCTCACAGTCAGTCAGCCAATCAAAGGTATTCATTGAGTGCTTACTTAGCACTTTGGGAGAGTACAATGTAACAGAGTTAGTACCCAAGGTCTCTGCCCACAAGTTACTTACACTCTAACGGTACTCCCCCAAGCATTTAGTATATTGCTTTGCACACAGAAAGCGCTCAATAAATATGATTTATATGATTGAAAGAATGAATTCATGTAAATTAAGGATATGTACAAAAACACTGGAACTGAAGGTGGGCTGAATATCAAGTGCTTGTAGGGTACAGATCCAATTGCATAAGCGTTGTAGAAGGGAGAGGGAGTAGGGGAAACGAGGCCTTATTTGGGGAAGGCTGATGGAGAAGATGTGATGTTAATGTGGCTTTGAAGGTAGGGAGAGAGGTGGTCTGGTGTATATGGAGGCACTTAGAACAGTGCTTTGCACATAGTAAGCGCTTAACAAATACTGTCATCATCATCATGGAGGGGAAGGGTGTTACAGGCCAGAGGGAGAATATGGACAAGGGGTCAGCAGTAAAATAGACAAGATCGAGGTGTAGAGAGAAGGTTGGCATTGGGGGAGCAATCTGTGTGGGATGGGTTGTAGTTGGTGATCCGTGAGGTTAAGTAATAATAATAATAATAATTTTGTTATTTGTTAAGTGCTTATTATGTGCCAAGCCCTGTTCTAAGCGCTGGGGAAGATACAAGGTAATCAGGTTACCCACATAGAGCTCATAGTCTTAATCCTCATTTTACAGATGAAGTAACCGAGGCCCAGAGAATACTACTACTAATAATAATGATGGCATTTATTAAGCGCTTACTATGTGCAAAGCACTGTTCTAAGCGCTGGGGAGTTTACAAGGTGATCAGGTTGTCCCACATGGGGCTCACAGTCTTAATCCCCATTTTACAGATGAGGTAACTGAGGAACAGAGAAGTTAAGTGACTTGCCCAAAGTCACACAGCCAACAAGTGGCGGAGCCGGAATTTGAACAGATGACCTCTGACTCCAAAGCCCGTGCTCTTTCAATCAATCAAGATTGTAACCTCCCCAGTGCTTAGAACAGTGCTTTGCACATAGTAAGCACTTAATAAATGCCATTATTATTATTATTATTCTCTGTGCCTCAGTGACCTCATCTGTAAAATGGGGATTAAGACTGTGAGTCCCATGTGGGACAGGGACTGTGTGCAGAGCACTGTACTAAGCACTTGGGAGAGTATGATGCAACAATAGCAGACACATTCCCTGCCCACAAATTGCTCACAGTCTAGAGAAGGGGGAGACAGACATTAATACAAATAAACAAATGATAGATATGTATCTAAGTGCTGTGGGGCTGGGAGTGAGGATGAATAAAGGGAGCAGGGCAGGGCGACACAGGGTGGGAGAGGAGGGAAGGAGGGGCTTAGTCTGGGAAGGCCTCTTGGAGGAGATGTGCCTTCAGTAAGGCTTTGAAGGCAGGGAGAGTAATTGTCTGTGGGATTTGAGGAGGGAGGGATTTCCAGGTCAGAAGCAAGATACAGACTAGGGTTTGGCGGCGAGATCGAGGCACTGTGAGAAAGTTGGCATTACAGGAGATAAGTGTGCGGGCTGGGTTGTAGAAGGAGAGTAGCGAGGTGAGGTAGGAATAGGCGCTCAGTAAATATGACTGAATGAAGGAACCTGGTGAAGGGATGATTAATCAAGGAATGCCTCCTGGAGGAGGTTTCCTAATAGCGGCCAGACGGTGTAGCCAAGTGACCTCTGGTCAAGTCCAGCTCCTGCCTGCTCAGAGCCACTTGTGAGGGCCTCCCTCCATCAGCAGGCCTCTTGGAGTAGCAGGGCAGAGCAGCCAGACACAGAGCTCTCAGCCTCGTGTACTCTGTCAGGCAACTTCCAGCTCTAGCAGACCACTGATGGGACTCCAGAGGGCTACTCTTTAATCCATCAATCAGTAGTATTTATTGAGCACTTTCTTGTCCTATTCTGTCGAGTCGTCTCCGACCCATAGCGCCGCCATGGACACATCTCTCCCCGAACACCCTACCTCCAGCTGCAGCCATTCTGGTAGTGTAGCCAGAGAGTTTTCTTGGTAAAACTACAGAAGTGGTTTACCAACGCCTCCTTCCGCGCAGCAAACTTGAGTCTCCACCCTCAACTCTCTCCCGTACCCCTGCTGCCCAGCACAGGGGAATTTTGACTTGTAGCAGATTGCCTTCCACTCGCTAACCACTGCCCAAACTAGAAATGGGTAGGCCTCTGCTTGAATCTCCCTCCCGTAGTTGAGACTGGTAGAGGACTGGAAACTCTTCAGCACTTGCTGAATAATAATAATGATGATGATGGTATTTGTCAAGCGCTCATTATGTGTCAACCACTGTTTTAAGTGCTGGGTTAGATGCAAGCTAATCAAGTTGGACACAGTCCAACACCGGGCTCGCAAGTGACCAGCGCCTTGTTCCGAGCATGGTGGTCTAGATTAAGGGGGGTGGGGGGTGGCCTGCTGAGCCTCTGTGGGGGATGCCACCTCCCTCCTCCCTCCTCCTCTTTCGCTGGGCTGCGGGGCCAGTAATGGGAGCCCCGGCCAGGCTTGTCTTACCCTCCCCTCGCCGGCCAGGGTCACCGGACCAATGTCCCTTCTCTCCCGGGTGTCCCGGGCCGGGTCTCACGTTGGCAACCGGGTCTCACCTTGGCAAGCCCGTGCCTGCCATTTGGTGGAGGGTGAGGGAAGGGGAGCTTCCACCCTAGCGGGGGGCCGGGACCCAACCAAACAGGAGCCAGGAGGGGATAAGGATGTGGCTCTTCACGGGAAGGCTAAAGGGCCTGGGGAGATCAAGCTGGGGAAAACCTCCTGGAGGAGGAGGAGGATTGGGCAGGAGAGAGGTGTGGCAGCTAGGAAGGGAATCCCTTCTCCCTTTCCCGTTCCTCATTGAGAATCAGCATGGCTTGGTGGAAAGAGCACGGGCTTGGGAGTCAGAGGTCAGGGGTTCAAATCCCGGCTCCGCCACTTGTCAGCTGTGTGACTTTTGGCAAGTCACTTTACTTCTCTGGGCCTCAGTTACCTCATCTGTAATATTGGGATTAAGACTGTGAGGCCCCCTTGGACAACCTGATCACCTTGTAACCTCACCAGTGCTTAGAACAGTGCTTTGCACATAGTAAGTGCTTAATAAATGCCATTATTATTATTCTCTGTGCCTCAGTGACCTCATCTGTAAAATGGGGATTAAGACTGTGAGTCCCATGTGGGACAGGGACTGTGTCCAACACAATGACCTTGTATCTATCCTGGTGCTTAGAACAATGCTTAACAAATACCATTATTATTATTATTATTATTATTATCAGTGTGGCCCAGCAGAGAGAGCATAGACCTTGGATTGGAGGCTATGGGTTTTAATTCTGGTTCTGCCACCTGCCTTCTGTGTGATCTTAGGCAAGTCACTTAATTTCTTTGGGCTTCAGATTCCTCATCTGTAAATTGGGAATTCAATACATGTGCCCTTTCCTACTTACCTTGAGTGCCCTGTGGGTCAGAGACTGTGTCCAACCTACATATACTGTGCTTACCACAGTGCTTGGCCCATAAAGTAAGAGTTTAACAGATGGCACAATTATTGCTATAATTAGTTACTCCCCTGTGGAAAACTCTCTGTCATGAGAAGCAGTGTGGTCTTGTGAATAGAGCACAGGCCTAGGGGTCAGAAGGACCTGGGTTCTAACTCCATCTCCACAACTTGTCTGCTGTGTGACCTTGGGCAAGTCACTTCACTTCTCTGGACCTCAGGGAAAAATAAAATGGAGATTAAGACGAAGGGTTTCTGACAAAAGCAGGATCCCTGTGTGGGGAGAGCCCGCTACAGCCGTGCCAGGGCTGGGCACGGAGCCATGGGTTAAAATTTAGTGAGTCACAATACCTGATGGGACATGCACATTGGGGAAAGCGGGCAGAGCCTCTTTCCCAAAGAAAGCATCACCGGCCTTAGAAAGGGAGAGTCAGGAAGGACTTTATCTAGGACGGCGTGGCTCAGTGGAAAGAGCACAGGCTTAGGAGCCAGAGGTCATGGGTTCTAATCCCGGCCCCGTCACTTGTCAGCTGTGGGACTTTGGGCAAGACACTTCATTTCTCTGGGCCTCAGTTACCTCATCTGTAAAATGGAGATTCAGGCTGAGCCCCACGTGGGACAACCTGATTACCTTGCGTCCCCCCCCCCCCCCCCCCCAGCACTTAGAACAGTGTTTGGCACATAGTAAGCGCTTAACAAATATCATAATTGGGACACGGAGTCCTTGTGGTCAGTTCTCCACCTGTCGACCTGAAATCGGTCACGGAAGGTGGTGTCCCCGGGGGCAAGGGAAGACACCAGCCAAATCCTGCCACTTCCTCTCTTCTCTCCTTTGCAGAATACTCAGCACTCTCTAAAGAGCGCTTACTGTGTGCGAAGCACTGGACTCAATTGACAGGGACTCTGCCCTTAAGGGGTTCACAACCTAATGCATTGTGCTTCTGTTTTACCTTCTCAAGTGCTTAGTTTGGTGCACTGCATTTAGTGGATGCTCAAAAGATAATATTACTAATGATAGTAATAATAATTGTGGTTTTTGGTTCTGGGCTTACAGTGTGTCAAGGATTATCCTAGGTGCTGAGGAAGATAAGCAGGTCAGACACAGCCCTTGTCCCACATGGGGTTCACATTCTAAGTAGAATGGGGAACAGGCATTAAGTCCCCATTTTACAGAAGAGGAAACTGAGGCATGGAGCAGTCAAGTGACTTGCCCAAGTCACACAGCAGGCACATGGCAGTGTCAGGACTAGAACTCAGGGCCTCTGACTCAGAGGCCAATGTTCTTTCCACAAGGCCGCAATGCTCCATTACAACAACTGATACTATTCAAAACCTCCTCCCTTTTTCTTCTCCCAGTCTAGGCCCTCAGTGAAGCAGCAAGTGCAAGGAGTTCTTGTTGCTATTTTCTCTGTGCCGGTCCCTGTTCCCCTTAGATCCCCATCCTAAAAAAGTCTTGCCTTATTCCCATGGCTCCCTCCAGTTATCGCCCCATCTCCCTCCTACCATTCCTCTCCAAACTCCTTGAGGGAGTTGTTTACACACTCCGTGTCCACTTCTTCTCCTCCAATTCTCTCTCCTTAATCCCCTCCTTCTGATTTCCACCCCCTTCACTCCACAGAAACAGCCCTCTCTAATAACCTCCTTCTAGCCGAATCTGTCAGCCTTTACGCCACCCTAATTCTCATAGATCTCTCTCTTCAACACTGTGGATCACGCCCTTCTCCTTGAAACATTAAACAACCTTGGCTTTTCTGACACTTCTGGTTTTTCCTCCTGTCTCTGGCCACGCAGTCTCAGTCTCTTTTGTACATTGCCCCTCCGCCTCCCACCCCCTAACTGTGGGGGGGTCCCTCAAGGCTCAATTCTGGCTCCCCTTCTATTCTCCATCTACACCCACTCCCTGGTGCATCTGAATGGTTCCCAGTTCCCTCCATCCCGGGAGAGAAACCTGTAACCTCTTGACATGGCTGAGAAACCTAGGAATCAGCCTGGGTGAGTAATTCTCACCTCACTTTAGCACTCTATCGCTGCATCCTGCACACTCTCCAAGTTAGTTAGTCATGGCATTTATAAAGGGACTCCTATATGCCCGTGCCCCGTGCTAAACACTGAGGTGAGTCCAAGGATGAACAGTTACTGTCAGCACAGCCTAATGGATAGAGCCATAAGACTTGGGAGTCAGAAGACTTGGGGCCTGATCCCAGATCCACTTCTTGTCTGCTTGTGGCCTTGAGGGAAGTCACCTTATTTCTCTGTGCCTCTGTTACCTCATCTGTGAAATGGGGAATAAGACAGGGGACTGTGTCCAACCTGATTAGCTTGTATCTACTCTAGCAGTGAGGACAGTGCCTGACACAGCAAGTGCTTAACAATGCCATAAAAAATCCAGCTCAGATGTGGACCCTGTTTTACTAATGATAATAATAATTGTGGGATTTGCCAAGCAGTTACTATGTGCCTAGCACTGTACTAAGCGCTGGGGTGGATACAGCGTCCTTGTCCCATGTGGGGCTCATGGTCTCCATTTATTTGTATTTGTGTCTGTCTCCCCCCTCTAGTCTGTGAGCTCATTGTGGGCAGGGATTGTCACTCTTTATTGCCGTAGTGTACTTTCCCAAGTGCTTAGTACAGTGCTCTGCACACAGTAAGCACCTAATAAATTCGATTGAATGAACAAATGAATTCCCATTTTACAGATGAGGGAACTGAGACCCAGACAATCAATCAATCAATCGTATTTATTGAGCACTTACGGTGTGCAGAGCACTGTACTAAGCGCTTGGGAAGTACAAGTTGGCAACATATAGAGACAGTCCCTACCCAACAGTGGGCTCATAACCTAGAAGGGGGAGACAGAGAACAAAACCAAACATATTAACAAAATAAAATAAATAGAATAGATATGTACAAGTAAAATAAATAGAGTAATAAATATGTACAAACATATATACATATATACAGACAAGTGAAATGACTTGCCCAAGGTCAATCAGCACAAAAGTGGCAGAGCAGGGGTTAGAACCCATGACCTTCTGACTCTCTCTCTGCTCTATCCACTGCACCACACTGATTTTCATTATAATCTAGATAAGGGAAGACAGACAAATAGAAAAGACAAATAAATTGCAGACTGTAGAAGCATTTATAGGCATAAAGACTGTAAACTCTTTGTGGGCAGGGAATGTGTCTGTTTATTGTTGTATTGTACTCTCCCAAGCATCTAGTTCAGTGTTCTGCACACAGCGAGTGCTCAGTAAATACAGTTGAATAAATAAATGAAAGGTAAAATTATTGGAAGTAGCAAGACTGTTGCTTCTGTCAGTGCTTCCAAAATGCTGTAGCTTGTCAGCCTTTGAACAGTTTAAAAGGCAGCCGAGTGATAAATGTTCATGTTTAAATTTAGCATGACATAGTGACCAAAAGCACAGGGCAGGGAGTCAGAAGACCTGGGTTCTAAATCCCAGCTCTGCCACTGGCCTGCCCTTAACATTTCTGGATCTATGTCTCCTCATCTGTAAAAGAGGGAATAAATACGTCTTTTTTTTTTTAAATGGAATATGTTAAGCACATAATTTGTGCCAGGTACTGTATTAAGCACTAGGATAGATACAAGCCAAATCAGGTTGGACACAGTCCCTGTCCCACTTGGGGTTTACAGTCTTAATCCCCATTTTACAGATGAAGGAACTGAGGCACAGAGAAGTGAAGTGGCTTGCCCAAGGTCACACAGCGGACAAGTGGAGGAACTGGAATTAGAACCCGAGTCCTTCTGATCCTAGGTCTGTGCTCTATCCACCAGACCAAGTTATTTTCCTCCCTTTTAAACTGTGAACTCCATGATGGACAGGGATTGGGTCTGACCTAATTGAACTGGCTACTGTGCTAAGTGGGAGCAAGATTGAAAGAGATTGGGAGACTGAAGCAGTGTTATCTAGTGTAAAACATTTGGGCCTGGAAGTCAGAGGACCTGGGTTCTAATCCCCGCTCTGCCAATTGCTTGCTGGGCGACTTTGGGTGCGTCACTTCACTTCTCCATGCCTTAGTTTCCTCATCTGTAAAATGAGGATTAAATCCTACTCCCTGCTGTTTAGACTCTGTGAGCCCCATCTAGGACAGGGACTGTATCTACCCTGATCTCCCCCTCAATTTATAGAATAAATAAATTCTATTTATTTTATTTTGTTAGTATGTTTGGTTTTGTTCTCTGTCTCCCCCTTTTAGACTGTGAGCCCACTGTTGGGTAGGGACTGTCTCTATATGTTGCCAACTTGTACTTCCCAAGCGCTTAGTACAGTGCTCTGCACACAGTAAGAGCTCAATAAATACGATTGATTGATAAACTTGTATCTACCCCAGCACTTAGAACAGTGCTTGCTCACCACAGTAAGCATTTAATACCACAAAAATAATTTTTAAAAAGGCAAGGAGGCCCTTCCTGGCAAGCAAGACGGGATCGGTGTCATCTCATGAGCTCAGTGTGGGCAGGGAATGTGTCTGTTGCTATATTGTACTCTCCCAAGCGCGTAATACAGCGCTTTGCACCCAGTAAGCACTCAATAAATACGATTGAATGAATGAATTGAAAGGGCTCCGTGACCTCAGCTGGCGATAATCAGGCTGAGTCGGCACCAGAATTAGCCTGGGAGTGACTGTCCTGGTCCACTTACATACTGGAGGGAGGCGGTCGCCCAGAGTCCCCTGCCCTTCCTGGAACTCATTGTCTCCATTCCGGAATGATGCGACTGACTGGGAATTAATGCCCCAGAACGGGCTCTTCCCCTCTGCCCCAGGGCCTGAGGGCCAACAGGACACACCTCTGATGGTGGTTTCTCTGGAAGGCCCAGCTCTCTCTGGTACTCCCCGTTTCCATTTCAGGGAACTCGCCGGATGACATGCTCTGGGACTCCTGCTACTTCTTTTGGGAAATCTCTCAGGCCATTCTGGTATCTCTGCTCCCGAAAATGTGGGGGCCAACTGGTTCATATCGGTCCTTGAAGCTTATTTCAAGGGCCGAGCAAATAGTAGAGAAGCAGTGTGGCTCAGTGAAAAGAGCATGGGCTTTGGAGTCAGAGGCCGTGGGTTCAATTCCTGGCTCCGCCAATTGTCAGCTGTGTGACAGAAAGTGCGGGGGCCAACTGGTTCATATCGGTACTTGAAGCTTATTTCAAGGGCCGAGCAAGTATTAGAGAAGCAGTGTGGCTCAGTGAAAAGAGCATGGGCTTTGGAGACAGAGGCCATGGGTTCAATTCCTGGCTCCGCCAATTGTCAGCTGTGTGACTTTGGGCAAGTCACTTAACTTCTCTGTGCCTCAGTTACCTCATCTGTAAAATGGGGATTAAGACTGTGAGCCCGCCGTGGGACAACCTGATCACCCAGCGCTTAGAACAGTGCTTTGCACATAGTAAGCGCTTAATAAATGCCATTATTATTTGGGATGAGCCACAGCAATGACTGTGGTGATTGTTAGCCTTTTACTATGTGCCAAGCACTTTAATAATAATAATAATAATAATAATAATAATAATAATAATAATAATGACAGTATTTGTTAAATGCTTACTGTGTGCCAGGCACTATACTAAGTACTGGAGTAGATACAAGCAAAGTGCATTGGATTCAGTCCCATCCTCATTTTACAGATGAGACAACTGAGGCATAGAGAAGTGAAGTGACTTGCTCTTATTCCTCATTTTACAGATGAGACAACTGAGGCACACAGAATTGAAGTGACTTGCTCTTATTCCTCATTTTACAGATGAGACAACTGAGGCACAGGGAAGTGAAGTGACCTGCCCAAGGTCACACAGCTGACAAGAGGTACAACCGGGATTAGAACCCAGGTCCTTCTGACTACCAAGCCTGTCGCTATCCACTAGACCACGCTGCTTCCTGGGTGAATTACAGGTAGTCGGGCATTTGATCACTCCCCAACCCACTGGATAAGTAGCACCAGAGGGGATGTCTGTGGTCTTGACCAAAAGACAAAAAGCAGCATGGCCTAGTGGAAAGAGCACGAGCTAGGACCTGAGTTCTAGTTCCACCACTTGTTTGCTGTGTGAACTTGGGCAAGAGAAGCAGTGTGGCCTAGTGGAAAGAGCATGGGCATGGGAGTTAGAAGACCTGGGTTCTAATCCTGTCTCTGCCAATTGCTTGCTGTGTGACCTTGGGCAAGTCACTTCACTGTTCTGTGCCTAAGTTTTCTCAGCTGTAAAATGGTGATTAAATCCTACTCTCCTACTTAGACTGTGAGTCCCATAGGGTACAGGGACTGTGTCCAACCTGCTAAACTAGTATTTACCCCAGTGCTTAGAATGGAGCTTAACACAGTAAGTGCTTAATAGATATCATAAAACAAGCAACCTTAACCTCTCTGTGCCTCATGTCCCTTATCCAGTAAATGGGGATTGAGTCTGTGAGCCCCACATGAGACATGAACTGTATCCAACTGGATTAGCTTGTATCTACCCCAACATTTAAGAGCTTAACAAGTACCGTGAAAAAAAATAAAAAGCAAGGACAAATGCTTAACCTCCTCCTTAGATGGCATCGATTCTCCTAGATCTGACTCCATTTCTGTCAGCATCACCAGCCCAAATCCAGCCTGCTCTGGTGTCCTTGGTTGGTTAGATCATAGCGATTGCCTGCATTATCTTCCTGTTGGGAGCAGGCAAGGAGCAAAAATGCCAGAAAGTCAGTCAGAGGACAGAGAATGGGCCTAGTTAGGACGGGTCCTAGAAAAGTCTAGGAGATGCAGTGGAGAGATATACGAAGGAGGGAGGTGGGGGAATCCTTCTCCCATCCCCCAAACCCTCCCTTTGCCCCCCATGGTGGGGAGTTGGCGAGTGGGGGAAAGGGACCACTTTCCTGCTGAGCCCCCAGGCCGGCATTTTCCAGCGAGCGGCACTGACTTCAGACAGATGGATTCGTCATCACTTTGTTGATCCAACCGCTAAAGTCTTTTTTAGTTGGACACATGATCAAATCCCCTAATCTGTCAATCAACCCATGGAATTTATTGGTAATAATAATAACTATGGTATTTGTTAAGCGCTTACTATGTGCCAGGCACTGTACTAAGTGCCGGGGTGGATGAAGGCTAATCAGGTTGGACACAGTCCCTGACCCGCATAGGGCTCACGGTCTTAATCCCCATTTTACAGGTGAGGTAACTGAGGCACAGAGAAATGAAGCGACTTGCCCGAGGCCACACTGGCAGAGCTGGGAATAAAATGCATGACCACCTGATTCCCAAGCCCGTGCCTTATCCACTAGGCCATGCTGCTTCCCTGTGCTGTGCTACTGTACTTACTGTATGCAGAGCACTGTGCTAAGTACCTGAGCTAAGCACCTGTCAATCCCTCTGATTCCTCCTTTCCCCTCCCTCTTCCCCACTCAGCCCCAACCAACCTTAATAGGCTGTTCCCTTAAACCCTGAGCTAGAGCCTTTCAGAAGAATCTCAACCATATCAATAATAATAATAATAACAAGAATAACAATAACAGTATTTGTTAAGCATGTACTACGGCCCAGTACTGTACTACGCACTGAATTAGATACTAGACAATCAGGTTATCAGATTATTTAGGCTGTAGACTGTACGCTCTAGACTGTAAGCTCGTTGTGGACGGGGAATGTGTCTGTTTATTGTATCGTACTCTCCCAAGTACTTAGTACAGTGCTCTGCCCACAGTAAACTGCCAGTAAATGTGAGTGAACGAATGATTGAAAGTTAGACACAGTCCTCGTCTCAAATGGGGCTCACAGTCTGTCAGAGGGAGGATTTAATTCCTGTTTTCCAGATGAGGAAGCTGAGGTACAGAGAAGTGAACCGACTTGCCTGTCACACAACAAGCAAGCGGCAGAGCCGGGACTAGAAGCCAGGCGCGGTGTTCTTTCCACTAAGCCACGCTGGCGGCCGGCCCGGGAAATCGAGACCAAAAGGGAAACCAATCCCTGCAGATCCCAAAGCCACGGTGCCGCCCCACCCTTGTCAGAGATATCCATAATTTCAAAGTGAAGGCCGCAGCGTTGAGAGGAAAGATGAACTCTCCGGCAGGCAGATAAACACAACCCGGAGCCAAGAGAGTGCTGGGCCCAGGTGGGGATCTGAGCGGGAGCCCAGAGGAAGTCCTAACCTTTTGTTTTGACTGCGGAAACAAAGAGTGGGCAAGGATTTTAGAGGGGGCGGGGACAGGGAAGCACAGGCCTCAGAGAGCCAACAGGACGGAAAGCCTCCATTTGGGGTGTTTTGAGCCCTGACTGGAAACTCAGAAATTGTCAGAGACCTGGAATGAATGGCGGGGAGAGTCTCGCTCCAGAGGCTGTGGGTACTACCTATGTCGATGACACAATTTACCCATGAGAAGCAGCGTGGCTCGGTGGAAAGAGCACGGGCTTTGGAGTCAGAGGTCATGGGTTCGAATCCCGGCTCCACCACATGTCTGCTGTGTGACCTTGGGTAAGTCACTTAACTTCTCGGAGCCTCAGTTACCTCATCTGTAAAATGGGGATGATGACTGTGAGCCCCACACGGGACAACCTGATCACCTTGTATCCCCCCCAGCGCTTAGAACAGTGCTTTGCACATAGTAAGCGATTAACAAATGCCATAAAAAAAAAGATGCCACCATGTTGCCTGCTTCTTCAGGGGAGCAGGAATTAGGCGAGAAATGGTTCAAACAGAGAATCTCCCCACTTAGGCTGACATCAGAACAGGCGCCCACCAATTGGAAGTGGTTCTCACTTCTGAACTTGTAAACTTTTACAGCTTAAATAATTATCCTTTTGTCCAGTCACCCAAAGCAGAAGGGGGACACATGCTAACCTGGCATTCAACAAGGGAGTCACCCTGCCCATGATAACATCCATGCATCCACTAAGAAAGCCCTTTTGCTCTCCAAAGTTACCTCTGAGAAGTCCAGCTCATTAACCAGCTCTTTACTGCCCATAGAGAAGCTTGGTTATCACCAGAATGACCAGGGAAGAATAGTTCTTCCCTGAACTATTTTTTTCAGAGAAATAGTTTTTCCCCGAAACCTAAAGCATAGCTTTCCTGATGGTCCTGTGTGATGACAACAATATGACATTGACATGATATTAGGGAAGGTCATCAGGCAAGACCACAAGGAAAACTGGGCTTACCCTTTGGCCATCTCAGAGATGCAGAGAAGCAGCATAGCCTAGTGGATAGAGCACAAGCCTGGGAGTCAGAAGGACCTGGGTTCTAATCCTGTCTCCACCGCTTGTCTGCTGTATGATTTAGGGCAAGTCACTTCATTTCTCCGTGGCTCAGTTACCTCATCTGTAAAATGGGGATTAAGACAGTGAGCCCCATGTGGGAGAGGGACTTGTGTCCAACCTGATTACCTTGTATCTGCCCCAGCACTTAGAACAGTGCCTGGCACAGAATAAGCACTTAGCCAATACCAAAAAAAAAAAAAAAGAGAGAGAAAAATCAGCACCCATTCATGAGTGAATTTCCATAGCAGGTTTTTCGAGATGAATCAAGGATTACATGACTAAATGGATTAATTAGATGGAGAAACAGCACGACCTCGTGCTGGGAATAAGAAAGTCATGGGTTCTAATTCCAGCTCTGCCACTTGTCTGCTGTGTGACCTTGGGCAAGTCACTTAACTTCTCTGTGCCTCAGTTCCTCATCTGTAAAATGGGGAATAAAACTGTGAGACCCGTGTGGGACAGGGACTGTGTCCAACCCAATTTGCTTATATCCACCCCATAGCTTAGTACAGTGCCTGGCACATAGTAAGAGCTTAACAAATGCACTATTATTATTATTATTGTATGATTGAAATTATATTTTGAAGAGTAACTGTGGTATCTAAGTGCTTACTATATATGCCAAACACTGTCCTAAAATGCTGGAGTGGATACAAAATAATCAGGTTGGACACAATCCCTGTCCCCCCGAAGGGGTTCACAATCCAAGTAGGAGGGAGAACAGTTATTGAATCCCCAGTTTACAGACACGCAAGCAGAGGCCCAGAGAAGTTAGGCTATTTTCCCAAGGTCACACAGCAGGCAAGAGGCAGAGTCGGAATTAGAACCCAGGCCCTGAGACTAGAAGGTCCGTGCTCTTTCCACTAGGTTACCCTGCTGTCATTGGACTCAGTGAATTGGGAAAGTCCCAACCCACTTATAGATGTTCATGTTGTAGGGTCGATTCCCTCTTTCCCAAAGGGAAAAGATGAGAGCTCAGCTGGCCAGCATCCATGCGCTCTTGCACCAGGGCCTGGCCGGAATGAGGTCCTGGACTGCCGTCTTGGATGGAGAAGGAGAAGCAACGTGTTCTGGTGGAAAGGGTCAAAAGACTTTCGTTCATATCTCTTCTCTGCCGCTTGCCTTCTGTGTGACAGTGGGCGAGTCATTTAACTTCTCGATACCTCAGTTTCCTCATCTGTAAAATGGGAATTCAATCCTACTCCTTCCTCCGTGTGAGCCGCATGTGGGACAGGGACTGTGTCCAACCCGATTATCTTCTATCTTGTACAGTCCTCTAGACTATACGCTACTCCTCTAGACTGTAAGCTCCTTGTGGGCATGGAACATATCTTCCAACTCTTTTATACTGTACTCTCCCAACAGCTTAGTATGGTGCTCAGCACCTAGTAAGTGCTCAATAAATACCATTGATTGATTGTATCTACTCCAGCACTTAGTACAGTGTTTGTGCTTTACAAGCACCATGATTAAATTAAGTAAGTAGGCAATAGAACATGTTTTTGGCCTTGGGGCAGGCGAAGGGAAATCTGGCTTCTCTACAGAGGTGTCCAAAGATGGCACTTCCCTATAATAAAAATAATGCTGTTGGCATTTGTTAAGCTCTCACTATGTGCCAAGCACTGTTCTAAGCACTGGGGTAGATGCAAGGTAATCAGGTTTTCCCAGGTGGGGCTCACCATCTTCATCCCCATTTGACAGATGAGGTCACTGAGGCACAGAGAAGTTATCCCCCCCCCGTCTTAACTCCTTCCCTTCCCCACAGCACCTGTATATATGTATATATGTTTGTACATATTTATTACTCTATTTATTTTACTTGTACATATCTATTCTATTTATTTTATTTTGTTAATATGTTGGTTTTTTTCTCTGTCTCCCCCTTCTAGACTGTGAGCCCACTGTTGGGTAGGGACTATCTCTATGTGTTGTTGTCCTTCCCAAGCGCTTAGTACAGTGCTCTGAACACAGTAAGTGCTCAATAAATACGATTGATTGATTGATTAAGTGATTTGCCCAAGGTCACACAGCAGACAAGTGGCGGAGCTGGGATTAGAACTCATGCCCTCTGCCTCCCAAGGTTGTTTTCTTTCCACTAAGCCACACTGCTTCTCCAAACTTCTCCATGCTTCTTTGGCCACCCTTTCTGAAGTCCTACCGCTCACCCCTTCATGAAATCACCCCTTCTGCTCAAGCAGAACCTCCTGAACGTTGGCTTCAAGCCTCTCCACCTCTTACATCTCGGCTCTTATCTCTCGATACTCTTCAACCCACGCCTGTGCTCCTGCCAAGCTAATCTTTTCATGTGCCTTTGCTCACAACTCCCTTACCTTTGACTTTGCTCATACACTTCCTCATGCCTGGAATTCCCTCCCGCTTGATGTTGGCCAGAGCACTGCTCCCCCCATCTTCAAAGCCCTCCTGAAATTCCTCCTTCTCTTGGAACCATTCCCTGATTAAATTCCAACACTGCAGATTATTTCCCCAATGTCGCCCTCACCCCATACCCCTACACTTTTTTGTATATATAGAGAGATTCATTTATTCAACTCATTCATTAATTTGGATTTTCATACGCTAGCTCTATCTACTACTACTACTAATAATAATAATAAATATGGTATGTGTTAAGCGCTTGCCACGTGCCAAGCACTGTTCTAACTGCTGGGGTAGATAAAAGGTAATCAGGTTGTCATCTATGGGGCTCACAGTCTTCATCCCCGTTTTACAGAGAGGTAACTGAGGTACAGAGAAGTGAAGTGGCTTGCCCAAGGTCCCACAGCCGACAAGTGACGGAGCAGGGATTAGAACCCATGTCCTCTGACTCTGAAGCCCATGCTGTTTCCACTAAGCCACGCTGCATCTCCCTGCACTTCTTCTGTCAATAATGATTTTGCTATGATTATTATTAATAATGATGATGGTAATAGTAATAATGGTATTAAGCGCTTACTCTAGGTCCGACATTGTACTAATTATTGCTGTGGATACAAGCAAATCAGGTTGGACACAGTCCCTGTCCCATCTAGGGCTCTCGGTCTCAATCTCCATTTTACAGATGAGGTAACTGAAGCACAGAAAAATGAAGTGATTTGCCCAAGGTCACACAGCAGACAAGTGGCAGAGCCAGAATTAGAACCCATGACCTTCTGGCTCCAAGCCCAGACTGTGAGCCCACTGTTGGGTTGGGACTGTCGCTATATGTTGCCAACTTGTACTTCCCAAGCGCTTAGTACAGTGCTCTGCACACAGTAAGCGCTCAATAAATACGATTGATTGATCCTCTATCCACAGCACCACGCTGTTTTGCATGCCAAGCACTGTAACTAATAATAATAATAATAATAATGGCATTTGTTAAGCGCTTACTATGTGCCAAGCAATGTTCTAAGTGCTGGAAACTAAGCAGTAGATACACCATACACAGATAAGATGTAGTTCCTGTCTCACACTGAGCTCACGGTCGAAGGGGGAGGGAGAGCAGATATCTAATCCCCATTTTACAGCTGAGGAAACTGAGGCACAAATTGGCAAAGTGGCTTGCCCAAAGTCGCACAGCAGGCAAGTAGCAGACCCAGGCCTGTGCTCTTTCCATGAGGCCGCACTGCCTCCTCTGCCCCATTAAACTGTACACTCCCTGAGTAGTAGTTGTGGTGGTATTTCTTGAATGTCAGCTGGGTTCAATGCTATACTAAGTGCTTGGGAAAGTACAGCAGACATAATTGATAGATTTCCCCAGCTAAACTGTAAACTCCTCGTGGGGCAGGGAAGAATGAATGAATAATTACTGTATTCTCCCACGTACTTGGCAAGGTGCTCTGCTAAGTAAATATCACTGATTGACTGATGAATTGGTTGTTGGAAAAGGAGCTTGTACTTTAATGAGGAGGAAAGACATAAAATTAGGCACGGAATAATCGTTCAGTTGGAAATAAATTTGTCCACAAGGGCTGAAGATGCATAGAAATAAAAATGTAAGTACAAGTGCCTGTATTTGAATTGAAGCCATCAGATGAGAATTCTCCCAAGCCTCTCCAGTGGCTCCTCGCCTCTATTTAATCCTTCTCCTTTTCATCCCTTCTTTCTCGCTGTTCTCCAAAGGAAGTCTATGGCCTGCTGCTTAAATTTACCTCCTCTGGGCCGAGCCTCTGACCCTGTCCCTTCTCAACTCTTAAAACCACTTGCTCCCATTGTCCTCCCTTCCCTCACCAACAGTTTCAGCCTTCCAGGCTCTGATGGTTCCTTTCTTTTTGCTTCAAACATGCGCAAGTCTTCCCCATACTAAACAACTCCCCTCTCAATCCCACAGCTCCTCTACGTGGTATCTCCCCATCTTCAAGGTCCCATGCCTATCCAAATGTCTGGAACCTGCTCAATTCATTTCTTCTCCTCTGACTCTCACCTGGGCTCATTAAAATCAGCTTTTTGATCCCTTAACCTCACCTTGACTACCTTTTCTAAGATTATCAATGGCCCCTTTATAATAATAATAATAATAATAATAATGATATTTGTTAAGTGGGCTTCATCTTGTCCTAGCCCTCCTTGGCCGCTCTGCTTCTTGGAAACCATGGATCATTCCTTGGAAAACTCCCAGGCCTCAGTTTTTCTGATCTAGTACTAACCTGATTGGTTCTTCCCAGACCTCTCTGGTCAAACCTCAGTTTCAACCACTGGCTCCTTTTCCAGCTGACACTAAATGTGAGTATCCCTCTAGACTCTGTTCTGATTCCTTGATTCCTCAATTCTTGTGACTCTATACTCACTTTTTAGGGAACCCAGAACACTCACTTGGCTACAGCTCCCACGTCTATGAGTCTGACTCCCAGATAGACCTCTCCAGCCCTGACTTCTCCCCCTCTATCATTCCTGTATATCTTTGTGCCTGCCAATACCTCAAATTCAAGACATCCAAAACTGAACTCTCATCTAACCTTCAATACTGCCTCCCCTCTTTCTTCGAAGTTATATAGAAGTTGCTTCAAAGTTGAGAAGCAGCATGGCTTAATGGAAAGAGCCCGGGCTTGGGAGTCAGAGGTCATGGGTTCTAATCCTGGCTCTACCACTTGTCAGCTGTGTGACTTTGGGCAAGTCACTTAACTTTTCTGGGCCTCAGTTACCTCATCAGTAAAATGGGGGACTGTTCTGTGCTGTGCTCACAGTAAGACTGTGAGGACTGTAAAATGGGGATTAAGACTGTGAGCACCATGTGGGACAACCTGATTACCTTGTATCTACCCCAGTGCTTAGAACAGTGCTTGGCACATCGTAAGCGCTTAACAAATACCATTATTATTATTATTTTTATTATCCATTTGGATGTCCCCCCCACACCTTAAACTTAAGATTTCTAAAATTGAACTACTCATTTTCCTTCCTAGTCTCCACTTCTTCTCCTAACTTTCTAACTCAGCACACCACCCAGAAATCTGAAAACTTGGGGTTCTCTTCAACTCCTCATACTCTTTCAACTCTGGTATTCAATCTCCTGCTAAATAGTCCAATTTCCATGGATTCTTTGCCACCCAAATTGCTATCTCCCTGGTTCATCTCCCCTGTTGAGTGTTAGTTCCTTGTGGGCAGGGTAGCCTGGTACAGTGAACTGCACAGATTGGGCATTTATTTTCACACCGCTACTGCTGCTAATATTAAGTAAATAATTATGGCATTTGTTAAATGCTTACTACGTGCCAAGCACTGTTCTAAGTGCTGGGGTAAACAAAGGTTAATCAGGTTGGACACAGTCCCCGTCCAACATGGGGCTCACAGACTGAGTAGGAGGGAGCACAGGAACTGTCTCCATTTTGTAGATGAGGAAATTGAGGCAGAGAGAAGTTAAGTGACTTATCCATGGTCACCCAGCTAGCAACTGTCAAAGCAGGGATTAGAACCCAGGTCCTCTGAGTCCCAGGTCTGTACTCTTTCCACTGTTTATACTGCTACAGTTATTACTACTACTATTCACTCACTCATCTTCTCTCCCAAATCCTTTCCTACACCTAACTTTCCCATCACAGTTGAGTCCATCATCCTCCCCACCTCTTTAAGCCCATAACCTTGGCATTATCCTTTGCCCCTCCAATTTTTTTAAACCCCCGTTGTCAGTCAGTCAAGAAATCCAGTCTATTCTTTTTCTTCAACATTTCCAGAATCTGCCCCTTCCTCTTTATCCAAACTGCCACTGGTCCAGGCACTTATCACACCAGGACTTGACTCCTGTATCAAGACTCCATGCTTACCTCCCTGCCCACAGCCTCTCCGCTCTCCGGTCCAAACTTCACTTTGCTACTTGGATCATTTTTCTAAAACATCATTCTCCACTTGTCAAGAACCCCAATAATTAATCAGACCTCTCTGGATCAAGCAGAAATTCCTGATCATTAGCTTTAGGACACTCTGATAGCTCTCTTTCCTACTTATTCCCTTCTCCTTCTACACCCCAGCTCCCATGCTTCATTCCCTCAAGCCAACTTGTACTTCCCAAGTGCTTAGTACAGTGCTCTGCACACAGTAAGCGCTCAATAAATACGATTGCATGAATGAATGAATGAATCTACTCACAGTGCTTCACTTTCAACTCTCCCCACTACCACCATCTTCCTTCCCTCTGTTCCACCTGGAACTCTCTATCCCTTCACATCCAAAAGATCACAGCTTTCCCTGGCCTCAAGGTCCTTCTGGAATCACATTTCCTTGAAGAGGCCTCCTTTTTTTATGGCATTTGTTAAGCACTTACTAGGTGCCAGGCACTTTATTAAGCACTGGGGTAGATACAAGCTAATCGGGTTGGACACAGTCCATGTCCCACATGGGGCTCACAGTCTTATTCCCCATTTTACAGATGAATTAACTGAAGCACAGAGAAATGAAGTGATTTGCCCAAGGTCATACAACAGACAAGCGATGGAGTAGGGATTAGAACCAAGGTCCTTCTGACTCCCAAGTGTGTGTTTTATCGACTAGGCCACCCTGCTTCCTAATTTATCTTCCCTGATTTATCTCTCATCTCCCCACCCTGTACGCCCCCATTAACTGCTCCTTTAGCTTTCAGTATTACCTAAGCACTTGGGTTCTCATTCACCCCATCACACTTACATATGTATCTTTATACTCTATTCTTTTCTCCTGCAACTGTAATTTATCTTAGTATCTGTCTCCCTGCTAGAACATAAGCGCCTTGAGATCAGGGAGCATATCCACTTATTCTATTGGACTTTCCCAAGTGCTTAATACAGAGCTCTGATATATCGTATAGAGTCAATGGTGGTTTGGTTAATTAATCTTCTTAGTGTCCAGTATGTTGGGAAATAGCTTGTGAACATGTTTCAGCAAGGTGTCCTCTCCATTCTTGTAAATATCTACAAGTGGGCCATCGGTTCTCGTTGCTTTACCATTTTTCTTGGCTCTGACTGTTGAGGTGACTCCTTCAATAGTTGGGACAAGTGCTGAAAAGCAGCATGGTCTAGTGGATAGGTCACCGGCCTGAGAGCCAGAAGGACCTGGGTTCTAATCCCAACTCTGCCACTTGTCTGCTGTGTGATCTTGGGCAAATCACTTAACTTCTCTTTGCCTCAGTTACCTCATCTGTAAAATGGAGATTAAGACTGTGAGCACCATGTGGGACATGGACTGTGTCCAACCTGATTAGTTTAACAAATACCATTAAAAAAGGAAAGAAAAAAACCCCTTCCCTGTGCCTCTGTTTCCTCATCCTTAAAATGGAGAGTCAACGCCTCTTCTCCATCTTATTCAGATTGTGGAGCAGGGACTGTGACTGACTCGATTATTTTGTGCTGACCCTCATCCTCAGTATAATGCTTGGCCCAGGGCAGCATAGTAAGCACTTAACAAATACCGTACTAATTATTGAATACCGCTTTGCAAGTTTTCTAATGTTTTGAAGGGCCTCCACTTCAGCAGTTGAAGGTGTGTTGAGGAGAACATTGAAATGTTCTTGCCATTTTTTCAGAACTCTCTCTTTGTTTGTGATGAAGTTCGATCTACCTTTACTTTTGAGAGGTGCTGGGGACGTCTGTGCCTGGCCGGATCACATCTTTAATGATGCAGTGAATGTCTCGGTTTCATCGTGGTTGGCACAGCCTTGGCTCCCCTAAGGATCAAGTACAACAAGTTGGTGGGATCCATTACTTGATTTGTGGGTTCACACATGATGGCATATGATGGCGATTCTAGAATATCAGGAAAACTTTTGTCATGCCTTACTAGGTATGATGTATTTAAAAGATTTAGGCAGTGGCTGTTGATGTTTATACACCGTATTTCTCTGGGATCGCAGATTTCTGAAATCTGCTCACTTCCTTACGGGGTTCTTGGAAATGAGTGTCAGTGATCAAAATGGGTGATTTATAGTTTTGTGTTCAATAGAAACAAATTGGAACCTATAGCAATAATATTATTCAGAAAGGCTGGATTGAAAAACCGTCTGGTTCCCTAGAGTGTTCTTAAAAGCATAAAATGTGAGCCTAAGAAAGCGCCAGTTCTGAAATGTGGAGAGATTTGCTGAGCCTTATCTTCTGTCTGAGTGACTCTGACCTGATTGTCTTTCTCCACTGAAGTGGCGTTTCTCTGGATCAGAACAGGGGGAAGGGCTATTCTCTGATGGGCTGGGACTTAAACAACTCAAGGACTTTTCATCTCTAAGAGACAAAAAATCAGACAGCGGGTGCTATTACTCTCCTCCAGAGCTCACGTGCTCACACTTCCTGAGAGAGGAAGAGGAATAAAGCCTTCTCTAAGGTTGTTGTTATTCAGATGCTGATGAGTTGTTTCCGATTCTTAGCAATTTTGTGGATTATCCATAGATTTTTAGGGGTAAAAAAATACATAAGTGGTTTACCATTGCCACCTTCTGTGCAGTAAAAACTTAAGTCTCTGCCGTTGTCTTTGATTAACATTTTGATCACTTGAGGTGCATCAACTTTGATGCTTCAACTTAGACGTTTCCACTGTGGGTAGCCTTGATAAGAGTGTATCTCTCAGTGGCCTAGCTCTAACCTTCACTGGTGCATGAAAACTCCTCTGCCACGATAAGGCATTGATTCATAAGGTGGGTCCCCACAAAGAGATATTCAGCAGAATCACCCCCTGCATTTTCTATCCACTATTCCCAACTTTGGCCTCAGCGACTTCTTCTGCCATTGTCTTTGATTAACATTTTGATCACTTCAGGTGCATCAACTTTGATGCTTCAGCTTAGACGTTTCCATTGTGGGTAGCCTTGATAACAGTGTATCTCTCAGTGGCCTAGCTCTAACCTTCACTGGTGCACGAAAACTCCTCTGCCACGATAAGGCATTGATTCATAAGGTGGGTCCCCACAAAGAGATATTCAGCAGAATCACTCCCTGCATTTTCTATCCACTCTTCCCAACTTTGGCCTCAGCGACTTCTTCTGCTCACGTTTCCCAAAGGAAACCGGGGATTTTGTTATACCTCAAATGTATTTTCGGTCAGACTAGAAGGAGAGCGTTACACAGTCAACCAGAAATTCCCTGAACCTTTCAACTCCATTTCAAAGAAGCCAGTGAAAATTCTACTCCTGTGGGAATCAGCATGGCGTACTGAATAGAGCATGGGCCCGGGAGTCGGAAGATCATGGGTTCTAATCCCGGCTCCACCACTTGTCTGCTGTGTGACCTTGGGCAAGTTACTTCACTTCCTATGCCTCAGTTGCCTCATCTGTGAAATGGGGATTGAGACTGAGCCCCACATGAGACAGGGACTGTGTCCAACTTGATTTGCTTGTATTCCCCCAGCGCTTAGTTCAGGGCCTGGTGCATAGTAAGCACTTAACAAATGTCATCATTATTATGTGGGGCACAGAAGCATTGTCTATAGGTCCTTATTTGCTGGTGGCACCAGAACAAAGAAAGCACAAATGCTTTCTTTGGGACATATTCTTTCTCTCTCCCAGCCCTCCATTTGGTCTGGCTAGGTTTCCCTCTGGACCCTTAGAAAATCACGCCTGCTGATGAGCTCCAGGGAGCCCCGCACAGCTGGATATTTTTAAGTGGAGAGAAGAATACAAGGCAGGGAATGGACTGAATTTCAGGAAAGTGCCCTGCGATTATAAAATACCATCTTCCTGTACACCACCTGGGCAGGCATGTAATGTTGCATAGTAAATCAGTCAATTGTGTTTACTGAGCACTTACTGTGTGCAGAGCACTGTTTTGAGAACTTGGGAAAGTACAGTGTAACAATATAACAGACACATTCCCTGCCCACAACGAGCTTACAGTCTAGAAGGGTTTCTGAGGTATCTTTGCCAATTGCTGCGGTCAAGTGTGTGTGTTACAAAGAGAGGCAGGGGAAATCTGACCTGTAAGATGGGGCTTTAAAAAGTCTTTGTGCATTTTTCCCCTTTGCTTTTCTTGTCTTTGACCTTCTCTGATCAAAAATGGCTCTTGAAAGCAAAGTCATTTAAGCTTCCTCTGACTCCTGCCAATCTCTTAGTATATACCTACCCAACAGCGTCATAGGCTTTTGTTTAGAGACAGCAATCATCCAGTGTAACTGGAATGTGTGCTTGTAGCACAGAACTGCGTGCAAACAGCAAATCTTGCAGATGTTGAGGACAGAAATATCACTCAAATGGGCTTAAAATAACTGAGCAGCAGAGCCCATTTTAAAGGTAGAAACACTGACACCCAGCGCTCTCTGTTATTGAGACTCATTTATCCTGGAAACAGTGAGACTGGAATATTTTCCCACTCCCAATTCAAAATCAATTCCTTATTTTAAACCACATTCCTAATCTTGGGAAGCGTATTTCTGTGTGGGTCTAAACCATTGCCGATTGAGCAGGTCTTATATGGGAGAATCTGAGGGGCTAAAATGTCACCCTTTCAAAAGTGAATCGTATTTATGGAGCACTTACTGTGTGGAGGGCACTGTACTAAGCGTTTGGGAAAGTACAGTATAACAAAGTTAGTAGATGTGTTTCCTGCCCATGAGGAGTTTACAGTCTAGAGGGACTGTATTTAATTCATTCATTCAATCATATTTATTGAGTGCTTACTGTGTGCAAAGTATTATACTAAGTGCTTACTCGCATCCCATCAGACGTAGGATCTGGATAATTTACCTTGCAAGTCAGGCACTGTGGAAAAAAACGTCTCTCTGCTCTGGATTTCTAAAACTGTGGCTGTTACAGAAATACACACTTATCTGTAGGCCACTCTAACACACACAAAAAAGTCCTCAGGAACTCATTTTCACTAGGATTAGAGTAGTATCAGCATTAACGATTCCTTTACCCCAGAGACCACATCCAAGATATTAGCAATGTACCTTGTAGCAGTACAAATAATATTAAGGCTTCAAAGTATGATTATGCTGATGCCACAAGGGGTTAGAAGGTAGTTATGAGACCTGAAGGGACTGCTACGTGAAAATCTTGTTTCTGAATGCTGTGTCCATATTATTGCACATCTAAGTATTTTATTTCAAATCAATGTGATTTGAAGACTGTAGATTCTAAGTTCCTTGTGGGCAGAGAAAGTGTCTATTAACTCTGTTGTATTGTACTCTCCCAAGCGCTTAGTACAGTGCTATGCCCAAAGTCATCAGCACCATCGATTGATGGATTTTAACTTCATATTGATTTTGCTCTGATTCTGCAGTTGTAGAAGAGAAAAAGGTGAAGGGCAAACAGCAAATCAAAGCCACCTTTCACCAACAGTTCTTTCCCTCTTCCTCTCCCTCTCCATTCCCCCAGACCTCTGAGTCTATTTTTCCATGTCCGCCAAAGGAATGGCTCAGAGTGAGCCTGAAAAAAACAGAGCAGCCTGCCCTGTGTAACAGCTCCCAAAGGAAACCCATCAGGTGCCACACATTTCCAAAGACCTTCCGAAAAGAGTAGGCGGAACAGTTACAGCTGCTCTTCCTCCCTTCCCCGCCTCTGCAGTCGTTTTCCTTGGAGACCCAGTGTTTCTGAGCGGAAACAGAAATGGGGCCGGAGACCTAACTCACACGAAGAGCCGTGAGGAAGTGCCGAGGCCTTCAGAGGCCGGGGCTCTTGGATTTTTCTCCTAAAAAAACCTGCGCCTTGATCCCCCAGGGGAAATGTAATGTGTGCTTTCGGTGAGAAAATTGCATAGACCAATTTTCAGCCATTGCCAGTTCCTTATTTCACTGTTTCTCAACCCACCAGGCCCGAATTGCCCAGACTTGAGTGGGCTGATGAAACTGTTTCCAAGTGTTAAGACCACGGGTGGTCCCCGAATACTGGACCACCAAGGATGGCTGTAAGGGGCTGCTCTACCGTGTCATCAGGACTCTCATCAACCCCTGCTCCAACCTGGAAACTTCAGTAAGATGAGCTCACAGCTTGTCCCCTAGCCCCAGACCACTGGGCCCTCTGTAATGGAGAGAATCTGCTCCACTCATTCATTCATTCATTGAGAAGCAGCGTGGCTCAGTGGAAAGAGAACGGGCTTGGGAGTCAGAGGTCGTGGGTTCAAATCCCGGCTCCGCCGCTCGTCAGCTATGTGACTTTGGGCAAGTCACTTAACTTCTCTGTGCCTCATCTGTAAAATAGGGATTAAGACTGTGAGCCTCATGTGGGACAACCTGATCACCTTGTAGCCTCCCCAGTGCTTAGAACAGTGCTTTGCACATAGCACTTAACAAATGCCATTATTATTATTATTCATTCAATCAATCATATTTAGTGAAGGCTTTTTGAGTGCAGAGCACTGTACTAAGCCCTTGGGAGAGTACAGTACAGCAATAAACAGACACATTCCCTGCCCACAGTGAGCTTACAGTCCAGAGGTAGGCGAAAGAGACATTAATATAAATAAATAAATGACAGATAGGTATGTAAGTGCTGTGGGGCTGGGAAAGGGGAAGAACAAAGGGAGCAAGTCAGGGGGGATGCAGAAGGGAGGGGGAGAAGAGGAAAAGGGGGCTTAGTCATGGAAGGCCTCTTGGAGGAGATATGTCTTCAATAAAGCTTTGAAGCCGGGGGGAGGGTAATTGTCGGATTTGCGGGCCACGCTGAAATGTTTGAGGAAGTATGGAGGTTACATGGAATTCACTTTTTCACTCATTCAGCAAGGAAATCCATCCAATTTCCAGAACAGTGAACATGTCCAAAACACTCTTTAAACATCAAACAGCTATCCTCCGGGGATTCGGATTAGTGGAATAGTTATCACATTGCCAAACCCTCTTTTTCTCCAACTGACCAGCAACTCCATTTCTCTCTTCTAGGAATGCCATCACTACCACTACTAAGAATCCCGGATGACCAGAAGTTTGGATTCTGAAGTCAGATGCTTTGCAGTCAAGTAGGTTAAGTCTCCTAATGTACAACTACATCATCCCAAACCCTAGAATATCTATAAACTTAGCTTGAATCCCAACTCCCCACCATCCACAGCTGGATAAATCACTGAACCAGCCTTCTCTGTGTCGCCTTCTTCCAGTTCTGGTTGATCAGCATTACCACGTTAATACAATCACTCATCGTATTCCGCCTGGATTACTCCATCAGCCTCCTTGCTGACCTCCCAGCCTCTCCACTCCGGTCTGTACTTCACTTTGCTGCCTGGAACTTTTTTCTGCAAAATCGTTCAGGACACGTCACCCCGCTCCCCAGAACACTCCAGTGGTTGCCCGTCCACCTCCAAATCAAACAAAAACTCCTCACCAGTGAGTTTAAAGCACTCAATCACCTTGCCCCCTCCTACCTCACCTCGATAATCCTACTGAAATCCAACCTGCACATAATGCTAACCTTCTCATCGTGCCTTGATCTTGTCTATTTCGCCACCAAACCCTTGCTCACATCCTGCCTCTGGCCTGGAATGCCCTCCCTCCTCACATCTTACAGACAATGACTCTCCCCTTCTTCAAAGCCTTATTGAAGACACATCTCCTCCAAGAGGCCTTCCCTTACTAGGGCCCCCTCTTCTCTTCCCCCTCTTCTTCCCTTCTGTGTTGCCCTGACTTGCTCCCTTTATTCTTCCACCTTCCCTTTATTCTTATCTGTCATGTATTTATTCATATTAATGTCTATCTCCCCACTCTCGAGACTGCAAGCTCATTGTGGGCAGGGAATGTGTCTGTTTATTGTTGTATTGTACTCTCCCAAGCTTTTAGTAAAGTGTTCTGCACATAGTAAGCACTCAATAAATATGTTTGAGTGAATGAATAAAGCCACAAGATAGTCTCCCCTAGTACCAGGAGATGTGGTGCAGTTTAATCCATCAATCAATCAATCGTATTTATTGAGTGCTTACTGTGAGCAGATCACTGTACTAAGAGCTTGGGAGTGTACTATACAACAAAGCTGGTAGGCACGCTCTCTGCCCACAGTGAGTTTACAGTCTAGAGGGGGAATCAGACATGAGTATAAATAAATTACGGATATGCACATAAGTGCTATCAGAGCTAAGGATGAGTTGACAAAGGTGAAGACTGTAAGTTCCCTGTGGGCAGGGGATGTGTCTGTTTATTGTTATATTCTACTCTCTCAAGTGCTTAGTACAGTGCTCTACACATAGTAAGCACTCAATAAATAAAATTGAGTGAAGGACTATCAAGTGCTTAAAGGGCACAGGTGTAAGAGCACGGGTTTAAAGGAAAGAACACGGGCTTGGGAGTCAGAAGACCTGGGTTATAGCCCCGTTCCACCGTCTGTTTGCTCTGAGACCTTGGGCAAGTCACTTAACTTCTTTGGGCCTCAGTTTCTTTGTTGTTTGGGGGGCAGGGTGGTTTATGGCATTTGTTAAGTGCTTACTACGTGTAAAACACTGTTCTAAATCCTAGGGTAGACCCAAGCCACTCAGGTCGAACACAGTTTGTGTCCCACATGGGCTCACAGTCTAAGTAGAAGGGAGAACAGGTATTGAGTCTCCATTTTGCAGTTGGAGAAACTGAGGCACAGAGAAGTTGTGATTTGCCCAGGGTCACACAGCAGACAGGAGGAGGGAATCCCAAATTAGAACCCAGGTCCTCTGGCTCCCAGACCTGTGCTTTATCCATTAGGCCACACTGCTTCCCATCTGTAAAACAGGGATACCTCCTCTTTCACCCCTTTAGACTGTGAGCCCAGTGTGGAACAGGGACTGTGCCCACTCTGTTTATATTATATCTAACCCTGTGCTTGATATGACACTTGGCACCTAGTAAGTGCTTAACAAGCATTATTATTATTATTGTTTCAATTCCCTTCAAAGAAACTGGATTGGGGCTCAGTTCTAAGCCCTATGACCAAATCTGGCCAAGGAAATTAAGCCTGCTTCCCAGTAATAATAATAATTACTATTATTATGGTATGCATTAAGCACATATTGTGTGCCAGGCAATGTACTAAGCACTGGGGTAGATAGAAGCCAATTGGGTTGAACACAGTGTCTGTCCCATGTGAGGCTCACAATCTCAATCTCCATTTTACAGATGAGGTAACTGAGGCACAGAGAAATGATGTGACGTGTCTAAGGTCACACAGCACAAAAGTGGCAGAGCTGGAATTAGAACCCATGACCTTCTGACTCCCAGACTGGGCTCTATCCACTACGCCATGCTCCCTCCTTCCCTCTGTGTCCATATCCTAGCTCACCAGTCCCGATTTGGAGCTGCCCTTCATTCTGAGCCCATGATGCAGCCTCTACATTAGCCTTAACAGACCATAACACTGGTCAGGATTTGCAGTCGTTCCAAAACGTACAGGCCGTCACTGGAAAATCAGCCCAAGGTCTCCGGATTGTTTGTCTACAGAAGATTCTAGAAGGCTTTCCATTCCCAAATATGGGTAGCAGAAGCCCTGAGCCAGGATGCTTCCATTTATTCATTCAATTGTATTTATTGAGCACTGACTGTGTGCAAAGCACTGTATGATTTTGGGTTTTGTAACCATAATTTTTAACCAGTACTAAGCACATCCACAAACCTTGCAGGAGAGGGCCTGTCCACACCCCCAGGCCTTCGGGATTTCTTGTTGACGACATCTTCTCAACCTCATTTTTAGATTTTAAACTCGTTGGGGCCTAGGGACTTTGTCACATTCTCATCTGAATATTTTTTTTTTTTCCCAGAGATTAGTTCAGGGCTTTGCCCTCTTTTGGATCTTAAAAAATCAAACTGCTTCTACTCCAGCTGAGAAAGTTGCTGAGAGGGAGGGGAGGGAGTTTATTGTTTCTGAACAGAGTGATTCATTGCACTCTAGCTTAAAAATGATGGGAAATAACACTTGAATTTGTATTGGCTCCAAACCACCAGAGTTCAACAATGGCCCAAGTCCGTAAAATCATTTTGTATGGTTCCCTTGGAATTTCATGTTCAGCGATTATCTCTATCATTCGCTTAAAGTTTTTCCCCTTATTCTTTCAGCTTTTGGCTTCTGATGTGGGCTGCAAATGAGGAGTTGCCCTCTACTCATTGGATTTCCCTCCCCAGCTCTCCACGGCCTTCCCTTCACACAACACAAAAGTGTCAAGTCTAAGGGGACGAAGAGGATGCTCACTGATTCACACCAGGTGCTGTATTTCCCCGATAAATTTTCTCCTCCCCAGGAAGTGTTATTTCCAGGACAGATTGCCTCAACAGTTAACTCAACATTGTTGTTTATATCCATGTAAGCACTGCTATTAATCCACCTGTTATAACCAGTTTATTGTTATAACTTTGTTCTTCCTCCTGCTCCCACTCTTTTTACAATGACATTTTTTGCCTGCCTCCCATATTACATTCTAAGTTCCTTAAGGGCAAGGCCTGTGTCTTTTCCTCTGCTGAACTCCACGAAGGACTTACCATGGTGTTTTTCACATAGTAGGGGCTCAGTAAATATTATTAATGGAGGGATTCAAGGCCTATTGGACCGATGCATTGATTTTGCGATGGTCACCCAAGCTAGCTCCATGCAGAAGGAGTGGGGAAGACCTCAGAAATTGGTGGATCAGGTAGAAACACACTCCAAATTGCCTCCTCCCTGAGGGAAGACTAAATGGATTGAGTAAAGGGAGTTTAGTTGGTAGCTCATCTATGCACTTGGTTCTTTGGGCATTTGATATTTGCCCGAATCCCACAGCACCTATGTACTTATGTACCTTATGTACTTATGTATATATCTTTAAATTATGTGGTATAAATTAGTTATTCATATTACTGTTTGGTTTATGGCACTTAAGTACTTACTATGTGATAAACACTGTTCAAAGTGCTGGGATAGGTAGAAGGCAATTAGGTCACAGTCCCTGTCCTGCATCTCTCCCTCCCTCTAGACTGGAAGCTCACTGTCGGCAGGGAATGTGTCTGCTAATTCTGTTGTATTGTACTCTCCCAAGTGCTTAGTACAGTGCTCTGCACACGGTGAGCATTCAGTAAGTATCAATAGCTGATTGATTGGAGCACAACCAGTCAGAGGAGAGGATTGGGAAAACTTCACTGGCCATAGAGAAGCGGCGTGGCTTAGTGGAAAGAGCCCGGGCTTGGGAGTCAGAGGTCGTGGGTTCTAATCCCAGCTCTGCCGCTTGTCTGCTGTGTGACCTTGGGCAAGTCACTTCACTCCTCTGTGACTCAGTTACCTCATCTGTAAAATGGGGATTAAGACTGTGAGCCCCACGTGGGACAATCTGATTACCTTGTCTCTACCCCAGGGCTTAGAACCGTGCTTGGCATATAGTAAGCGCTTAACAAATACGATTATTATTATTATATGAAGTGATTTCATTCAATCAAATTTAATGAGAGCTTACTGTGTTCAGAGCACTGTACTAAGCACTTGAGGGCTTCTAATCCAGGCTCCGCCACTTGTCAGCTGTGTAACTTTGGGTAAGTCACTTCACTCTCTGTGCTTGTTACCTCATCTGTAAAATGGGGATTAAGACTGTGAGCCCCACATGGGGCAATCTGATTGCCTTGTCTCTACCCCAGTTCTTAGAACAGTGCTTGACACATGGTAAGTGTCATTATTATTATTATTAATATTGAGCGCTTACTGCGTGCAGAGCACTGTACTAAGCGCTTGGGAGAGTACAATATCACCCCAAAAAGACACATTCCCTGCTCACAATGAGCTTATAGTTGGAGCTGAGCTACCCTGGGGGGCAGGCTGCAGGGGAAGTGTTCTCCAGGTTGGGGTCCAGTGGATTGGATATGTAAGGAGAGGGGCTGCCACCTCTGAGAGGGAGAAATGAATGACTGTATGAATAGTCACCCTGGCAACCAAAATCCTGAGGGAAGGAGCAGGATTGAACTTGAAAGCTGGGATACCCTGAGATAGCCTGAGGGGTCTGGACCAGAAGAACCAGGGCACCAGAAAGCTGGCAAGAAAGTCGAAAAAAGTCAGGAGCAAGGGAATCTACTTATGTGCCTTGTTCTTGTCCCTCTTAACTGCTAACCTCTGCCTGGAGTTCCTTCCCCTTCAAATCGTGTTAGCTCTTCCCTTACAAAATCTCCATAATTTGCCGTTTCCTCTCCAACCAAACTGTTACCATGATGATCCAGGAATTATCACATCCCACCTAGACTACTGCATCAGCCTCCTCAGTGCTGTGCACACAGTAAGCGCTCAATAAATACGATTGAATGAATGAATGAATGACCTCCCTGTCCCTAGTCTCTCCCCATTCCAGTCCCTACTTCACTCTACTGCCCAGATTATTTTTCTAAAAAAAAATTCAATCCATGTCTCCCCATACTCCTCAAAAACCTCCCATAGTTCCCCATCTATCTCCACATGAAGCCTCAACTCCTCACCACCAGCTTTGACACCAAATCAACTCTTCCCCTTGTATCTTTCCTAGCTGATCTACTCCAACTCAGCCTGCACACTTCGCTCTTCTAACACAAACCTGCTCATTGTGACCCCTTTTTGTCTATCTCACAGCCAACCCCTTACCCACATTCCCTCCTCTGGCCTGGAAATCCCTCCCCTTCATATCTGACACACCAAACTCCCCCCTTCCCTCCGCCCCCTTCAAAGCCCTTCAAAAATATCTATTTCCCTCTCTACAGAGTAAACTTCTTGTAAATAGGGATCCTGTCTACCAACCCTATTGAATTGTAATCTTCCAAGTCCTTAGTATAGTGATCTGCACGAAATCAGCACTCGTAAATGAGAAGCAGCATGGCCTAGTGGATAGAGCATGAATCTGGTAATCAGAAGGCCCTGGGTTCTAATCCTGGCTCTGCCGCTTGTCTGCTGGGTGACCTTGGGCAAGTCACTTAACTTCCTGGGCCTCAATAACCTCATCTGTAAAATGGAGCTTAAGACTGAGCCTACGTGCTGGGGTAGATGCAAGATAATCGGTTTGGACGAAGTCCCTGTCCCACATGGGTGTCTCAGTCTTAATCCCCAGTCTTAATCCCCATTTTCCACATGAGGTAAGCGTGGCTCAGTGGAAAGAGCTCGGGCTTTGGAGTCAGAGGTCATGGGTTCAAATACCTGCTCCACCACTTGTCAGCTGTGTGACTTTGGGCAAGTCACTTAACTTCTCTCGGCCTCAGTTCCCTCATCTGGAAAATGGGGATTAAGTCTGTGAGCCCCACGTGGGACAACTTGATTACCTTGATCTACCCCAGCGCTTAGAACAGTGCTTTGCACATAGTAAGCCCTTAATAAATGCCATCATCATTATTATTATTATTAATAATGGTTGAGAAAAAAGATCCCGGCAGCAGAGCAAAGTGGGGTGAAACGGGCGGCAAGGAAGTCAGTGAGGAGGCTGATGCAGCAGTTGAGATGGGATATGATCAGTGCCTGGAGCAGTCTGGTGACTGTTTAGAAGGAGAGGAATAGACAAATTCTGCAGGTGTTGTGAAGGATTTAGTGACCGACTATAAATAATGGTACTTATTGAGTGCTTACTGTGTTCAGAGCACTGTGCTTGGGAAAGTACAAAACAATAGAGTTGGTAGACATGATCCCTGCGCACAAAAATTTTGTACACTGTGGATGTCATTCTTGTCCCCTGCCTCAGCCTAGGAGACGCTTCGGTGATTGACCATGAATCACTGCCTTTCTACCCGGCCTTCTCACCCCAGCTCTTTGTCACTCTCTTCCTCTAATCTAGACTAGGCCTGGAGAGATACAGAGCTGGGAGACGGGGAGGGAACAAAGGTAATAATAATAATATTATTTGTTAAGCACTTACTATATGCCAAGCACTGTTCTAAGCACTGGGGTAGAGACAGGGTAATCAGGTTGTCCCACGTGGGGCTCACAGTCTTAATCCCCATTTTACAGATGAGGTAACTGGGGCACAGAGAAGTTAAGTGACTTGCCCAAAGCCACACAGCAGGCTGGTGGCAGAGCCGCATTGGGGTAGATATCAGCTAATCAGGTTGGACACAGTCCCTGCCCCACCTGGGGCTCACCGTCTTAATCTCTATTTTACCGATGAGGTAACTGAGTCCCAGAGAAGTGAAGTGACTTGCCCAAGGTCATAAAGCTGACAAGTGTAGTCTCCCCTTCTAGACCGTGAGCTCGTTGTTGTGTAGGGATTGTCTCTATTTGTTTCTCAGTTGTACTTTCCAAGCACTTAGTACTGTGCTCTGCACACAGTAAATAAATGCGATTGAATGAATAAATGAGTGAATGGAGCAGAAATCATCTCATAGCAGGACAAGAAGAGGGAAATCAATCAAGGAATGGTATTTATTGAGCGTTTTCTGGGTGCAGAGTACTGTACTAAACTCTTGGGAGAGTTCAGTTCCACAGGGTTGGTAGACACAGTGCTCCCCCTTTTAGACTGTGAGCCCACTGTTGGGTAGGGACTGTCTCTATATGTTGCCAACTTGTACTTCCCAAGCGCTTAGTACAGTGCTCTGCACACAGTAAGCGCTCAATAAATACGATTGATGATGATGATGATGAACAACAAAGAACTCACAGTGGGTACCTGCAAGGAGGGACAGCAGTGTTTTCCTCCCCAAATCCGTGTCCCATTGAGGGGAAGGAGTGTTGTCTGCCCCCATGCCCCCTCCACCATTCTTCTAAATAATAATAATAATGATGGTATTTGTTAAACGCTTATTATGTGCCAAGTACTGAGCTGAACACTGGGGTAGATACAAAGTAATCAGGTAGTCCCACGTCAGGCTCGCAGTCTTAATCCCCATTTTACAGATGAGGTAACTGAGGCACAGACAAGTGACTTGCTCAAAGTCACACAGCTGACAAGTGGCAGAGCCGGAATTAGAACCCACGACCTCTGATTCCCAATCTTGTGCTCTTAATAATAATGGCATTTGTTAAGCGCTTACTATATGCAGAGCACTGTTCTAAGTGCTGAGCGGGGGATACAAGGTGATCAAGTTGTCCCATGTGGGGCTCACAGTCTTAATCCCCATTTTACAGATGAGATAACTGAGGCTCAGAGAAGTTAAGTGACTTGCCCAAGGTCACACAGCAGACGTGGTGGAGCAGAATTCGAACCCATGACCTCTGATTCCAAAGCCCGTGCTCTTTCCACTGAGCCACGCTGCAGAGTGGCCACTGACTATACTTATGGGGGCCGACATGCCTTTGCCAACCCAAACATACCTGAAATCTGTTGCCCTCCCTCTAATAATAATAATAATGTTGGCATTTGTTAAGCGCTTACTGTGTGCAAAGCACTGTTCTAAGCGCTGGGGGGGGGGTACAAAGTGATCAGGTTGTCCCATGTGGGGTTCACAGTCTTAATCCCCATTTTACAGATGAGGTAACTGAGGCTCAGAGAAGTTAAGTGACTTGCCCAAGGTCACACAGCAGACATGTGGCAGATCTGAGATTCGAACCCATGACCTCTGATTCTAAAGCCCGGGCTCTTTCCACTGAGCCACGCTGCTTCTCACTGTAGACTGTAGACTTATTGTGAGTAGGGAATGTGTCTGTTTATTGTTGTATTGTACTTTTCCAAGCGCTTAGTTCAGTGCTTTGCACACAGTAAGCATTCAGTGAATACTACTGACTGACATAATGGTGACATATGGAAGCAACTATTTGCGGAAGTCATCATCATCATCATCAATCGTATTTATTAAGTGCTTACTATGTGCAGAGCACTGTACTAAGCGCTTGGGAAGTACAAATTGGCAACATATAGAGACAGTCCCTACCCAACAGTGGGCTCACGGTCTAAAAAGTCCAAACATGATTCTCTTCAGCAATCCTCCCAAAATCCTGTCAACGTGGGCGACAGTTCCGAGCCTCGGATTGTGGTAGCAGAAGTCAAGGAGGAAGAAGCCTGGACTTTTATGAGAAAGGTGCCATAGCAGTAGTAATAATAATAATACCATTTTAAATATTATTACTGTGCTATTTTTAAAATGGTATTTGTTATAATAATAATAATTGTGGTATTTGTTAAGCACTTACTGTGTGCCTGGCACTGTACTAAGTGCTGGGGTGGATACAGGCAAATTTGGTTGGCCACAGTCCCTGCCCCACCTGGGGCTCGCAGTCTTAGTCCCCATTTTGCAGATGAAGTAACTGAGGCACAGAGAAATGAAGTGACTTGCCCAAGGCCACACAGCAGACAGGCGGCAGAGCCGCGTTGGGGTAGCTATCAGCTAATCAGGTTAAACAGAGTCCCTGTCCCACATGGGGCTCACAGTCTTAATCCTCATTTTACAGATGAGGTAACTGAGGCACAGAGAAGTGAAATGACTTGCCCAAAGACTTACAGCAGATAAGTAGAAAAACTGAGATTAGAACCCACAACTTCTGATTCCCAGGTCCGTGCTCTTTTCGCTAGGCCGTGCTGCACTTAATATGCGCTTAGTATATGTTCAGCAAGTTAATCAAGTGGACACAGTCCCTGTCAGATATGTGCCAACTTGTACTTCCCCAGCGCTTAGTACAGTGCTCTGCACACAGTAAGCGCTCAATAAATACGATTGATGATGATGATACGTGGCTCAAAGTTTAACTTGGAGGGAGAACAGAAATTGAATCCCCGTTTTACAGTTGTGGAAACTGAGGCCCCAGAAGTGAAGTGACTTGCCCAAAGTCACCCAGGAGGCAAGCAACAGAGCCAAGATTGGAAACTGAGGCCCCAAGAAGTGAAGTGACTTGCCCAAGGTCACCCAGGAGGCAAGCAACGGAGCCCAGATTGGAAACTGAGTCCTCTAACTCCCAAGGCGTTGCTCTTTCCAGTAGGCTATGCTGTGCTTTATAAAGTACTTATGTATCCAGCCCATTCTAAACCCTGGAGTAGATACAAGTTAATCAGGTGCACACATTCCCTTGGGCTCACAGTCTAAATTGAAGAGAGAGCAGGAATTGAACCCCCCCACACTTTACAGGAGAGGAAACTGAGGCACAAAGGAGAAGAAGCGTGGCTTAGTGGAAAGGCACAGGCTTGGGAGCAGAGGACGTGGGTTCTAATCCCGGCTCCACCACTTGTCTCCGGTGTGGCCTAGGGCAAGCCACTTAAATTCTCTGTACCTCAGTTGCCTCATCCGTAAAATAGGGATTAAGACTGTGAGCCCCACGTGGGACGACTTGATTGTCTTGTATCCACCCCAGTGCTTAGAACAGTGCTTGGCAAATAGTAAGCGCTTAACAAATACTATTATTATTATTATTATTGCTTAAGGTCACCCAACAGGCAAGTAGCAGAGCCGGGATTAGAACCCAAGTCCTCTGAGTCCCAGACCCGTGATCTGTCCACTAGGCCATGCTACAGGCCAGCTGAAAACTGGATGGTCCCTCAGCGGACCAAACCCTCGACCACCTAACTCTGAGGGAGAGCGGAAGGAAGATTGAAAAGCCACTGCAGCTGCTGTGGAAGGACACAGGAGATTCCAGCTCCACTGGAAACAGGCCTTGAAGTTGCCCCCTCATTTTGGATATGTCCTCAGGAATTTCCTTTGGCATGAGGCTTAGCGAAGTGCTATTGTGAAAGCAAAGGAAACCATTTTATGATCCCCTAGGACTTCAGAGGTTCAGCAGTTAATAGATTCGAATCGCGCTTGAAATGTGCACGGAATTGTCTTGGCTGATCCGGCTAATCCAGTACTCTGCACACAGTAAATGCTCAATAAATAACCACCGATTGGTAGGCCTGAGCTTGGAGAATGCTCCCCCTGCTAGCCTGGCAATAAGTAGCACTTCGTGTCATAATAATAATAATGTAATTTTGCTTTCATTTAAAAAAATCATTTACTATGTGTCAAGCACTGGGGTAGATATAAGTTCATCGGCCCCCATGGGGATCACGGTCATAAAGCAGAGAGCAGGCTTTTATTCCCAATTTGCAGATGAGGAAATTCCTGTCCGGAGAAGTGAAGTGACTTGTCTAAGGTCACACAGTGGACAAGTGGCAGAATCAGGATTAGAACCCTGGTCCCCAGGCTCTCCAGTCCCTGACAGCGTGACCACCACAGTTTGGCAGTAAGAGGCTTGGGGATGGGGATGAAGAGGTACTCCGCTTCCTCAATAACGCCAGACAGAATATGGGGTACAGGGAGGGGAAAGGCAATGCAGCTCATGCTGGTAATCAGGAAACCTCTTCAGAAGTGGCTGGGTTCATTTTCCCAGCGCCAGCCTCCTCTCTTTACTTCTCAGTTTGCCCGCTTCAGTGGGAGGAGGGCAAGGGTATCGACACATAAAGGTGTTATTCACTTCCTGCTCCCTGGCTTTCATCTCCGGGCTTCTAGGAGGAATCTGGTTGATTTCTTGGTTGAGGGAAGTCTTTAAGGGGTAGCCAGGATTAGGTCAGAAAGCTGGGAGCAGAGTGGGGGCCATCGTGCCTGCTGTGGATTGTCAGCAAGAGCGGAGGGAAGAGGGAGCTCTCTTCCAGTCCTCATCCTGCCCCATCTAAAGATTCATTTTTTATGGAAAGCCATCCACGGAGTGTGAAGGTAGGAGAGGGAAGGCCCGTCAAGTAACTCTGCTGGGTCACGGTGGGTGTCCTGCTGACTCCTGCTCCCCATCTTCTTCCTTCCCCTTTTCTTTCCCCCCACCCCCTGGCAACAAAATCAATCAATCAATCGTATTTATTGAGCGCTTACTGTGTGCAGAGCACTGTACTAAGCGCTTGGGAAGTACAAGTTGGCAACATATAGAGACAGTCCCTACCCAATAGCTCCTGGCCCTTTGTGCCAAGACCTCCCTTGACCCCGCTTCCTCTCTGCCACCTCTCTGCTTGATGGTGCTGTGTTGACATCGAGGGTCACATGAAGAGGGATTCCACTACAACCCAATCAAGCAATTATAGTTATTAAGCACTTACTGTGTGCAGAGTTATAATAATAATGATATTTGTTAAGCGCTTAGTATGAGCCAAGCACTGTTCTAAGCGCTGGGGTAGTTACAAGGTAATCAGGTTGTCCCACGTGGGGCTCACAGTCTTAATCCCCATTTTACAGATGAGGGAACTGAGGCACAGAGAAGTGAAGTGACTTGCCCAAAGTGGCGGAGCCGGGATTAGAACCCACGATCTCTGACTCTCAAGCCCGGGCCCTTTCCACTAAGCCACACACACTGTCCTGCGCACTTGGAAAAGAACAATATAACAAAGTTGGCTAGACACGTCCCCTGCCCACAAGAAACTTACAATCGAGAGAGGCAGACAGACATTAAAATACATTATGGATAAGTACGTAATGTTGTGGGGCTGAGAGTGGCTTGGATTAAAGGGTGCAAATCTAAGTGAGAAGCAGCGTGGCGTAGTGGATAGAGCACGGGCCTGCGAGTTAGAAGGTCATGGGTTCTAATCCCAGCTCCGCCACTTGTCTGCTGTAGGACCTTGGGCAACTCCACTTCTCTGGGCCTCGGTTCCCTCATCTGGAAAATGGGGACGGAGACTGTGAGCCCCACATGGGACAGGGACTGGGTCCAACTAGAATTGCTCGTATCCACCCTAGTGTTTAGTACAGTCCCTGGCAAATAGTAATCACCTAACAAATACCATCATTATTATTAAGTGCAAGAGTGACACAGAAGGGATAGGGAGTAAGGGAAATGAGGGCTTACGTCAGAGTCTTGGAGGAGATGTGATTTCATTAAGATTTTGAAGGTGGGGAAAGTAGTGTCTGTCATATTTGAATGGGGAGGGAGTTCCAGGCCAGAAGGAGGATATGGTGCAAGGGGCTGACAGGTAGAGAGACAAGGTCAAGGTACAGCATAGTGATCTAATCCCCGCTCTGCCATTTGTCTGCTACGTGACCTTAGGCAAGTCACTTCACTCATCCGAACCTCAAGTTACCACATCTGTAAAATGGGAATTGAGACTGTGAGCCCCATGTGGGACAGGGACTGCGTCCAACCCGATCAGCTTGTATCCACCGCAGCGCTTAGTATTGTGCCTGGCACACAGTAAGTGCCTAACAAATACCATAATAATTACTGTTACTATTTAAGTGAGTAGGTTGGCATCAGAGAAGCAGCGTGGCTCACTGGAAAAAGCATGGGCTTGGGAGTCATTTGGGGAAGTCACTTCACTTCTCTGTGCCTCACTTACCTTATCTGTAAAATGGGGATTAAGACTGTGAGCCCCATGTGGGACAATCTGCTTAGAATAGTGCTTTGCACATAGTAAGCGCTTAACAAATGCCATCATTATTATTAGAGAGCAAAGTGTGCAGATTAGGTTGTAATTGATCAGAGAGGTAAAGTAGGAGGGGGTAAGGTGATTGAGTGCTCTAAGGAGGTAAGAAGTTTCTGTTTGATGCGAAGGTAGAAGGTTGACTTCAGTTAACGTGACCCTGGAAGTGGGGTATCTGTAATAATTATAATAATGATGGAATTTTTTTAAGTGCTTACTATGTACAAAGCACTGTTCTAAGCGCTGGGGGGATACAAGGTGATCAGGTTGTCCCATATGGGGCTCACAGTCTTAATCCACATTTTACAGATGAGGAAACTGAGGCACAGAGAAGTTAAGTGACTTGCCCAAAGTCATACAGCTGACAAGTGGTGGAGCCGGGATTAGAACCCATGACCTCCAACTCCCAAGCCCGTGCTCTTCCCACTGAGCCACGCTGCTTCTCCATAGGGATGTGGAGTCTGTTTATTGTTATATTGTAATAATAATAATGATGATGGAATTTATTAAGTGCTTACTATATGCAAAGCACTGTTCTAAGCGCTGGGGAGGTTACAAGGTGATCAGGTTGTCCCACGGGGGGCTCCCAGTCTTAATCCCCATTTTACAGATGAGGGAACTGAGGCCCAGAGAAGTTAAGTGACGTGCCCCAATTCACACAGCTGGCAAGTGGTGGAGCCAGGATTAGAGCCCATGACCTCTGATTCCCAAGCCCGTGCTCTTTCCACTGAGCCACGCTGCTTCTCCATAGGGATGTGGAGTCTGTTTATTGTTATATTGTACTCTCCCAAGCGCTTAGTACAGTGCTCTGCACATAGTAAGCGCTCAATAAATACGATTGATGATGACTGAATGAACCAATGTGTGCACCAATCAAACTTGTTGATGCAGGCAGCCACATCCCCCTACTTTCTCAGGGTTTGAATGCCCCACTCTGAAGCCAGTTCCAAATCAACTGTTAGAAGTAGCAGCAACCAGGAAACTTCTTGATTTCCTCTTGGAAATTAGTCAGTCAGTCAATCGTCTTTATTGAGGGCTTACTGTATGCAAAGAACTGTACTAAATGTTTGGGAGGGTGGTTGTTGTTGTCTTATGCCGTCGAGTTGTGTCCGACCCATAGTGACGCCACAGCTTATCTCTCTCGGAATGCCCCGTTTGCATCTGCAATCGTTCTGGTAGTGTATCCCTAGAGTTTTCTTGGTAAAAATACGAAAGCGGTTTACCCTTGCCTCCTTCTGCGCAGTTAACGAGTCTCTGCCCTCGACTTCTCTCCCGTGCCGCTGCTGCCCAGCACAGATGAGTTTACAGTATAACAATAAAACGGACACATTCCCTGCCCACAGTGAGCTTACAGTCTAGGAAGGGAGACAGACATTAATAGAAACAGATGTGTGCTGTGGGCCTGGCGGGCTGGGATATATATATATAGGGAGAAAGTCAATGCGACATGGAATGGAGTGGGAGAAGAGGAAAGGAGAGCTCAGTCAAGGAAGGCCTCTTGGAGGAGATGTGCTTTCAGTAAGGCTTTGAAGGAGGGGAGAGTATGGTGTGTGTACTTCCCATGTAGTTGTGAGTATGATTTAAGACCCCTTGTTGGCCACTGCTTTGGCAAACACTGTACCAGAGCTGTTCAGAAAGGCAGGTAAGTGCAGCCCAGGCTTAGATTCCCCTTTGTCAAGACCTAGAATCAATCAGGGCAGTAGCCTAGCCTTGGGTCCACCTGCAGAAGGGATCATCATCATCATCAATCGTATTTATTGAGCGCTTACTATGTGCAGAGCACTGTACTAAGCGCTTGGGAAGTACAAATTGGCAACATATAGAAACAGTCCCTACCCAACAGTGGGCTCACAGTCTAAAAGGGGGAGACAGAGAACAAAACCAAACATACTAACAAAATAAAATAAATAGAATAGATATGTACAAATAAAATAAATAAATAAATAGAGTAAAAAAATATGTACAAACATGTATACATATATACAGGTGCTGTGGGGAAGGGAAGGAGGTAAGATGGGGGGGATGGAGGGGGGACGAGGGAGGGGAAGGAAGGGGCTCAGTCTGGGAAGGCCTCCTGGAGGAGGTGAGCTCTCAGCAGGACCTTGAAGGGAGGAAGAGAGCTAGCTTGGCGGATGGGCAGAGGGAGGGCATTCCAGGCCCGGGGGATGACGTGGGCCGGGGGTCAATGGCGGGACAGGCGAGAGCAAGGTACGCTGGGGAGATTAGCGGCGGAGGAGCGGAGGGTGCGGACTGGGCTGGAGAAGGAGAGAAGGGAGGTGAGGTAGGAGGGGGCGAGGTGATGGAAAGCCTTGAAGCCCAGGGTGAGGAGTTTCTGCGTGATGCGCAGATTGATTGGTAGCCACTGGAGATTTTTGAGGAGGGGAGTAATATGCCCAGAGCGTTTCTGGACAAAGATAATCCAGGCAGCAGCATGAAGTCTGGATTGAAGTGGAGAGAGACACGAGGATGGGAGATCAGAGAGAAGGCTGATGCAGTAGTCCAGACAGGATAGGATGAGAGCTTGAATGAGCAGGGTAGCGGTTGGGATGGAGAGGAAAGGGCGGATCTTGGCAATGTTGCAGAGCTGAGACCGGCAGGTTTTGGTCACGGCTTGGATGTGAGGGGTGAATGAGAGAGCGGAGTCGAGGATGACACCAAGGTTGCGGGCTCGTGAGACGGGAAGGATGGTAGTGCCATCAACAGAGATGGGAAAGTCAGGGAGAGGGCAAGGTTTGGGATGTTCCCAACGTCCCCAAACTCAGAGCTGCCACATGTTGCTGAGAACCAGATGTGCCCAAGGGGTCCAGACCAAGGGCTTTCATTAAATTCAGCAATTCACTCAATCGTATTTATTGAGCGCTTACTGTGTGCAGAGCACTGTACTAAGCTATTGGGGAATACAATTCAGCAACCGAAAGAGACAATCTCTTCCCACAGTGGGCTCATAGTCTAGGGCAGGTGGGGCGCCCTGCCACCCTGCTATTGACTGAGCCCTGCCACCCCTCCAACATGGTTCCTCAAGGCTTGGGACTCCCTTGCTTTCATTTCTTTGGGCTGTGATGGGGCCCACGAGCTCCTCTGAGCCCCGCACCAAGAATGCCCCCTTTGAGGGCTAGAGAACAGTCCACGAATCAGTGGAAATGCCTGAGCCTCGCCTGCCCACTTCAAAATAATCATAATAATTATAGCATTTGTTAGGTGCTTATTACGTGCCAGGCACTGTACTAAAGTGCACAAGAAGCAGAGTGGCGTACTAGAAGGAGCACTGCCCTGGGCTCTAATCTTGGTTCTGCCACCTTCCTGCTGTGTAACCTTGGGCAAGTCAAACAACTTTTCTGTGCTTCAGTTTCCTGGTGTAAAGAGGGGAATTCAGTATATTAATATGTGCCTCCCCCTCTAGACTCTTAGCTTGCTGTGGGGAGTAGAGCAGGGAGGGAAATGCCTGGCCACATGGTAATGATGATGATGGCATTCATTAAGCACTTACTATGTGTCAAGTACTGTTCTAAGCGCTGGGGCAGATACGTGCACATCAGGTTGGACACGACCCCTCTCACACTTGGGGCTTGCAGTCTTTATCCCCATTTTACAGATGAGACAACTGAGGCACAGAGAAGGGAAGTGACTTGCCCAAGGTCACATAGCAGAAAAGTGGAGGAATAGTGTGGCTTAGTGGATAGAGCACAGGCCTGGGAATCTGAGGGACCTGAGTTCTAATCCTGGCTCCACTTCACTCCTACCAGAGGAGGGAAAAGCCTGATGGGAGTGGAAGGGGAGTGAGTAAAGAGTGCCTGCAATGGGAGTCTGCAATGGGATATGGCCCCCGTGGCCACCCCAAGCCCATGGATGCAGTGGGGGACCCTTCCATCCTTCATTACTGCTGCCGCCCTGTAACCAGGTGCAAACTCTTAGCCCTGAATCCCGGTTCCATAATAATGCCAATAATAATATTGATATTTGTTACGCACTTACTATGTGCCAAGCACTGTTCTAATTACTGGGGTAGATACAAGGTCATCAGGTTGTCCCACGTGGAGCTCACAGTCCCTATTTTACAGATGAGGTAACTGAGGCCCAGTGAAGTGACTTGCCCAGAGTCACAGAGCTGACAAGTGGCGGAGCCGGGATTAGAACCCACGACCTCTGACTCCCAAGCCCAGGTTCTTTCCACTAAGTCAAGCTGCTTCTCTAAGAGAAGAGGGGATAAGGCCCAGGAGAACCTGTGCACCAAGACACCTTCGGGACAGGAGGAAGGTTCTGGGGGAAAAAGGAAAAAAAATGCTACATGAAAAGGGAAGGCATTTTGGATTGGAATTCTGTTCTATTTGCTATCTACTTAATACATGAATATTACTTAAGCACTTACTATGATTCAAACACTGTTTTAAGTGCTGGGGTTGGTACAGGTTAATTAGGTTGGATACAGTCCTGTCTGAGGCTCACAGTTTAAGACTTCCTGCAGCCAACTTCAGCTGGCCTCCACTTGACACTCCTTACCATCGGGAAGCAGGGAGGTTTTTTAGAGAAAAGGTGGGGTGGCCAAAGCTGGTTCTGGGCTTGTGGGTGGGCTAGGCAGGGAACCCCAATCCTATCCATCCCCGGACAAGTCACTTCACTTCTCTGGGCCTCAGTTACCTCATCTGTAAAATAGGGATGAAGACTGTGAGCCCCACGTGGGACAACCTGATGACCTTGTACCTATCCCAGGGCTTAGAACGGTGCTTGGCACATAGTAAGCGCTTAACAAATATCATCATTATTATTGTCCCAGGAGCAAGTTGCCCCCCCTTCCGAGTCCTTTCTTCAGGATCTTCGGGTGAAGGGGGAATCTGTTACCCAAGCCCATAATTTCTAGACTTTAAGCTCATTATGGGCAGGGACCGAGTCCACTAATTCCACTGTACTCGCCCAAGGGCTCAGTACAGTGCTCTGCACTTAGTAAGTGCCCAGTAAATACCACTAATTGATTGAATGAATCTTGGCATTATCCTCCATTCATCTCTCTCTTTCAACCCGCATAGTAACAAAATTCTGTCAGTTCTACCTGTAGAACATTGCTAAAATTCACCCTCTCCTCTCCATCCCAATTGCTACCTTGTTGATCCACACATGTATCCTCTCCCACCTTGACTATCACATTAGCCTCTTTGCTGATCCCCCCATATACAACAGACTACCACTCTTCACACATTCTAGACTATGAGCCCATTGTTGGGTAGGGACCGTCTCTATATGTTGCCAACTTGTACTTCCCAAGTGCTTAGTACAGTGCTCTGCACACAGTAAGCGCTCAATAAATACGATTGAATGAATGAATGAATTCAAATGCTTATTAATAGCCCAATGCCTCCATGAGGCGTTCCCTGACTAAACCCACATTTTCCCTACTCCCTCTCCCTTCTGTGATGCCCTGGCACATAGATCTGTAACCTCTTGGCATTTGGTATTCACCTCACCCTCAGCCCCATAGCACTTATGTGTAATTCATTTATTCATATTAATGTCTGCTCCCCCTCCATTCATTCACTAAGCAATTACAGTGAGCAGAGCACTGTACTAAGTGCTTGGGAAAGTACAATACAACAATAAGTTTCAATCCCTGCCGACAGCGAGCTCGTAGTCTAGAGAGGGGGAGACAGACATCAATACAAATAAATAAAACTACAGATATATACGTAAGTGCTAGGGGGGCTGGAGGAAGAGCAAAGAGAGAAAGTCACAGAGTGACGCAGAAGGGAGTGGGAGATGAGGAAAAGTGGGGCCTCATCTGGGAAGGCCTCTTGGAGGAAATGTGCCTTCAGTAAGGCTTTGAAGTTGGGGGAGATTTTAGGAGGATTTTAGGAGGAAGGGAATTCCAGGTCAGAGGCAGGACTTGGGGCAGGGGTTTGGTGGTGAGACAGGAGGCAGTGAGGCACAGTGAGAAGGTTAACACTTAGAGAAGCATAGTGTGTGGGCTGGGTTGTAGAAGGAGAGAAGTGAGGTAAGGTAGGAGGGGGCAACGTGATGAAGTGCTTTAAAGCCAATAGTGAGGAGTATTTGATATGAGAATAGAGAGGCAACCAGAGGGGATTTTTCAGGAGGGAGGTGACATTTTCTGAACGTTTTTATAGCAAGATGATCCAGACAGCGTAGTGAAGTATGGCCTGGAGTGGGGAGAGATAGGAGGCTGATGCAGTAATCTAAGCGAGATAAAATGAGTGATCGTATTAACGTGGTAGCAATTTGGATGGAGAAGAAGGGGCAGATTTTAGCTACACTGTGGAGGTGGGACGGAAATGATTTGGGAAAGGATTTGGAGACGGATTGAATATGTGGGTTGAATGAGAGAGAGGAGTCAACCTTGGATAACACCAAGGTTAGGGGCTTGTGAGATGGGAAGGATGGTGGTGCTGTCTACAGTGATGGGAAAGTCAGGGAGAGGACAGGGTTTGGGTTGGGAGATAAGGAGCTCTGTTTTGGACAATGCAGACAAGCCCCCGGTATTTTCAATTATTTGATTGATTGAGGCACCTGATAAATCACCGGAACATAGTGCATCCCTCAGGGAGAAGGTCCCTAGGAATGAATTTCTCCTTTTCTACAACTTCTGGTTTCTTCTGCCCTTTTCCTCTGAATGTGAGGCTACCTTGAGGGACTACTATGCCATCTTACACTTAAACCATGGGGGCAGTGACCCTGCTAAACAGGCCCACTCTGGGCTTGGCGGCCAAACCTCTGCTGCCCAGATGGTCACAGCAGGGGTGGGAGACGGCAGCTGCGGTAACAGCAGCCAAAGCCAAATACCTTCTCATGTTTGGCCTGCTCCTTCCTTCTTCCTTCCCCTTTGTATCCTCCCTGGTCTCTCATCTTTCCCTTTTCCCTAGACTCTAAGCTCTCTAGACTGTAAACTCCTTGCAGACGGGGAATGTGCCACTCAACTCTGTTGTACTGTACTCTCCCAAGCACTTAGTACAGTGCTCTGCCCACAATAAGCATTCAATCAATACCATTCATCCAGTTTTTTAATGGTATTTGTTAAGTGCTTACTCTGTACCAGGCATTACAGTAAACGCCGGGGTAGGTAATAAGCTAATCAGATTGGACACAGTTCCTGTTTCACATGGGGCTCACAGTCTTAATCTCCATTTTACAAATGAAGGAACTGAGACCCAGAGAAGTGAAGTGACTTGCCCAGGGTCATACAGCAGACAAGTGGTGGAGCCGGAATTAGATCCCAGGTCCTTCTGACTGCCAGGCCTTGCTCTATCCACTAGGCCTTGCTGCTTGCCTTTCCCTCTTTCTCTGTCCCCCTGCCTCCCAACAAGCTCTTCCCCTCTTACCACTACCTCTTTAAGTTTTGGTCATCTGTGTCTACTCCGATTCTCCAGCCTGGTCGCCACAGGAGGAGAAGGAGGAGCTTGAGATGGGGTGGGGGGAAACAGGGGCCTGAGATCCTGCAAGGCAGGTGAGATAATGTTATTATTATTATTATTACCATTAATAATGACTACCAGTCAACCTATGCATCAGGCAAAAACTCCTCACTCTCGGCTTCAAGGCTCTCCATTACCTCGCCCCCTCCTACCTCACCTCCCTTCTTTCCTTCTACAGCCCAGCCCTCACCCTCCGCTCCTCTGCCACTAACCACCTCACTGGGCCTCGTTCTCGCCTGTCCCACCGTCGACCCCCGGCCCACATCCTCCCCCTGGCCTGGAATGCCCTCCCTCCACACATCCACCAAGCTAGCTCTCTTCTTCCCTTCAAAGCCCTACTGAGAGCTCACCTCCTCCAGGAGGTCTTCCCAGACTGAGCCCCCTCCTTCCTCTCCCCCTCTCCATTCCCCCTGCCCTACCTCCTTCCCCTCCCCACAGCACCTGTATATATGTTTGTACAGATTTATTGCTCTTTATTTTACTTGTACATATTTACTATTCTATTTATTTTGTTAATATATATTGTTTTGTTGTCTGTCTCCCCCTTCTAGACTGTGAGCCCGTTGTTGGGTAGGGACTGTCTCTATATGTTGCCAACTTGCCCTTTTAGACTGTGAGCCCACTGTTGGGTAGGGACTGTCTCTATATGTTGCCAACTTGTACTTCCCAAGCGCTTAGTACAGTGCTGTGCACACAGTAAGTGCTCAATAAATACGATTGATTGATTGATTGTACTTCCCAAGAACTTAGTACAGTGCTGTGCACGTGGTAAGTGCTCAATAAATACGCTTGAATGAATGAATAATGATAACAACAATTGCAGGATTTGTGTATGTGCCAAGAACTGTGCTAAGCAATGGGATAAATATGGGCTAATCAGCTTGAACATAATCTCTGTCCACTCGGGGTTTACAGTCTAAGAGGGAAAACAGGTTCTTAACCCCCATTTTGCAGATGAGGAAACTGAGGCCCAGAGAAGGAAATTGGCTTGCCGAAGGTCACACAGCAGGCAAGAGGTAGAGCCTGGACTAGAATCCAGGTCTCCTGACTTCCAGCTCCATGCTCAAGGCCCAGACCTGCATTTCCACTCTTTTGGGAACAAGATTCAGTGCTTTGGAGCTAAGAAGCAGCAAGTCCCTTGCAGTAGCAGTTGGGGAGGAAGGGAATGGATCCAGCAGGCTGCACCTATGCCTCCCCAAAGCTCTTTGAGCTTTCTTTATCTTTATGCACAGGCCCGTAGAGAATGGAAATTCTCACTGCCCAGGGCAAGAGAATTGGCCCAGGTTCAATTCGATGTTTTTCAAACTGAGAGCACACACAATACTTCAAACAATACAAAGTTCTCAAATAACCAACACTGTTTTCTTTCCTGAGCCCCACATTCTCCAATGGGCATTCTTGCATACTTTTTTTTTTTCCAACCATGATCTGAAGCCAGATTCAGTCGAGGATAAATGATATTCCATGTAACCGAGTGTAGCCTTTGAAATATGATTTCAATCTTTTTATTTGTCTTGAACAAAGGTTTGGACTCTTGCTGAGTTTGCTGGTGCTCTCTCATCGCCTTGAACTCCAGGGCTCTTGTCTTTGCATTTTTCCAGAATGAGACAATTTAGGAAATAAAGCTGTTGGGACACTGGGAAAAAAGCCCTGAACTGAGAATCTGCCCTTTCCTCTATCATGCTGATCCAAACACTTATCATTTCCCACCTTGACTACTGTATCAGCCTCCTCACTGACCTCCCTGCCACCTGTCTTTCTCCACCGCGGGCCAGTCTGCCTTCTGAATATTTTTCCTAAAAAAGGTTCAGTTCACCTCTCTCTACTCCTCAAGGGCCTTCACTGGTTGCCTATTCATCTCTACATCAAACAGATAACCCTTACTGTGGGCTTTAAGGCATTCAGTCACCTCCCCATCCTACTGTACCTCACTATCTATATGGCAAATTACTACTCTACTATTACTATTATTACTACTACTATTACACCTGCAAAGTCCTCCTAAAATCACATCTCCTCTAAGAGGTCTTCCCCTCATTTCTCCTTCTCCCTCTCCCTTTGGCATTGCCTATGCACAAATCTGTATAGCACTTGCTATTCACTCCATTCTCAGCCCCACAGCACTGATATTCATTTCCTTATTCTCTCCCATTTCTCCTTTTTAAAACTACTGCATGGGGTGGGTTAGGTGAGGAGAATTCGTCTCCGCTCCCAGCCCCAAAGCACTTAGGAACATATCTGTCATCTTATGTATTTATATTATTGGCTGTCTCCCCCTCTAGACTGTAAACTCACTGTCGGAATGTGCCTGTTATATTGTACTCAGCATGGCTCAGTGGAAAGAGCCCGGGCTTTGGAGTCCGAGGTCAGGGGTTTAAATCCCGGCTCTGCCAATTGTCAGCTGTGTGACTCTGGGCAAGTCACTTAACTTCTCTGTGCCTCAGTTACCTCATCTGTAAAATGGGGATGAAGACTGTGAGCCCCCCGTGGGACAACCTGATCACCTTGTCACCTCCCTAGTGCTTAGAACAGTGCTTTGCACATAGTAAGAGCTTAATAAGTGCCATTATTATTATTATTATAACTCTCCCAAGTGCTTAGTACAGTGCTCTGCACACAGTAAGCACTTAATGAATGCAATTAACTGATTGATTAAAATTTATTTTAATATCTGCTTCCCCATGTAGGCTGTAAGCTCCTTTGTGAGCAGGGATTTTGATGATCAGCTCTAGCGTATTGTACTTTCCTAAGTGCTTAGCACAGTTCTCTGCCCACAGTAAGTACTCAATAAAAGCTATTGATTGCTTTATTGAGATGTAGGAGAAGCAGGTGAATACTATGTTGGTTTTTCAGGTTTGTGGAAAGTGTCTAGGAGAGGGTCAAAAATACTACTATTAATAATAATAATGATGGTATTTGTTAAGTGCTTACTATGTGCCAAGCACTGTTAATTATGGTACTTGTTAAACTGTTACTGTGTGTCACTGTTCTGAGTGCTGGGGTAGATACAATATAATCAGTTTGGATACAGTGCCTGTCCCACATGGGGCAGTCTAAATTGAAGGGAGTAGGATTTAATCCCTATTTCACACATGAGGTAACAGACATAGAGAAGTAAATTGACTACCCAAGGTCACACAGCAGACACACGGCAGAACCAGGAGTAGAAACCAGGTCCTCTGACTATCGGGTCTGTGCTCTTTCTACCAGGGCACACTGCTTCTAGACTGCTTCTTGTGGTCAGGGAATATGTCCATTTACTGTTGTATTCTACTCTCCCAAGTGCTTAGTACAGTGCTCTGCACACAGTAAGTGATTGATAAATACGACTGAATGACTGCTTCACTAAGACAATGACTAAGAGGTCAGGGAGGATTATGAAAGAATAGAGCCCAAAAGATTTGGCCAGAAGGAAATCACTGGAGATGTTCTTGCACCATTTTAAGTAGAGCGAAGGGAGCAAAAACCGAATCTCAGTGGGGCAAACAGCTGCTGAAGTGAAAGGGAAGGTGGAGGCTGTTTTCAGCCTGTCAAAGGAGTCGAGAAATGGATAAGAGGAGAGAGAGATGGGATCCGGCGGAGACTTTTTTAGTGTAAGGGCGACTGGAGCATGGTTGAATCAGATGAGAAAGAGCAAGAGCGGGAGAGTTGGGAAACATCAGTAGGGAGGCAAAATGTCTGAGGATAAATGTTATAAAGCGATATTTATTGAGTCGCAAGAAAAACCAAAGTGAACTATTAAAAGAAAGTTCAGTAGTAGTCAGCGGTGGCTAGATTCAATTTCTAAGTACATTGTCTATGACTGCCCCGTTACCATTCTGTTCAAATCTTATTCTCTTTTTATCATCCCTGCTTTATCAGGAACATTCCTGCACCACAATTCATCCTGAACATATTGGGATCTACCATCAGGAGAGTAATTAGCCCCCTTGAGCTAAAGCAGGCAAACCTTTAAGATGAATTACATGTTGAGATTAGAATGTAAACACAGAAATCTCAATTAACCTTTTAATCTGTAGGTCGGGAGAAACGGGTCTCCAGGTTACCAAAATATTCAGTACTGTTTTCTGGAGTGATTAGAAAGTCGATTAATGCGGTTAAGGTCATGGTTATTATTTATGGCAAGGGCAAGTCTCAGAGAGCTTTACGGGTCACTCAGAGAAAATATCCAAGGAGAGTCAACTAATCCGTAGATCACGACATAGGTCAAGATAGAGACGAGGGCTGTGCCACTGAGCTGAAATAACACCCTAACTCCATGGATTTCAAGATTTTTCATTTCCTGCTCCAAGCGAAAAACAGAGCTGAGATAGTTGGTGCCAAAGAAAACAGGTAACAGGATCGTCTCCCAACCCTAGATTTTTCCCAAACCGGTCCTGATTTATTCTTTCATAATCATCATTAGTTATCACATTTGTTAAGCACTTAATCTGTGCAAGCTTTGTGTGGAGGGCTGAGGAAAGTTGTTCCTGACCCACAGAGGTTTTACAGTCTAAGGAGGAAGGAGACTCCTTTCAGGATGGCCCCTGCAGAGTTTCCAGTCTACCAGTCTTGGCTACAGGAGGGAGAGTCAAGCAGAGTCCTACCTATTCCATTCCTAGCTTGGGCAGTGGCTAGCAAGTGGCAGGCAACCTGCTACAGGTCAAAACTCACCCATGCTGGGCAGCAGCGGCGTGGGAGAGCGTCGAGGGAGGAGACTCAAGTTTACTGCGTGGAAGAAGGCAATGGTAAACCTCTTCCATAATTTTACCAAGGAAACTCTGTGGATACACTACCAGAACATTGCGGATGGAGGTGGGGGATTCTGCGAGAGATGTGTCCAAAGAGTCGCTATGGGTCAGAGACGACTCGACAGCGTTAGACTAGACAAGAGGAAGGAGGGCAGACGTGCTGGGAAGAAACTGTAGGACCAATTCAGGAGAAACGGCCTTGCAATAGTAAAAATAATAATAATAATAATAATAATGGCATTTATTAAGCTCTTACTATGTGCAAAGCACTGTTGTAAGTGCTGATCACAATAGGAAGGCGGCTGCCGTCGTGGCTGGAGAGAAAAGGCCTCAAACCTCAAATGGGGGAGTCCTTAGTTGGCGCATCATTTCCTCCCCAACAGTCAGGAGGGGGCTCGTCCCCTGGAGTGGTGGACAGGCTGATGATAACGATGGTATTTGTTAAGCTCCTACTATGTGTCAAGCACTGTTCTGAGCGCTGGGGTAGGTACAAGATCGTCAAGTTGGGCATTGTCCCTATCCCAAATGGGACTCCCAATCATTCATTCATTCATTCAATCAATCGTATTTATTGAACGCTTACTGTGTGCAGAGCACTGTACTAAACGTTTGGAAAGTACAATTCAGCAACAAATAGAGACAATCCCTGCCCAACAGCAGGCTCACAGTCTAGAAGGGGGGAGACAGACATCAAAGCAATAATGGAATTATAGATATATACACATATATACACATCATTAATAAAATAGATAGAATAATAAATATGTACATATATGCACAAGTGCTGTGGGGCGGGGCGGGGGGTTGAGCAGAAGGAAAGAGTAGGAGAGATGGGGAGGGAAGAAGGAGGAGAGGAAAAGGGGGATTTAGTCTGGGAAGACCTCTTGGAGGAGGTGAGCTTTCAGTAAGGCTTTATAGGGGGAAGTGTGCTAGTTTAATTATGGTATTTGTTAAGCGCTTACTTTGTGCCAGACCCTGTACTAAACGCTGGGGTAGGTACAAGCAAACCAGATTGGACACAGTCCCTGTCTCACATGGGGCTCACAGGCTCCATCCCCATTTTCCAAATGAGGGAACTGAGGCCCCCAAAGTCACACAGCAGACAAGTGGCAGAGCTGGGATAAGAACTCGTGACCTTCCAACTTCCACGCCCCGGCTCTATTCACTACGCCATGATGCCTCTCTCTTAATCCCCATTTTATAGATTAGATAGCCGAGGTCCAGAGAAGTGAAATGACTTGCCCAAGGTCACGCAGCAGGCCAGTGGCAGAACTGGGAACAGAACCCAGGTCCTTCTGAGTTACAGGCCCATGCTCTATCCACTAGGCCACACTGCTTCCCCTGGGCATGCAGGGACAGGGCGAAGAGCAGAGGCTTCAGGCGTCCACCCTCAGACCTCTCAATCAATCAATCAATCATATTTATTGAGCACTTACTGTGTGCAGAGCACTGTACTAACTGCTTGACAGCCCAAGGGAAGGGGGACCATGACTGGAACCAACTTTGGGTAGTTCCCTGCTCCCACGTGGCCAGACCTCTCCCTGGCATTGACCTGAGTGGCCCGGTGTCAACGAAAATAGAGGCAGGGCTATAGGAGTGTTTTCCTGCCTTCTCTCTGCAAACATTTGGTAATGACTTCTTCATAGAAAATTCTCGGGGAGGTTGGCTAGGAAAGTTCAATCACTGTTTTAGAACGGCAAACAAGCTGAGTTGTCGTAGAGAGATTCTGTGCCGTGTGATCATCTCCAATCATTGAACATACATATATATATATGTATATATTTATGTAGAGAGAGAGAGAGAGAGAGTGCTAGCTCTCCAAGGGGTGTTAGGCTTTCAAGGGTTCTCCGTTGTCCCCAAAGCCACCGCCCAGAAAGGGTAGAAACCTTCTTAATCCTTACTCATCCTTGTTCTGATTCTGCCTGGATCAGCTTCTCTGAGGCAGAGTAGCTCTGCTAATTCTGCTGGGGAAAGAAAGACAGAAGAGAAAGATCAAGCAATAGGACAACTTTAAGGGTAACAATACAACCAGTTTATTCTTACTTAGACTGTGAATGCCCTATGAACAGGGACTCTGTCTGATCTGATTTAAAAAAAAAATAATAATAGTAATATTTGTTAAGCACTTACTATGTGCCAAGCATTGTTCTAAGTGCTGGGGTAGATGCAAGTTAATCAGGTTGGACACAGTCTCTATCCCACATGGGGCTCACACTCGTAATCCCCATTTTACAGATGAGGTGACAAGTGACTTGCCCAAGGTCTCACAGCATACAAGTGGCAGAGCCAGGATTAGAACCCAGGTCCTTCTGTCTCCCACGCCCATGCTCGATTCTCTAATCCACTCTGCTTCTCAGAGGACTTAGTATCTGCCCCAGCGACTAGTACAGTGCTTGGCACATAGTACTTTCCTTTCCATCCAAACCGCAGCAACGTTAATCCAATCACTTATCCTATCCTTCCTTGATTGCCATTTCAACCTCCTTGCTGACCTCCCTGCCTCCTGTCTCTCCCCACTCCAGTCCATACTTCACTCTGGGGCTCGGTTCATTTCTCTACAAGAACATTCAGTCCATGTTTCCCCAACTCCTTGAGAAACTCTAGTGTTTGCCCATCCACCGCTGTATCAAACTGAAACTCTTTACCATTGGCTTTAAAGCACTCAGTCACCTTGCCCCCTCCTACTTCACCTCGCTACTCGCCAACTATAATCCAGCCCACACACTTCACTCCTCCAGTGCCAACCTACTCACTGTACCTCGATCTGTTCGATCTCGCTGCCAACCTCTCGCCCACGTCCTGCCTCAGGCCTGGAAGGTCCTCGCTCTTCATATCCGCCAAACAATGACTTTCCCCACCTTCAAAGCCTTATTGGAAGCACGTCTCCACCAAGAAGCTTTCCCTGACTGAGCCCTTATTTCCTCTTCTCCCCACTTCCTTCTGTGTCACCCTGACTTGCTGCCTTTATTCACCTCCGACCCTAGTCCCGCAGCACTTACGTACATATCTATAATTTATTTATATTAATTTCTATCTCCCCCTCTAGACTGTAAGCTTGTTGTAGTCAGGGAATTGGTCTGTTATATTGTCGTGTTGTACACTCCTAAGTGCTTAGTACAGTGCCCTGAACAGAGTAGGCACTCATTAAATATGATTGACTGATTGATTCATCAAGTCAGAACAGTGGATTCCTTTTATCCTGATCATAAAGTACAGAGTCAGCTGACCTTACCCAAAGGCAGAGTTCAGCCATAATACAACCAGAATCAATCAATCATATTTATTGAGCGCTTACTGTGTGCAGAACACTGTACTAAGCGCTTGGGAAGTACAAGTTGGCAACATATAGAGACAGTCCCTACCCAGCAGTGGGCTCACAGTCTAAAAGAAGTTAGTCTGCAGTTGTCACAGTCTATTTAACTCCCTTGTGTAGACACAACTACAGTCTACCCCTTTGGGGGAGCTTTATTATCTGTGCTCTGAAACTCTGCCTTAGAGATAATTTGCATTTTCTCTCATTCCAGCACTTTTGGGTGGAGATTCTGCTCAGGGTCAGAGGTTACAAGGACCCATTCTAGTCTGAGAGCATAAAATCGTGATATTTGTTAGGGACTTACTATGCGCCATGCGCTGTACAAGCACTGGGGTAGACACAAGAAAATCTGATATGGCACAGTCCTTGTCCACAAGGCGCTAACAGGCAAAAGTAGGATCAAGGGCTTCTGAGTACATATTTCGTATATGAGCAAACTGATGCTCAGAGAAGTTAGGTGACTTGCCTAAGGTCACGCAGCAGACAAATGGCAGAGCCGGCATTAGAACACAGTCCTTACTCCCAGTCCTATGTTCTATCCATGCACTCTGCATTTAGAGGTAGTGACGATTCCTACTGGAAGAAGACAATACTGGCAGTGAAATTCACCTGTGGGAAAATGTGTCTGAGAAGGCTAATGTAGGACACACACACACCCGGCCATCCCCTCAGAGTCCCAGTGCGAAGGCTGACTCTTGTCTTGCCTCCATGCTTGTGGCTCACACTTCCTGACTCTGTTTTGCCTTTGCCTCCTTGTTTCCCAATCCTTATGAAGGTCTTCTTCCATTAGCCAGCCTTTTTCCCTGAGAGCATGTCACCCTGTTGGTTTACGTGGATAGATTGTGCATAGCTGTTGTGGGGCAGGAATGGGGTGAGTATCTAAGTGCTTAGTGGGTCTAGACTCAAGTGCCTAGGTGATGCAGGAGGGAGGGAGAACAGGGTGGGGGAGATGAGAGATTAGTCAGGGAAGACTGTAAAACATCACAGCCAGAAGAAAGTTCTAACTCATCTGCAAAAATTTCTGGGAGATAATGGAGCCCTAACCCTCACCCTAACCTTGGGGGAATCCAACTGCTTCACCATTTCTAATGCCCCACAGCTCCTAGATGCTGGGTCAGTGTACAAGACACCCAAATTTGGATCTAGTGCTGGGGGGTACTGTGCCCCATCCCAGGTCAGAGTTCAGCCCCACCACTGCCGGCACCCACAATTTCAGTTTGAAGAGTCAGGCAGGGCAAGCATCCTGCCTAGCTACCCTAACTTCATGTCTTGGGTACCACTGGGAAACTCAGGGAGCAGGAGAGGCAGAGTGAAAGGCTAAGGCTCCCTCCCTGCCTCATCATGGTTAAAAAATCGCCAGTTAGAAGGAGAGAGGATAGAAAACCTCAGCATCCCATTTAGCGTGGCTTAGCGGAAAGAGCATGGATTTGGGAGTCAGAGGTCGTGGGTTCTATTCCCGCCCTCCACCGCTTGTCAGCCGTGTGACTTTGGACAAGTCTCTTAACTTCTCTGTGCCTCAGTTACCTCATCTGTAAAATGGGGATTAAAACTGTGCCCTACGTGGGACAACCTGATAGCCTTGTGTCTACACCAGTGCTTGGCATATAGTAAGCGCTTAACAAATACCATAATTCTTCTTATTATTACTTCTTCCATTGCTTAATTAACCCTTCCAAACCCTGGTGTCTTCTCTCAGACAGGTACCATGATAAGTGAGGCTCCTTCCGATGGAAACTGCTGCAGAGGGCTGTTTATCACAGGGCAGTGGATCAAAGGAATGGATGGGCCTGTGTTATCTACAACAGAAAAGAATGTGGGTCTTGGTCAGAGACATAGCCAAGGGGCCCAGGCAGAGCTCAGAGACTGATAAGGAGCCCAAGGTTGTCACCAGCCTTCCATTTGGCCTAGGAGAAGTGTTAGAGGGCTGCCTTTCCTGAGTTTCAAAAAAGACGCTGAGACTCCAGAGACTCAATCATTAGAACAGTACTTGGCACATACTAAGCGCTTAGAACAGTACTTGGCACATAGGAAGTGCTTAGCAGAGGTGACGGTTATGATTATTATCAGGTTCTGCAGTTTAGAGGGCCTGGGTTCTCATCCCTGCTCTGTCACTTGCCTACTTTCCTTAATTTCTCTGTGCCTCAATTTCCTCATCTGTAAAATAGGGGTTCAATACCTGAAATTCCTCCTAAGTAGACGGTGAGCCCCATGTAGGACAGGGATTGTGTCCAACCTGATTATCTCATATTTACCAAAGGGCTTATTTCAGTGCTTGCCACGGAGGAGGTGGCAACTTTAATGTGTCAGGTGAGTTGCCCTACTTTGCTGGGCTCATGGAAATCTTTTCCCTAATTTATAGGTGGGAATTCGAGGAGTCTGAATGTACTCTGCTGAAGATGTCCACTGGGCTCAATTAAGGCCCAGCTCAAGGCTTTGTTTCTCCACTGTGGCTACGCTAATGATCCGCCACAGCCTTCCTTCAGTTGTGTCTGACTAACATGAACCAAGCCAGTGGGGGTCAGGGAGGGCATGGGGAATAGGAGAACTTGGAGAATCCTCTCAAAATCCAACTCTGAACCCATGGGAACTGAGGAAGAGAGAGAAGGGACTGAGTGAGGAGAGAGGAGGGGAGGAAAGAAGGGAGAGAAAGAGGGAGGAGAAAGAAAGAACTGAATGAGAAAGGTGGGACGTAGTAAGATGGGAGGAAATCTAGAGGGGGAGACACATTAATATTAACAATTAAATTATGGATATGTACATAAGTGCTCTGGGGCTGGGAGGGGGGATGAAAAAAGGGAAGAAATGAAAAGATGGCCTCTTGGAGGAGATGTGCCTTTAATAAGGCTTTGAAGTGGAGGAGAGTAATTGTCGGATATGAAGAGGGAGGGAGTTCCAGGCCAGAGGTAGGATGGACGTGGGCGAGAGATCAGTGGTGAGATACGTGAGATTGAGGTACAGTGAGTAGGTTGGAGTTAGAGGAGTGAAGTATGTGGGCTGGGTTGTAGTAGGAGAGTAGTGAGGAGAAGTAGAAGGGGGCAAGGTGACTGAGTGCTTTAAAGCACTCCACATCCATCCACCTCTTGCATCAAACAGAAACCCCTCACCATTGCCTTTAAAGCACACACTCACCTTCCCCTCCTACGTTATCCCTCTGATTTCCTGCTACAACCAGCCAACTGTATCTCAGCCTTGTCTATCTTGCCACCAACCCCTCACCCATGTCCTTCCTCTCGCCTGAATCTCCCTCCCTTTCACATCTGACAGACAATCACCCTCCCTACCTTCCAAGTCTTATGAAAATCACATCTCTTCCAGGAGGCCTTCCCCAACTAAGCCCTCATTTCCTCTTCTCCCATCAGCATCTCCTTTGCACTTGGATTTGCAAATGCAGCACTTGAGTACATATCCAAAATTTACTTATTAATGTTAATGTCTAGCTCCCCCTCTAGATCATAAGCTCCCTGTGGGCAGGGAATGTCTCTACCAACTCTGCTATACTTTACTCTCCCAAGAGCTTAGTACAGGGCTCTGCAAACAATAAACACTCAATAAAAATGATTGATTGATTGAATGGACAGTGGGTTTTACTTGGCTATCACTCAAATCAGTTTTGAGTGTGGAGGTAAGAGGGTGGGAGTTAAAGGGATGATTTAATAATAACAATAATATAATAATGATGGCATTTGTTAAGTGCTTACTATGTGCAAAGCACTGTTCTAAGCACTGGGGGGATACAAGGTGATCAGGTTGTCTCGTGTGGGACTCACAGTCATCCCCATTTTACAGATGAGGTAACTGAGGCTCCGAGAAGTTAAGTGACTTGCCCAAGGTCACACAGCAGGCATGTGGCAGAGCCGGGATTTGAACCCATGACCTCTGACTCCAAAGCCAGGGCTCTTTCCACTGAGCCACGCCGCTTCAATAAAACAATTAATAGTATTTATTGAGAGCTTACTGTGTGCAGAGCCCTGTAGTAAATGCTTGGAAGAGTACAACAGAGTGGTAGGCGTATTCCCTGCCCACAAGGAACTTTCAGTCTAGGGGCTTAAAGAATGGAAGTGCCACTGCCCTGCTCTGCTTTCCTCTGCCACTCTTTTCTGCTCTGTTTTACACTTCTCATCTCTTGAACCACCTAGAGGCACGTGATACCACTAATAACAACAACAACAATAATAATAATTGTGGTATTTGTTAAGTACTTTATGCCAGGCACTCTGCCAAACGCTGGGGTGGATCATTTCCCCCAGGGCGGCTGAACCCCTCATTGGGCCTGCAGGGCAGTGGTGAATTTAAAATGGATAATAAGAATGCTGCTTTATCAGGCAGGTGCTAATAATGATTCATCAGATGCTAATAGCAGTGACCCAGCAGAGAAAGGATGAGAAATTGGGCCATTTATTGTGTTAGGCAGTGGTTATTTATGTGGACCAACTTCTCCGTCTCATTGTAGGCTAAAGTAGACATGGCGTCATGTATCAGATGCCACCTGATATGTGAAATGCAATATGATAGCCCTATGGGCCAGTCCTTCCCCCAGCCCCCACCCAAGGCCTCTTTTAGGAGTTCCTGGCCATTTGAAACCTGGAATTAAGGCTGCCCAGTGTCAACATGGTCCTGGGCAGGAGGTTAACTAGGCAAAAATCAGATTGTCTGGTATAATTAATAATAACAATAATAATAATAATAATTTTGGTATTTGTTAAGTGCTTACTATAGACTGGAAGCCAGTTGTGGGCAGGGATTGCCTATCTGTATTGCTGTATTGTAATAATAATAATAATAATAATGGCATTTATTAAGCACTTACTATGTGCAAAGCACTGTTCTAAGCGCTGGAGAGGTTACAAGGTGATCAGGTTGTCCCACGGGGGGCTCACAGTCTTCATCCCCATTTTCCAAATGAGGGAACTGAGGCCCAGAGAAGTGAAGCGACTTGCCCAAAGTCACACAGCTGACAATTGGCGGAGCAGGGATTTGAACCCATGACCTCTGACTCCAAAGCCCGGGCTCTATCCACTGAGCCACGCTCCTTCTCTACTATTGTACTTTCCAAGGGCTTAGTACAGTGCTCTGCACACAATAAGCACTCAATAAATAGGAATGAAAGAATGACTGTTCCGAGGACTGTTCAAAGCGCTGGGGAGATAGGAGGTAATCAAGTTGGACACAGCCCCTGTCCCACAAGAGGCTCACAGTCTCAGTCCCCATTTTACAGATGAGGTAACTGAGGCACAGAGAAGTTAAGGGACTTGCCCAAGGTCACACAGCAGGAAAGTGGCAGAGCCGGGATTAGACTGTCTGTTGAGAAGCAGCGTGGCTTAATCAACCAATCAATCAATCAATCAATCAGTCGTATTTATTGAGCGCTTGCTGTGTGCAGAGCACTGTACTAAGCGCTTGGGAAGTGCAAATTGGCAGTATATAGAGACAGTCCCTACCCAACAGTGGGCTCACAGTCTAAAAGGGGGAGACAGAGAACAAAACCAAACATACTAACAGAATAAAATAAATAGAATAGATATGTACAAGCTAAATAAATAAATAGAGTAATGAATATGTAAAAACATATATACTAATATATATATATATATATATATTAATGGAAACAGCATGGGACTGGGAATCAGAGGACCTGGGTTCTGATCCTGGTTCAGCCACATGTCGACTGTATGACCTTGGGCAACTCACTTCACTTCTCGGTGCCTCGGTTACGTAATCTGTAAAAAGGGATTTAAATCCTACTCTCTCCTACTGAAACTGTGAGCCCCATGTGGGACAAGGGTTACGTCCAAACTGATTGACTTGTAAGAGCACGGGCCTGGGATCCAAGAGGACCTGGGTTCAAATTCCGGCTCCTCCAATTTCAGTTGTGTGACTTTGGGCAAGTCACTTAATAATAATGATGGCATTCATTAAGCGCTTACTATGTGCAAAGCACTGTTCTAAGAGCTGGGCTTCTCTGTGCCTCATTTACCTCATCTGTAAAATGGGGATTAAGACTGTGAGCCCCACATGGGACAACCTGATCACCTTGTATCCTCCCCAGCGCTTAGAACAGTGCTTTGTACATAGTAAGCGCTTAACAAATGCCATCATCATTATTATTATTATTACCCCAGCACTTAGTACTGTTATTTCCATAATGCTCAACAAGCATTATTATCATTACTTTTATTAATAATAATATGATTACAAATAATAATAAAAGTAAATAGTATTACTTTTAGTAATAATCACAATAATAATAATAAACTTTTTAGGCTGTGAGCCCACTGTTGGGTAGGGACTGTCTCTATATGTTGCCAACTTTTACTTCCCAAGCGCTCTGCACACAGTAAGTGCTCAATAAATACGATTGATTGATTGATTGATTGATAAACTGGATGAGTGCCTAGCTTAGAGGTTTATGGTAGTTTGAAATTGCTTACTGTGTCCCAAACACTATAGTAAGTACTGGGATGGATACACTATAAGCAGATAAGACACAGTCCCTGTCCCACGTAGGGCCAAGAGTGTAAGGGGCAGAGAGACCAACTATTTAATCCCCAATTTCCAGATGAGGAAGCCAAAGTCCAGAAAAGTTAAGCGATTTGCCCAAGGTCACACAGCAGACAAGCAGATTAGAACCCAGGACTCCTGACTCCTAGCCTTCTGGTATCCCACTATGCCATACTGCTTCTCCAGAGTGCTCCTCTAAGGATTAATTGCCACCATGCAACAAGTTATCCTTATCAAACTTTAATAACCATCAAATTAAAAATACCAATATGGATCGTCATCAAGCTGGGTTGCCAGTGTTTTAATTTGAAATGTCTTCACTGGGACTGGTGCAGTGGAAGACCACTAGCTTGGAAACTGGTGGATCCGGGTTCGAGTTTGAATTCTGCCACCAGCCTGCTGTGTGGCCTTGGGCAACCTCTCTGTACCTCATTTTCCTCATCTGGAAAATGGGGGTAATGAAACCAACTCCTTGTAGAGGAGTGAAGTGTGAGGACTGGGTTGTACGAAGGCAATCTGTGAGGTATGGTAGGAGGAGGCGAGGTGATTCAATGCCTTAAAGCCAATCATGAGGAGTTTTTGTTTGACGCGGAGGTGGTTGGGCAACTGCTGGAGGCTCTTTAGGAGTGGGAAAACATGGACTGAACATTGTTGTAGAAAAATGATCCAGGCAGCAAAGTGAAGTATGGACTGGAGTGGGGGGAGACAGGAGGCGGGGAGGTCAGCAAGGAGGCTGATGCAGTAATCAAGGCTGGATAAAATAAGTGCTTGGATTATTCATTCATTCAGTTGTATTTATTGAGCGCTTACTGTGTGCAGAACACTGTCCTAAGCCAACAAAACAGGTAGAGAGGTGTCAAAACCGTCAGGATAAATAGAATTATAGCTATCTGCACATCATTAATAAAATAAATGGCGTAGTAAATATGTACAAGTGAAATAGAGTAATAAATGTGTACAAATATATACAAGTGCTGTGGGGAGGGGAAGGAGGTAAGAGAGGAAAAGGGGGGCTCAGTCGGAGATTAATTGGATGGAGAGGAGAGGGCAGATTTTAGCTATGTTGTGAAGCTGAAACTGACAGGATTTGGTGACAGACTGAATATGTGGCTTGAAAGAGAGAGATGAGACAAGTTAGTACAATGCTCTGTACCCAATAAGTGCTCAGTAAATACGATTGAACGAATGAATGAATGAAAGCTGTAACCCTAACACTAACATCAGATTTAGTACTACCCCTAGCACTATGATTAACTCTAGCCCTAACATTAACCTTACCACTAAGGTTAGGAGGTCTTCCCAGACTGAGCACCCCCATTTTTCCTCTCCTCTTCCCCTCCCCATCGCCCCGCTCCTTCCCTCTGCCCTACCCCCTTCCCCTCCCCACAGCACTTGTATATATTTGTACTTATTTAGTACTCTATTTTCTTTGTACTTATTTATTTCTCTATTTTATTAATGATGTGCATATAGCTATAATTCTATTTATTCTGATAGTATTGACACCAGTCTACTTGTTTTGTTTTGTTCTCTGTCTCCTCCTTCTAGACTGTGAGCCCGTTGTTGGGTAGGGACCGTGTATATATGTTGCCGATTTGTACATCCCAAGCGCTTAGTGTTCTGCACACAGTAAGCGCTCAATAAATATGACTGGATGAATGAACAGGCACTAGCCCTAATCTTAGTACCTTGCCCAGTGCTGTCATTAGCACTAGCCCTAATGCCAACCTTACTACTAGCTCAGCTCTTTTATCAATCGTATTTATTGAGCACTTACTGTGTGCAGAGCACTGTACTAAACGCTTGGGAAGTACAAGTTGGCAACATATAGAGACAGTCCCTACCCAACAGTGGGCTCACAGTCTAAAAGTGGGCTCACAGTCTAAAAGTTTTATTCATTCAGTCAGTCATATTTATTGAGCGCTTACTGTGTGTTGAGAAGCAGCGTGGCTCAGTGGAAAGAGCCCGGGCTTTGGAGTCAGAGGGCATGGGTTCAAATCCCGGCCCCACCCATTGTCAGCTGTGTGACTTTGGGCAAGTCACTTAACTTCTCTGTGCCTCAGTTCCCTCATCTGTAAAATGGGGATGAAGACTGTGAGCCCCACGGGGGACAACCTGATCACCTTGTAACCTCCCCAGTGCTTAGAACAGTGCTTTGCACATAGTAAGTGCTTAACAAATACCATCATTATTAGTATTAGAGCACTGTACTAAGCGCTTGAGAAGTACAAGTCGGCAACATCTAGAGACGGTCCTTACCCAACAACGGGCTCACAGTCTAGAAGGGGGAGACAGACAACAAAACAAAACATGTAGACAGATGTCAAAACCATCAGGATAAGTAGAATTATAGCAATATGCACATCATTAATAAAATAAATAGAGCAGTAAATATGTACAAGTAAAATAAATAGAGTAATAAATATGTACAAATATGTACAAGTGCTGTGGGGAGGGGAAGGAGGTAGGGCGGGGGGGTGATGGGGAGGGGAGGAAGAAAGGATAAAGGGGGCTAAGTCTGGGAAGGCCTCCTGGTAGAGGTGAACTCTCAGTATTACCAGCACTAGCCTTAGAACTAAACTTAGCAACATTGTTAGCGCTAGCACTCATTTTAGCACTAGACCTAACACTATCATTAGCTCTCGCTTTAGTACTAGAGAAGGAGGGTGGCTTAGTGGCAATCAATCAATCAATCAATTGTATTTATTGAGCACTTACTGTGTGCAGAGCATTGTACTAAGCGTTTGGGAAGTACAAGTTGGCAACATAAGAGCCCGGGCTTGGGAATCAGAGGACGTGAGTTCTAATCCCTGCTCTGCCACTTGCCTGCTGTGTGACTTTGGGCAAGCCACTTGACTTCTCTGTGCCTGTTACCTCATCTGTAAAATGGGGTTTAAGACTGTGAGCCCCAAGTGGGACAACCTGATAACCTTGTATCTACCCCAGTGCTTAGAACAGTGCTTGAGACATAGTAAGCACCTAACAAATACCATCATTATTATTCTTATATTATTCCTTTCCCTTCTGCATCACCCTAACTTGTTCCCTTTGTTCTTCCCCACTCCCAACCCCACTTCACTTAATGACAAATAAATCTGTCATTTATTTGTATTCATGTCTATCTCAGACTGAGCCCCCTCCTTCCTCTCCCCCTCATCCCCCCCTCCATCCCCCCATCTTACCTCCTTCCCTTCCCCGCAGCACCTGTATATATGTATATATGTATATATGTATATATGTTTGTACATATTTATTACTCTATTTATTTTACTTGTACATATCTATTCTATTTATTTTATTTTGTTAATATGTTTGGTTTTGTTCTGTCTCCCCCTTCTAGACTGTGAGCTCACTGTTGGATAGGGACTGTCTCTATATGTTGCCAACTTGTACTTCCCATGTGCTTAGTACAGTGCTCTACACACAGTAAGCGCTCAGTAAATAAGATTGATTGATTGATTGATCTCCCACCCTCCTAGACTGTCATCTCACTGTGGGCAGGGAATCTGTCCGTTTATTGTTGTACTCTGCCAAGCGCTTAATACAGTGCCCTGCACCAGTAAGCACTCAAGAAATACAATCGAATGAAATACGATTGAATGAATAATGCTAGCGAATATATTAGTCATTCTTATGCTTCTATTCCTCGGGCTAGCTCTCTCTGTCATCCCTATTCCATTGTTTCCTGCCTCCTAGCCCCCTGTGGGACAACCTGATCACCTTGTAACTTCCCCAGTGCTTGAACAGTGCTTTGCACATAGTAAGCGCTTAATAAATGCCATTATTATGATTATTATTATTATCTCTGTTATTTTACCTTATCCTAGTAGACCCTCTGAAATCCTTTCCACCTACTCATGTCCCTTGGCTTCCCTCTCAGTTCTCCCCATCCCCCTTTCCTCCCCGCCAAACTCTCTCCACATCTGAGCCCTGCAGCTCTCCTTTCCCGTTTTGCTCTTTGTTCAGCCACAGACAGCTCAGAGCAGCCCTGGCTGTGGCCTACTCTGTTCTGGAGAGCTCACGAAATCAATCAATCAATCAATCGGATTTATTGAGCGCTTACTGTGTGCAGAGCACTGTACTACGCGCTTGGGAAGTACAAGTTGGCAACAAATAGAGACAGTCCCTACCCAACAGCGGGCTCACAGTCTAAAAGCATTCATTCACTCATTTAATCGTATTTATAGGGCGCTTACTGTGTGCAGAACACTGTACTAAGCACTCGGAGATTACAATTTCATTTCCCTGGCATTCATTTCCTTGGCATAGAGAAGCATCGTGGCTCAATGGAAAGAGCATGAGCTTGGGAGTCAGAGGTCATGGGTTCAAATCCTGGCCCCACCGCTTGTCAGCTTTGTGACTTTGGGCAAGTCACTTCTCTGGGCCTCAGATACCTCATCTGTAAAAGGGGATTAAGATTGTGAGCCCCACGTGGGACAACCTGATGACCTTGTATCCCCCCCGGTGCTTAGAACAGTGCTTGGCACATAGTAAGCGCTTAATAAATATCAACATTATTGTTATTCTCTGATATGAGTTGTAAAGGGTGAATCCACATGGGATTCACAGCCTTAACCCCCATTTTTCAGTTGTGGTACCTGAGGCACAGAAGTTAAGTGACTGGCCCAACGTCACACAGCATACAAGTGGTGGAGCCAGGATTAAAATCCAGGTCCTCCTGATTCCTAATCAATCAATCGTATTTATTGAGCGCTTACTGTGTGCAGAGCACTGTACTAAGCGCTTGGGAAGTACAAGTTGACAACATATAGAGACAGTCCCTACCCAACAGTGGGCTCACAGTCTAAAAGACTGTGCCTGTGCTCTATCCACTAGGCCGCACAACCTCTCACTGCTGTACCCACAGTAAGTAATAATAATTGTACCATTCGTTAAGCACTTACTGTGTGCCAAGCACTATTCCCAGCACTGGCGTAGGTAAAGTTAATCTGGTCACACAGAGTTCCTGTCTCACGTGGGGCTCCAGTCTAAGTAGGAGGAAGAACAGGTATTGAGTCCCATTTTGCAGATGAGGAAACTGAGGCAAAGAAAAGTTAAGTGGCTTGACCTAGGTAACCCAGGAAGCAACTGACTGAGTTAGAATTAATCCCCGGGTCTTCTGACACCCAGGCCCATACTCTTTCCACTATAATCATTCATTCATTCATTCAATCAATCGTATTTATTGAGCGCTTACTGTGTACAGAGCACTGTACTAAGTGCTTGGGAAGTACAATAATAATAATGGTATTTCATAAGCGCTTACTATATGCCAAGCACCGTTCTAAGCTCTGGGGGATTTGAATACAAGGTCATCGGGTTGTCCCACAGGGGGCTCACAGTCTTCATCCCGATTTTACAGATGAGGAAACTGAGGCACAGAGAAGTGAAGTGACTTGCCCGAAGTCACACAGCTGACAAGTGGCGGAGCCGGGATTAGAACCCATGACCTCCGACTCCCAGGCCTGTGCTCTTTCCACTAGGCCACCCTGCTTTGTGAGCCCACTGTTGGGTGGGGACTGTCTCTATATGTTGCCAACTTGTACTTCCCAAGCGCTTAGTACAGTGCTCTGCACACAGTAAGCGCTCAATAAATACGATTGATTGATTGATTGATTCCTGAGCTTAATAAATATTATTGATTGGGTATAATACAGTCATCTATTCTACAAACAGGCTCTACCCAGCATAGCTTGGCTGCACTGAGAGGGCTCTCAGTTCTGATGAGCTTTCTTGGTCACTTTGCATCACAATTGATGCTGAATATAGTTTGAAGGTGAAAATGGTGGTTGATATGCCCGCCTTGCTCTGTCCAAGTCTCAGGCAATCAATTAATCAGTTTTTAAGTTCCTACTGATTGCCCTCCCATTGTGCTAAACTCTTAGGAGAGCATACCAGAACCAAAAGGGACTTAAAATTCAATGAGGGAGACCATCAAGCATAAATAATTTACAAGCAGAGTAGCAAAAAAGATGGATATAACAGATAGCTTCATGAATATGTCATGATCATCATCATCAATTGTATTTATTGAGCGCTTACTGTGTGCAGAGCACTGTACTAAGCGTTTGGGAAGTACAAGTTGGCAACATATAGAGACAGTCCCTACCCAGCAGTGGGCTCATGATAGGATAGCTGATTAAATAACTTATACTTCCCAAGCGCTTAGTACAGTGGTCTGCACACAGTAAGCGCTCAATACGACTGTATGAATGAACTAAATCAACAACTGAATGTACATATGTTGCATAACCAACTGTCATAGTTGCTAAAGACACTATTTGTTGTTAAGGTTCAGTGTTCTTGGGCTGGCATGGCTCGGGGTTTCACTGGAAATCATTTAGGGAAAACTTGGAGGATCTAGGATTTTAGAACAGCTTGAAGTTGGAGAGAGCAGTGGTCTTTAAAAAATGGTATTGAGCACTTTCTATGTTCCTTACATTGTACTAAACACTGGAAATGATCGAAGTCAATCAGGTGGTAAACAGCCCTAGTCCCACATGGGGCTCATAAATTATATCCCATTTTAAGGATGAGGTAACCGAGGCGCAGGGACTTACCCCAGGTCACACAGCAGGCAAGTGGAAGAGCCAGGCTTAGAACCCAGGTTCTTCTGACTCTCAGGACTGTGCTCGACCCCGTAGGCCGCGTTGCTTCTCACTAGGCCATGATGCTTCTCCTGCAGCTTGGCAATCTTAAAGGAGGAGGGAATTCCAGGTAGGTGAAGGGCATGAACAAAGGTCAGAAGTCAGAAGTCAAAGAGACGAGAGCGCAGTGCAGTGAGAAAGGGATCTTGGGAGAAGGGAGGGTGTGAACTGGGGAGAAGAGAACCGCTATGCGACCAGGGAAAATTTGGAATAATAATAGTAATAGTAATAATAATGGCATTCGTTATTGTGCAAAGCACTTTTCTAAGCGCTGGGTTACAAGGTGATCAGGTTGTCCCACGGGGGGCTCATGGTCTTAATCCCCAGTTTACAGACGAGGTAACTGAGGCACAGAGAAGTGAAGTGACTTGCCCAAAGTCACACAGCTGACACTTGGCGGAGCGGAGATTTGAACCCATGACCTCTGACTCCAAAGCCCGGGCTCTTTCCATTGAGCCGCGCTGCTTCTCCCTTCAAGCATAGAGGCTTGAAGTCAATGTTAAGGAGGTTCTCTTAGATGAGAAGGTAAATAGCCAGCCGATGGAGCCTCTGAGGAGAGAAGAGTCCCAGGCCGAGCAGAATTTTAAGATGATTTGTGTCAAACAGAAAGCCTTTGCCATCGACTTTAAAGCGTTCAATCAGCTCTCTCCCTCCTACCTTACCTCTCTGATCTCCTACTACTAATAATAATAATGATGGCATTTATTAAGGCGCTTACTATGTGCAAAGCACTGTTCTAAGTGCTGGGGGGATGCAAGGTGATCAGGCTGTCCCACGGGGGGCTCACAATCTTAATCCCCATTTTACAGATGAGGTAACTGAACCCAACCCTACTACAACCCAATCCACACGCTTCATTCCTCTAACACCAACCTACTCACTCTACCTTGATCTCATTTCTCTCACCGCCATCCCCTTTCCCACATCCTCCCTCTGGCCTGGAACTCCCTTCTCCTTCATAATAATAATGATAATAATGGCATTTAAGTGCTTACTCTGTGCAAAGCACTGTTCTAAGCGCTGGGGAGGTTACAAGGTGATCAGGTTGTCCCACGTGGGGCTCACAGTCTTAATCCCCATTTTACAGATGAGGGAACTGAGGCCCAGAGAAGTGAAGTGACTTGCCCAAAGTCACACAGCTGACAAATGGCGGAGCTGAGATTGGAACCCATGACCTCTGACTCCAAATCCCATGCTCTTTCCATTGAGCCACGCTAACAGACCACCACTCTCCCCACCTTCAAGGCCCTACTAAAATCACACCTCCTCCAAGAGGCCTTCCTCCACTAAGCCTTCATTTCCCCTATTCCTTCTCCGTTCTTCATCGCCTGTGCATTTGGATCTGTATCACTTAAGCACTTTGATTTTCACCCCAGCCCCACAGTACTTAAGCCATATCCTCATACTCTGCCATTTCCCTTATCTGTAATTTATTTTAATTTATTTTAATGTCCATCTTTCCCTCTAAACTTGAGGGCAGAGGTTATGTCCACCAACTCTATTGTAACGGCTTTCCCAAGCACTTACTACAGTGCTCTGCATATGCTAACCTCTGAATAATAATAATAATAATAATTATAGTATTTAAGTGCTTGGTATGTGCCAAGCACTGTTGTAGCCACTGAAATAAATGCTATTGATTGATTATCGGCTTGTATAGGCCAGCCACTAGAAGCAGCGTGGCTTAGTAGAAAGAGCACAGCTTAGGGGTCAGAGGTCGTGGGTTCTAATCCTGGCTCTGCCTCTTGTCAGTTGTGTGACTTTGGGCAAGTCACTTAACTTCTTTGTGCCTCAGTTCCCTCATCTGTAAAATGGGGATTAAGACTGTGAGCCCCACATGGGACAACCTTGATTACCTTGTATCCCCCCCCCCCCCCCCCCACCTCCAGCACTTAGAACAGTGCTTGGCACCTAGTAAGGGCTTAACAAATACCAACATTATTAGAAAGATGGACAGTTTTGTCGCTCTACCATTTGGGAAGGAGGAGAGTTGTGGTATTAAGTGATAACTACATGTGAAACACTGTCCTAAGCACTAAGATAGGTACATGTTAATTAAATTGGACACAGTCCCTGTCCTGCATGGGGTTCAGTGTCTAAGTAGAAGGAAAAACATATATTTAACCTCCATTTTACAGCTGAGGAAACTGAGGTGCAGAGAAGTTAAGATACTTGTCCAAGGTCACACTGCAAGCAGTTGGCAGAGCTGGGATTGGAACCCAGATCTTTTGATTCTCAGGCCTGTGCTTTTTCCACTAAACCACACTGTGCCTAGTGAATAGAGCATAGGCCCGGGAGTCAGAAGGACCAAGGTTTCTAATTCCACGTCCTTCACTTGTTTGCTGGGTGAGCTAGGGCATGCCACTTCACTTCTCTGTGCCTCAGTTACCTCATCTGACCAATGAGGATCGAGATTGTGAGCTGCATGTGGGACATGGACCACATACAACCTGATTATCTTTTATAATAATAATAAATGATGACATTTGTTAAGCGCTTACTATGTGCAAAGCACTGTTCTAAGCACTAGGGAGGATACAGGGTGATCAGGTTGTCCCACGTGGGGCTCACAGTCTTAATCCCCATTTTACAGATGAGGTGACTGAGGCCCAGAGAAGTAAAGCGACTTGCCCAAAGTCACATAGCTGACAAGCGGCGGAGCTGGGATTTGAACCCATGATCTCTGACTCCCGAGCCCGTGCTCTTTCCAATGAGCCATGCTGCTTCCTCGCGCTCAGACCAGTGCCCGGCACATAGTAAGCACTTAACAAGTACCATGGAAAAAAAAAAGAGGAGGAGGAGTGAGTGGGACAGGAAGAGGTCAAGGATGAAAGGGAGTTTGCTTGCATTGGAGGAGGGGTTCCAACAGGCCATAGGTAAAACAATCTGTGGGGTTGGGGAGTGGAGAGGGAAGGTTTTGAGAGGTGCGGATGGGTTGGATAGCCGTGAGTTGTCAGAGTGATTTTGTAGCAGGGTGAGGGGGCATGGATGATTTAGGGCAGTGGCAGAGAGTGTGGTGGCATTCGGGGGAGGTGGGGGGGACACACCTGGTAAGACCTTAGGGACATAAGTAAGATTTTCACCTTTGTGGAAATGGTAGTTGAAACCATGTAAGTGGCCCAGAACTGTGCACTGTGGGAGATTCCCAGGTGAAGGGTAAGGGGAGGAAGAAGAGCCAGCAAAGGACAGAGAGGAAGCAGTCGGAGAGGTAGAAGGACCAGGACAGTATCATACCAGTGACACCAGCATCACAGAAATAAGTCTTGGGCATAGTCAGCAGTGGAAAAGGCAGCTAAGAACTCAGAGAGGGCAGGACAGTTAAAGAGTTCAAGGTGATAAAGTCCTTCAGACTTAACCAAACTAACTACATTCATTCATTCATTCATTCAATTGTATTTATTGAGCTCTTACTGTGTGCAGAGCACTATACTAAGCACTTGGGAAGTACAAGTTGGCGACATATAGAGACGGTCCGTACCCAACAACGGGCTCACAGTCTAGAGGGGGGAGACAGACAACAAAACAAACCATGTGGACAGGCGTCAAGTCATCAGAATAAATAGAAATAAAGCTAGGTGCACATCATTAACAAAATAAATAGAATAGTAAATATGTACAAGTAAAATAGAGTAATAAATCTGTACAAACATATATACATGTGCTGTGGGGAGGGGAAGGAGGTAGGGCAGGGGGGATGGGGAGGAGGAAAGGAAGAAGGGGGCTTAGTCTGGGAAGGCCTCCTTGAGGAGGTGAGCTCTCAGTAGGGCTTTGAAAGGAGGAAGAGAGCTAGCTTGGCGGATGTGAGGAGGGAGGGCATTCCAGGCCAGGGGGAGGACGTGGGCCGGGGGTCAACGGCGGGACAGGTGAGAATGAGGCACAGTGAGGAGGTTAGCGGCAGAGGAGCGGAGGGTGCAGGCTGGGCTGTAGAAGGATAGAAGGGGAGTGAAGGGGTGAAAACCTGATTTGTAAATCTAGAAGAGAGCTGGTGGATAGGAAGCGAAGACAGTATCTACAGACCACTCGACAGTAATTATAATAATTATGGTATTTAAGCGCTAACTATGCACCAAGCACTGTACTAAGTGCTGGGGTAGATACAAGGTAATCAGGTTGTCCCACATGGGGCTCACAGTCATTCATTCATTCAATTATACTTATTGAGCGCTTACTGTGTGCAGAGCACTGTACTAAGCACTTGGAAAGTACAGTTCAGCAATAGAGACAATCCCTGTCCACACCAGGTTTACAGTCTATAGTCTTAATCCCCATTCTTACAGATGAGGTAATTAAGGCCCAGAGAAGTTAAGTGGCTTGCCCAAGGTCACAAAGGAGAAGAGTGGCAAGAGCCGGGATTGAAACCCAGGACCTCTGACTCTTACCACTGTGTTACAGTGATAGCTGGAGGGCACAGTGGGGACAAGAGAAGGATTTTTCAGGGTGGGGAAGATCTGAACTTGTTTGAAGGCAGAGGGGACGGCATATATGAGGTTGAATAGAATAAGAAAAGGGAGGAAGAGCTTCAGGGCCTGATTCCCAGTCACTGAACTCTAATATTATTATTATGTTAAGCCCCCCCTCAGGATGGGGCTTTAATTACTCTATTTATTTACTCTATTTATTTATTTATTTACTCTATATACTCTATTTTACTTGTACATATCTATTCTATTTATTTTATTTTGTTAGTATGTTTGGTTTTGTTCTCTGTCTCCCCCTTTTAGACTGTGAGCCCACTGTTGGGTAGGGACTGTCTCTATATGTTGCCGACTTGTGCTTCCCAAGTGCTTAGTACAGTGCTTTGCACACAGTAAGCGCTCAATAAATACGATTGATTGATTGATTGATAGCACCTGAAGAGTTTCCAGTACTCTACCAGTTTGGGCTGTGGAAGAGAGAGTCCAGGAGAGGCCTACCCATTCCTTTCCTAGCTTGGGCAGTGACGAGCGAGTGGCAGGCAATCTACTACAAGTCAAAACTCCCCCATGCTGGGCAGCAGCGGCATGGGAGAGAGTCGAGGGAGGAGACTAAAGTTTATTGCGCGGAAGAAGGCAGTGGTAAACCTCTTCCATATTTTTACCAAGGAAACTCTGTGGCTCCCCTACCAGAAAGATTGCAGGTGGAGGTGGGGCGTTCTGGGAGAGATGTATCCAGGGAGTTGCTGTGACGGCATGAGACAAGATAAGACTAGTTAAACACTGGAAAGATCCAAAATAATTATACTGATAATGTTTTTTGTTAAGTGCTTACTATGTGCCAAGCACTCTATTATGCATTGGGACAGAAACAAGATAATCAGGTCACAGTCTAAAAGAGAAGGAGAACATTGTACTTTAGATTGTACTTTCCAAGCCCTTAGTACAGTGCTCTGCACGCAGTAAGCGTTTAATAAATGATTGAATGAATGAACATGGATTGAATCCCCATTTTGCAGATGAAGGAACTGAGGCCCAAAGAAGTGAAGTGACTTGCCCAGGGTCACACGGCAGAGAAGAGGTGGGGCTGGGATTAGAATCCAGGTCCTTCTGACTCCTAGGCTTGTGCTCTTTCCATTAGGCTGCTCCGCTTTGTAAAACAACTCATGCCTGTGTTATAGCTCAATAATTACCATGCTGAATTTGTACAGGTAGCAGTAAATGATTATAGGAATGAAAAGTAAGCATTTATGTCTGCCTATTACCACCTCCCTTTAAGGAACACTGAAGTATTTTATTAGACTCCTGTTTTTCTTGTCCTACTTAAAGAAGTTGGAATATGGATTCCCGACAGCTGTAAAAAGTCTTTTTCATCAGGAGTTGATCTGTAGTGGTCTCCAGAGGCATTTTACATCACAATGCAAGGAAAGAAAACACACAAAAGAGAACAGGAAGAGACCAAGGAGATCTACATTGGTCTAGCATTTCATTGATCTTCATTTTAATTTCACTTTTCCCCAGTCAAGTCTTTTTCCAAGGTGAAAAGTTGGCTAGGTTCATTTAATTTTAAATTCCCCCCACATACAGCATGAATAATGGAAGGGGGCTCTAGAGAATTTAAAAATTGGAGCAAGCCACAGCAAAATAAGGTTCATTTTCGGAAACTGCCGGCTAATCGTCCTGTGGAGGTAATCTGAAACAGAGTTATTCAGTAAGAAGGAGATGCTTGGCAAACATTAATATTTGAAAAGCAGAAGCATAATAAAGGAGTAAGTGCTTGATTTAACAACCCTCTAGATTGTAGGCTTCTTGTAGGCAGGGAATATGTCTACTAACTCTTTATATTGTTCTCTCCCAAGCATTTAGTACAGTGCTCTGAATCCAGTAAGCGCTTAGTAGTCAGTACAACCTAATGTCTGACTGATTTGCTGTGTTATTGAGTGAGAGTCCCAGACCAATCCAGAGGTCTGAATTTGGATTCAAGCAGCTAAATTCAAGCACCTAAAATCTCCTCATGCTGAAAAGGCAATCAGGGTAGGGAAAGAGGAGGACCCAGGGAAAGTGTCTCCCAAACACTTAGTACAGTGCTCTGCACACGGTAAGCGCTCAATAAATACAATTAATTCATTGGTCAGTTGACAGGGGATGGAGAGATCAGAAAGGAAAAGCAATTCCAGGTCTGGAGCTTCCACTAAAAGAATTTCACAGATGACCCTGGGTGGTTCATTCCGACAGGAAAACAAATGGTCACGGGGGCTTGATGAAGATGGAAATGAGAGTCAGCCATTTGTGATGCACTGATTTGGAGAGAAAAAGGAGAGAAACCATCCAACCAGCAGTCAAGAAGCAGCATGGCATAGTGGATAGAGCACGGGCCTGGGAATCGGAAGGTTATGGGTCTAGTCCCGGCTCCACCACTTGTCTATTGTGTGACCTCCTCCAGGAGGCCTTCCCAGACTGAGCCCTTTCCTTCCTCTCCCCCTCGCCCCCCTCTCCATCCCCCCCATCTTACCTCCTTCCCTTCCCCACAGCACCTGTATATATGCATATATGTTTGTACATATTTATTACTCTATTTATTTATTTATTTTATTTGCACATATCTATTCTATTTATTTTATTTTGTTAGTATGTTTGGTTTTGTTCTCCGTCTCCCCCTTCTAGACTGTGAGCCCACTGTTGGGTAGGGACTGTCTCTATATGTTGCCAACTTGTATTTCCCAAGTGCTTAGTACAGTGCTGTGCACACAGTAAGCGCTCAATAAATATGATTGATTGATTGATTGATTGATTGACTTTGGGCAAGTCACTTCACCTCTCTGGGCCTCAGTTTCCTCATCTGTAAAATGGTTGGCACATAGTAAGCGCTTACCGAATACCATCATCATCATGGATGATGTATATGTTTGTACATATTTATTACTTTATTTGTCTTGTACGTATCTATCCTATTTATTTTATTTTGTTAGTATGTTTGGTTTTGTTCTCTGTATCCCCCTTCTAGACTGTGAGCCCACTGTTGGGTAGGGACTGTCTCTATGTGTTGCCGACTTGTAGTTCCCAAGCGCTTAGTGCAGTGCTCTGCACACAGTAAGCGCTCAATAAATACGATTGATTGATTGACTGTGAGCCCCACGTGGGGCAGGGACTGTGCCCAACCCAATTTGCTTGTATCCACCCCAGTTCTTTGTACAGTGCCTAGCACATAGTAAGTGCTTAACAAATACCACAATTATTATTATCATTATTATTATTGCTATAATAATAATAATATTGCTAAATAAATTACAAATGTGAACGAGGATTAAGACTGTGAGCCCCTTGTGGGACATAGACTGCGTCCAGCCTGATTATTTTTCATCTATCCCAGTATTCTGTACAGTGCCTGGCATATAGTAAGTTCTTAATCAATATCATAATTATTTTTTTTTAATTTAAGGGTATATGCGGCAGAAGTGCACACAGGACCCAAGACTCAAATTTCCTTTGAAGGTGACTGTCCAGTAACAGTTCTCCCTGTGATGGGGCAAGGTAAGACACTGGGAAATCTCGTGGACCGGGGGGTTTATTAGCTGAGTGATATTGAATGGTACTGGGGAAAGTTGGGAGATTGTTGTACCTTAACTGATGTGAGACACCAAGCATCTCAACTCAGTGGATGCCAGACCAGGACACAGAGACAAGAGAGATTAATGGTTCCATCTGGAATGGCAATTCCCATAGTCCACACATAAGTCCTGATTGCGCTCTGGAATGTTAACAAGCCAATCATGCTTTTGTGATGTTTTTTTAACCTCCACAGGCCATTAGCCAAAGCCCTTGACACTTATTTAATTATCCAGTTAAGTGAGCAGGTGAAGTAAAATCTAAGGTATATGCCCTAGAAGAGCTTCTTCAAACAATCACGCTTCCCTCCCTTCAAAGCCCTACTGAAAGCTCGCCTCCTCCAAGAGGCCTTCCCAGACTGAGCTCCCGTTTTCCTCAGCTCCCCCTCCCTTCTGCAGCGTGGCTCAGTGGAAAGAGCACGGGCTTTGGAGTCAGAGGTCAGGGGTTCGAATCCTGGCTCCGCCACTTGTCAGCTGGGTGACTTTGGGCAAGTCACTTCACTTCTCTGAGCCTCAGTTACCTCATCTGTAAAATGGGAATTGACTGTGAGCCCCATGTGCGCCAACTTAATCACCTTGTATCCTCCCCAGCGCTTAGAACAGTGCTTTGCACATAGTAAGCGCTTAACAAATGCCATCATCATCATCATCATCATCATTCTGCGTTCCCTCGACTGGCTCCTTTTGCTCTCCCCCCCATCCCTGCCCCACAGCACTTATGCATATATGTATATATCTATAATTCTATTTATATTGATGGCTGTTTACTTGTTTTGATGTGTATATATCTATAATTCTATTTATTTATATTGATGGCTGTTTACTTGTTTTGATGTGTATATATCTATAATTCTATTTATTTATCGTGATTGCTATTTACTTGTTTTGATGTCTGTCTCCCCCCTCTAGACTATAAGCCCAGTGTGGGCAGGGATTTTCTTTCTTTATTGCTGAATTGTACTTTCCAAGCACTTAGTACAGTGCTCTGCACACAGTAAGTGCTCAATAAATAGGATTGAATGAATGAATGAATAATTAATTCCCCAAAACCTGTGTATCCTTAGGTCAGAAGATATCAAAGGGATCAATATCTTATTCATTCATTCATTCATTCAGTCGTATTTATTGAGTGCTTACTGTGTGCAGAGCACTGTATTAAGCACTTGGGAAGTACAGGAAACGTGTCTGCTGATACTGTTGTGCTGTGTTCTCCTAAGAGCTTACTACAGTGCTCTGTAGGTAGTAAGCACTCAATAAATACCATTGTTGGATGGATTGATTTTGGATAAGTGTGTATCCCTTTGCTGGTAGAGGAATTACAGATCCTGAGATGCTCCTAAAATCGAGGAGATAGACAGCATTAAATTTGTAATGAGGCATCGTGCTCCAGCTATTATACAGTTTCAATTTTTAATTTATGATGATTTTGAATGTGTGACAGTATTATGAACAATAATGCAATGTGTATTCAGTGTCATTACAACAAATCCAAGAACACTGTCACACATTCAGTTATTCAAGCACATTTGAAATAGCACCCTAATTATCCAACTCTGCCATAACACTCTTATTATGCTCCTTAAGACACCATGTTATGGGAAAATCCAATTATAAAAACCACTGATTTGATGAAATTTTTAATTTCAAATCCCTGTGTTTTTATTATGCCTTCTTTTTGTTTTCAACTTTACTCTTCTGGGAGATTCTGCACAGTCATCATGCTCGACTCTTTTTGCGGTTCCATTAGCATCACTTAGGGGCTATGCTCGACACCAAGTGGCAAGACAAGATCACAATAAATTAAATCCTAGAGTGGAGTCAAGTCTCCTAGCCATTGATTGAAACTCCTCGTGACAACACAACTGACTAGAATGTGTGCTAGAAAATGTTCCTCAACTGTTATTTTCCTTCTCAAACTTGAAACAGGCTCACTGTTGAACTACAACTTTGGAGTGCAGTAACAAAAAGAAAGCCAGTGAAAAACAATCAAGTGGGATCTGTTAAGACCTTATGATGTGCCTAGCGCTAAACTAAGCACTGGGTTATATATAATACAGTCAGATCTGACACTGCCCTTGCCCCTCACTGGGCTCAAAGGCTAAGTGGGAGGAAGAACAGATATTTAATCCCAATTTTACAGGGATAAGAGAGGAAATTGAGCCAGAGTCCTGAAGTGTCACCCGGCAGGCAAGTGGCAGAGCCGGGATTAGACCTCAGGTCCACTAACTCCCAGGCCTGTGATCTTTCCACTAAGCCACACTGCTTCCTTATGAACAGAAATGGATAGTTGCCCCTTAACTTGTAATAACCACCAATGGACTGTGAACTCCTCAAAGAAGGGCTTGGGTCTTTTACTTTTGTGGTAGGATTTGAAATATTTAATACAGGCAGCATCCAATAAGTACTGATGACAGAAGACAGGGACCATTGCATGGAGGAGAACCACAATGCTGGTTGTCCCCCAAGAAGGATGGCTCTTATTATTTTACAATCAATCAATCAATCAATCGTATTTATTGAGCGCTTACTATGTGCAGAGCACTGTACTAAGCGCTTGGGAAGTACAAATTGGCATCACATAGAGACAGTCCCTACCCAACAGTGGGCTCACAGTCTAAAAGGGGGAGACAGAGAACAGAACCAAACATACCAACAAAATAAAATAAGTAGGATAGAAATGTACAAGTAAAATAAATAAATAAATAAATAAATAGAGTAATAACAGACCAACCTCTTGCCCACATCCTGCCTCTGGCTTGAAATGCCCTCCCTCCTCATATCTGACAGACAATTACTCTCCCCCTTTTCAAAGTCTTATTGAAGGCAAATCTCCTCTATGAGGCCTTCCCTGACTAAGCCTTCTTTTCCTTTTCTTCAACTCCTTTCTGCCTCACTCTGACTTGCTCCCTTTATTTGTCCCCCATCTCAGCCCCACAGCACTTATATACATATCTGTAATTTATTTATTTATATTGGTGTCTCTCACCCTGTCTAGGCTGTAAACTCACTGTGGGCAGGGAATGTGTCTGTTACATTGTTGTACTCTCCCAAGCATGTAGTACAGTGCTCCGCACACAGCAAGTGCACAACAAATACGATCGACAGACTGACTAGAATCAGAATTGACACCATGACAGGCACCTGAACCAAAGTGGTGGCCATTTGGAGAGAAAAGGGAGTCCCCTGGGAATATCGAGGAGGGGAAATTGAGATGATTTGTCAACCGAATTAGTACAGCAAGTGAAAGAGGTGCAGGAGTCAAGGAAAATGCCAGGATTAAAGTTTTCAGAGACAGGGAGAATGGTGGTGTTGTCAACTGTGAAAATAAAGGTAGGTAGGAAGAGGGTTTGGGAGTGGAGGTGAGGGATTTTCGACAGATAGAGCTTGAGGTACCTTTAGAATATCTGTGTTTCGGTGCCCTAGAAGCAATTTATTTATATTAATATCTGCGCTGCACCCTCAGACTCAAAGCTTGTTGTGAGGGCAGGGAATGTGTCTGTTTACTGCTATATTGTAGTCACCCAAGTGTTTAGTAAGGAGCTCTGCACACAGTAAGCGCTCAATAAACACGAATGAATGATGGGATGCAAGATTGAAGAGTAAATGAGAGCCTGGGGCTAGTGGTAGAATTAGGTGTCATCTGTGTGATTGTGGTAGTTGAAGCCCTGGAAGTGGATGATTTCTCCAAAGGAGTATGAAGTGAGAAGGGAAAGGGGCCCGGAAGAGAGTCTTGAGGAATATTCCCTGTCTGAGGGAGGAGCAGGTGAAAGAGGCTGAGCAGGAGGAAGCAGAGAAGAAAGACGATAACCAAGGGAGAAGCTCTGTCAGCATACCCCGATTTCTGACAGAAGGGAGTGACAATTACAGACCCGCAGATTTACAAAGAGCAAAAGAGAATCTGAAATCTACCAACAGAGCTCTTCAACAGGAGAACTGACCAGAGTGCAGAGCTCCTTGTGGGCAGGGATTATCACTCTTTATTGCTGTATTGTACATTCCCAAGTGCTTAGTACAGCGCTCTGCACACAGTAAGTGCTTAATAAAGTACGATTGAATGAATGAAAGAAGGAAGGATCGGTATCTTGGAGTCTGAGGAGTCAGAGACCTGGGTTTTAAGCCCAGCTCCGCCACTTGCTTGCTGTGCGACCTTGGGGAAGTCACTGAACTGCTCTGGGCCTCAGTCTCCACGATACCGATCCTTCCTTCTTTCATTCATTCAATCAATCGTATTTATTAAGCACTTTACTGTGTGCAGAGCGCTGTACTAAGCACTTGGGAAAGTACAATACTGCAATAAAGAGTGATAATCCCTGCCCACAACGAGCTCTACACACAGTGAAGTGCTTAATAAATACGATTGATTGAATGAATGAAAGAAGGAAGGATCGGTATCGTGGAGTCTGAGGAGTCAGAGACCTGGGTTTTAAGCCCAGCTCCGCCACTTGCTTGCTGTGCGACCTTGGGGAAGTCACTGAACTGCTCTGGGCCTCAGTCTCCTCATCTGTAAAATGAGGATTAAATCCTACGCCCTTCATTTGACTGTGGAGCAAGGACTGTGTTTAACCTGTTTGTCTTGTATCTACCTCAGCGCTTAGTAAAATGCTTGACACATAGTAAGCATTTAACATAAATAATAATGATGAGGATGGTGATGGTAATTATGACTGGCGCTTGGTGTGAGATGGAGGGAGGGGTAGGGAAAGGCAAGGCTGGATGGAGTTGAGTTCAACAAAGAGGATGGTGTTGTGTATAGCACTTAGTATAATGTTCTGGAAACAGAAGGACTTCACTAAATAGTATTGATTGATTGATAGATTGCTGAGGGTGTGGATTTGTGTATAAAGGAAGAGGAAGTTGGGTAGAATGTCCAAAGTGGGCCTGAAGGTCTGGAAAAACTGAAGTTGCTCTAGGGAGCAGAATTCTCTGGGCAGGAAGAGAACAGTTTTGCTGAAGGGAATGTGTGATGAGATGGCCAGTTAGGAGGCAAGGCTGTCACTGGAGAGAGGTCTTTCTGAGTTATTTTGTGGTTTGTTTGTTTGTTTTTGTGGTAGTTGTTAAGCATGTACTATGTTCAGACACTGTTCTAAACATGGGGTAGATACAAGCTAATCAGGTTGGACACAGCCCATGCTCAAAGTGGGGCTCACAGTCATATCCCCCATTTTATAGATGAGGTAACTGAGGCACAGAGAAGTGAAGTAACTTGCCCAGGGTCACACAACTGACAAGTGGTGGTCAGAATTAGAACCCAGGTCCTTTTAATTCACAAAATCGTGCTCTGTCCATTGTCACACTGCTTCTCAATTGTTGACTTTAGAAATGGTACCAAGACAAATGATGATGATGAGATCGAGTGTGTGTGCAAGTTGGTGAGAGGGTGAGGAGAAGTGGAGCAGGAGGTTGGCAAGATGAGAAGGGAAAGAAAGCAGATAGCTGGGAAAGTCACAGGAAACATCCCCTTGATTATTAAAGTCCCCAAGGAACAGCATAGGGAAGGTGAAAGTGAAGAAATGCACGTAGAAGATGTCAACATCGCTCAGAAAAATGAAGATGGGTTCAGAACATCGATTCTTTTGAAACATGGTGTTGGAGAAGGCTTTTGTGAATACTGTGGACTGCCTGAAAAACAAACAAATGGATTTTAGAGCAAATTAAGCCAAAGTGGTCATTGGAAGGCCAAATAACTCGACTTAAATTAGCATATTTTGGACACATAATCAGGAGGATTGATTTTCTGGGGAAGACACTAATGCTAGGAAATGTCCAGGGAAAACGAAGAAGAGGCAGACCCAGCAGTTAGATGGATAGAGACCATAAGAAGGATAACGGAAGAATCGTTAGAAAGGTTGCAGATTATGGCAGAGGGCAGGACGTTCTGGAGAAAGCATATTCGTGGCGTTGTTATGAATCAGAAACAATTTGACTTCCCTTAATAATATCAGAGGGGCAGAAGATGAAGGCAACCAGTAATTGCACTGGGAAGGAGAGGTGGGTGACTCCGGCTGAAGAGGAAGAGAGGATCTAGAGGGCTGGAATGATGCGAAAGACATTTTGGAGTGGGTGAACTCTGAGGAGAACTTCGAATATGAGGCTCTCAGGAGAAATATTGGAAATATTGGAAGGGTGGTGATTGATCGGATGTGAGGAGGGAGGGAGTTCCAAGCTGAGGGGACAATAAATCAGTCAGCCGATAAATCATATTTTTGGAGCCTTTGCTGTGTGCTGAGCACTGTACTAAGCGCTTAGGAGGGTACAATAAAAACAGTTGGTAGACACAATGAGTTTACAGTGTAGAAGCAAGATAGTTGAAACTGAAGTTCATTTACAAGATTGACTTGGGAGGCCTGTCTTGTGCAGGGCACTTTTCTTTGCCCCCCTTTCCTCATCTTCAGAATGATGATTAATTACTGTTCTCCCTCTTCCTTAGACAGTGACACCCCCAAGGGACGAGGACGGTGTCCGACCTGATTATCCTGATATCTATCCTAGCATTTAGTGCAGTGCTTGGCATATTGTAAGCACTAAACAAATACCTCATCCTCACTGGAATGCAGTCAACAACAGCTGAACATGTATTGAGCATCGCCTGTGTGCAGAGCACTCCGCTAGGCTCTGGGGACCCTAAAATAGAAATATAAGGCATGTTCCCTGCATAAGAGGGGCTTTACTATCTAATGAGGGAGTCGAGTGACTCAAATTGCAAACATAAAATAGGTACATGTACGTGAAGTCTGTAAAAAGCTGTCTTTCCTCCTGGATGGAGTTGACACTAAGGGTGAAGGGTGGTGAGCCTGAAAATCCCATTGTAAGATACACATTCCTTTACTGTATTGTGCACAAAGGAAAACTGTCCTTGGCTGTGCTATTGTGTTTGTGGGGCCTGACATTATTTTCACTTGTGATTCCTTGTCTCACCAGCCTTAAGGGTTTTCCGCTGGGTAAGAATTCTCCTTCCTTAATTGAGCATGCCGGTCTCTGTGTAGCAATCGACTCCCTGTTTTCAGCTGGAATGCTGTGTGGTCTGAAGCTTTCTTTTATCGTATCTTTCAACTTTTCTTTTCCTCCATTCAGTTTCCCCAAACAGCAGCTCCTTGTGTATTCTGTTGGTCGTTCCTTCCCCTCCTGCGTTCCGCTCAGGACCATTGCGATGAAGCGAATATCGCTTCAATATTGGGAGAGTGACAGTCTTATATGACCTCCCTCTCCGGGATGTTGTGAACAGCCTGGAAACGGTGCTGCTGAAACTGTTCCAGGAGCCGGATGTGAAATCTGTGGTGACGACTTCAATTCTCAGTTGTAGAGAAGGTGAGACAGCCCTGTAGACCTTTTAGTCTACGCTGCCACCAGACTGACAGTCTCCCACAGGATGTGCTGGCCTTCGTTCAATTTTCTGTTTGTTTATCATTGTATGGTTGGTGAATGATCAATTAAGGGTATTTATTGAGCACTTACTGTGCGCAGTGCACTGTCTGCCTAGGAAAAAGAATTCCTAACAGCATTTTGCTCTTCCTTGCCAATATTTTCTGTTGTATGCATGGCTTTCCTAATGCACCCTGGGGCTATTACCTTGGTTTTCTTGAGACTTACTATCCCAAAATGCCCTTTCGATTTTGGGCAAGTCACTTAACTTCTCTGTGCCTCAGCTGTCTCATCTGTCAAATGGGGATTAAGACTGTGAGTCCCATGTGGAACGGGGACCATGTCCAACACGATTATCTTCTATGTACCCCAGCACTTAGAACAGTGTCTGGCACATAGTAAACCCTCAACAAAAACCACAGTTATTATTATTCCTTGAATATGCAACAACTCTTTGCATGTCTTCTTTTTATGTTATTTGTTAAACATGTGCTATTTAATGTTTTTAAGTTATATTCGTTAGGTATTTGTTGGTGGGAAGGGGGTCAAGGAAAATGCCAGGATTAAAGGCTTCAGGGAGCAGGAGGATGGTAGTGTTGCCAACTGTGAAAGTAAAGTTAGGTGGAGAAGAGGATATAGGAGTGGAGGTGAGTATTTGTTAAGCATTTACTATGTTCCAGGCCCTCTACTAAGCGCTGGGAGAGATACACATTAATCATGTCGGACACAGTCCGTGTCCCACGCGGGGCTCACAGTCTTTATCCCCATTTTACAGATGAGGTAACTGAGGCACAGAGATGTTAAGTGATTTGCCCAAGGTCACAGAGCCGGCACGTGGCAGAGCCTGAGATTACAACCCGGGTCCTTCTGATTCCCAGGCCTGGGCTCCCCAGGTCACCCTGCTTAAATTCTGTTACTGTCTCTTTCTGCCCATTTTCCCCGTCAGGAGCCGACCAGGTCATACATGCCGCCTTCCTTCCCCAAATTTTAATCTGACCCCGAGACAGCTACACCATCCCTGATTGCTACATTCCAGGATGAGCTACCTTCCGATGTCACCTCTCATTGCCCTCTGCCATATCATTCCGGGCTTGGCTTCTGCTGGTTTCTGCCATGGTTTCTGCCGGTGGCCGAAAACAAATGAAAACCTGGCTCACGCGGACCAGTTTCACATTTTACTGACTGCCCTCCAAAGTATTCATCGCTCGCGCGTAAATGATTTCAGAACTGGGTGTTCCCGCGCATAGCAGGCTGCTTAATAATGTTCCACCTTTGACTGAAACCGTGGCACACCCAAGCCTAAACCTTCATCATTCAGTTTAATGTAGTCCTCCGACGCCAAACGCTCCGCGGGGCCTTTGGGAGACGAAAAGGTGAAACCGAGTCCAGACGCCCTCAGAAGAGGGGAGTCGTAGCGGGTGCTTTCCAAGTGTTTCCGCTGCAGATCAGCCGAGATCCAATTTCCCAACCCCTCTGGTGACCCTGAAGAAGTCCTGGCCCTGCAGGGCTTTCTCTCCAAGGGCCAGTGAAGGGCCGGTGGTGTTCTCCTCGCAGCAGCGGGGTGACACCGAGCCCCCTCAGGGAAGCTTTGGGGCTCGGGGCCTTGGCTAGTGTAGCCCAGGGCGAGAGACGGGCACTCTGCTGTTTTCTCGCTTTTCCACCAGAAAGTATTTCCAGGTCTGTACTTCTCCCCTCTGTACATTGAGAAGCCGTGTGGCCTAGTGGCAAGAGCATGGGCCTGGGATTAAGAGGACCTGGGTTCTAATTCTGGCCCCACTACCCCTCTGCTGTAATAATAATAATGATTGAGGTATTCATTAAGCTCTATATGCCCGGCACTGAACTAAGCTCTGGGGTAATTGGGTTTGACACAGTCCCTGTCCCAAATCATCATCAATCGTATTTATTGAGCGCTTACTATGTGCAGAACACTGTACTAAGCACTTGAGAAGTACAAATGGGGTGCCCAGTTTTAATCCCCATTTTCCAGATAAGGTAACTGAGGCCCGAGGAAGTGAAGTGATTTGGCCAAGGTCACACAGCAGACGAGTGGCAGAGGCAGGATGAGAACCCAGATTCCGCTGACTCTCAGACTCATCCTCTATCCATTAGACCATGCTGCTTCTCTGCTGTGTGACCTAAGCATGTCGCTTAACTTCTCTGGGCCTCAGTTACTTCATCTGTAAAATGGGGATTAAGACTCTGACTCCAACCTGATTAGCTTGTCTCTACCCCAGCACTAAGTACAGTGCCTGGCACATAGTGAGCGCTTAACAAATACCACAAATACCACAATTATTATTCGTATTATTGTTATTATTATTGTTATTATTATTAATTAATGAGGGTGAGTCTCACTAGAGCCTTACATGGGCCTGGGAAGCAAAAGGATCAGGGTTCTAAGCCCGGCTGTGCTGTATGTCTGACTTGTGAACTTGGGCGGGTCTCTTTGTTTCTGTGGGCCTCAGTTACCTCAGCTGTAAAATGGGAATGAAGAGTGTGAGCCCCATGTGGGACAGGGCCTATGTCCAACCTGCTTAACTTGTATCTACCCCAGGGTTTAGAACAGTGCTTGGCACAGAGTAAGCACTTAACAAGTACCATAATAATTATTATTAGTAGATGAGGAAAATGAAGTGCAGAGAATAACAATAATAATAATAATAATTATTATGGTATTCGTTAAGCACTTACTATGTGCCAGACACTTTTCTAAGCACTGGGGTAGATACAAGATAATTGGGTTGGACACAGTCCCTGTCCGCCACAGGGTTCACAGTCTTAATCCCTATTTTACAGATGAGGGACCTGAGGCCCAGAGAAGTTAAACAATAATGATGGTATTTGTTAAGTGCTTATTATGTGCCAAGTACTTTTCTAAGCACTTGTGTGGTTACAAGGTAACCAGGTTGTCCCACGTGGGGTTCACAGACTTAATTCCCATTTTACAGACGAGGGAACTGAGTCACAGAGAAGTTAAATGGGATTAGAACCCATGACCTCTGACTCCCAAGCCTGTGCTTTTCCCACTAAGCCACGCTGCTTGGTCACACTCCCCACAGCACCTGTATATATTTGTACAGATGTATTACTCTATTTATTTTACTTGTACATATTTACTACTCTATTAATGATGTGCATATAGCTCTAATTCAGTTTATTCTGACGGTTTTGACACCTGTCTACATGTTTTGTTGTCTGTCTCCCCCTTCTAGCCTGTGAGCCCGTTTTTGGGTAGGGACCGTCTCTATATGTTGCTGACTTGTACTTCCCAAGCGCTTAGTCCAGTGCTCTGCACGCAGTAAGCGCTCAATAAATATGATTGAATGAATGAATGAACAGCAGGCAAGTAGCAGAGCCAGGACTAGAAGCCGGGTCTCCTGACTCCCAGCCCTATCCCCTTCCCACTAGGCCGGGTGATTTAACCTTCCTTCTCTTCCCCTCCCTTCCCCTGGACTTTCCAAGGAATTCCAGTGTGGATGGTGGGCAAACGTGGGTTAGGGCAGTTCCCTCCATGTCTTCATCCCCTTACCAGCCAGAAATCTGCAGCTCTTGTCTCTCCCAAGGGGCAACCTTGGCTCAGTGGATTTCCTCGCCTCTCCTGTTTCACGTTTTTGTACCCACTACTGTGTTTCTGAATTACCTCCTGTCCTGCCCCACGTCATGAGGCCCTCTGCTTCACCACAACATTCCCTGCCTGTGCAAATTCCTCCTCTGCCTTGGCTCCCTCAGCTAATAATAATAATAGTCGTTGTGGGTATTTGTTAAGCGGTTACTAAGCTCTGGGGTGGATCCAAGTAAATCAAGGTGGACGCAGTCCCTGTCCCATGTGAGGTTCACGGTCTCAATCCCCATTTTACAAATGAGGTAGCTGAGGCACAGGGAAGTGAAGTGACTGGCCCAAGGTCAGACAAGTGGTGGAGACGATATTATTCAATCGTATTTATTGAGCGCTTACTGTGCGCAGAGCACTGTACTAAGCGCTTGGGAAGTACAGAACCCAAGACCTGACTGAAGGCCCGTGCGTAACCTGCTTAACTTGTATCTACCCCAGTGTTTAGAACAGTGCTTGGCACATAGTAAGCTCTACCATAGTTATTACCATACCATAGTTATATTAGATTATTATTATTAGAGAAGCAGCATGGCTAGTGGAAAGAGCATGGGCTCTACCATAGTTATTACCATACCATAGTTATTATTAGATTATTATTATTAGAGAAGCAGCATGGCTAGTGGAAAGAGCACGGGCTTGGGAGTCAGAGGTCATGGGTTCTAATCCCGGCTCCGCCACATGTCTGCTGTGTGACCTTGGGCAAGTCACTTCACTTCTCTGGGCCTCAGTTCCCTCATCTGTAAAATGGGGACGAAGACTGTGAGCCCCACATGGGACAACCTGATCATGTCGTATCCCCCCAGCGCTTGGCACATAATAAGCGCTTAACAAATGCCATCATTATTAGATGAGGAAGCTGAGGTGCAGAGAATAATAACAATAATAATTATGGTATTTGTTAAGCACTTACTATATGCAGGCAGTTTTCTCAGCACTGGGGTAGATACAAGCAAATCAGGGTGGACTTAACCCCCGTTTTACAGATGAAGGAACCCAGAGAAGTTAAATGATTTGCTTAAGGTCACACCACAGGCAGGATTAGAACCCAGGTCTCCTGGGTTTAATGGGGATTAATCCACCACACCATGCCCCCTGTTTGGTCAGGCTGTTGGCAGAGAGAGGTACAAGTTAGGCAAAGACTGCTCTCACCACGCTTGCAGCAGGCCTGTTAGGTCTATTCCCAGAAACTTTTGCAGCGGGCATCAGGGCAACTCCAGAGTCATGGGATAAACCAGCTGCTAACCCGACATCTTTTAGATAACCCAGTGAGAGGCACACAGATCACAGAGTGGGATCTTGCCTCCAAGTTCTAGCAAGATACTGCTCCCTTTTAATATATTCCCCAGAACAAACGGTCCTTTCGTGGACTCTTCTGTTCTTCAAAACCAGGAAATTTATCCTCCTATGCAATCCAACACCAACAACATTAAATTAAAAGTCGTGGCTCTCAAACAGCCTGCTCTTTTTAGATGAAAAGATTACCTGGTTTATTCCAGACCTCTAGCAGTGTAAGTAAAGAAGTATGAGACAGAAAGATTTTTTTTAAAAAGACAATATTATGTTTATTGAAAAAGAAATAGCATGCAGCGAAGGGATCTATCTGATGTTGTTGGCACTGTTCCTGTTCCTCCTGGATGGAAAACACACGAGCATAGAGATGCTTTAGAGATTTTTTGACTTTATTTTCATAACCAAGAAAGTGGTCTAAACCGTGGCAAAGGCTTTTAAAAATGTTCACTTCTGTAGTTCAGGAACCTGCCACCCACTGAGAGAGGAAGGTAGCCATGAGGGTGGATCCCAGGGCCAGCTTTGGCCTTGTGACTCCCTTCACCAGCCAAACAAGGCTTTTTACAGGGTGATCCCTGCCTGCCCAGGGTAACAGTTCGACTTGTCGGGGGTGGCGGGGGGTGAATTTTTCGGCTCCTGGGAGGGTGAATAGTTTGGCTCATCGGGGGGGCGAGTGGTTCGGCTCTGCGGGAAAGTGAATGGTTTGGCTCCTCAGGAAAAGGTGGTTTGTATTCTCAAGGAAAAGTTCAGCTCGTTATTTAGGTTGGGCAGTGTGGGCAATCCGGCCTTGGCAATGGTAATGATCAGGGGCGGGGGGACAGCTGCAGGTCTGACAGAGAGACCACCCCCAAGCCACCCTTGTCTTACCCCTGTACAATCCCCCCATTTTCGTTCACCGTAGATGCCCATCTGAGGCAGGCGTTGCGACTAAGTGGTGATAGCGGAATCACGACTGTGGTATTTGTTAAGCGCTTACCATGTGCCCAGCACTGCACAGAGCTCTGCGGTAGATTCATGATAATCAGGTCAGACTTTACCCCACATGGGGCTCACCCCTAAGAGAAAGGGAGAACAGGTATATTGGTCCCCTTTTTCCAGATGAGGAAACTGAGGCACAGAAAATCAGTCAATATTTATTGAGCGTTTACTGTGCGCCGAGCACTGTACTAAATGCTGGGGAGAGTACAATGCAGCAGAGTTGGTAGACACGTTCCCTTCACCACGTCTGCTGTGTGACCTTGGGCCAGTTACTAACTTCTCTGGGCCTCAGTTATCTTATCTGTAAAATGAGGCTTAACCGTGTGAGCCCCATGTGCGACAGGGACCATGTCCAACCTGATGTTGCTCTGCACATAGTAAGCGCTCAATAAATACGATTGATTGATTGATTGATGTTGTGTCAACCACAGTGCTTGGCACATAGTAAGCGCTTACCAAGTACTCTTACTAAGTAGTTTTTAATAGACAGAGTTGTTAGTAGTAGTAATGGTATTTATTGATTCCCGCACTGAGTGCAACGTCCTATACTAAGAAGCATTTGATAAGCGCATTAGAGATATCAACCCAACAGCCACTCTGCTGCTAAAAATGTCCTCTTGCAGGATGCCTCGCAGCTGGGATAAGCCTGTCTCCAATGGGCAAAGTAGAAGTGCTGGAGCGTGAGGGTAAAAGTTGCCCAATCACTTCCGTATCAAACAAAATCTCATCATTGGCTTCAAAGCAATCAATCATCTTACCCCCTCCTACTTCACCTCACTATTCTCCTACTACAACCCAGCCCTCACAGTTCTCTCCTCTAGTGCTAACCTTCTCACTGGGTCTCGTCTATCTCGCTGCCGAATCCTCACCCACATCCTGCCTCTGGCCCGGAATCAGCATCATCATCAATCGTATTTATTGAGCGCTTACTGTGTGCAGAGCACTGTACTAAGCGCTTGGGAAGTACAGGTTGGCAAAATATAGAGACAGTCCCTACCCAACAGTGGGCTCACAGTCTAAAAGGGGGAGACAGAGAACAAAACCAAACATATAACAAAATAAAATAAATAGAATTGATATGTACAAGTAAAATAAATAAATAATTATGCCCTCCCTCCTCAAATCCGACAGTTACTCTCCCCCTGCCTTCAAAGCCTTACCGAAGGCACATCTCCTCTAAGAGGCCTTCCCTGACTAAGCCCTACTTTCCTCTTCTCCCACTCCCTTCTGCGTCACCCTGACTTGCTCCCTCTATTCATTCCCCCCTCCCAGCCCTGCAGCACTTATATATATATCCGTAACTCATTTATTTATATTGTCTAGCGCCCCACCTCTATTCATTCAATCATATTTATTGGGTGCAGAGCACGGTACTAAGTGCTTGGAAAATCCAATTCGGCAAAGCTTAGAGACAATCCCTACCCAACAGCGGGCTCAGTCTAGAAGGGGGAGACAGGCAACAAAACAAGTAGAGAGACATCAGTAGCACCAAAATAGATAAATAGAATTATAGACTGTAGAACTCTAGACTCTACACTCGTTGTGGGCATGGAATGCTTCTGCCTATAGTTGTATTGTACTCTTACATGCACCTAATACAGTGCTGTGCACCCAGTAAGCGCTCAAGAAATGTGATTGAATGAATCAGTGAATAACAGAGGAGTTGCAAGCAGCTGCTGACCTGCCTCTGGAAGAGTTTTATGCAGTCTGTGGCCCAAAAGCCAACCCTCTTACAAGACATTGAGTCACTGCTCCTGGAGGATGGAGATCCAGTCCTCCAGGACTAGTGAATGAAAGCTTCGACAAAGCTCTCATTTGCCCGGTGGTCTGGGATACCTCTCTGAGTGGCTGGAGTGGATTCTTCCATTTTACATCGTCACCAGCCCTGTCAGGAGTAATAATAAGAATGATGGTATTTGTGAAGCGCTAATTACGTGCCAAGCACTGTTCTGAGAACTGGGGTAGATACAAGGTTATCAGGTTGGATGCAGTCCCCGACTCTCCTGGGGCTCATAGCCTTAATCCCCATTTTACAGATGAGGTCACCGAGGCCCAGAGAAGTGAAGGGACTTGCCCAAGGTCACACAGCAGACAAGTGGAGGAACCGGGATTAGAATCCAAGTTCTTCTGGCTCCCAGGACAGCGCTCTATCCACTGTGCCATGCTGCTTTTACAGAAGGATACGCATCAAGCTTCAGGTCTTAGGCCTGGACGTGTGGCCGGTTCCAGCTCGCCCAGAAATTTTACTGAGCTGTAGAGCACAAATTGGGAATTTGAGAAGCAGTGTGGCCTAGTGGATTGAGCATGGGGCTGGGAGTCAGAGGGATTTGGGTTCCAATCCTGGCTCCGCCACATGTCTGCCATGTGAGTTTGGGCAAAGTTGCTTCACTTCTCTATGCCTCGGTTACCTCATCTGTAAAATGGGGAGTAAGACTGTGAGCCCCATGTGGGACAGGGACTGTGTTCAACCTGATTAGCTTATCTGTACCCCAGCGCTTAATTCAATGCCTGGCACAGAGTAAACGCTTCACAAATACTGTAGGTATTACAGAGGTCATGGGCTCAAATCCCGGCTCTGCCAATTGTCAGCTGTGTGACTTTGGGCAAGTCACTTAACTTCTCTGTGCCTGTTACCTCATCTTTAAAATGGGGATTAATATTGTGAGCCCCCAGTGGGACAACCTGATCCCTTGTAACCTCCCCAGCATTTAGAACTGTGCTTTGCACAGTCTTTTAGACTGTGAGCCCACTGTTGGGTAGGGACTGTCTCTATATGTTGCCAACTTGTACTTCCCAAGCACTTAGTACAGTGCTGTGCACACAATAAGTGCTCAATAAATATGATTGATTGATTGATTGCACATATTAAGCACTTAATAAATGCCATTATTATTTTTACGAGAAGCAGCATGGCTCAGTGGAAAGAGCACAGGCTTGGGAGTCAGAGGTCATAGGTTCTAATCCCGGGTCTGCCACGTCTGCTATGTGAACTTGGGCAAGTCACTTAACTTCTGAGCCTCAGTTACCTCATCTGTAAAATGGGGATTAAAAGACTGTGAGCCCCACGTAGGACAACCTGATCACCTTGTATCCCCCCCAGCGCTTAGAACAGTGCTGTGCACATAGTAAGTGCTTAACAATTAATGGGAAAAAGAGCCTGAGGATTTCAAAGACGTTTGGTGTCTTTATAAAGAGGAGAGCACTCATGCCTTTTGCAAACCAGCGTGTGATAACTCTCCCGGAAAGGTTCAAACAAGAGTAACCGTTTGGCTGGGCAGTAGAAAGATAAAACGCTTCCTGAAAGCCAGCACATCTTTCGGTATGGACGTGGTATTGCTGACGTGATCTTAGCCGACAGGCAGGCGCAGCAGAAATGTAGAGCCAAACCAGAAGCTGTCATCAACCTCTCAAAGACTTTCGTCTGCCCGGAAAAGTCTGTTAGCATCACGTGTCACTCCGCTTTGGAATGACAGCCGGAATCCTGGATCAAACCGGCTTCTCAACACTCTTCGCCGGCTCCAGCGTCTGCGGGTCGAGCCGGGGAAGGGCAGTTAAGAGAGGATTCCGGGGAAAGCCAAGCCTCAAAGCAGTGGGCCCCGGGCCTTTTCCCGTTCTTGAAGAATCTCTCATCCTGATCCCTCTGGAATCACACCGCTTTTTGTTGGACTCTTCCCTTCTCCAACATAGGGTCACCATTCCCCGAATCCAAGGCACTGGAATCCTGGTTCCAACTAAACTGCCCACTTTTGGGAATGACCATAAGCAAGGTTCTTAAGTGGGCAAATCTATAAAACCAACACAAGGACAAGCAGCATGGCTTGGTGGAGAGAACACAGTCCTGGAAGTCAGAGGACCCGGGTTCTAATCCTAGCTCTGCCATAGCTTGCTGTCTTACCTCAGGCAAGTCACTTATCTTCTCTTTGCCTCAGTTTCCTCTCTTGTAAAATGGGGATTTAATATCCCTTCTTCCCCTTATTGAGAGGGTGAGCTCCATGCGGGACAAGGACTGTGCCTGATCTGATTGTGCTGTGTCTACACTAATGCTTAATACAGTGCTTGTCACAGAGAAAGTGCTTAATACGTACCATTATTAATTAATTAATGCTTTCTGCTGACTGTATTGGCTTCGATTGAATCATTTCTGGGGCAGCCTGGGCCCCCCCGGGAAAATGCGTTCTGGACCAGGTGGTGTCCGTCTATATTTCTCCCTGTTTCCCGGTGGACGGATTGGCTTCTGACAGAGGGGAGCGTATGCTTTTCTGACGAATATTCACAGCGAAAGGGCAAGCACGCAGCTGTGCACGACCAACCTGGTGAACGACAGTAATTCCTTTTCTTAACTGGCTTCTCAGGCGGCCTGTTAAATCATTCCTCCTCCAGAGAGAGACGCCCCTGGCATGAGCTCTTTGTGAGCGGGGAGCGTGCCTGTTGTTGTATTATACTCTCCCAAGAGCTTAGTACAGTGCTTTGCACCCAGTAAGCGCTCAATAAATACGATTGAACGAATGAACGATTGAATGAACAGCAGGGATTATGGCTTGGGTCCTCACCAAAGCCTATCAAAGGCCCACTTGAGAGGTCAACATGGAAATCTCAGGAGAACAGGATTTCCTGTGATTTTTTCTTTTTTTTTACAGTTCCTGCATCCGGACAGGTTGTAAATATCCAGGGAACGGGGCTATTATTATTGGAGTTCATGCTTCTAACCTCTACACACAGTGGCCCCATGAAAGGCCTGTGGTTTGTTATAATCCAGGTGATTAGCGCAGTGCTGACAATACCTTTTAGATTTGCTGGGAGGAGTTGTGGCGAGGCCCAGCTGATTTCTGCACCCCAAAACCCAGGAAGACCCTGTGGGAAACAGTCATCAATCGTATTTATTAAGGCCCTGCTGAGAGCTCACCTCCTCCAGGAGGCCTTCCCAGACTGAGCCCCTTCCTTCCTCTCCCCCTCGTCCCCCTCTCCATCCCCCCATCTTACCTCCTTCCCTTCCCCACAGCGCCTGTATATATGTATATATGGCTGTACATATTTATTACTCTATTTATTTATTTATTTTACTTGTACATATCTGTCCTATTTATTTTATTTTGTTGGTATGTTTGGTTTTGTTCTCTGTCTCCCCCTTTTAGACTGTGAGCCCACTGTTGGGTAGGGACTGTCTCTATGTGTTGCCAACTTGTACTTCCCAAGCGCTTAGTACAGTGCTCTGCACATAGTAAGCGCCCAATAAATACGATTGATGATGATGATGATTTATTGAGCGCTTACTATGTGCAGAGCACTATACTAAGCGCTTGAGTGTGGCTTAGCGGAAAGAACTCAGGCCCGGGAGTCCGAGGACCCGGGTTCGGATTCTGCCTCTGCCCTGTCTTCTGCTGTGTGACCTTGGGCGAGTCATTTAACTTCACTGTGCCTCAGTTACCTCATCCGTAAAATGGGGATTAAATCTTACTCTCTTTTTTCTTAAATAGCATTTATTAAGCGCTTACTACGTGCAAAGCACTGTTCTAAGCTCTGGGGGGATACAAGGTGATCAGGTTGTCCTACGGAGGGCTCACAGTCAATCCCCATTTTACAGATGAGGTAACTGAGGCTCAGAGAAGTGAAGTGACTTGCCCAAGGTCACACAGCAGACATGTGGCGGAGCTGGGATTTGAACCCATGATCTCTGACTCCAAAGCCCGGGCTCTTTCCACTGAGCCACGCTGCTTCTCTCTTCTTAAACTGTGTCTGCTGTGTGACCTTGGGCAAGTCATTTCACTCCACTGTGCCTCAGTGACCTCATCGGTAAAATGAAGATTAAGACTGTGAGCCCTACGTGGGACAGAGGCCGTGTCCAATCCAATTTGCTTATATCCACCCCAGCGCTTAGTATAGTGCCTATACTGTGGGCACTATATGCTATACTATAGTGCAAGCACTGAACAAATGCCACAATTATTATTATTATGAGACTCTGAGCCCCATGTGGGACAGAGACTGTGTCCAACCTGATTATCTCATATCTATCCCAGAGTTGGGCACATTGTATTTCACAAGTATCATTATTGTGATGATGATGATTATCATTATTATTGTGCTCACCCCTACATCACCCCCACATATCTTTATACTTGGTTACTTCCCTTAGCTGGAATGTATTTTCCTGTGTATCTACCCTGCTATACTGTAAGGTCTCTGAGGGCAGGGATTGTGTCTATTGTACTTTTCCAAGCACTGAACACAGTGCTTCGCAGACAGTAAGTGTTTTGTAAATGCCACTAATGGACTGGTTGATCAAGTTTTTCTATGTTGGGCATGTAATCCCTGTACGGGGAGACATCGTGGCCTAGTGGGTAGAGCAGGGGCCTGGGAATCAGAAGGACCTGGGTTCTAATCCCGGTTCCGCCCCTTGTCTGCTGTGTGACTTTGGGCAAGTCGCTTTACTTCTGTGGGCCTCAGTTACCTCATCTGTAAAATGGGGATTGAGACTGTGAGCCCCACGTGGGACAGGGACTGTGTCCAACCCGATTCGCTTGTATTCACCCCAGTGCTTAGTACAATGCCTGGCATATAGTAAGCGCTTAACAAATACTATAATAATAATCCCTGCTCTGTCACTTGTCTGCTGTGTGACCTTGGGCAAGTCACTTTACTTCTCTCTGGGCTTGGGTGTCAGAGGTCGTGGGTTCTAATCCCGACTCAGCCATTTATCAGCTGTTTGGGCAAGTCAGTTAACTTCTCGGTGCCTCAGTTACCGCATCTGTAAAATGGGGATTAAGGCTGTGAGCCCCACGTGGGACAACCTGGTTACCTTGTATCTACCTCACTGCTTAGAACAGTGCTTGGCACAGAGTAAGCTCTTAACAAATACCATTATTGTTATTATTATTACCTCATCTGTAAACTGGGGATTAAGACTGTGAGCTCTTAGTACAGTGTCTGGCATATAGTAAGCACTTAACAAATAACATAAGAATAATAATAATAATAATCCCGGCTCTGTCACTTGTCTGCTGTGTGACCTTGGACAAGTCACTTTACATCTTTCCCTCAGTTATCTCATCTGTAAATTGGGGTTTAAGTCTCTGGGCCCCACGTGGGATAACCTGATTACCTTGTATATACCCCAGTGCTTAGAACAGTGCTTGGCACATAGTAAGCATTTAACAAATGCCTTCATTCTTTTTTTTCTAGGTAGAAACTCTCTAAAGGAAACAACTCTATACTCATATCCAAAGTTCCACCTGTGGCGTTCCAGAGCCCTCCTGATCCCGAAACCCAGAAGGAGAGAGAGGCCGTCGAAGGGTGAGTTAGGGGCTAGGAACTGGTTTTCCTTGTTTATTTACTTTGGTTTGGGTTCTAGGGCAGAGGAGGAGGCAACTGGGCATTCGGTTTTCCTTTGCGTGTAATCTCTGAGTCTTTCCCACATCCTCCCCTGTATTTCCCACAGAGGCCTCTTGACGGTGGGGTAGGCCACAAGGTTTCCCGCAGAGGAGGGGTTTGGGCAGAAGTAGGTTTGCTTTTATAAAACCAGCCACCCGTTCGTGCCTGGGGATTACTTTGAAACTGTAACATCTGCTCGGAGGATTCACAGTCCTCTATTTTGTTAAGAGAGGAGAGCTTGACTCACTTCTGCTCTGTAAGCAGACTGTCGGCCTGTTTATTTTGAAAATAAATGTTTATCTCGGTTTTCCTGACTGACACAACTGAACATTGGCTTTCCGTTTCCCTCGGCACCGAGTACAGAAGCCCTGAGCCCTTTTGTTCTCTTTCTCTGAACTAGGGTGTTAAGTAGCATTAGAGGACATTCCTTTTTGCTGCGAGTTTTATTATTGCTTTCTCGGAGGTGAAACAGAGTGCCGGGTGGCCCCGTGTTTTGGATAAAGGCAGGGGTGATGGAAAAATGTTCTGTTTCCATGTGAATTACCTAGACAAACACCATATTCCTAGCATTGTTCTCTCCTGGACTTCCAGAAAGGGAAAGGATTGCAGTGCACTTTGCATCGGTGTCCAGATTTCTTTCCAGGGACTTTTCTGCTGAAAAGAAGCCTGGGGCTTCTGAATGTGGGGAAAACAGTCGTGGGCAAGGTTATGGAGGTCAAATTGTTGTTATTAGTATTATTATGGTACTTGTTAAGAACTTAGTATGTGCCAAGCACTGTTCTAAGTGCTGAGTGCTGAGTGTCCTTTGTTGGCAACACCAGGCCCATCCCAGCTCATAATGAAGGTCCACAGAGCTGGCAGAAGGGTAAGATGGTTTCATATCTCAGTGACTGGGCAGGGCAGGTTAAGGTTTGGTTTTTTTTATTTAAAAAATGATAGTTAAATGAAGTGCTAACTATGTGCCAAGGACTGTCCTGTGCTTTGGGGTAGATAAGCAGGTTAGGTGCAGTCCCTGTCCCACGTGGGGCTCACTCATAGGAGGAAGTAGGATTTAATTCCCATTTTACAGATGAGGAAACTGAGGCACAGAGGAGAGAGGATGGAGTAGAAGCTGTTTAAATTGACAAGAAGGAAGTCTTTGGTGGCTTTAGCCTCCCTCTGCCCATCCGCCAAGCTAGCTCTCTTCCTCCCTTCAAGGCCCTACTGAGAGCTCACCTCCTCCAGGAGGCCTTCCCAGACTGAACCCCTTCCTTCCTCTCCCCCTCGTCCCCCTCTCCATCCCCCCCATCTTACCTCCTTCCCTTCCCTACAGCACCTGTATATATGTATATATGTTTGTACATATTTATTACTCTACTTCTTTTACTTGTACATATCTATTCTATTTATTTTATTGTGTTAGTATGTTTGGTTTTGTTCCCTTTTAGACTGTGAGCCCACTGTTGGGTAGGGACTGTCTCTATATGTTGCCAACTTGTACTTCCCAAGCGCTTAGTACAGTGCTCTGCACACAGTAAGCGCTCAATAAATGCGATTGATGATGATGAAGGGCAATTTCTGTAGAATGTGTGGGTTGGAAGCAATAATGGGGGGAAGGTGGGAACTCTAGGGGTTTCAGGAAGGAGTTAAAGGTCAAGAATGAGGAGCAGCATGGCTTAGGGGAAAGAGCATGGGCCTGAGGGTCAGAGAACCTGGGTTCTAATCCCTGCTCTATCACTTGCCTGCTCTGTGACCTTGGCCAAGTCACTTCACTGCTCTGTGCCGGTGTTTCCTCGTCTGGTAAAATGGGGGGATTCAGTACCCGTTCTCCCTCCTGCTTAGACTGTAAGCCCCATGTGGGGCAGATAGATTACTGGTGACCTTTGAGGCGGCAGTTTTCGTGGCGTGAAGAAGGCAGATGCAAGATAGTGAGGGGGGTCAAGGAGAGAATTGGAGGAGTGAAGTGGACTTAGACAGTGCCCTCAAGGAATTTGGAGAGGAATGATAGGAGGGAGATGGGGCGATAACTGGAGGGAGCTGTGGGATCAAGGGTGGGTTTTTTTTTATTAGGGTAGGGGAGACAGGAACGTGTTTGAAAGCAGTGGGGAAGAAGCCATTGGTGAGCTGAAGATGGTATTCAGGGAGGGAAGGAGGGAGGAGGCATATGTTTTGATAGTTCTAGACTGTGAGCCCATTGCATAGGGATTGTCTCTATTTATTGCCGAATTGTACTTCCCAAGTGCTACGTACAGTGCTCTGAACGCAGTAAGCGCTCGATAAATGCGATTGAATGAGTAAGTAAGTAGCATGGCTCAGTGGAAAGAGCATGGGCTTTGGAGTCAGAGATCATGGGTTCAAATCCTGGCTCTGCCTCTTGTCAGCTGTGTGACTTCGGGCAAGTCACTTAACTTCTCTGTGCCTCATTTACCTCATCTGTAAAATAGGGATTAAGGCTGTGAGCCCCACGTGGGACAACCTGATCACCTTGTATCATTCCCAGCTCTTAGAACAGTGCTTTGCACATAGTAAGTGCTTAACAAATGCCATATATATATATATATATTTTTTGAAGGGATGTCTTTCCCTTTCTCTCTCCCTTTCTCTCTCGCTCTCTCTCTCTCTCTCTCTCTCTCTCCCCCTTTTTTTGCCTTTATCTCTCTCTTTCTACCTACATCTCTCTTCCTCACTGAATCAATCTCTCTGGCTCTCTCTTCTCATTCTTTCTCTCTCTATATATACGTATCTGTCTCTGTTTCTTGCTGAGTGATTCTCTGCATCCCACTAATCATCTCCCTTCCCCTCCTTCCCTGTATCTCTTTGCCTTCCTCCCGTTTTCACCACGTTTGAACCATGGCCTCTCCCCACACTTCTGGGAAAAACTTGCGTAATACAGATTTACAAAAAAAAATTACAAGTTCACAGATTTTCAAAAAGAATTACAAATTCACACGCAGTGGATGAATTCCAAGACAGTGCCCTTTTCTAACTGATCTTGCTGGAGAGCGTACTTTGCTAAGAGGGTCATCGGGGAATCGATTCAGGGTACCTTCCTCTTGCTCTGAAATCCTTAGAGAAGCAGTGTGGCTCAGTGGAAAGAGCATGGGCTTTGGAGTCAGAGGTCGTGGGTTCGAATTCTGGCTCTGCCACATGTCTGCTGTGCGACCTTGGGCAAGTCACTTAACTTATCTGAGCCTCAGTTACCTCATCTGTAAAATGGGGATGATGACTGTGAGCCCCACGCAGGACAACCTGATCACCTTGTATCCCCCCAGAGCTTAGAACAGTGCTTTGCACATAGTAAGCACTTAACAAATGCCATTATTATTATTATTATTATTATTATTATTATTATTATTATTATTATTATTATTATTTCCTAGCCAGGACAATGGCATCTCCATGGGCCAGAGCAGGTGGGACCTGAGGATGGGCCTCATCCCTCCTGAGATTGGCACGTTCCCCTGCTTGAGTCATTGCAACCATCCGACAGTTTCCTCCTCTCCATGGCGTTTTGTCTGTTGGGATTTGATTACCAAACTGAGCTCCCTTTTGACTTTCAGCTCGGTACCAGGAGGTGGCTTTTTGACCATCGCATCGCCACCTCTTTGGGTTTGATCTGAACGAAATCAAAGGCAATGAGGTCACGAACGCATAGCGTGCCTTTTAACAAAACCGAAGAGGGCAAGAGTAGTCCTTCATTCTGTCCATTTCTACACCATGAACTGCAGCTTGGCGCAGTGGATACAGCACAGGCCTTGGAGTCAAAAGGTCATGGGTTCTAATCCTTGCCCCGCCACTTGTCTGCTGTGTGACCCCGGGCAAGCCACTTCACTTCTCAGGGCCTCATCTGTAAAATGGGGATTGACATGGTGAGCCCCAAGTGGGACAGGGACTGTGTCCATCCCGATTAGCTTGTATCCACCCCAGAGCTCAGTACAGTGCCTGACACATAATAAGCACTTAACCAATACCATAATTATTATTATTATTTATCTATATCATATAAATGCTGGGGGAATAGCTGAAATCTGTCCAAAGTTTTTATCACTGAAGGATAAAACACTACAGAAATATGAATTTAATAGTATTGATGGTTGTAGCTTTATTGAGAAGCAGTGTGGCTCAGTGGAAAGAGCATGGGCTTTGGAATCAGAGGACATGGGTTCAAATTCCGACTCTGCCACTTGTCAGCCGTGTGACTTTGGGCAAGTCACTTAACTTCTCTGTGCCTCAGTTACCTCATCTTTAAAATGGGGATTAAGACTGTGAGCCCCCTGTGGGACAACCTGATTACCTTGTATCTACCCCAGCGCTTAGAACAGTAGTTGGCACTTAGTAAGCGCTTAACAAATACCATAATTATTATTATTATGCCTGCTAAACCCCAGGTAAGACTAGAAGCCATTTGTCGTCCTCTCCAGGTAGACAGGTAACCCCTAGGAGGGCAGGAGTTGCATCAACTTGCTTCACTTTACTCATAGCATAGTGGATAGAGCACGAGTCTGGCAGTCAGAAGGTCATGGCTTCTAATCCCAGCTCCGCCGTTTGTCTGCTGCGTGACCTTGGGCAAGTCACTTTGTTGCTCTGGGCCTCAGTTCCCTCATCTGGAAAACGGGGACTAAGACTGTGAGCCTGATGTGGGACAGGGATTGGGGTCCAACCTGATTTGCTTGTATTCCCCCCCAGAGTTTAGCAGAGTGCCTGGTACATAGGAAGCACCTAACAAATAAACACAGTCATTGTTATTACTCCCCCAAACTCTCAGTTCTGGGCTTTGCACACAGAGACTGATGGGGCAGTGATTTTATGAGCCTCTTTTTTCCAGGCTATAAGCTTCCACGCAGTACATAGAAGCAGAGCAAAGGTCTTACCAAGTATTCCTCCTATTGATTTTCAGACCCTAATCAATCGAACAATTGTATTTATTGAACATTTACTGTAAGCAGAGCACTGTACTAAGCATTTGGGAGAATACAGTTCAACAGAGTTGGTGGACACATTTCCTGACTGCAAAGAGCTTACAGTCTAAAGGGGGAAGCAGACATTAATATAAATAAATAAATGGCAAGTGTGTACAGGAGTGTTTTGAGGCAGAGGGTGGGATGAATATCAGGTGCTTAAAGGGTACAGAAACAAATGCGTAGGTGATGCAGAAAGGAGACAGAGTTAAAAATCCAGGAATTTAATTTGAGTTGCCAGTCCATTTACCAGGAGAATCAGGGGGAGGCTGGTTCCAAGATGGTGTTGACTGGGGGAGACAGGAAGAGGAATGTTGGCAGTGTGGTGAATTTAAAGATTTTGATATGTTTTCGTTAAGGGTGCTTTGGTCTTGATATCTTTGCTTACAAATGCTGAAATCAAAAGGATTTGTATGGTTGAAAAAGCAAAACACTTCAAAGTGATAGGCTTGACTGAAAAGGCAACAGATGTCCCTTTCAGGCTTGGAAAGCAGAGGGAGGTGTGCTTGGGAAAGGGATGCAGGGTATTTGAAAATGTCATATGGAACATTAATAAACGAGTCAATAAATAGCATGTATTGGGAAGCAGCATGGTGAAGAGGATAGAGCACGGGCTTGGGAGTCCGAAGGTCATGAGTTCTGATCCCAGCTCCACCACTTGCCCGCTGTGTGGCCTTGGGCAAGTCATTTCACTTCTCTGTGGCTCATTTGCCTCATCTCTAAAATGGAGATTAAGACTGTGAGCCCCATTTGGGACAGGGCCTGGGTCCAACCCAAGTTGCTTGTATCCTCCCCAGCGTGTAGGACAGTGCCTGGCACAGAGTAAGCGCTTGATGAATACCATAATTGTTATTATTATTATATTTATTGAAAGCCTACGTCCCAGCACTGCCTTTAAAGCAGTCTCTCCCTTCGGCCTTACCTTGTTTCTCTCCCACTGCAACTCAGCCCGCACACTTCACTTCTCTAATGTCCACCTTTTCACTGTACCTCTCATCTCATCTCAGATCTACACGAGAAAATGAGATGGTAATCCCTGTTGGGTCAGAACCGTGTTCCGTCCAGTTTAGGATTTCATCTCCAGCAGTGACCACACGATGCTTGAGGGGACAACACATCGTGTAACCCTCCTTGCTAGCGTTAGCATGTAATGGTCCCCTTCTGATCACCTTGTAACCTCCCCAGCACTTAGAACAGTGCTCTGCACATAGTAAGCGCTTAATAAATGCCATTATTATTATTATTATTATTATTATTATATCTCTTTCACAGCTGGCACTTTGCCCGCATCCTCCTTCTGTCCTGGAACTCCCTCCCCCTTGACAACAATCAAGCAGTGGTATTTATTGAGACCTTACTGTGTGTGCACAGCACTGTACTAAGTGCTTGGGTGAGTACACCACCGCAGAGTTGGTTGATGTAATCCCTGCCCATAAGGGGCTTACAGTCTACAGGGGGAGACAGACAGTATATAAATTAGGGTGTATAAAGATATATGCATAAGTGCTGTGGGATATGGGTGAGTATCATAGTGCTTAAAGGATTTAATACCGTGCAGTCGAGTCATTTCCGATTCATAGCGACTCTGTGGATATATTTTCTGCAGAACGTCCTGTCTTCTGCCATAATCCATAGCCCTGCTAAAGGTTCTTCCATTATCCTTGTTATGGTCTCTATCCATCTAGCTGCTGGTCTGCCTCCTCCACATTTTCCCTGGACTTTTCCTAGCATTAGTGTCTTCTCCAGAGAATTATTCCTCCTGATGATGTGTCCAAAATATGCTAATCTAAGTCAAGTCATTTGGCCTTCCAAAGACCATTTGGGTTTAATTTGATCCAAAATCCATTTGTTTGTTTTTCGGGCAGTCAATGGTATTCACAGAAGCCTTCTCCAAAACCACTTTTCAAAAGAATCGTTGCTCCTTCTGTCCTGTTTTTTCCCTGTCCGGCTTTTGGATCCATGCACTGTCACTGGAGACACCGTAGAATTGACAGTTCGTATTTTTGTGGCAATTGTTACATCAGCACATTTCATGATTTTTCATAGCAAGTCTTCCTAACATCAGTCTTCGGTGTATTTCTTGACCAAGTGCATAGTGACACAGAGAGGAGGGCAGATAGGGGAAATGAGAGCTTAGACAGAGAAGACCCCTTGGAAGAGTGATCTTCCAGGCCCTGCTAAAACCGTATCTCCTCCAGGAAGCCTTCCATGGCTAATCTCTCATCTCTTCACCCTATTTTCCCTTCCTCCTGCTTCAACTTTGGACTTTACCACACATTTAGATACTTGACCTGCTTCCACCCCCCATCACTTATGGACATACCTTTATTCATAGTTCGTTCAATCGTATTTTAATCATATTTATTGAGCACTTAATGTATGCAGAGGACTGTACTAAGTGCTTGAGAGAGTACAATACAGCAATAAATAGTCACATTCATTCATTCAGTCGTATTTATTGAACACTTACTGTGTGCAGAGCACTGTACTAAGCACATTCCCTGCCCACAATGAGTTCACAGTTTAGATGGTTGCCTCGCCTCTCTGTAATTTATTTTCAACACTAGATTGTAAGCTCCCTGAGAGCAGGAATCATGTCTACTTTAAATATTCTCCAAGGCACTTATTAGTTACTAGTGTTCTGCATACCATAATACATTCCCTATACATATGCATGCTCTATACGTATGAGAAGCAGCGTGGCATAATGGATAGAGCACGGGCCTGGGAATCAGAAGGTCCTGAGTTCTGATTCCGGCTCCGCCGCTTGTCTGTTGTGTGTCCTTGGGCAAGTCACTTTACTTCTCTGGGCCTTAGTTACCTCATCTGTAAAATGGGGATTGAGACTGTGTCCAACCCGATTTGCTTGTATCCACCCCAGCGCATACATCCGAGTACCTTGTATCTATCTCAGCGCTTAGTACAGTACCTGGCACACCGCACACCCTTCACAAATACCATAATTTTTTTATTATCATTATTATTGCTGTTTCCGACAACATACAGCTGCCTGCTTTTTTGGCAGAGAAAGCTATACTGGTAGAATCGAAGTGAAGCAGCTGTGATTCACTCTCCACCAGCCTCTCTTTCTCCTGAGGCTTATCAAATAAATCCTTGAAGTTTGTAAACATGTTCAATTGTCTCCTTACCCTTTCATAACTGAAATTCTCATGGATTTCCTCTGAGTGCATCTGAGAGTTTTGAGAAGCTAACTAATGCACAAGTGGGGCCTTACTACTGAAGCTGAGAGCCATGAGGGGGTGGTTTGAGGAAATGGAAGCTATCAGACTTGTCTGCTATCAACATGAAGTGGAAAAAAAAATCCGTGGATACTCTGTCTCTCTGGCCCCCTCTCCTCTAAAATCCTTTGCCTCCCTGTCTCTCGCCTAGGTCTGTAATAACAATAATAATAATGATGATGGTATTTGTTAAGTGCTTAACTATAATAATAATAATAATAATAATAATAGTGATGGTATTTGTTAAGCGCTTACTATGTGCAAAACCTTGCCTCTCACAGGAGGCTTCAACTAGTTGACTTCCACATTTGGAAACTGACAATTCAATCAATCCATCAATTTATTGAGCACTTACTCTGTGCAGAGCACTGTCCTAAGTGCTTGGGAGAGTGCTTGGGGGGATACAAGGTGATCAGGATGTCCCACATGGAGCTCACAGTCTTAATCCCCCTTTTACAGATGAGGTAATTGAGGCACAGAGAAGTGAAGTGACTTGCTCAAAGTCAATCAATCAATCAATCAATCGTATTTATTGAGCACTTACTGTGTGCAGAGCACTGTACTAAGTGCTTGGGAGGTACAAGTTGGCAACATATAGAGACGGTCCCTCCCCAACAGTGGGCTCACAGTCTAGAAGGGGGAGACAGAGAACAAAACAAAACATATTAACAAAATAAAATAAATAGAATAGATAAGTCACACAGCTGACAATTGGTAGAGCCGGGATTTGAACCCATGACCTCTGACTCCAAAGCCTGGGCTCTTTCCACTGAGCCACACTGCTTCTCTAACTATGTGTCAGGCACTGTTCCAAGCATTGAGGTAGATACAAGATACTGGGATTAGACGCAGTCCCTGTCCCACATGGAGCTCACAGTCTTAATCCTCATTTTACAGATGAGGGAACTGAGGCCCAGAGAAGTGAGGCAAGTTGCCCAAGGTCATACAGCAGACAAGTGGCGGAGCCAGGATTAGAACTCATGACCTTCTGACTCCCGGGCCCATCCACTACGCCCTGCTGCTTCTCTTTACCGCTCACACTCTTCCTCCCAACCTAACCATCTCACCGTGCCTTGTGCTCCCATCTCTTCTACCTCCAACCATCAGCTCATGCCCATCTCCCCGCCTGAAGTTTCCTCCCCAACTAAATCCACCAGACACTGTCCCTCCCCATTTATGAAGCCTCTTGAGAAACCCTGCTCTTTCAAAACCTCTTCACCGCCACATTCAGATGCAGGAGGTGGGGGGTGAGGGCATAAGGAGGGGCTGGAGTGTCCACACCTTCCCCATCGCAACCCCTTCTTCCCCCACAAACCCGAGACCTCCATCCCCACTCTGAAGGGATGGGGGCTAATCCCAACCCTAGCTCTAAAGACCTTGCCTCTCACAGGAGGCTTCGACTAGTTGACTTCCACATTTGGAAACTGACAATTCAATCAGTCCATCAATTTATTGAACACTTACTCTGTGCAGAACACTGTACTAAGTGCTTGGGAGAATACAGTAGAATAGATAGATATGATCCCTGCCCTCAAAGAGTTTACAGACTAGAAAGGGAGGCACACACCAAGAAGCCAATAAGTATAAAGATATATTCCTTTCTAAATTATATTTATTAAGCACTTACTATGTGCCAGGCACTGTACTAAGGGCTGGGGTAGATACGAGCTAATCAGACTGGAGACAGCCCCTGTCCCATGTGGGCCTCACATTCTTAATCCCCATATTACAGATGAGGAAACTGAGGCACGGAGAAGTCAGCCGACTTGCCCAAAGTTACCCAGCAGACAGGTGGCAGAGGCAGGATTAGAACCCAGGTCCATCGGACACCCAGGCCCATCCTCTATCCTCTAGGCCATGCTGCATCTAAAGTGTTTTGAGTGGGTACGGGTAAGGTGAGTAACTAAAGGCTTAAGAGTACTGAATCAAGTACACAAGTCAAGTGTACACAAGTGACTCAGTAGGGGGAGGGACACAGCATGGGAAGATGAGAAAATCAGAGAAGCCTTCCTGGAGGAGATGGGATTTTAGTAGCAGTTGGGAGATGGGAAGAATGGCGGTCTGTCGGATGAGAAGCGGGAAGGAGTTTCACAGAGGAGGGAGGATGTGAACAAGGGGTCAACCTTGAAAAAGACGAGAGAAGGTGCCAAAAAAGACGTTGAAGGAGCAAAGTGGGTGGGCTGGGGCTGCAGTGGGAGTAGAGTGAGCATAAGAAGGAAGGAGAGAGCTGGTCTTGAGTGCCTTAAAGATGATTAGACTTTAGAGCTTTAGATGGGAGAGATTTATCATCCCTCCGAGCAGTCAGCAAGGAGGAGGTCGTTCCTTGCCATTTGATTTACCTCCGGCACAGAGCCAGCCTCTCTGTCAATTTTCTTCATTTCCCGGCCCTTGAGAAAATGGACAAACTCAAGATCCTTTTCAAGCACTTGTTCTTTCAACATTTATTTGGCACACAACAGCATTGATTACTTATCAGGAAACATTCCCCAACTAATTTTCACCTGTCTGATCATGCCACACCAACAGTCATTATTATTGTTATCGGGCCACACCAACAGTCATTATTATTGTTATCAAGTGCCATCAAGAATTCCACCAGTCATCCAGAGCCTTTATTTATGTAGTAACTGGCATCCTCTTTCTACTATCAATCAGTGCTGTTTTTCTAGTCATCCTTCCTGCTCATAAAACATATCACTGACAGAGGATTTCACCTTTGGGTTGTATGGGGCTGGAAAATCAGGTGCGGGTCCCACAGTCACGGTCTCACTGTGCAGATGTGGAGATAGCACTTTGTGGGTTGTCATAGTTCATTCATTCATTCAATCAATCGTATTTATTGGATGCTTACCGTGTGTGGAGTTGTGTACTAAGCGCTTTGGAAAGTACAAAACAACAATAAACAGATTCGCTGCCCTCAACGAGCTTAAAGTCTGGAGGGCAAAGACATGGTTGCTATTGACAGCAGTCACACCTCTCATCCCTCAACTATCTGGTCTTCCTGATCCTCTTCCTGTACGCCGGTAATTTTTTTTTTTGTTATGTTTTTCTCTTTCTCAGTAAACCAGAGTGCCAGCTGCCAATACCACCCCTCTTTCCTCATCCTGCTTTTTGTCCCACCACCTCACCCTGGGTAAAACCGCATTCACATTCAGGCTCCAGCTAGGATTTTGTCAGGTTTTCCTCTGCCCTAATTCCCAGATGCACCAACTCTTCTCCATCCAAACGGCCACCATCCTGGTCCAGTTGCTCATTATACCCTGACTGGACTGCTGGATCAGCCTCCTCACTGGTCTTCCTGCCTTAACTCTCTCTTCCCTCTCCATCAGTCTGGTCCATATTTCGCTCATATACAGATCATTTCTTCGAAAATGTCACTGGGTATACATCTCCCCACTCCTCAGAAACCACCCTCTCCACATCAAGCAGAAATTCCTGCCCATTATCCTTACAGCTATCCACCAGCTCTTTCCTTCCTTCTCCTCTCTTCTCCCACATCATACTAGCTTACGCTCTTCATTCCTCTCAAGTTAATCTGCTCATCGTACCTTATTCTCTTCTTTCGCACCTCCGATCCCGTACTCCACCTTCAAATTCACCAGACGCAAGCTTTCCCCATCTTCAGCGGGCTAGACTGTGAGCCCACTGTTGGGTAGGGACCCTCTCTATATTCTGCCAACTTGTACTTCCCAAGTGCTTAGTACAGTGCTCTGCATGCAGCAAGTGCCCAATAAATACGATTGAATGAATGAATGAATGAAATCTCACCTCCTCTGGCAGATTTCCAAATGAATTTTTCTTCTCCTCATTCATTCATTCTCATTCGTTGGGCACCGATGGGTGCAAAGCTGAGAAAAAGTACATGAATGAGAATTAGATAGGGTCCTGGGCCCTCATGGGGTTCCCATTCCAAGAATAAAGGGGAGGACAAGATGGCAGACACATATGGAAAGATGATACAATAAAACCACAAAGGCAGCATAAAAAGCATCGACGGTGATCAATACAGTAAGAGAAATAGGGTTCTGTGAGTAGAGAAGCAGAATGTCAGGCTCCTGTGACGTAGAGACCGCAGTCTCAATGGTCTCAGCCAGAGCTTTAGCCTTTCCAACGTTCCTCAAGCTGAGAGGATTGTTCCCACTGCCTCGCTCCTTCCTCATCCTGGCCTGCTGGAAAAAGGGTTAATGGGAGTCCTCTTACCATGGGCATGGGCCGCACACTCTCCCGGGCGGTGGAAGTGGAGATAAGGGGGTTGAATGAGGGCTCCCACGGTCACAGTCTCTCCGGGTCATGGCCACCCAGCTGCCACCGCAACAATTCTGTGTCATTGCTGCACTTCGACACTCACAACCACGACTATATGGACGTACACACTCACCTATTTAAAAACTCACTTATCCCCACGTACCTCTTTCCCTTCGCTTCTTCCTCCTAGCTGTAATTTTGTCTGCGGTGTGACCGTGGACAAGTCAATTCACGTCTCTGGGCCTCAGTGACCTGACCTGTAAAAATGGGTATTAAAACCGTGAGCCCTGTGGGGGACAGGGACTGAATCCAACCCAATTAGCTTGTATCTACCCCAGCGCTTAGAACAGTGCCTGGCACATAGTAAGCGCTTAACAAATACCAAAATTATCATTCTTATTTGGTGTCTGCTTTCTCTCCTAGATCGTGAACTATGAGTAGAGGGGTTATGTCTTCTTGCTCTATCGTACTCTCCCAGGCACATAGTGCAGTGCTCTGCACACAAGTAGTGATCATAAATACAGTGTATTAATAGTTTGATTAAGAGGGACCGGTAATAATAGCAGTGACTTGGAAGGCAATGCCTTCCTCTCCCCCCTCTACCCTCATCAGTCCTGACCCAGCCCATCCACATCCCTGTTTCCTCAGCTTCTGATTCCCCAGTCTGAAAATATTTTTCTATGTATCTCCCCCATTAGACTGCAAACTCATTCATTCATTCAGTCACATTTATTGAGCGCTTACTGTGTGCAGAGCACTGTACTGAGCCCTTGGAAAGCACAATTTGGCAACAAATACAGACAGTCCCTACCGGACAACGGGCTCACAGTCTAGAGTGGGGGAGACAGACAACAAAACAGAACAAGTAGACAGGCATCAATATAAATAAATACAATTTTAGATATATACTCATCATTAATAAAATAAATGGAATAATAAAATAAATATGCACATATATGCACAAGTGCTGTGGTGGGGGGGTAGAGCAGAGGGAGGGAGTAGGGACAATGGGAAGGGGAGGAGGAGCAGAGGAAAAGGGGGGCTCAATCAGGGAAGGCCTCCTGGAGGAAGTGAGAACTCCTTGTGGGCTGGGATTGGACCTTGTAATAATAATAATAATAATAATATTAGTATTATCATTATGTCCTTTGTTGAATTTTCATTGTATGTCAAATACTGTTCTAATCCTTGGGGTTGACACAAGTTAAGTGAGACACAGTTCCTGTCCCATGGTGGGTTCACAGTTTAAGTAGGAGAAAGAACAGTTATTGAACCCCCATTTTACAGAGGAGGAAACTGAGACACAGATATGTTACGTGACTTGTCCAAGGTCACACAGCAAGCAAGTGGCAAAGCAGGGATTGGAACGTAGGTCTTTCCACTAGGCCGTGCTGCTTCTGTACTTCCATTGTCCTTTCCCAAGTGCTTAGTACTTGGCATTGCACTCAAATGGTGCTCAGTAAATACCTGGACTATATTTACTACTAGTACTATTCTACTTCTCCCCCCTTTTCCTTAGCCCCCCTCCCCTCCGTGTCACTCCCAACTCACTCCCTTTGCTCTACCCCCTCTCCCCACCCCACAGCACTTGTGTATATATGTACATATCTATAATTCTATGTATTCATTCAATCATATATTTTGATTGCTTACTATGTGCAGAGCACTGTACTAAGCTCTTGGAAAGTATGATTAGAGAAGCAGTGTAGCTCAGTGGAACGAGCACAGGCTTTGGAGTCAGCGGTCATGGGTTCAAATCCCGGCTCCGCCAATTGTCAGCTATGTGACTTTGGGCAAGCCACTTAACTTCTCTGTGCCTCAGTTTCCTCATCTGTAAAATGGGGATTAAGACTGTGAGCCCCCTGTGGGACAACCTGATCACCTTGTAACCTCCCCAGCGCTTAGAACAGTGCTTTGCACATAGTAAGTGCTTAATAAATGCCATCATTATTATTATTATTGTTATTATTATTAGAACAGTGCTTTGCACATAGTAAGTGCTTAATAAATGCCATCATTATTATTATTATCATTACAATTTGGCAACAGAGACAATCCCTGCCCAACAATGAGGTCACAGTTATATTGATGCCTGTTTACGTGTTTTGATGTGTATATATCTATAATTCTATTTATTTATACTGATGCTTGTTGACTTGTTTTAATGTCCGTCTCCCGCCTTCTAGACTGTGAGTCTGGTGTGGGCAGGGATTGTCTCTCTTTGTTGCTGAATTGTACTTTCCAAACGCTTAGTACAGTGCTCTGCACACAGTAAGCACGCAATAAATACGATTGAATGAATAATGAATACCATCAAAACCTACAGAGCCTTAGCGTGGCTCAGTGGAAAGAGCCCAGGTTTTGGAGTCAGGGGTCATGGGTTCTAATCCTGGCTCTGCCAATTGTCAGCTGTGTGACTTTGGGCAAGTCACTTGACTTCTCTTGTCCTCAGTTCCCTCATCTGTCAAATGGGGATTAAGACTGTGAGCCCCCTGTGGGACAACCTGATCTCCTTGTAACCTCCCCAGTGCTTAGAACAGTGCTTTGCACATAGTAAGCGCTTAATAAATGCTATTATTATTATTATCTTCTGGATCCATGACTTCTTCTCCACCTGAAGAGGTGGCATAGTGAATAGAGCACAGGCCCGGGAGTCAGCAGGTCATTGCTTGCTGTGTGCAGAGCACTGTACTAAGCGCTTGGGAAGCCCACTGTTGGGTAGGGACCGCCTCTATATGTCACCAACTTGTACTTCCCAAGCATTTAGTCCAGTGCTCTGCACACAGTAAGCGCTCAGTAAATACGAATGAATGAATTTACTATTCTATTTATTTTATCTTGTTAATATGTTTTGTTTTGTTGTCCGTCTCCCCCTTCTAGACTGTGAGCCCGTTGTTGGGTAGGGACCGTCTCTATATGTCGCCAACTTGTACTTCCCAAGCGCTTAGTACAGTGCTCTGCACACAGTAAGCGCTCAATAAATACGATTGAAGGAATGAATTGGTTCTAATTCCCGTTCTGCCACTTGCCTGCAGTTTCATTCAGTCGTATCATTGAGCACTTACTGTGTGCCGAGCACTGTACTGCGCTGCTTGCTGCCACTCGGGCAAGTCACTTCACTTCTTTGGGTCTCAGTTCCCTCCTCTGTAAAATGGGGATTGAGACTGTGAGCCCCATGTGGGAAAGGGACTTGATTTGCATGTATCCAACCCACTGCTTAGTACACTGCCGGCACATAGTAAGCACTTAATGAATACCATCATTATTATTATTATTAGACCACTCTCTCATTCCCTCTCTGGTCTCTCTTCCTCCAGTTTCTCCCCTCAGCTTACACTTCACCCTGTTACAAGGATCATCATCCTGAAGTGCCTTAGTACAGTGCTCTGCACACAGTAAGCGCTCAATAAATACGATTGAATGAATGAATTTGGCATACCTCCCTCTGCTCCTCAAAGCCCTGAACTGGCTTGGGCAGCAGAGACTAATATAGACTGAGTGGGTGAGGGAGGAGAGATGGAAGCAGGGAGGCCAGTGAGGAGCTAAAACAATAGCCAGAATATCAATCAATCGTATTTATTGAGCGCTTACTATGTGCAGAGCACTGTACTAAGCGCTTGGGAAGTACAAATTGGCAACACATAGAGACAGTCCCTACCCAACAGTGGGCTCACAGTCTAAAAGAGTGGGCTCACAGTCTAAAAGAGTGGGCTCACAGTCTAAAAGAATATAATAAGTGGCTCGACCAGAGAGGTGGCCAGTTGGTTGCGGAGGATTCCCATGGGCATAATTCCACGATTATTCAGTTTTGTAATCTGTTGAAGATCTCGGAAGCATGTGGTTAGAGAGGAACCAGCAGATATAATATTTTCTATTTTCAAGATGTACTGGATGAGTATGAGTCGTATTACGGTGTGCAGAGCATTGTATTAAACACTTGGGAAAGTGCAGTACAACAATAAACAGTGACATTCCCTGCCCACAATGAGCTCACAGTCTATAGTAGGGAAGACAGACATCAGTACAAGTAAATAGTCACAGATATAATAATAATAATATTAATGATGGTATTTGTTAAGCACTTACTATTTGTGAAGCACTGTTCTAAGAGCTGGGGGGATACAAGGCGATCAGGTTGTCCCACGTGGGGCTCACAGTCTTCACCCCCATTTTACAGATAAGGTAACTGAGGCACAGAGAAGTGAAGTGACTTGCCCCAGGTCACACTGCTGACAAGTGGCGGAGCTGGTATTAGAATCCATGAGTGCTTTGGGGCTGGGATGGGGGAGGAGCAAAGTGATAAATAAAATCACAGATATGTACATAAGCGCTTTGGGTCTGGGAGGAGGGGGACAAAAGGGAGCAAGTCGGGGCGACGCAGAAGGGAGTGAGAGATGAGGAAAAGTGGGGCTTAGTCTGGGAAGGTCTCTTGGACATAAAAAAAAGACATAAAAAGGACAGAATGAAAAATGAAGATCGAGGGAGAAGATGAGAGCCCTGCTGAGAGCTCACCTCCTCCAGGAGGCCTTCCCAGACTGAGCCCCTTCCTTCCTCTCCCCCTCGTCCCCCTCTCCATCCCCCCATCTTACCTCCTTCCCTTCCCCACAGCACCTGTATATATGTATATATGTTTGTACATATTTACTACTCTATTTATTTTGCTTGTACATATCTCTTCTATTTATTTTATTTTGTTAGTATGTTTGGTTTTGTTTTCTGTCTCCCCCTTTTAGACTGTGAGCCCACTGTTGGGTAGGGACTGTCTCTATATGATGCCAATTTGTACTTCCCAAGCGCTTAGTACAGTGCTGTGCACATAGTAAGCGCTCAATAAATACGATTGATTGATCGATTGATTGATGATTGATTGATTAAGGGCCGGCCATTGCCTTCTTGAGGTGGAGGGTTCAGAATAAACGTAAGGGGAAGCTTTTTCACAGTGGGTGGTAAACGTATGGAATGTACTGTCATCAGAAGATGAACCAACAGATGTCATCAGTGGATTCAAAAGTGGTTTGGATTAGTTAATGGGAGAGAAAAAGTGGATTTTTAAAGAAGATAGTCAAGGCTGTTGGAGGCTGGTTGTCAAGGAGAGGCACCCTGGCATTGTAATCAATCAATCAGTGTCATTTATTGAGCGCTTACTATGTGCAGAGCACTGTACTAAGCACTTGGGAGAGTGCAGTATAGCAGAGTTTGTAGACACGTTCACTGCCCACAGTAAGCTTACAGTCTAGAGGGAAAGTACCATACTCCCAAGTGTCCCTTGTGAATATTTTAGGGACCAAATATTCGCCTGGAGAAGCCATTGGTCTGTCCCTGTGTGACACTGGTAACATTCCTATTAAAAAAAAAAAAAAGATTTTCCAATTCCTAGTTAGCCCACTAGCGTGGCTCAGTGTAAAGAGCCCGGGCTTTGGAGTCACAGGTCATGGGTTCAAATCCCGGCTCCGCTACTTGCCAGCTGTGTGACTTTGGGCAAGTCACTTCACTTCTCTGTGCCTCAGTTCCCTCATCTGGAAAATGGGAATTAAGTCTGTGAGCCCCACATGGGACAACTTGATTACCTTGCATCTACCCCAGCGCTTAGAACAGTGCTTTGCACATCGTAAGCGCTTAATAAATGCCATTATTATTATTATGATTATTTAAAGTGCATTCCACTGGGTTCTTTCCTTCAGTTGTTCAGATCCTCCCTTTACGCCAGCTACTTTACATTTCAGTATTATAAAATCGTCAGTTTGATGGCCATTTTCACATCACCCCTTTCCACAGACATAATCCAGCCCTTTGGCCCTAACTCTTTCATCATCATCGTCGTCATCATCATCAGTCGTATTTATTGAGCGCTTACTGTATGCAGAGCACTGTACTAAGCGCTTGGGAAGTACAAATTGGCAACATATAGAGACAGTCCCTACCCAACAGTGGGCTCACAGTCTAAAAGGGGGAGGCAAAGAACAAAACCAAACTAAATCATTCAAATTTCACTTCCTAACAAGCTAGTAAAGGTGCCACCAGAATCCCAACTTTTTTTCTTGCGGTTACCACATCAGATTTCCGTCTGAGCGTTGGCCGGGAAATGCCCCGTGAGGCGTTGCTGGCAAGAGTGGCAGCAGGGAGAAGTTTCCTTTGCCATCCAAGCTCATAAAGGAGAGGGGACTCTCAGAAAGCCTGCTGTTCCAGTTGCTGAAGAAGGCTTTCATGCCAAAGCTTTTAAAATTAGAGTTTACTCCTCATCGTGTCATCAAGATTGAATGCCTTTCCAGTGGTTTGGAGAGACTTGTTTGACCTGTTACACTGCCTTGGGAGGTGCATTAAAGCCAGTTTGTTATTACAGAAGTCGATTAGATAAGACCTCTGAAAGGATTCTTCACTCAAACAGGTTTCCCAGATATGTTGTCTTAGCCCCAAAATGGGGGGAGGACTCATCACTGTTCCTTCCCAGACTGAGCCCCCTTTTTCCTCTCCTCCTCCCCCCGCCCCACCCTACCTCCTGCCCCTCCCCACAGCACTTGTATATATATATTTGTACAGATATATTACTCTATTTTACTTGTAGATATTTACTATTCCATTTATTTTGTTAATGATGTGCATATAGCTATAATTCTATTTGTTCTGATGACTTTGACACCCGTCTACATGTTTTGTTGTGTTGTCTGTCTCCCCCTTCTAGTCTGTGAGCCCATTGTTGGGTAGGGACCGTCTCTATATGTTGCCAACTTGTACTTCCCAATCAATCAATCAATCGTATTTATTGAGCACTTACTGTGTGCAGAGCACTGAACTAAGCGCTTGGGAAGTACAAGTTGGCAACATATAGAGACAGTCATCATCATCATCAATCGTATTTATTGAGCGCTTACTGTGTGCAGAGCACTGGACTAAGCGCTCGGGAAGTACAAGTTGGCAACATAGAGAGACAGTCACTACCCAACAGTGGGCTCACAGTCTAAAAGGGGGAGACAGGGAACAAAACCAAACATACTAACACAATAAAATAAATAGAATAGATATGTACAAGTAAAATAAATAGAGTAATAAATATGTACAAACATATATACATATATACAGGTGCTGTGGGGAAGGGAAGGAGGTAGCACTTAGTACACAGTAAGCGCTCAGCAAATACAATTGAATGAATGAATGAATGTTGCCTTCCGTTGACCCCAGAGATTATTCTTTATTAGAACCTGGTTTGCAACCCTGCTGACTCTTCCATCATCCCAATCCCGCACATCGCATGCATCTCCTCTCTCTCGCACTTAGTATAACGCTCTGCACACAGTAAGCACACGGTAAATACTAGATGTGCATGCCTATTCACGCCTCTGTACAGAAGTCCATCTTATAAGCCAAGGGAGAGAAAGAGAGCCGGCCTTTGCTTCTGGACAGGGACTGAGAACAAGCAGCCTCTCGGCTTGTTATCTCTTCCAAATGCATCTTCTCTGTCTTCCCCTTTCCCAGCCTGGGAGATAGTGTAGGTTATCTCAGGGGTTAGTTAAACTGTCTAGGGAGAGGAGACTGGAGGGAAGTTTTCATTGCCAGCCCAACAGGAAAATGATAGGTTTGGGAATCTGGGAGGGCTCTGGACAGGCTGGTTGACTAGGGTCTTTCTGAAGAATGAGAGGAATGTGGGCAGGTTTCAGTATATTTACAGAGCCACCTCCACAAAGCTGGGATGAGCCTATCAGAAAGGCACACCCTGACTCTGATGTTTCTTCCAAATAAAAGATTGCTTCATCTAATAGGAGATAGAATCTGTTCCATTTATCCATCAACTCTTTTTGCCCACAGTATCAGGATCAGGAATGACCCAAAACAAATGACACACTTTCCTCTCCTTCTCTATTCCTGGGGAAAAGCTACTGCCCCGAATGATGCTCTCTGGGAAGAAACTCTGCTCTCTAAACCATGCAGGCATCTTGCATTCCAGGAAAAGTTCTTAAGCATCAGTTTTCCTAAGAGGCCACACTGATGAATTCATTCATTCATTCAATCGTATTTATTGAGCACTAACTGTGTGCAGGGCACTGTACTAAGCACTTGGAAAGTACAATTTGGCAGCAAATAGAGGCATTCCGTACCCAACAAGAGACTCACAGTCTAGAAGGGGGGAAACAGACAACAAAATAATAATAATAAGAATAATTGTGGTATTTGTTAAGTGCTTATTATGTGCCAAGCACTGTTCTAAGCACTGGGGTAGTTACAAGGTAATCAGGTTGTCCCACATGGGGCTCATAGTCTTAATCCCCATTTTACATGTGAGGTAACTGAGGCACAGAGAAGTTAAGTGGCTTGCCCAAGGTCACACAGCAGACAGGTGATGGAGCCAGGATTAGAACCCACGCCCTCTGTCCCCCAAGCCTGGGCTCTTGCCACTAATCCATGCTGCTGCTTAGTGAAACAAAACAAAACAAGCAGACAGGCATCAGTACCGTGAATATAAATAAGTAGATTATGGATATATACACATCATTAATCAAATAATTAATCACAGTCTTCTAGACTGTGAGCCCGCTGTTGGGTAGGGACCGTCTCTATATGTTGCCAACTTTTACTTCCCAAGCGCTTAATACAGTGCTCTGCACACAGTAAGCGCTCAATCAATACGATTGAATGAATGAAATAAATAAAATAATAAATATGGACATATATACACAAGTGCTGTGGGGTGGGGAGGGAGTACTCTCTGTCGACAGGGTGGCCTAGTGGAAAGAGCACGGGGCTGGGAGTCAGAAGACCTGGGTTCTAGCCCCGCCTCCTCCACTTGCTGCTCTGGTCACAGGCAGATCCTGTGCTGGGGGAGACACAGAGCTGGGGAAGGGGGCAAAGGAAATAATAATAATAATAATGATATTTGTTAAGCGCTTACTATATGCCAAGCACTGTTCAAAGCGTAGGGATAGATAGAAGGTAATCAGATTGTCCCACGTGGGGCTCACAGTCTTAATCCCTGTTTTACAGATGAGGTGACTGAAGCACAGAGAAGTTAAGTGGCTTGGCCAAGGTCACACAGTAGACAAGTGGCGGAGCAGGTCAGCCACCCTAAGCTGTACAGAAGGCTCCTGATCCCTGCTCCCCACTTGGTGTTCGTTGTCGGCAGGGAAAGTATCTAGTTATTGTTATATTGTACTCTGCTAAGTGCTTAGAACAGTGCTCTGCACACCATAAGTGCTCAATAAATATGAGTGACTGACCGGTTGGAGTTGCCCCAGACAGTGGCCACACCTCATTCATTCAATCGTATTTATTAAGCGCTTAGTGTGCAGAGCACTGTACGAAGCACTTGGGAAAGTACAGTACAACAATACACAGTGACATTCCCCGCCCACAATGAGCTCACAGTCTGGGTAGGGGGGACAGACTTTAATATAAATAATTACAGATAAACGTGGTGGGGCTGGAGGGGGAGAGCAAAGGGAGCAAGTCAGGGCGATGTGGAAGTGAGTGGGGAAAGTGGGGAAAAGTGGGGCTTAGTCTGGGAAGGTCTCTTGGAGGAGATGTTCCTTCAATAAGGCTTTGAAATGGTGGGGGAGAGTAATTGTCGGATTTGAGGAGAGAGGACATTTCAGGCCAGAGGCAGGATAAGGGGCCAGGGTTGGCGGTGAGACAGCAGGGATCAGGGCACAGTGAGAAGGTTAGCACTAGAGGAGCAAAGTATGAGGGCTGGTTGGAGAAGGAGAGAGGCTAGGTGAGGTAGGAGGGTGCAAGGTGATGGACTGCTTTTAAAGCCAACGTTGAGGAGTTTTCCCAAGCCCCACACCTTGTTTCGGCCAAATCTCTCCACACCACCAAAATCTGCTAGCCTCCCAATCCCAGAAAAGACTCAGAAGATGTCATCGGAGAGGCAGTGTGGCCTGAGAGAAAGATCTCGGGCCTGGGAGTTGAGGGACCTGCGTTCCAATACCGACTCCACCACCGCCTACCTGCTGTGTGTGACCTTGGGCAAGTCACCTGAATTCGTAACAGAAGTGCGATGTGCAGGAGAGGCATTTGGTTGGCTTACGGATTGTCTGGGCAGCGTCCTGTCAGTTTTACCAATCCCAAAGCGAAAGGGTTGAACTACGGTCCAATATGGCACCGCCTCCCATCCGCCAGTCAAATGATATGGCCACAGTGGTGGGGTCAGAGGTGGAAAAAAACTTGAAGTGGTGGGTCTTGGGGGATCACTGCAGGGGAGCAACTCTGGGAAAGAGGCCTCGTAGCAGAGCATACTCTCCCCCCATCTGTTCCCCACCCCAATAATCCACACTCATGGCAGGGGGATCCACTCCGGGGAAGCTGTTCCCTGCCACCTCCCCCTTCGGAGAAGCTTGGACTATTTGGTGGTTTACCAGACAAGTGGCCAGGAGGAACATAAAACGCTCCTTGCGTCTAAACCAAAGTCCCGCTGGGAAGGGTAGCACTTTGGAAATTGTAGAATTTTTAAAATGGGATGGTGTTGAGGGTTTTTTTCCATGAGTATTGAAACACACAGTCTGGACTTTGTGTTGGAGAAACTAACCGAGAAAAAGAGTGCCAAGTCGGTCTAAAACAATGTTCACCTGGAGTTCAAGGAAGAAATAAATGGCCGAGCTGAGACACAGGATGCAGTTTTTACTGGCGCTTGATTTGGACGACAAAGCACAGGAACCTGTGGCTTAGGCGTGCCCGAGGAATGGGTTTGGCCCAAATTCTGCCCGTAAAAAATGCATACTCCATCCCACACCCTCCCCTTTAAGAACACAGCCACTGCTTATTAATGGCGACTTGGCGTCACTTTTCATTCCCGAAAGGTCTTTTACCTATGCCTCCCGCAGCTGTGGACAAATAATAATTAATTATCGTAACACCTCTGGAGATATTATTGTCTGTGTTTAACAGATGAGGAAACTGGGGCATATGGAGAGACTAGGTCTTTCCCAGTGCCACTTAACCAGTCTGTGTCAGAGGCAGGTTAGGACCGGAATTTCAGATTCCCAGGTTCAGCTTCACAGCTCAGCTTTCCGCGTCAAAACAAGGTTCCGAAGTTCTGAGAAGGTTCCCAGAGCCGTTCAATCTTCTCTTCCTCCTCCCCAAACAGAATGATTTTAGAGAAAACATTTAGAGCGGAAAAAATGATCCTTCTTTCCCTTCTCCAACTTGCACTGATACGCACTTTTGCACGGCCACTTTTTTGACTGAACACACCCTGCTCCCCCAAACCCTGCTCTCCCCGATCTTTCCCATCTTTCCCATTTCCCATCACCGCTATCCTCCCCGTCTCATAAGCCCTTAACCTTGGCGTTCTCTTCGACTCAACTCTCTCATTCCATCCACTTATTCAATCTGTCACCAAATCTTGATGACAAAGACAGCAGATTTCCTCAAATCTACCTTTACTACAACCCAGCCTGTACATTCTGCTTTATCCCTTTATTCCCCTGTCCCATCCTACCTTAAATGAACAAATTTCCGCTCATAGGCACACTCCCCTGGTATTCCATATTTCACCTCTCCATTCTGTATAAAATCTAACCAGTTTGCTCTTCCTGTGACCATCTAAATCCACTGCACTTTCTTCCCTATCCTGGTCACTCACTGTCCAAGTCAAAGCGTAACTGTAACACGAGAAGCAGCACGGTCTAGCAGTTAGGGCAGGGGCTTGGGAGTCAGAAGGACCTGGGTTCGAATCCCAGCTCTGCCACTTGCCTGCTGTGTGACCTTGGGCAAGTCACTTAACTTCTCTGTACCTCAGTTACCTCAACTGTAAAGTGGGGATTCACTACCAGTTCTCCCTCCTACTTAGCCCATTTTGGGCCAGGGACTGTGTCCATCAATGATTAATTTGTATCCACCCCTGTCCAAAAAAGTCACGATAGGACCGTTCAAAAATGAAACTGAAAAACGGTCCACTTTTCACAGAAACATGAACAGATTATAGATTGATTCCGGAGCACTATTTCAGAGATCATATATTATTCATCCTGCCTTCTAGTTTTAAAATTAAACCAGCTGGCCATAACTGTGCAAAAAAGATGGAGATCAAGTGCTAAAGGCACAGAAAATGAGACTTTAAAGGACTCATTGATCCTTGATCTTTTATCCTCTCGACTGTAAGATTGTGTGGGCAGGGAGCATGTCTACCAACACTGTTGTATTCTTGCAGGCGCTTGGCACAGTGCTGTGTTTACAGTAAGTACTCAATAAATACAATTGATTAATTGATTGATTTGACCCACTGACGGCCATACCATCAAGTTATTCATTCATTCAATCCTATTTATTGAGAGCTTAGTGTGAGCAGAGTACTGTACTAAGTGCTGGGAGAGTAGAAACAGACACGTACCCTGACCACAATAAGCTTACAATCTAGAATATGGACTAGCCAGTCCAAATGCATCAGAATATATGTGAATGACGATTATTTCCCAAATGCATCAGAATATATGTGAATTACAGTTATTTCTGTCAGAAGATGACTTCTTAGTGTGAGCCTGGGACATCTATTTGTATATCGGGCTCAAAGATATTGCCACTGATGGGTAGATTGACTTTTGAGTGTGTCAGGGATGGAAAAAGCTAAAGTAGGATGCTAGTTTCTGATCATTCTATACTTATTCGCATGACTTTGTTGGAACTCCACGTTTGTTGTGGATTGCACCTAGTGCTGTTTTCATTGCTTCTTCTTCCTCTCCCGTTCCTTAGGGATTTCCAGCTAGGAAAGAGCCTTTCTTCTTTGAATTTCAGTGTACCTGTCTGATCAGTCGGCAGCAATTAACTCTGGAGTTTATGTTCATTCATTCAGTGGTATTTATGTGGGCAAAAACTTTGTACCAAGTGCTGGGAAAGAATACAATAAGAAAAAAACAAGACTCAGTTCCTGGGCTCACATCTAGAAGGAAGGATAAGAGGCAGGCTAAGGGCATGGGAGGAACAATTTTGAGAAACAGCATGGTCTAGTGGGAAGAGCACGGGCCTGGGAGTTAAAGGATCCGGGTTCTAATCCCGGCTCTTCCACTTGTCTGCTGTGTGACCTTGGGCAAGTCACTTCACTTCTCTGTTCCTCAGTTCCCTCATCTATAAAATGGGGATTAAGACTGTGAGCCCCGTGAGGGACAGGGACTCTGTCCAACCTGATTTGCCTTCATTTGCCCTGGCGCTTAGTATGGTGCCTGGGACATAGTAAACCTTAAAAAATACCACAGTAACTATTGTCATTATTAATAATAATAAAATCATAATTATGCATAAAGTCAAAACAAGATAAGTGCACAGGACAAATACAAATGCTATAAGAGCTCTGGAACACTGTAGTCGAAAGAGGCTGTTTTCGGGCCTGTCACCAGAGTTCAGTAGTCTCGACAGCTACAGACTCCAACTGAGACCTCTGTCATTATTTTCAGTTTTTCCACTATATTTGCAATTTCATCATTGATGGAAATGCCAGAAGGAGGAGAGGGTTTGGGTGGAAGATGAGGAATTCAGTTTTGGATGTGTTAAGTTTGAGGTGTTGGTCGAACACCAAAGTAGAGACGTCCTTGAGACAGGAGGAAATATAGGACTGCAGAAAAAGAGAGAGAGGTCAGGGCTGGATCTCCTGTACTCTTTCAAGGGCTTAGCATAGTGCTCTGCACACAGGAAGGGCTCCATAAATATGATTGAATGATGGATTGATTGGAGAGGCAAATTTTGGCGTCATCTACATAGGGTTGTTATTAAAGCCATAGGAACAGATGAGTCCTTCAAGGGAATGGGTGTAAATGGACAATAGAAAGAGACCCAGACCTGAGCCTTATGGGAGTAAGCCCACAGTTCATTCATTTAATCGTATTTTTTGAGCACTTACAGTGTGCAGAGCACCGTACTAAGTGCTTGGAAAGTACAATTCGGCAACAGATAGATATAGTCACTACCCAACAATGGGCTCGCAGTCTAGAAGGGGGAGAGAGACAACAAAACAAAACAAGTAGACAGATGTCAATACCAGCCAAATAAATAAAAAGAATTAAGATAAATGCACATCTTTAATAAAATAGAGTAAAAAATATGTACAAATATACACAAGTACTGTAGGGAGGGAGTGGGGGCGATGGGGAGGGGAAAAGGAGCAGAGGAAAAGGGGGGGCTCAGTCTGGGAAGGCTTCCTGGAGTAGGTGAGCTCTCAATGGGGCTTTGAAGGGAGGAAGAGAGCTAGTTGGCAGATGTGTGGAGGGAGGGCATTCCAAGCCAGAGATAGGACGTGGGCCAGGGGTCAACGGCGGGACAGGCGAGAGAGGCACAGTGAGGAGGTTAGCGGCAGAGGAGCGGAGTGTGCGGGCTGGGCTGGAGAAGGAGAGACGAGAGGTGAGGTAGGAGTGGGTGAGGTGATGGACAGCCGTGAAGCCGAGAGTGAGGAGTTTTTGCTTGATGCGTAGGTTGACAGGCAGCTGCTGGAGATTTTTGAGGAGGGGAGTGACATGCCCAAATGGAAGGCAGAGGAGGACTTGGCGAAAGAGACTGAGAAGGTGTGGTCAGAAAGATAGGAGGTGAACCAGGAGAGGTCAGCGTCAGTAACACCAAGGTGAGATACATAGTTTTTCCAGAAGAAGAGAAAAGTCAAAGTTAGCTGAGAGGCCCAGGAGGCCCAGAGTGGTGTGGATTCCTTTGGATTTGGCAAGAAAGAGGACGTCGGTGACCTTGGAGAAGACAAGGTCAGTCTTCAGTGGGGCGGAGGAAGTGGAAACCAAGTTGCAGGGGATTGAGGAGAGAGTTTGGAGGGGAGGAAATGGAATCAGTGAGCGTAAATAACTCTTGAAGAATTTGGAAAGAAACGGTAGGAGAGAAAAGGGACAATGGTCTGTTGGAAAGAGTACAGACTTGGGAGTCAGAAGGACCTGTATTCTAATCCTGGCTCCGCCACTTGTCTGCTGTGTGACCTTGGGCAAGTCACTTATCTTCTCTGTGCCTCAGTAACCTCATCTGTAAAATGGGGATTAAGACTGGGAGCCACACGTGGGACATGGACTGTGTCCAACCTGATTATCTTGAATCTACCTCAGTGCTTAATATAGTGTCTGGCCCATAGTAAGTGCTTAACAAAACTATTCAAAAATGAAGGTGCAGTGAGAATGCATTAGGGTCTTTTGGGTTTTATTTTGGTTAAGGGATTACACGGACATGTTTAAAAGCAGAGGGGATTGAGCCTTTATGCACTTGATATTCACCTCAGCCCCATAGCACTCTGTACATATCCTTATACTCTGCCATTTCCCCATCTAGAATTTATTTGAATTTCTTTCTCCTCCTTTAGACTCCAGGCTCCTTTTGAGCAGGGATCATATATACCAACTCTTTTGTATCGTACTTTCCCAAATTTTTAGTACAGTGCACTGCAGGCAGTAAGCATTCAATTAATCCCAATGATTGATTGATTGATTGTTTGGAACAAGTATTTCAATGAGAGGCAAAAGGGGAAAGGAAACAAAGTGGGAGATCTCTGAAGAGACTAAGAAGTTTAAAAGAAGGGATAGGTGGTGCAGGACAGGGTGGTTCTGGGAAGATGTGTGAGGAATTTTAGGGAGTTGGTGCTTCAATTTGGTCTACATAGTTTTGGAGGGCTTTCTCTTTGACACCCAGTCACCTGTCATCCAGGCTCCTTAATTTGAACCACATGTCACAATGTAGGTTTCTGCTTGTCTCGTTTTTGTCTGAGTAATGAGCTACCGCAAGGTATTGTTTGTACACTTCTAGTATTACTGCAAGTTGACTTCTAGTCTCTGAATCATTGGCATCAAACCAATCATACTGGCCAAGCCCAGTGTCTTATTAGCTGCCTAGTAGATAAACTTGCCGAGCTGTGTCCATTCATTGCATCCCAGCAGAAAACTGGGCGTCAGTTGTTGAAGACAGAGATGAATGCTGCACTGTTGTTAAGAAGGGAATAGCTCACACTGAACCAAAGCTTCTTATAGTACTAGAGACAAGGAAGCAAAAGGGAAAATCGTGCCAAGCACTATAATCATTAAGCACCACAACAAAGCAAGGGGCTACCATTTTGTGTGTTCAGAGTTGCTGGGATTGGAAAATCAATCAATCGATCAATCAGTCATATTTATTGAGCGCTTACTGTGTGCAGAGGTCTGTGCTTCTGTTTTGACCTATTTGGCTACACACTCTCTCAAAGGTGAACCTAACAATTGGTGTCTTCTTTCTCTGGACTGTGAGCTCCATGTGGGCAGGGAACATGTCTCCCAACTCTGTTATATTGTACTCTCCCAGGTGCTTTGTACAGTGTTCTGCGCACAGTAAGCCCTCGATAAATACCACTGATTGATCGACTGGTTGATTTTGTAGATATTCATTCAATCGTATTTATTGAGTGCTTATTGTGTGCAGAGCACTGTAATATGAAGGACAGCTATCTATACTGGAGATTGTGGTTGGAGTTTCCTGTTAAAACAAGGCTGCTATCTTGTCTTATGCCATCGAGTCAACTCCGACCCATAGCTACGCCACAGCACATCTCTCCCAGAACGCCCCACCTCCGTCTGCGGTCATTCTGGTAGTGGATCCGTAGAGTTTTCCTGGTAAAAATACGGAAGTGGTTTACCATTGCTTCCTTCCATGCAGTAAGCCCAACGTGGGTGAGTTTTGACTTGTAGCAGATTGTCTTCCACTCGCTAGCCACTGGCCGAGCTAGGAATGGAATGGGTAGGCCTCTGCTTGATTCTCCCTCCCATAGCCGAGACTGGTAGAGTACTGGAAACTCTCCAGGTGTGACCCTGAGAGGAAGGCTGCTGTAATGAAGCTTAACTCCTCATCTTCCCTCCCGAACCCTCCCCACCCCCCTCCAATTTCCCCTCACTGTTGGCAATACCACCATTCTCCCTGTCTCATAGCCTTGGTATTATCCTTCACTCATCTCTTTTCTTCAAGTCGCATATTCAGCCAATTGCTGAATTGTGTCGGTTCTCTACTCACAACGTCTGCAGAGTCTGCTCCTGTCTCTCTTCCGGACTGCCACCATACTGGCCCAAGCACTTCTAATAGCCCATCTTCACTACTACATCAGCCTCCTCTCTGACCTATAATGATAAATAATAATAATAATAATGGTATTTGTTAAGCGCTTGCTATGTGCCAAGCACTGTTCTAAGCATTGAGGTAGATACAAGGTGATCAGGTTGTCCCACGTGGGGCTCACAGTCTTAATCCCCATTTTACATTTTACAGGCACAGAGGAGTTATGTGATTTCATTCATTCAATCGTATTTATTGAGCGCTTCCTGTGTGCAGAGCACTGTGCTAAGTGCTTGAAAAACACAAGTAGGCAAGCACTGTTCTAAGCGCTGGGGCAGAGACAAGGTAATCAGGTTGTCCCACGGGGGGCTCACAGTCTTCATCTCCATTTTACAGATGGGTAACTGAGGCACAGAGAAGTGAACTGACTCGCCCAAGGTCATACTGTGGGCAAGTGGTGGAGAAGGGATTTAGAACTCACGTCCTCTGTCCCCCAAGCCCGTGCTCTTTCCACTAAACTACACGGCTTTCCCACCTCGAGCCTCTCCCCTCTCCAATCCGAAAATCACTTTCCTAAAACAGTTCTGTTCATGTCTCCCTGGTCTTCGTAAACCACACTGGTTGTCTGTCTCTCTTCTCATCAAGCAGAAACTCTTCTCGTTGGTCTTGAAGCTCGCAACCTCCCGTCTCCCATCTCTTTACTTCATCATCATCATCATCAATCGTATTTATTGAGCGCTTACTGTGTGCAGAGCACTGTGCTAAGCGCTTGGGAAGTACAAGTTGGCAACATATAGAGACAGTCCCTACCCAACAGTGGACTCACAGTCTAAAATTTACTTACATTCACTGCCCTTCTATAGCACCGTGTTCACTTATTTCTGTTCTCTGTTTCCCCCTTCTAGACTGTGAGCCCACTGTTGGGTAGGGACTGTCTCTATATGTTGCCAGCTTGTACTTCCCAAGCGCTTAGTACAGTGCTCTGCACACAGTAAGAGCTCAATAAATACGATTGATTGATTGATTGATTATTTCTTTCCCCTTAAGTCAACCAATTCACTGGGCCTTGCTTTCATCCCCCTCACCACTGACCTCTTGCTCTCACCCTCCCTCCTTCGTGCCTGGAATCTCCTCCCCTCTCATATGTGGCAAACCACCAGAGGAGCAGTGTGGCCTAGTAGATAGAGAGAGGGCCTGGGCGTCAGAAGGACCTGAGTTTTAATCCTGCCCTTCCACTTGTCTGTTGCGTCTGTTAAGTGACCTGGAGAAAGTCACTTAACTTCTATGGCCTCAGTTAGCTCCTCTGTAAAATGGGGATTAAGATGTGACCCCTATGTGGGATACCTGTTTACCTCGTATCTACCTCAGTGCTTAGAATAATGTTTGGTGCATAGTTAGCTCTTAACAGATACCACAATTATGATTATTATTAGTGTATCTATCCCAGCGCTTAGTACAGTGCCTGGCACATAGTACGTGTTTAACAATTACCATTTTAAAAAACCCACCATTTTCCCCAAGCAACATGATATAATGGATAAAGCACGGGCCTAGGAGTCAAAAGACCATGGGTTCTAAAATCCCAGCTCCACCTCATGTCTGCTGTGGGGCTTTGGGCAAGTCACTTGACTTTTCTGTGCCTCAGTTCCTCATCTGTAAAATGGGGGTTAAGACTGTGATCCCCACACAGTCCGGGGGATGTCCAACCCGATTTGCTGGTATCCACCAGCGCCTAGTACAGTGCCTGGCACATAGTAAGTGCTTAACAAATACCACAATTATTATTATCTTCAGAGACCTACTGAATTCATATCTCTTCCAGGACGTTTTCCCTGCCAATCTCTCCTCTCCCCCACCATATCTCCTTCCTGCTATTCCATCACCTCTAAACTTATCCCAACAACACTTACCTACAGTTCTTCAAATTCTGCTGCTTCTTTTACCTTTTAGGGCGCAGAATGGTAGAGACAGCTTCCCCCCAGCCCGATGGGCCTCAAGAGCCCTGGCACCCCCATCCCTTGCCCATCAGGCCCCTCAAGTTGAACGAAGGGGGAAGGGGCATCCGGGTTGCCCCTCCCCAGCAGGAGTGCACCCTGGCATAACTGGGAGGGAAGCCTTCACTGGTTTAATCACCTTGCCCCCTCCTACCTCACCTCGCTACTCTCCTTCTACAGCCCAGCCCACACACTTCGCTCTAAAGCCAACCTTCTCACTGTGCCTCCATCTCATCTGTCACGCCACCGACCCCTCGCCCACGTCCTGTCTCTGGCCTGGAACGCCCTCCCTCCTCAAATCCGACAGACACTTCATTTCCCCTTCTTACTGAGGGCGCTTCTCCTCCAAGAAGCCTTCCCTGACTAAGCCCTCCTCTCCACTTCCCCCACTCCCTTCTGTGCCGCTCTGACTTGCAATCTCTGTTCATCCCCTCTCCCAGCCCCACAGACCTTATATCTGTAATTTATATATATCTGTCTCCCACACTGGGCTGTGAGCTCATTGTGGGCGGGGAATGTATCTGCTTATTACTATAATATTTTCTCCCCCAAGTACTTAGTACAGTGCTTTGCACACAGTAAGCACTCAATAAATAAGATTGAATTAAATACTATTGAATGAATATGTATTTCAGGGAGAGGATTACTGATTTTCTTCACACTTTTGCCCCCCTCCTGGCCTACCTGCTCAACTTCTAGTCCATAAGCTACTTGGGGACAGGGATCATTTTTACATACTCTATTTGACTGTATTCCCCCAGCACTTAGTACAGTGCTCACAGTAAGTGCTCAATGAATACCACCGAATGTTTAAAGGTTGTTCATGTCTACTAATAGTGTAGGAGCATTGTGGGCTACTGGAAAGAGCATGGGCCTGAGCTTTAATAATCCTGGCCCTGCCACTGGCCTGCTGTGTGACTTTGGGTAAATGGCTTAACTTTGCCGGGTCTCTGTTTCCTCATCTGTAAAAAGGCGATCCCAATTCCTTTTTTAACTCCTACTTAGTCTGTGAGCTACATGTGAGACAGGGATCGTGCCTGACCTGATTAACTTGTATCTCCCCGAGCACTTAGACCAGTGCTTGACACATAGTAAGCACTTAATAAATGCCACGTTTACGATTATTATTACGCTCCCAAGCATACGATACTATGCTCTGCTCTGAGCAAGGGCTCAATAAATACTATCGATCGATTGATTGATATCTGCGGAGTTCCCTAAAGATGACTTCATTCTCCAAGAGCTTAATTGTTAGCCGTCTCCACCCTTTGATACGATGGTCATATAGGGTGTATGAGTTTGGAGGATATCAGGTAATGATCTCTCCAGTTTACTATTATCACGGGGCTGCTGTGATAATAATAATGATTAGGGTACTTGTTAAACTCTAACTCTGTGCCAGGAGGCACTGTACTAACCTCTGGTCTGGACATGAGCTCGGTGGATAGATGAGACAGTGATCAGCGTGACGGTGGGAAAAGCACGGGTTTGGGAGGCAGAGTTCATGGGTTCTAATCCCAGTTCCGCTACTTGTCTGCTGTGTGACTTTGGGCAAGTCACTTAACTTCTCTGTGCCTCAGTTACCTCACCTGTAAAATAGGGATTAAGACTGTGAGCCCCACGTGGGACAACCTAATCACCTTGTATCCCCCCAGCACTTAGAATAGTGATTGTCACATAGTAAGTGCTTAACAAATGCCACCATCATCGTCATTATTATTATTATAAAGGGCCTGCTATGATCTGGACATGATTTGTAGAGATCACAGTGAGAGGTTAGAAGAGCCCAATACAGCTCTGAGGATTGCATCTTGTGGAGAAGCATTCATTCATTCATTCAATTGTATTTATTGAGCGCTTACTGTGTGCAGAGCACTGTACTAAGTGCTTGGGAAGTACAAGTACAAGAAGCAGCTTGGCTTAGTGGAAAGAGCCCAGGCTAGAGAGTCAGAGGTCATGGGTTCTATTCCCGGCTCCACCACTTGTCAGCTCTGTGACTTTGGGCAAATCACTTAACTTCTCTGTGCCTCAGTTACCTCACCTGTAAAATAGGGATTAAGACTGTGGGACAAGCCGATTACCTTGTATCTACCCCAGCTCTTAGAACAGTGCTTGGCACATAGTAAGTGCTTAACAAATACCATCATTATTGTTATTATTATTACCTTAATTCATCATTATCAGTGGTATTTATTGAATGCTTATTGTGGGCAGAGCACTGTGCTGAGCTCTTGGATTCACTCAGTCCATTGCATTTCCCGGGCACTTACTGTGTGTACAGCACTGTACTAAGCACTTTCCCCCTTCTAGACTGTGAGCCCGCTGTTGCGTAGGGACCGTCTCTATATGTTGCCAACTTGTACTTCCCAAGCAGTTAGTACAGTGCTCTGCACACAGTAAGTTCTCAATAAATACAATTGAATGCATGAATTGGGAATGTACAATTCAACAATAAACAGACACATTCGCTGCCCACAACGAGTTCACAGTCTAGATTGCACTCAGATTGTACCACACAATGTTCTAAATACCTGTAAATAGCTGTTCAAAGTACAGGAAGCAGCATGACTTATTGGATAAGATCATGGTCCTGGGAGTCAGAAGGACGTGGATTCTAATTCCGGCTCGGGCACTTGTCTGCTGAGTGACCTTGGGTAAGTCACTTCACTTCTCTGTGCCTCAGCTACCTCATCTGTAAAATGGGGATTAAAACTGTGAGCCCCATGTGGGGCAGGGACGGTGTCCAACCCGATTTGCTTGTATCTACCCCGGTGCTTAGAACAGTGCTTGACACATAGTAAATCCTTCACAAATACCATTGTGATTATTATCATTATTAAATATCCTTAAAGTTCACCATACCATCTGCTATCATATGTTGACTGAAAGCAGTGAACTTTAAGCAGTTACAAATTAGTTGCCTGTAAAATGTTAATTGTCCGACACATAATGGAGACTACTCAACCGAACTTTAGAGACAGCAGCCAGGAGTCAGGAATCTCTCCCACCAGACTGTGTCAATTGTTTTCAAACGCTTTTCCCGTGATCCCTTGTTTTCCATTAAAATAATAGTTGGTACAATGGAATTTTTTTGGTGGCGAAGTTTTCGACAACACAGTCATCATGTTGTAGCTGAAATGGCTCTCTGGGGAATTCAGAAACCGCCGCTTTATCCTCTTTGCAGTGCAGAAGGTGCGTTGGAGTTAAACCTTTCTGTCACTAAGAATGTCGTTGAAGAAGGTGATTTCTCTGGTGCCATAAACAGCACCTTTCCTCTAGCGTCGAGATGAATCTGAGGAGGGGGTAAGTCCCCGAAACAGCCCTGCCCACCCTGTTCAGCAAGCCAGCCGGAGCACGCGGAGACTTATTTGGGAAGCTGTGTGGCTTAGGGGAAAGAGCACAGGCCGGGGAGGGTTCTGTGAGGAGCAGCATGGTGTAGTGGTTAGAGCACCGGCCTGGGAATCAGAAAGTAAGCAGCGTGGTCCGGTGGAAAGAGCCCTTGCTTGGGAGTCAGAGGACGTGGGTTCTAATCCCGGCTCCGCCACTTGCCTCCTACCTTGGGCAAGCCGCTTAACTTCTCTGTGCCTCAGTTACCTCATCTGTAAAACGGGGATTAAGACTATGAGCTTCTCGTGGGACAACCTGATTACTGCACCAGCCTCCTTTTTGACCTCCCAACCTCCTGTCCCTCCCCACTTCAGTCTATACTTCATGCAGCTGCCCGGATTATCTTTCTACAGAAACGTTCTGGGCATGTCACCACCGCTCCTCAAAAATCTCCAGTGGTTGCCTATCAACCTCCATATCAAGCAAAAACTCCTCACTATTGGCTTCAAAGCTCTTCATCACGTTGCCCCCTCCTACCTCACCTCTCTTTTCTCCTTCTACATCCCAGCCCGCATACTTTGCTCCTCTGATGCTCTACATATTTATGACTCTATTTATTTTATTTGTACATATTTACTCTGTTTATTTTATTAATGATGTGTATATAGCTATAATTTCATTTATTCTGATGGCATTGACACCTGTCTACTTGTTTTGTTTTGTTATCTGTCTCCCCCTTCTAGACTGTGAGCCCGTTGTTGGGTAGGGACCGTCTCTATATGTTGCCGATTTGTACTTCCCAAGCGCTTAGTACAGTGCTGTGCACACAGTAAGCGCTCAATAAATACTACTGAATGAATGAATGAATTGCCGTGTATGTACCCCAGCGTTTAGAACAGTGCTCGGCACATAGTAAACACTTAACTAATGCCATAATTATTATTATTTGCTGGGTGATCCCGGGCAAGGCACTTCACTTCTCTGGCCGTCAGTTGCCTCATCTGTAAAATGGGGGTTGAGACTGCGAACCCCACATGGGACAGGGACTGCGTCCAACCCGATCGGCTTGTATCTACCTCAGCGCTTAGTTCAGTGCCCAGCACCTAGTAAACGCTTAACAAATACCCCAATTGAATACCAAAATTCTAATCTCGGCTTTGCTCCTTGCCTGCTGGGTGACCTTGGACAAGTCACTTAAATATTCCCTTCCCCACAGCACATGTATATATGTTTGTACATATTTATTACTCTATTTATTTATTTTACTTGTGCATATCTATTCTATTTATTTTATTTTGTTAGTATGTTTGGTCTTGTTCTCTGTCTCCCCCTTTTAGACTGTGAGCCCACTGTTGGGTAGGGACTGTCTCTATATGTTGCCAACTTGTACTTCCCAAGCGCTTAGTACAGTGCTCTGCACACAGTAAGCGCTCAATAAATACGATTGATTGATTCAGGGCCTCATCTGTAAATTGAAGATTCAATACCTGTTCTCCCTCCTACTCAGACTGTGAGTCTCTTGTGGGACGGGGACTGTGTCCAGCGTGACGATCTCGTGTCTACCCCATGGCTTAGTTTAGCGCTCAGCACGTAGTAAGCGCTTCACAAACGCCACAGTTATTATTCTTAATCCAAGTTCTCAGGCTGCAATCATTTTTCTCTCTCTTTTCCCCAATCCGGGGGTCACTAGCACCCCAGCGGGAACGGAACAATTGAACAGTTCCAAAAGCAGGTTGAGGTCAGGTTGCCATTTCGAGCTGGAGAGAGAGATCCAGGAAATACTCCATCAGGTGCCAGACATTAATAATAATGATAGCATTTATTAAGCGCTTACTATGTGCAAAGCACTGTTCTAAGTGCTGGGGGGTTACAAGGTGATCAGGTTGTTCCACGGGGGGCTCACAGTCTTCATCCCCATTTTGCAGCTGAGGGAACTGAGGCCCAGAGAAGTGAAGTGCCTGCCCACAGTAACACAGCTGACAGTTGGTGGAGCCGGCATTTGAACCCACGACCTCTGACTCCAAAGCCCGGGCTCTTTCCACTGAGCTACGCTGCTTCTCTAAGAGATTAAGAGAAGCAGGTCAGTCAGAAGATGGACATTTCCTCTTGGGACTCAGGAAACCAGCTCCCTTCTGGGCTGTGAGGGGAGAATTAAAGCTTCTTTCTCACCCATTCATCCAACTCCTGGCAGCTACTAATGGTTCGTGTTTTTGAAAGATTTGTAGTAAATAACACCCATCCAGCGGGGGAAAAACTAAGATCATTCTTTTATGCAGAGCGTTTTTCTGATTTTGGCCAAAGACTCAATGTATTAATCAATCAATGGTATTTGCTGAATATCTACCATGTACAGAGCACTGTATTAAGTGAAATCTCCACAGTTTTCCCTAAATAATAATAATAATGATGGCATTTGCTAAGAACTTACTCTGTGCCAAGCGCTGTTCTAAGCGCAGGGTTAGGTACAAGGTTGTCAGGTTGTCCCTCATGGTGCTCCCAATCTTAATCACCATTTTCCAGATGAGGTAACTGAGATACAGAGATGTTAAGTGACTTGCCCAAAGTCACACAGCTGACAACTGGTGGAGCTGGGATTAAAACCCATGATCTCTGACTCCCAAGCCCATGCTTTTTCCACTAAGCCACACTGCTTTTCTGAGTCAAACAGGCCCCATCATCATCATCATCCTCAATCGTATTTATTGAGCGCTCACTGTGTGCAGAGCACTGTACTAAGCGCTTGGGAAGTACAAGTTGGCAACATATAGAGACAGTCCCTACCCAACAGTGGGCTCACAGCCCCAGCAGCTCTGAGCTGACCTGCATTGTCATCATCCTAATCCCAGCTCTGCCGCTTTTTTAAAATGATATTTGTTAAACCCTTGCTCTGTAATAAGCAGTGTCTAAACACCGGAGTAGCTACAAATTAATCAGGTTGGACACAGTCCCTGCCCCTCGTGGGAGGGAGAGCAGGTTTTGACTCTCCATTTTGAAGAAGAGGAAACCAAGGCACAGAGAAGTGAAGCGACTCTCTCAAGGTCACACAGCAGGCAAGTGATGAAGCAGGATTAGAATCCAGGTCTTCGGACTCTCAGGCTCTTGCTCTTTCCACTAGGCCATACTGGTTCCCCTTGATGACCATATGACCTTGGAAAAAGCACTTAATAGCTCTCTGCCTCAGTTTCTTCATCGTTAAAGGGAGGGTTCAATATTTCTTATCCCTCCTACTTAGAGGGGAAGCAGCATGGCCTAGTGGAAACAGCATGGGCCTTAGAGTCAGAGGAACTGGGTTCTAATCCCGACTCCCCCACTTACCCGCTGCATGACCTTGAACAAGTCACTACACTTCTCTGTGCCTCAGCTCCCTCATCTGCAAAATGGGGATTCAATACCTGTCCTCCCTCCTATTTAGAATGTAAGCCCCACATGGGACCAGATTATCTCATATCTACACCAGCACTCAGTACAGTGCTTGGTACATAGTAAGTGTTTAACAAGTGTCCCAATTATTATTAATTATTATTCGATAGTGACTCCCGGGAGGGGGGACAGGGAAAGTGTCTGGCCTGATTCCCTTGGATCTACCCCATTAGTGGAGTGCTTAATAGATGTCAAGCGCTTAGTACAGTGCTGTGCACACAGTAAGTGCTCAATAAATACGATTGATGATGATGATGATGATTCCCCCTCTCCATCCCCCCCATCTTACCTCCTTCCCTTCCCCACAGCACCTGTATATATGTATATATGTTTGTACATATTTATTACTCTATTTACTTATTTATTTTACTTGTACATATCTATTCTATTTATTTTATTTTGTTAGTATGTTTGGTTTTGTTCTCTGTCTCCCCCTTTTAGACTGTGAGCCCACTGTTGGGTAGGGACTGTCTCTATATGTTGCCAATTTGTACTTCCCAAGCGCTTAGTACAGTGCTCTGCACATAGTAAGCACTCAGTAAATACGATTGATGATGATGATGATGATGATGATGATGTCACATTCTTGTTTTAAAGTAGTTTGATGTCGTCTCTGTCAAGAATCACCCCAAGTATGCCAGGTCTTGAAATTTAGTGAATAAGGCCCTGTGCTTGGAACTGTTCTTCACATGGAAGCACAGTCATTGCTCAGAGATGCTTGAATCAATCAATCAATCAATCAATCATATTTATTGAGCACTTCCTGTGTGCAGAGCACTGTACTAAGCGCTTGGGAAGTACAAGTTGGCAACATATAGAGACAGTCCCTACCCAACAGTGGGCTCACAGTCTAAAAGGGGGAGACAGAGAACAAAACCAAACATACTAACAAAATAAAATAAATAGAATAGATATGTACAAGTAAAATAAATAAATAGAGTAATAAATATGTACAAACATTTATACATATGAATCCATATCCCTGGCCATCTGAAGTAAAACCTAGCTCTGTGTGTTGGGTCATGGATTTTGATTCCCGAAAATACCAAAACATGAATCATTTGGTGGTTGAACTCTGTATTTAAAGTCTCTGAATGCTGCAGTTTTTTTCTGTTCATTCATTCATTCAATCGTATTTATTGAGCACTTACTGTGCACTGTTCTAAGCGCTTGGAAAGTACAATTCAGGAACAAATAGAGACAATCATCATCATCATCACCAATCGTATTTATTGAGCACTTACTATGTGCAGAGCACTGTACTAAGCGCTTGGGAAGTACAAATTGGCAACATATAGAGACAGTCCCTACCCAACAGTGGGCTCACAGTCTAAAAGGGGGAGACAGAGAACAAAACCCCTGCCCACAACGGGCTCACAGTCTCGAAGGGGGGAGACAGGCATCAAAACAAGTAAACAGGCATCACTAGCACCAATATAAATAAATATAATTAGAGAGAGATACACATCATTAATATAACTCAATAGAATTATAAATATGCATTTATATACACAAGTGCTGTGGGGCGGGGAACGGGGTAGAGCAAAGGGAGTGAGTCAGTGGGATGGGGAGGGGAAGGGGAGCCGAGGAAAAGGGGGGGGCTTAGTCTGGGAAGGCCTCCTGGAGTAGGTGAGCCTTCAGTAGGGCTGTGAAGGGGGTGGGGTTATATCACTTAGGTGTGGCCTTTAAATCCTTGGGAAGAAGCCAGAGTAAAGGACCTTGTAAAGTTTACACAGCCCATAAGTAAGTCATTGAAAAGCCTATGAACATCTAGGAAGCGGTGATCTAAAGTTATACAATCTGTTAGAGAGAAAATTAGCATTAGAGTCCACACCAGGTGTCTTCTCACTAAAGAAATTGTGACTATTTTCTCTAAAACCATGACCAATATTTGATGATGATGATGATGATGGTATTTGCTAAGTGCTTGCTGTGTGCCACGCACTGTTCTAAGCGCTAGGGGAGATACAAAGGAAGCAGATTGTCCCATGTGGGGCTTACAGTCACAGTCCCGACTCCCCCACATGTCTGCTGTGTGACCTTGGGCAAGTCCCTTAACTTCTCTGAGCCTCAGTTACCTCATCTGTAAAATGGGGATTAAGACTGTGAGCCCCACATGGGACAACTTGATCACCTTGTAACCCTCCCAGTGCTTAGAACAGTGCTCTGCACATAGTAAGCGCTTAACAAATGCCATTATTAACAGTCTTAATCTCCATTTTCCAGATGAGGGAACTGAGGCACAGAGAAGTTAAGTGACTTGCCCAAAGCCACACAGCTGACAAGTTGCGGAGCTGGGATTAGAACTCACGACCTCTGACTCCCAAGCCTGTGCTCTTTCCACTGAGCCACACTGTTTCCCAATAATGGTATTGGTTAAGTGCTGACTATGTGCCAAGCACTGTTCTAAGCACTGGGGGAGACGCAAGGTAATCAGGTTGTCCCACGAGGGGCTCACAGTCTTCACCCCCGTTTTACAGATGAGGTAACTGAGGCACAGAGATGTGAAGTGACTTGCCTAAGGTCACACAGCTGACAAATGGTGGAGTCAGGATTAGAACCCACAACCTCTGACACTTAAGCCTGTGCTCTTTCCATTGAGCCAAGCTGCTTCTCTTTATATTATTTTATTTTATGTTACATGTGTTACTGAACCTTTCGATGGATTCAAGGAATAATGCATAATTGATGCAATCAAGAAAGGCTCAGAATTAAAAGGGGGACAGATAAACAGTGATTAAAATTCATGTGACAGTTGCGTACAACTTTATTCCCTGCACCGCGCTGATGAAACTGCATCAGTCTTCTTTCGAGACCATTAAAGCCCTCGACTGCTGGATTTGTCCCTCAAAAATGCCATAAAATGTTTCCAATCCCTGGGCAGGGAATCTCGAAAAAGAAGCAGTGTGGTCTCGTGGAAAGAGCCTAGGCTTGGGAGTCAGAGGACTTGGGTTCTAATCCCTGCTCAGTGACAGAGCTTAATGGAACCAAGAACAGGAGACTGAATGGGATCTAGAATTTCCTTCAGGGAATCTGGGGGGCTAAGACAGTCCCCCGAGGTTTCAGATTGCAACTGGAGAGACAAGCAGGCCATTTTTCAGTACCACGAAGCCCCTGACCATCGCATTCAAGGCGCATTATTGAAGGCCCGTCTCCTCCAAGAAATCTTCCCGAACTGAGCCCCGACTTTCCTCATCTCCCACTCCCTTCTGCATCACCCCAACTTGCTCCCTTTGCTCTTCCCCCATCCCAGCCCCACAGCACCCTTGTACGTATCTGTAATTTTATTTATTTGTATGCCTGTCTCCCCCTTCTCAGCTCATTGTTTGCTGGAAATGTGTCTGTTCATAGTTATATTCTACTCTCCCAAGCACTTAGTACAGTGCTCTGCACGCAGTGAGCGCTCAATAAATGCATCTGAATGAATGGATAAATGAATCAGTGGCATTTATTCAATGCCTCCTGGGTCTGAACCTTTACTGTTTGCTGGGCTCTGACTGTGAGATTGCTTACTATGTGTTGATCATCTATTCTTTTTAGAACACAGAAGTAGATATAGTTTGTGGGTAGAGCACTTTATTGAGCACGTATGACAAGCAGAGCGCTGTCCTGAGCATCCACAGCACGGTACTTTTAGACTGTGAGCCCACTGTTGGGTAGGGACTGTCTCTATATGTTGCCAACTTGTACTTCCCAAGCGCTTAGTACAGTGCTCTGCATACAGTAAGCGCTCAATAAATACAATTGATTGATTGTTTGATTGTACTGGTGCCTCCTGAGTATAGAATATTGTGCAGGTGATAAACTGTGTGCGGAACACTGCGCTGCACATCTACTGTGTGAACAGTGCTCTACTGAGCCCTTAGGATGAACCGAGAGCTCTGTTGAATGGCAGCTGCATGCAGAGCACTTTACTGAGCACACATGTCATGTAGAGCACTGAATTGAGAGTCTTCAGTGGTTTCAGAGCTGGTTCCTCCTTTGTGTAGAACAAGAGTGCTCTCCTGAGCATCTATGGTGAGCGGAGAACTCTCTTGGATGCTTCCTGGGTGAGAAACACTGTACTAATCATCTCCTGTGAGCAGAGAACTGTACTGGATGCTAGCAGTGTGAAGAACATTGTACTAATAATGGTATTTGTGAAGTGCTTACTATGTGCCAAGCACTGTTCTAAGCACTGGGGTAGATACAAGGTAACCAGGTTGTCCCACTTGGGGCTCACAGTCTTAATCCCCATTTTACAGCTGAGGTAACTGAAACATAGAGATGTGAAGTGACTTACCCAAGGTCACACAGCAGACAAGGGGCATAGCTGGAATTAGAACCCAGGTCCTGCTGACTCCCAGGGCTGTGCTCTATCCACTAAGCCACACTGCTTATCCAAAGCGTTAGGGAGGGTTTTGGAGTGGAGGGAATGTTTTAAGCCAGATAGAATTCTTATGGGCATTATAAAGTTTCGAAGCTATTTCTTGGATTTTATGTGCCCATATTTGTCACCTATATAGCTGTCATTGGTATTCAAAAGAGACATCTGTCAGGCAGAACCTTATTAGAACACACTAAACGTACTTTTTTGGGAGCCAATTTTAGAAAAATTGGCTTTTTTCCCTCCTCCTGAGATTGCGTGTCCCATGGAGGACAGGGACTTGGTCCAACATCATTATCATATATTTACCCCAGCATTTAGAACAGTGCTTGACCCGTAATAAGTCCCCCTCATCCCCCTCATCTTACCTCCTTCCCTTCCCCACAGCACCTGTATATATGTATATATGTTTGTACATATTTATTACTCTATTTATTTTACTTGTACATATCTATTCTATTTATTTTATTTTGTTAGTATGTTTGGTTTTGTTCTCTGTCTCCCCCTTTTAGACTGTGTTGGGTAGGGACTGTCTCTATATGTTGCCAACTTGTACTTCCCGAGCACTTAGTACAGTGCTCTGCACACAGTAAGCGTTCAATAAATATGATTGATTGATTGATTAACAAATATTATTCTTCTCATTATCATTGTTATTATTTGTAATAGGGGTCAGGTTCAGAGCAGCAACAGGTGCTGATAGATACGATTTTTCAGTCTTCTTCACTGACTTGTCCAAATTAATAAGAGCGTGATTGATTTATGAGGTTAGGGACTCAAATTAATAACTACATTTTCTCTTTGAGACACAAGATGGTGCGGTATCATTCATCAAGTCGCGGCTCATTTCCTGGTGATTCAAAATTGTAATGACTGGCTCTAACTTCCCTTTTATAAACCAGTCGCTGTGTTTCAGCTGCGTGCAAGCCAACCCAAGAAAGCTACCTCAAACACATAATGATATCCCTCCTGAGATAATAGTACTTCCAACATACATTTATGGAACGTCTTTATCTGAGCAGGTCAGAGACCTTTACTGACACCATCTAATTCACCCTCATGGCATCTCAGAGGAACAGGCAGAATTATGGTTTACCGATGCTGTTTATATTGCATTCTGATTTCGAGACAAGAAAATCGAGAGAGAAGAGTCAAAACAACTTTTGGACATTGCCAGCAAATGCCCCAACTGAAACTAGAAGTCGATTTTGCTGTCTGCTAGAAGCAGCATGTGTTAGAAGTGATCAGATAATATTATGATGGTTTCAAAATGCCTGATGCTCATGTACTAAAGGTGGTGTTGGAAAGGGGGGTGGTAATTCATTTTCCTTTAATCCGATCGTCTAAAAGATAAGTAGTTGCTGAGATTGGGCACGTTGGAATATCCCACAACTGACAATGGAGCTGACAGGTTGTGCACAGTTAAAGGGGTGAAGGAGATTTGGATCCATGGAGGGAAGAGAGCTGCTTGTTTTGCACTCATCTCTATTTTCTAAATATGCTACGTTAAATTCCCAAGCGACTCTCGTTTACAATCTTTCTTGTGAATCTTTCCAGAGAAGGTTTTGGGGGTATCCATTGGTTCTGGGTCAATATCTGCTTCTAACCAAACTTCTAAACCTTTGGATCTGGACTCTGGAGTCAGTTGGGTTCATTCAACCATTCGATCTTATTTATTGAGCACTTACTATGTACAGAGCACTGTACTAAGTGCTTGGGAGAGTACAGTACAACAATAAACAGATATATTCCCTGCCCACAGCGAGCTTACAGTTTGGGGTGGTGGAGAAGACAGACATTAATATAAATAAAATATAGATATGTTCTTAAGTGCTGTGGGGCTGGGAGTGGGGAAGAACGAAAGGAGGAAGACAAGGTGATGCAGAAGGGAGTGGGAGAAGAGGAAAGGAGGGCTTAGACAGGGAAGGCCTCTCGGAGGAGATGTGCCTTCAATAAAGCTTTGAAGAGGAAGGGAGAGTTATCATCTGTCGGATTTGAGAAGGGAGAGTGTTCTAGGCCAGAGGCAGAACATGGGCTAGGGGTTGGAGGCGATGGAGACGAGATCGAGGCACAGTGAGAAGATTTGCCTCCTGGTCCAGGCAGATTGTTTATTACCATGTTAATTAAAGTCGCTTGTGATAGGCGGTTTATCCTCAATCTGTGGGACACGGCTGCTGGAAAAGACAAACGTTTGCTGGATGGTGGAAGTTAGAAGCTGGAGAATCAGTTGAAACAGTCCTCCCCATCGTGGGTATTTATGAGTGCTTACTGCGTGCAGAGGACTGTACTAAGAGCTTGGGAGTATACAGTGTGACAGAGTTGGTGGACGTGTTTCCTGTCCACTAGGAGCTTACAGTCTAGAAATGCTCATCAACTTCGAGTGTTTTCTCTGTGCAGAGTGCTGAACTGAGCGCCTGTTGAATGAAGGTCAGTAAATACACTGTAGTCTTCTCTGATAGGCACTGACCCAGGCATGAACTTGGGCAAGTCACCTAACTTCTCTGTGCCTCAGTTACCTCCTCTGTCAAATGGGGATTAAAAATGTGACCCCAGTGGAACATGAACTCTGTCCAACCTGCTTAGCTTTTATCTATCCCAGCACGTAGTACAACGCGTAGCATGTAGTATGTGCTTAAGAAATTCCATTAAAAAACCCTACGGTGCCCAGTGCACTATTTTTTAATGGTATTTATGTGCTTACTGTGTGCCAAGCCCTGTTCTAAGCACTGGGATAGATACGAGGTAATCAGGTTGTCCCATGTGGGGCTCACAGTTTTAATCCCCATTTTAGCTCACAGTCTTAATCCCCGTTTTACAGATGAGGTAACTGAGGCACAGAGAAGTTAAGCGGCTTGCCCAAGGTCACGCAGCTGACAAGTGGTGGAGAAGCCCTGTGTAAATCCAAGTTAATCAGGTTGCACAGAGTCCGTGTTCCACATGGAGCTCACAGTTGTAATCCCCGTTTCACAGATGAAGTCATTGAGGCCCAGAGAAGTTAAGTGACTTGTCCAAGGTCACACAGCAGACGTGACAGAGCCCGAATTAGAAACAGCATGGCATAGTGGATAGAGCACGGGCCTGGTCGAAAGTCGGAAACATGTCTACCTACTCTGTTGTACTCTCCCAAGAGCTTAGTACAGTGTTCTGCACACAGAAAGTACTCAATAATGACCTTTGATTAATTGCTTCGAGGGGGAGACAGACATTAATATAAATAAATTACGGATATGTACAAGAGAAACAGCGTGGCTTAGTGGAAAAGAGCTTGAGCTTGGGAGTCGGAGGTCGTGGGTTCTAATCACAGCTCCGCTGCTTGTCAGCTGTGTGACTTTGGACAAGTCACTTAATTTCTGTGCCTCAGTTCCCTGAGCTGTAAGATGGGGATTAAGACTGTGAGCTAAAATGGGGATTAAAACGGTGAGCCCTACAGGGGACAACCTGCTTACCTTGTATCTACCTCAGTGCTTGGTACACAGTAAGCGCTTAACAAATACCACTACAAAATAGTGCTCTGGGTACAGTAGGGGTTTTTATGGAATTTCTTAAGTGCTTACTACATGCTACGCATTGTACTAAGTGCTGGGATAGATAAAAGCTAAGCAGGTTGGATAGAGTTCATGTTCCACTGGGGTCACACTTTTAATCCCCATTTGACAGAAGAGGTAACTGAGGCATAGAGAAGTTACGTGACTTGACTTAAGACTGTGAGCCCTATGGGGGACAACCTGATTACCTTGTATCCACCCCAGAGCTTAGAACAGTGCTCGGCACATAGTAAGCCCTCAAAAAATACCAACATTATTATTGTTATTATAGGTGCAGAGGGGCTGAAGGTGGGGTGATTAAAGTGTACAAACCCAGGAGTAGGGTGATGCAGAAGGGAGAGGGAGTAGGGAAAATGACACTTAGAGGAGGTGTGATTTTTAAGAAGGCTTGCTTCGGGGGGGTCACATACCTTGTTCAGCACACATCCCTCTCCTCAAAAACCTCCATATGATTACCAACTCCCTTCTCATCAAGCACTTAGCATCGACTTGAAGACGCTCCACTGACTCTCTCCATTTTCCATATCTGCTTTCCTTACCTGCTGCTTCCCAACTCACCCTCCTTGCTCCTTCCAAGTCCTTCTCCTAACTGTACTCCAACTCCATCTCACCGCCTCTGAGAAAACACAGGACGGAGAGTCAGGAGACGTGAGTTCCAGTCCCAGCTCAGTGTGACCTTGGAGAAGTCACTTAATTTCTCTGTATTTCCTCACCTTTTCCCCCTCTCCCAGCCCCACAGCATGTTTGTATGAGTCTGTATTGATTATTTGTATTGATGTCTGTCTCCCCTCCTCTAGACTGTAAGCTCATTGTGGGCAGGGAGTGTGTGTCTGTTTATTATTGCAGGGTACTCTCCCAAAGCACTTAGTACAGGGCTCTGCATTCATTCTTTCAATCGTATTTATTGAGTACTTACTGTGTGCAGAGCACTGTGCTAAGTGCTTGGGAAAGTACAATACAATAATAAACAGTGACATTCCCTGTCACTATGTAGACATCTAGAGATTTTTTTTCTGTTTCTGATGCATTTAGATACCTAACACTTGCAATGGGATTCCCTGTTTTACTACGACCTGGTGTCACAGAGGGGGCAAGGTGATGGACTGTTTTAAAGCCAATTTATGCTGTAAACATTCAATAAATACAACTGAATGAAGGAATAAAATGAGGGAGCTACATATCTGAACTTCCTCCCCTTTAGGCTGTGAGCCCCATGTAGGACACGGCCTGTGTCTGATCTGATTGTATTGTTGTCTACCCCAGAGCTTAGCACAGTGCTTGGCCTGAAGTAAGCACTTAAATACAATGATTATCATTTATTATCACCTCAAAACTCCCCTCTTTCTCAAATATGTTAGACCTCCACCCTCCCCACTTTCAAATCCTACCCACTTGTTTTCCTTGACCTATTCCGGGAATCATCTCAACCTAAAAACTACCTCTTGCCCTTATGCATGTATTTGTACTCCGCCCCAGCACTCTGAACAAATGTTTTTCTCATTTGAAGCTTCAGTGTATTTATTGAGATTCCATGTGGTTTTCAAAAATAATTTTATGCCTCCCCCTCCTCAAAAATCACCACTGCTTACGGATTGCTCTCTGCAACAGGAAGAATTCCTAACCACTGGCTGTAAAGTAGTAGCTTCCCCGTTGGAGTGGAAACTCCTTTCAAAGTGGACTTCTGTTTAATTTCCCAAGCTCTTAGTAAGGTGCATTACACTCAATAGGCGTTCAATAAGTACTATTACCACCAGTACTACCGGCAAACCTCAGACTACCTGCCAACGACCTATAAAGTTAGAACGTAGGCAAGAGGAAGAAATGAGCGTCAAAGCTAAACTGTGCAGAAAATTTGTCTGTGACACACTGGATTGACAAGTGAGGCCCAGCTTTATACAGGAAATGAAAATCAGAGTTGGTTTTGGTGGTTTCCTGTTGTGGTTGTCGCTTTCACCGGTGGTAAGAGGAATGTAGACATCTAGAGATTTTTTTCTGTTTCTGATGCATTTAGATACCTAACACTTGCAATGGGATTCCCTGTTTTACTACGACCTGGTGTCACAGAAAAACATTTAGAAGGCATTTACAATTATGTAGAGGGTACTAAGGAAAAAACACTGAACAGATCTATCGTTCTAAAGTGAAATTCTAAACTTTCAGATGAAATTGATGAAATTCTAAACTCTCAGATGAATTGATGACTCAAAACCATAGGTTCACTTGCTCTTCAAAATCTGATGCAATGCTCCAAATATATATGTGTATTTATGTATATAATGTATGTATATAATTTATACATAAAGAAGCAGCATGACCTCACAGGCCTGGGAGTCAGAAGGACCTGAGTTTTAATGCAGGCTCCGTCACTTGTCTGTGTGTGACCTAGGCCAAATCACTTCACTTTTCTGTGCCTCAGTTACCTCATCTGTGAAATGGGGATTAAGACTGTGAGCCCCAAGTAGGATAAGGGACTATGTTCAAACCAATTACCTTGTATCAACCCCAGAGCTTAGTACAGCGCCTGGCACATAATAAGTGCTTAACAAATATTATTATTATTATTATTATCAGGTCCCACATGGAGCTCACATTCTGAGTAGGAGGGAGAACAGATAGTGAATCCCCATTTTGAAACTGGGGGAACTGAACCGCAGAGAAGTTAAGTGACTTGGCCAAGGCCATACAGCAGGTAAGTGGTGAAGCTGGGATTAGAACCCAGGTCATCTAAGTCCCAGGCCTGTGCTCTTTCCACTGAGCCACGCTGCTTCTCAAGTAGAAGTATTAGCAGTAATTATAGTAGCAATAACAGTTGCAGTAGTAACAGCAGTAGTGGGCGGCGATTGTCTCTCTTTGTTGCTGAATTGTACTTTCCAAGTGCTTAGTACAGTGCTGTGCACAGAGTAAGCGCTCAATAAATACAACTGAGTAAAAGCTCCCCCTTTTAGACTGTGAGCCCACTGTTGGGTAGGGACTGTCTCTATATGTTGCCAACTTGTACTTCCCAAGCGCTTAGTACAGTGCTCTGCACACAGTAAGCGCTCAATAAATACGATTGATGATGATGATGATGATGATGAATGAATAGTAATGGTGACAGTAGTAGTAGTGTAGTAGCAGGAATAGTGGTAGTAGTAATAGTATTTATTGAGAGAAGCAACATAGCGTAGTAGATAAAGCACAAACCCAGGAGTCAAGGGGTCTAATCCTGGCTCTGCCACTTGTCTGCTGTGTGACCTTGGGCAAGGCACTTCACTTCTCTGTGCCTCAGTTACCTCATCTGGAAAATGGGGATTAAAAGTGTGAGCCCCACGTGGGACAACCTGATTACTCCATATCTACCCCAGCGTTTAGAACAGTGCTCGGCACATAGTAAGCACTTAACAAATACCATAATTACTGGTATTACTATGTTCAACAGTCAGTCAGTGGTATTTATTGAGTGCTTACTGTGGGCAGAGCACTGAACTAAGCGCATGGAAGGGTATACTATAGCAGAGTTGGTCCACATGTTCCCTGCCCACAGCGAGCTTACAGTCTAGAGGGACCGTCTATAAGTCCGGGACAGTCAGACACTATCGAGGGCCTGTAAAGCTGGATATAGAGCTGCCACTCTATTGCTATTCCCTCATCCATCTTTCCCTCCTCTTGTTTCTCTGTTTTCCCTGCCAGTTGTAATAATGATATTAATAGTATTTGTTAAGTGCTTACTATGTGCCAAGCACTGTTCTAAGCACTTGGGAGATACAAGGTAATCAGGTTGTCCCACGTGGGGAATCCCAGTCTTAATCCCCATTTTGCAGATGAGGAAACTGAGGCACAGAGAAGTTGTGACACCCAAAGTCACACGGCTGATAAGTGGCAGAGCCAGGATTAGAACCCATGCACTCTGACTTCCAAGCCCGTGCTCTTTCCATTAAGCCACACTGCTTCTCAGGAGGAGTTTGTGGCTGCCCACCTTCCCATTACACTGCAATTTCCTTTTCACTTCCCACTGGACTTCGATGCTGAGGTAAAAGACTAGAAATGCCCCTCTCACCACATCCACATTTTTTAAAATGTTTTTTTTTTTTTAGTTGCATTTATTAAGTGCTTACTATGTGCAAAGCACTGCCCTAAGCACTGATAAGACAAGACGAGGGATCACAAATTGCCGAAGCATGTTCCAGATGGAGAAATGAAGTATTTGACTGTAAATATTTTTTACAGAATGGATTCGGTGTAGATTTTTACTCATACTATTTTTCCCCACATGTCTGCACAAGGAAGGCGATTGCAGAGATTCAAGTGGGAAGGAGACACGTAATCGTCAGGATTCGAACCTGCGCGGGGAAACCCCAGTGGGTTTCTAGTCCATCGCCTTACCCACTCAGCCACGAGTGAGCACTTACTATGTACCAGGCACCGTACTAAGCTCTAGCATAGATGGAAGTTGGCAGGTTGGACACAATCCCTGTCCCGCTTGGGGCCCACAGTCTTCGTCCTCATTTTACCGAAGAGGTAACTGAGGCCCAGAGAAGAAAGGTGACTTGTCCAAGTTCGCACAGCAGACGAGGATTAGAACCCAGATCCTTCTGACTCCTAGGTCTGGGCTCTATCCACTAGGCTACGAGGATCCCCCTCCCAGCATACTTTATGCGTGCCAGGTCACTGGGGATTTAGGCTGCAGCAGTAACTCCCAAAGCCTCTCTCATTATTATTATCAGCAATAATAATAACAAATGTGGTATTTATTAAGTGTTTAATTCATGCCAAGCACTGTACTAAAGACTGAGTTAGATTTAAGAAAATCAAGCCACACCTACTCCCTATCCCACATGGAGTTAAGTCTAAGGAGGAGGGAGAATGGCTATTCAATCCCCATTTTACAGGTGAGGCTTAGAGAGAGACTTTTCCAAAGCCACACAGCAAGCAAATGGCAGACCTGGGATTAGGACCCAGATCTTCAGACTCATTAGGCCAAGCTCCTTATCAAGTGACCCCTTTAACAACCCTCATCTCTGACCACCCACCCACCCCAATGCCCTCTCCTCTGATTTACCAAACCACATCCCTCTCCTTTAAAGCCTTATTAAACTGTTACCTCCAGCAGACATTCCCTGACTCTCCCCACCTCCATGACCCTGTCATCCCGTAAGTCGCCTTAGCCCTTACTGGTAATACTTAAAGGGTAGAGAGTATGGCTTTTTATTCTTTTCCATTTTCCCAAGTGCTTAGCACAATAGCCTGCACACGATCAGCACGCAATAAATACCGTTGATGAGGGTGATGATGACTAAAGATTCTGCTATCAAAAGTAATTTGGGAAAACTTGTCAAGTGTAATTGGGCCAACATGAGGCAAGCTGCATGGAAATGTGACTAAAATGATTTATTAATGGCCCTAATGGTAGCAATCTTCTATTCATCCTAATGGAAGGAGAATGGCAACTACTATCACGTTTGCAATTCAGTACAATTGGACTGAAAAGGCTGGAGTCTGAACTCGGGGAGACTTGATTAATTTTGAGATGGGTTCTTGGTTTTCCTTGTTTTTTTTGTTTTTTTATTATTATGAAAGCAGAAACACTATTCCCTCTGGAAAGAGCACAGGCCTAGGTGTCAGAAGATCTAGATTCTAGACCCAAATCCACCATTTGCCAGCCGAGTGGCCCTGGGCAAGTGACTTAACCTCTCTGTTCCTCAGTTTCCTCATCTGTAAAATGAGACTTAAGTACCTGTTCTCCCTCCCCTTGAGATTATGAGCCCCATATGGGAAAGGGACTGTCTGATCTGATTGTATTGTATCTGCCAAGGTGTTTGGCACATAGTAAATGCTCAATGATTATTATTATTATTTCACGGGAAGTCCACAACCCCATCGGAGTAGTGTTTTCTTAGCAGAACACTGTGATTAAAGTGCCCAGTAAAAGCTCCCTTATCCATGGAATAAAACCCTCCTTCCTGGCTCACAAAAATGCCTCTTCAAGCAAAATGTCCCTGTGTGAAGCGCTCAAGGATGCTGTGAAAGGTTAGATATTTCCCCAATGTCCAACCAGCACAAATCTGGGTCTGGGAGTGAGAAAGGACCTGGGTTCTAATCGCGGCTCTGCCGCTTGTCTGCTGTGTGTGACATTGGGCAAGTCGCTTCACTTTTCTGTGCCTCAGTTGTCTCATCTGGAAAGTGGGGATTAAGACTGTGAGCCCCATGTTGGATAGGGACCATGTCCAACTTGATTACTTTGTGCCTACCCCAGGGCTTAAAACAGTGCTCAACTTAGAGTAAATGCTCAACTTGTACTTCCCAAGCGCTTAGTGCAGTGCTCTGCACACAGTAAGTGCTCAATAAATACAATTGAATGAATGAACAAACATAAAAAAAAACCCAGCAGGTGAGTGGTGAATGGCAGGATGTTCAGGTGGATTGGATTGCAGAGAAAGGGTCGTGGCAAAATGGTTTCACATACTTAGCCTGAGTGAATGTCGTCCCTGTTTTCCTGATCATTATCTACCTTTTCACTCTTCTTGGCTCACAAAAATGCCTCTTCAGAGTTCTTGGTAACGTTCCCTTCTAATCCCAGGCCCAGGAGTTGTCCGGTTCTAGGTGATCTTTGCTTTAGTGGAGAACAGAAGAGCACCAGTTTCTAGTCTCTCTGTGACAAAGGCCCTTTTTCATTCGTGTGATTCCTTTTGCAAAAGGGAAAAAAAATGAGTAATTAAGACCAAAAAAGATTACGAAATCTCTTCTTTATCTCCTATTCAGTCAGTCAGTCAATCGTACTTACTGAATGTGTACTGTGTGCAGGGCACTTTACTAAGTGTGGGGTAGAGTACAATATAACAGATACATTCCCTGCCCATAACGAGCTTAGAATTTACTATTAAAGCTTGGTTTCATTTTTAACCTGTTGGTGGGGCGTGTCTGCTCACCTTATGGGACAGTATCAAATTCTATGATTCTCTTATGATTTTCTTTTTATGATTTTATTATTTTCCTTCTGTCTCGTGAGTTTAAGGTGAGACCTTGAATATGTCACATCCTCCATGGGCCTTGGTAGTGTCACTTCTGATTCTCTAGCTTTCAAGAATGCTGTGAAAGGTTAGATGTTTCCCCCATGTCCAACCAGCACAAATCCAGGTCTGGGAGTAAGAAAGGACCTGGGTTCTAATCCCAGGCCCACAGCTTGTCTGCTGTCTGTGATCTTGGGCAAGTTGCTTCACTTCTCTGTGCCTTAGTTATCTCATCTGGAAAATGGGGATTAAGACTGTGCGACTGTGGGACAGGGCTGTGTCCAACCTAATTACCTTGTGCTACCCTAGCGCTTAGCACAGTGCCTGACTTATAGTAAGTCCTCAATAAATAATGTAAAAAAATTCCAGCAGGTGAATGGTGAATGGCAGGATATTCAGGAGGTTTGGATTGCAGAGAGAGGGTGGTGGCAAGAGGATTTCATGGATTTAGCCTGAGTGAATGACGCTCCCATCTTCCTGATCATTATCTACCTTCTCACCCTCTAGGAGACCAAACAGTATTCTTTGCCTATTTAGTGTCATAAGGTCCCTGTGGACAGGGAATTTATCTACCAACTCTGTTGCATTATACTCTCCCGAGCGCTTAGTACAGCACTCTGCATACCACTGATTGATTGTGTGTCAGTATCAATCCATCAATAGCGCTTTACTGAATGCTTACTTTGTGCAGCGCATAATAGTTTGGGAAAGCGCCATTGTTAGGCACAATTCCTGCCCATTAGGAGCTTATAATCAAGGATCTTGCAATATGGTATTGCCAGAAGAAATAGCTCATCAAAACATTTGCTTTAAACTGATCTGTTCTGCCGTATGGAGGGAGGAATACCAGCCAAAATATTTGAGTGTTTGTTTTTAAACCTCCACGTAGAGTGCTAAAATGAGCTACTAGCGAATTAATTCTAAGGAGAAGCTTATTTTTGAAGCACTGAGATAGCCCTGTATCTTGGAAGAAATTATATGTGTGGTCCCAGATACCCAGAAGACAACCGGATCTCTCAACGGCTAGATCTCTCAATATTTACTTTAAGGCGAAGTAAAGCGGGCCACCCCCAACAGGTTGAGCAGAAGAAGCACTTTAATTTAAGTAACACTGAAACATTACTTCAAACACAGGAGCAAAGCTGCGTCCCGCAGGGAGTCGGCAGTGACAGACCAAGCTAGCATTCAGCAATCAAGAATGAAATGGTTCTTCTTAAACACAGGTCTGGGGGAGACTTAAAAGGTGGCCTTCTAAATAGCTTCAGGCTCTACAAATAGCAACTGCCTCATGATCCAAAGTACAACCATTATTTGGAGGAGGAGGAGGAGGAGGAGGAGGAGGAGGAGGAGGAATGATAATAATGATGATGGTGGCGTAGTGGATAGAGCACGGGCCTGAGAGACAGAAGGTCATGGGTTCTAATCCTCACTCCGCCACTTGTCTGCTGTGGACCTTGGAAAAGTCACTTCAATTCTCTGTGCCTCAGTTACCTCATCTGTAATATGGGGATTGAGACTGTGAGCCCCATGTGGGACAGGGACTGTGTCCAACCTGATTTGCTTGTATTCACCCCTGCGCTTAGAACAGTGCCTGGCACAAAGTAAGCTCTTAATAAATACCATGATTATTATTAAGAGGAGGAGCAGGAGCAGGAAGGCAGGAGGAAGAGGAGGAGGAGAGAGGAGGAGGTGGAGGAGGAGGATGGGGGAGAGAGATGGAGGAGGAGTGAAAAGTAGGAAGAGGAAGTGGAGGAGGAGGAGAAGAAGAAAGAGGAGATGAAGGATGGGTGAGCCTCAGTCTGAAGACTTTAAGACTTCAAGAACCTGTGTAAAGGACTTGATTCTAGTGATGGTGGTTTGCCTGGCACCACTCCACTCTTTTACTCCTGCCAACCCTGGTCTTTGTGGGGCACGGACTGTGTCCGATGTGATGATCTTGAATCTACCCCAGAGCTTAATACAGTGCTTGGCGCATAGTCAGCCGTAAACAGTGACTTGCTGTGTGACCTGGGGCAAATCACCTTAACATCTCTGTGCCTCCATTACCTCATCTGTAAAATGGGGATTAAAAGTGTGAGCCCCACCAGGAACTACCTGATTACCCTGTATCTACCCTGGTGCTTAGAACAGTGCTTGGAACATAGTAAGTGCTTAACAAATACCAATATTATTATTATTATTATTATAATTACCACCAAAATCATTATCATCATCAATAGTATTTATGGAGTGCTTACTGCGTGCAGAGCACTGTACTAAACCCTTGGGAGAGTACAACAGAGTTGGTAGACACGTTCCCTGCCCACAATAAGCTATTGTTACGGGATGTTGTACATTAAGAGGTGTCCACAAAGGTTTTGGGGGTTTTTGTGGTTTTTTTTTTAATGTGCGGAAACATTTAGAGCTGGAGTGACTACATTCTAAGGCAGTTGTGATGCCACAGCGCTAGCACTAAGACCCAGCAGGAGGCTTGGTTTTAGGCAAGCAGAACAGAAGGGAGGCAAATCAGGCTTTTAGCCTTTCACTGACCCACTCCTCCCTCATCCCAAGTGCTTAGTACAGCGCTCTGTACACAGTAAGCACTCAATAAATACGATTGACTGACTGAATGAAGGACTCATTCCTATCATGCTTGCATTCACTTGTCTGAATTGATGCGGATGTTGTGTGCTCTGATTTGCTCTTCCCATCAGACTGAAAGGACCATGTCTTGCCTTTAACACAAACTGCAAAAGCCTAATTTCTGTGAGGGTGCTCCCTTGTAGAGGGATCTCCTGAACCCCAGAAACCCAAGAGAGAAGGGATCATAGGAGGGGAATCTTAAGCTGGAACAAGGAGATGGAATCTGGCAGAGAAATATAAGAAGCCCCCCAATTTTTCTCCCCATTTCTCTTTCTCTAAGTCTCTCTCTTTTTCATGTCATTTTTTAAGGACTTACAATGTATCTAGCCCTGTTCTAAGCACTGTAGATACAAGACACTCAGGTTGGACACAGTCTCTGTCCCCCATAAGGGCTCTCAGTCCAAATTGGAGCAGGGAGGATTTAATCCGCATTTTACAGATGGGGAAACTGAGGCCCAGAGAAGTGAAGTGACTTGTCCAAGGTCACACAGCAGACAAGTGGTAGAGTCAGGATTAGAATCCAGGACCTCTGATTCCCAGTCCCGTGCTTTTTCCACTCTCACTCCTTTTTTCTTTCTCTCATCTCTCTTCCGTAGATAGAGAGCCCTTCAAAGGACAGAATCGGTTTCTGATTCCCAACTGCACACTCATTCCTTGTACTTAGGACAGGGCTCTGCACAGTAAGTGCTTAATAAATACTATTACCACTACTGCCACTACTATTCTCTCTCTCTCTCTCTTTTTTCCCTTCCTCTTCACTCCACCCCACCCCCTCACTTGTCTACTGCAGTCAGCTGTCCTTAGCAGGCTGAACAAAATGTTAATTTAGCCTGTCGATACGAGGGTGTTGGATACCCCAGCCAAGTGCCCACCAAATCTCCCTGAAGCTTCCCTCCAAACTGAGGTCATCCTGACCTCCGGAGCCAGCCATGGAAGGAATTCCAAGGATCCTATTCGTGAACCTGAGTGACTCTTCCAATTTAGAGGGAGGGGGAGAAAGGAAAGAGGAAACTGACAATCCAAAGCTGGACCTGCAATTCATTCATTCAGTCGTATTTATTGAGTGCTTACTGTATGCAGAGCACTGTACTAAGCGCTTGGGAGAGTACCATATAACGATAAACAGACACATTCCCAGAAGCCCACAACGAGCTTACAGTCTAGAGGGGGAGAGAGACATTAAACTTTTAGTCTCACTGGCAGACCTGTCAATCTTCTTGCAGTCCTTTCAACAAATAACGGTTTGATTTGTTAATAATAATAGATGGCATTTGTTAAGCGCTTACTATGTGCAAAGCACTGTTCTAAGCACTGTTAAGCACTTATAATAATATTGATGGCATTTGTTAAGCGCTTATAATAATATTGATGGCATTTGTTAAGCGCTTACTGTGTGCAAAGTGCTGTGCCAGATCCTGCAGTAAGCACTGCAGACACAGTCTCTGCGCCTTGCTGAGCTCCCGGGCTACGTAAGAGGGAGTTTGGGTATGGGATCTCTGTTTCATGGATGAGGCACTGAGAAATTAGGTGATTTGCCCAAGGCCACCTATCAGGCAAGTGTTTAATTTGGGCCAAGCTGCTTCATTAATTTCTAGACCCTTCACCAACAGATGCAAGGATACAGAGTAGGTGACAGGGTGATAATAACTGTGATATATATTAAGTTCTTACTCTGTGCCAAGCGCTGTGCTCATTGTGGGAATAGATACAATGAAATCAGATCAGACACATTGCCTGTCTTACGTGAGGTCACAGTCTAGTGGAGAGAGAGTACAGGTATTCAATCCCCATTGTACAGATGAGGAAGCTGAGACACAGAGAAGTAAAATGACTTACCCAAGGTCATGGTAGATAAGTGGCAGGACCCAGATCTCCTGAGTCCCCACTTTTGTGATCTTTCCTCTGGGCCATGATGCTCTTCTAATAATAGTGACAGTATTTGTTAAGCGCTTACTATGTGCCAAGCACTGTTCCAAGCTCTGGTGGAGATACAAGGTTATCAGGTTGTCCCACGTGGGGCTCACAGTCTTAATCCCCATTTTACAGATGAGGTAACCGAGGCACAGAGACTGACTTGCCCAAATTCACGCAGCTGACAAGTGGCGGAGCCAGGATTAGAACCCACGATCTTTGACTCCCAAGCCCGTGCTCTTTCCACTAAGCCACACTGCTAATAGTAGGACTAATAGTGTAGTAGCCACATTCAGCCCGCTCCTTCCTCTTCCCCTCGTCCCCCTCTCCATCCCCCCGTCTTACCTCCTTCCCTTCCCCACAGCACCTGTATATATGTATAGATGTGTGCACATATTTATTACTCTATTTATTTATTTATTTTACTTGTACATATCTATTCTATTTATTTTATTTTGTTAATATGTTTGGTTTTGTTCTCTGTCTCCCCCTTCTAGACTGTGAGCCCACTGTTGGGTAAGGACCGTCTCTATATGTTGCCAACTTGTACTTCCCAAGCACTTAATACAGTGCTCTGCACACAGTAAGCACTCAATAAATACGATTGAGTGATTGATTGATTGATTAAGTGCTTACTGTGTGAAGAGTACTGTAAGAAGCCCTGGGAGACAATATACAGGTAAGAATTAGCCTCTAAGACAACGATTGAAGAAATTTTGCAGGACAGATTCCCACCCCACCCCGCAACCTGGAAATTGTCAGGAATTTGTTCGTCAACCACCTTTCCAGGATCCCTCTTCCACTTCTTCACTGTCTTGGGTTTAAGTGATGTGTGTAGGAAATGGTGTGGATTAGCGGATAGAGCACAGTTCTGGAAGTCAGAAGGACCTGGCTTCTAATTCCAGCTCCACCACTTGTCTGGTGTGTGACCTTGGGTAGGTCACTTAACGTCTCTGCACCTCAGTTACCTCATCTGTGAAATGGGGATTCAGAGTGTGAGTCCTATGTGGGACAGGGACTGTGTCCAGCCTGATTATCTTGTATCTTCTCCAGCGCTTAGTGCAGTGCCTGATACATAATAAGCGCTCAACAATTACCACAATTATTATTAGGGGGGAGTCAATGGTAAGAGTTGCTGAGGGATTGTGGCAGAGCTTAACATTCAATTTTAAAAGTTCAACCAACTATTCTCATACAGAAATGACTCCATCCTTAACTAGCTTACTTCCTAATTTTCAGAATTACTACACATAGCTCTGAGTTTCTCGCCCTTTAAATTTTTAATCCTTAATTTGCTACTTTTTGATACTTTGAAATTTGAGTTGTAAGCTTTTCGCTCCTCCAGCCAGCTTGGTTATCTGTAGGGAAACAAATGTGTTAAAACTAATTCTCAAGAAAAATTAAATTATTTATGAGAATGCACGGTTTCATGATGTCACAGCACATCCCCAGTTGAGCTGCCGAATCATATAGAACTCCTTTCTATCAGGTTGTCAAAATTAATTATTTAAAAGATGCTAATAAAGTCTAAAATTCCTCATGGGAACTATAGCCATAAAATGACTGAAACTAGCTATTATACTGCTATGATTTATTGCAACCGTAACTTAAGTTTTCTGCTAGCCTGGTGAAAATCACCTGGGTGTTATTATGTACCAATGAAATAATGATTTGATTTGATTTTAGTATTCAAATAGTAAAACGACTTCTTCAAGTCAAAAGAATAGGTCAATTTGTATGGAATGCACGTTGTTATTTTCTCCCTTGCTAAAAAGGAGTCACAATCTGTGAAGGAAATGGGAGAAAAATCACCAGATAGGAAATGACTACTAATAAGCAATTAAAAAATAAGGCATCAGGTTAACTGGACCAAAATTAGACAGTTCTTTGACAAGCAACTCTAATTCCTTATTCCATTCCTCTCGTTGAAGCTGAGCTGTCACCCGTGAACCACGTAAACATGTAGTCCTTAGGCTTATCGCCGAACTGAGTTTTTAGTTAATAATAATAATAATAATAACGGTGGTCTTTGTTAAGCGCTTACTATGTGCCAGGCACCGTACTAAGCACAGGGATCGATACGAGCAAATGGGGCTGGACACAGTCCTCGTCCCACATGAGACTCACAGTCTTAATCCCCTTTTTCCAGATGAGGGAACTGAGGCACAGAGAAGTGAAATGACTTGACCAAGGGCATTCGGTAGACAAGTGGTGGAGCCAGGATTCGAACCCAGGTCCTTCTGACTCCCAGGCCCGTGTTCTGTCGCTAGGCCTTGCTGCTTCTAAATTTCTGGGATCCTCCCTCTATGATTGCGAGAATCACTGAGCTCAATTCTTCCAGTGTTCAGAGTGCCGTAAGGTCAAAATGAAGGCAACAGGACTTTCAGACAGCGGCTAATGCTGATTTCAATTTCTGTACAGCACCTCTGCTCCAAGATGACCATCCATGACCATTTGTCTGCTGTGTGACCTTGGATAAAACATTTTACTTCTCTGTGCCTCAGTTCCCTCATCTGTAAAGTGGGGATTAAGACTGTGAGCCCCATGTGGGACAGGGACCGTGTCCAAAACGATTTGCTTGTATCCACTCCAGCGGTTAGTACAGTGGCTGGCATACGGTAAGCCCTTAGCAAATTCGAGGAGCAGAATTTGAGGGTTCATTCATTCATTCAGTTGTATTTATTAAGCGCTTACTGTACTAAGCGCTTGGGAAGTACAAGTTGGCAACATATAGAGATGGTCCCTACCCAGCAGCGGGCTCACAGTCTAGAAGGGGGAGACAGACAACAAAACAAAACATATTAATAAAATAAAATAAATAGAATAGTAAGTGCTTAAAGCCAGCAAGCTCCATTTGATCTGGAGGACCACGGGAAATGGTCGAGCAGGGAAATGGCTCAGTAATAAGCAGGGAACATTTCTGTTATATTGTTGCGCTCGCTCTCCCAAGCGCTTAGTACAATGCCCTGCACACCATAAGCACTCATTAACTATGATTGATTGATACAGGCTACGTGGAAGCAGCATGGCGTAGTGGATAGAGCACGATCTGGGAGTCTGATGGTCATGGGTTCTAATCCTGGCTCCGCCACAAGTCTACTTTGTGACCTCGGGTAAATCAGTTTACTTTTCTGCACCTCAGTTACCTCATCTGTGAAATGGAGGTCGAGACTGTGAGCCCCACGTGGGACAAGGACTGGGTCCAACCCCATTTGCTTGTATCCACCCCAGCATTTAGTAATAAGAATAATAATAATGATGGTGTTTGTTAAGCATTTACTTTGTGAAAAGCACTGTTCTAAGCGCTGGGGAGGTTACAAGGTGATCAGGTTGTCCCACGGGGGGCTCACAGTTTTAATCCCCATTTTCCAGATAGTACAGTGCTTGGCACATAATAAGCGCTTAACAAATACCATTATTATTATTATTATTATTATTATTATTATTATTATTATTATTTAGGTAGTTTTGGGTTGGGGATGTAGAACAGAGTCACAAAACAGAGAGGTTGAGAGAGGTCAGGCGACTAGTCACTGAGCACAGTGCGTCAAGGGGGTCCTGAGGTCCAGTCCCAAGGTGTCCATGAGCCGGATGGACTGCGCCCTTGACAGTCAAGAGAATACTGGTTATAATAATTGTGGTATTAGTTAAGCGCTCACTATGTGCCAAGCACTAGGGTAGAATCAAGGTAATCAGGTTGGACACAGTCCTTGACCCTCATGAGGCTCACTGTCTTGATCCCCACTTTACAGGTGAGGTAACTGAGGCCCAGAGAAGTGAAGAGACTTCTCACAGCAGACATGTGGCAGAGCCAGGATTAGAACCCACGACCTCTGGCTCCCAGGTCTGTGCTCTTTTCACAAGACCACGCAAAATGAAGGCCACGGGGGGAGGTTTCCAGGTGTTTCGTCAGGGTGGCAAAGGTTTTCCTGGAGTCCTAGAGGGACTGGTGGAAAGGGAAAGGATGGGCAGCATAGCTGCCCCCGGCCCACCTGTAAGAGGGGTCCCCCTTTGGGATCTCTGCCAGCCCAGGATGCTGCCAATGCCTCATTCATTCATTCATTCAATTGTATTTATTGAGCGCTTACTGTGTAAGCACTGTACTAAGCGCTTGGGAAGTACAAGTTGGCAACATATAGAAACGGTCCCTACCCAACAGCGGGCTCACAGTCTAGAAGGGGGAGACAGACAACAAAACAAAACATATTAACAAAATAAAATAAATAGAATAAATATGTACAAATAAAATAGAGTAATAAATACGTACAAACATATATACATATATACAGGTGCTGTGGGGAGGGGAAGGAGGTAAGGCGGTGGGGGAGGAGGGGGAGAGGGCCCTCATGGCCCCCTCCTCACCCCTCAGCCCAGCAAACCCCGGGGAGACCACGTTGTTCTGGAACTGAAAGAGACGGGCGGCAGCGGCAGTAAAGTCCATCTTGGACTTTATACGATATATATACACGATGCCAATATATATTGGCAGCACACGAGAGGAGGGGCAGTTGTCTGGACATGACAAGCCATACTGCCCCGTGGTGAGGGGTTCCCGGCTGGGGGCGGAGGTGGGGGTCTCCCCCAGCCCACTCTCCCATGGCCAGCTCCGTGGGACCGTCTTTGGCCTGGTGACCCCCTTCCCCAGGCTAGAATGGTCTTTAGAGGTGGCAGTCGGGGCCCAGTTAGCCTCCTTGAAGGCTGGGGAGTCTGAGCTAGGGAGAGGGGAGGGGCAAGGGGGCAGGGCTGGGATTGCACTGTTGGGTAGGGACTGTCTCTATATGTTGCCAATTTGTACTTCCCAAGCACTTAGTACAGTGCTCTGCACATAGTAAGTGCTCAATAAATTTGATTGATGATGATGATGATGATGATTGCAGCCACAGGGAAGAAGTTGGAGAGTGGCAACTCCAGACCCGGCAGCTTCCCCCAGAGGAATCCTCAATCCCACCCCTTGCCCATCCTGGAATTTTCCAGGAAGCTTGTCTACCCCATCCCAGCCTAGCATGGCATCCCCTTGACCACAGACCTCCAGTAAGGTCATTCATTCATGCATTCAGTCATATTTGTTGAGGAATTACTGAGTGCAGATCTGTACCAAGAGTTTGGGAGAGTCTAATATAACAATAAACAGGCACTTTCTCTGCCCACCACAAGCTCACAGTCAGGACAGCCCCTATCCTCTGGCAGGCTGGGTCCGATCCAGCTGGAAGCTGGCCACAGGGAACACATAAGAGAGTGGTCTTCACTCGGATGACGGCATCAGCCTCCTCATTCCCAGCCTCCAGTCTCGAACCAGGAGTAATAGTAAACAGATTTATTAAGTCTCCACTGAGGGCCGAGCACCATACTAAGCTCTGGGAAAGAATACACGGGTAGGAATTGGACACAGTCCCTGGCCATCAAAGGGCTCACAGTCTTAAAATATAAGGGGTGGGCATATGCAACAGGTACAAACTTATTTTACCCATGTATGATAATAATAATTGTGGTATTTGTTAAGCTCTTACTATGTGCCAGGCAACTGCATTGAGCACTGGGGTGGATACAACCAGAGCAGTGGGATTGCAAATCGCTGAGGTGGATATTAGCAAATAGTCCCTGTCCCAGGCCACCTGGGACAGGCTCACAGTCTCGAACCCCATTTTACAGATGAAGTAACCGAGGCACAGAAAAGTGAAGTGTCTTGCCGGGGTCACACAGCAGAAGACCCAGGCTCTCTAAGGAAGCACACAGGAGGGCAGTCGGAAATGAATGACTTCAAAACTGTGTTGCTGTGCTCATACATGCTCTTCAACTACCGCTTTACAACTTCTGTGCACCTAAATAGTGATGCACTCACAATCACCTGCAGTTTTATCAATCAATCAATCAATCAAGGGTAGTTATAGAGCACTTTCTGTGTGCACAGCACTGCGTCGTGGCTCAGTGGCAAGAGTGCGGGCTTGCAAGTCAGAGGTCGTGAGTTCTAATCCCGGCACTGCCTCTTATCAGCTAATGTGACTTTAGGTAAGTCATTTCACTTCTCTGGGCCTCAGTTCCCTCATCTGTAAAATGGGAATTAATCAATTAATCAATCAATCGTATTTATTGAGCACTTACTGTGTGCAGAGCACTGTACTAAGTGCTTGGGAAGTACAAGTTGGCAACATATAGAGATGGTCCCTACCCAACAGTGGGCTCACAGTCTAGAAGGGGGAGACAGAGAACAAAACAAAACATATTAACAAAATAGAATAAATATGTACAAGTAAAATAAATAGAGTAATAGAGTAGTCGAAGATTTCGCCAAGGTTTAGGGCTTGTGAGACAAGGAGGGTGGTGGGACTGTCTACATTGATGGAAAAGTCAGAGGGATAATAGGATTTAGATGGGAAGATGAGTTCTGTTTTGGACATGTTAGGTTTGAGGTGTTGACAGGATACTGAGGTAGAGATGTCCTTGAAGGCAAGAGGAAACATGGGACTGGTATTTGGTATTTCATTCATTCATTTAATTGTATTTATTGAATGCTTATTGTGTGCAGAGCATTATGCTAAGTGTTTGGGAAAGCACAATACAACAATAAACAGTGACAATCCCTGCCCACAACGAGCTCACAGTCTAGAGGGAGGGAGACAGACATCAACACAAATAAACAGATATCAATACAATAAATAAAATTACAGATATATACATAAGTGCTGTGGAGCAGAGAGAGGGAAAGAACAAAGGGAGCAAACCAGGGCAAAGCAGAAGGGAGTTGGAGATGAGGAAAAGTGGGGCTTAGCCTGGGAAGGCCCTTTGGAGGAGATGTGCCTTCGGTAAGGCTTTGAAGAGGGGGAGAGTAATTGTCTGGTGGATTTGAGGAGGGAGAGCATTGCAGGCCAGAGGAAGGACATGGCCAGGGATCAGTGGCGAGATAAATGAGATCAAAGGGCAGTGAGAAGGTTAGCACCAGAGGAGTGAAGTATGTGGCCTGGGTTGTAAAGGGAGAGAAGTGAGGTGAGGTAGGAGGGGTCATGGTCATGTAGTGCTTTAAAGGTGTGGTGAGGAGTTTTTTGTTTGATTTGGAGGTGGATCAGGCAACCACTGGAGATTTTTGAGAAGCGGGGTGGTGACATGTCCTGAATGTTTCTGAATAAAGATGATTCGGGCAGCAGAGTGAAGTATGGACTGGAGGGGGGAGAGGTGGAGGTCACCAAGGAGGCTGATGCAGTAATCTAGGCAGGTTAGGATTAGCGTGGTAGTAGTTCAGATGGAGAGGAAAGGGCTGGTTTTAGTGACGTTGTGAAGGTGGAACTGGAAGGATTTGATGACGGATTGAATATGTGGGTGGAATGAGAGAGAGGAGTCAAGCATAATGCCAAGGTTATGGGCTTGTGAGATGGGAAGGATGGTGGTAACATCTACAGTGACTGGAAAGTCCAGGAAAAGACAGGGTTTGGATGGGACGATAAGGAGCTCTGTTTTGGACATGTTAAGTTTGAGGTGACGAGAGGACATCCAAGTAGGGATGTCTTGAAGGCAGGAAGAGATGTGAGCCTGGAGAGAGGGAGAGAGATCAGGGGAGGAGATGGAAATTTGGGTATCCTCCACATAGACTGTGAGCCCCATGTGGGACAACCTCATTACCTTGTATATGCTCCAGCACTTAGTAGAGTGCTTGGCACATATTAAACACTTAGCAAATACAATTATTATTATTGTTATTATTATTATTAAATGCTTGGTGAGTACAATGTAACAGAGTAGGTAGACACACTCCCTGTTCACGAGTTTATAATCTAGAGGGGATTTAAGTACAAAAGGGGGCTTATTTACCTATCTTATATACTTTATTACTTTAGCACTAACTCATGGACATAGGCATCTGTAAATTATTTTAGTCTCTGTCTCCCCCTTTGGTTTGTAAACTCCCCAAGGACAGGAATCATGTCTACTTACTCTGTTGTACTCTCCCAAATGCTTAGAACAGCATTCTGCACTAGTGAAGACTCAAAATACCACCGACGGACTGAACTTGGTGAAGGAGAAAAGCTAAAGAGGGCTGTTTTTGACAGCTATATGGCTCATGATTTTCGAGCCCATTGTGGCCGATTTGTTCCACTGAGAGAAAGGATAATGACACAGCAATTCTGTCATAGCTAAGAATATCAGGTCATCAATTGCACATTACTGCAAGTAGACAGCAGAAAATTGCACGGCACAGCGATTAGCCTGGGAGTATCTGATCATTGAGTCTCTGACCCACAAAATGCAAAACGCACCTGTTTGTCCAAGCAAAACTGAACAGTCTCTGCTCCCTTGATGTGTTAATTGTGAAGCAGTTTGAAACCTGGCCTCTTCACAATGGACAAGTGGCACACTATTTCCATTTCCTCTATTAGGTGAAGACCACTCAGTGCCCACAAGAAAACCCATTCTTCCTGATTAACTTGTATCTACCCCTGTAGTTAATAATAATAACAATAATGGTATTTATTAAGTGCTTATTATGTGCCAAGAACTGTCCTAAGCACTGGGTACATACAAGGTAGGTTGTCCCATGTGGGGCTCGCAGTCTTAATATCCATTTTCCAGATGAGGTCTCGGAGGCCCAGAGAAATGAAGTGATTTGCCCGAGGTCACACAGCAAAGTGGCAGAGCTGGGATTCGAACCCACGCCCTCTGACTCCAAGGCCTGTGCTCTATCTGCTACACCATGCTGCTTCTCCCACTTAGTACAGTGCTTGGCGCATAGTAAGCGCTTAACAAGCACCATTAACTGTTACTTGTTCCCTGCCTTAAAGGAGCTGGAAGACAAGCATGAAAATAAATTCCAGGCAGGAGGAAGCCACAGAAGATCCGTACATAAGTGCTGTGGGGTGAGAGGAGGGTTGCGTATCCAAGTGATTAGAGAAGCAAATGCTTAGTACAGCGCTTTGCACACAGTAAGCGCTCAATAAATATGAATGAAGGAATGAATGAAAGGAGCTCACAGAGGATGCTTACATCTTCAAGGGGGAACATCTTCCAGGGGGTGACTAGCCTTGAGTTCAGCTGCTTCTCTCACCTCCTGGGTCAGTTCTAGCTTGGTCCGGTAACCCAAGCTGTACATTCAATCGTATTTATTGAGCGCTTACTGTGTGCAGAGCACTGTATTGAGCGCTTGGGAGAATACATTATAACAATAAACACATTCCCTTGGAGTACAGGCCCAACAAGTGTGGACGGGAGCATGTAATCAGACAGATAATTGCTCTCCCCCACTTCAAAACCTTATTGAAGGCTCATCTCCTCCAAGAAGCCTTCCCTGACTAAGCTCTCCTCTTTTCCCACTCCCTTCTGGGCTGCTCTGACTTGCTCCTTCATTCATCCTCCCTTCCAACCCCACTGCACATGTGTATATACCTGTCATTTATTTATCTATTTATTTATATTAATGTCCATCTCCCCCTTCAGAATGCGAGCTCATTGCAGGCAGAAATGTGTCTGTCTGTTGTTATGTCGTACTCTCCCAATCGCTTTGCACACAGTAAGCGCTCGATAAATAGGATTGATCTAAGGAGGCCGGAAGCGAGGTCGGGAGGATGGTCATGAAGACGTGCTGCCTCGGTCACCTCGTTATGGGCAGGGAACTCGTCTGCTATTTCTGTTGTATCGCACTCTCCCGAGACCTTAGCACAGTGCTCTGCACATAGTAAGCACTCCATAAGTACCATGGATTGATTGATTGCCGCGAGCATGAGAAGCAGTATGGCTTAGTGGATAGAGCACGGATTTAGGATTCAGAAGGTCGTGGGTTCTAATCCCATCTCTGCCACTTGTCTGCTGTGTGACCTTGGGTAAGTCACTTCACTTCTCTGTTCCCTCATCTGTAAAATGGGGATTGAGCCCCACGTGGGACAGGGCCTGTGTCCAACCCAATTTGATGTGCCCATCCCAGCACTTAGTACGGTGCCTGGCACATAATAAGTGCCTAACAAATGCCATAATTATTATTATTTCCATCTCTGTCGTCATTCTCTGGTGGTGTTCTCCACTGGGTCTCGCTGTTGGGGAAGGGCATCTGTGAGCCTGGTCAGCCCTTTCCTGAGGCGGTTCTTCCTGCTCTCCTCCCCTCCTAAGGATGGAATGACCCAGGACGGAGAGTTCCCCTTGAAGGGTGGCCACAACCCACAATCCATGCTGGGCAGCTACTCCACTAAAATTGTTTCCCAGGCTCTCCACTTGGAGCTCAGCGGAAAGAGCCCGGGCTTTGGAGTCAGAGGTCACGGGTTCAAATCCCAGCTCCGCCAATTGTCAGCTGGGTGACTTTGGGCCTCAGTTACCTCATCTGTAAAATGGGGATTAAGATTCTGAGCCCCGCACGTGGGACAACCTGATCACTTTGTATCCCCCCAGCGCTTAGAACAGTGCTTTGCACATAGTAAGCGCTTAACAAATGCCATCATTATTACTATTACTAATTGTGGTATTTGTTAAGCATGGCCTAGTTCCTCTCCCCCTCCTCCCCTTCCTCATCCCCCCCACCATACCTCCTTCCCCTCCCCACTGCACCTGTATATATGTATATATGTTTGGACGGATTTATTACTCTATTTTATTTGTACATGTTTAATTTTGTTAATATGTTTTGTTCTCTGTCTCCCCCTTCTAGACTGTGAGCCCGTTGTTGCGTAGGGACTGTCCCTGTATGTTGCCGACTTGTACTTCCCAAGCGCTTAGTACAGTGCTGTGCACGCGGTAAGCGCTCAATAAATACGATTGAATGAATGAATGAATAGAGCAGTTCCCGGGCGCTACCCCTGAAGTGTTTTCCAGGCTCTCCACCTAGAGCTTTTCCCGGGTTCTCTACCTGGAGAGGTTCCGGCCACCTGGAGCATTTCTCAGGCTTTCCACCTGGAGCGTTTTCCCGGTTCTCCAGCTAGAGCATTTCCTGGGCTCTCCTTCCGGAGAGTTTCTGGAGAGTTTCTTGGAGTGTTTCCCGGGCTTTCTACCCGGAGCATTTCTGGCCACCTGGAGCATTTCCCAGGCTCTCCACCTGGAGAGTTTCCCGGGCCCTCCACCTCGAGCTTTTCCCGAGCTGCACCAGGAGTATTTCCCAGGCTTCTATCAGGAGCGTTTCCTGCGCTCCACCTGGAGCATTTTTTGGGTTCTCCATCAGAAGCGTTTCCCAGGCTCTTCATTTGAAGCGTTTCTCAGCCTCTCCAGCTTGAGAAGCAACGTGGCTCAGTGGAAACAGTACGGGCTTTGGAGTCAGAGGTTATGGGTTCAAATCCTGGCTCCGCCAGATGTCAGCTGTGTGACTTTGGGCAAGCCACTTAACTTCTCTGGGCTTCAGTAACCTCATCTGTAAAATGGGGATGAAGACTGGGAGCCCCCCTGTGGGACAACCTGATCACCTTGTAACCTCCCCAGCGCTTAGAACAGTGCTTTGCACATAGTAAGCGCTTAACAAATGCCGTCATTATTATTATTATAATTATGGGTTCAATTCCTGGCTCCGCCAATTGTCAGCTGTGTGACCTTGGGCAAGTCACTTAACTTCCCTGTGCTTCAGTTCCCTCATCTGTGAAATGGGGATTAAGACTGTGAACCCCACGGGGGACAACATGATCACCTTGTACCCCACCCCCAGCACTTATAACAGTGTTTTGCACATAGTAAGCGCTTAACAAATACTATTATTATTATTATTATTCCTGAGGTCCACCTGCAGCGTTTCCTGGGCCCTCCCCCTAGAACATTCCTGGGTGCTCCACCAGGAGTGTTTTTTGGGCTCTTCACCAGGAGCATTTCCTGACCTCCACCTAGACCGTTTCTTGGGCTCCACCTTAAGCGTTTTTTGGGCTCTCCACCAGGAACGTTTCCCAGGCTCCCACCAGGAGTGTTTTCTGGGCTCCACCAGGAGTGTTTCCCGGGCCCCACGTGGAACTTTTTTGGGTTCTCCACAAGGAGTGTCCCCTAGGCTCTCCATCGGGAGCATTTCCTGCCCTCCACCTAGACTGTTTCCCAGGCTCCATGAGGAGAGTTTCTTGGGCTCCACCAGGACCGTTTTTTGGGCTCTCCATCAGGAGCATTTCCTGGGCTCCACCAGGAACATTTTTTGGGCTCTCCACCAGGAATGTTTCCTAGACTTTCCTGGCCTCCACCTAGACCATTTCCCAGGCTCCAACAGGAGCGTTTTTCCAGCTCCCAAGCCTTTGCATTCCCTGCTCTGGTCCACATTAACTCCAGTAGCCTGTCTGCCGGCAGCAGGAGCCGATAAAGAGAGGCTTGGGCCAAGAATAAGCAAAAAAACAAAAAAAGAGACACAAAAGCGTCCTTCCCTGTATTGGACCTGGACAGGTCTTCTGAAAACATGAGTGTTTAAGCTTAAAAATGGATGATTGGCCATGCTAGGACAGAGGTAGAAAATCTTTCTGTGCTTGAGAGGAAAAAGCAACCATGAAAGCTGAAGCCTTTCCAATCTTTCTCATTATTATCACTCAATCATATTAATCAATCAATCGTATTTATTGAGCGCTTACTGTGTGCAGAGCACTGTACTAAGCGCTTGGGAAGTCCAAGTTGGCAACATATACAGTCATCATCATCATCATCAATCGTATTTATTGAGTGCTTACTGTGTGCAGAGCACTGTACTAAGCGCTTGGGAAGTACAAGTTGGCAACATATAGAGACAGTCCCCACCCAACAGTGGGCTCACAGTCTAAAAGGGGGAGACAGAGAACAAAACCAAACATACTAACAAAATAAAATAGAATAGATATGTACAAGTAAAATAAATAGAGTAATAAATATGTACAAACATATATACATATATAAAGGTGCTGTAGGGAAGGGAAGGAGGTAAGATGGGGGGATGGAGAGGGGGATGAGGGGGAGAGGAAGGAAGGGGCTCAGTCTGGGAAGGCCTCCTGGAGGAGGTGAGCTCTCAGTAGGGCCTTGAAGGGAGGAAGAGAACTAGCTTGGCGGATGGGCAGAGGGAAGCTAAAGCCACCAAAGATTTCCTTCTTGTCAAATTAAACAGCCTCTACTCCATCCTCTCTCCTGTGCCTCAGTTTCCTCATCTGTAAAATGGGAATTAAATCCTACTCCCTCCTATGGGTGAGCCCCACGTGGGACAGGGACTGCACCTAACCTACTTATCTACCCCAAAGCACAGGACAGTCCTTGGCACATAGTTAGCGCTTCATTTAACTATCATTTTTTAAATAAAAAACCAAACCTTAACCTGCCCTGCCCAGTCACTGAGATTTTGGGCTAAAAGGTGAATAGATTCATTCACTCAATCATATTTATTGAGCGCTTACTGTGTGCAGAGCAGTAATTTATGTGTGCAGAGCATAAATTACAAGTGCTTGGGAAGTCCAAGTTGGCAACATAGAGAGACGGTCCCTACCCAACAGTGGGCTCACAGTCTTAAAGGGGGAGACAGAGAACAAAACCAAACATCCTAACAAAATAAAATAAATAGAATAGATAGAATAAAATAAAATAAATAGGTAGAATAGATATGTACAAGTAAAATAAAAATAAATAGAGTAATAAATATTTACAAGTATCACTTAGTGATGTATTTCAAAGATGAATGCTCAACTGATCAAATCAATCAACCAGTTGTATTTATTAAGCGCTTACTGTGTCCACGGTAGGAGGGAAACTCTTTAGTGACACCACACAGACTGCAAGAATAGGCTTCCTTAAAATATGGTCTTTTAATTAATTAATTCAGTAGTATTTATTGAATCTTTCTCTGGCCTTAGGACACTGTACTAAGCGCTTGGAAGCGTATAGTACAACAACAAATGGACACATTCCCTGCTCACAATGAGCTCACAGTCTAGAGGGGGAGACAGACATTAATGTGCAGAAATAAATGAAGAAATGACAGATCTATACTTATGTGTTGTGGGAATTATTGAACATAAACAAATTACAGATTGATACATATGTGCTGTGGGAATTATTATACATAAATTACAGATGTATGCCTATGCAATGTGGGAATTACTGTGCATAAAGAAATTACAGGTGTATACCTATGTGCTGTGGGACTTATTGGACATAAAGGAATTATAGATCTATACATATGTGCTGTGGGGATTACCGTATATAAAGAAATTTCAGATCTATACATATATGCTGTGGGAATTACTTTACATAAAGAAATTACAGATTTATACATATGTGATGCGGGAATTATTGGACAAAAAATTACAGATAATAATAATAATAATATTAATGATGGCATTTGTTAAGCGCTTACTATGTGCAAAGCACTGTACAGATGTAGACCTATGCGCTGTGGGAATTACTGAATACAAAGAAATTACAGATCTATACATACGTGCTGTGGGAATTATTGCATATAGAGAAATTACAGATTTATACATCTGTGCTGTGGGAATTATTGCATATAGAGAAATTACAGATGTATACATATGTGCTGTGGGAATTATTGCATATAGAGAAATGACAGATTTATATATATGTGCTGTGGGAATTATTGCATATAGAGAAATGACAGATGTATACATATGTGCTGTGGGAATTGTTGCATATAGAGAAATTACAGATTTATACATACGTGCTGTGGGAATTGCATATAGAGAAATGACAGATTTATACGTATGTGCTGTAGGAATTATTGCATATAGAGAAATGACAGATTTATACATATGTGCTGTGGGAATTGCATATAGAGAGATTACAGATTTATACATGTGTGCTGTGGGAATTATCGCATATAGAGAAACTACAGATTTATACATATGGGCTGTGGGAATTATTGCATATAGAGAAATTACAGATTTATACATCTGTGTTGTGGGAATTATTGCATATAGAGAAATTACAGATTTATACATCTGTGCTGTGGGAATTATTGCATATAGAGAAATTACAGATTTATACATCTGTGCTGTGGGAATTATTGCATATAGAGAAATTACAGATTTATACATCTGTGCTGTGGGAATTATTGCATATAGAGAAATGACAGATTTATACATATGTGCTGTGGGAATTATCGCATATAGAGAGATTACAGATTTATACATATGTGCTGTGGGAATTGCATATAGAGAGATTACAGATTTATACATATGTGCTGTGGGAATTATTGCATATAGAGAAATGACATTTATACATCTGTGCTGTGGGAATTATCGTACAGAAAGAAGTTACAGAACTATACCTAGGTGCTGTGGGGTTGAGAGGGAGGATGAATGAAAGGAGCAGGTCAACAATGCACAAGAAACAACAAACTATATCGTTTAAACAATCCACAAAAAGTAAAGGAAAATAATATTGTTTAAAAATTCAACAAAAAATACACAATGTGGTTGAAACATAAAGAAAAAAATAGAAAACAACCAACAGCTGAACCCTGTGCCGTACTGTGTGTAAGGAAAATTCATTCATTCCTGCACTGTTTGAATTTTGGGGTTGCCTTCTGCAAGCTGAACTGCATCTGAGGATGCCACCTTTCCTGCCCAAGTTCACCAAGGCATTTGGGAATTTGGATAATCATAATAACGATGGCATTTGTTAAGCGCTTACTATGTGCCAAGCCATCTGGATGGATTTTAGAACAGTGCTTGGCACACAGTAAGCGCTAAACAAATACCATCATCATCATTTAGGGGGCTCATCAGCGCTTAGAACAGTGCTTGGCACATAGTAAGCGCTTAACAAATGCCATTATTATTATAGTAAGCGCTTATACCATCGTTGGGGGGGGGGGCTCATCAATCAATCAATCAATCGTATTTATTGAGCGCTTACTGTGTGCAGAGCACTGTACTAAGCGCTTGGGAAGTACAGGTTGGCAACATATAGAGACAGTCCCTACCCAACAGTGGGCTCACATCATCATCATCATCATCAATCGTATTTATTGAGTGCTTACTGTGTGCAGAGCACTGTACTAAGCGCTTGGGAAGTACAAATTGGCAACATATAGAGACAGTCCCTACCCAATAGTGGGCTCACAGTCTAAAAGGGGGAGACAGAGAACAAAACCAAACATACTAACAAAATAAAATAAATAGAATAGATATGTACAAGTAAAATAAATAGATAAATAGAGTAATAAATATGTACAGACATATATACATATATACAGGTGCTGTGGGGAAGAAAAGGAGGTAAGATGGGGGGGATGGAGAGGGCGATGAGGGGGAGAGGAAGGAAGGGGCTCAGTCAGGGAAGGCCTCCTGGAGGAGGTGAGCTCTCAGTAGGGCCTAACAGTCTAAAAAGGGAGACAGAGAACAAAACCAAACATACTAACAAAATAAAATAAATAGAATAGATATGTACAAGTAAAATAAATAAATAAATAGAGTAATAAATATGTACAAATATATACTTATACACAGGTGCTGTGGGGAAGAGAAGGAGGTAAGATGGGGGGATGGAGAGGGGGGTGAGGGGGAGAGGAAGGAGGGGGCCCAGTCAGGGAAGGCCTCCTGGAGGAGGTGAGCTCTCAGTAGGGCCTTGAAGGGAGGAAGAGAACAAGAACAGTGCTTGGCACATAGTAAGCGCTTAACAAATGCCATCATCATCATTTGCGGTGGGGGGCTCGTCAGCGCTCAGAACAGTGCTTGGCACATAATAAGCACTTAACAAATACCATCATCATCATTGGGGGGGCTCATCAGCGTTTAGAACAGTGCTTGGCACATAGTAAGCGCTTAACAAATACCATCGTCATCATCATCTTTTGGGAGGGGCTTATCAGCACTTAAAACAGTGCTTGGCACATAGTAAGCGCCTAACAAATACCATCATCATCATCATTTGGGAGGGGCTCATCAGTGCTTAGAACTTACTTGTACATATCTATCCTATTTATTTTATTTTGTTAGTATGTTTGGTTTTGTTCTCTGTCTCCCCCTTCTAGACTGTGAGCCCGCTGTTGGGTAGGGACCAATATGTTGCCAACTTGTACTTCCCAAGCGCTTAGTACAGTGCTCTGCACCCAGTAAGCGCTCAATAAATACGATTGAACGAATGAATGAATTGATGGATCTGGAAATCATCTTCATCATCATCATCAATCGTATTTATTGAGTGCTTACTATGTGCAGAGCACTGTACTAAGCGCTTGGGAAGTACCAATTGGCAACACATAGAGACGGTCCCTACCCAACAGTAGGCTCACAGTCTAAAAGGGGGAGACAGAGAACAAAACCAAACATACTAACAAAATAAAATAAATAGGATAGATATGTACAAGTAAAATAAATAAATAGAGTAATAAATATGTACAACCATATATACATACATACATACATACAACCATATATACATATATACATACATATAAACATACATACATACATACAAATCCCCGATGGGATCTGCTGGGCGCTTAGAGTGTGCACAACTTGGACTTCCCAAGCGCTCAGTACAGTGCTCTGCACCCAGTAAGCGCTCAATAAATACGATTGAATGAATGAATGAGTTGATGGATGGATGTGGAAATCCCCGATGGGATCTGCTGGGCGCTTAGAGTGTGCACAACTTGGACTTCCCAAGCGCTTAGTACAGTGCTCTGCACCCAGTAAGCGCTCAATAAATACTATTGAACGAATGAATGAATTGATGGATGGATCTGGAAATCCCCGGTGGGTTCTGCTGGGCGCTTAGAGTGGACTTCCCAAGCACTCAGTACAGTGCTCTGCACCCAGTAAGCGCTCAATAAATACTACTGAACGAATGAATGAATGGATGGATGGATCTGGAAATCCCCGGTGGGTTCTGCTGGGCGCTTAGAGTGTGCACAACTTGGACTTCCCAAGCGCTCAGTACAGTGCTCTGCACCCAGTAAGCGCTCAATAAATACTGCTGAACGAATGAATGAATTGATGGATGGATCTGGAAATCCCTGGTGGGTTCTGCTGAGCGCTTAGAGTGGACTTCCCAAGCCCTTAGTACAGTGCTCTGCACCCAGTAGGCGCTCAATAAATACTATTGAACGAATGAATGAATGGATGGATGGATCTGGAAATCCCCGGTGGGATCTGCTGGGCGATTAGAGTGTGCACAACTTGGACTTCCCAAGCGCTCAGTACAGTGCTCTGCACCCAGTTAGCGCTCAATAAATACTACTGAACGAATGAATGAATTGATGGATAGATCTGGAAATCCCCGGTGGGATCTGCTGGGCGCTTAGAGTGTGCACAACTTGGACTTCCCAAGCGCTCAGTGCAGTGCTCTGCACCCAGTAAGCGCTCAATAAATACTATTGAACGAATGAATGACTTGATGGATGGATCTGGAAATCCCCGATGGGATCTGCTGGGTGCTTAGAGTGTGCACAACGTGGACTTCCCAAGCGCTCAGTACAGTGCTCTGCACCCAGTAAGCGCTCAATAAATACTATTGAACGAATGAATGAATTGATGGATGGATCTGGAAATCCCCGGTGGGATCTGCTGGGCGCTTAGAGTGTGCACAACTTGGACTTCCCAAGCGCTCAGTACAGTGCTGTGCACACAGTAGGCACTCAATAAATACTATTGAACGAATGAATGAATGGATGGATGGATCTGGAAATCCCCGGTGGGATCTGCTGGGTGCTTAGAGTGTGCACAACTTGGACTTCCCAAGCGCTCAGTACAGTGCTCTGCACCCAGTAGGCGCTCAATAAATACTATTGAACGAATGAATGAATGGATGGATGGATCTGGAAATCCCCGGTGGGATCTGCTGGGCGCTTAGAGTGTGCACAACTTGGACTTCCCAAGCGCTCAGTACAGTGCTCTGCACCCAGTAAGCGCTCAATAAATACTATTGAACGAATGAATGAATTGATGGATGGATCTGGAAATCCCTGGTGGGTTCTGCTGGGCGCTTAGAGTGTGCACAACTTGGACTTCCCAAGCGCTCAGTACAGTGCTCTGCACCCAGTAAGCGCTCAATAAATACTGCTGAACGAATGAATGAATTGATGGATGGATCTGGAAATCCCCGGTGGGATCTGCTGGGTGCTTAGAGTGTGCACAACGTGGACTTCCCAAGCGCTCAGTACAGTGCTCTGCACCCAGTAAGCGCTCAATAAATACTATTGAACGAATGAATGAATTGATGGATGGATCTGGAAATCCCCGGTGGGATCTGCTGGGCGCTTAGAGTGTGCACAACTTGGACTTCCCAAGCGCTCAGTACAGTGCTGTGCACACAGTAGGCACTCAATAAATACTATTGAACGAATGAATGAATGGATGGATGGATCTGGAAATCCCCGGTGGGATCTGCTGGGTGCTTAGAGTGTGCACAACTTGGACTTCCCAAGCGCTCAGTACAGTGCTCTGCACCCAGTAGGCGCTCAATAAATACTATTGAACGAATGAATGAATGGATGGATGGATCTGGAAATCCCCGGTGGGATCTGCTGGGCGCTTAGAGTGTGCACAACTTGGACTTCCCAAGCGCTCAGTACAGTGCTCTGCACCCAGTAAGCGCTCAATAAATACTATTGAACGAATGAATGAATTGATGGATGGATCTGGAAATCCCTGGTGGGTTCTGCTGGGCGCTTAGAGTGTGCACAACTTGGACTTCCCAAGCGCTCAGTACAGTGCTCTGCACCCAGTAAGCGCTCAATAAATACTGCTGAACGAATGAATGAATTGATGGATGGATCTGGAAATCCCCGGTGGGATCTGCTGGGCGCTTAGAGTGTGCACAACTTGGACTTCCCAAGCACTCAGTACAGTGCTCTGCACCCAGTAAGCGCTCAATAAATACTATTGAACGAATGAATGAATGGATGGATGGATCTGGAAATCCCGGTGGGTTCTGCTGGGCGCTTAGAGTGTGCACAACTTGGACTTCCCAAGCGCTCAGTACAGTGCTCTGCACCCAGTAGGCGCTCAATAAATACTATTGAACGAATGAATGAATGGATGGATGGATCTGGAAATCCCCGGTGGGATCTGCTGGGCACTTAGAGTGTGCACAACTTGGACTTCCCAAGCGCTCAGTACAGTGCTCTGCACCCAGTAGGCGCTCAATAAATACGACTGAACGAATGAATGAATGGATGGATGGATGGATCTGGAAATCCCCAGATGGGATCTGCTGGGCGCTTAGAGTGGACTTCCCAAGCGCTTAGTACAGTGCTCTGCACACAGTAAGCACTCAGTAAATACAATTGAACGAATGAATGAATTGATGGATGGATCTGGAAATCCCCGGTGGGATCTGCTGGGCGCTTAGAGTGTGCACAACTTGGACTTCCCAAGCGCTCAGTACAGTGCTCTGCACACAGTAAGCGCTCAATAAATACGACAACGAATGAATGAATGGATGGATGGATCTGGAAATCCCCGGTGGGTTCTGCTGGGCGCTTAGAGTGTGCACAACTTGGACTTCCCAAGCGCTCAGTACAGTGCTCTGCACCCAGTAAGCGCTCAATAAATACGATTGAATGAATGAATGAGTTGATGGATGGATGTGGAAATCCTGGTGGGATCTGCTGGGCGCTTAGAGTGTGCACAACTTGGACTTCCCAAGCGCTCAGTACAGTGCTCTGCACCCAGTAGGCGCTCAATAAATACTATGGAACGAATGAATGAATGGATGGATGGATCTGGAAATCCCCGGTGGGATCTGCTGGGCGCTTAGAGTGTGCACAACTTGGACTTCCCAAGCGCTCAGTACAGTGCTCTGCACCCAGTAGGCGCTCAATAAATAGTATTGAACGAATGAATGAATGGATGGATGGATCTGGAAATCCCCGGTGGGATCTGCTGGGCGCTTAGAGTGTGCACAACTTGGACTTCCCAAGCGCTCAGTACAGTGCTCTGCACCCAGTAGGCGCTCAGTAAATACGATTGAACGAATGAATGAATGGATGGATGGATCTGGAAATCCCCGGTGGGATCTGCTGGGCGCTTAGAGTGTGCACAACTTGGACTTCCCAAGCGCTCAGTACAGTGCTCTGCACCCAGTAAGCGCTCAATAAATACTGCTGAACGAATGAATGAATTGATGGATGGATCTGGAAATCCCCGGTGGGATCTGCTGGGCGCTTAGAGTGTGCACAACTTGGACTTCCCAAGCGCTCAGTACAGTGCTCTGCACCCAGTAGGCGCTCAATAAATACTATTGAACGAATGAATGAATGGATGGATGGATCTGGAAATCCCCGGTGGGATCTGCTGGGCGCTTAGAGTGTGCACAACTTGGACTTCCCAAGCACTCAGTACAGTGCTCTGCACCCAGTAAGCGCTCAATAAATACTATTGAACGAATGAATGAATGGATGGATGGATCTGGAAATCCCGGTGGGTTCTGCTGGGCGCTTAGAGTGTGCACAACTTGGACTTCCCAAGCGCTCAGTACAGTGCTCTGCACCCAGTAGGCGCTCAATAAATACTATTGAACGAATGAATGAATGGATGGATGGATCTGGAAATCCCCGGTGGGATCTGCTGGGCGCTTAGAGTGTGCACAACTTGGACTTCCCAAGCGCTCAGTACAGTGCTCTGCACCCAGTAGGCGCTCAATAAATACTATTGAACGAATGAATGAATGGATGGATGGATCTGGAAATCCCCGGTGGGATCTGCTGGGCGCTTAGAGTGTGCAAAACTTGGACTTCCCAAGCGCTCAGTACAGTGCTCTGCACCCAGTAGGCGCTCAATAAATACTATGGAACGAATGAATGAATGGATGGATGGATCTGGAAATCCCCAGATGGGATCTGCTGGGCGCTTAGAGTGGACTTCCCAAGCGCTTAGTACAGTGCTCTGCACACAGTAAGCGCTCAATAAATACAATTGAACGAATGAATGAATTGATGGATGGATCTGGAAATCCCCGGTGGGTTCTGCTGGGCGCTTAGAGTGTGCACAACTTGGACTTCCCAAGCGCTCAGTACAGTGCTCTGCACCCAGTAGGCGCTCAGTAAATACGATTGAACGAATGAATGAATGGATGGATGGATCTGGAAATCCCCGGTGGGTTCTGCTGGGCGCTTAGAGTGTGCAGTGCATTCATTCATTCGTCTTTAGGGAGGTGCTTACAGTGTGCACGGCACTGTACTGAGCGCTGGGGAGGGGACCACTCCAGCGTAAGAGTCCCCCCCACCTTGGTGGGGAAACCGAGGCCCAGGGCGGACTTTTGTTCCCCGTGCTGCCGGGCGCCGCCCTCGCCCGCCCCCTGCCGGCCGCGCGGCGGAGGCGCGCCCGCGGGGCGGCAGCCAATGGCGGGCGCCGGAGGGCGGGCGGGCGCCGGGGCCGGAGCCAATGGCGGGCGCCGCTGGGCCGGGAGCCAATGGGCGCGGGCGGCGGTTGCCAGGCGACCCAGGCCCCGCCCCCCCCCTCGGGAGCGCGCGCGCGGGGGTAACCGGCGGCGGGCACGCGCGCCCCGGCAGGACCTGCGGCGGCGGCGGCGGTGGTACCCAGGGCCCGGGGAGGGGTCTCCCCCAGCCCCCCAGCCCGGGAGGATGTCGGGGTCCGGCCGGGAGGAGGAGCGGCGGAAGCTGGCCGATATCATCAACCACTGGAACGCCAACCGGCTCGACCTGTTCGAGATCAGCCAGCCCACCGAGGTGAGGCCCCCCCTCCCCCCTTGCAAACAGGCACAGGTTTCCCCTTCCCGCCCCTCCCCTCTTTAGCCCCCCGTTTCTTGCTCCTCTTTCCCTTTTTCCCCTTTCCCCCTCCTTCTGTCCTCTCCCCACCCCCTTCCAGCCCCCCATTTCTTGCTCTCCTTTCTTCTCCTCCTCCTCTTTCCCTTTCCTCCCCTCCGTGTCTTCTCCTTGCCCTCGTTCCCCTCTCCCTTTTCTCCCCGTTCCCTTTCCTCCCTCCTCTGTCCCGTCCCCATCCCTCTTTAGCCCCCATTTCTTGCTCCCCTTTCCCTTTCCCCCTTCTCTGTCTTCCCCCTGTCCCCCCATTGCCTTCTCTCTTTTCTCCTCTTTTCCTTTCTCCTCTTTCCTCCCTTCTCTGCTCTCTCCCCACCCATTAGCCCCCCATTTCTTGCTCCCCTTTTTCCTCTTTCCCTTCCCCCTTCTTTCTCCTTACCCCCCCCATTGCCTTCTCTTTTCTCCTCTTTGCCTTTCTCCTCTTTCCTCCCTTCTCTGCCCTCTCCCCACCCATTCGCCCCCCGTTTCTTGCTCCCCTTTCTCCTCTTTCCCTTCCCCCTTCTTTCTCCTTACCCCCCCATTGCCTTCTCTCTTTTCTTCTCCTCCTCTTTCTTTCTTCCCTTTCCTCCCTCCTGTCGTCTCCCCACTCCTCTTTAGCCCCCCATTTCTTGCTCCCCTTTCTCCTCTTTCCCACTTCTGTCTTCTCCTTGCTCCTCATTGCCTTCTCCCTTTTCTCCCCTTTCCCATTCTTCCCTCCTCTGTCCTCTCCCCACCCCTCTCAAGCCCCCCATTTCTTGCTCCCCTTCCTCCTCCTTTTTCCCTTTCTCCCCTTTGCTCCCCCCGCCTTTTCTCCCTCCTTTTCTCCTTCTAGTCCCCGTTTCTTGGTCCCCTTCCTTCTCTCTCCCCTTTGCCCCCTGGGGATCCCCCCTTTTCCTCCTTTTCTCTCCCCACCCCTCTCCAGCCCCCCATTTCCTTCTCCCCTTTCTCCTCTTTCTCCCCTTTTCTCCCTCCTCTGTCCTCTCCCCCCTTTAGTTCACCATTTCCTTCTCCCCTTCCTCCTCCTTTCCCTTTCCCCCCCTTTGCACCCCGGGGGTCCCCCCCCTTTACTCTCCTTGACCCCCTCATTGCCTCCCCCCCTCCTCCTCTTCCTCCCCTTTTCCCTTCCCCCCATTTCCCCCGGCTGTCCCTCCCCCTCTTTCTTCCTCTCTGCTCTCCCCACCCCCCTCTATTGCCTCCTCCCCAACAATCAGTTGTATTTATGGAATTGTTTACTATGTGCAGAGCACTGTGCTAAGCCCTTGGGAGAGGACAATACAGCAGAAGCAGCAGACCCGCCCCCGCCCATAATGGGCCTTCCAGCCTGGAGGCCTTGCTTTTCCTTCTTCACCAGCCCCCCACCCAGACAGCAGACAGCCCACCGGTTTTCAATTCTCCTGATGGGGAAACACTTGCCTTTTCCAGCATCAAAAAGAGGCGTATAGTGTGTCCTCCTATCCCTTGCCAACCCCACCCCTCCAAACCTGTTTATCACATCTCTTCCCTCCCCTCCCCACATTCTTCCCATTACAATTTTCTCTCTCTCTTTCTCCCTCTTTCTCTCTTCCCACCACCCCCAGGAACCCCAGCCCCTGCCCTCTCTTTTCCCAGAACCAGGGATTGCTACAAAAGAAATCTTTTTTAGCTCTTAGGGTTGGGCTTTATTCCACCGGGGTGGGGGATGAATGTGAGTGGGACACAATTAAAAGGCTTCAAATGCCTCCCGCAAGGCTAGAAAGGGAAAGAAAAAGGATTCCCCACTCCACTATTTTACGCCAACCTGCAAAAATATAACCGAACCCCTCCCCCCAAAAAAAAAACAAAACTGAGAAATGACTGCTACACACCTGCTTTTGAACTGAAGAAAGGGGAGAAAAACTGGGAATCCTTTGGGAGTGGTGGGTGAGATTTCATAGCAATCAATGTGTTTGCAGAGCTAGGAAAAAAAATAAAACAAAAAGGGTCTTGTGTGTTCTAGAAACTTTCCTTTTGTCTCTTTCTCCCCTCCCCAGGAAAGCCTTTAAAAGACAGTTGGAAAAGCTCATTTTAGCTGCAGACTTGTTTTCGTTTGTGCCTCCCCAAACTGCCCTCCCAGTTGGTGAATTATAGTGTCCTTGTCACTTTAAAAGGGTGTGTGACAGGCTGTTTTGACCCAAAGGTTTGAACACTTTGAAGTTGCCAACGGTCCTGGGTTAAGTCAATATGGAGAGTAGCTTCAGAAATGAGAGTTTCCAGCTCTACTTAAAAAAAAAAAAAAGTCACATCAACCCAGGTTTTAGGGGGAAAAGGGTGTGGGGTGTGTGCGTGTGTGTGCAAAGATCCATTGTTTTCCTGCAACCTAAAAGAGTTTAACTGAGAAATATGCAAGCCTCCTCCCCTCTAATCTTTTTGGCTGGTCAAAGGGTGTTGTGTTGAAGCAGATTGTGGGGGCAGGGTTCAGTAGGTAAAGGTTATATTCCTGTTCTCCATGACAGCATAAATACTTGCTCATAGGGTGGAGACAGATCATTTGCGTGTGTGTGTGTGTGTGTGTGTGTGTTCCCAGAGAAAAAGGAAATTAGCACTTGCTGTCGGCCTAGCCCAGATTGCTGCTGTTTATTAACAAAGGTGGTGGTAAAAGTACCATTTACAACTATTTTTTCGTTTCGTTTTGAAGTCTCACAGGCCTGTTAGATAACAAGGGGAGGCTAATGGTTGGCAGGGACAGGATTGTCTTGGTAAAAGTTGAAAGGAAAAAGACAGATCTGAGGGAGAAGTGACTCCTGTGCTTTGGTTTGATGCAGCATGTTGAAGGATTTGAGTAGTTTTTGTTGTAGGTTTCAGGATCTCTAGGCCTCTAGTAGACCATGTGTAATGCACATGCAGTGTGTGCAGTATGCACATGCAATATGCAGTGTATCTGACATACGTGTCCCTTTTATAAATTATGAATGATAAAATTCTTAATTTTTATGAATTATGAATTGCAATCGTTAGATGTGGGGAAAATTCTCCCCACGTGTCGTTTTCCCCCCTGTTCTGTATTTTTTTAAAAATATTTATGAAGAGTTTAAGGGAGCCGAAGTGTTGGAGACTTCAATTTTCCCTCTTGTACGCTGCTATGTAGCTTAAAGCTCATTTGCTTCAGGCAGACTTTAGGTCTCTTGATTTTTACTTAGGATCGATATTAATCAATCGCTCTCCCCCTTCCCCGTTGAAAACAGTTGCCAGCATATAAGAATATGGAAATCGGTCTCTGAAAATGGGTCTCCCTTTAATTTAAGCACATCCATATCAGTAAGCTTGGCTTGGACAAGTTACCCAGCTTGAATGCACAGATGAGTTAATTGGGGGGAGTCTTTAAAGCTTCCTCTTCTAAAAGCTGGGTTGGGTCAGAACAGATGAGGTACAGCTGAAATTCTTGCTGTTAGGGGCAGACTAAGACAACAGTGGATTGCAACAGGTAACAGATAAGTGGATTGCAAACAGTCAACAGAGTCAACAAACCAAAAGGAAAACAGAAGACTCAAAAGTTTGACATATCTAGGAGGTTCTCCAGATGATCCAGATACTATGAGATGTCTTATTCCTTGGATGGATAGGTTGGAAAGTAATTCATTTTTGTTAAGGTGCCCATCGGGAGGTGGTGAAAATTCATCTTAGAGGACCAACAAAAAGCAAGATATCTTGGATTTCATAGTTTAGAAGATGGGTTCCTTTTTAAAAGTACAACTCAAGGCAACCCAGAATCGTAAACCACCAGCTCACCTTGTAAAAGTTGTGCATTTTGCACATCGCGTATATGTTGACTGTTTTATTGGAAACAATCAAATTTATGGTTTAAACCGAGTGCTGTAACATTAAACTTGTACTTCAGCCCCAATTTTCCTTCCAAAAGAATGTATCATCCCTTTTTTTCCCATGAGGTTAACTACAAAAATCTGAAGGGGACAGAAGTTTTATTTTACTCGATGATACGGTTTTGAAAGTTGAGTTGGGATTGGTTTAAAAATTAATGCCAAATATTCTTTTTGATTTTTTGGAGAGAAAATATTGGTTGAGGAAAATTTACCCTGTTCAATTGCCAGCTAGTGTGTTCTTATAAAAAACCAGTGAGTGGGAAAATATTCATCCTTACTCAAAATTTTTATAAATTAGTTATTTCTGTAATGAATCAAAAATAGAACTGTTTATGACTTTTTACAATATTCACTAAATGATCTCCAGCTGCAGTTTTTGTTTTGGGGAAATCGTCATGTCAATCAATCAAGCATTTTAACTATTGAATACTGGATTACCAATCCACTCAATTTTTGCTTTACCTTTGGCATATTTGCAATATTTCCTGATTTTTATTTACTTATTTATTTTGGCCACGTGATCTCAGACCTGCCATTGGTTTAGCTGAAATCTTTGGAAGATTCATGCTTAAATTGATCCCGAATTTGAAAATCGACGAGTGTTTTCTCAGAAGTTTTATCACTTTAAAATGAAGGCATTGTGGTTTGGGAGTTCCCACGTGGGCAGAGAAATGGATGGGTTCTGACTATTGGTTTTAGAATCTCAAAGTTGCACCCTAGACTGAAAAAACCCTTTTGGGCAGGTGAAATGCTTGCCAATTTTGTTGAACTCCCAAGTGCTTAGTATACTGCTCTGCACACAGTAAGCACTCAATAAATACCATGGATTGATTCAAATCTGGTTCATGAGGAGCGGCTGAAAAGCTCCAACATCTAATAGGCTATTGAGTGCTCCCTAGTGTTATAAGTTTGTTCATTATTATTATTACTGTCATTATTATTGTATTAAGTACTTACGACGTGTCGAGCACTGTTCCAAGTGCCGGGGTTAGAAGTTAATCAGATCAGACACTGTTCTTTTTTGTTTTGTTTTGTTTTTAAATATTTGCTGAGCAGTTACTGTGTGCCAGGCACCATTTTAAGTACTGGGGTACATAAACGTTCATCAGGTCGGACATGGTTCTAAGTCATTGGTATTTATTGAGTACCTACTATGTGCCGAGCACCATATTGAGTGCTTGGGTATTGAGTTCAAGACAGTAGAGTTGGTAGGCGTGATCCTTGGCCACAGTAATGTTAATAATGTTGGTATTTGTTAAGCACTTACTATGTGCCAAGCACTGTTCTAAGTGCTAGACTACAAGGAGCTTGTAGTCTAGTCTGAATGCTCGTTGTGGGCAGGGAATGTGTCTGTTTATTGATACAGTGTTACCTCCCAAGCATACGCTGTAGTAAGTGCTCAATAAATACGATGGAGTCCTGCCAGGGGGAGGTAGACATCAATCCAGCTTCTAGCGGACAGGTGTTCCAAAATATTTGCATTGCCATTTCTCAAATTTTTAAGCAGGCGTGCATAGAATTGCACGAGCACGATGACGTTTGCATTATTCACATGAGATTTGGAATTCCGCGTCGGATTAGGGAATTGCCAGTTCGGCAAGAAAGTGGGTATTGACTAGGATCTGTTGTCCAAGACCTCACGGAGCCTCTGGTATGACCCTTCTCCATCCCAGTTGGCAAAGCGGTGGTCCAGGGAGGCCCATGGAGCCACTTAGGGTGGTCTGGATCGTCTTTGGGAGAACGCTGGGCTTTTAGCCTTGCCTTCCTTTATCACCATTTCGGAAATCTGTTTTTCATCTAGCCGAACGAAGGAACTTGGATGACGTGCCATTGAGTTGCTTGCAAAAGCAGTTTTTGGGGGGTGAAAAAAAAGCAAATTTTAATTGCTTTTTATCATGGTGGTTTTAGTTTAATTTTACTACTCCCATAAGTTGAAATTGCTCCTTTTCTTTGGCCGGGTGGGAAAGGATATTGTCATGACAAATTAAGGATCCACATTTGTCCTTCAGCTGCCTTCCAAACCGCCCTGGCTTTTTGGCATTCCGACACTTGGGAAGCCGAGACCGGTAGTGCGGACCTCCCAGTGTCGGTCACCTCTCTAGTTGGCCCTTCGTATTCCAGTTCTCCCACAAGATTTTATTTATTGCTTTTATGGGTTGACCCGTTCCCCCACCTAGAATGTGAGCCAGGTGGCATGTGGGATTTGAACCACGTGCGAACTGTTTCTTTTAATATTCATCCAGTGCTTAAGCACAGTGCCAGGCATTTAGTAAATGCTCAACCAGTAGTGTAACTTACTAGCTTAAAGCTCAGTAATAAACAGTGTGTGGCACCCTGGCAGCCCCCAATAAAGACCATAACCAACTACAGAGAAATGAAGATTTTACCGGGTTTTGGAAGCCTTGCGGTCTGGGGGAAAGAGCACGGGCTGGGAGACTACTGAAATTAAATAAGGTTAGGAGTGGTTTTCTTACAGACATTTCCACCAAAGGATAACTGAATTTTCCAGAAGGAATAGTACTGATTTTTGTCCAGCCGTTGGATATGGTTCCATTCGGAGAACTGAACAAAATTTTTGTCATTAAGTTATTTCCACTTTCAATTTTTTCTGAATGGGTAAGACTTCTTCTTGTAAAGACAGGTGAATACTTTGTTGTAGCCTCAAAAGGATAGATTTAGAGTCGTCTTCTGCTCCTCCCCGTTTCGGAAAGCAGCTGTAGAGTTTTCATCTTAGTTTTCAGCTAAGACAAGATCTGCGAAGATATTCTTAAATTTAAAATCAATCCTAATGTCACCTGATCTTATTAACTGGGGAAAACATGATACAATTGCCAGTGGTATTATAGGACAGTCTTGTTGTATCTGTTCATTTTAGCAAATGTTCTGAACCTTTACTGAGGCAAGTTAGGTAATGAATCCCTTATAAGCCAGAAAGGGGGATGAGAAATAAATTGTGGTGTAGTCAGGTGAGATGGAGTAGGAAGATCTAGGATGAAGCAGTAATTGAAAACCTTGCGTAGCTGAAGTTAGATATCAAGCCTTTTCAGAAATAGAGTTGCTTGGTTACCACAACACAAATTTAGTCTCCCCCCCTCCTTTCAACTTGGAAAATAAGCATGATTCAAGTTTCTTGTGGAGTGTTTGCATCTATCTATGCTCATCTATATCTTTTTATGCTTGTCTTAGCAGGAAGTAAATTCTCATGCAGGACAGGACCCCTTCCTTTTACTAGAACCTAAAAAAGTCATTATAAATCCTTTTAATCGTAATTGCGGCATGCATTATTGCTTTCTGTGTGTGCCTTTGTTCAATATAGATACTAATGGGGGGCAGTTATATTGGCCAGTGAGTAGGGAATGTGGTTACTAACCCTGTTGTATTGTCTTCTCCCAAGTGCTTAGTACTGCTGTGCTCTGCACACAGTAAGCGCTCAGTAAGTATGATCGATGGATTAACTGAGACCCCACCTGGGTCTCAGGGAATGCTAGGCCGAGCTTTCATCCTGCCACCCCGCTGCACCCGGGGCCAGGGTGGAGGCTTCAAGCCAGGGAGGAGCTGGTGCTTAATTATGATTATTTTTTTAATAGTATTTAAGTGCTTGCTGTGTGCCAGAGACTGTACTAAGTGCTGGGATAGATGTGGGAAGTAGCATGGCATAGTGGATTAGGCATGGCCCTGGGAGCCAGAAGGCCATGGGTTCCAATCCCGGCTGTGCCACTTGTCTGCTGAGTGACCCTGGGCAAGTTACTTCATTTCTCCGTGCCCCATTTCCCTCATCTGCAAAACAGGATTTAATAATAATAAAAATAATAATGATGGCATTTGTTGAGCGCTTACTGTGTGCGAAGCACTGCTGTAAGCGCTGGGGGGATACAAGGTGGTCAGGTTGTCCCTCATTCATTCATTCAGTCGTATTTATTGAGCGCTTACTGTGTGCAAAGCACTGTTCTAAGCACTTGGGAAGTACACGTCGGCAACATATAGAGATGGTCCCTACCCAAAAATGGGGGCTCACGGTTTTAATCCCCATTTTACAGATGAGGTAACCGAGGCACAGAAAAGTTAAGTGACTTGCCCAAAGTCACACAACTGACAATCAATCAATCAATCAATCGTATTTATTGAGCGCTTACTGTGTGCAGAGCACAGTACTAAGCACTTGGGAAGTACAAGTTGGCAACATATAATAATAATAATAATAATAATAATAATAATGTTGGCATTTGTTAAGCGCTTACTGTGTGCGAAGCACTGTTCTGAGCGCTGGGGGGGATACAAGGTGATCAGGTTGTCCCTCATTCATTCATTCAATCGTATTTATTGAGTGCTTACTGTGTGCAAAGCACTGTTCTAAGCACTTGGGAAGTACAGGTCGGCAACATATAGAGGTGGTCCCTACCCAAAAATGGGAGCTCGTGGTTTTAATCCCCATTTTACAGGTGAGGTAACCGAGGCACAGAAAAGTTAAGTGACTTGCCCAAAGTCACAACTGACAATCAATCAATCAATCAATCGTATTTATTGAGCACTTACTGTGTGCAGAGCACGGTACTAAGCACTTGGGAAGTACAAGTTGGCAACATATAATAATAATAATGTTGGCATTTGTTAAGCGCTTACTATGTGCAAAGCACTGTTCTAAGCGCTTGGGGGATACAAAGTGTTCAGGTTGTCCCACGTGGGGCTCACAGTCTTAATCCCCATTTTACAGATGAGGTAACTGAGGCTCAGAGAAGTTAAGTGACTTGCCCAAGGTTACACAGCAGACGTGGCGGAGCCGGGATTCGATCCCATGACCTCTGACTCCAAAGCCCATGCTCTTTCCACTGAGCCACGCTGCTTGGACTGTGTCCAACCCAATTAGCTTGTATCTACCCCAAGGCTTAGAACAGTGTCTGGCCCACAGTAAGCGCTTACCAAATATCACAGTTGCTGTCCTAAAAGATAATCGAGTTGGACAAAGTCTCTGTCCCACAGGTGGCTCACAGTCTTAATCTCCATTTTCCAAATGAGGGCACTGAGGCACAGAGAGGTTGGGTGACTTGCCCAGGGTCACCCAGCAGGCAATGGGCAGAGCGGGGATTTGGAACCCAGGCTCAGGCCCGTGGTTTTTCCATGGAGGAGGAAAAAATTCACTCCACATGTGAGTCGGGTCCAGGGTGGTTGGTGGTGGTGGCAACCGTAGCAGAAAAGTTGCGGGGCTTTGCCACCCTGCCACCTACTCTTCCCCACTTCAACGGGCCAGACATGGGTTCGTTCTATTTTCTCCCAGTTTCTGTCGGTGTCTCTCTTGGGAGGCAGTATGGCAGAGTGGATAGAGCTCGGGCCCAGGAGTCGGAAGGTCATGGGTTCTAGTCCCGGCTCTGCCACTTATCTGCTGTGTGACCCTGGTCAAGTCACTTGACTTCTCTGGGCCTCAGTTACCTCATCTGGAAAATGGGGATTGAGGCTTTGAGCTCCCTACGATTGCTTGTATCCATGCCAGGACTCAGTACATTGCCTGGCCCATAGCAAGCGCTTAACCAATACCATCATCATCATCATCATCTCAGTCTCTGTTTCTTTATTTCTCATCCCCATTGTCTTTCTTCCTCCCCTTCCCTCCTCCCCCGTTTAAATTATTTGATGGGCTCCTTGCATGCCAACCCTTTGAAGGGTCCCTATTTGCATCTTCTGCGCAGAGACAGCAGATCCCAGTCCTGTTAAATACCTCTTTCTTCCTCCTTCCCATCTGTAATTTGTGTCTGTCTCCCCTGTCGGCTTGCTTCTTGAGGGCAAGAATCGTCTGAGCACTCTATTGTACTCTTCCAAGTGTTTATTACAGCACCCTGTACACAGTAAGCACTCAAATACCATTGATTAATGACAAGGTAAGCTTCTTGCCATCAGGAATCAAATCTACTAACTCGGTCATACTCTCCCGAGTGCATAGTACAGTACATTTTGTTAGTAGGTTTGGTTTTGTCTCCCCCTTTTAGACTGTGAGCCCACTGTTGGGTAGGGACTGTCTCTATATGTTGCCAATTTGTACTTCCCAAGCGCTTAGTACAGTACTCTGCACACAGTAAGCGCTCAGTAAATACGATTGATGATGATGATGATGCTCCACACAGAGTTAGGCCTCTGTATTGGTTGATTTCAGGTTTCCTTTCAATTTCCTTGAAAGTATGAAGAAATTAACCATGGTGGTGTTGGAGCTGTTCACATTTGACATTGAAGGGAGAAGCAGCGAGGCTTAGTGGAAAGAGCCCGGCCTTGGGAGTCAGAGGACATGGGTTCTAATCCTGGCTCCGCCACATGTCTGCTTTGTGACCTTGGGCAAGTCACTTAACTTCTCTGGACCTCCTGCGTAAAATGGGGATTAAAAGTGTGAGCCCTATGTGGGGCAACTAGATTACCCTGTATTTACCCCAGCACTTAGAACAGTGCTTGGCACATAGCGCTTAACAAATAGCATTATTATTATTATTAATTATTATTCCAGGAGCTAGGAAGGTTTCCCTTCTGCATCACCTTTGCCCTTGCGTCTGAACCCCCTAAGCACTTTAATAACCGCCCACAGCACTTAGGGACATATCCTTATATCTTGCCATCTCCCCTATCTGTTATTTATTTTATTCACTCTGACACATTCAGTCTGTCGCCCAATTCCCTGTTATTCCTTTACAACATAACTAAAAATTCTCCTTTTCCTCTCCATCCAAACTGCTACTATGCTGATCCAAGCCCTTGTCATATCCCTGTCCGGAATAATACATCATCCTTCTCAACATATATCCTGTCTCTCCCCCAACTCCCGTTTGTACATTCTGCTGCCTGGATCATTTTTCTAAAAAAAAAAAAAAAGTATCATACTCTCCTAAGCGTTTTGTATAGTGTTCTACGCATAGTAAGCATTCAGCAAATACTACTGATTGAGAGACCCCAGGGGAGCATTTTCAGTGACTAAAAGAAGCTGTAGAAACACATCTATTTTGACTTCTTGCAAATTGTTTTGAAAGGAAACAATTTTATCCTAAGAACCTATCTACAAATAAAAGGATATTAAGTTGATTCAAGGTAGAGAACAACATCAGTTTATCATAATTAAATCAAGTAGAGCTTAAGTTTTTTGTTTGTTTTTTTTTTCTCCCCCTTGGGTGTGATTGCCATTATGTAACAGTACAGTCAGTTCTGTGTTTTCTTGAAGGCTCTCGCCCAAAGGAGAAATTGGGTTACAGTACCGACATCACACACTTGTGTACGACTATTTTTTCTGACCCCACAATGCTTTCTCCCCAGACGGATGCCCCTGGCCAGAGGAGTGGTCTGATCTCCCCAGTAGCAATCCATCTGTCTAAAATATATAATTAAAATGGCCTGGTCTGAGTCCCAACTGTACGCAAGGCATTAAAACCCAGAATTCTGTTTTTCTTTCCAAAAGGAAAGTAATCAAGGCCTGGAACTTCCTAGGGTTGTACAATAATTTGCCCAGTGATTTTTTTTCTCTGAAATTAGGACCCATTTATTTGTGTCCCGTTTCATTTGGCTTCCTGGAAGAAGTTATTTGGGACTTTTTGTCGGTCTTGGGAGGAGGTGAAATTGGAGGGAATATATAGGGTTAGGGTTGAGGAGGAAATGAAATTGGAGGGAAAATAAGTGGTTTGGGGATGGGATTCCAATTTAGCACAATTAACTGTTCTCCTGGTGGGTAAGGGGCAGCTCTGGACTCCATTCTAGTTTTCTAGACAGATTTCACCCTTACCAACACTGGTGTGCCGCCTCTGGGTTTCCAACCTTGCTCTGGAGATAGTTTAAGCGAAAGCGTCATCTTTATTAGTTTAGAAAACTAGCATGGGCTGCATTAAACCGAGTGTCGGAAAGAATCGGCCCATTTAAGCAGCCGTGCGTTAATCGGGTGTGCGGATGTGAGGTATTGTCTAGCAGAATCACCCCAAGAGTTTCTAGGGGGTTCTCGCTGCTCATTCACTTTTATGTCCAGCAAAAGGGGAAACGAGATTGAGTTGTCTTAGTTGGGGATTTCAGATAAGCCCTGTCTCTGTTGGAAAGGCACTTGAGCTTACGACAGTTACAGTGTGTGGTTTAAAGGGTTTCATGAAGATGTCCATCTGTTTTCAGAAAAATAATAAAACAGGTAGTACCTATAAAGTGCGGTCAATCAGGAGTATATAATGATAATTATGGCATTTGCTAAGCATTCAATATGTGCCGAGCACTGTTCTAAGCTCTGAGGTAGAGACAAGTTAATCAGGTTGGGCACAGTCGCTGTCCCACATGGGGCTCACAGTCTTAAACCCCATTTCGCCGATGAGGTAACCGAGGCCTAGAGAAGTGAAGTGACTCACCCAAGGTCACACAGCAGGCGCGTGGCTGAGCTGGGATTAGAACCCAGGTCCTTCTGACTCACAGGCCTGTGCTCCGTCCAGCAAGTCACGCCAAGTCACGTGTTGGGGAGAATGCAACAGAGTTCGTAGACGTGATCCCTGAGCTAAAAAGCTCGAGGGAGTGACAGACACTCAAGTAGGAGGGAGAAAGAAAAGGGGCAATGTCCACTAGTAATACGATGTGATAGCTTTTGGAGGGTGTTCATTCATTCCTTCAGTCGTATTTAATGAATGCTTACCATTGCAGGGCACTGTACTAAGCGCTTGGGAGAGTATAATACAACAGTAAACAGTCGTATTCCCTGCCCACAAAGAGCTTATAGTCTAGAGCGGGGGAGACAGACATCAATACAAATAAGTAAAAGTACAGATTTGTGCATATGTGCTGTGGGGCTGGGAAGGGGGAAGAACAAAGGGAGCAAGTCACGGTGATGCACAGAAGGGAGTGGGAGAAGAGGAAAGGGGCCGGCTCAGCCTGGGTTGGTGTTAGCAACTGTGCGAGAAAGTTACTCGTTATTGTACTTTCCCGAGCACTTAGGACATTCATTCATTCATTCATTCATTCAATTGTATTTATTGAGGCCCACTCACAGGCACACTCCCCTGGTATTCCATATCTCACCTCTCCATTCTGTATAAAATCTAACCAGCTTGCTCTTCCTGTGACCATCTAAATCCACTGTATTTTCTTCACTTTCCTAGTCACTCACTGTCCAAGTCAAAGCGCGACTGTAACACGAGAAGCAAGCGCTTAGTACAGTGCTCTGCACACAGTAAGCGCTCAATAAATACGATTGATGATGATGAGAAGCAGCACGGCCTAGTGGATAGGGCAGGGGCTTGGGAGACAGAAGGACCTGGGTTCTAATCCCAGCTCTGCCACTTGCCTGCCGTGTGACCTTGGGAAAGTCACTTAACTTCTCTGTACTTCAATTACCTCAACTGTGAAATGGGGATTCACGACCGGTTCTCCCTCCTACTTGGAATTTTAGCCCATTTTGGGCCAGGGACTGTGTCCGTCAATGATTATTTTGTATCTACCCCAATCAAGAAAAAGTCACAATAGGACCGTTCAAAAATGAAGCTGAAAAATGGTCCACTTTTCACAGAAACATGAACAGATTATAGATTAATTCCGGAGCACTATTTCAGAGATCATATTCATTCATTCATTCAGTTGTATTTATTGAGCGCTTACTGGGTGCAGAGCACTGTATTGAGCACTTGGGAAGTACAAGTTGGCAACGTACAGAGATGGTCCCTACCCAACAATGGGCTCACAGTCTAAAAGGGGGAGACAGACAATAAAACAAAGCATATTTACAAAATAAAATAAATAGAAGAGTAAATATGTACAAGTAAAATAGAGTAATAAATCTGTACAAACATATATACAGGTGCTGTGGGGAGGGGAAGGAGGTAGGGCCGGGGGGATGGGGAGGGGGAGAGGAAGAAGGGGGCTCAGTCTGGGAAGGCCTCCTGGAGGAGGTGAGCTCTCAGTAGGGCTTTGAAGGACAGTACTCTGCACACAGTAAGCACTCAAAGATCATCTGATTGATTGATTTGAGAGATTTGGGAAGGGAGATGAGGGATTCGATTTGGTTAACGTGTTCAGCTTGAAATGCCGGCAGGTGTCCACATGGAGATCTCCTGGAAGCAAGCGGAAATAGGAGATGCCTGGAAAGGAAGAGAGATGTCAGAGCTAGAGAAGTAGATTTGGGAGCCATGTGTGTAGAATGCAGTACCGTATTGGGATTATGAAATTTCGTTAGCTACTAGGGGAGGTCTAGTATTAAATTTTATTTATGGCCTACTATAATTAAAGGGATTCTGTAAATGGTGCAGGTACCGGGGAGAAGTGGACATGTTAATTGGTACTCTAGAGGGTGCATTAGAACTAATGAAATCTGTGCTGAAATCCTCACCATCGTCGTCATCATGAATGGTGGCATTAAGTGGCCAAAAATGTAGCGAGTGAGGCTCTCTGGGAATTTGTGGAAGAGAAGGAAAATGATTTTGCCAACAGGAAGTTTAACTGGGAAATGAAACCATCAGAAAGGTGAACGTGCAGACATGAAAATCACAAACACGTGCACAAATACCGGCAAATGCTTAGGCCCATGGAAGGATAGCAGTGGGGAAGGGTAGCACTTAGCCACCTGTCCCCCAGCTGTGTGACTTTGGGCTAGTCACTTAACTTCTCTGTTCCCTCATCTATAGAATGGGGATTAAGACTGTGAGCCCCACCTGGGACAACCTGATCACATTGTAACCTCCCCAGTGCTTAGAACAGTGCTTTGCACATAGTAAGTGCTTAATAAATGCCATTATTATTATTATTATTATTATTGTTAGCAGAGCAGCATTGTTCATGCAAGGGGTGACGTTTTTTAGTCACGGAGAAGCGTTATTGGAAGAGGGGGGGAAAGTGACCCGGATTGGCACGGACGGGTGAGCTGAACGCAGGGGAGGGGTACGAGAAATGGATCAGGGGCAATAATTGTTGGTAAACCCCCCACCCTCCCCTTCCCAGATCTCTAAATCCCGGGAACCTGCCGTTTATCCCAGACTCCTCCCGCTCTTTCGACTGCCGCCAAATCCTGTCCAATTTTCCTCCACAACATCTCCCTTCCTCTCCCTGCCGTGATGATCATGGAGCTGTTGGTCCACCAGGCCCTTGCATGCCTTCAGCCTGCACTTCTGAACACCTCCTCTATACCCAAAAGATATCACATCCTATTAGTCATTACTCATTGAATATTCCCATTTTACAGATGGGGAACCTTAGGCCCAGAGAAGTTGAGACAAGCCTCAGAGCCAGGATTAAATATGAGTCTGATAGGGCTAGGAAGGAATGCAGACTGCTGAGGAGAATTTCTTCATCAAAAACTTGTAGTTAAGCATAAAATAATGTCCTACCTGAGGATAATGCCGTAGTGACATTCAAATCAGGATGTCTTTCCCCGCTCCCTTCTGTGTCACCTGACTCACTCCTTTTACTCACCCCTTCCCCACCCGTACAGCACATATAATAATATATTTGTTAAGTGCTTACTGTGTGCCAAGCACTGTTCTAAGCGCTGGGGTAGAAACAAGATAATCAGGTTGTCCCACATGGGGCTGTGAGCCCACCTTCTAGACTGTGAGCCCGCTGTTGGGTAGGGACCGTCTCTATATGTTGCCAACTTGTACTTCCCAAGCGCTTAGTACAGTGCCCTGCACACAGTAAGCGCTCAATAAATACGATTGAATGAAGTCATGCAAATGACCAAAAATGTTCATAGGCAGTCCAGTGGTTTGCATACAGTAAGTACAGTACAGTACAGTGCTCTGCACACAGTAAGTGCTCAATAAATATGATTGAATGTATGAATGGGGCTCACAGTCTTAATTCCCAGTTTACAGATGAGGTAACTGAGGCACAGAGAAGTTAAGTGACTTGCTCAAAGTCACACAGCTGACAAGTGACAGGGCTGGGATTAGAACCCATGTTATCTATTCTATTTATTTTATATCTATTCTATGTATTTTATTTTGTTAGTATGTTTGGTTTTGTTCTCTGTCTCCCCCTTTTAGACTGTGAGCCCACTGTTGGGTAGGGACTGTATATGTTGCCAACTTGTACTTCCCAAGCGCTTAGTACGGTGCTCTGCACACAGTAAGCGCTCAATAAATACATTCGATGATGATGATGACCTCTGACTGCCAAGCCTTTGCTCTTCCCACCAAGCCTCGCTGCTTCTCTACTTATGTAGCTTTATGTAGCTTTAATTCAGTTGTTTGTGTTAAAGTCTGTCTCCACCTCTAATTCGTAAGATCGTTGTGGGTAAGGACTGTATACGTTACTGTGTTGTACTCTCCCGAGCGCTTAGTACAATTCTCTTCCCACAGTAAGCACTCAGTATGATTGACTGATGTCCTTATTGTGCAGCCACTTGGCTTTAATAATCCCTTAGCTTCTGTCTCTTCCCTACTGTCAGTCAAAGATAACCCAGAGCTAAAAAGCAGTCATCATGAATCTTTCACCGTTCGGTGATTTGTTGGCTGCATCATGGTTTGCTTATTTTGTTTTTTTTCCCCCTTCACCTGCATCTAATTACCTCATCTGTAAAATGGGGATTAAGGCTGTGAGCCCCACGTGGGACAATCTGATCACCTTGTATCATTCCCAGCGCTTAGAACAGTGCTTTGCACATAGTAAGCGCTTAACAAATGCCATATATATATATAAGTTTTTGTCATATATGGTAAAGATAGAATTTGTTGACTTGCAGAAAATCTCATAGCCTCAGTTTTCCATAGGGCTCATTGGAAACTAATTTCACAACAGAATATGAAAATCTACACGATCTTGTCATCTGGTTTTTTTTTTTGCATTTTGTTTTGCAAATACTTTTTCAACCTTATTATCTTAAGGCGTTTTGTGTGTATGTAGGTTTTTTTTTTTCTCTCCTGCTAGGATTAAAACGCTGAAAATAGAATTGAGCCAGTTGCCACTGGACTTCTGAAATATGTGTTGCACAAAGTTTTATCACCCGCCTTCTCACTCCGAACACTTCCACTCAGTCTTCTCTAGCGTAGAGAACAATGATGCCTAGTGTTTTCCAGCCAGCACGTTAGCTGTGTTTGCGTTCCAATGTGGGCTGAAATTTTTCTAGGCACTTTCTTGTATTTTTCCCTCACCCCCGCTCAAACGTTAAACTCTGACCCGAGCCAAAACGTGGTACACATAATGCCTCTGAGGCCTCTTTTTTTGTGTTTGTTGAAAGATGCTTTCACTACCAAATGTAGGCAATCCCGCCTGCCACCTCTGAAGCGTTATGCTTAGCCCACAGTGTGAGGCACGTCTATAAAATGTCACGCCTGCTTCTGGCGCTGGCTCGTAAATGGGAGTCATGTCGTCTTGTTGATCTTCGAGGCGAGAGGTAGGATGGAAGAGAAAGGCATTTCCATCGGTTAGCGAGGCTAGTTTGAAAGCGGTAGGGCATGTGCATTTTTTCCCCAAGTATAGTCTAGGCTGTAAGCTTGTGGGCAGGGAATGTACTGCCCAAGCACTTGTATTTTACTCTCCAAAGCGCTTGGCATCTATCTATCTATCTATCTATCTATCTATTTATTTATTTATTTATTTATTTATTTATTTATTATTTATTTATTCATTCATTTATTTATTTATTTATTTATTACTCTATTTCACTTGTACATATCCATTCTATTTATTTTTTTGTGTTATTATTCTATTTATTATTCTATTATTATTATTATTATTATTCTATTTATTATTCTGTTCTATTATTCTATTTATTTTACTTGTACATATCTCTTCTATTTATTTTATTGTGTTAGTATGTTTGGTTTTGTTCTCTGTCTCCCCCTCTTAGACTGTGAGCCCACTGTTGGGTAGGGACTGTCTGTATATGTTGCCAACTTGGACTTCCCAAGCGCTTAGTACGGTGCTCTGCACACAGTAAGCGCTCAATAAATACGATTGATTGATTGATTGATAGTACAGCGCTCTGCACACAGTAAGCCCTCGATAATACGATTGAATGAGCGAACAAATAGATCTGGGCCGGCATTTCCTCTCGCCACGGCCCGCCTCGTGTTGCCTCAGAGGAGCAACGCTTCTTTCAGCCAGGCTGGAAGGCGTTTCATCATCATCATCAATAGTATTTATTGAGCACTTACTATGTGCAGAGCACTGTACTAAGCGCTTGGGAAGTACAAATTGGCAACATAAAGAGACAGTCCCTACCCAACAGTGGGCATTCTGCCGGGCCGGAGCGGATTCCACCTATCCATCCTTCCTCACCTCCTCGGTTTTATGTTAATAGTATCTGCTAAGTGCTTACTATATGCCTGGCACCGTACTAAGTGTTGGGGTAGAGAAAAGGTAATCAGCCTGGACACAGTCACGATCCCCATTTTTCCAAATGAGGTAACTGAGGCCCAGAGAAGTGAAGTGATTTTCCCAAGGTCACACAGCAAACCAGGGGTGCAGGTTTCTTCAGGCTCTCCACGAGGCTTCGCTCCTTCCCGTCCCGCCTCCAACTCTTTCGTTCCGGCCTGGCGATATTAATTCAAATGCTACTGTTTGGAGGGTGGGGATGAAGAGATGACTGAATTTGTCTAATTTGACAGGAAAAAAAAAAAGCAAGCAGTTAGGAGCAGTTTAGCAGCTAAAGAGTCAAGATGTAGCCTAAAAAGTTAGCGCATGATATTCATTTCCCTATCGCCTCTTTATTGGTTTGTCCTTTGTGTGATGTAAAATTATGGTGTTTTTTGTTTTTTCGTATATCTGAACCTGAGTATAGGTTTATTTTACACGGTGAATTGCATACACGGGCCTGGGAGTGAGAAGGTCATGGATTCTAATCCCTGCTCCGCCACATGTCTCAATAAATACGATTGCATGAATGAATGAATGAATGAATGAATGCTGTTGTTAGTGATGTAATGATGCATTGTGTGTGTGTGTTTTGGTGTGGTAAGACTATTTGCATTGATGCCTGTAAAGTTTGCTTGTTGCTGCACCGTTGTCAATCAGTGAATCAATTAATGGTACTTATTGAGCGCTTACTGTGTACAGAACACTGTTGGGAGAGTACAAATATAACAGAGTTGGTAACCTTGTCCACAGTAAGTCGCATCTCTTCACCCTTAATGCCCAGTGTTTTTCTTTTCACAGCAACATGAACAGATTATAGATTAATTCCGGAGCACTATTTCAGAGATCATATTCATTCATTCAGTTGTATTTATTGGCCTTGGAGCCAGAGGTCATGGGTTCAAATTCCGGCTCCGCCAGTTGTCAGCTGTGTGACTTTGGCAAGTCACTTAACTTCTCTGTGCCTCAGTTACCTCATCTGTAAAATGGGGATTGACTGAGCCTCCCGTGGGACAACCTGATCACCTTGTAACCTCCCCAGAGCTTAGAACAGTGCTTTGCACATAGTAAGCGCTTAATAAATGCCATCATTATTATGATGTCTGCCATGTGACCTTGGGCAAGTCAAGTCACTTCTCTGTGTCTCAGTTACCTCATCTGCAAAATGGGGGGTTGAAACTGAGCCCCATGTGGGACTAGAACTGTGTCTAATCTGATTTGCTTGTATTGTAGCGCATTGCACACAATATGCTCTCAGTAAATACGGTGGAATGAATAAATGAATTCATGAGGACATTTTCCTAACATGGAGGAAACACCGCTCTGTAAATGTGGAGGAAATATCTCTGCTGGTGAATAGGTTGAAGTTGGGGAAACCCGTCAAGCATTTACTTTGGGCCCAGTAAAAGAGCTTTTCGGAAGCACCATGGACAGTGTTTTTACCATCTTTAATGCTCAGGGTCCCCTTGAAGATTTTTACCGCATTTTTATTCCAATCTGGTACATGGCCTTTGTTTTCATTGTTGTTATTTAGTCCGTGTTCCCGCCCCGATGATCTCATTGCCAAGATTTCATGTTTTGCTCATTTAGTTTCTTAACGTTCTATGGTTTTTCATTACTTTCTCACTGGAAAGACGTTCTGGGACTTTTATCAAAGAAATTCAAACGGGGCTTCTAAATTTGATAAAATATTTTTTCCATACCATTGTTCTTTTTGCATATATTCACTAGCATAAAAACTGAGACCTTCTCAGTTTATATGTAAACTGAGAAGTACAGGGAGAATTTATTTGTGATTTGAGTTCTGTGTAGGAATAGCAGTGGTGATAAAAATCATTTTACATTTCGCCAGGGATTTTCATCTGCGGGGCTCAGATATTTCCGTCCACGGTGTGTTTCAGTGTCTTTTATTTTCCCTTTACAAAATAACCAGAGTTGAGTAAACACTTTCCAAATGCTTCATTTAGTTTTTTAGCAGCCGCAATTGAACTGATGAGAGAGAATTGGTTTTTGCCGAGTAATGAGTGGCTAATAAAGGGATCATTGCATTTAGAGAAATTGTGTCATTCATTACATTAGCATCCTCTTTTAGCAATTTTAAACTATTGGGTAAAAACAAAAATCATGTTCCCAGAAATTACGTTGAAGTGGAGGTTATGGTTAAGTTTCTTTTAGCTGTCCTAGACCTCAAAGATGTGAGCCCATTATTGGGTAGGAACCGTCTCTATATGTTGCCAACTTGTACTTCCCAAGCGCTTAGTATAGTGCTGTGCACACAGTAAGCGCTCAATAAATATGATTGAATGAATGAATGAATGCTGTTGTTGGTGATGTAATGATGCATTGTGTGTGTGTGTGTGTGTGTGTGTGTGTGTGTTTTGGTGTGGTACGACTATTTGCATTGATGCCTGTAAAGTTTGCTTGTTGCTGCACAGTTGTCAATCAGTGAATCAATTAATGCTACTTATTGAGCACTTACATATATTATTATTATTATATGTATTTATGTTTGTACATATTTATTACTCTATTTTACCTGTACATATTTATTCTATTTATTTTATTTGGTTTATGAGTTTTGATTTGTTGTCCGTCTCCCCCTTCTAGACTGTGAGCCCCCCGTGGGACAACCTGATCACCCTGTAACCTCCCCAGCGCTTAGAACAGTGCTTGGCACATAGTAAGCGCTTAATAAATGCCATTATTATTATTATTACCGTGTACAGAACACTGTTGGGAGAGTACAAATAGAACAGAGTTGGTAGAAACGTTCCCTTGTCCACAGTAAGTCGCATCTCTTCACCCAGGATTCCCAATGTTTTCCTTTCTTTTCTTCTAGAAACCCCTCCTTTAAAACAGTTACTCTGTTTCTCACTGTGAAATGCCAAGTGGATCTGGTTTCTGTGATGTCAAATAGTGTTTGAGGTTTTGCAGCAGTGGGTCTTTAAAGGGCTTCTTCTGCAATTAGCCTTGAGCCCACTGTTGGGTAGGGACCGTCTCTATATGTTGCCAACTTGTACTTCCCAAGCGCTTAGTACAGTGCTCTGCACACAGTAAGCGCTCAATAAATATGATTGATTGATTGATTGATTTTTGGCTCATCAGAGAGCAGATGTTTCGAGTGCCCTGCCATCACCAGTTCTCCTCACTGACTTCCTTTAGTGAAGGAGAGATAGGATGGAGGTGTTTTCCCACTAGATTGTCAATTGCTTGAGGGCAGGGATCTTGTCTAACAATTTGAATGTATTCTCCCAAGCAGTAAGGTGCATTGTATCATCATCATCAATCGTATTTATTGAGCGCTTACTGTGTGCAGGGCACTGTACTAAGCGCTTGGGAAGTACAAGTTGGCAGCATATAGAGACAGTCCCTACCCAGCAGTGGGCTCACAGTCTAAAAGGGGGAGACAGAGAACAAAGCCAAACATACTAACAAAATAAAATAAATAGAATAGAGTGAAATAGAGTAACAAATATGTACAAACATATATACAGGTATGTACTCAACAGGCAGTAAAATACTATGGATCGATTGGACTGTTTATTAGAGTCTAACTGCATGTGATTCCATCTTGACATTTCACGTTGAGAGTTGACATAAGTAGCATTGAGGAACTAGTCTAGATGTGTAACATAACGCCAGTGTTAAATCCAGGTTTCTTAGCCGTGAAGAGGATTAGTATAGTGCTCTGCCCACAATAAGCGCTCAATAAATACGATTGAATGAATTGACCACCACCACAGTGCCCATTATACTTTCAGTTTGGTCTGGGTCTCCATGCACCGGGGCCTAGTGGATAGATCACCAGCCCGGGAGTCAGGAGGACCTGAGTTCTAATCCCGGCTCCCCCACTTGTCTGCTGTGTGGCCTTGGGTAACTCACGTCACTTCTCTGGGCCTCAGTTGCCTCATCTGTAAAATGGGGATTAAGACTGTGAAAGCCCTGTGGGACGTGGACTGTGTCCAACCTGATTAGCTTAGAACAGTGCTTTGCACATAGTAAGCGCTTAACAAATGCCAACATTATTATTATTATTAGCTTGTATCTACCCCAGTGCTTAGTACAGTGCCTGATACATAGCAAGCACTTAATAAATACAATAAACAGTGCTGTGTTTGAGCTTCCCATATAATAATAATAATAATAATAATGATGGCATTTGTTAAGCAGTTACTATGTGCAAAGCACTGTTCAAGGCACTGGGGAGGATACAAGGTGATCAGATAGTCCCACGTGGGGCTCACGGTCTTCATCCCCATTTTACAGATTAGGTAACTGAGGCACAGAGAAGTTGTGACTTGCCCAAAGTCACACAGCTGACAATTGGCAGAGCTGGGATTTGAACCCATGACCTCTGACTCCCAAACCCGTGCTCTTTCCATTGAGCCGTGCTGCTTCCCAAAGCATCCAGGGGTGTCTTATTTTGGCTGTTTTTCTTGTCCATCCTTGTAACATTGTCCAGGGTGCCAACAGGTAATGGAATTCCATGTTAATATTCCACCCTGTGTCATGATGTTTCTCTTTGGTTACGTGTATGTTTTTGGCAGAAGCTGGTTGGTGTGTAACCTTGGTTTTACTCATTGCCAATCCCAAACGCTTTTATGTTTAATAATATTAATAATCCTGGTATTTGTTAATCAATCAATCATATTTATTGAGCGCTTACTGTGTGCAGAGCACTGTACTAAGTGCTTAAGAAGTACAAGTTGGCAACATATAGAGACAGTCCCTACCCAACAGTGGGCTCACAGTCTAAAAGCACTTGCTGTGTGCCGCACACTGTACTAAGCGCTCGGGTGGATGCAAGCAAATCGGGTTGGACGCAGTCCCTGTCTCACAAGGGGCTCACAGTCTCTATCCCCCATTTTACAGGTGAGAAAACTGACAGAGAAGTGAAGTGACTTGTCCAAGATCACACAGCAGACAAGTGCCAGAGCCGGGATTAGAACCTACAGCCTTCTGACTCCCAAGCCCGTGTTCTATCTGCCACGTCTGTTCATTTCTCATTAATAATGATAAATAATAATAATAATAATGGAATTTATTAAGCGCTTACTATGTGCAAAGCAGTGTTCTAAGCGCTGGGGAGGTTACAAGGTGATCAGGTTGTCCCACGGGGGGCTCACAGTCTTAATCCCCATTTTACAGATGAGGTAACTGAGGCCCAGAGAAGTGAAGTGACTTGCCCCAAGTCACACAGCTGACAATTGGCGGAGCCGGGATTTGAACCCGTGACCTCTGACTCCAAAACCCGGGCTCTTTCCACTGAGCCACTCTGCTTCTCAATGATGATTCTGTGAAGGGTTTATCCCGTCTCCAGAGCTATTCTAAGTGGGACAGCTGTGCTTAGTAGGTAGAAAATCATCCCATTGGACATAATCTCTGTCCCACTCAGTGGTCCCAGTGTAAATGGAGGCAGAAAAGCTATTTTATATCCATCTTGTAGGTGAGGAAACTGAGGCCCACAGAAGTGAAGTTACATACCCGCGTTCACAGGTGAGTTTCTGAGGAAAACCTGGAACTCGGGTCTCCAGATTTCCTGCCCCGTGTTCTGTGCCAGCATCCTCAGGTCTCGCGCGTGGGCTACCAAAGCGCAGCCATCAGAGTGTTGGAGCTTCCGTGTGAGTGGTTCAAAGATACTTTGAAGCTCTGAATCGGTTTTGAAGGAGCTCCCCAAAGAATTGGCCTTGTATTCTGAACTCGAACCTTCCTTGCCTCCTCTGGTGGGGCTGTATGCAATGGTTTGAACAAGCTTTCCACACTTTTACGGAGTGTGTAGCTTCTCTGGTTAGGCATCAGCGACTAGGAGCCACACTTTAGGCTGAAGAAACACCGGGAGGAAAGGCAGGGTAAGTCAGTCAATACTATTTATTAAGTGCCTTGAGTGGGCAGAGCACTTTCCTGAGCACTTGAGAGAGTATCATAGAAGTAGTAGACATGATCCTTGCTCTCAGGGAGCTTCGTGGAGGGTGGTCTAGTGAAGGAGACAGCCACTAAAATAAATTAGAGATAGGAGAAAGTCTCCCTATCAAGACTCTGTGTCTATAATCAATCAGTCAATCAATCGTATTTATTGAGCGCTTACTGTGTATGGAGCACTGTACTAAGCGCTTGGGAAGTACAAGTTGGGTATATATAGAGACAGTCCCTACCCAACAGTGGGCTTACGGTCTAAAAGGGGGAGACAGAGAACAAAACCAAACCTACTAAAAAAATAAAATAAATACAATAGACATGCACAAGCAAAATAAATAAATAAATGAGTAATAAATATATGCAAACATATATACATATATACAGGTGCTGTGGGGAAGGGAAGGAGGTAAGATGGGGGGGATGGAGAGGGGGAGAGGAAGCAAGGGGCTCAGTCTGGGAAGGCCTCCTAGTGAAGGAGACAGCCACTAAAATAAACTAGAGATAGGAGAAAGTCTCCCTATCAAGACTCTGTGTCTACAACTTTTTTTACGCTCCCAACCGCATAATACAGGGCTATGCCGTCAGTAAACACTCAGTAGATGTTATTGATTGATTGGAAAAACTCAAATCCTGAGCTGCCTACTTGCGTAGGACTTTTGTCTGGGATAAGAGGATGGGATAGCCCAGTCAGTGAGACATGCGCTTGGGATGTTTTTCTAGTAGTGGTGAGAGTTTATGCAAAGCCATCCCCACTCTTTCTCTCTGGTCCCATTGTGACCAGCAGTAGGCATTATGAGAAGGATGTTGGGCGTAGGGTTAGTTTGTATCGGCTTTAGGGCACTCCTTGCCTCACTATGTGACACTGTGGCACTGTAACCCACACACTTGGCTCTCCTAATGCCAGCCTACTCTCTGTGCCACGATCTTGGCTATTTCACTGCCGACCCCTTGCTTACTTTTGGCCTGGAACTTCCCCGCTCTTCATATTCAACAGACCCCCATTCTCCCCGTTTTCAAAAATCCTACTAAAATCGTATCTCCTCCAAGAGGCCTTCCCTGACTACCCCCTTCATTTCCCCCTCGTTCACCACCCCCATTTCCGCTCATGGCCCTATGGCCTTTAAGCATTTGATAATCACACATTCACTCCACCGCACAGAACTTATGAACATACCCATGGTTTATTTTAATGCCTGTCTTCCCTTCTAGACTGTAAGATCCCTGTGGGCAGGGAATGTGTGCCAACTTTTGTTGTATTATACCCCTTCCAAGGGCCTCGTACAGTGCTCTGCACACAGCAAGCACTCCTATCTCGATGGATAGGACAGTACTAAAAATTGCTCAATTCTAAAGCTGTCTTTCAAAAACCTTGGAAGTATTGTTTCCACCATGCATTTTGGGTTCAAAATAATGGATATCAGAATAAGAAGCAATGCAGAGTCTCATCCTCCCGTTTCACCTCAAAACTCCTTTTCTGTTTTGTCAGTCATTCACATTTACTGAGCATGTACTGTGTGCAGGGCATTGTATTGAGCTCTTGGGAGCATACAATACTGCAATAAACATATTTTTGTGCTCACAACGAGCTTACAGTTTAGAGCGGGAAATACACATTAGTATAAATAAATAAGTGACAGATAGGTACATAAATGCTGTGGGGTTGGGAGGGGGAATGAATAAAGTGAGCATGTCAGTTCCATGCAGAAGGGAGTCGGAGAAAACCATAGGTTCAGTCAGGTCTTCCTAAATGCCAGGGTTCCCAACGCTGATGTCCCCTCTCTCCCTCTTGCCATAGTTTCAAGGCAACGTGAGCCTTCTCTGCTACTCCTCCTTGCCCCACAACCATGGAAATTCACAGCCCCTCTGCCTAAAGCCAGGGATTGGGCCAACCCCAGCGGCTCCTTCAATCCGTCAATCAGTGGTATTTACTGAACGCTCACAGTGTTCAGTACAGTGTTTAGTACAGATCACTTAGGAGAGGGCAATATGAAAGAGTTGGTAGACAGCCCATACCTGTCCCTTTACTCCTTGCCCACTTGAAAGTTGGCCACTCATTGCCTGGACTCTTCCCCCCCGGGCAGTATCCCAAGGCAAGGAGCCCAACGTCACTTCAACCTAACTCCATCTTCTCCCATCCTGAGGGTCAACAGATCTTGGGATTTTCACGAAAACGGCAGAAAGATCATGGCAGCAGATGGAATAGGGTGAGTGTGTACATTTGTGATCAAGCAGGGTGGCCTAGTAGAAAGAGCCCAGACCTGGGAGCCAGTTCTCTAATCCTTGCTCTGCCACTGGCCTGCTGTGTCACCTTGGGCAAGTCACTTCACCTCTCTGGGCCTCAGTTCCCTCATCTCTAAAGTGGGGATTAAGACTGTGAACCCCCACGAGGGACATAGACTGTATCCAACCTGATTAGCCTGTGTCGACCCCAGTGCTTAGTACAGTGCCTGACACACAGTAAGTGCTTAACTACCACCATAAACAATGCTGTGTTGGAACTTCCCATCTTTTTTCTCCTCCCCCTTAGATTGGGAGTGCTGTGTGAAACAGAGATGGTCTCTGATATGATCATGTATCTACCTCAGTGCTTAGTACTGTGTTGGCACGGAGTCTGAATTATTATTAGCTCCACAGAAAGCAAGCACATAGACGTCAGAACTAGCTGGGAACTACAAGTATGTGGGTTGGAGTAGTTTGGGACTGTGAAGTGTAACAATAACTAGCATATTCATTCAGTCATATTTACCGAGTGCTTAATTTGTGCAGAGCACTGTACTAAGCTCTTGGGAGAATACAGCAACAAATGGACATATTCCCGGCCCACCACGAGCTCACAATGTAGGTGAGGGGAGGTAGACATTAATATAAACATAAATGACAGCTATGCATAAGTGCTGAGGGGCTCGGAGGAGGGAAGAACCAAGGGAGCAAGTCAGAGTGATGCAGAAGGGAGTGGGAGAAGAGAAAGGGGGGTCTTAGTCAGGGAAGACCTCCTGAAGGAGTCACTGTCACTAAGCCTTTGGAGGGGAGAGAGTAACTATCTTTTGGATTTGAGGATAGCATATTCTTGGCCCTGTGATGATGAGCGTTTTTCCCAAGGTGGTATAAAATATTAAACCCAGCTTGCCAAACTTTTTTCAAGTGAAAACTGCCTAGGGGGTAAAAACCTTTGAAGTGGAGGTGAACTTTTTCCTCTGAGATTCAACAGTAAGTATGCCTATACATAATTTTGGTGACTAATGGTAGAGAGAGAGAGAGAATTTCTCTGGTGATGACAACATCACTGTAGATGAGCTGAATATAAGTATTAATCATGTGCATTTCCTCAGGCACACCCTGGAGCCAGAGGCATTTCCTATCCATCTGCTGCCCTTTGGGACTCGCAGTTTACGGGAATATTGTGGCTCAAGAGCAAAGTTTGCAGGAAAATCACGCTGCTAGGTGGCAGAAGGAGAACCGGGGTCAAATACTACAAAGAGCAAATGCAGTAGTCTCTTCAGCCCCACCAGGAGCCATAATAATAGTATGTTTTAGATGTTTACTGTGAGCAAAGCACTGCACTAAGCCCTGGGAAAGACGCCAGGCATTTGGATCCAAGTTCACCTGTATTAGATTTCTCAGAGTGTGCAAAGAGAAGTACGTGTGCCTAGAGAGATCTGCATCAAAACGTGGTTTTAGTCATTCATTCATTGTCATATTTATTGAGCGCTTACTGTATGCAGAGCACTGTACTAAGCGCTTGGAAAGTACAATTCGGCAACAGGCAGAGACAATCCCTACCTAACAACGGGCTCACAATCTAGAAGGGGGAGACAGACAACAAAACAAGTAGACAGGCATCAAAATAAATAAATAGAATTATAGATATATGCACATCATTAATACAATAAATAGGATAATAAATATGTACAAATATACCCAAGTGCTCTGGGGTGGGGATGGGGGTGGAGCAGAGGGAGGGAGTAGGGGCCAACTTGTACTTCCCAAGCGCTTAGTACAGTGCTCTGCACACAGTAAGCGCTGAATAAATAAGATTGATGATGATGATAGGGGCGAAAATACACACAAAGAATCTGGAGTGTATTATGTGCATACCTGTTAATAAAGGTGATGGTATTTGTTAAGCCCTTTCGATGTGCCAGGCACTATTCTAAGCACTGGGATAGGTAGAATGTAGTCAGGCTGAACACAGTCCCCGCCCCACATCAGGCTCCCGGTCTTTGCCCCCATCTTACAGATGAGGTAACTGAGGCACAGAGAAGTGAAGTGACTTGCCGAGGGTCACACAGCAGAAGAGTGGTCCTTCTCAAGCCCAGGCACCTGCTCTATCCGTGCCCCCATGCTGCTTCTGAGAGTGGGCCAGCAGGGCAGGCTGGGCAGTGACTGTAACCTCCAATCTCTACCCTGAAGTGGGTCTCATGAAGTGGCTGAAAAAAAATGGGTCCCAGCCTGCCCAGAATGAGCAATGACTGGGTAGGCTGTCCTTGACTTAGGTAAGACGTCTGGAATTCGGTTGAAATAGAATTTACAGCCTTTCTAAATTTGCCCCCACCCATTTCGGCCTTACCGATGTGACTTTACCACAATGGCCCCTTTTAAGGCGCTGGTTTAGAGGACCCCAGGCAGTTTTTTGTGCGGGGAGAGGGGGGAATTGCTCCTGCAGAGCTTGCTGTGTGCAGAACACTGGACTAAGCGCTTGGGAGGCCTTCCCAGATTGAGCCCCCTCCTTCCTCTTCATTCATTCATTCATTCATTGTCGTATTTATTGAGCGCTTACTGTGTGCAGAGCACTGGACTAAGCGCTTGGGAAGTACCAGGAGGCCTTCCCAGATTGAGCCCCCTCCTTCCTCCTTATTCATTAATTCATTCAATCAATCGTATGTATATATGTTTGTACATATTTATTATTGATTTATTTTACTTGTGCATATCTATTCTATTTATTTTATTTTGTTAGTATGTTTGGTTTGGTTCTCTGTCTCCCCCTTTTAGACTGTGAGCCCACTGTTGGGTAGAGACCGTCTCTATATTTTGCCAACTTGTACTTCCCAAGCGCTTAGTACAGTGCTCTGCACACAGTGAGCGCTCAATAAATACGATTGATTGATTGATTGAGCGCTTACTGTGTGCAGCGCTTGGGAAGTACAAATTGGCCTCCTCCAGGAGGCCTTCCCAGACTGAGCCCCCTCCTCCCCCTCCCCACCCCCCCTTACCTCCTTCCCCTCCCCGCAGCACCTGTATGTATGTATATATGTTTGTACGGATTTATTACTCTATTTATTTTACTTATATATATTCTATTTATTTTATTTTGTTAATATGTTTTGTTGTCTGTCTCCCCCTTCTAGGCTGTGAGCCCGCTGTTGTGTAGGGACCGTCTCTCTATGTTGCCGACTTGTACTTCCCAAGTGCATAGTACAGTGCTGTGCACACAGTAAGCGCTCAATAAATACGATTGAATGAATGAATGAATGCAAAGCTTTGGGGAAACGGAGAAGACGATTTTAATATCGCTAATGTGGATGGGGGCCAGTTTAAAATAGAAGGGAGCGGAGGCAGAGAGGCGTGGGATTGGAGTGGAGTGGGGGCAGGGTGTGATCGACCCGCATCTTTGATCACCGATGAAGTAAAGTTGCCAGCCTATTGTGGTACCTCTCCGACACAATATAAATACACAAATATGGCTCTATTACTCATCTATAACTGAAAACCCAATTCTTGGTGGTTTTGTTAAAAACAGGGCATCTGGACCCGCGTTCAGGAATCAGTCCTCTCCTTTTTAACTCAGTACCTCTGAGAAAATCAGTTCTGATGGACAACATTTTGACTCGACAGAACCCTCCGCAATTGTGAGACAGAAACTGGGGGTTCCCCTTCCCAAGATGCTTGCCATGAGCCCCATATGAGACAGAGACCTGATTATCTTGTATCTACCCCAGTGCGTGGCACAGAGTAAGTGCTTAACAAATCTCCCGGTTGTGGTTAGCATGGTGGGCGGCATGGGATATTGGTAGCCACAATTCCTTAATAAGACCTAAGGCTCAGTGGTAATTTAAGGCTGCAAGAAAGAGGCGTAAAGCTTCCATGCCCCTTCCAGAAGGGGCTCCCACTGCCCCCGACGCTGTGTTGGTTGAGATGTTCTCTCGTGCCACCTAAGCCCAAGGCGGCACCCACCAAGGAAGGAGTGTGGCTTAGTGGGTAGAGCACGGGACTGGGCATCAGGAGGACCTGGGTTCTAATTCCCGCTCCACCGCTCGGGAGTCAGAGGTCGTGGGTTCTCATCCCTACTCCTCCACTTGTCTGCTGTGTGACCTTGGGCGAGTCACGTAACTTCTCTGAGCCTCGGGTCCCTCGTCTGTAAAATGGGGATTAAGACCATGAGCCCCACGTGGCACAATCTGATCACCTTGTATCCCCCCACCCCCCAGTGCTTATGCTTGGCACATAGTAAGTGCTGAACAAATGCTATTATTATTATTCACTTCTCTGTGCCTCAGTTATCTCATCTGGGAAATGGGAATTAAGACTGTGAGCCCTATGTGGGGCAGGGACTGCGTCCAACCCAGTTACTTTGTATCTACCCCAGTGCTTAGTATAGTGTCTGGCACATGGTAAGTGCCTAACAAATGCCACAATTATTATTAGATCTCAAAAAGACGCTCCCCCCCGCCCAATAAAACAGAACATATGGATACTTTATTGAGTACTTTATACGTACTCAATAAATACGATTGATTGATTGATTTATTGGTGTCTCCTGGCTTTTTTAATGGCGTTTGTTAAGCACTTACTATGTGCCATGCACGTTCTAAGTGCTGGGGTAGATACAAGGTAATCAGGTTGGGCACAGTCCGTGTCCCACGTGGGCCCCCAGTCTTAATTCCCATTTTACAGATGAGGTCACTGAGGCACAGAGAAGTGAAGTGATGTGCCCAAGGTCGCACATCAGACAAGTGGCGGACCCAGGACTAGAGCCCAAGGTCCTTCTGACTCTCAGCCCTGGGCTTTAGCCACTAGGCCGTGCTGACTTCCATATGCATTGTAGTAGTGGTGTGATACTTTGTACTGAGCCATCCACGTGTCCTCCCAGAGTCCTCCGGTCCCAGCGACCCATGTCGGTCCTGGAACAATCAATCAATCAATCGTATTTATTGAGCGCTTACTGTGTGCAGAGCACTGTACTAAGCGCTTGGGAATTACAAGTTGGCAACATATAGAGACAGTCCCTACCCAACAGTGGGTTCCCAGAGAACCCCTGAAGCTTTAGCAGCATCAGGCAACATTGTGTCCCCTCCCATTTGGGAAGCCACTGTAGAATATAATGAGGGTTGGTTGTGGGCCGTGGAAGACAGGGGAGTCATCATCATCATCAATCGTATTTATTGAGCGCTTACTGTGTGCAGAGCACTGTACTAAGTGCTTGGGAAGTACAAGTTGGCAACATATGGAGACAGTCCCTACCCAACAGTGGGCTCACAGTCTAAAAGTCTTTTCCAATCAGTCATTCAATCAACCAATCAACCAATCATTGTCACATTTATGAGCGCTTAATGCGTAGAGAACACTGTACTAAGCTCTTGGGAGAGTCTTGTATTGTTTTATGCTGTTGAGTTGTCTCCAATTCACAGCGACTCTGTGGGCTCATCTCTTCCAGAATGCCAGAACGCCATCTGCAATCACTGTGGTAGAGTGTTCTTGGTCGAAATACAGAAGTGGTTTGCAATTGCCGCCTTCCGCATAGTTAACTTGAGTTTCTGCCCTCGACCTTCGATACTCTCCTGTGCCGCTGCTGCCCAGCACGGGTGAGTTTTGACTTGGAACAGATTGCCTGCCACTTCGTTGCCACTGGCCAATCAATCAGTCGTATTTATTGAGCGCTTACTGTGGGCAGAGCACTGTACTAAGCGCTTAGTACTAAGCCAAGCTAGGAATGGAGTGGATATGCCGCTACTTCCGTAGTCGAGACTGGCAGAGTACCAGAAACTCTCCAGGTGCCATCCTGAGAGGTCTTGGGGGAGAGTACAATACCCTAATATAATAGACGCATTCCCTGCCCACAAAGAGCTTGCATTCTAGAGGGGGAGACAGACAATAATATCATTAAATTGCAGATATATACGTAAGTGCTGTGGAGCTGAGAGGGTGTTGAGTAACAGCACCCTACTATTTACTGTTACATATTTTCACAGTCACTCCTGGACCTTAGTGTCAGCCACGTCTTTGATTCAGGATTGTTCCTACTCTGGCTCGGCAAGCCCCACTCTAGACTGTAAGCCCGTTGTAGGAAGGGAATGTATTGCTGTATTGTGCTCTCCCAAGTGCTTAGTACAGTGCTCTGCACACAGCAAACTCTCACTAAATACGATCGAATGAAGGAGTGAGTGTCCTTGATGGGAGGCCGTTGTATAAAGAAAGTCCCTTTGGGCCTCCTTTCTCCAACTACTTGGAATCTGGGGGATGCTCGGTCTCAGCAGGCTATATGGAACAGCAGGGGCACAAGGCCAGGGCTCGTTCATTTATTCATTCACTCGTATTTATTGAGCTTTTACTGTGTGCAGAGCACTGTACGAAGCGCTTGGAAAGTGCAATTCAGCAACAGAGAGAGACAGTCCCTGCCCACAATGGGCTCACAGTCTAGAAGGGGGGAGACAGATGTCAAAACAAGTAAACAGGCATCAATACCATCAATATAAATAAATAGAATTATATATATATATGTATATATGTGTATACATCAGAACAGGTGGAACAGGCATTAATAGAAATAAATAGAATTATAAATATGTACATATATAAACAGGTACCGTGGGGTGGGGGGGTAGAGCAAAGGGAGCGAGTCAGGGTGAGGTGGGGGGAGTGGGAGCCGAGGAAAAGGGGGGTGCTTAGTCTGGGAAAAGGGGGACTTAGTTTGGGCTCATTGTCTATATAACACCGGACCCACTAGCTAATCTCAACTCCAGATTCTTTCCGTCACTTTTGAGTTTTGTGGTCCCTCAAAGAGTTTGCTTTTTTTCCCCCCATTCTAACATTACTAAGGATATATGCATGTTTCCTTCTTGTGACCCCCCAGCTGACTGGGGAGTCCACACATTTCCATCTGCAGCCAAAGTCTGGTAGAGCTGCTTACAGAAAGGCCTACCGTTAGAAGTTGAGGGGACTCCTAATGAACAAACTCGTTTTGGACAATTTTAGTTGATAAAGATGCTGTGTGCTAAGGATAGTAGGGGTAGACTACTTCTCTAAGAATGCTTCTTCCACCCTTAAATGGTGCTGGTTTACTTTGTAGTTAGTGTCTTCTTTTCTCCTGGACAATAACAAGCAGATTGGCTTTTAAGTGGAGAGGAAGCTGAAGAACAATTTCTTCAGTGCTAGCGTTTTCACTGGACTTCACAATGACCTATTTAATAATCATAATAACGGTGGTATTTGTTAAGCGCTTACTATGTGCAAAGCACTGTTCTAGGCTCACGGGGGGATCCAAGGTGATCAGGTTGTCCCACGTGGGGCTCACAGTCTTAATCCCCATTTTACAGATGAGGTAACTGAGGCACAGAGAAGTTAAGTGGTTTGCCCAAGGTCCCACAGCTGACTAGTGGTGGAGCCGGAATTCGAACCTGTGACCTCTGACTCCCAAGCCCGCGCTCTTTCCACTGGGCCATGCCCTGTTTGAAATGAAAGATCAGGGGCAGCCCAAGCTCCAGGCTAATTGGGTTCCAGCCCGGAGGCACCATTTCCTTAGGGCAGCTTCCCTAATGGAGTACAACTGCCAGCAGGATCAGGCCGGAATTGTCTCTGCCTTTGTCAAGCTCTGGGGTTAATCTACCAGGATGTGCTTCACTGGGCCCCTTTTCACCCAGTTGGATCTAGAGGTCCACGTCTAGGGTTTGTTTTGTTTTGTTTTTGTGGTATTTGTTAAATGTTTACCATGTCCAGGTACTGTACTAAGCGCTGGGGTAGATACAAGCTAATCAGGCTGGACACAGTCCCTGTCCCACTTGGGGCTCGCAGCCTTAATCCCCATTTTCCAGGTGAGGGAATTTAGGCCTAGAGAAGTGAAGCGACTTGCCTAAGGTCAATCAATCAATCAATCGTATTTATTGAGCGCTTACTGTGTGCAGAGCACTGTACTAAGCGCTTGGGAAGTACAAGTTGGCAACATATAGAGACAGTCCCTGTCCAACAGTGGGCTCACAGTCTAGAAGGGGGAGACAGAGAACAAAACCAAACATACTAACAAAATAAAATAAATAGAATAGATATGCACAAATAAAATAAATAAATAGAGTAATAAATATATACAAACATATATGCATATATACGGGTGCTGTGGGGAAGGGAAGGAGGTAAGATGGGGCAGAGCCGGGATTAGAACCCAGCTCAGTCTGCCTGTTTACTCCTTCCACATTGTCTCCTGGAAGTTGTGCCGAGCATAGTGCCCTATACAAAGTAGGCACCTAGCAAACTACATTGTTGGATTGACTAATTGGATGGGGGTGACTTTAAAGAAATTTGTTCAGGACACCAAAACACCTTGGGCCGGCTCTGCAAAGACTGGTAAATTGGAAATCAGGTGATCATGGGAACTGGATTAGAGTAATATCTCTGGATTTTTTTACTTGTTTTACTTCCCCTGCAGATTTATTTTTTTGAGGCTGCCTCAGAAAGGGGAAATAGAGTGGCCTAGAGGAAGCAGCATGGGTCTGGAAGACAGAAGACTTGGGTTCTAATCCCGGCTCCTCCATTTGCCTGCTGTGCGACTTAAATGCAAGCCACCCAACTTCTCTGTGTCTGTTTTCTCAACTGTAAAATGCGGATTCAGTATCTGTTCTCCCTCCCACTTAGACTGAGCCCCATGTGGAACAGGGACTGTGTCCAACTTGATTAACTTGCATCTTCTCCAGTGCTTAGAACACTGCTTTTCAGATTGTAAGTGCTTAAAAAATACCATAATAAATGAAAACCTGAAAACAAACAAGGAAAGCTAGAGGGGCCTTGTATGATACCAGTAATTATACGGTTTTAAATAGCTCGATCTCCAAGAGTCACGAAGGCATTTCATGCCTTTACCCCTTCCCTCATTCTGAACTATCTTCAAAGCAAACTGCATATATTTTGCTATTCAGGATGTTTAAACTATTTCTGAATAAAATATTTTCATAACCGTTTCCCAGTTCTCCAACTCTCCAAGGTTAAAGGTCAGGGTGCTTGGCAGATTTGTTTCCCCCCAGTTTCTAGATTCTTTAAAGAGGACTCCTTTGATTAGAGATCAGATTTTTATCCATCCATAAATCTAATTCTAATCTAAATCTAATCTAATCTAAATCTAATCTAATGTAATCCAGCCTGATTAGCTTGTATCTACCCCAGCGCTTAGTACAGTACCTGGACATAGTAAACATTTAACAAATTAGTTAATTTAATCTAATCAAATGCTTCTAATCTATTTGGAAAAGGTTAGTGGAATTCTGTTTTTAAGGAGTTTTTGGGAAACTCTGAATTTGAATGTGTCTGTATTAGTACAAGTAGTGGGATGATTAAATTTGCCGTCTTTGAACCAGTTTTTCTCTTGCAGTAGCTCTCAAAGTAAGAAAACATACTCAGTACCCATATCTGAATGGACCTGATTTTAAAAGGCGTAAAAAAAGTCATCTTACAAAATATTTCTCCAGCTCATTTCCCATTTAACGATGTTGTTGAGTCCATAATGATGCACCTGGTGGAAGCTAGAAACCCGTCACGGTTTTATTTCTTATTACTTTTCTCCACTCTGACACCAAGCCGATTTTTATCACTCACTAGCTGTTGGTAGAGAGAAGCAAGCCTTATGGACTGTTGTCAAGAAAAATGAAATTCAGACAAGGGGCCTCCATGAAGACCACTTTCTGTGGGCCAGTGGGAGAAGGTGGCACAGTTATGATTCCATTATCGTTCAATCAATCGATTGTACTTATTGAGCGTTAACTAAGTGCTTGGGAGAGTACAGTACAGCAATGTAACAGATTCACTCCCTGTCCAGAGCTAGATATCCTTCTGTATTTGATGAAGTAGCTGATGAAACCATCTGTGGGAATGAGGCTGAAAAGGCTGACGTGTGATTAAGGTTTTCATTCCACTGCATGCGCGTGCACTCTCTCACCCCCCCCCCCCCCCCCCCCCCCCGCACTACTCACTGGGTTTGCTGTATCTGGTGTTGATTTTGGTCTTTTTTAGTTTTCAAGTCTTTTGAAGCTGTCCCCCAAAGTCACCCCTGTTGTGCTTCCAACAGCTAAGTCACTTCAGATTACTTTAAGCACTTGTTATATGGGGTAGAGTAAGGGTAGCGAGCACAGTAATTATTCTCTAAAGGTGTTCGCTCTAGCAAGAAATACTTTACGAGATTACGATCCGAGACAGAGGGCACGAAACCTTTCTGTAATCGGCTCCGTACATGAGGAGAAAATGTGGTTTCGGTCCACAGATGGGCCACAAGGCTTGCGGTCATTTTGCCTATCACGGAGGAGAGGAAAGATTCAGAAGACCGTCAAATCAGGGAAATCCTATTCCTGGCAAAAAAACAGTGGATCCCATCAAGTGGCATGGACTACTGCTTAAGAAAGCTTGGCTGCTAAGAAAGGATTATCGAGGTTAGTTTGCGGTGAGATGACCAGCCCCGCCAGACTTGGAGAAGGTCTGACTTTTCCCTCGGCTTAGTAGAGCAGAGTTTTGAATTAGATCCAGTGTCGTCGAATCTTTTCAGTGTAGCCACGCTTTCGAGTGCAACGAGGAATCCAGAAGCAGGTGTCAGAATACAGTTCTGATGTTCTGAGGGAAAATGAGCATCATTGAGCTTTCTTAAACCACATCCTGATTCCTACCCTGGACCCCTCACAAGAAGGCGGTGCAGATGATTGCAGATCTCATTTCCAAATCGGCAAGGTTCCTTGAGCGCGCAGGCGGAAGAGATGAGGAGTTAAGTACTTGCCTGCTCTGGGCAAATCCTCCACACAGCCTTGGATTGCCCCTGGGAGCTGCTACTGGTCGATTCGCAGTAATTAGGGCAGACACAGGCCCTGTTCCAAACAAGCCTCACAGCCTGTGATGGAGGGAGAACAGATATTAAATTCCCCATTTTACGGGTGAGGCCTAGAGAAATTAAGTGACTTGTCCAAGGTGACACACCAGGCAGGTGGCAGATCTGGGATTAGAACCCAAGTCCTCTGATTCCCAGGCCTGTGCTTTTTCCCCTAGGTCCTGTTGCTTCTCATAATAATAATTATGGTATTGACTAAGCACTTATTATGTGCCAGGCCCTGTACTAAGCGCTTGGGTTAATCCAAGCAAATTGGGTTAGACACAATCCCTGTCCCATGTGGGGCTCGCAGTCTCAATTCCCATTTTTACAGATGGGGGAAACTGAGGCCCAGAGAAGTCAAATGACTTCCCCAAAGTCACACAGCAGACAAGTGGCAGAGCTGGGGTTAGAACTGTCTACAGCATTGTGATTAATGCGACTTCCATACCATATTGAACATCAAGTGGCAAGACAAGATCATAAACTAATCGGCTTTTGGAGCATAGTCACTGAACAGATCAAGTAATGCTCATCACATCACAAGAGAATGGATGACCTCAGGATACCCAATTATGTGTATAATGTTGAGTTCAATTTGTGCGATATGTCAGGTGGACACATACCGTGACATTTATACATATATATATCTGTGTAGTCACATATTAGTCATTTAAAAAGGTCATCATAGCAAATTTGGGTGTGAGAGTTTTCCTAAAAAACTGAATCTAATTTATATAGGTGAAGCTTTGCTGAAACATCTTCTAAATGCATGAATTAAAATACTTTCACCAGCATATCAAAAGAAGCATGCATACGTTTGTTTTTCAGCAGTGGTATTAAGTTCTTATATCTTCTTGCAGTCTCTTTTGGGGGGCTATTTTATTCTTTTAGTGAAGTGCTAAGTCTATTTTTAGTCTTCCACATGATAGGCACTTAAGGTTATAATTGCAATGCATTATGAGATAGTTTCGAAGATAATACAAATAGACGCATATAATGGAACTAATACTGGTGGTTTAGAACCTTTGTGCCTGAGCTTTTAGGAATTTCCCTGTCAAAAGAGGAACACATTAACCACAAAAATGCAGTCATCTTTGGAGGACAATGTGGTAACTGTTTAAATGTTGACAATGCTAGGCAATAATGAAGTGTAAGGGGGTGAATTGTGTGTGATGGATTTGAAATTATAGGTGAGAATTAAGTAAATTGTTGTAATTTTACTAGGATTTTCAATCTTCTTCTTTTAGAAATGACTCGGAGACATTTGCTAAAGGGTCAGATTTTCTAATCCCACAGTCAGCATATTGAATAGCATAATTTCCTCCCACCCCCCAACCCCCCAGTCTCCCCAAGCCATGTGCTGGATCAGTGTTTGCACAGTGAATCACTTGTCAGGTCATTGCACCACATTTGAATTTTCATCCTGTTAATTGAGAATTGGGTCGCCTTCTCTCTCCTCATGACTAACCTCCAGAGGCCCGGAAGACATTTTGAGTGGTAAATGGGTTCCATATTCTATTTGTAAAATTTTTAGCCAGGAAAATAGACTGAGCTTTCCAAATCCTGGGTTAATGAACAATCTTTGTATTGGTTTAGTAAACACAGGAGTTGCAAGGTGTCAATGCCGTGTGACCTTTAAGCCAGCCACCTCACTTCTCTGTGCCTGTTACCTTAAGCTCTTAGTACAGTGCTCTGCACACAGTAAGCGCTCAATAAGTACGATTGATTGATTGATTACCTCATCTGTAAAATGGGGATTGAGATTGTGAGCCCCATGTGGGACAGGGACTGTATCCAACTCAGTTTGCTTGTATCCACTCCAGCGCCTGGCACAAACTGCTCAATAAAATACCATAATTATAATTATTATTATATGAATGATTTTCTAAATAGGACCATTCAATTGTGGAGTCTTTGAGGGCAGGGATGTGTGTCTCACTTCCACTCCGTGTCCCCAAATTCCTGGTTGAATGCTGTCTACACAGTGGACGCTCAATAAAGGAAGATGATGAAATGCTGGGTTTTGTACTTCCCAAGCGCTTAGTACAGTGCTCTGCACACAGTAAGTGCTCAGTAAATACGATAGAATGAATGACGATTTAGTTTTCTCATTCATTCATTCAATCATATTGAGTGCTTACTGTGTGCAGAGCACTGTACTTTAAGTACTTTAATAATAAAGATGGCATTTATTAAGCGCTTACTATGTGCAAAGCACAGTTCTAAGCGCTGAAGGGATACAAGGTGATCAGGTTGTCCCATGGGGGGGCTCACAGTCAATCCCCATTTTACAGATGAGGTAACTGAGGCACAGAGAAGTTAAGTGACTTGCCCAAAGTCACACAGCTGACAATTGGCGGAGCTGGAATTTGAACTCATGACCACTGATTCCAAAGCCCAGGCTCTTTCCACTGAGCCACGCTGCTTCTCTCATTTTGAAGGAGAAAATTAAGGTGCTGCTGACAGGCCTTGGTTTTTATGACACAGTAGGTTCCTGAAAACTGTATCTTAAATCAACATTATTCCTATAAGAAAATAGGTTCTGGCTGCCAATGTAATAAATGGGTTATTGGTTCACAAACCAAGGTTAGAAACCCTATACCTTCCAAAATTACCCAGAATTGAGTAATTGAGCAATTTTAGAGTAACAGTATAACTTGGTGGAAGTATTTCTATTGAGTTAGTGAGGTTTCATGGTAGGGTAACTAGGTTGAACTTTATCGGTTTTTTTATGGTATTTAAGTGCTTCCAATGTGCCAGGGACTGTACTAAGTGCTGGGATAGATACGAGCTAAGCAGGTTGGACACTATCCATGCACCACATGAGGTTTATAGTCTTAATCCCTATTTTACAGATGAGGTAATTGAGGCACAGAGCAGGCAGGTTGCACAACCGGAATTAGAACCCAACTCCTTCCGAATCCCGGGCCCATGCTCTAACCTTGAGGCCACACGGCTCCTTGTAATACTAATAATGATATTTTTTAAGTAATGGGAGAAATGCATGGTGGGTATAGATGTATTTTTAGCGTGGAATTATACGAATAAATAGTCCATCAGTAATGTTAGTAAGTTTGGTAAGGCTATTGCATTGATATGGACAATTAATTAGGCCCCCTTTTTCCCCTCTCGTGACTAAATTGTTAGCATCAGTATTAATAAAGGTTAATTTGAGGGAGGAGTAGAAGTTAAACTAGGCAACCTTTTTGGAGTTTGGAGGAAAAATACCATGTGAATCCAAGGTAGTAGTTATCGTGAGTTCAAAGCTTCCACAGTTTTTAAACTTGCATTCTCATGGAGAGCATTAAAATTCACAGACCTTTCTGCTTTTAAATCAGACATTCCTGCTATGGGATAGAGAGAACTGAAGGGAAGGAAAATCAAGTATTCTGTGCCGGAAATAACACTCAGTATGCAAGCTAAATTTCAAAATCTTAATAAAACATTAAGCAAATGAGCATTTATTTCTTAATAGCAGAAAGTAGGGATTCATTCTTCCCCTACCCCTCCGTTTGCTCTGACTCCCTGTAATATTAAATGATCACTCAGCCTAAATTGCCTCCTCAGGAAAATGGAGGCAGTTCAGAGGGACACACGATCCCTGGTTCTGAACCATCACAGTACAAGAACAGTGTGGCTCACTGGAAAGAGCCTGGGTTTTGGAGTCAGAGGTCATGGGTTCAAATCCTGTCTCCGCCAACTGTCAGCTTTGTGACTTTGGGCAAGTCACTTAACTTCTCTGGGCCTCAGTTACCTCATCTGTAAAATGGGGATAAAAACTGTGAGCCCCCCTTGGGACAACCTGATCACCATGTAACCTCCCCAGTGCTTAGAACAGTGCTTGGCACATAGTAAGCACTTAACAAATACCATTATTATTACTATTATTACAAAGAAGAAACGTGGCCTAGTGGACAGAGCATGGGTTTGAGAGTCAGAAGGACCTGCGTTCTAATCCCAGCTCTGCCACTTGTGTGCTGTGACTTTGGGCAAGTCACTTTCTCATCTCGGGGCCTCAGTTACCTTACCTGTAAAATGGGGATTAACACTATGAGCCTCCTGTGGGACATGGACAGTGTCCAACCTGATTAGCTTGTATCCACCCTAGTGCTTAGTACAGTGCCTGGCACATAGTAAGTGCTTAACAAATACCAAAAAAATAAAAGCCAGTCATATTTATTGAGCGCTTACTGTGTGCAGAGCTCTGTACTAAGCACTCAGGAGAGTACAATACAACAATAATCAGACACATTCCCAGCCCAAAGCGAGCTTTCAGTCTAGCCCCACGGGGACAAGGACAGTGTCTAACATCACTAGCTTGATTCTACCCCAGAATTTTGTACAGTACCTGGCACATAGTAAGTGCTTAATAAATGGCATTTAAAAAAAAAAAGAATCCTGAGAGAAATCCAAAGGAGTCCCGTTATCTGCAGATTCTTCCCTTTTGTCACTTCCAGTTGCTATAGAGAATTCCACTCCCTCCTCCAAAATGGACTTAAAGTCCAGGTTCTCCACTGTCCCCGGGGTCCTGGGGTCAGACGGAAGGGCAATGTGTCATAGCGGCAAGAGCAGGGACTTGGGAGTCAGAGGTCGTGGGTTCTAATCCCGGCTCTTCCACTTAACTGTGTGCCTTTGGGCTAGTCACTTCACTTCTCTGGGCCTCAGTTACCTCATCTGTAAAATGGGGATTGAGACTGTGAACCCCACGGGGGACAACCTGAGACCTTGTATCTACCCTAGCGCTTAGAACAGTGTTTGGCACATAGTAAGTGCTTAACAAATGCCATTATTATTATTATTATTCATTCATTCAATCGTATTTATTGAGCACTTACTGTGTGCAGAACACTGTACTAAGCACTTGGGGAGTACAAGTTGGCAACATATAGAGCCGGTCCCTACCCAACAGTGGGCTCACAGTCTAGAAGGGGGAGACAGAGAACAAAACATATTAATAAAATAAATAGAATAAATATGTACAAATAAAATAAATAGAGTAATAAATACATGCAAACATATATATATATATACAGGTGCATTATTATTATTTAGGCAGCCCTGTCAGTCTTGCCCCGAGTCTCTGCTGCTTTTTGGAAAAACAGAGAGCACCTCACCAGCGGCTCCTTGCTCCTCCCTGAAGCTGCTCTCTCCATCCAGCGCTTAGAACAGTGCTCGGCACATAGTAAGTGCTTAACAAATGCCGTCATTATTATTTCACCTTTCTTCTTCTCCCACTCCCTTCTGTATCGCCATGACTTGCTCCCTTGGTTCCTTCCCGGCCCCACAGCACTTATGTACATATCTGTCATTTATTTATTTGCATTGTTGTCTGTCTGCTCCTCTCTAGACTGTAGGTGAGCTCGTGGTGGGCAGGGAGTATGTCTGTTTATTGCTGTCCTGTATTCTCCCAAGAGCTTAATACAGTGCTCTGCACGCAGTAAGCACTCAGTAAATATGCTTTAAATGAATGAATGAATTTCACCGAAAAGCAGCACAGAGAGACCTCATTTGGACACTTCGCTGTTCCCTACAGCCCGCCTCTCCTCTAGTGCAAACTGGAGGCCAGCTTCTCCCATCCTCTGAAGGCAGCGCTTAGTACAGTGCTCTGCACACAGTAAGCGCTCAATAAATACGATTGATTGATTGATTGATCTCCCTAATGTCTCTGTGTACCGCACTTCGATTCCGATTCGGACCTTCAGTTCAACCTGTTTCCCCCTTTGCGTTCCCAAACACAAACTGACTAGAGAGTCTTCCCTTTGTTGGGTAGGGATTGTCTCCGAATTGTACTTTCCAAGCGCTCAGTACAGCGCTCTGCACCCAGTAAGTGCTCAATAAATACGACTGAATGAACTGAAAGCCAGCCTCCCTGCTGTCTGTCTAAAAGCACTCCTGATGGCCGCCGAGCCTCGTGACGCTTCTCAAGAGGATGGACTTTTTCAAACGTTTGACGCAGAAGGCCGACCCTGACTTATAAGGGGAGAATTTCCAAGGCGGGTGGAGATTCTCAGAAGGATCTTTTACGAGGCGTTTTATGGAGTAAAGGAAAAAAGCCGCTGATCACCCTGCATCGGCCCCTTTTTTCCCTCGAGTTGAAACGGCGCTACCAGAGCAAGCGGACTGGGCTTTCTGCAAAGATGAATGATGCTGCTGCTTATTTAGTGAATGCTATGATGTTATGCTGTGCATCCAGTAGAGAAAAATCATGGTTTAATGATGCTTCATGGTAGAGAATATTAACCCATATTAAGATTGGTTAATATGGGTTCTATTAACCCGTATCGCTAAGTAGTTTCTTAATGTGACCCTGTTTCAGGTAGATATTATTTAGTAATGTTAACACTTCGTTCATCTGGATGTAAAATGGATTTACTCTGACTGGAAGCCGTAGATGTCTGCAGTTGTGGACTCTTATTTTCCTAATCGAATTGTAAAGGAGTTTCCAACATGATTAACTTGTATCTACCCCAGCGTTTAGAATAGTGCTTGACATACAGTAAGCACTTAAAATGCCATTATTAGTATTAGTACCATTATTATTCCAGAGGTTCTGGATCAAATCTCTATCAGTCACATTTATTGAGCGCTTCCTGTGTTCAGAACACTGTACTAAGCATTTGGGAGAGTCCAGCCCAACAGAGTTGGTAGACAACGTCTCACAGTTTACAGCACAGAGATCTGCAGGAAGATAATCATCACAGTGTGCCCAATAGTGATGCATCCATACTTTGGGGAACATTTTATGTCCGTAGCATTGGGTACGGTTGTATTATGCAGACTGAATGCCACATAGGGGACAGCTATGTTCAATCTGACTATCTCTTATCTACCCCAGTGCTTAGTACAGCACTTGCTTAATAAGTGCCATCCAAAAAACAGAGACTGCTGCACTTTTTAGAGGGAGAGGTTGTTCAATAAATGTAGATTTAGTTCCCAATGCCCATTAACTTATACCTACTTCAGTGCTTAGAACAGTGTCTGGCAGAGAGTAAGTGCTTAACAAATTCCGCAGTTGTCACTGTTATTAATTTGAACAAGGGTTGCTTCTTTAACCCTTGTTTTGGTGTTGAATTTTGTGAACAGTTGAATATGTGGGGTTCTATTAACCCAAATCTCTAAGTAGTTTCTTAATGTGACCTGATTTCGGGTAGATTTAGTAATGTCAACACATCATTCATATGAATTGTAAAATGGATTTACTCCAACTGGGAGCAATGCTGTCTGCAGTGTGGGCTCTTATTTTCCTAATTGTATTTCTCCTCAACACTTATTATAGATCTTGCAGAAAGGTAGTTTTATCCCTGAAAACAAACATGTATTTCATCTCCCCCAAACCCTGCCCAACTAAAAGAGAAATTGCTCACCCATTGGCCTGCTTTGGGATTTTTGTCACCACTCCTTTAAGGCAGCCACCTTATTTGAGCAATGAAAAATGGTTTTTCTCCTATTGAAAGTTTTCATCCCTCCGACTTTACCCATTTATGGTGGTTCTCTCTGCTTCTTTTGTAAGTTGCTGGCATTTCAAATCCTCTTAACTCAGTGCATACTCTTTATCATCCACTGATTTATGCAGCTTACCTTAGAATTTTTCCTCTGCCTGGTACGAAAGTGACATTCCAGTGTGCTGTAGTCATTTGCAAAGAGTGAAGCAATCTTATTTAATGGTCATTCAGGAGGTCCTGGTTGGCATTAAATATGCAGTACATTCACTGCATGGCCAGAAACCTTTGTTTTGTTAAGATTGCTAATCAGATCGGACTCAGAGTTGCGCAAGATGCTTTTAAGGTTCACTTCTGATCATTTAGAAACATTCAAGCAGTTGGATTTCATGGTTCTTGCCTCTAGCTGAATTCAGAGTTTTACAATCCAGTAGTATTATTTTTAAAAATCTTATAAATTAGAGGTAATCCCATTTCCAGTATTATTTTTTTATCAACAAATGCACAGAGTTTCCACGCTATCTTAGTTTTGAGAATGGGAATTGCATTTAGCAGATCTTTTAAATTCCACCCTTTCATATCACGCAGATTGCGTATTACACAACTCCTGGGAATACCCTCCGTTTCTGGAAGATGCCAATATTTACTGCATCAAGAAACAGCCTCTGTTGCCTTGACAATGGGCAGGAATTGGAGTAGTTTTGTTCTAACGGCAGAAGGAAGCGACATTCATTTCGGAGTACGTTATCTGATCCAGTTTGAACCCGGCTCTCTTGAATAAATCAATTGGTGGTATTTATTGAGAGCTTTCTGTGTGTGGAGCCCTGGACTTAAGTCCTTTGGAGGGGGCAAAACAGCAGAATTAGCCAACAGGTCTCCTGCCCATAAAGAGGCTTGGAATTGGCAGAGTAGAAGGCACAGCCAATCACTAATATTTATCGAGCGCTTTGTTCTTGCCCTCCCATCACCTACGCTTTGGTCATGCCCTTCGCCTTGCCCACATTTCCCCCCAATTTCCAGTCCCACAGACCATCTGAATTTCAACAAGCAGGACGTCTTCCCCCAGGAGGTTGTCCCTGATGAATTTCTGTTTTTCCCAGGTCTCAGTGCCTTTCCGCCACCCCACGAGCCACTTGGCTCAGCCTAAACCTTGGGGTGCTCATAGCTACCCACGACACTTAGGTACAAGTGTCCCACACCATATATTCGTTCAGCACTCACTCATGAACATAACCCCATTTACGTCTTCCTCTGCCTGCCAATTATTTTAGTATCAGCTTCCCTCCCTAGATCGTAAGATCCTTGCAGTTAGGGCTCGTGTCTACTTGGTTGACTTTTTCCAGCACTCAGTACGGCGTTTGACGCTGTCTTCATTAAATACATTAAAGGCATTCATTAAATAAAGCTGATTGAAAATGGCGAGGGAGGAAAGGCAGAGAGAATTCTAAAGCATCTTGTGGGCAGTTTGTTCCGCTGGAAGAGAGGGTGATGATACAACAGTTCTGTCAGAGCTAAGAATACCAGGTTGTCACTGTCGGATCCCTGAGCGAGGCCATAGCAGAGTCCCCGGCGCACAAAATGTGTACCCTTGTTTGAGCGAAACCGAACAGCCCCTGCTCCCTTGATGACACAACCGTGAAACAGTTTGAAACTTGTATCCTTAAACTGGGCAAGTGACGCACTATTTCCACCCCCTCGAATTGGGAGAGAGCACTTAGCGTCCACAAGAAAACCCATTCTTCCTGATTTCAGTTCTCATCTGTGTTTACTCTGCGATTAGTGAGCACAATGTGGAGATTTGTCTCCTTCCATTCCTCTGTCCTGTGAAGCTCCTCTCGTGTTCAGTGGCATAATAATAATGGTATTTGTTAAGCACTAACTGTGTGCCAAGCACAGTACTAAATTCTGGGGTTCATACAAGGTAATCAGGTTGGACACAGTCCCTGTCCCGCATGGGGCTCACAATCCAAGTGGAAGCGAGAACAGAAATCGAATGTCTATTTTACAGATGAGGAAACTGAGGCACAGGGTTGTTAAGCGACTTGTCCCACAGTAGGCAACTGGCAGATCTGGGATTTGAACCGAGGTCCCCTAACTCTTAGGTCTTTGCTCTTTCTTGCTAATTCACGCTGCTTCCTGAATCTCAAACCACTTTATTTTTACTCTTTGTAAGCTACTCTTGTAGAATATTTGATGGGAGAGATTTACATTTCTTAATAGGTTCATATTTTGAATTATTTGTGGGGATCTGTAACAGTGCTTCACACATAGTAAGCGCTTAAATACCATCATCATTGTTGTTATTATTTAGCATTCTTACCTTCTTTCCCTACCAGCTGCCCTATCAGGTAGTCACAGTGGCCAGATTGACACTGTAACTGTGGTATTTAAGTGTTTACTATGTACCAGGGACTGTAGTGAGCCCTGGCATAGATACAAAGTATTCAGTTTGGACACAGTCCCTGTCCCACATAAGGCTCACCATCCTAACCCCCATTTTACAAACGAGGTAAATGAAGCATGGAGAAGTGAAGTGACCTAACCACGGACACACAACAGATGAGTGGCAGAGCTGGGATCAGAATCCAGGTCCTCTGACTCTAAATCCTCCAAATCCGATTGATTGATTGATTGATTGATTCCCAGGCTCTTGCTCTTTCCACCAGGCCATGCTTTGATTTTAGTGCCAAGTGTAGAATTTGCCCGTTCTAGCCAAGCCTGTGTATGATACTCGTAATGTTCACCAACTTGAACAGGAAGGCAGGGTTTGAGGACCTAGCCTTCCCTTCCCTTGGTGAGCCTCCTGTACCCCGAAAGTCGCTGCTTGCCAGCCGCGCTGCGGATGAGGAAAGGATAACACAGACACCCCCTGACAGCTCCTGTCGGCACCCTCTTGTACCTCGCTATTTATGGCCGAATGGTTCGGAGAAACAGAAATGTCTGAACTGTCGATTCCCAAAGGGTTGTGGGGGAAACGAGGCCGTGTCAAAGCGACCTTCTGGAGGAGAAAACATAACCCTTGGCCGGAGCCCAGACGATCCGAAATGCTCTTCCAGCTCTACAGGCGGGATTCCTCATTCAGCCACCCCCAAATCAGGAGCCCCTCCAGGGCTCTGGAAGCAAAAATCCCAAGAAGATCTGTGGATGATGGTGACCCTTTTCTGCAGAATCAGCACAGGGTTGTGGGCTAGCAATCAGTCTGTGTTACACCTGGAAAACCTACCAATCCTACCTATAGCTGAAGTTCAGAGAGTGGCGTGCTGTCACTGAATTCTGATATCTAGACTGCTTCTGGTCCAACCATGCAAAAGTAGAGTAAATGAAAGATAAAGAATAAGTGATAGTTACATCCAAGAGGCTGTTGGAGAAGGCTCAGAGTCAGAAGGTAATGCCGACGTGGACTTGAGATTCAGACTAAACTGAAGGGAGAGAAAACAGCGGGCCCTGGTTTTTTACGATCGTAAGATATGGATGTACTTCCCAAGCGCTTAGTACAGTGCTCTGCACACAGTAAGCGCTCAATAAATACGATTGATGATGATGATAATTACCTCGGCTGTGTCAGTGCCGCCTACGCGCCATCAGTTGATCGATGGTATTTGTCGACCGCTTACATGCGGAGCGCTGCACTAACTGAGCCCGGAAGCCAGAGGAAATGGGTTCAAATCCCGGCTTTGCCACATGCCTCTCCTGTGACCTTGGGCAAGTCCCTTCACTTCTCTGGGCCTCAGTTATTTCACCTGTAAAGTGGGGATTAAGATTGTGAGCCCCTTGTGGGACAACAGGATCAACTTGTATCTGTCCTAGTGCTTAGAACAGTGCTTGGCACATAGTAAGCACTTAACAGGTACCACAGTTATTATTAGGAGAGTTTACTGTGCAACAGAATTAGCAGACACATTCCCTGCCCATCAAATCACAAGTTGGAAGGTAGGAAAACAAACCCTGACATTTAATCAGTCCATCAGGACTGAAGCAGTGCTCATCACATCTTCACCAAATGAGCCAGGCGAGAATTCCCAATCAGCTGCTCTCTGGTGACGGGAAATGAGGTAATTGTAAACAGGGTGTTGAGAGGAAACACTTTGTTCATTCATTTAATTGTATTTATTGAGCGCTTAACGTGTGCCGAGCATTATAGCGCTTGGGAGAGTACAGTATAACAATAAACGGACACATTCCCTTCCCACAATGAGCTTACAGTCTACAGGAGGAGACAGACGTTAATGTGAAAAAGCAACACAGGAAGACGTCAAGCAGCGTGGGCCTGTTGTAGAGAAGCAGTGTGGTACAGTGGAAAGAGTCCGGGCTTGGGAGTCAGAGGTCATGGATTCTAACCCTGGCTCCGCCACTTGTCGGCTGTGTGACTTTAAGCTAGTCACTTCTCTGTGCCTCAGTGAGTTCATCTGTAAAATGGGGATTAAGACTGTGAGCCCCACATGGGACAATCTGATTACCTTGTATCTCCCCCAGCACTTAGAACAGTGCTTGGCACATCGTAAGCGCTTAACAAACACTTATAATACTAGTAATAAAAAAAAGAGATGACAGGAGAAGACCTGTCATAGTTTAGCAGACGGCAGTTCAAAACGGAATAATACCAAGAGGTCTATCCCCCGGGTGTCCAGCGCTTAGAACAGGGCACATAGTAAGCACTTAACAAATACCATCATTATTATTATTATTTAGGCAATCCTTCAAAGTAATGATTCTATGCGGAAGTAGTGGTTTCTCAACCCCCCTGCCCCCAATGATAAATAAAAATCTCACTGACGGTGGTGTCGAAAGATGGATAATTCTACACGCACGCCCATGTCCCAGTTGGATGAGATTTATTATTGGGTAGGTACGGCAGGGCCTAACTGACATGACGAATGTGGGACCCTTCCTCAATATTGATTGCTGCGCTGGGAAGCTGGGGAGGGCGGCGGGGAGGAATCTGATTGTTAGAAGTGGTACTTAGCCATTCCACCGGACCCTGTGGTTTTAGCCGGATCCAGAAGAGGATGCTGTGGCCAGGAAAGTGGTGTTTTAGCTTGTTTTTAGGGGTTTTTTTTCACAGTCCCTCTCCTTTGCTCTTCATCTGGGCCACTTCCCTGTCATAATAATAATGATGGTTATTTGCTAAGCACTTAACTTTGTGCCAGGCACTGTACTAATCCCTGGGGTGGATACAAGCAAATGGTGTTGGGCACAGTCCCTGTCCCATGTAGGGCTCCCAGTCTCAATCCCCATTTTCCAGATGAGGGAACTGAGGCCTAGAGAAGTGACTTGCCCAAGGTCACACAGCAGACAAGTGGCAGAGGCAGGATTAGAACCCATGACCACCTTCTACTCCCAGGCCCATGCTCTTGCCCACTAGGCCGTGCTGCCCATGACATCCGGATGGGTGTGGGCACCGCGGTGTCTGTGGTGGTCGAGGCTCTCCCTCCCTGCTGCCTGGCACTGGATGCGGGTGAGAAGAGCGGGCGAGAACGTGTGGATGGCGGCTCCTTGTTTCATGGAAGCAGCGCGGACGAGGGGACGGAAGAAAAAGCCAAGGCCTATGGGTCAGTGGGCCCAAGGGGCAGAGGAGCTGTGTTCTCATCCTTGCCCTGCCACTTTCCTGCTGTCGCTTCAATCAGTCAATCAATCAATTGTATTTATTGAGTGCTTACTGTGTGCAGAGCACTGTGCTAAGCGCTTGGGAAGTACAAGTTGGCAACGTATAGAGACGGTCCCTACCCAACAGTGGGCTCACAGAGGCTAGAAGGGGGAGACCGACAACAAAACAAAACATATTAACAAAATAAAATAAATCTCAGGTTCCTCAACTGTAAAATGGGCATGAAATTCATGTTCTCTCTCCTGTTTAGACTGTGAGCCTCCATGTGGGATAGGGACTGTCCAACCTGATTCTCATTTATCTACCTAAATAAATACCGCAGTTATTATTTGTGCAGTGCTCTGCACCCAATAGGCTCTTAATAAATACTCATTAATTTTTGTATTATTGTTTCTTTTGAAGCAACAGAAGTTCATATCTGGTAGTAGCGTCTTCCCCATTTTACCTTTTTTTTTTAAATGGCATTTGTTATGCACTTACTATATGCCAGGCAATGTACTAAGCGCTGGGGTAGATACAAGCTAATCGGGTTGGACACGGTCCCTGTCCCACATAGGGCTCAAAGTCTTAATCCCCATTTTACAATCAACCAATCAATCGTATTTATTGAGCGCTTACTGTGTGCAGAGCACTGTACTAAGTGCTTGGGAAGTACAAGTTGGCAACATATAGAGACAGTCCCTACCCAACAGTGGGCTCACAGTTTAAAAGGGGGAGACAGAGAACAAAACCAAACATACTAACAAAATAAAATAAATAGAATAGATATGTACAAGTAAAATAAAAAAAAATAAAGTAATATTGCAAGTGTGTAAGATTCTCCTCGTGACACACCCTTAGATTTCCTCTCGCAAACCGTGAACATTGGGCCTTCCCTGAAGAGTAGGCCTGTAGGGTCCTGGTCCCCACTGCTTCCTACGGGAACTTACCCTTACCATCATTACTAGGGCCTACCCCACCATTCAATTCATTCATTCAATCGTATTTATTGAGTGCAGAGCACTCTACTAAGTGCTTGGAAAGTACAGTTCGACAACAGATAGAGACAATCCCTGCCCACCAACGGGCTCACAGTCTCGAAGGGCGAGACAGACAATAAAACCAGTAGACAGGCATCGATAGCATCAAAATAGATAAATAGAATTATAGATATATGCACATAGATATATATTAATAGAACAATAAATACTTACAGATATGCACCAGCGACTTGAGGTTTACTGAGCACTTAACTCTGAGAAGGAGCACTGAATCAAGCACTGGGGAGGGAGAATTGAGTGATAATTAAGGTATTAAACGCTGACTATGTGCTGGGTACAATACTAAGCGCTGGGCGCGTACTAGAGTAGTCAACGTGATCTCTCTACTAAGTGCTTGGAAAGTACAGTTCGACAACAGATAGAGACAATCCCTGCCCAACAACGGGCCCACAGTCTCGAAGGGGGAGACAGACAACAAAACAAAACCAGTAGACAGGCATCAATAGCATCAAAATAGATAAATAGAATTATAGATATATGCACATATTAATAGAACAGTAAATACATACAGATATGCACCAGCGACTTGAGGTTTACTGAGCACTTAACTCTGAGGAGGAGCACTGAATCAAGCACTGGGGAGGGAGAATAGAGTGATAATTATGGTATTTATTAAGTGCTGACTATGTGCCGGGTACAATACTAAGCGCTGGGCGCCGTACTAGAGTAGTCGACGTGATCTCTCCTCTCAGAGCCTGCAGCCTAGCCGGAGAATTGGACCAAATAAATTTCAGATGGGGGGAAAAAACAGAATGTAAAGCTGTGGGCCTCAGGTGGACTGGTCCTTCACGCACTTTCAGGTCATTTTGTTCCGGGCAAGGAGGGAAAGAACAAATCATTTGAGATTGCCTCCTCTGCATCTCTGCTGTAACTGCCTGCGTCAGTCTGTAGGCAGGGAACGCGTTGAAGATTCCGCTTCTCCCAAATGCCTTGCTCAGTGCTCTGCACTCATTCGCTACTAAATAAATAAGATCAAGGGATTGATTTATGCTCAAGTTTGTTTGAAAATACGTCACGGAGGCAGTGGCCCCATCTCGGACATAGTCTTAATGAATAATCAGCCAGGGCCCTTTCCTTGACTAAATGCTGGGGTGGATAGGAGCTAATCAGGTTAGACATAGTCCACATCCCCCGTGGGGCTCACAGTCTCCATCCCCATTTTACAGAGGAGGTAACTGAGGCCCAGTGAAGGGACTCGCCCAAGGTCACACAGCAGACGAGTGGCGGAACCAGAATCAATCAGTCATATTTATTGAGCGCTTACTGTGTGCAGAGCACTGTACTAAGCGCTAAGAATTAGAACCTAGAGCTGAGAAGCAGTGTGGCATAGTGGATAGAGCACGGGCCTGAGCTTCAGAAGGTCATGGCGTTCTAATCCCGGCTCCTCCACTTGTCTGCTGTGTGACCTCGGGCAAGGCACTTCACTTCTCTGGGCCTCAGTTACCTCATCTGTAAAATGGGGAGTGATGCGCTGAGCCACACGGGACGGACACTGTGTCCAACCCGATTTGCTTATATCCACCCCAGTGCTCAGTTCAGTGCCTGGCACATAGCGCTTAACAAATACCACGGTTATTATTATTGTGTTTTCACCGGGCCACTCTTCTTTCCTCGGACTTGGGTTCAGTACTCAAGCGGCATCTCTCTCCTTTTACTCCACTTGAGTTTCTGCTCATAGATGGCAGATGAGAGCTGCCAGAGAGTTTTCCATTTGTTCAGGCCCACCATCCATGAGGGAGATGAGGGGGCGAGGGGCACGCAATAAGACCTTCCTTGCCACTGGTAATGAGAGTCTCACTTTGTCCTTTTGGGAAATGTGGAAACTTGCATTTGGATGTCTTTGACACAAAGTGGGGGCCTTGCCTGGCAGAATGGATCCATGGGTTGATTGACTTGCTAATGATAGTAGTTTGGGGCGATACCATTAAGTGGGAGGTGCATTCCTGGGTCCCTGGGTAGAGTCGATATCCTTCAGGGGTTGTGATTAAAGGAATAATTCAAATTGAAGTATTGGTATAAAAAAAATTCAAGCGAGGCAACCGAGGTAGTATAGTAGTTCATGCATATGTTGAGAAGTAGCGTGGCTTAGTGGAAAGAGCCCAGGCTTGGGAGTCAGGTCGTGGGTTCTAATCTCCGCTCTGCCACTTGTTCCCTGTGTGACTTCGGGCAAGTCACTTCACTTCCCTGTGCCTGTTACCTCATCTGTAAAATAGGGATGAAGACTGTGAGCCCCACGTGGGACAACGTGATTACCTTATATCTCCCCCAGCGCTTGGAACATAATAAGCACTTAACAAATACCATTATAATAATTATTATTATTGTGGTGAACAGGCGATGCATTGAGGTGAATGACTCCTTATGGTTCCTTTGTCCAGTCGTGAGAATCAGGAGTGAACTGTGTCAGATGTGATTTATGGTCAGTTTCGGCAAGTCATGATTGCTGATCGATGTAAATAGTTTCCTCTAGGGACATAGATTATGATAACTTGGACAGCTTTAAGGACGCACAGGACGCCCACTGCATGCACAGTGAGATATAGGGTGTGCTCATTGGGCATAGATTAAATCATAGACTGAGGTAATTTGGGTAAAGATTATGAATACTGCAAACCAACCCAGCAGTATCTCTGGGAAAGAGTGTGCTGATGGCATTGAGCAGATGTGTTGGGCTATACAATTCCAGAAGTGGCTCCTCTTTATCCTCCTACTTTCCCTTGTCTTCCTTGTCTAAGCATGTTTGGATGGTTTTGCTTTATTGAACCCTCCCCCTAATGCGCTTGCATGTGCCAATCGTGGAATAATGATGGTATTTGTTAAGCGCTTACTGTGTACCAAGCACTGTTCTAAGTGCTGAGGTAGATACAAGGTAATGAGGTTGGTCCACAGGGGGCTCACCGTCGTAATCCCCATTTTACAGATGCGGTAACTGAGGCCCAGAGAAGTGACTTGCCCAAAGCCACACAGCTGACAGGATGGCACACAAATTTGTGAAGCGTTCCATAGTTTTTACGATTTTAACACCCGTCTACATGTTTTGTTGTCTGTCTCCTCCTTCTAGACTGTGAGCCCGTTGCTGGGTAGGGACCGTCTCTATGTGCTGCCGACTTGTACTTCCCAAGCGTTTAGTACGGTGCTCTGCACACAGTAAGCGCTCAATAAATACGATTGAATGACTGAATAAAGTAGCGGAGCCGGGATTAGTACCCACGAACTCTGACTCCCAAGCCCCCGCTCTTTCCACTAAGCCACGCTGCTTCTCCAGCATGGAAGTCAGCAAGCAGTCACTTAATCGTATTTCCCAAGTGCTTAGTACAGTGCTCTACACACAGTAAGTGCTCAATAAATATGATTGAGTGAATGAATGAATCACTTAATTGTGGTGTTTATTAAGTGCTTACTGTGGGCTGAGCACAATACGAAGCGCTGAGTAGATAAAGTGGAAGAGTGGAATCAATCAATCAATCGTATTTATTGAGCGCTTACTATGTGCAGAGCACTGTACTAAGCACTTGGGAGGTACAAATTGGCAACATATAGAGACAGTCCCTACCCAACAGTGGGCTCACAGTCTAAAAGTAGCAGTCCTCATCCCACATGGGGCTCACCGACTAAGCAAGAGGAGAAAATTTCCATTCCTAACGGATGAGGAAATGGTGGCCCAGAGAAGGGAAGTGACTGACCAAAAGTCACATAGCAGGCACGTGGGAGAGCTGGGATTAGAATCAGTCAATCAATCAATCAATCGTATTTATTGAGCGCTTACTGTGTGCAGAGCACTGTACTAAGCGCTTGGGAAGTACAAGTTGGCAACATATAGAGACAGTCCCTACCCAAAAGTGAGCTCACAGTCTTAAAGGGGGAGACAGAGAACAAAACCAAACATACTAACAAAATAAAATAAATAGAATAGATATGTACAAGTAAAATAAATAAATAAATAGAGTAATAAATATGTACAAACATATATACATATATACAGGTGACAAAGGCCAAAGGGTTGTTGATTTACAAAACTCCACCTTCCCCGGGGGAAATGGAGGGGGAGCGTCCTTATTTGGGAATAGCAACAGGGTCCCTAAATACCTGAAGACAAAGGTCAGGAAAGCCCAAGTGCCTTGGACTAAATCCCACAGGAAGCCGAGAGGATTAGGACCTTTGGGAAAGGCCGAGACCCAGGTCCTCTGACTCCCAAGCTTTTGCTCTTTCCACTGGGTGACGTTAAGTGAAAGAGGGGCCAGGCCTTCCCCCTGGGGCCCTGGATCTTGCTGGCTTTCCTTGAATTTCACTCCCCCCCACCCACCGTAGCAGAGCTGGGCAGTGGGGCTTCAGGGGAATGCAGCAAAGACTGCTGTATATATGTATATATGTTTGTGCATATTTATTATTCTATTTATTTATTTATCTTACACATATTTATTCTATTTATTTTATTTTGTTAGTATGTTTGGTTTTGTTCTCTGTCTCCCCCTTCTAGACTGTGAGCCCGCTGTTGGGTAGGGACTGCCTCTATGTGTTGCCGACTTGTACTTCCCAAGCACTTAGTACAATTCTCTGCACACAGTAAGCGCTCAATAAATACGATTGATTGATGATTGATTGCTGAGGCTGCGGGAAGGGGAAATGGGGGTCACAGACCTTTCTCCATCCTGGATGCCCTTCTCCCCCTTTCCTCACCCTCAGGGACCCCCATCTGGTGAGAAGCAGCGTGGCTCAGTGGAAAAAGGCCAGGCTTGGGAGTCAGAGGTCGTGGGTTCTAATCCCAGCTTCGCCACTTAGCAGCTGTGCGACTTTGGGCAAGTCGCTTCACTTCTCTGTGACTCAGTTACCTCACCTGTAAAATGGGGATTAAGACTGTGAGCCCCGTGTGGGACGACCTGATTACCTTGCATCTACCCCAGCGCTTAGAACAGGGCTTGGCACATAGTAAGTGCTTAACAAATGCCATCATTATTATTATTGTCTGGTGTGGGACCATGTGGGTCAGGGACTGCGTCCGACCTGAGTTCTTTGTAATAATAATAACGATGGTATTCATTAAGCGCTACGTGTCAAGAACTGTGTTAAGCACCAGGGGAAGATACAAGCTAATCAGTTTGGACACAGTATCCACCCTAGCGCTCAGTACAGTGCCCGGCCCATAGTGAGCGCTTAACAAATACCATAATTATTATTATTAGTACAGCCCTTGACACATAGTAATCACTTGAGAAATACAATACTACTACCAATAAAATCCCTAGTGCTTAGTACAGTGCTTAGTATGTAGTAAGCACTTAACAAATGCCACTATTATTATCATTATGAATTTTTAGAGGTCAGAGAGAACGCCAGGTGAATACTGTATTAAGAAAACCAAGGTCTAATGAAAATTTCACACGGGAGGGATTGTTGATGAATGATCAAAATTTCACACGGGAGGGAGTGTTGATGAATGATCTGTGACTAAAGCGACCTGATGGAGAAAGGTTCCCTGAACCTTAGGGCTTGGGAGTCCGAAGAAGGTGTTTTAGCCCAGAGAATGTGTCCCTCCTCATGACTCCCAAGTGGGAAATTGTGGGGCAGGGAAGTTTGTACGGCCTCTCTGGGCTCGGATGGAGTGGGCATGAAAGAGGAAAGCTCTGCTTTGAACCTGAAGGGAAGGCAGGAGGAGAAAGTTGGGGTTCTCCACTTAATAGTGAACAAAACTCCTGCCCTCCAGTTGCCTACAATCCAGCTGGGTAGAAAGACGCAAAGTACATTTCATGTAGGAGCACGTAGTACGGTGCTCTGCACACAGTAAGCGTACAATAAATAGAATCGAATGAATATAGGAGGAAGAAAAGCACGGGAGGATGGTTGTGTGAATGAACGAGGGCTTAAATAGTAAAGTCAAGAGGTACGGACGTGGTAGTTCAGAAAGAAAAAACGACCTGTAGGGAAGAAAAATAATCAGGGAAAAGCCTCCTGGGAGAGATCCATTTCCAAAGGGCTTTGAAGATGGGGAGAGCTGCAGCTGGTGAATTTGAAGTCGAGGGGAGTTGGAGGCGGGAGGCAGGAGAGGTGAGAAAAGCTCAATGACTAGGCTAGCATGAGGAGATTGTCAAGTGAGAGAGTTGGGGTGTTGTGGAAGAAGAGAGTAGATAATAACAACAGTGATGGTATCTGTTAAGTGCTTACTAAGTGCCAAGCACTGTTCTAAGTGCTGGGGTAGATACAGGGCGATCAGGTTGTCCCACATGGGGCTCACAGTCTTAATCCCCATTTTACAGATGAGGGAACCGAGGCACAGAGAAGTTAAGTGACTTGCCCACTGTCACACAGCAGACAAGTGTCAGAGCCAGGATTAGAACCCAGGACTTCTGATTCCCAAGCCCGGGCTCTTTCCACTAATAGTAATAATAATGGCATTTATGAAGCGCTTACTATGTGCAAAGCACTGTTCTAAGCGCTGGGGAGGTTACAAGGTGATCAGGTTGTCCCACGGGGGGCTCACAGTCTTCATCCCCATTTTGCAGATGAGGTAACTGAGGCCCAGAGAAGTGAAGTGACTTGCCCAAAGTCACTCAACAGACACGTGGCAGTGCTGGGATTAGAACCCAGGTCCCTCCAACTCCCAGGTCTGTGCTCTATCCACTAGGCTACGCTGCTTCTCTGCTTAGAAAATGTTCTGCAGAGGATTAACTGGGGAAACGTCACTGACTAGAATTTATTTTTTTTAATAGAACTCGCTTCTCACCACCTCTCACTGCTTCTCAAAAATGGTTACCCATTCCACCTGGCAACAGGCAGATCAATCAATCAATCAATCAATCATATTTATTGAGCGCTTACTGTGTGCAGAGCAGTGTACTAAGCGCTTGGGAAGTACAAGTTGGCAACATATAGAGACAGCAGATAACCCTGACCACTGGCCTTAAGGCACTCGATCAGCTTCCTCCTCCTTATCAACTTATGAGAAGCAGCGTGGCTCAGTGGAAGAGTCAGTCCAGAGGTCATGGGTTCAAATCCTGGCTCTGCCACCTGTCTGCCACCTTTTAATCAATCAATCAATCGTATTGAGCGCTTACTGTGTGCAGAGCACTGTACTAAGCGCTTGGGAAGTACAAGTTGGCAACATATAGAGACAGTCCCTACCCAACAGTGGGCTCACAGTCTAAAAGGGGGAGACAGAGAACAAAACCAAACATACTAACAAAATAAAATAAATAGATATGTACAGGTAAAATAAATAAATAAATAGAGTAATAAACATGTACAAACATATTTTAGACTTTTAGACAGTGAGCCCACTGTTCGGTAGGGACTGTCTCTATATGTTGCCAACTTGTACTTCCCAAGCGCTTAGTACAGTGCTCTGCACACAGTGAGTGCTCAATAAATACGATTGATTGATTGATTGATTGATTTGGGCAAGTCACTTCACTTCTCTGGGCCTCAGTTACCTCAGTTACAGTTACAGTCACTTTACTTCTCTGCCTCAAGTTACCTCATCTGTAAAACGGGGATTAAGACGGTGAGCCCGGTGTGGGACTTGGACTATGTCCAACCTGATTAGCTCGTATCTACTCCAGCGCTTAATACAGTGCCTGGCAACATAGTAAGCCAATAACAAATACCATAAAAAAGTAGGTTAAGAGAAGGAGTGAGTCAGTCTACTACTGTCTGATCCACCCTTACAGCTCCAGCCCTGCCCTAAGCCCTCAATGCAAGATAGCTTTCTCATCAGCGTGGCTCAGTGGAAACAGCGAGGGCTTGGGAGTCAGAGGTCATGGGTTCGAATCCCGGCTGCGCCACTTGTCAGCTGTGCGACCTTGGGCAAGCCACTTAACTTCTCTGTGCCTCAGTGACCTCATCTGTAAAATGGGGATTAAAACTGTAAGCCCCAAGTGGGACAACCTAATCACCTTGTAGCCCCCCCCCCCCCCCAGCGCTTAGAACAGTGCTTGGCACATAGTAAGCGCTTAACAAATACCACTATTATTATTATTATCTTTTATCCTGCTTATCAAATCTCCCATGAAGCAGTAATGAGGTTAAAGTATGATAAAGTCACCAAAAGAATAGGTCTCTTTCCAAGTTGAGAAAAAATTATCTGTTCATAACGTAGACATAAACACAGACTCAAAATCTAAATGCCACTTCAGTGGGCTGAACCAGGAACCGAATAGAAGACTTCAGCATACAAGGCAAAGTCTAAAAAAGTTACCCATTGCCTTAGAAGTTAGCAAAATCGTCACTGCAATTAAAATGCTGAAGAGTGGCCAAACAGTTGGACCTCATGGTATATAGAGGAGAAGCAGCATGGCTCAGTGGAAAGAGCATGGGTTTGGGAGTCAGAGGTCGTGGGTTCTAATCTCAGCTCCGCCACTTGTCAGCTGTGTGACTTTGGGCAAGTCACAACCTAGACTGACAAGATAGGATTTTACTAACCATTTAGGGAGCACTGTGAGAGGCCCTTGGGGAACCTCCAATAGAATCATTCCTTCAATCACCGAGATTTCTTGAACACCCACCTTGTTCAGGGCAGCGTACTAAGCGTCTGTGAGAGCACAATGCAAAAGAGTTGTTTGGCACATTCCCTGCCCACCAGGAGCTTACAGTCTGGAGTGGAGAGACAGTAAAATAAATTACAATAGGGACGTAAGCCCTGTGGGGCTTGGGTAGCAAGTGCTTAAAGGGTAGAGAAGCAGCGTGGGAGTCCGACGACCTGGGTTCTAATCCTGACTCCGCCACTCATCTGCTGTGCGTCTTTCGGCAAGTGACTTCACTTTACTGTGTCTCAGTTCCCTCATCTGTAAAATGGAGATTTAAGACTGTGAGCCTCCTGTGGGACAGGGACTGTGTCCAACCTGATTTGCTCGTATCTACCCTAACACTTAGTACAGTGCCTGGCACGTAATAATAATAATGGCATTTTTTAAGCACTTACTATGTGCAAAGCACTGTTCTAAGCGCTGGGGAGATTACAAGGTGATCAGGTTGTCCCACGGGGGGCTCACAGTCTTAATCCCCATTTTACAGATGAGGGAACTGAGGCCCAGAGAAGTTAAGTGACGTGCCCCAATTCACACAGCTGACAAGTGGTGGAGCGGGATTTGAACACATGACCTCTGACTCCAAAGCCTGGGCTCTCTCCACTGAGCCACGCTGCTCCTAGTAAGTAAGGGCTTAATAAATATCAGGGTAATTATTACAGATCCGAGTGCCCAACCTAGAAGGGAGAGGTGGTAAAATAGAAGTCCAAGGCTTCAAAAGTCCCTGTCTGTGAATTACCTGTACATGACAAGGTAGTTTTGTAACCAAAAGGAGAATCAAGTAGTCCAATTGATTGTGAAATATTGAGGGGGGTGTGTGTGTTACTTGAGCCTTTCTCATTTGATTTAGTCAGCGTTTTAGAAAGTAGCTGTGGATTTTTCGGCTAAAGGGAATTCCATGACTATCTTTTTAGAAATGAATCCGAAAGCCAGCCGAAACCGTAGCTTAACTGTTTACCAAAATGTTTTTATTTGAGGGTGGTGACAAGTGGAACCTCTCTGGAAATGGCAAGCTGTTTTCTGTGGTTCCTGTCATCTTTTTTTCAAAATTTGTCTTGATTTCAGTTTCTAATAACTCTGGCATCTGAAAGAGTTCGTGTACACCCCTTTCCAAATGAATCATGTTGACAGGAAAACTTAATTTTAAGAAAAGCTTTAGCAGAGAGGGTGATTTGGGTGATGCCTCCCTCACATGAGTTCTTGGGTGCAATATTTGATGTGAATTCATTGTGCTTCCTAAATTTTGGGAAGCAAACTTACTGTTTCGGAGGCAGATTCTATCAAGTGAGGCTGCTTTGCGTCGGCTTTGAAAAGTGGTTGAAAGTAAAACCCATTTTACTCATGAATTATGTTCAAAAATGTCTTACGAGCTCCTTCTCTGGTCCCTTATCCAGTCTTTTCTCACTATCTTGGTAAATCAGTTGTCCCTTGGAGAAAATAAAAGTCGATTGGTGGAATATTTGAGTGAACAAAGAAGGCTTGTAGCGTGATACCTTTATCCCTTCTGGATCACTCATGAAGAACCTAGCCGTGTGTACCCTAATCCTGGGTGCATTTCATCAGTTGAGAGAATAATTGTATGTTATTGGGAAGTAATAATAATAATGATGGTATTTGTTAAGCGCTTACTATGTGCAAAGCACCTTTCTAAGCGCTGGAGTACCTTCATGGCATAGGTGCTTTGGCAATATTCATTCCAATAATAGTAATAATTAACAATAATGAAAATGGTATTTGTTAAGCACTTACTGCATGCCAAGGATAGACCCAAACTGTGCAGTAGAGTGAAGGTAGTGAGTTCAGACACAGGCCGTATCCCATGTGAGGTTCGCAGTCAAAGGGGAGGGAGAACAAGTATTAAACCCCCATTTTACAAATGAGGAAACCAAGGCTCAGAGAAGTTGTGACCAGCTCACAGAGTCACACAGCGGGCAAGTGGCAGAGCCAGGATTAGAACCCAGATCCTCTGGCTCCCAGGCCCATGCTCAAAGAGAGAGAGTAGGAGGTGAAAGGAGAAATAAGGGCCTCCTCCTTTCAAATATCCAAAAATAGAGAAAGGAATGGTTTCAAGTGTAACCGAGAGCCCTAGGAAAACTAGCTTTGTTGAATTGAGAAGATGGGCCTGTTTAGTATGAGAGCATATTCTCTTACAAGATACTAGCTTGGAATGAGACTGAAGGTTTTAAAAAATGATCTTCAGTATTCATTTCTGTTGCTGTACCTTTTAGTTATATGGTGTTAATGTCAGTATTTTGGAAATGGATTCAGTTCTGTTTCACAGATGAGTAGGCTTTTACTCTCTTTTACGAATCTCTGATGTTTGTTCACTTGTCGAAGACTGATTTGCCAAATAGGTTGGTGACAGCATTGTTTTGAGACTTAGAGAATCATAGTTCAACATCTCTTCTTCTGGAAAATAAAAACATTTGCAAAATATTTTGCGAAAGCATTAAAGCAGCCCCAGCCAAGCAAGGGACCCTATCTTTGTTTCATTGCAAAGGTAGCATGGATGCCTAGCAGTCACTAAGTGTGTGAACGCAGTTTTCGAAGATGGTAATAGTAATAGTTGTGCTATTTGTTAAGCACTGATTATGTGCCAGTCACTGAACTAATGACTGAAGTTAGATTGAAGATGAGGTCACAGTCTTAATTAGAGGGGAGGAGAGGTATTTAACCCCCATTTTAAAGATGAGGAAACTGAGGCGCACATGAAGCTAAGTGACTCACCCAGGGCACACATCAGGCAAGTGATTGAGTTGGGTCCTCTGACTCCTTTCCACTAATCAATCAATCATTTGTATTTATTGAGCGCTTACTGTGTGCAGAGCACTGTACTAAGCGCTTGGGAAGGACAAGTTGGCAACATATAGAGACGGTCCCTAACCAACAGTGGGCTCACAGTCTAGAAGGACTAGGCCTTGATGTTTCACTGGGCCATGACAGGTAAACGCCGATGGCTTTGAAATCAAACTCACAGGTTATGAAAGCTGAGGAGTGAAGCCTATTTCAGGATGGAGGGCATTTCTGCCAATTAGCTCAAACACCGCATGCCGACCATGGGTTGGTATTTGGCTTTGAGTCGGTTACAAACCTAAGTGGCTTGCAGGAGTGCTTCTTTCCAACAGGATCAAAGGCAGCAACAGTGTTATCAGCGATTTGCTAGCCTGGCACAATCCATCATGTTTATTGAGCACTTACTACACACTGTACTAAGCACTTGGGAGAGTACAGAGTAACACTCATTCATTCTATTGTATTTATTGAGTGCTTACTGAGTACAGAGCACTGTACTAAGTGCTTGGGAAGTGCAGATCGGCAACAGAATTGGTAGACACGTTCCCTGCCCACAGTGAGCTTTCAGTCTGGACAAGAAGATAGACATTATTGTAAATTAATTTACAGAAATGTACGCAAGTGCTGTGGGGCTGAGGGTGGGGTGAATAAAGGGTGCAATCCATGAAAATGCAGAAGGGAGTGGGAGAAGAGGAAATGGCTTAGTCAGGGAAGGCCTCTTGGAGGAGGTGTACCTTCAATAAGGTGGGGAGATCTTATTGAGATCTCCTGGAGATCTCTCGGAAGGTGGGGAGAGAGATCTTCTGTTGGATATGAAGGGGGAAGGAGTTCAAGGCCAAAGGCAGAACCTGGGAGAGGGTTCGGTGGTGAGATAGATGAGATCGAGGTACAGTGAGTAGGTGGGCATTAGAGGAAGGAAGTGTTCGGGCTCCTCAAGACAACAATTACGTTGTTATTATCATTGTCGTCTAGGACCTGAATTTAAAGCTGTTCTACATTGGTTCTCAGTGCCTGGCTAATGAACTAAAGATGTCTCGGTTACCGCAGACGGCTTGAAAGGAGCTTGAGTGAGGTGCCTTTGTCTCTTGAATTTCATTCCATCTACGTGTCAGAGGCCTTGAGATGTTTCAACTATTTTCAAAGCATCTTCCCCCAAAACATTCCTTATTTTCCATTTAAGCAATAATTGACAAATGGTGGTGGTTTGGGGGTTTGTTTTTTAAATAACCCAGAGATTTTGAACACTACATCTGCTGTGTCTTGGAGGGTTGCCTGTACTCAAATCTAAATTTGAAATGTGCTTGATCTGTGTGAGGTGTTTATCTTCTATTTACCCCAGTGCTTAGTCCAATCCATTTAATAAAGTCTATAATGGTAATGGGGTGCCAAGTGAAAAAAGATGCATGGGTATGCAGGTGTAAATCAGATTGAAGCTGGGTATTCCTGAAGAATTTTTGTGGATCCAATCACACCCACACCATCTCTGGATCACTAAGAAGTATAAGTAAATGGCTAAGTGCTTAAGTAGGGGGAAAATCTTGTTACACCATCCAGTGTCCATTGTTCTCCTTCCTTGTTTGTCAGCGTTGAGGATAGGACTCTCCCAAGAGGTTCTCTGGCAACCCATGAAGACAGGGGTTTCTTACTGGTGCTTAGTGAAGTCCCCAGTGCAGTTAAAGCTGTGAAGGGTGGAAAAATAAATGATGCCAACTCAGCACTTTTATTGTTAGGAGAAGCAGGAAACTGGTAACAAGGAAGACAGAAGAAATATTTTAAAGACAGAATGAAGCCAAGCCACAGATGGTGGATCATTCCTGGGGTGTTAATATGTTTATGTTCCCCATCTAAATTATAAGCTTCCTGAAGCCAGGGATCATGTCTGACAACTCTCCTGTACTGTGCAAGGGCTTTGCAAACAGTAAGCACTCAATAAATACTGTCGATTAATTGATTGATGGATCGGTCGGAGCTGTGGACACCAGGGAGATGGCCACAAAGAGAACGTAGTCTGGAGCAGCGGTTACAAATGGGGTGACTCCTGGGGGAGGTTTGAAGAAAATTGCAACACCACGAGGAATAAACGAAAATAGGTACGGCCGTGCTGCTGAGACCTTTCTTACGTTTACACTGGGCAAGCTTAAGTAGCATAGCTTTTAAACCAGAAGTGCAGATATCGGTATTAATTTTTCTATATTAATTGAAGTCCCTCTTAATTTTGGATGTTTGCTCTTAGATCTGTTCCGTTGAGATCTCGAAATTCACTCCAGCTCCACAGCGCTCATGTGACATCAGTAATTTGTTTGTTACTGTCTGCCTCCCCCTCAGACTGTAATAAAATCAATGATATTTATTGAGCACTTTTTGTGCACTGAGCACTGTACCAAGTATGTGGGAGAGTAGGGTAGAATAGAGTTGGTAGAAGTGTTCCCTGCCAATAATGAGCTTAAAGTCTAAGAAACCTTGGTATTCTGTAGTGCTTTTATTGACCAAGTGCTCTCACATTAATTTTTAATTGATTTTATTAATCTCACATTACAGCCCTCACAACATCACTCTGTGGTGCGGAGAGAAGGCAGGTATTATTGTCTTGTCTTATGCCATTCAGTCGTTTTCGAGCCATAGCGACATCCACATACACATCTCTTCCAGAACCCCCCACTCTCCATGTGCAGTCGTTCTGGTAGTGGATCCATAGAGTTGTATTTGGCCCCATTTTAATAATAACAATAATTGTGGTATTTGTTACGTGCTTACTATGGGCCAGGCACCGTACTAAGCGCTGGGGTGCATACCAACAAATCGGGTTGGACACAGTCCCTGTCCCACGTGGGACTCACAGTCTCAATCCCCATTTTACAAGTGAGGTAACCGAGGCCCAGAGAAGTGAAGTGACATACCCAAGGTCACACAGAAGACAAACGGCAGAGCCTCTGACTCCCAGCCCCATGGTCTATCAACTACGCCATGCTGCTTCCCATTGTTCAGATGGGGAAACTGAGGTACAGGGAAATTAGTACAGTGCCTGGCCCATTGTTAAGCGCTTAACAAATGCCATCATTATTAGGTAACTCATGGGCACGCGGCCGGTTAACGGCGCAGCTCGATTTGAACCTGGTCCTCTGGCTTCTAGACCAGCGATCTGCCACTTAGCCATAATGCTTCCTGAAAATAATAATAATAATGATAATGATAATAATAATAATAATAATAATAATAATAATAATGGCATTTGTTAAGCGCTTAGTATGTGCAGAGCACTGTTCTAAATCCCATTGATTAACGTGATTAACTAGTTTCCTCAGACTTGATCCAGAAGTTAGAAGTAAGAAACTGCAGAGTGAGTTCTTCCCTAAAAGACTAGGGGTAACTTTTACTGGCCTTGATCTAGCATTCACCTAATCCTTCTCCACTTGGGAGTTGTGGGGGAATTCCAGGAGGTTTTAGAAGTCTGCACAATCTCTTTGGGACAGAATCACTCAATCAATCATATTTATTGAGTCCTTACTGTTTATAGAGCACTGTACTAAGCAGTGGAGAAGCAGCATGGCCTAGTGGATAGAGTACAGGCTTGGGAGTCCGAAGGACCTGGGTTCCAATGTCGGCTTGGCCACTTGTCTGCCGTGTGATCTTGGGCAAGTCACTTCACTTCTCGGTGCCTCAGTTACCTCATCTGGAAAATGGGGATTAGGACTGCGAGCCCCATGTGGGACGGGGACTGTGTCCAACTCTATTTGTATCCACCCCAGTGCTTAGTACCGTGACCGGCGCATAGTAGATGCTTAACAAATACCACAAATTGTTATTCTTTTTGCTGTAAGATGGTAATTAAGACTGTGAGCCCCATGTGGGACAGGAATCGTGTCCAACTGGGTTTGCTTGTATCCTCCCCTGTTCTTAATACATTACGATACACTCTTGGGAGAATATAGTGCAACAACAGACACATTCCTATCCCACAGTAGTTTCCAGTATTGTGATCCTCGGCGAGTCACTTAAAATTTTTTATCTTCTAATGTTGCCATTTGGAAAAATTGGAATAAGAAAGCCTGCATTGTCTGACCTCACAGGATATGGAAAGGGTATGTGCAACAAACAAATATTTGTTTTAGTTTCTGTCTCTATATTGGAAGATCCTTGAGGGCGAGGGTCAAATCTGCTAATTGGATTTTACTCTCCCAAGCACTGTGCACATTGGTACTCAATAACTCTAACTGATTTACAGTGAAAGCGTACTTTGGGAGTTCTCCAGAAGAAATGTGACACATAAATCTAGGGTATCGGATGGCCTTTCAGAATGACCTTTTAACTGGCAGTGCTTTAGGATGCAATCTTTATGCTTTCATATCATTTTCTGTTCCTCTAACACATAAGTACCTTCAAGTCAGTCCTTTGCACCGAACTGTGTTTTCTATTGAAAGCATTTTTGCTGTACTATGGTAAAGGATTCCAATTCTATTGAATCTATCCGATGACATTAAGTGAACAAAGGCGTTAAAAGCCTGGTTTAGAGTACTTAGACGATTTTATTTCAAAAGGGGACACAGATTGATAATTCATAAAGCACTCAATCAGCTTGCCCCCATTTTACCTCACCTCACTCATCTACCACAGCCCAGGTTGCACATTTTGCTTCTCACTCTGCCAGCTTACTCACTGTGCCTCAGTCTTTTCTATCTCATCGGCAATTCCTTTCCCTGGAATTCCCCCCTCCCGTCTCATGTATGCCAGACCACCACTCTCCTCACCTTCAAAGCATTACTAAAGCCCCATCTCCACTAAGAGACCTTCTCCGATTAAACCCTCTTTCCTCTGGTGCACTCTCCCTTCTGCATTACCTCTGCACATGGCTCTGTGACCTTTGGATATTTGGTATTCGCCCCAGTGCCACAGCACTTGTGCACATAACTTATAATGCGTAATTTGAAGATACTTATTCATATTAATAATTTTCTCCCCCTCTAGACCCTAAGCTCATTTGGGGCAGGAGACATGTCTGCTAATTCTGTTGCAGTATACTCCCCCAAACACTTAGTACAGTGCTCTGCACATAGTAAACGCTCAATAAATACCATGGATTGATAGGTAAGCCTCTTGCTGGTGTGGTTTTTGCTTTCTCGGGACAACCTGGCAGGAGTAAATCCAGAGGTAATTCCTGTTTTATAATTTTTCATTCCTGAGGAAGAGTAGCATAAGAAATGGTGGTTAAAATTTAAATAAAACTAAATAAGCTAAATTACAAATGGAGTTTTGATTTGGGAAATGCAACTTTTAGGAGAACATGGAGTTTTCTCCATTGCATTTGCCCATCTCATAAATGGTCATAAATAGAATCTGCTTTAGTAAGAGTGCTTAAAGTTTTGTTTGTCTATGAGAAACCAAACCAATCGTCCCTCAGAATGCTTGAAACCATTAGTAAATGGCTCCTGTTTCAAAAAGATTAACTCTAAAAACCAAGCAGCATGGCAAAGTAGATAGAGCGCGAGCCTGGGAGTAAGAAGGTTGTGGGTTCTAATGCCGCTCTGCCACTTATCTGCTGTGACCTTGGGCAAGTCACTTGATTTCTCTGGGTCACAGTTCTCTCCATTAAAATGGGGATTGATACTATGAGCCCCACATGGGACAGGGACTGTGTCCATTTGCTTGTGTCCACCCCCATCACTTAGTACAGTGCCTGGCACAGAGTAAGCGCTTAACAAATACCATTATTATCAGCGCTTTGTACAGTGCTTGGCACATAGTAAGCACTTAACAAATACCATCATTATTATTATAGCCATCATTTGACGTGTCATTTCTTTAGTCATTTAGACTATAATATTTCTAGTTTCCAGTTCACCACCTCAGACTGTGTCTAATCAATCAGTGTTATTTATTGACAGGGCACTGTACTAAGCACTAAGCTTGAAGCGATCCCTGCCCAAAGGAGCTGATAGTGTACAGGGGGAGGATCCATCAATGGTATTTGAGCATTTACTATGTGCAGAGCACTGTACTAAGCGCTTGGGTGAGAAAAATACCACAGAGTCGGTAGACATATTCCCTGATCACAAGGATTTACCATCTAGAGGGGGATACAGGTATAAAAATAAATTCTGGATCAGTACCCAGATGCTGTGGGACTGAGAGTGGGGTGAATATTAAGTGCTTAAATGGTACAAATCTAATTATGTAGCTGATGTAGAAGGGAGGAGGAATGGGGGAAGGGAAGACCTCTTGGAGGAGATGTGATTTTAGGAAGATTTCGAAGGTGGGGAGAGTGATGTTCTGAAGTATATAAAGGGGGAGGGAGTTCCAGGCCAGAGGGAGGACATGGACAAGGGGTCAGCGTCAAGGTCGATGAGATGGAGGTACAGTGAGTAGGTTGGCATTAGAGGAGCCAAGTGTGCAGCTCGGGTTGTATTTGGAAATTGGAGAGGTGAGGTAGGAGGGGGCGAGCTGATTTTGTGCTTTAAAGCGAATGGTAAGGAGTTTCTATTTGATGCAGAGGTTGTGGAGTGGAGGTTGTGGACTTGAGGAGTGGAGAGACATGGGAACTGAATGTTTTGGGGTTTTTTTTAGAAAAACGACCCGGACAGCTGAGTGAAGTGTGGGCCGGAATGGGGAGAGACAGGAGGCAGAAGCAGTAAAGTGGGATACGATGTCTTTGTTCAGCAGGGACTATGTTTGGGACATTGTTTTTTTCCTCTGCCTCCCTTCCCCCTTCAAATTTCTGTCGGTTCAGAGAGAATAGCAGAGGGTTTCCTGTGTGGAATCAACTGGTCAACTCCTGCTTCCTCCATGGGGATTGGACATGGCCGTTATCCACTTGAAATAGCTGTCTCTGCACCACTGCCCCGTGGGCTGGGAAACTGGTTTAAAAGAGGAACTGAGCAAGGTGGGAAGACAAGTACAGTTGTCAGCATTGATCTATTAAAGTTAAGGTTCTGATTAGTAGGTCTTCAGGGAGCTCTCAGGTCCTTGTAGTCAGTTGGTTCAAAATTTATGAGTTCGCTGTTTGGGTAAGAAGGGTAACGGATTGCCTAATTGATTAAAGGTACGGTGAATTCCAGACCTGGTTTTTTTTTTTTTTTTTTTTTTTGCAGCACAAAGAATTCCTGAGAGGAATAAACAGGGAAAATAGACAACTATCCCACCCCTTCCGTTGTTTTCTCTCCCACAACAATGCCAGCACCTTATTCTTTGTCCTTGCTGTTGTGCTGTGTTGAAAAATACGTTTAAGCCTCTTTCACATTCCTGGCGCGCAGTGTGATTCTGGGATCTTTTAATCTTCAGTTACAGTTCTAAAATACCTGATTTGTATTTTTAAATTTTAAGAGCACAGCTTGTTTGCTTTTTTTTTTTTAACCCTTCTGTGAATGACTAGAAGATTGGACTGTCTATCCATTTGGTGAAAAAATATTGCGGCGTTTATATTCATCCATCGCCACTCTGTTGTATTTCTAACATGGCAGCAATGGCCACCTTTGTTTTTTTTATGGTATTTAAGCACTGACTATGTGCCAGCCACTATACTTAGCGCTGGGGTAGATTCAGGCTACTTAGGTTGGACACAGTCCATGTCTCATATGGGACTTATTAAGCTCATTGTGGGAAGCATGTGTGTCTATTATATTGACTTCTCCCAAGTGCTCTGCACATTATTATTATAATTGCTGTTATGTTTCATTGCAGAGATTATATCTGATCTCTTGAATTTTTGTGTAAAGCCACCTTGCAAATTAGTAGCGCTGGGCTGATTTTGTTATTTAGTAGTCTGCTCTGTTTTTCAGAGCAGCCCTACCTATTTAGCAATAATAATAACAATTGTGTGGTATTTGTTAAGTGTTACTATGTACCAGGCATTGTACTAAGCACTGAGGTGGATTCATTCATTCATTCAATCGTATTTATTGAGCGCTTACTGTGTGCAGAGCACTGTACTAAGCGCTGGGGTGGATACAAGCAAATTGGGTTGGACAGAGTCCCTGTCGCAAAAGCCATTTTTTAAGGCCCTTCTCCTAGCCCCCGCCTCACTGGGGCTGAGTGATGCATCGCTTCGAAAAAGGTGGTCTAGTGGATAAAGCACAGGCGTTGGCATCAGGAGGACCTGGGTTCTAATCCCGGCTCCACCACAGGTATGCTGTGTGACCTTAGGTAAGTCACTTCACTTCTCTGAGCCTAAATTACCTCATTTGAAAATGGGGATTGAGACTGTGAGCCCCACGTGGGACAGGGCTCGTATCCACCCTAGCTCTTAGTACAGTGCCTGGCACATTCTAAGCGCTTAACAAATACCACAGTTATTAATCCCGGCGCCACCATTTGTGTGCTCTTTGATCTTGGGCAAGTCACTTAACTTCTCTCTGCCTGTGTTCCCTCATCTTTAAACTGGAGATTAAGACTGTGAGTCCCATGTGGGTCAGGGATTATATCCAATTTGCTTTACTTGTATTCATTCGTTCGTTCATTGATTCAGTCGTATTTATTGAGCACTTACTGTGCGCAGAGAGCTGTATTAAATGTTTGGGAAAGTACAACAGTAAACAGTGACATTCCCTGCCAACAACGAGCTTATAGTCTAGGCAGGAATGCATACGTTAATACAAATAAATTTATTATGGGTTTATACATGAGTGCTGTGGGGCTGGGATGGGGGAAGAGCGAAGGGAACAAGACAGCGTGATTTATAAGGGAGTGGGAGATGAGGAAAAATGGCTCAGTCTGGGAAGGCCTCCTGGAGGAGATGTGCCTTTCAGTAAGGCTTTGAAGGAGGGGAGAGTAATTGGCAGAATTGAGGAGGGAGGGCATTCCAGGTCTGAGGCAGGATGTGCAGTGCTTAATACAGTGCTTAGCACATAGCACTCTACAAATGCAATGGTTATTATTCCTGCCCCCCATTTGCCCAGGGGTCCCCTTCAATCCCTGCTTGGTTTCACTTTGTCAGGGAGAAGCAGCAGCAGTAACAGGCCACCACCTCAATACTTAAAAAGTGAGGAAGCCCACCCGTGGCCGCGGTTATCGGTCTCTGAGCTGCAAGGAGCCGAAATTCTCTATCACTGCCTGACGTGGTATTTTTGCTAACCATCCTCGCCCTGCTCTCTTTTGTCTTTGTGTTTCCATTGATTTATCATTCTTTATGTAATTTCCGCTACCCATCCACATCCCCTTGTAATTAGATTTTGATCCCCTCATGGGCCAAGGACCCAGATCTAACTCTCAAACTTGTGTTTTTTTCCCCGGCTCTTGAAATAGTCTCTTCAACAACACAGGTGCAGTAATAAATCCGATTACCACTGTTGTGACTGCCACAGATCGTGAACTTTAATTCATTTGCTGTCGTAATTATTGAAGTCCTGCAGAGTACTATATTAGGCACTTGGGACAGTAATACTACTACTACTACTAATAATAATTATAATTAAGCCTTTACTATGATCCAAGCACTGTGCTAAGCCCTAGGGTAGATATAAGATAATCAACTCCTACAGTCCAAGTAGTAGGGAGAACAGGTATTGAATCCCCAGATCCCCAGGTCTGGTTTGCAGATGAGAGAACCGAAGCCCAGGGAAAGGAAGTGACTTGCCCAAGGTCACACAGCAAACAAGTGGATTAAGAGTGTGAGCCCCATGTGGGACAGGGACTGTGCCCATCCAACCTGATTAACTTGTATCTACCCTGGCGCTTACAACAGTGCTTTACACATAGTAAGGGCTTAACAAGTACCATCATGATTATTATTACCTGATGTAGTTAATATATACATATGTACTGTGGGGTTGGGAGGGAGGGTGAATGAAGGAGCAAGTAAGCGTGGCACAGAAGGGAGTGGGAGAAGAGGAGAGGAGGGCGTAGTCAGGGAAGGCTTCTTGGAGGAGATGGGACTGGAGTAAGGTTTTGCTGAGCGACCTTGGGCAAGTCACTTAACTTCTCTGGCCAGTTTCTTTATCTGTAAAATGGGATTAGGACTGTGAGCCGCATGTGGGAGGGACTGAGTATAACTGGATTAACTTGTATCTGCGCCAGGGGTATAACAGCATATTAAGCGTGTAATAAGTTCCGTCTTTATTACTCGTTATCTAATATCTGGATATAATAATAATGGTATTTGTTAAGCGCTTACTATATGCAAAGTACTGTTCTAAGCACTGGGGAGGTTATAAAGTGATCAGGTTGTCCCACGGGGGGCTCACAGCTTTAATCCCCATTTTACAGATGAGGTAACCGAGGCACAGAGAAGTTAAGTGACTTGCCCAAAGTCACACAGCTGACAGTTGGCGAAGCCGGGATTTGAACCCATGACCTCTAGGTTCAGTCTCAGCTGTGAAGTCATTTAGACACTTTTAATACTCGACACAAAATGCCGCAGGGTTTCTCTGGTGATCGTAAGACTGCATTCTGTCAGATCATTTTTTAGACGAGCCCCACGTGGGATGGGGACTCTAACCCGCTGATCTCATATCACCCCCCACGCTGAGCACCGCACTTGGCACAGAGTGAGCACTTAAATCCCCCCGGGCACTCTTATTGTGTTGGCGTCCCTGCCGCCGTCACAGTGCCCGGTGGGTGCCCCGTGGACCGCGTCTCCGAGAAGGACCCACCATCCGACCCCACCACCACTTGGCCCCAGAGTTCCTTCTCGCGGCAGGCGGCTCGTCTTGGAGGCTCGGGATGGGAGCGTTAGCCGGACCCCCTCTTAATTTAGGCGACCATAATCCTCCTGACTTTTCGATGGGGAAAGGATCTAGGAGATAACAGTAATAATTATGGTATTTATGAAGCGGTGACTGTGTGCCGAGCACTGTTCTAAGCGCTGGGGTAGGTACAAGGTAATCAAGTTGTCCCACATGGGGCTCACCTAAAAAATGACCTGACAGAATGCAGTCTTAACTACCACTGATCCTTCTGGTCACAGTCCCCGTCCCACTTGGGGCTCACGGTCAAAGTAGGAGGGAGTAGGATATGATCCTTATTTTACAGATGAGGAAACTGAGGTGCAGAGAAGTAAGTGATTTGCTCAGGGTCACACAGCAGAGTCAGACTTCGAACCCAGGTCTTATTACGTGGAGGCCCATCCCTTTTGCACTAGGCCATGCTGCTTCACAGTTTAAGAAGTCCCTGTATAAATCAGGAATTATACCCGATCTGATCATCATCATCAATCGTATTTATTGAGCGCTTACTGTGTGCAGAGCACTGTACTAAGCGCATGGGAAGTACAAGTTGGCAACATATAGAGACAGTCCCTACCCAATAGTGGGCTCACAGTCTAAAAGGGGGAGACAGAGAACGAAACCAAACATACTAATAAAATAAATAGAATAGATATGTACAAGTAAAATAGAGTAATAAATATGTACAAACATATATACATATATACAGGTGCTGTGGGGAAGGGAAGGAGGTAAGATGGCGGGCTGGAGAGGGGGACGAGGGGGAGAGGAAGGAAGGGGCTCAGTCTGGGAAGGCCTCATATTTACCTCAGTGCTTCCTACTTAGTAAGTGCTTGACAAATGCCATCAATATTTTGGCATATTTATATGACACACCCACTAAATAGGAGTATTTGTTGTTTACTTACTATTTACTATTTACCTTTCCAGTCCTTTGGGCATCCTTGAGCAAATTGAATAGCGTTATTGAATTAAAGCATAACACAACTCAGTTTCTTTCTAGTTATTACATCTGAAAAGCCGTTCAGTCCATATCTCTCCGCTCCCCCAAAACCTCCAATGGTTGTCCATTCACCTCCACATCCAGCGCTTAGTACAGTGCCTGGCACATAGTAAGTGCTTAACAAATACCATAATTATTATTATCAAGCAGAAACTTCTTATGATTAGCTTTAGGCCTCCCTCCCTCTCCTGCCTAACCTCTAAGCAGCGTGGCTCAGTGGAAAGAGCCCGGGCTTTGGAGTCAGAGGTCATGGGTTCAAATCCCAACTCTGCCAATTGTCAGCGGTGTGAGTTTGGGCAAGTCACTTAGCTTCCCTGTGCCTCTGTTACCTCATCTGTAAAATGGGGGGTTAAGACTTTGAGCACCCCGTGGGACGACGTGCTCACCTTGTAACCTCTCCAGCACATAGAACAATGCTTTGCATAGTAAGCGCTTAATAAATGCCATTATTATTATTACTGTCCAACCCTCACTCTCTGCTTCTCAAACACCAGCCTACTCCCTGCACCTTGATCCCAGTGCTTAGTATAGTGCCTGGCACTTAACAAATAGTGCAGCAGTCATTCATCTCGCCATCTACCCCTTGCCCTCATGATCCCTCTGTCCTTTCCCCTTTGTATTCATTCATTCAATCTTATTTATTGAGCGCTTACTGTGTGCAAAGACTGTACTAAGCACTTGGGAAGTACAAGTTAGCAACATGTAGAGACGGTCCCTAACCAACAGCGGGCTCACAGTCTACAAGGGGGAGACAGACAATCTGCCACTTTCCCCACCTTCAGAACGCTCCTAAAATGACATCTCTTCCAAAAAACCTTCCCTGACTAATCCTTCTATTTCCCTTATCCACCCTTCCCTCTGGGCCGACTGTAAACTTGGCTCTGTGATGATGATGATGATGATGATGATGATGATGATGATGATTGTGGTACAAGTCAGGGCTTACTGCGTGCCAGGCACTGTTCTAAATGCTGGGGAAGTTACAAGGACACAGTCCCTGTCCCACATAGAGCTCGCAGTCTTAATCCCCACTTTACAGATGAGGCCCAGAGAAGTTGAGTAACGTGCCCAAGGTCACACAGCAGATATGTGGAGGAGAATTAGAACCCACGTCTCCCCCGTAAATGGAAAACTCCGCGTGGGTAGGGATTTGCCAACATTTTGTTGTATTGTACACTCCCAAGTACTTACTATAATGTTCTGCACACAGTAAGTGCTTCATAGTTACCACTGATCATTTGATTGATTGATGGCTAGTGGATGGGACTGTGCTGACATAACTAACCATGTCATTATGAAGTAATCCCAGACTGAGGTCCTTTTTCCTCTGTTCCTCCTCCCCTCCCCATCGCCCCGACTCCCTCCCTGTGCTCTACCCTCCTCCCTGCCCCACGGCACTTGTGTATATATATGTACATATTTATTATTCTATTTATTTTATTAATGATGTGTCTATATCTATAATGGTTGGCACGTAGTAAGCGTTTAACAGATACCATAATCATTATTATTATTATTATTATTCTATTTATATTGGTGCAATTGATGCGTGTCTGTCTGCGTGTTTGTTGTCTGTCTCCCCCCGTCTAGAACGTGAGCCCATTGTTGGGTAGGGATTGTCGCTATTTGTTGCCGAATTGTACTTTCCAAGCACTTAGTACAGTACTCTGCACAAGTAAGCGCTCAATAAATACGATCAAATGAATGAATGGCTAATCAGAGTCTTGGTAAACATTTCTAGTTTAGCAGCAGAGCAGTATTGTTGACTTCCACGGGGCTGAAAATGCTTTCATGAGGTCAGCGAATTCACTGTAGGAGTTCACTGCTGCCCTGCCCTCTCTCCTTTTATTAGTCTTGCTGTAACTGTCCATTTAGTCCTTGTATAAATTGCAGATTTTTGACCTCCAATGTGGAAAAGTATAGAGCTGATTTGGTTGCACAGACCAGCAGCAAAGATCTCATCAAAGTCTTTTAGCTCCTTGTGGCCAGCGAACGGGTCTACCAACTGTGTTGTAATCCATCAATCAATGGTTGTTGTTATTGTTATTATTATTATTATTATTATTATTATTATTATGGTATCTATTAAGCACTTAGTCTGTGGTAGGCACTGTACGAAGTGCTGGGGTGGATACAAGCCAGTCAGGTTGGACACAGTCCCTGTCCCCTGTGGGGCTCACAATCTCAATCCCCATTTTACAGAGGAGGTAACTGAGGCCCAGAGAAGGGAAGTGACTTGGCCAAGGTCACACAGCAGACAGATCGCAGAGTCAGCATTAGAACCCATGACCCTCTGACTCCTGTGCTCGGGCTCTATCCACCACACTGTGCCGCTTCTCTAATTACTGATCGCTTACTATGTACGGAGCACTGGAAGAGCTCTTGGGAGAGTGCAGTACAGTAGAATTGGCAGACACGTCCCCTGCCCATAATTTTCAATCGTATTTATTGAGCGCTTACTGTGTGCAGAGCACTGTACTAAGCGCATGGGAAGTACAAGTTGGCAACATAGACGGTCCCTACCCAACAGCGGGCTCACAGTCTAGAAGGGGGAGACAGACAACGAAACAAAACATATGAACAAAATAAAATAAATAGTAGAAATATGTATAAGTAAAATAAATAAATAGAGTAATAAATACGTACAAAATATACATATATACAGGTGCCGTGGGAAGGGGAGGAGGTAAGGCGGGGGGGATGGGGAGGGGGAGGAGGGGGAGAGGAAGGAAGGGGCTCAGTCTGGGAAGGCCTCCTGATGAGCTTGCAGTCCAGAGGGGGAGACAGACATAAATAAGTGATTTGTTATATATAGTTATATAATATAAAGCTATGTACATAAGTGCTGTGGGGTTGGGGATGGGATGCATTAGTAAACGTCCAAAAGTCACTGATCCAAGCACGTAGATGAGGTCTAAATGCACTGTACTTTCCCAAGCTCTTAGTACGGTGCTCTTGCACACAGTAAGCACTCTATTAGGGAACATGTCTGCTAATTATGTAGTATTTTGCTCTCCCAAGTGCTTAGTACAGTGCTCTGCACATAGTAAGCGCTCAGTAAATACCACTGATTGATTGATGGGCATCGGAGAATGAAGCCTAGTTACAGCATTTCGTCTTCTTGCCCCTCCGGATGGCAGTTTGGCAATCTTGTGGCTTTTCTCTGCCCTCCATGTGCTGAGGGGAAAACCTAAGTATAAGTCTCCTAGGCACCTCTTCCCCATTGGAAGCATCAGTTGGCAAGTCATCATCATCATCATCATCATCAATCGTATTTATTGAGCGCTTACTATGTGCAGAGCACTGTACTAAGCGCTTGGGAAGTACAAATTGGCAACATATAGAGACAGTCCCTACCCAACAGTGGGCTCACAGTCTGAAAGGGGGAGACAGAGAACAAAACCAAACATACTAACAAAATAAAATAAATAGAGTAGATATGTACAAGTAAAATAAATGGAGTAATAAATATGTACAAACATATATGCATATATACAGGTGCTGTGGGGAAGGGAAGGAGGTAAGATTGGGGGCATGTGCAAGGTATTGTGCAAGGCAATGATTAGGGTATTTGCTAAGCACATAGTAAGTGCTTAGCAAATACCGTAATCATTATTAGACTCTGGGAAGTCACTTAACTTCTCTGTGCCTCAGTTACCTCATCTGGAAAATGGGGAATTAAGACTGATAATGGTGTATCTCCCCGAGTGCTTAGAACAGTGCTTGGCACATAGCGCTTAACAATTATTATTATTATTATTATTATTATTATTATTATTATTATTATTATTGAGAGGGTGGGTGTATAAAAATATATAAAAGAGGCCAGATATTGCCATCTAGTGGAAAACAGCGCATTGGCCAGGTTGCTTGAAGTGCAAGTTGAATTATTATTATTTTTTTTAAGATTCAGTAGACCATTCCAGCTAATTTGAGTAGTACAGATCATCCAAAAATCAGGAAAGCCAGTTAAATCGAATTTGGTCAGCCGCAAAGTTGAGGAGATGGGTAAAGATTTGTTCACTAGAACTACTGAATGTCTGTGTTGTTAGGAGGCATCTTTCCTTCACAGACTGCAGTTTGGTTCATTACAAAAGCTTACTACCCCCTTATAATTGATTTTGAATCGAATGGATTAGCACAGTGAGAATGACCTGACCAAAATAATTCTGCAGATTAATTGGGATTCAAGTAAATGTTCCTATTTTGGATATTAGCCACAAGCTGCGGAAAATGTACCGTCCAACTTGGCATTTTCAGCTGAGAAACATTTTAAGCAGTGTGAAAATGAAAAGTGAAGTATTATCCAATTTTTTATTCCACACTGTTAAGCGTGATGAAAATGTAGGAAAAAAATACATTTTATTTCAAGAGCTGTCTTCATCTGTGTGCCCAGTGTACAAAACTGCAAAATACTGAGGAGGTATTAAGCCTTTCTTTCTTTTAATGCTTATATATAGACATTAGTATTAACAAATTAGAGAATTAGAAATTAGTATTAGAGAAGCAGCGTGGCTCAGTGGAAGGAGCATGGGCTTTGGAGTCAGAGATCATGGGTTCAAATCCTGGCTCTGCCAATTTTCAGCTGTGTGACTTTGGGCAAGTCACTTCACTTTTCTGTGCCTCAATTCCCTCATCTGTAAAATGGAGATTAAGACTGTGAGCCCCACATGGGACAACCTGCTCACCTTGTAACCTCTCCAGCGCTTAGAAGAGTGCTTTGCACATAGTAAGCACTTAATAAATGCCATTTAAAAACAACAGCAACAACCCCCCCCCCCCAAAAAAAATTAAAGGCAGTGGCCTCCAAACAATGGAAATGCATAAGTTTTTTTACTGGGCTTCCGTTTCCTTCAACTTTTTCCTCCTGTTCAGGTTCAGTTGGAAGGTTCTAAATGTGGGTAACCTCATTACCGTGTTATCTTTTTGAAGGAACTGTAGATTTCATTCCTAAAAACTCAATCTTATTTCCTTTGTAAACTGAAAGCTTCCTTTAGAAAAGTGCCTTCAGCCAAGATGATCAGAAGAGGTAATTTCAAATAATTTATGAGCTGGTGTTCAAGACGACATTTGAGAGATGTGTCAAAATTGTAAAACAGAACACTGATGGATTAAATAAATTTATTCAGCTTTCAGAGATGTGTAATGCCTGACGTGTACGGGATAATTGGTGAAATTCCTTTTTTTGCTTTGGAGGAAAATTGGGGAAGAATCCGGATCGCTCTCCTCATCACAAAGTACCAAGTGTTTTCAGCATTTCAAAATACTTTATTCCTTTCAGGATTTGGAGTTTCATGGAGTGATGAGATTTTACTTTCAAGACAAAGCTGCTGGAAACTTTGCCACCAAATGTATCCGCGTCTCTAGCACAGCCACTACTCAAGATGTAATCGAAACGCTGGCGGAGAAATTCCGACCCGACATGCGGATGTTGTCTTCTCCGAAATACTCCCTCTATGAAGTGCACGTCAGTGGAGGTTAGTGTATCCTGGCCGGGGAGAGGATTTGTCCGTGTTCATTGGGAAATCTGACTACCTTCTGGCTATCGTCTGTAGTCTCAACCACCTCTAACGGCAATATACCTTGCTCTCAAGTACTTTGCCAACCTCTCGCCTGGAACGTCCTCCCTCTTCATATCCGTATTGTCATATCGTCCCAGACAATCACCCTTCCCGGGTTCAGAGCCTTATTGAAGACACATCTCTTCCAAGAGGCCTTCCCCCCTTTTCTCTTCTCCCCCTCCCTTCAGCATCAACCTGACTAGCTCCCTTCATTTACCACCCCACAGCCCTTATGTACATATCCATAATTTATTTATATCGCGAGGACCGAGTCTCTGGAGAAGACACTAATGCTAGGAAAAGTCCAGGGAAAACATGGAAGAGGCAGACCAGCGGCTAGATGGATAGAGACCATAAAAACGATAACGGAAGAACTTAGAAAGGTTGCAGATTGTGGCAGAGGACAGAACATTCTGGAGAAAGTATATCTGTGGCAACATCATCATCAGTCGTATTTATTGAGGGCTTACTGTGTGCAGAGCACTGTACTAAGCACTTGGGAAGTACAAAGTTGGCAACATATAGAGATGGTCCCCACCCAACAGTGGGCTCACAGTCTGTAAGGGGGAGACAAAGAACAAAACAAAACGTATTAAGAAAATAAAATAATTAGAATAAGTATGCACAAATAGAGTAATAAATATGTACAAACATATATACATATATGCAGGTGCTGTGGGGAGGGGAAGGAGGTAAGGCGGGAGGAGGGGGAGAGGAAGGAAGGAGCTCAGTCTGGGAAGGCCTCCTGGAGGAGGCCATCTCCCCCTCTAGACTGTGAGCTCATTGTGAGTAGGAAATGCATCTGTAATATTGCTGTGTTGTACTTTCCCAAGCACTTAATAGAGTGGTTTGCACTCCATAAACCCTCAATAAGTACGCTTAACTGACTGATTGATACCCATTCAGCCTTGGTGCCTCATTGCTTGTCATATGGGTTCCTCAGATGAATCAGATTTTATCATTATTATTACTATTATTATTATGGCATTTGTTGAATGCTTACTATAATAATAATAATGATGGTATTTGTTAAGCGCTTACTATGTGTAAAGCACTGCTCTAAACGCTGCGGGGGGATACAGGGTGATCAGGTTGTCCCATGTGGGGCTTGCAGTCTTAATCCCCATTTGACAGGTGAGGTAACTGAGGCACAGAGAAGTTGAGAGGCTTGCTCAAGGTCACACAGCAGACAGGTGGCAGAGCCAAGATTAGAACTCAGGTTCTCTGATTCCCAAGCCCATACTCTTTCCATTAAATCACGCTGCTTCTCTAGATACAAGTTAATCAGGTTGGCCGCAGTCTAGAGGAAAAAAGCCCCACTAAAATAGTATTTCAAACTGAGTTCAACAAGTTCCCATCATAACCCTCTTCTTGGAGTACCATTCTGCTCTGGTGCTTCTGAATTTTCATTCCGTTATCCCTGCCGGCCTTCCCTTACTAAACATGAATAATAACAATAATGGTATTTGTTAAGCACTTACTATGTGCCAAGCACCGTTCTGAGTGCAGGGATAGATACAAGGTAATGAGGCTGTCCCACGTGGGGCTCGCGGTCTTAATCCCCATTTTACAGAGGAGGTGACTGAGGTCCAGAGAATTGAAGTGACTTGCCCAAAGTCACACAGCAGACAAGTGGCTGAGGCGGGATTAGAACCCGTGACCTCTAACTCCCAATCCCCTGCTCTTTCCACTAAGCCATGGTGCTTAGACTTGAGTTGGGCCATTCAGTCTCGTTGAGGAGTACTGTGTCAAGCCCAATTAACTCGTACTTATCCCAGCGCTTAGAACAGTGCTTGGCACATAGTAAGCACTTCATTATTATCGTTATCAAGTGTAGTCATTCTGGGCATCGAGCAAACACAAGCCCATTTGCTGCTGGACTGACCTCAGCTTCTGAGAAGTAGCAAGGCGTAATGGAGAGAGCAGTGCAGAAGGAGGGAGAAAGGAGTGGGGGAAATAATAACAATAATAATAATAATAATGGCATTTATTAAGCGCTTACTATGTGCAAAGCACTGTTCTAAGCGCTGGGGGGATACAAGGTGATGAGGTTGTCCCACGTGGGGCTCACAGTCTTTATCCCCATTTTACAGATGAGGGAACTGAGGCACAGAGAAGTTGTGACTTGCCCAAAGTCACACAGCTAAGTGGCGGAGCTGGTATTCGAACCCATGACCTCTGACTCCAAAGCCCAGGCTCTTTCCCACTGAGCCACGCTGCTTCCCTATGAGAGAAATGAGAGATTAGTCAAGGAATAATAATAATAATAATAATAATAATAATAATAATTCTGGTATTTCTTAAGTGCTGACTATGTGCCAGGCACTGTACTAAGCGCTGGGGTGGATACAAGGAAATCAGGTTGGCATGGTCCCTGTCCCACATGGGGCTCACAGTCTTAATCCCCATTTTACAGGTCAGGTCACTGAGCACAGAGAAATGAAGTGACTTGCCCAGGGTCACACAGCAGACAAGTAGCGGCACCGGGATTAGAACCTGGGTCCTCCAACTCCCAGGCCCGTGCTCTAGCCACTCTGTTATGGAGTGCACTTGTTATCCTTACCCCCTGGGACCGAAACACCGACGAGTTGTCATGGTGCCCTTCTCATCCTGGGCCGAAGGAATCTTTGAGATGGCGACGCTAATGGAGCGATCCCTTCACCGATTCCTGCCCCCTTTTTGGAGGATGCTCTCCAAAGTTTGTCCGGTACTGTGTGGGTGTAGAGTCGGGACCCCGGGCCCAGCCCGGGACCACCACAAACATCGCCTTCCCTCGGGTCCAAGGCTTTGCCCACAGTAAGCGATTATTAAATACGATTTGAATGAATTGAGTGAAATGGCACGGGGTTCACATCTCAGAGTAATCAATCTTATTTATTGAGCGCTTACTGTGTGCAGAGCACTGTACTAAGCGCTTGGGAAGTGCAAGTGATCATGGGGACCTGCTGCTCACCTCCTCCAGGAGGCCTTCCCAGACTGAGCCCCCCTTTTCCTCTGTTCCCCCTCCCCATCGCCCCGACTCCCTCCCTCTGCTCTACCCCCCTCCCCACCACACAGCACTTGTGACTTGCCCAAGGTCACACAGCCAACAATTAATACATATTAATCATTCTATTTATTTTGTTAATGATGTGTATATATCTATAATTCTATTTATCTATTTTGATGCTTTTGATGCCCTACTATTTGTTTTGCTTTGATGTCTGTCTCCCCTGCTTCTAGACTGTGAGCCCGTTGTTGAGTCGGGATTGTCTCTATCTGTTGCCGAATTGTCCTTTCCAAGCACTTACTACAGTGCTCTGCACACACTAAGCGCTCAGTAAACACGATTGAGTGAATGAATGCTGCCGTGAAGGCTTCACAAATCCTCCCACGTCCTCCTCTGTCTTCCATATGGGAATGTTTATGCTAAGGGAATCTCCCGGTAGGAACAGTGGGAGAGCCCTGGTCCCCTCGGACCCAGTGAGATGCCTGGTGGGCATAGAGGCCGAGGGGTGACGGTCACAATTGTCCACAAAATACAGGCCACTTAGAAATTATGTACATATGCCTGTGTGTGTGTACATATATATGTACACACATGATATTACTGCAGCATGGTGTAGTGGTTAGAGCACAGGCCCAGGAGTCAGAAGCTCATGGGTACTAACCCCTGATCTGCCACTTGTCCACTGTGTGAACTTGGGTAAGTCCCTTCACTTCCCTGTGCCTCAGTTACCTCATCTGGAAAATGGGGATTTTGACTGTGAGCCCCATGTGGGACAAGGACTGTGTCCAACCAACCCTATTTGCTTGTATTACCCCATTTTTTAGTACAGTGCCTGGCACACAGTAAGTGCTTAACAAATACCACAGTTATTATGATTGTTACCTATTAGATCTGTGATGTTGGCAACTGATTATTATGCGGTGCCTCTTGCCTAGCGTTTTTCTCATTTGCTGCAATATGTTTGTTCTCAAAATATAGACTATCTAATGACAATGCATCAATCTGTGGTTTTTATTGAGCTTTTATCAGAAGCTGTACTAAGTGCTCGGAAGAGTACAATACAGTAGAGTCGGTAGGCATGTTCTCTGCCTACTAAGAACTTACGGTTTAGAAGGGGAGACAAACGTTAAAATAAATTATGGTTATGTACTAAGGGCTGTGGGGCTGAGGGTGGGATGAGTAGAGGTCTCATGTACTGCAAATCCTTTTTTTTTTCTAAGTGGTATTTGTTACGTGCTAACTATGTGCCAGGCACTGTACTAAGCACTGGGGTAGACAAAAGCTAATCAGGCTGGACACAGTCCATGTCCGTCAGGGAGCTCCCCGTCTTAGTCCCCATTTTCCAGATGAGGTAACTCAGGCCCAGAGATGTGAAGTGACTTATCCAAGGTTATACAACAGGCAAGTGGTGGAGCTGGGATTAGAACCCAGCTCCTTTAGATTCCCAGTCCCGTGGTCCAAGCAGGCATGTCAGCGGATTCCATTTGAGGTAAACTATCGTGGTCCTTTTTTCCTCTGGCCGCTTCTAGAGCTTGCCCCAGTTCCCGAAAGATCAACTTTGGTTTCCTTTCGTCGCCCCTGTACGATGGCACTTTAGCAGCTTAGCCCAGATGGTCATCGCCTCCGTGCCTGCGATCCCTCGTTGGAGTGGGTCTTTAATATTCCAGACAAATTCTTCCCATTTTATGCCAACTGTCTGCCCGAGGGAGAGCAGATGGAGTTGGTCAAGCGATTTATCATCATAGCCCCCACGACCCACGGCTGTTATACAGCACTGTGACGCCAGCAGCGTGGTAGAAGGTCCCCTCTGTCTCCCGACTGACTCTCTTACCTTCTAGTGATTGTAATGATCATTCTGGTATTTGTCAAGCACTTACTATGTGCCAGGCACTGTACCAAGCGCTGGGGTGGATACAAGCCCTGGGTTGGACACAGGCCCTGTCCCATGCGGGGCTTGCAGTCTTAATGCCCATTTTACAGATGAGGAAACGGAGGCCCAGAGAAGTGAAGTGACTTGCCCAAGATGCCACAGCCGAGAAGTGGCAGAGCCGGGGTTAGAAGCCACAACCTCTGACCTCCAGGCCTATCCACCACTCCATGCTGCTTCCTAGTGATGATGCTCCAGTGTCCCAAATTCTGTACTGGCCACCCACTTCTGACTCGTGACCCGTCATCTATAACAGCATTTCACGAGGACGGCCCCAACAAGGAGCAGGATTTTTTGAGGACTGTGAGGCCATTGAGGATACCATGGGAACGGTCACTCAAGCAGTTGTATTTATTGAGCGCATACTGTGTGCAGAGCACTGTACTAACCTCTTGAAAGAGCACAATATAACAATAAACAGCCACATTTCCTGCCCACAGTGAGCTTGCAATCTAGAGGAACAGGCTCCAGGGTGCTAATTGGAGTCTGGACTCTGCCTTTTTCAGTACTGGACAATTTGCATGTTCTTGCACCGTGGGAGCTCACAGAGGAGGGTTTCCCCCACATTTATCTTTACATCGGTCAGTCAGTGGTGTTTATTGGGCGCTTCCTATATGCAGGGCATCTTGAATTTTACATGATGCTAGATCCTCCTTCATCCCTCACTTGGGAATGCAGGGGTGCAAGTGTTTTGAGAGAATAGGTCAGGATGAGAATGGTTGTTGCCATTTGTGTTAAGAAAAGATGCCCTGAAGCATCCTTGTTAGAATTCTAACGGTGTTCCCTTGCAGGGTCATCTCGTGGTGTTGGATTTTTCTGTATGGCCAAACCTGCAAAAAAAAAAAAAAAACAACCCAAATGCCCTCGCTGATTAGAAAATGTTTATGATGTCTAGGAAGACCATGTGCGGATCCTGGTTTCACTCTCCACACTTCTCCCACAACTCTCTGTCAATAGTACCTTGACAAGACTGAGGACTTCACTGGTTTCCCGAAAGTATTTTTTGTGCCAGCCGGTTGTTTAGATGGTTGACAGTTACTCTCCTAGGACCAGTGAACGGAAGAGACCCCATCCATGTTGATATATATATATATATATTTTTTTTTTTTTTTGCAAAAGACCCAGTTGATTTTCCCATGCAGATGGACATTGTGCCTACCTGTTTTCAGAATACCAGATTTTACCCAATAGATCAGCAAGGTGGTTGGGGAACTCTTGGCTTAGCGGCTAGAGCACAGGCCTGGGTTAGGTATGGGAGTTAGATACTAAAGCGGCATGGCTTAATGGGCCTCGGAGTCAGAAGGACCTGGGTTCTAATCCTGCCTCTCTAACATGTCTACTGTGTGACCTGGGGCAAGTCATTTCACTTCTCCGTGCCTCGGTTACCTCATCTGTAAAATGGGTATAAGAGTGTGAGCCCCATGTGGGACAAGGACTCTGTCCAACCTGATTAACTTGTATCATCCCCAGTGCCTAAAGCAGTGCTTGGCCCATAGTAAGCGCTTAACAACTATTATTGTTATTATCATTATTATTATTATTATTATTATTATTATTATTATTATTATCCCACTGGGTGTAGTGTGCTGTAATTACCTTTTAGGAAGTAGTAAACAATCAGTGGTATTTATTGAGCGCTTGAGAATGGCAGTACAAGAACGGTCAAGTTCCTTTCGCTCAAGGTGCTTCCCCTCCATTAGGGGAGGCAGACATTAAAGTATGTACAAATAGAGTAAGTAAAATAAGTAATTGATTACATCATTAGACATATGTATAGAACTGCTGAGGATGAGTAGAAGTGAGTACTTATGTGTTAGAGAGGGCTGATTGATTTCTACAACTTGGATTGCAGGACATGAATCACTGAAGGCTTGAGGAAGCGGGTAGGATTTCAGGGGGATTTTGAAATTGGGGAGGGTTGAGGTCTGCCAGGTTTGGGGCTGAGGTCTGTCAGGCTTGGGGAGGGAGGAAGTTTCATGCTGGGGGAACAGTCCAAGCCAAAGGATTGAGGCAGGAAAATAGAGTAAAGAACAATTAAGTTAGTTTGGAGGAAGGGGTGTTGTGGAGCAAGAGTAGAGCAAGCGAAAAAGACAGATGTGTAAGGTGGGGTGAGTTGGTTTGCAGATATGGAGGGGGAGGTGAATTGATGTAGAGTCAGGAATTTTTGCTTGATGCAGAAGGACAAGGAGCCAGTGGAGAGTTTTGTTGTCTGGAGGGAGAGATGGGTGCCAAGTGACTCTCCTAGGTGATCCTAACAGCAGTGGTTGGTAGAGATTGGAAGGGGGAGAGGCAAGAAAGTGGGAGACCGGCAAGGAGTCCGATAGGGTAATGTGGCTGCCATCTGGCCTTCTAGACTGGCCCTTCTAGACTGTGATCCCACTGTTGGGTAGGGACTGCCTCTATATGTTGCCAACTTGTACTTCCCAAGCGCGTAGTACAGTGCTCTGCACACAGTAAGCGCTCAATAAATACAATTGAATGAATGAATCTGGCTGGAGTTTTCACTAGGGCGGTAGCGGTTGGGTTGAAGAGGAAGGGGCTGATGTAGGAGATGTAGAAGAAAAGGGGCAGGATTAGGCTGGAGATTGAATGGGTGAATTGAAGGATGGTGAGGAGTTGCGGATAACTCTGAGGCTTCGGGCCTCTAGGTCAGGGAGGGTGGAGTGTTGGCGACAGAGATGAATCATTTTTTTGTGGGGGGGGGTTTATGGTGTTCGTTTAGCTCGTACTATTTGCCAGGCTCTGTCTGTCCTAAGCGCTGGGGTAGATACAAGATAATCAGGTTGGACCCAGCCCCTGTCCTACAAAGGGCTCGCAGTCTTAATCCCCATTTTACAGATGAGGCCCTTGAGGCCCAGAGAAGTGACTTGACTTGCCCGAGGTCACACAGCAGATAAGTAGCCGTGCTGGGATTAGAACCCAGGTCCTCTGATTCCCAGGCCTGTGCTCTTTCCGCTGGGCCGTGCTGCTTCTCTATAAATGAAGAGGAGTGTGTTTAGGGGAAAAAAATGAGGCATTCTGTTTTAGACGTACTGGATTTGAGGTAATGGGGGACAGCCTTGCCCCTGTGCCTCGGCAAGAGGAGATGCAGGATTGTAGGTTGCGGGGGTGGTCAGGCCAAATGAGGTAGAATTGAGAGTCGTCTGCATAGAACTGGGCTGAAGCTGGGTTAGTCGAGTCAGGGGCGGTGAGTCAGATAAGAGACCTACCAAAGGAGACAGAGGGATATAGGTCAGAGAGGAGGGAAAGCCAGGCTCATTCCACGGCAGCAAAATAAGGGAGGAAGGAGGGGATGCCAGTGTCACACTAGTGAGAGACCAGGTGGATTAGAACTGAGTGGAGTCCCTTGGACAAAATCGTGACTTGATCTTAACCCAATCCCAGTGTTGACACTGACACATTCCTGCCAATCTATTGTTCAGAAGAGCGGTTCCCGTTTTGGCTAAATGGAAACTAGAAACACGGAAGTCGTAGTAGTCCTTCACCAAATAACCTCCGGTTCTTCATTTTCCTTTTCATGTTTTGAAGAAGAAAGAAGATTGGATATAGACGAAAAGCCTCTGGTCGTTCAGTTAAACTGGAACAAAGACGATCGGGAGGGGAGGTTTGTTCTCAAGAATGAAAATGATTCTCTCCCTCCAAAGGTAGGAACCCCCTGACTTTGCCCAGTGATGCTAGTGTGTAGCAGAAGTGATGTGCTAACTGATTAGTACTATTGAGTAGTTTAATGAAGTCAGTTTACCAAATTCCATTTAACGGGCGCTTGCTCATTTTTGTGCTTTGGGATAAACTTTCATTATTCTTGCCACAAAAGTCTCTCTTCCCGCGGAAGGTAGGTGGTATGACTGCCTGTCCTCTCATCTCATCCCACCTACCGGTAGATATGCATCTGTCTTAAAGAGAAAATCACTGAGTGCCTTTAGCCCATTGATTTTTTTTCAAAGACCAAACTTCTGGTGATTGTTCTAGTCTTTATGCTACAGAGCTTTCTTTCTCAATTGCTGGTGCTTATTGAGTGCTTGCTGTGTGCAGAGCACTGTACATAGAGTCGGCAGACATGTTGCCTACCCATAACAAGCTTACAGTCTAGAATAGTCTCTTTCATAATTAATTAATTAAGTATTTTTGGTACCATCAGAATCTATTTTATTAAACACCTGTGATTCAGAAGTGTTTTATAAGAAATCCATTTCTTGAATTAGCTATTGTGTTGGCGTTTTCTGCTCAACCTTTTAAAATCTAAATTAGACACCTGTTTTGACTTTGACCTGCCCTGGAGTCAAAATGTCTACCTTAGGACCTCTTTCAGTGGTCAAATCCTGGTCCGTAGCATTCATATTGGGGATGGAGTAATAATAATAATTATGATATTTAAGCACTCACGATGTGCCGGGCACTGAACTAAGCACAGGGGTGGCTACAAGCAAATCGGGATGGACACAGTCCCTGTCCCACGCTGGGCTCACAGTCCCGTTCCCTATTTTCCCGATGAGGTAACTAAAGCCCAGAGAAGTGAAGTGACTTGCCCAAGGTCACACAGCAGGCAAGCGGTGGAGCCGGGATTAAAATCCATGACCTCTGACCCCCAGGCCGTGCTCTATCCACTACGCCGTGCTGAATTCAACCCTGGTAAAATAGGAAGTCCCCTAACAGCCTTTCTAGAATGAAAACTGAGGTTCAGCTTCATCCCAGCCTTTACCTTTGGGGCAACCTGGGCCTTTCCTTAGGTGGCCTTGGGCCTGACTCCTCCACGCCCCAACTCCCACCATGCAACCCCGACCAGAAGGAGCCACAGGGAACTGACAAAGAGGGGAGTTTTTGGCTACGTACCCTCCCAGGGCACCAGTCGTTCTCTTCCTCTACCGCCCTGGCCATCTCGGTCCAACCCTCTCCAAACCTTCTTCACTCCCTTGAGTCTGGGAAGCATTGGGGTTTGTGTGTCCAAATGTGTCCATTCAGGTCCCAACTTCCTCTCCCCAGGCCCTTCCCCTGGCAGCAGACTGTCCCCTTAGTCCCCTCACCCCTCCACGTAAAGTCCTTTAAGCAGTCGCTGGAGGCAGGGGAAGCGGCTGTTCCCACTGGAAAGTATTTTCATGTTCACCCCTGATTCAGGTGATGATGTTTTTCTGGGGCATCTCTTGTACATATTTTCCATCTGGTTAGACCCTTTAAAATAATGCAGATCGATTTATCATTTGCTATTGACTGCCGACAGAATTCTTGCAGTGTCAGTTTGAAATTTAAGCCTTGTAGGACAGTACTTTCATGTTCACCCTGATTCAGATGGTGGTGTTTTCCTGGGCACTTCTTGTACACATTTCAAATCTAGTTAGAGCCTTTAAAATAATGCAGATTGCTATATCGTTTGCTGACTGCCGACAGAGTTCTTTCAATTCCTTTTGAAATTTAAGCTTTGAGGCTATGGGATATGGCAAGTCCTCTAAGTTGTGGATCACTATCAGAGCTGTCATTTTACTCTGCTCTTGGAAATCTGTCAGTCAATGCATTTTTTGAGTGTTTATTGTGCACAGAACCTTTTACCTAGCACTTGGGCGAGTACAATGCAATGCGAAGCAATTGTACCTGCAATTATTCCATACCGGAGAATCTCTAAGGCTTTCATGTGTAACATGACAGGGTAGAGGCAAGATGGTTAGATGGTGGCTTTCAAAAGATTCCCCCATGAACATCAGTTTCCCTATTCACGTAAAGAAAGCTTTGGTAAATCAACTCTGATTCCTCGATTTGAAGTTTTCATTCAATCAGTCATATTTATTGAGCTAGTAGTGTGTGCAGAGCACTGTATTAAGGGCTCGGAAGAATACAATTTAACAGAGTTGGTCGATGCGTTGCCCACCCACGAGGAAGTTTTCTGCTTGTTCCTTATATAGGGCATGTTTTCAGAATTCTCCGTGGTCATGTGTACATAAGGGCTTCAGCTGGCAACTTTCTATTTTGGTGCAGAAACTCGGTCTGATTATCACTGAGGGTTTGGGACATGTGTTTTGTGTAGCCATCCTGAGGATGTACATGTTAATGAGCCAGAGAGAAATGCCTTCTTTTCTCCCCAGTTGATCTGAAGCTCAGAGCATCATATTCTCTCCAGTTTCTTGCCTCACCAAAGTAGGGTTTACAAAGATGAAAGTAAAAGCCAACTTGGGGACTTGTCAGCCGTAGCCAGGGCATTAATGGGGCCAAAGATCTAAGTACATAATTGAAGAAACCCTAAAACCGTGAATTATGTCAACAAGCTCTAGGAAGGAAATTGGGATGTTTAAACACAGTTTCAAGTAACATTGTCTTATTTTCAGTTGAGTCATCGACTTTCTTCTACTTGTATATAGATCTTTAGTAAGTAGAATAATGAAAATGAAGTAAGATCCTGTCAGGGTAGATGATCAGCACTTCACTACAAAATACGTGATTTCCTTTTAATGCAAATATTTCCTTTTTCATAAACCTCTCTGAGTGTTCATATTTAGAAATTGTGAATTTTCACAAGATTGCTCTTTTCCAGTTTCCCATTTTAAGCCTATCTAGCGTGTTTCCTGGTTCCTGTTGTCCAAATTTTCCAACCTCCATAATAGCAGTAAATATTGATTTGAGGTGGTGGGAGTGGTTATAGCGTTTCTTTTTTTCAGAAGGCTCAGAGCAACGGACCTGAGAAGCAGGAAAAAGAAGGGGTCATCCAGAACTTCAAACGGACGCTGTCCAAAAAGGAAAAGAAGGAGAAGAAGAAGAGGGAGAAAGAGGCACTGCGGCAGGCATCTGATAAAGATGACAGGCCTCTTCAGGGAGATGACATGTAAGTTTCATTATGTTATTTCTTCACTCGAAGAATTAAGATCTCATGGCTCCAATCCTTCTCCACTGTGATTACTCAGCAGATTAAAAAAAAAACCCAACATGTATTCAGGCCAGTGGGAGTGAAATATCATCTTTTCACTCCTTCTTTCCCTTCCTCCCCTCCCCAAGAATATCATCATCATCATCATCAATTGTATTTATTGAGCGCTTACTATGTGCAGAGCACTGTACTAAGCGCTTGGGAAGTACAAGCTGGCAACATCTAGAGACAGTCCCTACCCAACGGTGGGCTCACAGTCTAAAAGGGGGAGACAGAGAACAAAACCAAACATACTAACAAAATAAAATAAATAGACTAGATATGTACAAGTAAAATAAATAAATAAATAGAGTAATAAATGTGTACAAACATATATACATATATATAGGTGCTGTGGGGAAGGGAAGGAGGTAAGATGGGGGGGATGGAGAGGGGGACGAGGGGGAGAGGAAGGAAGGGGCTCAGTCTGGGAAGGCCTCCCTTCAACTCCCATCCCTTCCCCCCCATGTCCAGGCCCACCCCCATCCTCTCCTGGGGTCTCCTGGGGTCTCTTGCCATATAGTATGGCAAGACTGTCCCTATGCCCATTTATTGCTTCTGATAAACGTGTTCCAAAGGATGCCAACTGGAATGGAGAAGCAGTTTCTAGTGGCAATCAATCAATCAATCAATCAATCAACCGTATTTATTGAGCACTTACTGTGTGCAGAGCACTGTACTAAGCACTTGGGAAGTACAAGTTGGCAACATATAGAGACAGTCCCTACCCAGCAGTGGGCTCACAGTCTAGAAGGGGGAGACAGAGAACAAAACCAAACATAGTAAAATAAAATAAATAGAATAGATATGTACAAGTAAGATAAATAAATAGAGTAATAAATATGTACAAACATATATACATATATACAGGTGCTGTGGGGAAGGGAAGGAGGTAAGATGGGGGGATGGAGAGGGGGACGAGGGGGAAAGAACACGGGTCTCAGAGACCTGAGTTCTAATCCCACTTATGCCACTTCACTGCTGTGTGACCTCGGGCAAGTCACTTCCCTTCACTCTGCTTCTATTTTCTCATCTGTAAAATGGGGATTCAATACTTAATCTCCCTCTTACTTAAACTGTTAACCCCATGTGGGACAGGGACTCTGTTCAACCTGATGTTTTAAATCATTGATGTCTATCTGCCCTCCCCACTGCCCCCGCAGACTGTGAGCTTGTGGCTAGGGAATAGCAGTAGTAATAATAATAATGGCATTTATTAAGCGCTTACTATGTGCAAAGCACTGTTCTAAGCAGTGGGGAGGTTACAAGGCCCCGGGGGGCTCACAGTCTTCATCTCCATTTTACGGATGAGGTCACTGCGGCACACAGAAGTTAAGTGACTTGCCCAAAGTCACACAGCTAAGTGGCGGAGTCGGGATTTGAACCCATGACCTCTGACTCCACAGCCTGTGCTCATTCCACTGAGCCACGCTGTTTCTCTATGGGAAGGGAATGTCTGTTTATTGTTGTATTGTACTTTCCCAAGCACTTAGTACAGTGCTCTGCACATAGTAAGCGCATAATAAATGCAGTTGAATGAATGAAAATGAATGAATGATCTTATATCTACTCCAGTCCTTAATACAGTGCTTGGCACATAGTAAGCATTTAACAAACACCGTTATCATCTATTATTATTATAATGATGATGATGATGATAATTATGCTAGCCCTGGGGACCCCAGTTTCCTTACTTAAATATTGGACCTTTGTGTAGTGCACACCTTACCTTAAAGGCTTAGTGCAGTGCTCTGCACATTGTAAGTGCTCAATAAATACAATTGAATGAATGTTGGTTCTGAGCAGAGTTAGGAATGGGCCTTTTAAGATATTCATTTTCTTCTTCTCCCAGACATAGACCTGGCTAAAAGGAGAATTAAGGTGAATAGATTTATCAGTCTATCTGTCATATTTGTTGAGCTCTTACTTTGTGCAGAGTTTTGTAGTAAGTGCTTAGAAGAGCACAATATAACAGAGTTGGTAGGCGCATTCCCTGCCCACAGCGAGTTTACAGTCTAGATGTGGGGAGACATGTTAATACAAATAAATTATGGATATGCACGTAATTGCTGAGGGGCTGAGGGAGGGATGAATAAAGGGAGTAAATCAGGGCGATGTAGAAGGGAATGGGAAAAGAGGAAAGGGGAGCTTAGTCAGGGAAGGCCTCTTGGAGGAGATGGGCTTTGAAGGTGGGGATAGTAATTGTCTGTTGGCTATGAAGAGGAAGTATGTGGGTGAAAGGTCGGTGGCAAGATAGATGTGATTGAGGTATAGTGAGGTTAGCTTTAAAAGAATGAAGTGTGCAGGCTAGGTTGTAGGAGGGGAGCAGTGAGGTGAGGTTGGAAGGGGCAAGGTGACTGACTGCTTTGAAGCCAATGGTGAGGAGTTTCTGTTTGATGTGGAGGTGGATGGGCAGCCACTGGAGTTTTTTGAGGAGTGGGGAAACGTGTTCTGAACGTTTTTGTAGAAAAATGATCTGGGCAGCAGAGGAAGTATGGACTGGTATGGGGAGAGACAGGAGGCAGGGAAGTCAGCCAAGAGGCTGAAATAGTAATCAAGACATGACAGAATAAGTGCTTAGATTTAGAGTGGTGGCAGTTTGAATGGAGAGGAAAGGGTGAATTTTAGCAATGTTGTGAAGGTTGAACTGACAGGATTTTGTGATAGATTGAATATGTGGGTTGAGTGATAGAGAGGAGTCAACGATTCAGTACTCAAATACTCAGTCGTATTTATTGAGCGCTTACTGTGTGCAGAGCATTGTACTAAGCGCTTGAAAAGTACAATTCGGCAACAGAGACAATCCCTACCCAACAACAGACTCACAGACTAGAAGAGGGGAGACAGGCAACAAAACAAAACAAGTGGACAGGCAACGATGACGCCAAGGTTAAAGGCTTGAGAGGTGGTGCTGTTTACATTGACGGGAAAATCAAAGGGAGGACAGGAGGTGGGTGGGAAGATTAGGAGTTCTGTTTTGGACATGTTCAGTTGGAGTTGTCAGTGCGACATCCAAGAAGAGATGTCCTGAAGGCAGGAGGAAATGCAAGACTGAAGAGAGGGAGAGAGGTCAGGGCTGGAGAGGTAGATATGGGAAATGTCTCTCCAGAGGTGGTAGTTGAAGCCATGGAAGCTAATGAGTTCTCCAAGGGAGTGATTGGGTATAGATAGAGAATAGAATGGACCCAGAACAGGACAGAAGCATTTGAACTCTGTGATTTTTTGCCCTTCATAACTCTAAGTGTTTATTTCACATTTTAGTTTTAGTTTAGTTTAGTTTATCCTTTCATTTGAGGCACATGTCCTGCAAACCGTGGTTTAATTCACTCAATTAAGTCGTCCAAAAGAACTTTGCCCCGTTGCTTTTAAATAACTTCTTGGCTGTACACCCTGCATTTTAAAATACACTTTCCATCTTCTTCGGCGGTGATGGCATTTGGTTTCATTCCTTTTGGCAGTGAGAACTCCCGTCTGGCCGCCGAGGTATACAAAGATATGCCCGAAACCAGTTTTACCCGCACCATATCCAATCCGGAAGTGGTCATGAAGCGGCGGAGGCAGCAGAAACTGGAGAAAAGGATGCAGGAGTTTCGTAGCTCAGATGGGCGTCCTGATTCTGGTAAGGCTTCATGTTTTAAAAGACGGCAAGGGAGTTTTCTGTGCCTGGCAGCCCCTCGTCTGTGTCTGATAACATCAGATAATGTTACATACACCCTGGTTTTCTGTTTTTTCAGGTGGAACATTGAGAATTTACGCAGACAGTTTAAAACCAAATATCCCCTACAAGACAATCCTCCTGTCCACTACGGACACCACAGACTTTGCTGTTGCGGAAGCTTTGGAAAAGTACGGCCTGGAAAAGGAAAACCCCAGAGATTACTGTATTGCCCGGGTAAGTGGTTTTTCTAACACCCCCGTCTAAACCTGCATTAAATTAAAGAGAGGTTTATTTTGGAACAGGAGCCTTTTACTCAGTTTTCAAAAATATATTGAAAGGAATTAGAGCTCAGAAGAGTGTGTGTAATAATAACAGTCAATCAGTGGTATGGAGTGTTTACCATGCGCAGAGCACTGTACTAAACGCTTGGGAGAGGACAGAAGAGTAGGTGAACACCATTCCTGCTCAAAATGAGCTTAGGGTCTATGGGGGAAGACAGATTACAAAAAACAATATGGATGGCTTTGTACATATGTACTTCAGGTTGAAAATCAAATTGCTTAAGAAGTACGGACCCAAGTGTGTAAGGCAATTGAGAAAGGAGGGTAAATAGGGGAATTGAGAAGTTAGAGAAGATCTCTTGGAGGAGATATTATTTTAGTAGGATTTTGAAGATGGGAACAGTGGTCATCTGTCAGATATGCATGGGAAATTCCATGCATTCATGGAATTCCAGGGCAGAGGGAGGATGTGGGCAAGGAGCTAGTGGTGAGCTAGATGTGTTTGAGGTTCAGTGAGTAAGTGGGCAATAGAGAAGTCAAGTCTGTGGGTTGGGTGATAGTAGGAGGTAAAATAAGAAGGGAGACCTGATTGATTGTAGAAGCAGCATGGCTCAGTGGAAAGAGCACGGGCTTTGGAGTCAGAGGTCATGGGTTCAAATTCCAACTCCGCCAACTGTCAGCTGTGTGACTTTGGGCAAGTCACTTAACTTCTCTGTGCCTCAGTTACCTCATCTGTAAAATGGGGATTAAAACGGTGTGCCCCCCATGGGACAACCTGATCACCTTGTAACCTCCCAAGCGCTTAGAACAGTGCTTTGCACATAGTAGGTGCTTAACAAATACTATTATTATTATTATTATTATTATTATTTTATTATTGATGGTAAGGAGATTCTGTTTGATTTATCTATTCACAGCAGATCACACAGCAAACAAATGGCGGGGTCAGGATTAGAATCCAGGTCCTCTGACTCCCAGGACTATGGTCCTCCCTTTAGGCCACACTGCTTCTGACATATATTTGGGGATTAGAACCCAGGTCCTCTGACTCCCAGGCCATGCTCTTTCCAATGATGTTTTCATGGAATTTCAAATTTTTTTTCATTACCACCTCAAATTGCCAAAGATAATGAAATGATAATGTTACCTTTCATTATCAGTAAGGATTAGTGATAATAACACTAACAATAATGGTATTAAGTGCCTCCTATATGTTAGGTACTAAATGCTGGTGGATACAAGCAAATCAGGTTGGACACAGACCTTGTTTTACAAGAATCTCACAGTCCTAATCCCCATTTTACAGATGAGGGAACTGAGGCCCAGAGAAGTGAAGTGACGTACCCAAGGTCACACAGCAGTCAAGTGGTGGAGCTGAGATTAGAACCCAGGTCCTATCCACTAGGCCATGCTGCTTCTAGGCCATATGGTGTGAACATTAATGAAATATTGATTGCCCTTAACAAATTACGTTAAAACAAATATGGTAAACGCCAAAGCTTTTCAGTGGCATTATGATCATCATTTTAGATGTACTCCTACCTAAGAAGTGGTGATGCACCATATGAAAACTTATTTATGATGCAGGCAGAGTGTGTACTTGAATCGTCTTCATTAGTAAAGCATTGTAGCAGAAGGCTAAGCTGAATAGAACTGATGCAGTATTGTCCCATGAAATTAAATTGTCTCTCCATACTGAATTATAATCCTGGTAAAGGTCATAGTCATAGTGAATCAAAGAACGATTTTTGACTTATTCTCTAGAGTTGTTGATTGTTGAAAAATAAATTCTTCTTGCATCAGTATCCCTTATCCTCAGACTTGAAATGTCAATGCGAGATAAAATGAGTAAAACATGACATTATGTAGGGATGAAAAAGCTGATGGTATAACTCTGGAAAATAAGACTTGTCAGCAGTAATTGATGTGATCTGATGATTTAGATGGTTGGCATTTACTTTAGTTATTCAGTTGCCTTTTCAAATCGTACGTTGAGGTAGATGAAATGAAGAGGGGTGTGTGTGTGTGTGTGTGTTTGTGTGTGTGTGTGTGTGTGTGTGTGTGTGTGTGTTCTGAATTTTCATCTGAAACGCCCAAATGCCCAGAATAAATGCTTAATTTTGGATACATCTGCCTTCCATTGTGCGTGACGCATTGAGACCTATTTTCATTTGCGCAGTGGTGCTTCCTGCGCCCGACAACTCAAAGCGCATGTTATTTGTAGCTTTTCGTACAAAGTCAACGTTACCCATCTGCACGGACCTTTTCCGTAGCATTCAACCCTCATTCTTATGATCAGCCAACATTACCCATTTGAAAAGAGTTCTCCGCCATTTCGATGTTGCGAAAGTCAGCCCGCATTCACCTCTGGTGAATTGTGTAGTTGGCACATTCACGTCAAGATTGAACTATTTTATTTTGAAAGCTCTAGAGAAGTGTGATTTAGAAAAGGAAATCCTTAATGATAGCTTTATTGGCCGTGTAAGATTCTCTCTTTAATCCCCACATTATCTGCATCTGTTTTTAGTTATGTTTCTATTTATTTCTTTAAACTGCATACCCATCATTAAATATTAGGCAAAACATTGTTTTTAAAAGCCATATTTTCATATATATATTCATGCACACCAAAACACAGAGACTTGTACTAGAGACTTGTGAATGCATAACACAAATGAAAGCCGTGATAGATTTTAGTGACAAATAAACAAACGAACGGATAGATACATGAGGGCTGAGGTGGAAGATGAGGGGGTGAGGAGATTTCTTCTCCTCTTTTTAGGGGGCTTTTGACATGGCCAAGAGGAACAGCGTTCCAGACAAGGAGTGGGAGGCAGGAAAATAAAGAACAAAGGCCAGGTTTGCCTGGGAAGAGCGATAGACACAAATTAAGATGCAACACTCGAAAGCTTCTTGTGGGCAGGAAACAAGTCTACATTGCAGTGCTCTGCACATAGTAAGTGTTCAATAAATATGACTGATTGATTGAACAGTAAAATGGAACCTGCTAATGTAGCGCCTCGAAGCATTGGGTCTTCTGAGTGATTTTCTTAAAATAAACCTGTGAAAGATTTGAATCTGGATTAAAATAGTAGATAAACTCTTTTGGGGTTGTGTGCACCGTCATCCCAGGAATAGGTGGGCTTAAACTGGTTTCCGTTAAGGACGATGGGGTAGGACAAAAATTTCTCTTCTTCCAGCAGGGAAGAAGAGTATTGAAAAAGATGCGGTGTTTTCTAACAAAGCAGACCCCAGGAGTATAACCCTTTTTAAAACGGAGTAACCCAGGGAGATGAAGATGACATCATTTTTCATTCATTCAATCGTATTTATTGAGAGCTTACTGTGTGCAAAGCATTGTACTAAGTGCTAGGGCAAATACAACAGGAGAATTAACAGACTCATTCCCTGCACAGAGTGAGCTTTCAGCCTAGAGGAGGAAGCAATAATGTAAATAAATAATTTACTGGTATGTACATAAGTGCTGTGGGGTTGGGTGGCTGGCTCACTTGAGTGAAGTTTGGGTGTGGTCACTAGTGCAGTATTCAGTTTGGATTAGCATTGTCTCCCTGTTACTTCTGTTTCATTCCTTTTAACAATTTCATATTCCATCCTCCCCAGAAGGGGAAGAGCCTTGGAGAGGAGATGAAATTCAACTTAGTCAATTTAGTAACCAGTAGTTGGAACTAACAGTAAAGTGAGATGCTTTCAATCTCTCACTTTCATGTATTGATGCCATACTCTTCTCCATTAGCCTTGAAAAATCGTGAGTTGGATGTATTGCCCTTATAAACCTATAAATAATTGCCTTTGTACGGGTGGGTTAGGAGGTAATATGCACAAGAATACACACACACACACACACACACACATACATATATACATACATATATTCATATATGGATTCCTTTGTTTTTCATTCATTCACTTGTATTAAGTACTTACTGTGTGGCAAGCACTGCACTGAGTGCTTGGGAGAGTACAATATAGCAATAAACAGACACATTCCTTCCCCACAACAAGCTCACAGTCCAGAGCAGGAGAACAGTAGATATCCTGACAGATCATGACATGGATTGATCCTAAAATCCAATTCTGATATAGAGAATTCCCTAGGCTGGCTGAGATGATGCATCTTTTCTTGTTTGAATATTGCTTGGAGGCTCTCCTCCTGGTTTGGTGCCAGCCCTTCCGTATTTATTCCTTCTGTTGAGGTGAGAGGACCATTTCCAGATAGATTCAACTATCACAACACCAAGTTTTAATAATAATTATTATTATAGTATTCGGCAAGTACTCACTATGTACCTGGCACTTTACTAAGCACGGAGGTGAAAACAAGCAAATCAGGTTGGACAGAAGCCCTGTCCCACATGAGATCTTACATCACATCTTAAAGAGGAGGTAACTGAGGCACAGAGAAATGGTGACTTGCTGAAGGTCACACAGCAGACAAATGACAGAGCCGAGATTGGAACCCATGACCTTCTGACTCCCAGGACCGTGCTCCATCAACTACGGCATGGCACTGGGTTTAGCGGGAGCGAGAGGAGAGACAATTATGCCCATCACCCAACCCTCATTCTTGACCTGTATAGATCCCCCCAACAAATCCTGTTTAGTGTGGCTCCCTGATAGGGAGCATTTTCCCTTTCCTTTCTCCCATTCTTCTAGCTCTTTACATCGGAGCATCCTGGTCCCTTTTCCAGTAGGGAATGGCAAGCCTCTGCCATTTCTGCCCATCGGTGACAGAAGAATCGTGAGGTAGGGACTTTATCAATTCCCCTGATTATGTATCTGGGCAGGGGTCACCACTTAGTCCCCCATCTGCCCCGGGGAAGGGTAGGAAGTGGCTTGGGATAGCACATAGCAGTCATGGTTCCCCCATTATGACACGACAAGTCAGAAAGCTGGTACAGACCTTGCGTCTCCAGAATAGGGCTTAGACGATGCCCAGTCAATTCAAGAGTTACATGGGTGTCCTAAATGACACCGTCTCTGTGGACTTGTAATGGCCATGAGCCAGTTTTCAGCTGCTTCCCATTTTCCCCCTCTTTAATGAGAACCCATTTATTCTCATCAAATGTGTGTATTGATGGCTTAGATGTGAGGGGTGAATGAGAGAGCGGAGTCGAGGATGACAGCAAGGTTGTGGGCTTGTGAGACGGGAAGGACGGTAGTGCCGTCAACAGTGATGGGAAAGTCAGGGAGAGGGCAGGGTTTGGGAGGGAAGACAAGGAGTTCAGTCTTGGACATGTTGTGTTTTAGGTGGCGGGCAGCCATCCAGATGGAGATGTCCTGGAGGCAGGATGAGATGTGAGCCTGGAGGGAGGGGCAGAGATGTAGATCTGGGTGTTATCAGCGTAGAGATGATAGTTGAAACCGTGGGAGCGAATGAGTTCACCAAGGGAGTGAGTGTAGATCGAGAACAGAAGGGGACCAAGAACTGAACCTTGGGGTACCCCCACAGTAAGGGGATGGGAGGGGGAGGAGGAGCCTGCAAAAGAGACTGAGAATGAACGACCGGAGAGATAAGAGTAGAACCAGGAGAGGACAGAGTCTGTGAAGCCAAGGTTGGATAGCGTGTTGAGGAGAAGGGATGAAGACAGTAACTTAAAATAGACACAAGAATTTGCCAAGTGCTTGGATAGAAAACAACTTATGAAATAGGAAATGTAGGATTAGAATGATTAGTCCCTTTTTAGGACAGAAAACATTAAGTAATTGGGTCCCAGAGGGATTGGTGCTGGGATGGATTTTATTTAACATTCCCTGATGCTCTGGAAGAAGGAATGCCCTGTTGAATTTCGTAAATTGGGCAGTTTTATTCAGGTGATGGAATGCAGTGCAAAAAGGGGAAAACTACTGGAAAACCTCCTCAAGTCAAATTTCAAGGCAGGAAAGGGACAGATGAGCCTTAGAATAAGCAAGTGCATTTTGTCTATAGAAAAATAATCGCAACTACAACTTAATGAAATTAGGATCATTGTTGGCCGTTCCGTACAACATGGGCAGGGGATGTGTCTGTTTATTGTTGTATTGTACTCTCCCAAGCACTTTGTACAGTAAGTGCTCAATACATCTGACTGAATGAGTGAATTATTGATACAGGGGATGGTGGCAGCCAGGAAGGCTCAGGAAATGCCGAGTCTCCTCAGGAAGGAATTGAAAATTAAACCAAAAGTGTGATTCTAGCATAGAAAACCTTGCCATGTCCAATCAGCCTATCAGTCATTGGTATTTACTGTGTCCTTAGTGTCTGGTCAGAGTTCTCTACTAAGTGCTTGAAAGTTCAGTGTAACAAAGTTGGTAGATTCATTCCCTGCCCACCACGAGCTTGTCGTCGAGAGGGGGGAGACAGACATTAATATAAATAAATAAATTATGGATATGTACAGATGTGAGTCTGAGGGAGGGGTGAATAAATGGTGGAAATCCAAGTGCAAGGGCAATGCAGAAGGGGAAGGAGAAGAGGAAATGAGGGCTTAGGGAAGGCCTGTTGGAGGAGAGATTTGTCTTCAATAAGGTTTTGAAGATGAGGAGAGTGATCATCTGTCGGATATGAAGAGGGAGGGCGTTCCAGGCCAGAGGTAGGCCTTGGGTGAGAGGTCGGTGGCGAGATAAATGAGATTGAGGTACAGTGAGAAGGTTGGCATTAGAGGAACGGAATGGTGGGCTGGGTTGTAATAAGAAAGCAGCGAGAGAAAGTAAGAGGGGCAAGGTGATTGAGTGCTTTCAAGCCGACGGTAAGGAATTTCTATTTGATGTGGAGGTGCATGGGCAATAATCGGAGGTTTTTAAGGGGAGGGGAGAACTGAACGGTTTTGTAGAATAATGATCGGAGCAGCAGAGTGAAATATGGACTGGAGTGGGGTTAGACAAGAGCCAGTGAGGTCAGCAAGGAGGTTGATGCAATAATCAAGGTGGGATAGGATAAAGTGCTTGTATTAACATGCTAGCTGTTTGGATGGAGAGGAAAGGGTGGATTTTAGTGAGATTGTGAAGGTTGAAATGACAGGATTTGGAGAGAGGTTGAATAAGAGAGCTGAGTTGAGAATAACACCAAGGTTAAGGGCTTGTGAGAGAGCCAAGTTGGTGGTGCTGTTTATAGTGGTGGGAAAGTCAAGAGGAGGGTAAGGTTTGGATGGGAAGAGGAGGAGTTCTGTTTTGGACATGTTTAGTTTGAGGTGTCGGTGGGACATCCAAGTAGAGATATCCTGAAGGCAGGAGGAAATGCAGCTGCAGAAAAGGAGAGAGATCAGGGCTGGAGATGTAGATTTGGGAGTCATCCACACAGAGAAGCCATGGGAGCAAATGTGATGTCCATGGGAGTGTGTGTCGATGGAGATTAGAAGGGGACCCAGAACTGAGACTTGTCTGTGTGTCTGGGCACTACATTTGAGCAAGGGGACAGAAGAGGCACATAGAAAAGTAGCCAGAGTTACCCTAGGAATGGAGCAACCAGTGTATGATCAGTTTAAAAATTGGGGCTCCATTGGTTTACAGACCATGAAAGGTGTCAGGGCGAATACATTGTCAAGGGACCCCTATCCGATCCAGGTAGAATCCACTGAAATTTGAATATAGTAAATTCAGGACAAGGAAACACTTCTTCACGAGTGTGAGCTTGTCAAGTTGCACAAACTTGCTTCCCCAGGCAATAGAGAAGCGTTGGAGCAAGTTTTCAGAGGGGAAGAGTACATTCTACTTGCTAAGGCTCATCACTGACGTTGAGCGTGCTACAAACCTGTGCTAGTTTGCCGACTAGACTGTAAACTCCATGTGGGCAGGGCCTGCCAATGTCTACCCAGCGCTTAGAACAGTGCTCAGCGCTTAGAACAGTGCTTTGCACACAGTAAGCGCTTAACAAATACCATCATTATTATTATTATTACTACTGACACTATTGTCCTCTCCTAAGCATTAAAGTAGTGCTCTGCACACAGTAAGCACCCAGTAAGCAGCGTGGCATAGTAGACAGAGCCCGGGCCCAGGAGTCAGAAGGTCATGGGTTTTGACCTTGACTCCACCTCTTGTCTGCTTTGGGACTTTGGGCAAGTTACTTCACTTCTCTACGCCTCGGTTACCTCATCTGTAAAATGGGGATTGAGACTCTGAGCCCTACGTGGACAGGGACTGTGTCCAACCTGATTTGCTGGTATCCACCCCAGCATTTAGTACAAGCCTTGTTTTGTTTTGTTTTGATGTCTGCCTCCCACCTTCTAGACTGTGAGCCCGTTGTTGGGTAGGGATTGTCTCTATTTGTTGCCAAATTGTACTTTCTAAGTGCTTAGTACAGTGCTATGCACACAGAAAGTGCTCAGTAAATATGATTGATTGAATGAGTGAATGAATACAGTACCTGGCATATAGTAAGCGCTTAACAAATCGTTATTATCATTATTATTATTATTATTACATCCCATTGGTTGCTGGTTGCAACTGCAGTAGGATCAGAGACAAGTAGCTCCTGCAGCCAATGGGGCAGTCTGTTGGGGAAAACTTATGCTATGCTAAATTCAGTCAGTTGGGTTCCATCTGGCCTTTGACTCTGGTTGCGGATAAGGCAGAGTCATGATGTTTTTAACTGGAACAAGAATATTCTGAAGAGGAGAGTTTAGGAGGAAAGGTGAATCAATCAATGGCATTTATTGAGCACTTACTAGCACCCTATTAGTAATAATAATGATGGCATTTATTAAGTGCTTACTATGTGTAAAGCACTGTTTTAAGCGCTAGGGAGGTTACAAGGTGATCAGGTTGTCCCATGGGTGGCTCACAGTCTTAATCCCCATTTTACAGATGAGATAACCAAAAAATGGAGAAGTTAAGTGACTTGCCCAAAGTCACACAGCTGACAATTGGCGGAACTGGGATTTGAACCCATGAACTCTGAATCCAAAGCCTGTGCTCTTTCCACTGAGCTATGCTAGCGCTTTGGAGAATACAATGTAGCCGAATTGGTTGCAGCAATTCAGAAAGCAGGTGAAAATCAATGGTTCGAGACCACCAGATGTCAGGTTTGCAAGAAATATACAGAGAGAAGGTGATTTGAGTCCTTTAAGCAGATGAGTTGAGTAAAGTCACAAGATCAGGCTCCCCTGATGGATGGATAAAGTGCGGAGGAGCCAACAAGTTGTCCTGAGACATATCCAGCTGTTCAAAGATCACTGGAAGTTCAAGAAAAATTAGAATTAGGAAGAGGCAATTAAATTTATCCAGAAAGAGACTCTAAGGAAAGCAGTCTTGGTCCCTCTAAACTGTAGGCTTGTTATGGGCAGCAGCGTGTCTGCTATTTCTCTTGTATTGTACTCTCCCAAGTGCTTTGCACAATACTATCTGCACATAGTAAGTGCTCAGTAAATACCATTGACTGACTGAATGGAAGGAGCAAAATGGAAATTCTAAGGAGGTGAGGATATAAATTCTCAGTTCTTTCTGAAGATGTCACCTAGTGTGTTTGCAAGTTTTCACAGTTATTTTTCCCTCCGTAGGTGATGCTGCCTCCCGGAGCTCAACATTCTGATGAAAAAGGTGCTAAGGAGATTACTCTTGAAGATGATGAATGCCCGCTTCAGATCTTCAGGGATTGGCCAACTGACAAAGGTGACATTGGTGTGGTTTTTGCCATCTACCGTTTAATTCAGTCACTTGAACGGGATCCTCGCCCAGTTAAATTTATCCTTTCCTGTGAAGGACTTCACTTAAATCAGGGTCTTCCAATCATTCCATTGATGACACTTCACCGGTCATCAGATCGTGTCTGATGAGCAGCAGGGAGAAGCAGCGTGGCTTAATGGAAAGAGCATGGGTTTGGGAGTTCTAATCAATCAATCAATCAATCAATCATATTTATTGAGCACTTACTGTGTGCAGAGCACTGTACTAAGCACTTGGGAAGTACAAGTTGGCAACATATAGAGACAGTCCCTACCCAACAGTGGGCTCACAGTCTAAAAGGGGGAGACAGAGAACAAAAGCAAACATACTAACAAAATAAAATCAATAGAATAGATATGTACAAGTAAAATAAATAAATAAATAAATATGTACAAACATATATACATATATCCAGGTGCTGTGGGGAAGGGAAGGAGGTAATCCCGGCTCTGCCGCTTGTCCGCTGTGTGCTTTTGGGCAAGTCACTTAACTTATCTGTGCCTCAGTTTCCTCACTGACTTTGAACCCCACATGGGACATCCTAATTATCTTGTATCTACCCCAATGCTTGGCACATAATAAGCACTTAACAAATACCGTTATCATTATTATTATTGTTATTATCAGACCTCATCCATCCCTTCCTCAACCAATCCCCGTCATCCAGTCTCTTCCTGTTTGGCCAACCTGAGACAGTTGCCCTAATTTAACTTCTCATCAGCCCAGAAGGGCAAGCAATTGGGGACAGGCGGGAAGGCCTGAAGGAACAGTGGCTTTCGTGTTTTAGCTCTAGTGCCTCTTACCTTGTAGACCTCTCGAGCTGAAGAGAGTGGACGATTTTCCTCTCTCGGCATTTAGAATAAACAGTTGCTGCTTAATGTTCTCCCATGGTGGATTCCTGGGGCTAATAGCAGTCTCCCCTCCTTCTTTTGAGAGAGTGGCAGTTAGTTGAGAGAGAGAAAGCGAGGTTATAGCATTGCTTTGCAACTGGTGCTGTGTAATGGCCAAAGAACCTGGAAAGCACAGACACGAACCATGCAAAGGTATTCTATTCAGTTTTACTCGATATTTCTAGGCTGGAGCTAGACCAATAACTCCTTGCAAGATTGTAAACTCCTCTCCCAAGCACTTAGTAGTACAGTGCTCTGCACACTAAGTGCTTAATAAATACGATTGATTGATTGGAACTCCTGAAGTTGTGTTTGTCTTCTCTGCCCGGAGAGCCAGTGGAGCTAGGAACCAGCAAAAATGGATGTCCCAGCGGATTTGGATTAGCCACTGTTTTTCGAGAGCAGTAAAAAATCTTGTTCCCGGAGAGTCTTTCGGCCTGTAGAAGTCAATTCTAATTCCACGTTATTTTGAGTGAACCAGATAGGCTGATGAAGCCTCTGATAGCAAAACAGAAATTCGAGACCCTTCCTCCGTGCGCTGCCCACCATATGCGGCCTGGTCTTGTCTCTAGACTCAGCCGTACCCAAGCACAGCCTATTGACAAAGGAAGCCAGCCCAACTAGCAGTGGCCCGGGGCAAATGGGTCCTTGTCCCAATTTGCTTTACGCTCTCCCCATCCAGCCCCAGGGGTTAAATCCTGTAGCCTCCAGCGGGCTGTGCTTGGGTCCGTGCAGAATGAACCCTACAGGAAAAATGTCTAAGTAGTTGGAATTCAAGAGGTATGTTGAAGAGTTTTTTAAATTAATTCCCGTGCTATTTGTAGAGAGCTGTGCTCTTAATTAAAATGGTATTTGATGGGAGTAGCCAAGCCAGAATCCCCAATCCAGTGTTTTCAGGCAAAGGCTGAGAGAGGACATGAAATCGACAACAGGGATCAGGGTGAAGAAGCAGCATGATGTAGTGGATAGACTACAGGCCTGGGAGTTAGAAGGTCATGGGTTCTAATCCCATCTCCACTGCTTGTCTGCTGTGCGTCCTGGGGCAAGTCATGTCACTTCTCCGGACCTCAGTTACCTCATCTGTAAAGTGGGAGTTAAGACTTTGAGACCCATTTGGACAAGGACTAAGCGCTTAACCAATATTAAAAAAAAAATGTGGTCCAAGCTCTGAGAGAGCTTCCAATCCGATCTTATTAAGGTCCTGATTGTAAATATTTTATTATTGTCATATCATAAATGATACAGGTAAATAGTAAATGTTATCCAGATTTCCCGCCTATTCCATAGGGGATATTTTAAGTGAATTTGAAAGCCGTGATAATCAGTGTACAGGTGATAAGCTTCATTTCTCTGCCTTTCACCAGTTCCTCCCCTTCCATGGTAATTTTGAATTTTGATCACTTACAATGTTTTGTTTTCAGGAATTTTAGTTTTCCAGTTAAAGAGGCGCCCGGCCGATTACGTCCCAAAGAAATCGAAGAAACAGTCCGATGGAAAACCATTAAAGGGGAAAGACAGGGCTGATGGATCTCCCTATGGTTCTTCGCTTCCTCCGGAGAAGCTACCTTATTTAGTAGAATTAAGCCCAGGTAAGAGGAGTGGTTCAGCACAACTTATACATTATAAATAGCATGTTATATGAGAGCTGCATCTGTTTGGTGGGCTTTTCTTTCTGTAGCCTTTCTACTGACTTTATAGGTGTATATTTAATTGAGTGGTCAGGACTCAAAGGTTACACTACTGATAAGGAGATGCTTAAAGTGTGCACGAGTGTGGTTTGGTATGTCATTTGTTAAAAAAAACACTAAAGTTTGAGAATTGGTCAGTGTTTTGTAGAAATAATACATTTTTCTGTTGTATATAAAAGATATCCTTTTTTTTCTAAAGATGAGCTTCATGAAAAATTAATATTTGCAAGAGTTGGGGCCTAATAGCCACTGTATGGCTCCTTAAAAAATGATCTATTTCTCAGAAATGACTGGAAAGTATTTAGAGAATTAAAGCAAGCTAAATAGACTTCCCCTCATTTAAAGCAAATTTACTGAAGGTAGTAGAAATACCTGGAATTTCTTTTGTTTTCATTTGTAAGTGATCATTTCTTTTTCTGTGGCACAGAAGGAATCCAAATTCAAGAAAAAGGGTTTTGATACTCCAACCCACCCTTGCCCCGTACCATTAGAATGGTTAATGTCCAATTTCAGCTTTTTAATCTCATCAGTTTCGACTTGATAACCCAAACTAGCCTCTTTTGAGGTGCTGTCCTGAGAGTCAGTGGGTGGGCACACCGGTGCTGACGGGAAGTGGGACGAAAACTTTGACAGCCGTAATTGGGAATGGGGTAGGAAAGGTTCAAGAGGGCACACAAGGGGAAGCCAGCGGGGGAATTTACCTGATTGCCAGGTAGAATCGGATTCATCGATAGTTTTTATTGAACGCCTGCCTTGTGTAGAGCACTGGACTAGTTAGTCGGCTCAGTTCCTGCCCTTCCACTGCCTACAGCTTTAACAGGGAAGGTGAGCGCAAAATAATCATCAGGCAGAAGAGAAAAGAAAAGTGGAGGGAGAGATGAGTAAATGTTTAAATAGGGTATGTAAATCAGCCTGTACGAAAGCGGTTGAAAGTGCCTTGTGAGTGTAATTGATGCTGAAATGCTGAACTGGGAATTGTTGGGGAGGGGGTGAGGAGAAGAAAAATTAATTGGGGAAGGTCTCCAGGAAGGATGGGTGACTTAAGAAGGGCTTGGAAGATGGGAACCCCTTGAATTAGTATTTGAAGGAGGAGTTCAAGAAAGGATAATCCCCCTCACCCTCCCCTTGTCCTTCCAAGCCGTGTATAACAGTGCTCCTGAGAGAAAATTGTTGATTTGTGATTTGGGGTCCAGTTTTCAGGAATCAACTGTGTCAGAAATCCAAGAACTACCTGGTTTAACAAAGCAATTTACCCCTTATTTAAAGTCAGGTTACCTAACCTGTTTTGTTCTTGGTCTTCTGTTTTCAAAACCAAATTATTTAATATACCACCTGTTGCCAAAGTCAGGTAACTTAAAATCAGAATTTAGTATGATGTAAGTTCTAATTACTTGAAGTCTTTTACCATGAGGCTAGCATAATTTCTAAGACTACCCTGAAGCACACTAGAAGATCAAGCAAGTTATGCCTGTACTCTCTTATTTGACTGGATGTTGCTCTGATTATTTTATGGCAGTGCAGAATATCATAGCTTTGTTCATACTTTTCTATAATTTATAAGAATTAAGCTCATGGCGGTATGGTCCTCAGAAGTTAATTTGATACTGTGTCCCTAAGAACAAAGCATTTTGAGTTTCTTTTAATTTTAAATTGCATTTTAATTGGTGTAACTTCCCCCTTTCTTCTCTTTTTTCCCTTCCAACATCCTTGTTTTCAGGTCAGTACTTGGATGAGTAATGTAATTTTACATTATTTAGAAGCACATCTCTCTGTTTGTTTAGAAAGTTGATTATTCTGTTTTTTTGGCTTGGTAAGATCATTTTATTGACTTCTTATTTGGAGGGCTCAGGAGGATATTTCTTACAAAAGATCAGCATCCACCAGCATGGCCTAGTGGGTAGAGAACGGGCCTCGGAGGCAGAAAGACGTGGGTTCTAATCCCGGCTTCACAACTTGCCTGCTGGGTGACCTTGGGCAAGTCACTTAACTTCTCTGTGTCTCAACTTCCTCATCTGCAAAATTGGGGGTTAATAATTAATAGTGATGGTATTTAACTGCTTACTATATGCCAACACTGTACTAAGTTCTGGAAAGACGGCACGATCTGTGTGGGACAGGGACTGTGTCCAACCTGCTTATCTTGTATCTACCCAGTGCTTAGAACAGTGTCTAGCACTTAGTAAGCACTTAACAGCTACTATTTTAAAAAATAATACTTCTGTGTATGGGCAAAAAAGTCTTCTAGCAATGACAAATTAAATAGGGCAATGTGATATGTGAGTTGTTACATTTTCTCTGAATGACCTTCAAAGTAGTGATGTAAAATTATATAGAAGTTTGGAGGTGTGTCCTTACCATGGGGAAGAGTTATTTTTGTGTTTATCTGGTGTTTGTTAAGCACTTCATATGTGCCAGGCACTGTACTAAGTGCCAGGGTAGATACAAGTTAATCAGGTTGGACAGAGTCCCTGTCCCACTTGGGGCTCACAATCTTTATTTCTTATTTTACAGATGAGGTAACCAAGGCACAGAGAAGTTAAGTGGCTTGTCCAGGGTCACACAGCAGATAAGTGGCAGAGCTGGGATCAGAACCCAGGGCCTTCTGACTCCCAAGCCCCCGTGCTCTATCCACTAGGCCATGCTGCTTCTCAATGGATATTTCCTGTCCATTTCTTACAACTAATCTGTCATGACAAATTGTAAATATAGGTCATGCATTTTCTTTCTCTCTCTCTTCGTGAGATGGAGGTACTGTTGATAGGTTGGCATTAAAGGGGCAAAGTATGTGTGCTAGGTTGAAGGTAGGAGGGGGAGAGCTGACTAGAGTACCTTAAAGCAATTTATTTTAATGGTGTGAATTTTGGTTGTTGAATTTTTAATTTAATCTTAATTCATAATTCATTCCTATTGTTGTGTGTGTCTGGCCTGAGCACTTAGTACAGTATTAGGCATCTACTAAAACCTACAAAACACCTAAATGTAAAAAAAAAAAACAGTTCATCTCACTGGCAGCAGCATAGCAATAGACCATGGTCCTGGGAGTCAGAAGGTTATGGGCTGTAATTCCACTCCCTCATTTGTCTGCTTTGTGACCTTGGGCAAGTCAGTTCACTTCTCTGTGTCTCAGTTACCTCCTCTGTAAAATGGGGAGTGAGACTCTGAGCCCCACGTGAGACAGAGACCCCATTTGCTTGTATCCACTACAGTGCCTGACACATAGTAAGCTTTTAACAAATACTATGATGATTATTATTATTAATGGAGGAATACGTAGATGCCTGTTACAAAGCCCCTCCTTAGCTTTCCCCTGGAGATTGGGGTGGGAGCGAAGAGGTTAGTTGGAAGCTGACCTCCTTGAGTTTCAGGCTCACGGGACTTGTCCGGCAGAGCGAACTCTGCCGCTCCGACTCCCCTTAGTCGTCCCAGAATACTGGGAAGGAAATCCGCGCACAAACCTGGAGACCTGGAGTATCAGGGGAGGAATCCTACTCTCTGAGCAGCTTGTTGTCTCGTTGCTTCCATCAAGGAATGTCATTTTTTATAATCTAGTGGGGAAAAGCAAGTTGGATTCTGTTAATCCTTCTGCTGCTGCATTTTAAATATGGTTTTGTTCCCATGTTGCCGCTGGTTTCTTTTGATTACCGTATGTGGTCTCTCCTTTGTGAAATCAACTCGGTCTGAGGTTCTTGTGCGTATCTACAATAAGGGTTTCTGGGTTGTATGCCAGGTATTATGTACCGCTCTGTGCTGTGAGTGTAAACCTCGATCATAAAGCCGTTCTTTGTTTGAGGCGAATTTGGTTTATTTGTTCAATGAAGGAACTCACCAGACAGCCTGGGAGTTGAGTTGGCAGCTCTCATGTGAAGTGAACTAACCTGCTTTTTCCTTTTGCTTGGTGACTGACCTGTCATCTCAGTGTTTCCTTTAACAGCTTGCCTGTCAGCTTCTAAAACAGTAATAAAAACAAATGATTCATTCACTTGCTCGACAGCTTCACTGTCTTTCGCCACACAGTTTTGAAAGCTGACGTGGTAAAACACACCTTTTCTTCCTTTGAAATGGAATTTCGGGCGTTCTCTCACTGCAATTTCACCCTTTCCCTATCTTTTCTTTTCCTTCCCTCTTCCGCATGATCTGCATGGTTATCTGTCCTGTCGATGCTGCCTTCCACCTGGGTCCTGTGCATGTGCTTCTAACCCCAGGGAGAAGGAATCACTTTGTCTACTACAACTATCACACTTACGAAGGTAATGCTATGTTTAATGCTACTTTGTTTTTGTCTGAAGTTCACGGGTCACAAAAGAATCTGTCGAGCCAGAGCGGTCAGGTCTGTCCTTGGGATGTGAATCTCCATGGAGTTGCTCTAACTACAGAGTGGATTAGGCCATGGGGTCAGAACCCAGATCTTATTAAAGATGGCATTTATTGAGCGTTTTCAGTGTGCAAAGCGTTTGGGAGAGTACAGTACAGCAGAGTTGATAGGCACACTCCCTGCCCACGACGAGCTTACAGCATAAAGGGGGAGATGGAAATTAATATAAATAAAATCATTTACAACATGTAACTTGTAGATATGTACATAGGTGCTATGGGGAGAATCCCAAATGCCCCAAGTCACAGATGCAACTGCGTAGATGACGGCGAAGAGAGAGGGACCTGGGGAAAAGAAGGCTTAACTGGGGAAAGGCTCTTGAAGGAGATGTGACCTTGATAAAGCTTTAATAAATATATTATACAACTACTACTCAGTGCTTATCATAGTGCTGTGCACACAATAAGCACTCAATAAATACAGTAGTATGGTCTCCAGATGATGGGCCACCTGCGGAAATATGAAGGCGAATATTGGGGCCTTCATTGGGTAGAATCCAGAGTTAATAATAATAATGATAATAATGATGGTATTTGTTAAGCGCTTACTAGGAGCCAAGCACAGTTCTAAACTCTGGGTTAGATACAAGGTAATCAGGTTGTCCCGCGGGGGCTCACAGTCTTAATCCCCATTTTACAGATGAGGTCACTGAGGCCCAGAGAAGTTAAGTGACTTGCCCAACGTCACACAGTGGACAAGTGGCGGAGCAGGATTAGAACCCTTGACCTCTGACTCCCAAGCCCATGCTTTTTCCACTAAGACAGCAGATATGTACATATCTGTAACTTATTCATTTGTATTGATGCCTGCCTCCCCCGGTAAGCTCATTACGGGCAGGGAATGTGACTGTTTAATATTGCATTGTACTTTCCCAAGCACTTAGTACAGTGCTCTGCACACAGTAAGCGCTCAATAAATACGACAATGAATGAATGGCGAATGTCCCTGTCGGTGCTGTTTCGACCTGAGGCTTTTGAATCCTGTTCTGCTTAACTGGGTCAGAAGGGGCTGGTACTCAAGCATCCTTCTAGCAACTGGCACCTCTGCAGAATATGCGGAGCTGATGTTCGAACCCATGACCTCTGACTCCAAAGCCCGTGCTGTTTCCACTGAGCCACGATGCTTCTCTGTAGGCCACAACCATCTGTCGTCTTTGTGCAGTGCTGCCATTCCCAATCACCGCTCTACTGTGATGGATTTGTGTAAGGTGGGGGTTAAAAAAAAGAAGATTCTGCTATTAACTTTGTAGTTATATTTCCTATCCAAAACCCAGTTTGGGAAGCACCATGCTGATCATGTTGTTGCTTAATTTTTTACTAAACCAAGTTTGGAAAGTGGACTTAATTCTCTTCTGGCCTGGTGCCAAACTCATGATGTAGAATTCACCTGTACTGGCCTTTATGGTTATGCACATACACAAAACACTTACAGACCTTTCCTTAGCTCAGGCTAGTGGCACTTAATAAATGCCATTAAAAAAAAATCATAACAGTGCAGTTCCAGTTTCATGTTATCAGACTTTGATGGTAAAATTCCCTAACCACGTTCTTGCCAAAATGGGTTTGGAAAACACACCTTGTGGCAGAACCAACTGCAGCCTTGTTAAATCTCAAACAATCCAAGTGTTAATTAACAAATTCTTTTTAATTCTCTCGATTCCTAAAACCTAGCTAATGCCGTTCCCTACCTACTCTAGCGAGTGGAATAATGTGAATTAGATTGCATACTACTTGTATAGTTATTAGTATAGAATGGTGCTTTCTACTTTCAAAACAATTTCCCAATTTGCAGACAAGTTTTTTTTTTTTTTTTGCTTTTTGGGGGGGGGCACGTGGACTATTGTTATTACTGCAATTCTGTGCCCATTCCCCAATACAACTGTAATAATTATTTAAAATTGTGACTCCATGTAGATCCCAGATTTCCCAGTCCACTGGTTATTCTGTAGTGGTATGTTAGATGCAAAATTAGGGACCTTGACTTTTTTTTTAGAACACCATTGAAGACTTCTAGTAGTTTTTCATCACAAAGTATACCGAAATGCACCCTTAAATTGTCTTCTAGTTCTCTGAAAGAGTACCTAACATACCGCAAGTCAGTAAATTAGGGACTGAGAGAATTGATCTTGTAATTAACCTTTTCCATCAATTAGTTGATCATATTTATTGAACACTTAGTGAGTGCAGAGCACTGTACTAAGTGCTTCGGAGAATACTATATAATAATAGTTGTGGTATTTGTTAGCCACTTATGTGTCAGGCACTGTACTAAGCGCTGGGGTGGATACAAGCAGAACAGGTTGGACACAGTCCCTATCATCATCATCATTCGTATTTATTGAGTGCTTACTGTGTGCAGAGCACTGTACTAAGCGCTTGGGAAGTACAAATTGGCAACATATAGGGACAGTCCCTATCTACCTGGGGCTCACAGTCTCAATCGCCATTATACAGATGAGGCATCTGAGGCCCAGAGAAGTGAGGTGGCTTGCCCATGGTCACACAGCACACAAGTGGCAGAGGCGGGGTTAGAATCCATGACCTTCTGATTCCCAGGCCAATGCTCTATCCATTCATTCAATCATATTTATTGAGTGCTTACTGTGTGCAGAGCACTGTACTCAGCGCTGGGAAAGTGCAGTTATCCAGTACGCCTGTGCCATGCTGCTAAATTCATTCACTCATTCAGTCACATTTATTGAGCACTTAGTGTTTGCAGAGCACTGTACTAAGCGCTTGGAAAGTACAGCCCGGCAACAGATAGAGGCATTCCCTACCCAACAATGGGCTCACAGTCTAGAGGCTCTGTAACAGAGTTGGTAGACATGTTCCCTGCCTATCTTTACCCCATAATTGTCATTATCAGAAAAGTGGCGTGTTCTGAATTCTGTTTTCGAACGATGATCTGGGAGGTAAATTGTAGGATTCATTGAAGAGGAGGGGAGCTAGAGGCAGCTGGACCAGGACGGAAACTATTGCAGTAGCATAAGTGGGAGGTGACAAGAATTGGATTAGAGCGGCGACCTTAAGTTTGGAAAGGACCTGGGAAATACTGTGAATGAAAAGCCGGCAGGATATAGAGGCTGGGGGTGAAGAAAGGCAGGGAGGAGAAGTTGATGGAAGCATCGTTAGCAAGTCCAGTTAGTGAAGCAGCTTGTTCTTAGCAGAACGAGCTCGGGACTGAGAGTCAGAGGACCTGGGTTCTAATCCCAGTTTGGTCACTCATTCATTCATTCATTCATTCATTCATTCAATCATATTTATTGAGCGCTTACTTTGTGCAGAGCACTGTACTAAACGCTTGGGAAGTACAAGTTGGCAACATATAGAGACGGTCCCCACCCAACAGTGGGCTCACAGTCTAGAAAAGGGAGACAGACAACAAAACAAAGCATATAAACCAAATAAAATAAATAGAATAAATATATACAGGTAAAATAAAGAGTAATAGATATGTAGAAACATATATACATATCTACAGATATCTACCTAGCCTACCTACCCCCTACAGCGCCTGGCATGTAGTAAATACCCCTCAAAGTCATCATCATCATCAGATGATGATGATGGCATGTCGTATTTATTGAGCGCTTACTGTGTGTAGAGCACTGTACTAAGCGCTTGGGAATAGGATAGTATATAGTATATTACACTATAGTACAGTATAGAGAAGCGGTGTGGTTCAGTGGCAAGAGCCCGGGCATTCGAGTCAGACGTCAGGGGTTCGAATCCCCCTCCACCGCTTGTCACCTGTGTGACCTTGGGCAAGTCACTTCACTTCTCTGGGCCTCAGTTACCTCCTCTGTAAAATGGGGATTAAGACCGTGAGCCCCATGTGGGACAACCTGATCACCTTGTAAATTCCCCAGCGCTTAGTACAGTGCTTTGCACATAGTAAGCGCTTAATAAATGCCATTATTATTATTACAAGTTGGCCACATAATAAGGTTCGTACATAGTGAGCGCGGGCACAGTTCTAATCCCAGTTTGGCCACTCATTCATTCATTCATTCAATCATATTTATTGAGTGCTTACCTTGTGCAGAGCACTGTACTAAGCGCTTGGGAAGTGCAAGTTGGCAACATATAGAGACGGTCCCCACCCAACAATGGGCTCTCAGTCTAGAAGGGGGAGACAGACAACAAAACAAAACATGTGGACAGGTGTCAAGTCATCAGAATAAATAGAAGTAAAGCTAGATGCACATCATTAACAAAATAAATAGAATGGTAAATATGTACAAGTAAAATAGAGTAATATTCGCCTGGTGTGTGACCAGGCCAAGTCACTTCATTTAATAATAATAATAATAATAATAATGGCATTTGTTAAGCGCTTACTATGTGCAAAGCACTGTTCTAAGCGCTGGGGGGATACAAGGTGATCAGGTTGTCCTGTGTGGGGCTCACAGGCATCATCCCCATTCATTTCTCTGGGCCTCCGTTTCCTCATCTGTAAAATGGGGATTAAATGTCTGTTCCCTCTCCCACGTAGAATGGGAGCCCCATGTGGTACAGGGACGGCGCCCGACCTTTTTATCTTGTATCCTCCTCTGCGCTTAACAAATACTGTTATTATCATTCCTACTATCATTAATAAGAATATTAAGGAACGGTGCTGAGCCGCAGAGAAAGAGTCGTAGGGTGGTGGAGATTAAAGGACAGTGGTTTAGGGATGAGGCATTGCCAGGAAGGATGCGGGGCAGAAGTGGGAGGAGGACAGGAGAGAAGAAGCGGGGTGAGAGGGAACCTGAGTTCCCCACTCCCTTGGCCCCAGCGTCGGAAAGAAGATGAGGAGGCTGATCCCGTAGGCTCAGATTCCTGGTGGTGTGAAGGAAGGCTTCCATGCAGCCTCTGCTCGTAGGTAGCAGGAACCTGGAATTGCGTACCATCCCCAGGCAACAGATTTTTCTCACCAGCCAACTAATACTGTTGCCGTGTTGCGGAAGGTTTGGGAAAACTCAAGCCAGTCACAGCGCTTTTTGAGAACAGTTATAATAATATTAATAATAATTAGGGTATTTGTTAATAATAATAATAATGTTGGCATTTGTTAAGCGCTTACTATGTGCAAAGCACTGTTCTAAGCGCTGGGGAGGATACAAAGTGATCAGGTTGTCCCATGTGGGGCTCACAGTCTTAATCCCCACTTTACAGATGAGGTAACTGAGGCTCAGAGAAGTGAAGTGACTTGCCCAAGGTCACCCAGCAGATATGTGGCAGAGCCGGAATTCGAACCCATGACCTCTGACTCCAAAGCCCATGCTCTTTCCACTGAGCCACGCTGCTTCTCAGCGTGTTAAGCGCTTCCTATGTGGCAGGCACCATACTAAGTGCTGGGGTGGATACAAAGTAATCGTTCATTCAGTTGTATTTACTGAGCGCTTACTGTGTACTGTACTAAGTGTTTGGGAGAGGACAGTATAGCAGAGACACGTACCCTGTCCACAGAGAGCTCAAAATCGGGTTGAACATTGATTGATTTATTCAGTTATATTTATTGAGTGCTTACTGTGTGTACTAGAAGGTACAATTCAGCACCAGAGACAATCCTTGCCCACAATGGGCTCACAGTCTAGAAGGGGGGAAACAGGCATCACATCACGTAAACAGGCATCAATATAAATAAATAGAATTATAAATCTATACACATCATTAATATAAATAGAATTATAAATATGTACACGTTTACCCAAATGCTGTGGCGGCGGGGAGAGGAGGAGAGCAAAGGGAGCGAGTCAGGGCAATGGGACGGGAGGGGGACAGTCCCCGTCCCACGTGGGACTCACAGTCTCGACCCCCATTTTACAGATGAGGTCACTGAGGCACATAGAAGTGAAATGAGTTGCCCGAGGTCACACAGCAGGCAAGTGACAGAGCCAGGATTCGAAACCATGACCTTCTATCTCCCGGGGCGGTGCTGTGTCCACTACGCCACGCTGCTTCATGGTCAGAAGAGGGTCCCTAAAGACTGAGCCGTAATATCTTCACATGAAGCCAAACGGGGAAAAGAGCCGTGTCTCTGTATTTCCCTCTAGGCTCTTTGGACACGGGCAGTGGATTAACACACCATTTCTGAAGCGCCTCCTCTCTCCGACGGCCCGTGAGCTAGCGGGCGGAGAGTCGGAGAGCTGTTCCTGCTCCCTGGCTGCCTTGCCAATCTGGAGAACAAGTCATTTATCATTAGCTCTGCGCCCTTCACTCTGGCCGAGGTAGAGCTCTGAAAGGGAAGGAATGTCAAGGCCCAAGCCATCATTCAGGCCTCGCCTGTGCAAATAATGAAGTTTCTACAAAGGAGCGCCAGAGCTGATGTTTAATTGAGGCGAGGCCCCTTAAAATGGCCGAGAGGCCCCCAACCGTAGTTACCCAGCCAGCTCTGGGGGGGTGTTGGTACCGACACACCCACCCACTCACCCCGAAAAGTAAACGGCAGTTCTAGGCTGCACTGAGGTAGCCCAGCCTGACCCCAGCTCCATGAACTCTCTGTCAGTAAATTCGTTCTCTGGATTGAAAGCTCACTGTGGGCAGGGAATGTGACTGTTGATTGTTATATTGTACTAGAGTGCTTAGTGTTAGTATGTTTGGTTTTGTTCTCTGTCTCCCCCTTTTAGACTGTGAGCCCACTGTTGGGTAGGGACTGTCTCTATATGTTGCCAATTTGTACTTCCCAAGCGCTTAGTACAGTGCTCTGCACACAGTAAGCGCTCAATAAATACGATTGATGATGATGAAGTACAGTTAGTGCTCAATAAATGCAGTTGAGTGAATGAAAATGACCCAGAACCACAGGCCGGGTGCTCTGAGCAGACCAGAGCTTGCAGATTTTTCAGAGCTGTTTCCCCTTGTAGGCCGTAAGCTCCCTGTGGGCAGAGAGTCTATCTGCCAACCTCATGCGGACCTGGGTTCTAATCCTGGTTCCGCCATGTATCTGCCAGGCGAGCTTGGCCAGTCACTGCACTTCTCTGTGCCTCAGTTACCTCATCTGTACAGTGGGGATCAACTGAACCCTGTGCGGGACGTTGACTGTTTCCAAACTGATTAATTTGTATCATCTACCCACAGTGCTTAATACAGTGCCTGGCACATACCATTAACAAAAAGCTCTTAATATAGATGTCTGCACGCAGGACGTGCTTACTGTCTACCGCTGATCGATTGGTACCAGAGGACCTCTAATATCCCCAAAGTATTTCCGTTCCCAACTGGCACCCAAATCTGCTGCATGTCCCCACCCCTCTGGTTCTTGAGGGGTTCATTAAATCCTGGTTTAAAATGTAAAATGGGGATTAAGATTGTGAGCCGCATGCAGGACAGGGAGCGTGTCCAACCCGATTTGCTTGCATTCATCACTTGGTAGGGTGCCTGGCACATAGTAAACGCTTAACAATTCCCACAGTTGAAGCAGCATGGCTCAGTGGATAAAGCTCTGGCTGGGGAGTCAGAAGATAATTTCAAGATCATTGGTTCCCCACCAACACGGTCAGATTGTGAGCCTGAGCCACTCCTTTGAATTTCCCCTCCCTTCCCGCCAGGATTAGCCCAGGTGCCCGGCTGTCCCCACCGAGGGGAAATCCCAGCACTGACCATTTCACTTCCCCTCCTGCAAACATTTGTGGGAGGGAGTGGAATTAGGTTCCCAGCCTGAGAGCTGGTTCCAGGGTCTGGGTGGATGGGAGGGGGCCCGGACCAGAGCTGGAGCCCCGCAGACTCATTCATTCATTCAGTCGTATTTATTGAGCGCTTACTGTGTGCAGAGCACTGTACTAAGTGCTTGGGAAGTACAAGTTGGCAACATACAGAGACGGTCCCTACCCAACAACGGGCTCACAGTCTAGAAGGGGGAGACAGACAACAAAACAAAACATGTGGACAGGTGTCAAGTCATCAGAATAAATAGAAATAAAGCTAGATGCACATCATTAACAAAATAAATAGAATAGTAAATATGTACAAGTAAAATAAATAGAGTGATAAATCTGTGCAAACATATATACAGGTGCTGTGGGGAGGGGGAGGAGGTGAGCTCTCGGGCTTTGAAGGGAGGAAGAGAGCTAGCTTGGCGGATGTGCGGAGGGAGGGCATTCCAGGCCAGGGGGAGAATGTGGGCCGGGGGTCGACGGCGGGACGGGCGAGAACGAGGCACAGTGTGGAGATTAGTGGCAGAGGAGAGGAGGGTGCGGGCTGGGCTGTAGAAGGAGAGAAGGAAGGTGAGGTAGGAGGAGGTGAAGTGATGAGGGCCTTGAAGCCGAGAGTGAGGAGTTTTTGCTTGATGCGTAGGTTGCGGGCTTGTGAGACGGGAAGGACGGTAGTGCCGTCTACAGTGGCGGGAAAATCAGGGAGACTCGAGGGAACTAGGCAAGATTCCTTCCCAGAATGCTCATGGCGTCCCACGGGTTATTTCGGCCTGGCTGCGTAGCGTAAGGAGGTGAAGGTCGGGTGGATCTGCCCTTTCCCCCACAGCCGCAGTGGCTCACCTCACTGCCTGGTGGCAGCAGGGCCCGTAGTTTGGGTCGTACTGTGGCAAGGGGCGGCGCTGGCCCCTCGTGCTTGGACCCAGGGGTTCCCAGATCCCCTCCCGTGTAGATGCCCTGCGGCAGAAGTGGCAGAGGGAGGCATAGAGGAGGGTGAGAGCAATCAAGCCGGTATTACTTTTTTTGCCCCCCAAACAAGAAGAGGTCAGAGGGCAGCGGTGGGTACCTGGGAAGACAGGAGGCAGGTGATGTGAAGCCAGGCCAGGCAGGTGTTGTTGACACTGCCCTCTTCTCTTTCTCCTCCAAGCTGTCTGGCTGCTCTTTCTCCATCTCTTTTGAGGGCTCCTCCTCCACCCCCTAAATGAGGGTGTTCCTCAAGGCTCAGTTCTGGGTCCCCTTCTAGTCTCCATCTACACCCACTGCCTTGGAGAACTCATTTACTCACGTGGCTTCAACTTCCATCTCTTTGTGGATGATTCCTAAATCCAGCTCTGTAGCCCCGACCTCTCTCCTTCTCAGCATCCTCGCGTTTCCTCCTGCCTTCAGGACATCTCTACCTGGGTGGCGTGCCAACACTAAACATGTCCAGAACTTCTCATCTTCCCACCCAAACTCATTCCTGGCCCTGTCTTTCCCATCACTTTAGGAAACACCATTATCTTCCCTGTCTCACAAGCCCTGTGTAACCTTGGTATTATCCTCAATTCAACTCTCTCATACAACCTTCGTATTCTTTGTGTCACCAAATCACGTCAGCTTTACCTTCACAACTTTACTAAAATCTGCCCCTTCCCCTTGATCCAAATTGCCACTGCGTTAATCCAAGCATTTATCCTGTCTCACCTTGGCTACTGCATCAGCCACCTTGCTGACCTCCTTGCTTCCTTCTCTCCCCACTCCAGTCCTTACTTCTCTGCTGCCCAGCTCATTTTTTTTTTTACAAAATTGTTTAGTCCATGTTTCGTCACTCATCAAGAGTCTCCAGTGGTTGCCCACCCACCTCCACATCAAACAGAAACTCCTTACCATCAGCTTTAAAGCACTCCTTCCTCCTACCTTATCTTCCTGATTTACTACTATAACCCGGGCTCAATAAATACTGTTGATTTAGAGATTGAAAACACTCTCCCTAAATTACAGTTGTCCGTACAGTACTCCTGAACTGTGTTTCATGGAAGAAAAATTTCCAGGTAGAAATCAAACATCAAGACAGATGGGCATGTACAAATATTAGGAAGCTATTTCTTTGATTTTTACTGTTTTACTTTATTGAATTGTACTCCCGAGTGTTTCGTACAGTGCTCTGCGTACAGTAAGTGCTCAATAAATACCACTGATTTATTGACGCCCACTGTTCTCTGTTTCCCGTGTTCTTTCTCTCATGATTTTTGCCCTTTTGATTTCATTGTGTGCCCTTTTCGAAAATTGCTTTCTTAGTCATTTTCAGTCGTGTAATTTGCCTCAAGTCTTGTTTACTGAAGTGTTGGCAAGTGACATTTGGGAAAGGAAGAGTGTATATGAAATGACAGTGATAACCAATATCTGGTTATCCCTCAAGACTCAGTTCTGGGTCCCCTTCTATTCCCCATCTGCACCCACTCCCTTGGAGAACTCATTCACTCACATGGCTTCAACTGCACCTCTGGGGGGATGATTCCCAAACCTACATCTCCAGCCATGATCTCTCTCCCTCTCCGCAGTCTCACATTTCCTCTGCCTTCAAGACATCTAGGCTTGGGTGTCCTGCTGTCACCTTAAACCTTAGGTGTCCAAAACAGAACTCCTTATCTTCCCACCCAAACCCCGTCCTCCGCATGACTTTCCTGTTGCTGTAAACGGCACCACCATCCTTCCTGTCTCACAAGCTCGTAACCTTGGCATTATCCTTGACTCCTCTCTCTTGGTCACCCCACATATTCTTTCTATCTCTGAATCTTGTCAGTTCAGCCTTCACAGCATGGCTAAAATCTGTCCTTTCCTCTCCATCCAAACTGCTGCCATGTTAATCCAAGCACTTATCCTATCCTGACTTGATTACTGTGTCAGTCTCTTTGATGACCTCCCTGTCTCCCGTCTCTCTTCACTCCAGTCCGTACTTCACGCTGCTGTCCGGATCATTTTTCTACAAAACTTTTCAGCCCTTATTTCCCCACACCTTAAAAACCTCCAGTTGTTGCCCATCCACCTCCACATCTAACAGAACCTTCTTAGCATCGGCTTTAAAACACTCAGTCACCTTGCCTCCTCTTACCTTACCTTGCTTCTTTTCTACTACAGTCCAGCCCACACACTTTTCATGCTACCTCGAATTTGTCTATCTCGCCACCAACCTCTTGCCCAAGTCCTGCTTCAGGCCTGGAGCACCCTCTCTCTTCATATCCAATAGACAATTACTCTCCCTTCCTTCAAAGCCATACTGAACGCACATCTCCTCCAGGAGAGGCCTTCCTTGACTAAGCCCTCATTTCATTTTATCCCACTCCCTGCTACGGCATCCTGATTTGCTCCTTTTATTCACTCCCCTGCCCCTCAGCCACAAAGCTCTTGCGTACATATCCGTACTTCATTTATTTATATTAATGTCTGTCTCCCCCTCTAGGATGTAAGCTGATTGTGGGCAAGAAATGTCTGTTATAGCACTGTCCCAAACGTTTAGTACAGTGCTCTGCACACAATCAGCACTCAGTAAATATGATTGAGTGATTGATATATGCAGACAGAGTAGAGGGGAGCCCCTTAGCTTTAGGAGAAGTGTCTGTTAGCTTGGAGGGCCATCGGAGTCTTGTATAATCAGTGGTATTTGCAGAGCGTTTACTAGGCATAGAGCACTGTATTAAGGCTTAGGAAAGTACAGTACAATAGAGCTGGTAGATATGTTCCCTGCCCCCAGAGAGCTTAAGCCTAGAAGGAGAGACATTACTATAAATAAATTCTGGATATATACAAAAACGTTGAAAGATGCAGTAACTCCCAAGTGCTTAAAGGGTTCACATCCCAGTGCATAGGCGATGCAGAAGGGCGAGCAACTTGGGAAAGAATGACTTAGTCGGGAAAGGCCTCATGGAGGAGGTAAAATTTTCATAAGGCGTGAAATGTGGCAAGACCGTCATTCCGATTTCACCATTCACTTTGTGCAGCTTGGGCTAGAAAATTCCAGGGAGTACAAGCAATTTGTGGACCTTGCATTTTCAGGGAACCCCAGGAACATAAAGGAAGAATTGCTTTAAAAATATGCAAGCCTAGTATGTAGTTTTGTATGGGGGTGAAGCAGATGTTTGGCAGTCATCTAATGAATTTGGTCCGTTCACATTCAGTTTCGATCATCCAGTACTCTTTCGTCCTCTGCTAACATTTGTGACAAAAAATGGAACTTGAACTTTTCTGTCCTCCCAGTCAATTTGCTACCAAGTCCTTTCCATCACTTTGTGACATAGACCTGCTATTTATAAACTGCTAATTAAATGATGAGTACAGTAGACTAGACATGGTCTGTAAAGGCTGGACAAGAACTTATTTTCAAAGGGGAGAAAAGTCTAGGAAAAGGAGCCTTTTTGCTCTTGTTGATTTTGTGGGCTAAAAACAGTGGTATTAGTGTATTGCTTACTATGTAGTTTTTTTACGGTGTTTGCTAAGTGCCTACTGTGGGTCAAACACTGTAGTAAGCACTGAGGTAGATTAGGGTGGACACGGTTCCTGTCCTCCATGGGGCTCACATTCTAAGTAGGACGGAGAACAGGAGAACCGAGGCACAGAGTTGTGTCTTGCCCAAGGTCACAGAGCAAACATTTGGAAAAGCTGGGATTAGATCCCAGGTTCTCGGACACCTAGGCCCCTGCTGTATCCATTAGGCCAGGCTGCTACTCATTTTCGTCCAAGAGTAACTCAGAAATGGTTTAGGGGAAGAACTCAAGGGAGTATTTAGTTACAGGCCACTGCCAGGGAGACTATTCTCCTGTAGTGTGGAGATTACGTCTTCGAGGATTTCCTCTTTGAGGAAAACACTCATGATAGTATATGCATCTTCACCAGTCTTGTGTTGTCTTATGCCGTCGAGTCATCTCCGACCCATAGCGATACCATGGACGCATCTCTTCCAGAATGCCCCGCTGCCATCTGCAATCATTCCTGTAGTGTATCCGTAGAGTTTTCTTGGTAAAAATATGGAAGTGGTTTACTGTTGCCTCCTTCCTCACAGTAAGCTTGAGTCTGTGCCCTTGATTCTCTCCCTAGCCACTGCCCAAGCTAGTAGTGGAATGGGTAGGCCTCTGCTTGCTCTCCCTCCTGTAGTCGAGACTGGTAGAGGACTGGAAACTCTCCAGGGGTGACCCTGAGAGGGGTCTTCACCAGTACCATGTGCTTATATCCACACTCATTTCTTCCATGAGCACATCACTTTCTATTCAGATTAATGTGACACGTCAAAAGAACAATAAGCAATATTAAGTATTAATATTTGACACTTAAATATTGAGATGTAGGTTGGCTTAGTGGATAGAGCACAGGCCTGGGATTCAGAGGGACCTGGGTTCTAATCCCTGCTTCGCTGCTTGACTGCCTTGTGATCCTGGGCAAATCACTTCATTTCCTAGTGCTTCAGTCACTTCATCTGTAAGATAGGGATTGACTACAAGCCCCATATGGGGCAGGGATTGTGTCCAATCTAATTAGCTCATATCTGCATACCACAGTGAAGTGCCTGGCACATAGTAAGCACTTAACAAATACCTTAAAAGAATATTTACCAGCTTTCTCTCCAAAATACATAGTGAAAATACCCTTCACAGAAAAACTGAGTGTATTGCTAAGGATGCTCCGATTAGATAGCGTTGGTATTGATTGCATCCCACTGACAGAAGAATGCTTTAAAACCAAGTTTATAATGGTTAACAGTTCTTAAAGACTTTTATCACAATGTTCAATATGTCAGTAGTATTTATTTAGCTCCTGCTGTGTGCACTTGGAAGAGTACAAAACTGTTCATCCCTGCCCTCAAGGAGCTTAGGATGTAGTCAGGAAATGGGAGGGAAGGGGAACTGTCATAAAAAGAATTGCATATAGGAAGAAGAAAATGGGAAGATGGATAGATATATGGATGAGTATGTGCTTAAAAAGTAGGGTAGGTAGATCGTTAGATGCTACCGATTAAAGTCAGCAGGGAACTTGTCCACCAAGTCTGATGTTAACTGAAGTCAACTGATGTTATTTATCAAGTGCTTATCGTGTGCAGAGCACCACTCTACTAAGCACTTGGTAGAGTACAGTACAACAGAGTTGGAGGGCATGTGTCCTTCCCACAGTGAGCTTACTGTCTAGAGGGAATTTAGTCCATTTGGAGGGAGAGAAAGATCTCAGCAGGAAGAACGGTAAGAGCAACAGGTTAGAGGTGAGACGAATGAAACCAATACGCAAGCAAAGTGTTCTGGAGGCTTCACGTGGAGCGAAATGAATGGCCCCCTTGTCATGATAAATGATCGTTTAAAGGATTATATAATTTGTATCAGATTTTAAAAAAAATTGAAATTACCTTTAGCATTATTTCTCAGAAGATAATTTTGGGTTTTATTCAATCAAGAGCGACAATATAATGATGATAATGATGGGTGTTGGGTTTTTTTTTGTTGTTGTTGTTGTTTTTAACTGGATTTCTTTCTATTCATCCTCCACAGATGGTTCTGACTCCAGAGATAAGCCTAAACTTTACCGGTTACAGCTAAGCATTACTGAAGTTGGAACAGAAAAATTTGATGACAGTTCGATTCAGGTGAGAAAAAAGGGTTTTGAATTTTGAAGTTCTGCTTATACTCGTAGTATCCAAACAAATAATATACCATTGAAATATTAATCACACCAATCCTGTGGCTGTGTGAATCCAAAATACATAAGAAGAGCCTCCTGCCGTCATTTTACGGGTGATTATTTGAACTTAAGAATCAAAAGAGCCCATCAGGTGGAAGTTCAAACACAAATAGAATCTCATATGAGCAATTGGGCCACTTCCTCTGCTATATTAGGAGAGAAAATCTGGTGATTGTATGTGTAATTGAGCAGTTAATTAGAATGGAAAATCTGTGGAGTAATTATGATTTTAAGACCCATTGTGCTTCAGACAGAATTATACACTTCAGCCTAACACAAATGTGCAGGAGGAGCAGAATGTATTTTCAGTGCAGGTTTAAAATGAGTGTCAGATTAAGTATCATGTTTATTACTGAAAACCAAGAACACTGTATGCAAGTGAACACATTGTTGTTCTAGAGACCTGGGTTCTAATCCTGATCCTGTTGCCTACCATGTGACCTTGGGCAAGTCCCTTAATTTCTGTGTCTCAGTTTCTCCAAATCATATACTAGGGATTAGAGGGCTGTTCTCATCGCCCATATACTAAGAACTCCAAAAGGGACAGGGGCTCTTTGATCTGATTGCATTGAGTCTCTGCTAGGGTTTAGCATGGTTTTCAGCACAAAAGTAAACCCATAATAAAATACTCCAATTATTATTATTTCATTACTTTTGGTGAGAAAAATTCCAGCAGTAACAGCTGTTGGAAATGTACCATCATAAATGGTATTTATGTGTAAAGCATTGTACTAAGCGCTTGGGAGAGTGCAATGCAATATATTCCCTGCCCACCACGAGCTCACAGTGTAGAAGGGGAGACAGACATTAATTTAAATAAGTAATTTACAGTACGTAAATTATAGATAAGTGCATAAATGCTGTTGGGGCTGAAGGCGTGCCGAATATCAAATGTGCAAAGGTCACAGAATCAAGCACGTAGACGACACGGAAAGAGGGCTTAATCGGAGAAGGTTTTTTGGAGGAGATGTGAATTTAATAAGGCTTTGGAGGTGGGGAGAGTGGTGGTATGTTGAAGGGAAGGGAGTTACAGGCTAGGAGGAGGATGTGGGCAAGGGGTCGGTGGCGGGGTAGATGAGATCAGTACACAGCGAGAAAGGTGAAAGTAGAGGAGTGGAGTGTGAAGGCCGGGCTGTAGTAGGAGATCAGTGAAGTGAGGTAGGATGGGATGAGATGATTGAGTGCTTTGAAGCCGGTAATAAGGAGTTTCTGTTTATTGTGGCGGTGGATGGGCAACCACTGGAGGTTTTTAAGGAGTGGGATTGAACATTTTTATTTATTTAAAATTTTTTTGGAAATGATCTATGCAGCAGAGTGAAGTAAGGACTGGAGTAGGGAGAGACAGGAAGCAGGGATGTATGCTTAATCAAGCCTAGAGATTTAGGTTGTTTTGCCTGGTTCTATTTTCAGCTCTTTGGCCCAGGGATACAGCCTCATCATTGCGACCTGACTAATATGGACGGAGTGGTTACAGTAACGCCAAGAAGTATCGACGCCGAAACGTTCGTGGAAGGCCAGCAGATCTCGGAGACGACGATGCTGCAGAGCGGCATGAAGGTTCAGTTTGGATCATCACATGTGTTCAAATTTGTGGACCCCAGCCAGGACCACATCATTGCCAAAAGACCTATGGACGGTGGCCTCATGGTGAAAGGCCATAGGCACAAGCCCGGGTAAGCCTTTCAGACGGGACTGCTTAGCCATTGCGGGGAAGTCGTCGGAATCAACTGGACATTGTTGGCCAAGAGGATGTGGACGGGGGTTTGGCGGCGCGATAGACAAGATTGAAGTGCAGAGAGTAGGTCGGTGAAGAGTAACTGAGTGTCGAATGGACCGGAGAGGGGAGAGAAAGGAGGTAGAGAAGTCAGCAAAGAGAATAATAATAATAATAACGATGGCATTTATTAAGCGCTTACTATGTGCAAAGCACTGTTCTAAGTGCTGGGGAGGTTACAAGGTGATCAGGTTGTCCCACAGGGGTTCACATTCTTCATCCCCATTTTACAGATGAGGTAACCGAGGCACAGAGAAGTGAAGTGACTTGCCCAAAGTCACACAGCTGACAAGTGGCGGAGCCGGGAGTTGAACCTGTGACCTCTGACTCCAAAGCCCGTGCTCTTTCCACTGAGCCACGCTGCTTCTCTAACCATGTGGTAGTCTAGACAGAAATAAGCGCTTGCACCAGCATGGTAGCAGTTTGGATGGAGAGGAAATAAAGGAAAGATGCACATCCCACCCAAAAGGAGCTTGCATTCTAATGGGTGAAACACAAGTATTTGCAATCCGTGGATTCAGAATAAACACAGTTAGATATTTGAGCAAATATGCACAAGTGCTGAGGATGTAAAGGCAAGAAACAGCCGAAGGGCTGGTTAGATTTGACCACCATGGGTTAATATTCCCTGATAATTAATCAGGAGAGACTTGCTGGGTATGTCATTTTTAGGGAAGTTTTGACCAGGGGTGGAAATAAACTAGAGCTTAAATAACAATAATAATAATAATCGCTGTCTTTGTTAAGCACTTACTGTGCGCCAGACACTGTACTAAGCACTGAGGTGAATACAAGCAAATCAGGTAGGACACAGTCCCCGTCCCACATGGGACTCACATTCTTAATCCCCGTTTTACAGATGAGGTAACTGAGGCACAGAGAAGTTAAGTGACATACCCCAGAGCTTGTTAGGGTGGGGGCTTAGGGGATGCATCGTGGCTCAGTGGGAAAAGCATGGGTTTTGGAGCCAGAGGTCATGGGCTCAAATCCCGGCTCTGCCACTGTGTGGACTTTGGGCAAGTTACTTAACTTCTCTGCGCCTCCGTTACCTCATCTGTAAAATGGGGATGAAGACTGTGAGCCCCACGAAGGACAACCTGATCACCTAGTAACCTCCCCAGCGCTTAGAACAGTGCTTTGCACATAGTAAGCACTTAACAAATGCCATCATTATTATTATTGTTATTATTATGGGGGAGACACTCCTGCTGCTTCAGTTTTTCTCAGTGGCGGTTGTACCACTGCCGCGGATTCAGTCAGTCAGTCAATGATGTTTATTGAGCGCATACTGCATGCAGAGCACTGGACTAGGCGCTTAGGAGAGTACAGTACAGTAGAGTGGGTAGACACGAACCTCGTCCTCAAGGAGCTCACAGTTTAAATATCTTGCCTCACCTGCCTCACTCCCTCTTCCTCTGCTTTTAAGTGCTTTGGCCCTGTCAGCCCTGTTCCTTCTGCTTTCCCCTTCTGGTGGGAATCAATTTTTCCTTTCCACCCTGGCTTCGAAGGAGGGGAGGACGGAGATCTGGCCGATATGGAAGATACCCATTACTCCTTCAGCTAAAATATCAATGCTCTCTGATGAGGGCTTGTCTAACGAGAGAGATCTTATTTCTTCTGTGCTGTGAGCCAGGAAACCGGGCCATTCTGGGCGATCGCTTACCAAATGTTGCTAGGATTTTCTTTTCCTTGATTAAATTCAGGTGATCACCATTCTGTATTTTCACTCGCCTCACTGGCTTAAAATGATTAGGCTTTCCCAAAGCAGATCTTATCTTGAGTTAATTATTGAACCATAATTTTCCTTACTGATTTCCAGTTCAGAAAAGTAGGGGGTTTGTGTGGTCTCAAAATTGAGCATTCTTTCCTATACTTGGGCCAAAACTGTTCAGATGAGAATATTGGCTGGGACGTTACTGTGAAGCTATCATTAAAATAATCAGTTTTGTTTTCAGTTGTGATAACAAAACATGATCAATATACATTTATTTGTGTATCTAAGGTTCCTATAAAGGAGTCTCACTTTGTTGTTTTTTTTTTTTAATGAAACTAAGTGTGGAAGGAACTTTCAGACTCACCTAAGCAGCATGGCTTAGTGGAAAGAGCACCGGCTTGGGAGTCAGAGGACGTGGGTTCCAATCCCGACTCTGCCACTTGTCTGCTCTGTGACCTTGGGCAAGCCACTTAACTTCTCTGGGCCTCAGTTACCTCATCTGTAAAATGGGGAGTATGACTGTGAACCCCACATGGGACAATTGGATTACCTTGTATCTAGCCCAGTGCTTAGAACAGTGCTCGGCACATAGTAAGTGCTTAACAAATACCATAATAATAATAATTATTATTACCTTTGAATTTGGGTCCGAACCCCTCAAGCTCCTAGATTTTCACCCAGCCACTACAGCACTTATGTCCATTCATTTATAATTTAGTCTTAGCGTCTGTCTCCTCTTCTAGTCCGTAGATCCTCGTGGACAGGGATGATGTCTATCTACTTTATTGTACTCTCCCACATGTGTAGAATAGTCCTGTAAGTGCTCAATAATTGATTGATTGATAAGTTTTGGGAGTTAGATAATGAAGCAGCGTGGCTTAGTGGCTAGATCATGGGCCTGAGAGGAGGACCTGGGTTCTAATTCTGGCTCTGCCACTTGTCTGCTGGGTGAGCTTGGGCAAGTCATTTAACTTGTCTGTGACTCGCTGGCCTCATCTGGTAAATGGGGTTAAGAGTATGAGTCCCGTCTGCGGCAGGGACTGTGTTCAACCTGATTAACTTGTGTCATCCCCAGTGCTAAAACAGTGCTTGAGACATAGTAAGTGCTTAACAAGTACCATAATGATCATCATTATTATTGTGAGTCATCCTGTCTTGCTCTTAGAAGTTACTGAGACTCCAATATTTGTCTTCCTCTTTCCTAGAATTGTTCAGGAAACAACCTTTGACCTGGAAGGAGATGTTCACAGCGGAATAGCGTTGGCAGTAAGCAAGGTTAGTCCCGTTTTTTAAAACATTCAGTTAAAAAAAACACGCAAATCTTGAAAATTGCCTTCAAACTCATTCCTGTGATGATCCTACTGAGAGCTCACCTCCTCCAGGAGGTCTTCCCAGACTGAGCCCCCTCTTTCCTCTCCCCCCCTCATCCCCCCACCACACTACCTCCTCCCCCTCCCCACAGCACCTGTATATATGTTTGTACAGATTTATTACTCTATTTATTTTACTTGTACATATTTACTATTCTATTTATTTTGTTAATGATGTGCATCTAGCTTTACTTCTGTTTATTCTGATGTCTTGACACCTGTCCACATGCTTTGTTTTGTTGTCTGTCTCCCCCTTCTAGATTGTGAGCCTGTTGTTGGGTAGGGACCGTTCTATATATGTTTCCAACTTGTACTTCCCAAGCACTTAGTACAGTGCTGTGCACACAGTAAGCGCTCAATAAATACAATTGAATGAATCTGATATTTCAGATTTTTTTTAAACTCTGGGAGTTAATTTTTTAATTACTGCATATTCCAGGGACCAAAACCAATTATGATCAGTAATATGAATGAATCATTTTTTTCCTTTGACATTTCCAAGGAACTTCAGGATAACCTTTCGTTTTCATGGTGTCATCATCCTGGGAAAAAAGGCAGTGGTTTTTCCCTTGCTCCTCAGGGCTTTTATCCTAACCGAGCTTTTCCAAGGGCTAAATTCCCCATAACGTGGTCTTTAAGAAATGCTCCATTGGAAGTTTGCACCCTAAATGGTTTAGACTGTGGAAACAATCCATGGTTCAGATGTCTTGGAATATGCTAGGAATGTTAATTTGCCATTGTAACATGTTCTGTCTGGTCGTGATATTGAATAAATACCTGAACAATCACTTTCTTTCCCTGGGTAGAAGGGAAAAATAGAAATAAGAGTAGGAAACCCCGGATCCAAGTCGAGCATATGTGATGGTATTGAGTGTAATAGAGTATTATTGTTGGAGTTTGGAAATATTAGTGGGACCGTTCAGTATATTGTCCCTTTATGAACGTTTCTGGATTCCCAAGAGCATTGCGATAAAAAAAATATTGCTTTCCCATTTTTATTATTCAAAGGTCAACCCCTAGGTGAATTCATGCTGCCAAGAAGGATAGCTTGAGTGAGGTTTGGTACAGTTAGGAGCCCCTGGACAATTTACAGTTGTAAAAGTCTTACCATTTACAGTATGTTTTAGGACTTGCTTTAGATAATGTGGAGAAGGATTTTAATTTTATCCTGCATAGACCAGTCCTGTGCAGAATTGGTAAAGAAGGAACTCTGATGTTTTCACATCATTAAAAGCCGAACATTTGTGAAGTTTACTTGCATAATAGCTCCACATTTCTGCACAATTTTTGCAACACCCAAACAGAGGAGGGATTCATGGGGTGGGGGGGAATTAAGTGAGCAGTAAGGGGAATGGGAGGAAAGAGAAGATAAGGAGGGGAGAGGAAAGAGAATGGTAGGCTCGCACTTGTAAATTGCCCTCTCCCAAGTGCTGCATGTAATAGGTCCTGGTAATCCCTCCCTTCCACCTCCCACCTCCTTTCCTCTCTTTTCCTTTCTCTCCCCGCAGTGCTGTGACCCACCTCTCTTCCTATCCCAGCATGTACAAGCGTTTCTCAGAAAAGATGCCTTGAGAGAATCAGCCTGTGTCCACAAGTCATTCTAACCCCTCCTCTGTTTTTACTCCAGCGTGCGTGCAGCTGTTACTCTTACAGAAATCATCATTTCAATCCCCCTCAGAAAGCAGGGGTAGAAAGGGTGGAATTGTGGGATGGAGGCAAGTGTGTGAGAAAATACATACGACAGAAATTATCAGTACTGTGAAACAGACTTTATGTCCTATGTTTAATATTTGTAGATGCATAGGGAAGTTGTTTCAAATTGCTTGATGGTTCTAGGAGGATTGATAGCATCTTGGCAATGCAGGACCAGGTCATTATCAGAGGCAGTCTTTTCTCTGTGTTGATTTAAGGACACCCGCACTCTAGTTAGAGAGGTTTCTGAAGCCCTCAGGATGCAAAGCCCCCAGAATGATCGCGTGTGATTCTGTCGGTTGTTCCCGATATCAGAGTCTCCAGGAGAGATCGACTGGCATAAACGTTCCCCTTCTAAAACTCTGGAACCGGGCGCTAAACCTTAAATAAGGGGCTGGAAAATCCTAGGGGGCAATTGGCTGGGAAAACCGCAGCGGGCTGTTGTCTTTTGGAGCTCTCGGCTCTGTCACTGTGGATCGGCACACCTGCTGCATTGCTGTATTCTTTTCCGGACTGCGTCCACTACCTCTCCGCATCCCCCTCCCTCCCTCCGCCTCCCTTCCCACCCCTTTTCGGCAGCCTTTCATCAGTGGCTACGATGACCGCGAGGCTCAGCAGGTTTGGCAAGCGGTGAGTTAAACGCACTCTCTTCTTGCCTTGGGTTAGAGCACCTCCAGACTGGATAGCGACCCGGCTTCGACAGCATCCAGCACGGCAGCAGAAAGAGGGATGGTGAAGCCAATGATCAGAGTCGAACAGCAGCAAGATTACCGCAGGCAGGAAACCAGGTAGGGAATCGACAGCGCGTCCTTGGGAAATGAAAAGATCCAGCATCCCTGGGGTTTGCCTGTTGTTTTTAAAGCCTCGTGGGAAGTATTTGAAAAAGAATTCTCTCTCATTCCTTTGGAATTAAGTGTAATTTAACAAAGACCAAGTGTGAGAGAAATGTCTCTCTTAAATAGGTCACCCGTTATCACAAACGATAGCCTAACGTAAAAACTGCCTGGCTCCTGTAAGATTTCCGGCTTCATGCAATTTCAGATTTGGGAGAAAACATCCATTTTACCTGATTTTCGGTATAGAGAGCGCCAGCCCTTTTCGTTTTTAAAAGCCGTTCCCTACAGCAAGGTGAAGGGAAGGTTAGAGCATCTTTTCATCGCCGCTCAGAGTGTGTTTCCGAATTGTTAATGCCTTGTTTATGTTGAAAGACGTGTACAGGGGAATTTTGATTCAGTCGGCATCGTTGGCTGAGCACGATTGTGACAGAGCTCTGCTAGTTTGTCGCTTAGGTACGTGCATTAGGGTTAGGGAAATAGAGCCTATATATAGGGAATTTAGAGCTCCTTTCCAGGGTGGCTGAATTCAGGATTTGGGTCCTGATACTCAGAGTTGAATATTCATTGAGCTTTTGGTCAGGCGTCTCTAGCTATCCCCTTTCACAAATCAAGAATTCTGTAAAAGGTACTGACTGACTGATAGAATCCTCCCTTTTTATCCCTGCTCTTTGAGGGGGATAGAAATGATGACTTGTGTTAAGTAGTGACAGAACAATTGGGAGACACATCCTCGGGCCATTAAGCCTCCCCTCCTGAAATGTGCCCTTACTTGCTGGGGTAGGAAGAAAGGAGGGTTAGAGCACTGAGAGGAGAGGGAGGCAATTGCCTGTAATGAATTGCCTAAGGTCATTTGTCCAGTCAGGTGACTGAAGATGGAGACATAATTATTTTATTTCCCGATTTCCAGAAGAGGGCACTGCAGATTGCAAGATTGTCATTGGGATCAGGAAATGGGCCATAAATATATAGATTCACTGAAGAACTACAGGTTTGCTTATTAATTTTATGGGGGAGCCGGGAGCTGTTATTTTTCAAGGAATTTTTTCAGCCAGTTGCGTAAATAATCCAAATGAAGTGACTTTCCCTCCAGTGATTGACTTTGAACCGTAAATTTGCTCTTTGAAAATTTTTAGATATATTAATGCACCTTTCAAGCCAAATGGAGCGCTAAAATACTCGTGTCTGTGATTCTCATTCGTTCCATGAGCGTGAACCAAGAATATCCATATGTAATTTGGTCCTGCTACCAAAGTATTCAATGTATATTTTTTGGATTAGAGTAAATGTGAGAACGTGGAACCACTTATATGTGGATAGATAGCAACGGTTAGGACTTTTAGTTTTGGGAGGCACCATGGCCTAGTGGATAAGAGCATGTACTTGGGAGTCAGAAGATAATGAGTTCTAATCTCAGCTCCTCCACTTGTCTGCTGTGTGGCCTTGGACAAGTGACCTCACTTCTCTGGGCCTCAGTTCCCTCATCTGTAAAATTAGGATTAAGACTGTGAGACCTATGTGGGACGGGGACTGTGTCCAACCCAACTATATTGTATCTACCCCAGCGCTTAGAAGTGTGCCTGGCACAAGGTAAATGCTTAACAGATACCTTCATCATCAGTACAAAAGGCTGAGATGGAACAAGAATGGAGTTTTCAAAATCCTGAAGGGTTGAGAGAGATGAAAACCCCTTGTGAGCAAAGGAATGTGTCTTGTCTTATTCTGTCGAGTCGTTTCTGACCCATAACGACTCCACGGATACGTCTCGCCCAGAGGGCCCCACCTCCGTCTGCAATCGTTCTGGTTGTGTGTACGTTAGGTTTTCTTGGTGAAAAGCCGGAAAAGCTTGCCTTTTTCTGTGCAGTAAATCTGAGTCTCGACCCTTGACTCCCTTCCACGCCGCTGCTGCCCAGCACAGGAGAGTTTTGACTTGTAGCAGATTGCCTTCCACTTGCTAGCCACTGGCCAAGCTAGGCATGGAATGGCCTCTGCTTGACTCTCCCACCTGTAGCTGGACTGGCAGACTCTCCAGATGCCATCCTGAGAGGGCAGGGAATGTGTCTACCAACTCTGTTATATTGTCCTCTCCTAAGCGCTCAATAAGTGCCATTAATTGGTTGATAGATTGTTGATGAGCACAGGGTTCTTAGACACCAAATCCCACACCCATAGGGTCAAAGGGCCACCCATTAAAGGGTAAAAGGGATAAGCTTACGGCAAACCAAGGGAACCTTTTTCGTTACCACTGAAAGTGTGCAGGCCCGAAGTATCAAAAGATTTGAGCGGGATCCAAATGAATTAAGTGGAAAGAGGCCCTTAAATGAATCCTTCTAAGGAAGTCAAGTTTGTAGAGGGCAAAGTTAGGGATGGGTCCGGTGGTCTTTCCTGGGTGGATGTTCATTCATTCAGTTGTATTTATTCAGAGCTTATTCTGTTCAGAGCACTGGGAAAGTGCAGTACAACAATAAACAGTGACATTCCCTGCCCACAGCGAGCTACAGAAGCAGCGTGGCTTAGTGGAAAGAGCACAGGCTTGGGAGTCAGAGGTAGGGGGTTCTAATCCCGGCTCCGCCATTTATCAGCTGTGCGACCTTGAGCAAGTCACCTAACTACGCCGTGCCTCAGTTACCTCATCTGTTAAATGGGGATTAAGATTGTGAGCTTCATGTGGGACAACCTGATGACCTTGTATCTACCCCAGTACTTAGAACAGTGCTTGGCACATAGTAAGTGCTTAACAAATACCATCATTATTATTATAGCCTAGAGGGAATGTAAAGGAAGACAGTCACCCCCCGGATCTTCCAAGCATCTAGTTGCTACTTGTAGAGTCTAAGAATAATAATTCATAATTATGTTATTTGTTTAGTACTTACTATGCCCCAACACTGTAGTAAGGACTGGGGTGAATACAAGCAAATCAGGCTGTCACAGACCATTTCACGTGGGGCTCACAGACAGTCTCAATCCTCATTCTGCAGGTAGGAAACCGAGGCATAGAGAAGTGAAGTGACTTGCCTAAGGTCATACAGCAGACAAGTGATGGAGTCAGGATTAGAACCCATGACCTCCTGACTCCCAGGCTACTATGACTACTATGCCTTGGTACTTCTCGGTGTAGGTTAGACTAAGTCTAACCCAGTTAAGGTATTTTGCTTGGATATTTGTACACACATTTGGTATCTAATTTACCCTAGGGGTTTTTAAAAGTATGAAAAATAAAACAAGAAGTGGATCGCTGATTTTCATAATGTTGGAAGTGACCTTTGAGGGGAAAAAAAGAAGGGAGGGCTAATACGTTGGGGAAATTAGGGATTATGGGAAATACCTTAAGTGACCTTTGAGGGGGAAAAAAAGAAGGGAGGGCTAATATGGTGGGGAAATTAGGGGTTAATCAGGGAAGGCCACTTGGAGAGGTATGATTTTAATAGGGGTTTGTAGATGGGGACAAATAGGTGTGTCTGATATGAAGGGGGAAGGAATTTCAGATCAGAGAAGGATCGTGGGCAATGAGTTGGTGGTAGATAGATGAGACCAAGGTGCAGTGAGCCAGTTGGTGTTAGAATAAAGTGTGTAGGTGTCTCTATATGTTGCCACCTTGTACTTCCCCAGCGCTTAGTACAGTGCTGTGCACACAGTAAGTGCTCTATAAATACGATTGAATGAATGAATGTAGTGTACATTGTCATAGGGGTGCAACAAGGTGAGTTGGGGCGAGAGAGCTGATGGCTTTAAAGCCAGTGGTGAGGAATTTCTTTTTTACGTGAAGTGGATTAGAGCCCCCGACATCTGACTCCCAAGCCCGTGCTCTTTCCACTATACCACGCTGCTACTCGAGTATAAATGCGTAAATGAACATTTGGACTGCTGGGATTATTGCGATTTAGGGCTGTGGAGATTAACTGTTCAAGGCTTGCTCATGTCTGATTGAAGTATTGGTTCTCAACTTGGAGAGCTATTTGTGGCAGTCTTTATATGTGAAAATGAGTAGGTTTCGTGCTGATGAAGCATGCTGTATCTTAGTGTTTTAATTAAGGGTAGATTAGTTACAATAGTAGTAATTTGATTGGATGGTCAAAGTTAATTCAGTTTCTAATTTTCCGAGCTTTATTTCATTGAAAGTATTCATCTTTGGTCAAGTCACTTAACATCTCTGGGCCTCAGTTACCTCATCTGTAAAATGGGGATTAAGACTGTGAGCCCCACGTGGGACAACCTGATCACCTCGTATCCCTCCCAGCGCTTAGAACAGTGCTTCGCACATAGTAAACGCTTAACAAATGCCATTATTTTTATTATACTTTGAAAAATCTTTCTTAAGAAATGAGGAATTGTCTAATGTCACTATTGCTTACTTATGACTAGATTAAAAATGGTATCTGGTGGGTGTTTTTCCTTAAGAAACAAGTTCCTTTAACGCATCACACAATCTATTAATTGCCTGGAAGGGAAATAAGTATGACTAAATCTTATTGCAGACATTTAATCATCCAAAATACTAAATCTGGTTACAGAAGCTAATGATTGACTCTAAACCACACTAATATTTTTGAGATGAATAGTTTCTCTTCCCTTTTCAATGTCTGTTCTCCCTCCTCTTAAATTGTGAGTCCTATTTATGACAGGGACTGTATCCATCCAGATTATCTTGGGTCTACCCCAGAGATTAGTCCAGTGCTTCGCATATAGGAAACACTTTAACAGATATCACAGTTATTATATTCATTTTCCACCGAAAGCTCCAGTTAGTATTGTTAGTACTTCAATGCAGAGGTATTTCAGACTGGAATATTCCAGGTTCACGGTACATATGCCAGTTTTCACATAGTTATAAAGATATTTTATGCCTCAGGGTAAGTTTTGACCTTGTGTACGAGACAATATTTAACTTTTACAAAATCAGTCCTCTAAATTTTCTCCATTTTATCATCTGAATTGTAGGTATATGATTAATGACATTTCTTTCATTTTCCATTCTTTTAAAGACTAATCTTTCTCCATTCATATACCCACAAATCATCATCAATCGTATTTATTGAGCGCTTACTGTGTGCAGAGCACTGTACTAAGCGCTTGGGAAGTACAAGTTGGCAACACATAGAGACAGTCCCTACCCAACAGTGGGCTCACAGTCACAAATACGCATGTTCATTCATTCAGTCATATTTATTGAGGGCTTACTGTGTGCAGAACACTGTACTAAACACTGGGGAGAGGACAGTGTAACAGTCAACAGGCACATTTCCTGCCCACAACGAGCTTACAGTTTAGAGGGGGAGACGGACACATTAGAATGGGTATGGCCATGGGAAAATATGGAACAGTCGAGGTGTCTCCTGGGTCACTTTCCTTTGGAGAAGCAGCATGGCTCAGTGGAAGGAGCACGGGCTCTGGAGTCAGAGTTCATGGGTTCAAATCCCGGCTCCACCAATTGTCAGCTGTGTGACTTTGGGCAGGTCACTTCACTTCTCTGTGCCTCAGTTACCTCATCTGTAAAATGGGGATGAAGAATGTGAGCCCCCTGTGGGACAACCTGATCACCTTGTAACCTCCCCAGAGCTTAGAACAGTGCTTTGCACATAATAAGCGCTTAATAAATGTCATTATCATTATTATTATCTCTGAGTCAGACAGATTTCCCATTCGGCAATTGGTTTGGAGGGTGGAGGCCAAGGGAGGGGCAGGATGAGAGACCAGGAGGAAATGGGCAAATGGTGGGGAAATGGGCAGGAGAGCTGAGAAAACAGTTGGGATGGAGCCTCAGAGTCATTTTATGGCCAGGGAGTGAAGAGTCCCTATAGAGTGAGAGATTTAGGGCCAGGCTAGGCATTTCTGCCATTTTCATGTATTTGCTAGTTTTTAGGTGGCATTTAATGGTCTCAGTGTTCCCAGTGAAATTAAAATCAGAACACTTTTGAAAATTCAGTGAAGATGATTTTTGTAATCAAGGATATATTTTAAAAGAGCTTTTAGAATTCAAAGGTCGGGGGCAAGCATTTGATCCAGAACCGTCTGCAAAATAGCTTTCAGTGGTCATTATTGAAGTCTTCATATTTACAACCCAGTTGGTTGCAGAAACTCTCTTAAACTGAAACGAGGTAAAAATCAATCCATCAGCTCCTTATGGGCAGGGATTGCATCTATGAATTCTAGTAATAATACTATTTGTTAAGTGCTTATTATGTGCCAAGCACTAAGCACTGGGGTGGATACAAGCAAATCGGGTTGGACACAGTCCCTGTCCCACATAATAATGATGGCATTTATTAAGCGCTTACTATGTGCAAAGCCCTGTTCTAAGCGCTGGGGGGGTTACAAGGTGATCAGGTTTTCCCATGGAGGGCTCACAGTCTTAATCCCCATTTTACAGATGAGGTAACTGTGGCCCTGAGAAGTTAAGTGACTTACCCAAAGTCACACAGCTGACAGTTGGCAGAGCTGGGATTTGAACCCATGACCTCTGACTCCAAAGCCTGTCGTCTTTCCACTGAGCCACGCTGCTTCTCTATGGGGCTCACAGGCTCAAACCCCATTTTATCATCATCATCATCATCAATCGTATTTATTGAGCGCTTACTGTGTGCAGAGCACTGTAGTAAGTGCTTGGGAAGTACCAGTTGGCAACATATAGAGACAGTCCGTCCCCAATAGTGGGCTCACAGTCTAAAAGGTGGGCTCACAGTCTGAAAGATGAGATAAGATGAGATACAGATGAGATAAGTGAGGCAAAGAGAAGTGAAGTGACTTGTCCAAGGTCACACAGCAGACATGTGGCCAAGGTGGAATTAGAACCCGTGACCGCTCCATCTACCATGTCATGCTGCTGTTCTGCACACAGTAGGTGCTCAACAAATACCACTGATTTATTTTTCTGATCGGAGCAATGTTGAAAGTGGTTGATGGGAAGCCAGTTTTGCTGAAAAGTGCCCAGAAATATGTGGACTTGGGTTATGTGTTACGTGGCTACATTTAGGTATTAGAATTGAGTGATGTTCCATAACTGAGCAGCTCTATAACTTCTACTTCAGGAGTACAGTGGCCTGGTTGACCCTCTCTGGTGCCAACTTGTACTTCCCAAGCGCTTTTGTACAGTACTGTGAACACAGTAAGCGCTCAATAAATGCGACTGAATTTATTCACATCCGCTAACGCTCTCCCTGACCCACCTTGTCCCTCTGGACATAAGCACCCAGAAGCCTGTTGATGACTCTAGTAATTAATGATTGTGGTATTTGTCCAAGTGCTTACTAGGACGTTCTGGAGAAAATATGCCCATAGTGTCAGTGTGGATTGGAAATGACTCAGTGTGGCATTCGATGATGATGATACAATGTGCCAGGCACTGTACTAAACGCCGGGGCGGATACAAGCAAATCAGGTTGGACAGAGTCCCTGCCCCAAGTGGAGCTCACAGTCTTTAATCCCCATTTTGCGCATGAGACAACTGCGGCACAGAGCAGCGGAGCGACTTGTCCAAAGTCACACGGTCAATAAGTGGCGGAAACAGGATTAAAACCCAAGTCCTCCTGACACCTAGGCCTGTGTTCTTAACGCTGCTTCCCCTAACAACATTTCAAAAGAGCAAATTTTGTAAATAATTCACCCAGGAGTCATGGCAGTGTTATGAACAGCCAGGGCTCTCTCATCTTTAGGATACCCTTTTTGGAGATACTACTGGGTAGTGGCTTTCTGTGGAGGGAAGCTTTAATATGTCTTCATAAAAGTCACCTATTTTTTTTTTTTGTCTTGAGTAACTGTAATAAAATTTAAAAATAGCCATAGTGAGTCTTCAAATGTATGCTCTGATCATTCCACTTTATGCGGTAGTGAGTTTCTGTGGGTATAATAAAAAGTCTTATAAAGCCAGTTCATAAAAAGATTCCTATTTAACTTATAAAAATACAAATGCATGACTCACCTTTATTCTAGATTTCATTCAACCATGCCCTGTTCATTTCCCCTAATCCATCCACCAAACTCTCTTGAACAACTCTTTTCTGTTCTCACGTGAAATCATCGATACCAAAAGCCGTGTTCCTCATTAATTCGCAATTCCTGGATTTAAAACATTGTCCAGTATTTCTGTAATGAATACTACGTGACAAGTAAGTGACCTCAGACAAGATGAAGATACAGATTTGAGTCGAATTTATGACCTGAGCATCAGAAATATGGTAATCTCTGAAGCCGCGGGTGACAACCTTTTGAGGAGTGGGGTACAAATGAAGGTGTAAAGAAAGATTCCTCTTCCCACTTTGGCACAGAGGCTAATCAACCAGTCGTATTTATTGAGTGCTTACTGTGTGCATCACACTGTCCTAAACACTTGGGAGAGTACAGTATAACAGACTTGTTAAGCACATGGGGAAAGCACAAGTCGAGGAAACAAGCGGCAGACGGACATTATTATAAATAAATGAATTACGGATTTGTACGTAAGTGCTGTGGGGCTGAAGGAGAGATGAATAAAGGGTGCAAATTCATTCAGTCATTTATTGAGTGCTTACTGTGTGTAGAGCACTGTACTAAGCGCTTGGGAAGTACAAGTCGGCAACATATAGAGACGGTCCCTGCCCAACAACGGGCTCACAATCTAGAAGGGGGAGACAGATAACAAAATATGTAGACATTTGTCAAAATCATCAGAACAAATAGAATTATAGCTATATCCATATCATTAACAAAATAGAGTAGTAAATATGTACAAGTAAAATAAATAGAGTAATAAATCTGTACAACTATACACAAGTGTTGTGGGAAGGCGAAGGGGGTAGGGTGGGGGAGATGGGTAGGAGGAGAGGAAAAAGGGGGCTCAATCTGGGAAGACCTCCTGGAGGAGGTGAGCTCTCAGTAGGACTTTGAAGGGAGGAAGAGAGCTGGCTTGGCAGATGTGTGGAGGGAGGGCATTCCAGGCCAGGGGAGGGACGTGGGCCGGGGGTTGACCGCGGGACAGGCCCAGCTCTGCCAACTGTTTTGTGTGACCTTGGGCAAGTCACTTCAGTTTTGTGCCTCAGTTAGCTCATCTGGAAAATGGAAATCTAAGTGCAGGGGTGACACAGAACGGAGTGGGAGATGAGGAAATGAGGATTTAGTTGGGGAAGGCCTCTTGGAAGGAGATGTGCTATCAGTAAGGCTCTGAAGGTGGGGAGAGTTATGGTCCGTAGGATAGGAAGAGGGAGGGAGGCCAGAGGCGAGATGTGGGCGAGAGGTTGGCGGCGAGATAGACGAGATGGGGGTACAGTGAGTAGGTTGGCATAGGGGGAAGTACAACAGAGTTTCTAGACAACTCCTTCCTCTCCCCCTCCTCCCCCTCCCCCCCGCCTTACCTCCTTCCCCTCCCCACAGCACCTGTATATATGTATATATGTTTGTACGTTTTATTACTCTATTTATTTTGCTTGTACATATTTATTCTATTTATTTTATTTTGTTAATGTTTTGTTGTCTGTTTCCCCCTTCTAGACTGTGAGCCGGCTGTTCAGTAGGGACCGTCTCTATATGTTGCCAACTTGTACTTCCCAAGTGCTTAGTACAGTGCTCTGCACACAGTAAGCGCTCAATAAATATGATTGATGAGGAGGAGGAGGAGTAAAGTGTGCAGGCTGGGTTGTAGTAGGAAAGCAAGGGGGTGAGCTAGGAGGGACAAGGTGATCGAGGGCCTTAGAATTGATGGCGAGGAGTTTCTGTTTGCAACGGAGGTGGATGGGTGACTACTGGAGGTTCTTGAGGAGTGGGGAAATATGGACTGGTCATTTTTATAGAAAAATGGTTAGGTAGCAGACAGTGCTTTTTTTATTGTTTGAGTAGGGATGTGGGAGGGGCAGCTATGAGTGTTCCCAGCTGACCTGCAGGAAACACTCGAAGCGATTGGTATTTCTCGCCACCCTCAGCCCTCCAGCCTTATATATATAGCCAGAATTTACTTTCATGTCTGTCTCTCCCCTCCAGATGGTAACCACCTTGTGGGCTAGGAATTCATTCATTCAGTCGTATTTATTGAGCACCTACTGTGTGCAGAGAACTGTACTAATCATCAATCAATCGTATTTATTGAGCGCTGACTGTGTGCAGAGCACTGTACTAAGCGCTTGGGAAGTACAAGTTGGCAACATATAGAGACGGTCCCTACCCAACAGCGGGCTCACAGTCTAGAAGGGGGAAACAGACAACAAAACATTAACAAAATAAAATAAATAGAATAAATATGTACAAGATAAATAAATAGAGTAATAAAACGTACAAACATATATACATATATACAGGTGCTGTGAGGAGGGGAAGGAGGTAAGGAGGGGGAGGAGGGGGAAAGTAAGGAGGTGTATAGAAACTCTGTTTTACTTCCCCCAGAGCTTATTTCAGTGCTCTGCGTACAGTACTTCATTCTACTTCATTCCTTCAATTATATATATTGAGCACTTACTGCATGCAAATCACTGTACTAAGTGCTTGGAAAGTACAATACAGCAGTAGTAACAATCTCTGCCCACAACGAGCTCACAGTCTAGAAGAGGGGGGAAGACATCAATACAAATAAACAGGCGTCAATATAAATAAAATGACAGAAGCGCTGTGTTGGGAGAGGGGGAAGAGCAAAGGGAGCAAGCCAGGGTGACACAGAGGGTGTGGGAAATAAGGGAAAGTGGGGCTTAGTCTGGGAAGGCCTCTTGGAGGAGGTGTGCCTTCAGTAAGGCTTTGAAGTGGGGGAGAATAATTAGATTATTAGAGATTAGATTAGAGAAGGATTAGATTGGATTAGAGAAGGGAAGGGCGTTGCAGGCCAGAGGTAGGACATGGCCAGGGGTCGGCAGTGAGACAGGCGAGATGGGGGCACAGTGAGAAGGTTAGCACCAGAAGAGAGGAGTGCGCAGTAAATACCATTGATCGACTGAAGCGCAGCAGCTGCCTGGGTAGACATCTCTCTGAGGTTGCGGTGGAAATTCTTGCTGGTGGTGCCTGGCAGTGATTCTCTGCTTGTATTATATGACAGCATGAGTGGAGAGGAAGGAGATGGAGGAAGAGAAATTGAACCTTTTAGAAGACAGGCTAAAAGTTGAGGAGGTCTCTGACCCCCTGCCTGGAACTCCTTCCCTCCTTCAAATCTCTTATGATAATAATAATAATGATAGTAACAATAATACTAGTAGCATTTATTAAGCACATACTATGTGCATAGCACTGTTCTAAGCACCGGGGACCTTATAAGGGGATCAGGTTGTCCCACGGGGGGCTCATAGTCTTAATCCCCATTTTACAGATGAGATAAGTGAGGCACAGAGAAGTTAAGTGACTTGCCCAAGGTTACACAGCTGACAGTTGGCGGAGCCAGGATTTGAACCCATGGCCTCGGACTCCAAAGCCCATGCTCTTCCCACTGAGCCTTGCTGCTTCTCAACATACCACAGAAATAACTGTGGTACTCGTTCAGCACTTACTATGTTCCAGGCACTGTACTAAGCACTGGGGTGGCTATAAGCAATTCGTGTTGGACACAGTCCCTGTCCCACGTGAGGCTCACAGTCTCAATCCCCATTTTCCAGATGAGGTAACTCACGCCCAGAGAAGTGAAGTGACTTGCCCAAGATCACACAGCAGGCAAGTGGCAGGGCTGGGATTGGAATCCATGACCTTCTGGCTCCTAGGCCCGTGTACTAGCCACTTCCCCTTTTTCATTCATTCATTCAATCGTATTTATTGAGCGCTTACTGTGTGCAGAACACTGTACTAAGCGCTTGGGAAGTACAAGTTGGCAGCATATAGAGACGGTCCCTACCCAACAGTGGGCTCCCAGTCTAGAAGGACTGTGAAATCATGTCTTTTCCAGGAAGGCTTCTCTGATTTCTCATCTCCTTGACTTCCATTTCATGCATCTGCATCAGTTGAGCAATCAATCAGTGGTATTTACTGAGCTTTTAACTATATGCAGAGCACTGTACTAAGCTCTTAACACTGGTAAAACTGTATGTCAGAGATCCTTGAAGCTGATTTTTACAGTTTGGGATTCATATGAAGCAATCAGTCAGTGGTGTTTATTGAGTGCTCTCTTTGTGCAGAACACTGTACCAAGAACTGGGGAGAGTACAATAGAAATAGTAGACATGATTCCTACCCACATGGAACTTGTAGTCTTATAGTCAAAACCTCCTGCAGCAATAGTGCCATGATCCCCTTTTTCTTCCTCCTCCCATCTGGAAATTATTTTACAGTTTCTTTGCCCAGTGACATTTTAAAGTCCTTTGAGGAAGGGATCATACCTTTCAGGTGATACTCTTCAAAATGCTCGGTACAGCGTTCTGACCACAGTAAAGTATGCAAAAATAAGTAGCGTGGCCTAGTGGATAGAACACGGGCCAGGGAGTTGGAAGAACCCGGCTCCGCCGCTTTCCTGCTGTGTGACCTTGGGCAAGTCATTTAACTTCTCTGTGCTGTAGTTACCTCATCTGTAAAATGTGGATTAAGACCACGAGCCCCACGTGGGACAGGGACTGTGTTTAACCTGATTATCTTGTGTCTTCCCCATCTTTTAGTACAATGCCTGACACATAGTAAGCGCTTAACAAAAACGTAAAAATAAACAAATAAATGTCACTCACCGATTGATTATCTGGGCCATTCCTCCCCGATTACTTTTCTCCGTATTTGCATTGTTAGAATCTTTTGTGTGAGCAAGCAGATCCACAGCCTCTCTTTAGGTTGTTTTGGAGATGTATTTCTCTTCCCATTTTCGCACCACCCCTTAACTCCCACGGTCCGTATTCTCCAGGATAATTATTCTGGTCGGCTTCCCGCCGAAGGTGTCAGGTTTCCATTCCTCTTGCATCGGTCGCTTAATGGTGGCCGCTTAATAGTTATCCGAGCCACAGCTCGTGCAGGTGCGAGGCAGTTTCTTTGGAGCACGACACAAGGGATGTTCATCAATAATGGAGAATGATGATCTGGGTCCATTTTGTAACCGGCTGTCTTAGGGAAGTGCACCTTAAGAAAGGGACCTGTTACTCTAAGGATGGTTACAAGAGAGTCCACCGCTCTATTGCCCAAACTATCGAGTAGCTCACAAGGAAAAAGCAACGCATATCATTCTCTCTGTTTTTCTGCCTTGCGGAAAAACAGATGAGTAAGCCAGGCCAACGTAAATATGTTGACGAAAACTCCGTCACCTGACAGTGGGATTCTGTTAAGCCACATGAACTGCTGTAGTGAATATCCACTTTCTTTCCTTAGACCACAGGACGCTGCTGGGCCTGAATTGATATTACCTGCAAGCATTGAATTTAGGGAAAGCTGTAAGTACCCAATGACATATCCTTGTCCTTTTTAAGATCCTGCATGTTGTGACACCTTTCTTTTTCACCGTTATATTTTCTTTCCATCCCACTGTTCTCTCTAGCTGAAAAGCCACTTGAATTTTCCAAATAAAATTGGGATTAGAACCATGTAGTGGAGGCTAATTGTATCCTAACCCCAGATGAACTATGCTATGCATTATGTTGTTGGGTTGTAAGCTCGTAATCAATCACAACAGCCCAGGTTAATTACAGGGTCCAGTATACTCTGGTTATACACGTGCAGACTCTCTGTGCGTGTCCGCGCACGTGTGTGTGTGTGTCTGTGTGTGAGAGAGAGAATATGAAAGAGCGAGAACACGCTGGCTGGCCGGACCCAAGAGGTTTCTAGGCTTCGCAGTGAGCGCTGATCAACAGAAAGTCTGGAAGTGTATTTGCTCATGAGAGCCATCTGACAGAGGCGGGAAACCTCCTCATTCAGGTGCATTCCCTGAGCAGCTTGCTGCTGTTGCTGCTCTGACGTTCATTCCCAGACAGAAAAATGACCGGTCTAAAATGTGAGGGGCATCTTTCCATTTTCCATTTCTGGTTTGACTAGAGTCAGAAGTTGATGTGGAAAATCAAGAGTGGATGGAGTTCAAAGGATTTAAATAGAGCTCTGAAGTTTAAAACTCTCGTTTCCTTCGGGTAATGGCAGCCGGTCATTTGTTGTGGCACGTCTCTTTTCTTTTTAGGTATTTTCAAATGTGGAAACAGTTCATTTTAAAAACACACCTTCCTAGTCCTTTTGCGGCCCTCAGTACATAAGCAGAAGTACAACTAAAATCCAGCGTCATCGTCGATTCTCCTCACCGTTTGACTTTTCTGTCCATTCTCTTCCCCCAGCCGAAGATTCATTTTTATCTGCCATAATAAATTACACGAACAGCTCTACAGTCCATTTCAAACTCTCCCCGACGTATGTGCTGTACATGACGTGTCGCTATGTACTCTCGGGCCAATACAAACCTGACATCAGCCCTACGGAGCGAACTCACAAGGTCATTGCCATAGTCAACAAGATGGTGAGCATGATGGAAGGAGTCATTCAGGTGAGTTTCCCCGCAGAGAGAGTCCTCTCTGTTGACTTATATAAAGTCACATCATCCAGGTGGCTTAATGTCTTTTGGGTCTGCTCTGTGCTACTGTTGGGATATGGTGGAATTCCGAACATGACACCAGAACTAGCAAGCACTGGTTCTGTTCGTACTTGGATTCCTTCTCCAGTGTTAATTTTAGCTTTTTCATAGCAAGAGAGGTGTTTCCTCCGAATAGAATGGGTTTCCACTTTTCAAAAGTATAGAAAAACACACCATTTTTCTCCCAAAACAGGGACCTAAGAAAATAAAATCGTAAGGGATTGGGAGTCATCAAGCACTTAGTATGGTGCTTTACACACAGTAAGCGCTCAGTAAATACGATTGTATGAATCGGTGTGGTTTTGGTTAATTCTTGCCTATGAGAGGCCTTTGGACAGTGGGATGTTCTTTGTAGGGACATTTGGAGAATGTTTTGAAGTTTTTCATTGTCCGGTGAAAGAACGTTTCACCATTTTTCCTTTGTGTGGTCCGAAGCCTCCGTAACCATTTTCAAGAGGGTTTTGCAGATCGGGAACAACTGCAATCAATCAATCAATCGTATTTATACTCGTATACTCTCTGCAGAGAGTATTCTTGTGGAAAGGCATCATTCAATAGAATTTTGACTACGGGCAAAAATAGGAACTTTTTGCATGACTAAGCTCCTTTTCAATAGCACATGCACAGTATTCTTCATGCTTGTAGTTTTGAGGGGGAGGAGATGCTCAATTGGTATAGGAGCACAGAGAAGATCGGGTAGTATGCGGATGTTCAGATTTTGATTTTTAGTCCACTAAACCTGAAAAAACTAACGCAGTGTTTTTCTTCAGGATCATTATTCAAGTAGGCATCGATGCTTTTATAGCTGACATCATAGCATCTTGAGATGATTCTGCTTATAATTTGGCATTTCATAATCACTTAAAATTATTCTAATTTAGCTCCTTTTTTGAGATGCATATTAGGGATTCATGTTGCAGTTTCTGAAATTTTCATTGTAAAAATGAGTTCCATTGAAATGCTTTTCATTTTCCAAAAAAAAAGCATCCTTGATTTCATTCCTTTTTCTGGCTTGTATATATGGGTTTTAATCATTATTATCCAATTTTGCAGAATGAGACTATTGCTTTTTACATGTTTTGAAATCGATGATCAAATTGTAAAATACGTAATTGGGGGTTTCATGGGCCTAAATTTTTAGATCTGAATTTCCTGGAAGTGTTAAAATTTTCATATCGTCTTGAAACATCATTGTTTCATAAGCAAATATGATTTTGTCCTTTGGTAAAGCAAAGTATTTGTTTGGTTCCCATTCCACTCATCTTTCCAAAGTCCATTTAAACGTGGAAAGCTTTATACGTAGTCTGTAATGCAATTGGACCTTTCCCTTCTCGTCAAAATATTCGTGATAGCCTCCGCACCTACTGGGTTTGTGTTAGAAGGTAAAATTCAGAGTTTCAGAATTTTGTGTGTGGTCTTCTGATAATGAGAAATCAATTGGTGAATTTTAAGAAGTATTTTTCACCGTAAATTTGTAATTACCAATTTGAATATATTGCCTTAAAGTTTTTTGTGGCAGTGTTTTGCATTGACTCGACGACGTGCATTTGTTAAGTGACTGATCTGATTCCTACTTACTCGATCCTTCCCTGTGAGAGATATTCCTGGTTGTCCAGTCCATAGTGGAAGCTCCGGGGGGGAATTTAATTTAAAATCCTGCTGCACGTATTGACAGTCTTGTCAACACTCTGTCGAGCATTCTTCCAGAATAGCTGAAATTTAAATTTCCGGATATAATACTTCCTGGATCTTTTGTATAGGAACTGTCTCGTTAATGCCCTTCCCAGATGTGAAATGACATCAACTGCTGCTTCAGTTTGGTGATTCAGTTCATTGTTCTAGCGGTAGGTAGGATGTCTAAAATAAGCATGTGTGTCCTGGACTTCCTCATCCGCCTCAGGTGAAATTGCAGTTTGGAGTAGTTAAACATGTGCTGTACCTTCATGTTCGTGTTTTGATTTCCAAAGCTACCATGATTGTTTACAAGTTTCTTTCTCTCGTTCTGCTCGATTTCCTTCGTCCGTTTTTCTCCAGGAGGTAGACCAGGTTGATCAGGTAGGATATAATGCTGGGAGCTGATCCTAGCTATGTTGGCTTAGCTGAGTTTCTCATGCTGCTTCCATGTCAAAATACAATACTCCCAACAGCTGGACTGAAACAGTTCATAACACTCATTCAGCAACTGGAACATGCAGTACTAAAATCCCTTTTTGACTGTGCAACTCTGATCGGCATTCCATAATTTCTGCTTAATGCACTTCAGTGTGGATATAAAATGACCGAGTTCTTTTTCCTTCCCTTTATTTTGATCTTTGGTTCCTATCCTTTGGATCTCATCTGAGGTTGCCTGGCCTGGCATACGCGGTCGGGAGACGGTGAGATAGATCAGTACTGGATACCTGAGTTCCCTGGTCTCGAAACCAGGGACCGAAAGTATCGGGGTGGTCGCGGGTAACAGCGTATCAGTGCGTGCGCGCGCACACGCAGATTACCAGATAATGCACCCAGCTAAATTTCGGCCATTGCCCGGCGCCCTCCCTCATTAATCCATTGGCCACCGCACCCATGCCGCCGTTCGGAAAGTTCCGATTTGGGCAAGGGATTTTAAAACGTGATTTCTTCGGAAGCGCGGCTGCGGATGGCACGATCCTCCTCCTGCATTCGCCTCAAATTCTTTGCAAATATCTGGTATCTGAGTTCCATTGGAAACGGGCTATGTACTGGTCTATCTTCAGAAGCTTTTTTAAAAGAATCACTTCCTTTCTCGTGGCTAGGAAAGCCACGTCTTCTCGGTGTTGACCGGTTTTCCTTCCGCCCTACAGAAACAGAAGAATATTGCAGGAGCACTTGCCTTCTGGATGGCAAATGCATCCGAACTCCTCAACTTCATTAAGCAGGACCGAGACCTAAGTCGAATTACGTTGGATGCCCAGGACGTTCTGGCACATTTGGTTCAAATGGCCTTCAAGTAAGGGTCCAGAACAGCCTTTTCTGTACACAGTATTTGGGGAGCAGTTGTTTCATTTTTGTTTGTTGGGTTTTTTTTTTGGAGTGGGGGATAAGGACCTTTAACTTCCATAATTTTGGCTCATGTATATATTAACTTGCAAAATTCTGTCTTAAACTAGTAGTAAAAGCAGTACTGGTAATAGTGTTTATTAAGAGTCTACTGTGTGTGGTGCACTGTACTAAATGCTTGTACTTCCCTTTACAACATCTCTACAATCCACCCCTTTCTCTCCATCTAAACTGCTACCATGCCCATTCAAGCACTAATAGTAATGATAATCATAATAATGATAGGCCTTGGTAAGCGCTTTCTATGTGCCAAGCACTATACTAAGCACTGGGTTGGATACAGTCAAATCAGGTTTGACACCGTCCCTGTCCCACGTGGGGCTCACAGTCTCAACCCCCGTTTTACAGATGAGGTAACTGAGGCCCGGAGGAGAGAAGTGTCTTGCCCAAGGACGTAGAGCAGGCAAGTGGCAGAGCCGGGTTTAGAACCCATCATATCCTGCCTCGATGACTGCATCAGCGTCCTCACTAAACCCCCCTGCCTCCTCTCTTTCCCCTCTCCAGGCCTTATCTCACTCTGCTGCCCAGATCATTTTTCTAAAAAAAGCAAAAACAGTCCGCACCTTCCCCTTCCTCGAAAACCTCCAGCAGTTGCCCGTCCAACTCCATACCAAGCAACTCCTTACCATCGGCATTAAGGCACTCAGTCAACTCTCTCCCTTCTACCATACCTATTGATCTATTGCTTCAACCTAGCCCACACTCTCTGCTTCTCTGATGCCAACCTACTCACTGTACCTCAATCTTTTTTAACTCGCTGATGATCCCTTGCCCACGTCCTCTCTGCTGGCTGAAACTCCCTCCCCGCTTGATATGCAGCAGACTATTGCTCTCCTCACTTTTAAAAGCAAATCTCCTCCAAGAGGCCTTCCCTGACAAAGTCCTCATTTTCCCCATTCAGTCTCTTTTCTGCATCTACACCCCTTAAGCACTTGATATTCCCCCCAGCCTCATAGCATTTACGTACGTACTCTGCAATTTCCCTTATCTGTAATTTTATTTCAGTGTCTCTTTTCCAAGCACTTAAGATAGTGCTCTTGCTTATAATAAAAGCTCACTAAATAACATTCATTGTTCAATTGTGACAGGTCAATAGACGCAAAAGGCAGGTACTCTGCTTCTAAGTAATTCACAGTATAATAAATTATACTAATTAACTAATTAAGTTAGACAGACGTACAAGGTGTTTATGAAGGGTGGTAGCGGTCTGAATAACATGAATCAGATAGGGAAGAGAGTGAACATGCAAGAATAAAATATCAATAAGTCTGAATAAACTGACTTTAAGCTCAAAATGGGCGTGGACTATGTCTCCCAACACTGTTGTATTGTACTCTCCCAAGCATCTAGTACAGTGCTCTGCACACAGTAAGTGCTCAGTCAGTACAACTGATCGAACGTACAAATTAAACATTAAAGCATTTCATATATTTCTTAGCCATTACAGAACAGAAATTTGTAAATATTTTTCAGGTACTTGGTTCAGTGTCTTCAGTCAGAACTTAATAACTACATGCCTGCCTTTCTGGATGATCCCGAAGAGAACAGCCCTCAAAGGCCAAAAATAGGTTAGAATCTTCCAACTTGCTCTTTCTTCAAACCCACTCATTCCCACCCCCTGCCCCACACCCTAATCTAAACATTGATGTTAAGTCATTTATGAGGTGTTTATGTCTTAAAAATGAGTCAGGCGTTTTACCTAAGTGTGACTTTGATTTAAGCTTCATTGAATTGACAACATTTGCTCTCATATTTTGAAAGACATTTAATTCAGTCCCAAAGGGTTATGTGGGGAATCAGTCTCAAGAATTAAAATCTACTTGTATTTGTAATGTGATCATGGTCTCTCTGCACACCTTGAGCTCAGCTTCAACTCTCTTCAAAATACGGAAGGATCAAATCGATAAGGTTGGAAAACTTTAAGTGGAACTCTACCTTTGAACATAATAACTATTTTGATATCTGGTTTGTTTTGAAAAATAAACGTTGTTAGCAAGAACTTAATTTTCTCGTTACCAGCTAAAATTGATACGTTGGATGTTTTCATTTGAACCATCACACATTTTTCCGTTCAGATTTTCTAGCATATTGATGGTTTTCTGAACCAGCATAATAGCTAGATCAAAGTACCACTCTGAGTTAGACTGATAGAGTTTAGTTACTGGGCACATGCAAGGTATGGCACACTCAGGGAATGAGAAAAGCAGGAAAGCCAAAGAGAAAACAGCGCCAGGCACCGCAAGCCTTTAACATGTCAACACAACAAGGGATGACGGCCTTTTTGTGTGCGAAGTGTGACCGGGCCTGTCGGTGTCATGTTGGCCTTTTCGGTCACACACCGTGCTCATGGGTGAATTTGCCAGTGAGTGGTGTCTTCTTGGAATAAAGAGGAGAGCTGAATAGATAAATATATCTGTAGCACTGTTCCCCTAGTGCAGAGAACCAAAGAAAAGGAATCCTCTGAGCTGTTGGTGTGCCGGCAGCAAATCATACAGCTTATGGCCCCCGACGTCAAAGGTGATGTCTCGTGATGCAATAGCATCACTGTGCCATGTGGCACTCAAGGCAGGAGACTGGGGAGACAAGGAGAGAGGGCCCCAGGTGGGCTCTTTTACCCTTCATCCCTTTCTCCCTCTCTCTTCCTCTTCTTCCCCGGCCCCGACATGGCAACGATTGACCAGACGGAGCCCAGCCTTCTGCTGCAGCCCCAAGGCAGGTTACCGGTGCATCACTGGAAGAGGCTTTGAGGTGTACGGTGTCCCGTCTTTCCCCCAAGTCTTAGCCTAAGGCCCCCATCGAGAGGCACATTTGGCACCAAGAAGAGCTTGTTGTGGTTCTGAGAGCTGTGAGTTCATCACATTGTTTGTAGGGAGGATCCCATTCAACTCCTTCCAGCCTAACTGCTTGTGGGTTTTCTCTTCGTGGAGCAGGATTTGGATTCCCTTTAATTCCATGTGGTGCGGAGGTTCTGCCATGGATGGCGGTTCTCCGTCATAGTCTGTCAGAAAAAAGACTTGAGAAAAGCCAGTGGCCCCTTTCCTCTAGAAGCGACACCCATCACCTGAAGATTGATTGAGTTCCAGCCCTGTGGGAAAGGGCCATGAAGGTTGGAGCCTAGATATTCCGAGTGACTTCCTGGGGCCACCCCAGAAGTCCGGTTAGGCTCTCGGACAGAAGAATGGTTTCAGGCAGATTCAGAACCCGGTCACTCTCCAGCATCCATTTTGATTTGGAGTCAGACCCCACTTGGACTTAGCTAGTGGCCGGCGGGGCTGGAAAATAGGGTCAGAAGGCGAACCGTCATTCACTGTGGGCAGAGAATGTGTCCGTTTACTGTTGTATTATGCTCTCCCGGGCACTTAGTGCAGTGCTCTGCACGGAGTAAGGGCTCAAACAATATGATGGAATTATTGACTTTTCCATCTCGTCCCATCGAAGTGGAAAGGTCGGGGCACCTGTCTTATTGCCAGCCAGCAGTGGCTCTTGGCATGGCTAAGATAGGAACTTGAAAAGATTTATGTGAAGAATATCAATCAATGGCATTTATTGAGCACCGTACTGAGCACTCGGGGGAGTGTAGTACAGCAGAAATAGCAGGCACGTTCCGTGCCCTTAACCAGTGTACAGTATAGAGGTTACGGGCTTGGGGGACAGATTTACCCTGCCTCCGAAGATCCTGAGGGAAGAGGGGACAATCCCAGAGGAACTGAGATTCCGAACGTCTTTTAAACCTCAAGCTTTGAAGTCCTTGCCAACCAACCCCCATGGCGGCGTCTAATTGGCCTTTTCTGTCGTGGTTCTTCCTCCCCAGATGACGTTTTGCACACCCTCAGCGGGGCCATGTCCTTGCTGCGGCGGTGCCGGGTGAATGCCGCCCTGACGATCCAGCTGTTCTCCCAGCTCTTTCACTTCATCAACATGTGGCTGTTCAACCGGCTGGTGACAGATCCAGATTCAGGGCTGTGCTCTCACTACTGGGGTGCCATCATCCGTCAGCAGCTGGGGCACATCGAAGCCTGGGCAGAAAAGCAGGGCCTCGAACTCGCTGCCGACTGCCATCTCAGCAGGATAGTGCAGGTCTGATTTGGATTATTCTATTTGTTGGGGTTTTTTTAATGGTAGTCACTAATCAGAGCACGGGCCTGGGGTCAGAAGGACATGGGATCTAGTCCCGCCTGGGCCACTTGTCTGCGGCGTGACCATGGACAATCACTTCACTTTTCTGTGCCTCAGTTACCTCATCTGCAAAATGGGAATTGAGACTGAGAGCCCCACGTGGGACAGGGACTGTGTCCAAACCAATTTGCTTGTAGCCTCCCCAGCGCTTAGTAAAGTGCCTGGCACACAGTAAGTGTTTAACAAATGTCATGATTATTATTATTATAATTTTTATTGTACTTAATCTGTGGCAGGCACTGTACTCAGCATCAGGGTAGATAACACAAACAATCAGGTCTAACCCAGTGCCTGGCCCACAGGGGTTGCGCAGTCTAAGTTAGAGGAAGAACAGGTAAAGAAGCTGAGGCACAGAGAAGCAGCATAGCCTAGTGGATAGAGTGTGGGCCTGGGAATCAGAAGGTCATGGGTTCTAATCCTGACTGGACCACGGTATGACCAAGGGCAAGTCACTTCACTTCTCTGCACCTCAGTTCCCTTATGTGTAAAATGGGGAATGAGTCTGTGAGTCCCACGTGAGACAGGGACTCTGTACCACCCGATGTACTTGTATTCACCCCAGCGCTTAGTACAGTGCCTGACACATAGTAAGGGCTTAACAAATACCATAATAATTATTATGATGATGATGATGAAGTGACTGGCCCAAGGTCACCAAGTGGGCAGACGGCAGAGCCAGGAATAGAGCCCAGTTCCTGCGATTTCCCAGGGCTGTGCTCTTTCCTCTAAGCCATGGTGTTCTTTCTCTCTTGTTCTACGAAGTGAGGTACTGGGGTGTGAGAGTGAAAGTAAGAACTCCCAACGAGTAGTATTTGCCTCTTCAGTTGATTGACTGATTTGGTGTTTGGCGGAGATTGTTCGTGGACTTTTCTTCCTTCATCACCTCAGCACAGCTCCCTTCCCCAGCCCCAAACCCACATATACCTTTGTGAAACACATTTCATCCAAATTGGGAGCAGTATTCCCAGTTCCCCGGGCTCTTGCTGGGGAATCTGAACTAGGGTTTGCCGATTTTCCACTCAAGTTTCTCAACTCAGAAATGTCTTCACCTTACATCCATCCTTCCTTTCCAAACCAGACTTACTGGATCAAGGGGAACTGAGTTTCAAACACAATTCTCTTTCTCGTCAGTCAAGGTTTGGTATTTATTGAGCACTTACTTTGTGCAGAGCACTGTACTAAGTCCTTGGGAGAGTACAGTACAACAGAGTAGACATGGTTACTGGCCCCGAGGAGAGGTAGAGATGTTTCCCTTGCTTTTACCCTCTGAAACTACCGCCAGTCCCAAGTGAAATGCTCAAAAAAGTGTCTGTCAGTCTAGTCGTATTTATTGAGCACTTACTGTGTGCAGAGCACTTGGATGAGTACAGTAAAAATAGCACAATGTAACTAAAAGAAAAACTTGTCTGCTCTAGACACTTGGGCAAGCCACTTTAATCCCCCGTATCTCCGTTCCTTCATCTGTAAAATGGGGATTAAGAATGTGAGCTCCGTGGAATGTGTCCAACCGTCTTTCTGCCCCAGCGCTAAACTATGACCTAAAATAATCATATTTTTGAGGTGTGGAATTTGTTGAAAAGTGTAAGTGTATCTGGTTGTTTTTAACATGGGCTGACTGTAAGACCCTGATTGATGGAAATGGCCCTGGATTTTTTGAAAGCTGACTGGGACAATTTTCAAAAATTAGATAAAGATCTTGGAATCAAGTGTGCTTTGGTTAAAATTAGTCAGCCTATCTCCCTCCAAGCCTAGCTGCCCTCACTTACCTAACCCATTCTTGGATTTTCTCATTTGATTTAAAGCTCATTTTCAGTTTAGGTTCCACAGAGTTTGGGGAATTGTAGTCATGGACTTGTATCCCACTTAGGGGGCCAGGAGAGAAGAAGCGACCCTTCAAGTTTGGAATGCTGTCCAGGATGTAATGATAATAATAGTATTTGTTAATTACTTACTGTGTGCCAGGCACTGTACTAAGCACTGGAGTGGAAACAAGCAAATCAGGTTGGAAACAGTCCATGTCCCACATGAAGCTCACAATCTCAAACCCCATTTTACAGATGAGGTAACTGAGGCACAGAGAAGTGAAGTGACTTGCCCAAGGTCACACAGCAGACAAATGGCAGAGCCAGGATTAGAACCCTTGACTTTCTGACTTGCAGGGCTGTGCTCTATCCAGTACGCCATGCAGCTTCCCTATTTAACGGAAATACGGTCAGCCTCCTGAAAAATGAAATGATTAAACTGACATTTCAGAAATATTTCCAACGACAATTAAATTTATCTTGTGAAAACAGTCAAAATCACAAACCCTGTTTTGTTGCGGGAATTTTTCAATCCCTAATTTAAAGATTTTCCAATGTAAACATCTATAAGGTGTATCTGAAAACCTCTACCAGATGTAACAGATGTGTCCTGTTAGCCAATTCTTCCCAGTGCTTAAGTCATTTCCTGGTAATAAATTAGATTCTGAGACCTGTAAATCATATTTCCTTATGAGTATTAAATCTTAATCCCAGGGGATGACGTAAACGTAATGGACATAGGGGTACTTGCTGACTTTACATTTTAAATGTGTGAGTGAACATGGATGGAGCACTGAAGAGGGGGTCTTTGGCAGGAAAGGGGGAAAAGGAGGAAAAATAGCAGAGGAAATAAGGATTGCATCTACTAACCACAATTCCAGGTTCCCCTCCTATCTCTCTGACAAATTCTTCTCAGTCTCTTTCAAGGGCTCCTCTTTTTCCTTCCACCCCCTAATTATTAGGACCCAGATCCTCCGACTCCCTCTGATCTGGAACTCTCTCCCACTTGGTTTACGAAAGACCACCACTCTACCCACCTCCAAAGCCTTACTAAAATCGCGTCTCCAAGATGCTGTATCCGACTAGGCTCTCATTTCTCTTATTCACACCCCCCCCCCCCCCCCCCTTCTGCATCACCTATATCTTTGGCTTTATAATCAATCATTGGTGTGTATTGAGTGCTTACTGCGTGCAGATCACTTTTCTAAGTGCTGGGGAAAGTACAGTTCCATAGAGTTGGTAGAAACAGTCCTTTCCCACAGGGAGCTTATGGGCTAGAGGACAATCATAAAGTTACAGACTTTATGTCACCCTTTAAGTGCTTGTTAGTTATCCCTCTCCCCTCCCCTCAGCATGCATGTAAAATTCTTATACTTTTGCCATTCCTCTCACCTGGAATTTCTTTTTAAGTTGTCTTCCCCTCTGAGCATTTAAGCTCCTTGAGGGCAGGGATCATCTATACCAACTGTATTGACCTCTTCCAAGTGCTTAGTACAGTGCTCTGCACACAGTAAACACTCATTAAATACTCGTGATGGATTGGTTGATTCAGTGTCCCTAATGCCATGTGCATGTGGACAGTTTGTTTCTTCCATCCTCGGGGCACCGTATCCAAACTGGCTTTGTTGCCAGTTGATCAATCCATAATTCCCTAACACCAATCGAGCTGAAGTGTGACACGAAACGTGCATTAATCAATCGGGTGCTTACTGTGTGCAGAGGGCTCTCTTAAGCACTTGGGAGAGTACGAAACAGCAGAGTTGGAGGACACATTCCCTGCCCGTAAAACGTCTTCCTGTCAAGCGGGGGAAACAGGCATTAAAATAAATCCCAGGGATAGGTACAGAAAGTGGTGTGGGACACAGGGAGGCGTGAATATCAAGTGCTTAAAGGGTACAAGTCCGAGTGCAGAAAGGAGTAGGAGAAATCAGGGCTTAGTTGCGGAAGTCTTCTTGGAGATGTGATTTAATGTTGGTTTTGAAGGTGGGGAGCGCGCTGGTCTGTCATAAATGGAGAGGAAGGGAATTCCAGGCCGGAGAGAGGGTTTGGGGGTGAGAGGTCCGCAGCACGACATACTAGATCGAGGTACAGCGAATAGGTTGGCGTTAGAGCAGAAACGGGCTTTTTGTGTGCTGTTGAGCCATTTAATCCACTTATGGAAAAGTAATTGTTTGGAAATTAACGCAAAGTGTAGTACTTATTGATATAGTTTTAATTAAGCTGAAGTAATAATATATAGTTTTTTGGCTTTTTCCAGGCAACGACACTTCTTACCATGGATAAGTATTCTCCTGATGACATTCCAAATATTAACAGTACCTGCTTCAAGCTGAATTCACTTCAACTGCAAGCCTTATTACAAAATTACCACTGTGCACCCGATGAACCTTTTATCCCAACAGTAAGTTCACCTCAGCAACTTTTCATCAAAACCTGAACTATTCTATAGAAAAGAAAATCAGACAGGAAGCTTTTGGGGCCAGGGAATGTGTTTATAAACTTTGTTGTATTGCACTCTCCCAAGCCCTTAATACAACACTCTCCACACAGTAAGTGCTCAAAAAATTCCATTGATCGATTAATTGAAACTTGTTCGTGAAATGTTTGGTTTAAATTGGACTATCCATTTATACGTAGGTAGGATTCTAAGTCAACGGCAGTAGGTTCTGATTTATAAGTATTAGGAATAGAGTTGAATAATAATAATTATGGTATTTGTTAAGCGCTTACTATGTGTCAGACACTGTATCAGGTAGTGGAATATGTCGACAAAGTTCGTTCTTCACCACAGTTCCAAAGAAATACAGTATTAGTGCAGTGATTTTCCTTTACCTTGTTGAACCCTCAGAGTGATGTCATGGTAAGGGCAGGATTTTAAAACACTTGACATTTAGTAATACTAGAGGAGCCTCGTTCATCTATTTCATCAAGTTTAGAGAGATCATTTCTGTTTTGAGTGAAATTATCTGAAATTTCATTTTATTTTCCTCAAAATTACAAGCAAAAAAGATTTTCAATTTGCTGTGTTTTCAAGTATAAGGTGCATTCATTTCTTTCGCACCGCACACTTTGGACAGTATGCTGTTAAGGAATTAGGGATGTTCTTTCTACCACACACACATGCAGAGCTCCTTGGAATGCAGTGTGATGTTGGAAGATACTGGTAGTGTATAATCTGCACAGTATTGGTCAGATTAAGCGGGCCTCATTTCCAAAGTGCAAGATTCATCAGGAATGTACTTCCTCTGAGAACCGAGTTTGTTTTGAAGCTAAATTTTGTCTACTTTTGAAAATTTTCCTTTTATAGACCTCCTGAATTTTTATTTCCTAATTTTGTCTTTGAAAACCAAGCCATTGCCCTAGAAATCTTTTCACGTAGAAGCAGCAAACAAAAAGAAACCTTGGAGCAGTTGGGGTCAATCAGTGGTGTTTATTGAGCATTTACCGTGTGCAGAACGCTGTTCTAAGCACTTGGGGGTATAGCAGAGTTGGTAGAAAGGTTCCCTGCCAACAACAAGCTCACAGTCTAGAGGGGAAGACAGACATTAATAGAAATAAGTAAATTATAAAGAACCCTTCATAAAATGTAAGCCAAAGGGGGAGGCGGGTGAAAGGAGAGGAGGAAATTAAAAGTTGGAGGGCAGAGCAGGAGAGAGAACAAACTTATTCAACTTATTCCTGGGTCATTTGGAAAGGGGTTAGGGAGGGAGGGTGTCTAAGCCCATTGTGGGCAGTGAAAGTGTCTGTTTATTGTTATATTGTATTCTCCCAAGCGCTAAGAGTCAGAAGGATATTAGGTTCTAATCCCAGCTCTGCCACTTGTCTTTTGTGTGACCTTGAGCAAGTCACTTCACTTCTTGCCTCAGTTACCTCATCTGTAAAATGGGAATTGAGACCGTGAGCCCTACGTGAGACAAGGACTATGTCCAACCTGATTTGCTTGTATCCACCCCCGCGCTTAGTACAGTGCCAGGTGCATCGTAAGCACTTAACAAATACCATAATAGTTATTACAGTCCTCTGTTCACAATAAGCGCTCCGTAAATACGAACGAACGAAAAAGAACGTGCCCATTCTGCATCCATTTGCTGCCCAGAAATCTGTGAAGACAAAGCTAAATGGCCTGATTCAAAGTGGGCACCCATGCTCAAGAAACACACGTGCTATTAAGGGGTGCCAACTCTGGCTCGTGAGCTCGAGCTTGTCGATGCCCGCCTTCGCATCTGCCCAATTTTTCCGTTTTTGCCTGTGTCCAGGATCTGATCGAAAACGTGGTAGCCGTAGCCGAAAATACGGCTGACGAGTTAGCACGCAGCGACGGACGAGAAGTTCAGCTCGAAGAGGATCCCGATTTGCAGCTTCCGTTCCTTCTGCCGGAAGATGGATATTCCTGCGACGTTGTCAGAAACATTCCAAGTGGCTTGCAGGAATTTTTAGATCCACTGTGTCAGAGAGGTAAGTGCACCCTCCGTGTTTTTATTTGTACTGTGTGGTGCCCTTTTATTCCAAGTGTATTTTCAAGAGTAATATACAGTCTTTTGAGTGTACAGTTGAGGTCCAAAATAGACTGTGTCTCTCTGGCCATTGTGCTGTGTTCATCAGACCTGTTACTGATGTCCTCCATATAAAATTACATGATTTGTATGTATTTTTCTGATGTGTATTTGCATAACACAGTTCTGCATACTCTTCTGTTAAAATGCTCTTTTTTTAAATGATATTTATCAAGTTCCGACTATGTGCCAGACACCGTTCTGAGCACTGGGACAGACACAAGGTAACCAGGTTGGACACAGTTTGTGGTCCTCATGGAGCTCATAGCATTGATCCCCATTTTACAGTCGAGGTAACTGAAGCACGGAGATGTTAAGTGATTTGCCCAAGGTCACATAGCAGGCCAGCAGCAGCATAGGGATTAGAACCCAGATCCATCTTACTCCCAGGCCCGTGCTCTATACAATAGGCCCTGCTGGTTTTAAAATCAGTTTATCATTTTAATCTTGCCTTCTGTGGCTATCACCAAGGTATTGAATCAGTTTATCATTCTGAGCCCTTCCTTTCATGTCTCTCACCAGACCCCTCCCCTCCCATGTTCTTAAAATGAGCCCCAAGGGCCAGTGCTGAGTGCAGTGCTTTGCACAGTGTAGGTGCTCAATAAATGCTAATATTGTTGTCTCCCATCAAGATCCAAGAAAGAGCCCCAGTACTGAGTCTTCAGGGCCAGGACCATAGACAGGGGAATTGATTCTGTTGACCAAAGTTTGCATGGTTTTCCCTCCCCTTTCATCTGTTCCCACTTCCTGCAATGGGCAAGTAGGGAAGTGTTGACACCCACAAGGGGTTTCTCCTGCGGGATTCAGAGGACCTGGGTTCTAAGCCCACCTCCGCGGCTTGTCTGTCATGTGAACTTGGGCAAGTTACTTCACTTCTGTGTGCCTCAGTTTCCTCAACTGCAGACTGGGAATTCAATACCTCTTACTTGACCATGAGCCCCATTGGGGACAGCGACTGTATCTGGCCTGATTAACTTGTATCTCCCCCAGCACTTAGGACAGTGCTTGACCCGTAGGAAGCACTTAACGGATACCAGTTAAAAGAAATAAAAACATCCCAGCAGGCAGCGAGTTGACCTGGTCGCCACTGTGGTCTTCACGCTCCATGTTAGCCATCCGTTTTCCAAGCCCTGTCCATCTGGTGATACATCCTACCTGGTTCTTCATTCAGAAACTCATTCTCCCCCTCAGGGTTTCCTCTCCTTGAAAAGTGGAGTCTACAACGCAGGTCCCTTGGTTGCCAGAGCTCTGACCTTTTCACTGGACCTCCAGCAACTATTTAATGAATGGAAGCATATTCATTCAGTCGTATTTACTGAGCACTTACTGTGTGCAGAGCACTGCACTAAGTGCTTGGAAAGTACAATTCAGTGTGCAAAACCACCCCAAAAAAGCACATCATTTTATTAGTCCGTCATACCTTCAGCAAGGGGAAAAAACAGTTCTCTGACCACTTGCAGTGATTGATTGTGCCAGTTTTGGTTGAATGCCACATCAGGAAAAATAAGTGGCCTGGCATGGAAATTACAACCAAAGGCAATAGTGAGATTTTGGCTGGCCTAATGAGAAATTCTTCAGTATTGCCCCATCGGCTCTCCGGTGTAAGGACGTATGGAAATCGGCACATTTTTGCCTGGAGCCTTTACAAAGATCTGAGTATTGATTTTGTAATACTGTTGAGACTTATAAACATCCAATTCTCCAAATGGGTTAAAGGGCTGTCATCTTCTTGTGATTTGCATTCCTCTTTTTGCTCCTCACAGTATAATGATGTGAGAGAAAAGAGCAAAATATGGACAAGACTTCCTCCATCACGGCCTTTTTTAACTTGTAAAACCTTGAAATTGTAAACCTCAATTTTAGTTACATTGTTTAGGACTTGTAATGAGGAGCCACCAGAGGGAAAAAACATGGAAATAAGTTTTTGTGCTTGCCAGGATTTCATTTTAGCTTCCAGTCGGGGAAATAAAGTGTGGCTTATCTGCGGGTAAATAAGTAACTCAGCCTCTTTAACTTGAATTAAGCCTTAATTAAGGATTACTAATGCGCTACAAGTTTTTACCTCATAGTTGCACATTACCCAGATAGTTTGGCTGAAGGAAGTAATTTTTGAAGATAATATGTAACCTAATAGATGGGTTTTATTTCCAGTTTTCCTTGTCCAAGAAAATTATATGATTGGAGAGAGCACATTTGGTCTTTTTTTTTTAATTTGTGGATTAATTCAGTTTATGATCTATCAAATCATTTATACATCATGTTACTCCAACAAATAATCAATTTTTGCTTCTGCCTATAGTGCTTTGTTAAGGATAGAAGGTTAAAAATGTTAGCGGCATTAAATTAATACTGTTATTTGTTGCTAAACTATAAGAGGATTTGAGTTGGCTCACATTTTGGTGGGTATTTTATGTATTTTTTTTCTCCCTCAATAGGCTTTTGTAGGCTAAATCCTCATCCCCGATCCCCAGGCACCTGGACAATATATTTTGAAGGTGCAGATTATGAAAGCCACCTTATGCGTGATAACACAGAGCTGGTAAGAGAGTGTGTGTATGTGGTTATGAAAATATAATTGTCCTTCATTGGATTGGACCACTTATTTGAAATAATTTTTCTTACCCTATGATTTTGCAGTCAAAATTCTATGCATGGGGAATTAGTTCTGTTGTCCTTGAGTGTCATTTAAACAGTAAACCTTTTTTCATGTAGCCTTTAGCATTGTCCTCTTATAGATCTCACTTCGATGTATTCTTTGGCGCATTACACTAAAGTGCAAATACGTCTGTAGTGAAACTTTATTTTTTAATGTGCTTTGTCCTATATCCCCTTTCTGACACTTTCATGATTTCCTTTAACTTAAGGACTGAGTTGGAATCTTAAACATTGAGTTGATTTTAGGTCGGTCCTAGAAAAAAAATTGTGAAAATATCAAAATAAAGCAAATATCCACCTTAACGTTTAACTGAGGCAAAGGGTTACAATCACAAAACTATTGTATTAGTGAACTGTCTACTTTTTAAACTCTAACTTTGTGTACTTCCAAACCCCGTTATCTTATCAAAAGCTAAAAAGTCCAAGAAAGATTGTCAGTTGTATAAGGGAAAAAAAATCCCTAAACATTACTTGACTCTCTTGTCAAAAAAAACCTTTATTTTTTTTAGGAGAACAATTGTTATTTCTCAGAGTTAAACTTGGAATGAAAGGACTATTAACGATGCAATGATGTTTTCTGTTTGAAAGTCAATTTAAAATTACCAGTGACAAAATTCTGAAAAGGAAAAACAATGCAGGAAAAGTATTTTGATTATCTAACTTGATCTTTATAATATTGCAGACAATCAATCATGATCACTTTACCCTAGCTGGATAGTATTTGCTACCACCTCCGACCATGTCAAGAGAGATAGCTGAATTGTTATTGAGTGGTTATCGTGTGTTGGTGGGAAAATGGAGCCAATTGCAGAGCCTTTTTGAAAGCCTGTAGTCAGAAAACTGGCTTATTCATTTGGGGATTTAGAGATTCTTCCACTCCAGCAAACACTGAGCTGGTTTGCTCTTCTATCTCTAGGCTCATCCTTTGAGGAAAGAACCTGAAGTTATCACTGTGACGCTCAAGAAACAAAACGGAATGGGCCTCAGCATTGTTGCTGCTAAGGTAGGAAGCAAATGCTACTTGAAAAACCCTCTCCTTCAGTGGGATGTCAGAGTTAAGCCTTCCGTTTGAGGGTCATGCGTGTAGAACACAGCACAGATCTGGCTGTGTCTAAATGGGTGAAAGTTTGACATGCATGATTAGGAAATATGGCCCACTTCCCCCAAGGCCTACTTGACTCCTTGAAGGTGAGTGAACCACTTTTACGAGGAAGCGTTCAGTGTTTCCAATCACAAGGGTGTTGTCTGTTGCCCAGGTGATCAGCCAAGAGACCAAACACCCCTGGGGAGGTCACCACAAATAACCTAAAGAAGTCTGGCCAGTACAGAAGGAGCAACGGCAGTCCCTGCCAATACTAACTACTTATTGCCCAGTAGTGGTCATCCTAGGTGCAGGAATTGTTTACTTCCCCTCGGTTGCAATGCTCTGAACTAAGCATCTGAAACAATCAAAACATTGTCAGTCAGTTGTATTTATTGAACGCTTACTGGGTGCAGAGCACACAGCTTGAGAGAGTACAATATAACAGACATTTTCCCTTCCCTTAACAAGCTTACCGTCCGAGGGGGAGACAGACATTAATTTAAGTAAATAAATTACGAGTACGTACATAAGTGCGGTGGGGCTGGGAGGAGGAATGAATAAAGGGAGCAAGTCAGTGTGCAGTAGGAGAGTAGTGAGGTGAGGTAGGAGGGGGCAAGGTGATTGAGTGCTTCAAAGCCAGTAGTGAGGAGTTTCTGTTTGTTGCGGAGATGAGTGGGAAATCACTGGAAGTTCTGGAGGAGTGGGGTAACCTGGCCTTGAACATTTTTGAAGAAAAGTAATCCAGGCAGCAGAGTGAAGTTTGGACTGCAGTGGGGAGAGACAGGAGGAGGCTGGAAAGTCAGCAAGGAGGCTGAGACAGTAATCAATGCAGGATAGGATAAGTGATTAGATTAACTTGGTAGCAGTTTGGATGGAGAGGAAAGGGCAGATCTTAGCGATGTCGTGAAGGTTGAACCGATGGGACTTAGTGACCTCACAGTGTAAAAGGGAGTAAGCACTTAATAAATACCATTATCATTATATAAAAATATTTAAAAATCGGGTAATCAAATCGAATGGGCAGTTGGATAGCATATGCCAAGTGCTCAGGATGGATATAGTTACTACCCATCTCCCTCGACATTCATCAGAAACTCCCTTAGCATTCAAAATTTTCCACAAGCATTCTCCATCTTTCCTATCAGGCCATCGGTGGTGTTTATTGAGCACTCACTGTGCGCAGAGCACTGTACTAAATTCTTGGGAAAATACACTGTAAAGAGGTGGTAGACGTGATCCCTGCCCATAAGGAACTTGTGGTCTACAGGGTGAGACAGGCATGAAAATGTATTAGAGATAGGGAAAATAGGAGAATATAAGGATGTTTACATAAATACTGTAGAGCAAGGGTGAGAATCCAAGTGCTTATAGGAAACACAGCCAGTGTCATAGTCTTATCAGCTGTAAGTCAACCAATCACATTTTTTGAGCCTTAGGATAGTACAGTGTAACAGAGTTGGTAGGCATATTCCCTGCCCACCATGTACTTACACCCTAGAGGGGAAGAAAGCCATTAGTATAAATAATTATAGATATGTACATAAGTGAAATAGGGCTGAGGAAGGGGTGAATAAAGGTTGCAAATCCAAATGCAGAGGTAACACAGAAGGGAGTGGGAGGAGAGGAAATGAAGACTTAGTTGGGAAGACCCTTTGGAGGAGATGGGCTTTGAAGGAGGGGCTAGTAATCCCTCTTCCGAATATGAAGAGGGAAGGCATTGCAGGCCAGAGACAGGATGTGGGCGAGAGGTCGGCTGCGAAATAGATGAGATGGACGTACGTTCATTCAACCCAATTTATCAAGGGCTTACTTTGTGCAGAGCACTGCTTGGAAAGTACAATTTAGCAATAAAGAGAGACAATCCCTGCCCACAGTGGACTTACAGTCTAGAACAGTGAGAAGGTTTTGATTAGAGGAGTGAAGTGTGCATACTGGGTTGTAGTAGGAGAGCAGGGAGGTGAGGTAGGAGAGGGCAAGGTGATTGAGTGCTTTAAAACTGAAGGTAAGGCGTTTCTGTTTGATGCAGAGGTGTCTTCACATGCTTCTCCCCAGCTCCTACTCTTCGATCTTCCCATACTCACTTTCGAATTGTACTTCACTCTAACTCTTCCGTCTCCAAAAAAAGAAACCCCCCAAATTGTAGCATTTGTTAAGTGATTACTGTGAGTCATACACTGTTCTAAAGCTGGAGCATAGAATTTAATCAGGTCAGACGCAGTCCTCATCCCACGTGGGGTTCACAGTCTAAGTAGGAGGAGGGCAGGTATTGCATCCCCATTTTACAGGTACTGCAGCACAGAGAAGTGAAGTGATTCTTCAAGCGCTTAGTACAGTGCTCTGCACACAGTAAGCGCTCAATAAATGGGATTGATTGATTGATTGATTCTCCCAAACTCACACAGCAGACAAGTGGCAGTCGGGATTAGAACCCAGGCCCTTGCTCTTTCCACGAGGACATGCTGTTTCTCCGTATGCTCTTTACTCACACTGTTTCCCCAACATGTAATTCCTTCCCCACCACGGCACAGATTACAGCTCTGTTTCGACAAAGCTGTCCTAAAATCCTCCCTCTTCCAAGAAGCCTTCCCTCATCAATTCACAACACGTCAGTTACCTCGACAATACCTTCACCCTTAGCGCTTGTATATTTTCTTCCTCTACTCGGTACTAATGTACATGTGTAGACTTCTGTTTATGTGTACATTCAGTTATTTGTTCAGCCATTTAGCCATGGTGGGTGTACTGTTTTCAACTCTACCTGTATTCCTTCTCCTGCTATCTATATAAAATAAACAGTTTTCGTCTCTCTCCCTCCATTTACATTCTAAACTCCTTGACAATAGGGGAATGTGTCTTCTTTTTTTATTTTTCCAAGGGCTTAGTTCCCCAGTGCTTAGCACTGAGTGGGTATGCAGCAGATATCATTTGACTGACTGAGCCTATAATCTTTTTGGTCATCCTGACTCCAAATGGTGGATCTTTGCAGTAGAAAATTAATCTTCCTTTCTCCCTTACAGAAGAAATTAATACATAGGACAATTTGCTAACCATTTCCAAGTCCTTCCTACCAGAGGCAAAACCCAGGGAGCAGGACCCAGGTTTCCTGATTCTGAATTGATACTATCAGTCAGTGGTATTTACAGAGTGCTTGCTGTTTTGTGCACTGAACTAAGTGCTTAGGGAGTCCAAGCCAAAAGTCAGTTGCCATGTTCCCTGCCCACCACGAGTTTACAGTGTAGAAGATGTTAAAGTAAATTACAGCCATGTACCTAAGTGCTCTGGGATTGAGGGTGTTTAAAGGGTACGGATCCAAATGCATAGACGATGCAGAAGGGAGAGGGAATTGGGAAAATGAGAAGGGTCCCAGTTGGAGAAGGCGTAGACACCACTGCTACTTTCACTTTGCCGTTCTTACCATAGCTGTTTCACTCCATTTCTTCTGTATGACACAAAAGATGATGAGAAATTTTGTTCAAGTGAACTACAGTAGCAGCTCTTTCTTCATGAGGGGTTACACTTGGCTATCCGCACAGCCTGGAGAGAGCAGGAAAAGCGGCAGTGGGGTCTCTCGTCAGGGGTGACTTGAGCCACGAGCAGAAAATTTGAGGTCCCCAAACCTCATTCATTCAGTTGTATTCATTGAGCGCTTACTGTGTGCAGAGTACTGTACTAAGCACTTGGAAAGTACAAATCGGCAACAGAGTCGTTCCCTACCCAACAACGGGCTCACGCTCTAGAAGGGGGGAGACAGACAATACAACAAAACAAAACAAGTAAACAGGCATCAATAGCATCAGTATAAATCATAGAATTACAGATTCATTCATTCCTGTGCGAGACCACCCGCACCCACTTGGCCGGGGCAGTAATGCTCCCGCTGGGGCCCCAAGTGATGATAATATTATGGTATTTATTAAGTGCTTACTATGTGCCAGGCACTGTGGACCAGAAATTAGGTGTGCAGGGCTGCATTACGCTGCAGAGTTCGCGATGCCTGTCTGCCCACATTCACCAGCTTTGGGCAGCGAGGCCTTAGTGGAACAGGCACGGGCCTGGGAGACAGAAGATCTGTGTTCTAATCCTGCCTCCGCCACTTGCCCGATGCGTGATATTGGGCAAGTCACTTGTCCGCTCCGTGCCTCGGCATTCTCATCTGTAAAATGGGGCCTCAGTGCCTGTTCTCCCTCTTCTTTCGACTCTGAACCCCATGTGGTAAGGACTGTGTCCGACCTGAATATCTCTAATAATAATAATAATGATAATGATGGTATCTGTTAAACAGTATGTGCCGAGCACTGTTCTAAGCGCTACCCCAGCATTTAGTACAGTGCCTGGCTTATAGGAAGCGGTTAATAAATACAACAGCCGACATCATTCAGCGCTCAATAAATACGATTGAATGAATGAATGAATCATTAGATCTGGGACTGCGGGCAAAGGCTCCTGATTACCTGAGTAGCACTCATTCTTCCTGACCAACAGCAGGCCTGGTGATGGAAAGTAAAACCTTGTTACATGCCTTTATACTTGTTTTGATGTCTGTCTCCCCCCCTTCTAGACTGTGAGCCCGTTGTGGGCAGGGATTGGATCCCTTTGTTGCTGAATTGTACTTTCCAAGCGTTCAGTACAGTGCTGTGCACACAGTAAGCGCTCAATAAATACGATTGAATGAATGAATCCGTAAGTTGCTAGTGGAGCCCCTCGATTTTCCAGACACCAGGTGGCAGGAGAATGTTGAAAGTTTAACAAAACCGAACTGCTTAGGTTGAGCGAGTTGCGTAGCATTGTCCGGTTGGCTCCGATTAAGACTTCTAATTTACAGAGCAAACTTTCAGTAGCTGTTTCAGCAGCATGGCACAGTGGATAGAGTGTGGGCCTGGGAGCCAGAAGGTCGTGGGTTCTAATCCTGGCTCCCCCACTTGTCTGTTGTGTGGCCTTGGGCAAGTCACTTCACTTCTCCGTGTCTTTGTTACCTCATCTGTAAAATGGGGATTAAGACTGTGAGGCCAAGCAGGACTGGGACTGTGTCTACCCCAATTTGCTGGTATGCATCCCAGTGCTTAGTACAATGCTTGGCACATAGTAAGTGCTTAGCAAATACCACAGTTGTTGTTATTATTATTGTTATTATTATCCCCCTCTAGCCTATGAGCTTGTTATGGGCAGGAATGTGTCTGTTGTTATATTGTGCTTAGTACAGTGCTTTGCACACCATAAGCACTCAATAAATACGATTGAATGAATGCCCCACATCCTTGCTGATAATCATGGTGCTCCCCCAAAACAGAAAATAATCAGCCTTTCGAGCACCCTCTTAATCTGTCTCGCAATTAGACCCATTAAGCATGAAGTCACCACCAAGACAGGGAGTTTCTGTGGAGTGAAGGGGATGGAAGCCAAATTGGAGAGGATCTAGGAGAGGAACTGGAGAGAACAGATATTTCATTCATTCATTCAGTTGTATTTATTGAGCGCTTACTGTGTGCAGAGCACTGTACTAAGTGCTCGGGAAGTACAAGATGGCAACATATAGAGACGGTCCCTACCCAACAGTGGGCTCACAGTCTAGAAGGGGGAGACAGAGAACAAAGCAAAACATATTAACAAAATAAAATAAATAGAATAAATATGTACAAATAAAATAGAGTAATAAATACCTACAAACATATATACATATATGCAGATATAGGTAATTAGTTTAAGGAGTTGGTAGAGGAATGGTAGGAGGGAGATGGGGTGGTAACTGGAGAGAGCCCTGGGCTCAAGGGAGGGTTTTTTAAGATAGGGGAGATAAGCTGTGGGGAAAAAGCCATTGGAGAGTGAACAGTTGAAGAGGTCAGGGAGGGCAGAAGGGAGTGGGCAAATGCTTTGATAAGGTGGGAAGGGATGAGGTTGGAGGGACAGGTGGAAGGGGTGTATTTGGAGAGAAGGCAGGAGATCTCCTCACGAAATACTGCTGGGAAAAATGGGAGAATTGAAGAAGGGCAGGCGGAGGGAGGGACTGGAGAGGACCAGGGGAGATATTAGGGATATCACGCCTGATGGTTTCGATGTTCTCATTAAACATGTGGCCAGGTCATTAGGGGCAAGAATTGGTGGGTGTAGGGAAACGGGGGGATCTGAGAAGGTAGTTAAATATCTGAAACAACTGGCGAGGGCAGTGGGCAAGGGTGTCAATAAGGATTCATTTATTCAATCGTATTTATTGAGCACTGACTGTGTGCAGAACACTGTACTAAGTGCTTGGGAAGTACAAGTTGGCAACATATAGAGACGGTCCCTACCCAACAACGGGCTCACAGTCTAGAAGGGGGAGACAGGCAACAAAACAAAACATGTAGACAGGTGTCAAAATCAAAACTGACAGGTGTCAAAAGGATGGAGAAATTGTGTTGCCGAGGAGAGAAGAGAGCAGAGTTAAAGCAGGAAAGGGTGAAGTTGAGGTGGCCGAGGTCAGCCAGATATCGGGATTTCCACAAAAGCATTCTGCGGCTCGTGCACAGAAACGAAGGAGTCAGACTGTGGAGGTGATCTAGTGGTACGAGATCACTGGCACTGTTTTTAAGACCTGTCTTTAAAGTCAGTTCACCTACGATTGGAGGTTATGTTCCTGATGTTAAGAAAAGTCACGCCAACAGAATGCATTCCACACATAGCTGTTACTGTCACCTCCTATCCAGGTAGACACTCTTAATCGATGGTATTTATTGAGCTCTTTCTATGTGCCGACCCCTGTCCGAGACGTTTGGGAGAGAACAATGCAGCAGAATTGGTAGACACATTCCTTCCCCACAGGGAGCTTACGGTTTGGAGGAGGATGAGGAAGATCGCAGTGCTTGTCACTCTTCTTGCCGTCTCTCCTCCCTGCCAAAATAAGACAGGTTTCGGCCTAAGCAGGAAGCTTTTGTTCTCTTCCTGTAGTTAACACGGTCTTAGTTAATCTACAAAATCTCTAGCCTGTGGGAAAATACAGAAGTGTAGAGTGGGAAGACTGTGGCCAGAGGTTTTTTTTTTTGCGGGGGTAGGTGCGGACTGGAGCACCTCTGATTTCTGGGAAATTGTCACTCAGCCTTCAGAAGTAGAAACAGCAAGCAGTAGGAAATAGCTAAGCCCAGGGATACAGGAGAGGATAATTCATTCATTAATTTGTATTTATTGAGCACTCAGGAGAATCACAAAGACCCTTCCCTACCACCCTCAGCAACCCCCAACACGGGAATATGGTGGAGAAAAAGATAGACACGTTTATTTTTATTTCTCTAAAATCTAAGATTGGGAGTCTTAATTCCTTGTTCCCCATTTAATCAGACCTTTAAACAACTACCATATCATCTTTTCTTTAATATTGAATATTTTTCTGCAATGAAGCTTTGTATAGTGGTCGCTGAATATACTGCATACTTTGGTTCTTGATGTCGTGGGTTGATGTTTGGGTTGGTTTTTAAGGGAGATTTGGGTGGGTGTTTTTTATCTTTATTTTTTTTTTCCTCTTCTGGCCCAGAGCTTTTCCTGAGGTTTGTGCAGGATTTAGTTTCTATAACCCTGGAAGATGTTTTGATGTTAAACGCTGCCTGACTCCCATCCACTTGCGGTTAGGTTTTATGAAATCCAGATGACTTGGAAGGAGTGGGTGTATACAGTTTACTTTAAAAATATATCACTTTTAAGGAGAATTTAGTGTGCTACTTCTTACCCATCTAGGGACCCGCACACTGTTTATTGGGTTATTTGGATTTTTTATCTTTGTACACGAAGATCCCAGTTCGGCCTCTGAAAGCAGTTTTTAAACTTTAATTGCACCCAAAGTAAATGAAAGTCAGGGCTGCCGCATAACTGATTACGTAAGAGCCTGAACATTGTATTGGTTCTAGCTGGTGTTGATAAATGCCAAATAGTGTCATAGCATCCAGCCCAGAGCTACGTTCATGAGCGTCTTGGAAAAACCAGCCAACTGTTGCATTGGTTCCTGTTGAAAATCGAGAGACCTGGAGACTTTTTCTTTTCTGTCAAGGATCTATAGACGTAAAGATCAAAATGTGGTTCTCTGTTGTCGGAAGAACAGAATCAGTGGTGAGTTTGTGCAGATTCCGTTGTAGATAGTTTGGATTTGTTTTTTTCTGTAGCTTAAACATGATTCATGGAGGAGGTCTTTCCTCTTTTGTAACTTGTTTAAGCCTGTCAATAATTAACGTGTTCATCAAGCAACTGTTTAATGGAAAATGCTTTCAAAATACAGCCAGGATTTTGTTTGGGGGTTTTTTTTTGTTTGTTTTGTAAAGACCTGGGAAAGAGATGCAGATGCCTTAATGGCAAATTAACTTTAAGCTGGCTTTTTAGGGGAACACTTTAATGAGAGAAAGGTGCTTCAACGTTCACGTTTATGTATGCCAGTGCAGTGGTGGCAGTTTCTATCATTTTTAAAATTGTGAAGATAAACGATTTGTTTTTTCTTAGCGTGTATATATGCTTGTAGTGTTTGTCATTTCATTTGGTTTGGAGTTGAGCTCCCCAAAAGACCCTATTTTGGAGTAGAGATGATATTATTTCATAAACCTTGTTCAATTAATTATCGCTATAAAATTTTAAAATACTTTAGCCCTCCTTTGATCCTGGCATGAATGGTTAACCAGTAGTACTCTGAATACAGGGTTTAGTAAGTATTTAATGAAAGGGTTTATTTAAAGGTGTAGTTTAATTCCAGTTTATTCAGCTCTTATGCTGAGATCTAAAGGGGAGTAAACTTGGTTAGGTTTCATTTTTTGCAGAGAAGAAATTGATGTGCATCTCAGCCTGCAAAGAGTAGTTAACTGAAGTAGGTTATAATTTAGTTCTTTGAAAGAACTTTTCTCTTTCCCATTTCTCTTTCTCTAATGTTTGTCCTTTGAAAACCACAGAGGACAGAATTAATCAAATGAAGAAATGCATAATTCCTGTTGAAAGTCGATCAAAATATGCTTTGTCTTACTCAGGCTATAATTAGTAGGAATATAGTGCCTTTCCATTCAATGTTCTGAAATTATTTCGAGACCTGATAATTTAAATGCCTTTGATAGAAGACTCCATAGTGCAACGCGTAACACATGAGAAAAAAACTGACTCAAAATTGTTTATCGGTTTGGATTTGGGCACTATGTTCCTTGTACTCTTTTGTTTTAAGCTTTTATAGGGACGGGTTTTTTGGTTACATTTAAATGCGTAACTGGGTGTGATTGATACAATCTTAGCCCTAGAACCTCTTCCAAATATTTGCAGTACGAATCCGTTTCAGTCTCTGGTTCAAGATCTTGGTTGGCTCCTTTATCTGTAAGAAGCCCCGGGAGAGCCAAGAAGAGCCAGTGACTGCCCTATGAATAGGCAAAGATAAAAAGAGTGTGGGAAGTAATGACGTCACAGAGAGAATTTAAGGTGTATTTCTGGGGGGTTTGTTGTGGTTTTTAAATGCATTTAAGAACTTACTTTATGCCAGGCCCTGTACTAAGCACTGGGGTAGATATAAGCTAATCAGGTCGGATGCAGTTCATGGCCCACATGGGGCTCACCTTCTTAACCCCCATTTCCCAGATACGGTAACCGAGGCACAGAGAAGTGAAGTGATTTGCCCAAGGTCACACAGCAGACAAGGGCAGAGCCGGGATTAGAACCCTGCTCCTGTGCCCTTCAGTTGGGGGCCCTGGACGGCTCGGCTCTGGGACTCCCAACTTCTGTCGCACTGACTGTCTTACGTAGCCCTGCCTTCGCCACCTTAGAGAGGGTCAGAGGGACTTGTAGCCTTGGCCTTTGCCGTCTTAGTTCGTTCATTCATTCAATCCTATTTATTGAGCGCTTACTGAGTGTCGAGCACTGTACTAAGCGCTTGGAAGGTACAATTAGGCAACAAATAGAGACAATCCCTACCCAACAGTGGGCTCACTGTCTAGAAGGGGGAAGAGAGACAACAAAGCAGTATTGATGCTATTTGTTAGGCGCTTACTATGTGCCCAGCACTGTTGTAAGCGCTAGGATAGGTAGAAGGTAATCAGGTTGTCCCACGTGGGGCTCACAGGCTTCATCCCCACTTAACAGATGAAGTAACTGAGGCACAGAGAAGTTTAAGTGACTTGTCCAAAGTCACACAGCTGACAAGTGGCAGAAGTGGGATTAGAACTCCCAAGCCAGGGCTCTTTCCACTGAGCCACAGAGACTGGGCACCTCCTAGTCTCCCTGGCTTCCTTGTCCACCTTCCCCTGCCACCGTCCCATCGGATGTTATTCCTTGAGACATACCCTCCCTCTTCGCCCACTTAAACTGGCTCTGGGAGGAGCCCTGCTCATGGGGTGGTATTTCTTAAGCACTTTCTAAATGTCAAGCAAGATTCTAAAGCGCTCTGGTAGATTCAAGTTATTCAGTCCCTGTCCCACATAGGGCACAAGATCAAGCGCTTAATAAATGCCATTATTATAATAAATGCCATTATTATAAGTAGGTGGGAGAACAGGCACTGAACCTCCATTTTACAGATGAAGATACCGAGGCACAGAGAAGTCGTTACTTGCCCGAGGTCACCCAGCAGACAAATGACAGAGTAAGGATTAGAATCCAAGTCCTCCGACTCTAAGACCTGAGCTTTTTCCGGAAGGACATACTGCTTCCTCATCTGGTCATCTGTCTTACTTTCTGTTTCTGGCACCCAAAAGACACAAATATTAGGCCACCACAGCAATGGCTGTCTTTGTAGCACATGTTTTTGACACATGACCCACCTTAAAGGGGATGAAAAAAAGGTCTGTGAATCAAGCATCAAGTTTAAGTCTCTACACACCCAGGGTGGAATATTTGAAGAAAGGGGATGCAGATTCATGTTTCTGAGAGATTGTTACACTTAAAGGGAAAGAAGCAAACGAGAGAAACAAGTAAATTCAGTCTTGCCAGAATTAGAGGTTAAGTTTTGGAAAGCACCTAGGTTATTTCAGCTCACCCATTGTTCTGAGGTCTCTAGGTACAGAACCTGGGACTGTCTCCATATCTGAACACAATAAGGCTGAATTAATCCCGTTTTGGCAGCGGTTCCTCTCCTTCCCCGCTCCTCCCTTTTTTTTTTTTTGATTGTATCTCAATCTTAATGATGTTTTTCATACGCTAACTCACATCCTACCCCCACACTCGCTCAGTGGGTTTGCTAACTAGAGCATTTGAATTGAAAAGAATCACACTGGTTCCCTCTCGGCTCATGAGACGGCCGACTTCTGCGGGCTTCTTGGAAAGAGAAGACATCTTTTCTCTTGGCCATTTTCATCCTCAGATTAGGTAAATCATTTACAAGAGGTTGAGTGAATAAATGAGTCTTCACCAAGGTGGTGAATTATGAATTGCAGAATACTGTCTTGCTGAATATCGCCATTCTTTTGATAACTTGGTTTTTGGTGTCTTTGGCTAGGACCTCTGGGTGCTGGGAGACGTTTCTTATTTTCTTTCCTCGTGCTGTTAAAGTTGCTGCTTGTCACAGTATATTTTTTTATTAATTTTAGAGATGGGACTCAAATGGGAGTCCAATGGGAATGATGGAGATGGCAGAATAAATCATCCAAGTGATGGTTTAAATGTCGGTATTCGAACAAACATCTCTTTCCGGAGTAAAGCTCTGCTCCGGAGAAAGTGCTCACAGGGGAGTACGGCGACCTCAAGGTCCCGTTGACTTCCCCTTGTGGCTCTGAATATTGGAAACTTCTCATCGCATTTGGTGTAGCATGAATTACTGAGATTGACTGTGGTTTCAAAGGACTGTGTCTCAACAAAAGCAAGTCCAGCCAGTTGGAAGAAAGTTTAGAGTAGTGCCATGCAGGAAAACTGAAAGAAATTTTGAAAGATTTTCCTGATGTCTTAAAAATCAGGATAAAGCCATGAAAAAACCCTCTTTTCAGCCATTACCAGAATTTGGCAGTAAAGCAAAAGTAGGCGTGTAGCTATAAGTTACCTTTTATTTAGAATGACATCTTTCATGTAAAATATTCTAGTATTTTACAGAATTGATACAGTAGAAGCTTTAAATTTGTAGGAAGAAATCATCTCTTTTTAGATATCTGAGTTGAAAGGATCTTCTGCAGTAAAATAGATTTTGTCTTTTGATTCTTCTGAAATTGGGATGAAATGGATGGTCCCAGAGGAATTGAAGTGTTTGTTTCAGAGCATATGCATTTGGTGTACGATACTGTCCATGTTGTAGTTGACTGCATAACCGACCTGGACGATAAAAAAAATTGCGTGTGTATCCAGTTTTCAAGAGATAAACCCAGAACTTAGTTTCCTCTCATTCCAAAATTTCTAATCTTCTCTTTCAGGAGACAACACTTTTAATTATTGCCATTTTACTTTCTCCAGTTATTCAAGGTAGTAGTTTTTATTAGGATTAGAGCCTGCTTATGTTCACAGTCAGATAAAAGTAAAAACCACTTTCAGGAAATTTTGATTCTTAGAGGTAGTACAATTGCAATTATTTGCATTTTTCCTGTATTCTTCTGTTGAATTGGCAGCAAGGAGATTACATAGATACAAATTTTTCTGGTGAAAATATTGAGAATAAAAGTAGTTTTTCAGAGCTCGGTTTGATACTGTGATATTATTGATTATCATCGTGTAATTGCTGATACTCAGTAACTCTGCCTCACAGCTAATAAAAGTTGCTAGTGTATTAGAGGCCCTGAAGAGAGAGACGTTGATGAGCCACGGGGGATGTTTATTGAAATGGGCCCAAATTTTGCCTCTGCGTCCGTCTCGTGGGTGAGTATTGGGTCAGCTTGTAGCGATGGTGTGGCCAGAGCAGCTGGGTTTTCCTCTTATCTCTTTCTGCTCCTGGTAGCTTCTCAGTCCCAGTTGACTCCAACTAGCCAAGGAGCAGCCTGAACCCGAGCTCTGACTGAAAACCGTCACCGTTAGGGCCACCACCGCAGCTGGGGATGGTGCTTGTCACCTCCATCAGGAGGCCAGGGAGAAGCGGGCTGAGGCCACGACGGGTAACAAAGAAAGCTGATGCCGTCAGCCCTTAACACCGGAACCAAAAGCCAGATCATCATCATCAATCGTATTTATTGAGCGCTTACTATGTGCTGAGCACTGTACTAAGCGCTTAAGAAGGCTGCGGCGCGGGCTGGACTCCAGCTGCGGCCTTGGTTTACCGTGGCCCTGGTGGTGGTAGCTATGGCGATCTATTCCATTCTAACCACCTACCTCCTGATTCTGCTGAAGATAGTGGCTTTGGTACAAGAGAAGCAACGTGGCATAGTGGATAGACCACAGGCCTGGGAGCCAGAAAGTCATGGGCTGTAATCCCGGCTCTTCCACTTGTCTGCTGTGTGACCTTGACCAAGTCACTTTACTTCTCTGTGCCTCAGGTACCTCATCTGTAAAATGGGGATTGAGACTGTGAGCCCCATGTGGGTCAGGGACTGTGTCCGACCTGATTTCCCCGCCCTTAGTACAGTACAATAGTAAGCTCTTAGCAAGTACCATAATCACTATTATTCTTATTACAAGATATTCCAGTCAATCAGTGGTATTTACTGTGTGCAGAGCATTGAACTTAGTAATTGGGAGAATCCAACACGACCGAGGTGTTCCCTGCCCATAAGGAACCAGTAGTCTAGAGGGGGAGACAGACAATAAAATAGGTTTTGGGTAAGTGCGAAAGTGCCCTGGGCCTGACGGTGGAGTGAATAGCAAGTGCTTAAAGTGTAGAGATCCTAGTGCATAAGTGGCGTGGAAGAGGAGCGGGGGAAATGAAAGTTTGAGTTGGGAAACGAGAAGGAGGAGATGTGATTTTCCATAAGGCTTGGAAGTTGGAGAGAGCAGTTATACCAGGGAAAACATGGATAAATCTGTGTTACTTATGAAGAATCGCAATTCTGTGTTTGCCGTGCAGCTTATATATCCTCACTAACGCAGTATCTTTCTCTTGCCCTCCTTCTTAGGCTCTCCCCACAATTTCCATGTACCTCTAGTTACTCAGTGGGTCTTTTCCTATTCGTTTAAGTCGCTCGTCTCTGAGTGCGGTGTCTCAGACTCTGTAGAGATTGTACAGCTGTCTTGCGCTCGGGTGATTAGACGGAAACGTTCATCGCTGCAAGTGTTAAAGCCGCCTCTGCCGTCGGTCGATTTCGTGTGGGTAGAAAGCAAAAATAGTTGATCTGTGCAGGAGGGACAGGGAGGAAATGGTTCCGGGACAAGGTAATTGCTCGGGATCTTGCAGAGGTAATTCTATGGCTGTGGGTGAAATTGGGGTGGAGTAGGCTTGGTGGGTAGAAACCTGTTTTCAAACCAATTCTTAAACCTACAGCTAATGGTTACTGGTACACGTCTGCCTCGAATGATGGCAAAGCACTGTTTTCAAGGATCCCAAAGGAAAAAACCACAATGACTTTGGCTTAGTTTAAGCCAGAGTCAACCCACAGAATTCTGAAACTGTTCAGTATACGTCTGTGGCACAGCCGAAATATTTGGAAAACATTTCTGTATAACCCAAAATCATGAGCATTCTTTCGTGAATATAAAATGAAGTTCGAGCAGAGCCAAATGCGCTGTTCTTTTATAAAAGCCGTAGAGATAAAATTTTAATCTGCTGACTAAATTTAGAGATTTTTGGAAGAATTTTGCCTTTGAATTCAGTACCCCGTTGTTGGGAGGTGGAACATTTTTCATATACCTTTTCTGCAGGGTTTTAAGTGTGCATAGGCAGGCCTGAAAAATGGAATAAGCTTGATTGCCTTGCTCTGAAGGATGGCAACATACATATCAATCTAGGAAATAGAAATTATTTGTACATCATTGACCCCATAAATTCCCACCCTGAATGTAGATCCCCTGCTGCATAGGAAACCATCAAGCTTAATGTTCATTTGCCTGGTGTTTTGGGGAGGGTTGTATAAGTATTTTTCTGTTAGGAGTACCAATAAATAATTTTACTCTAGAATTTTTGCTAAAAGTACCTTATACTTGAGTTGTTGAAACCAAAGCAATATTCTTTAGTAACCTTCCCACCTACTGACATATTTGACGAATCAATCAATGATGTTTATCGAATACTTCCTGTGTGCAGAGCACTGTACTAAGCGCTTGGGAGAGGGCAATATAACAGAGGTGGTAGACGTGTTCCCCGTCAACAAAGAACTTCCCCAGCGCTTACTATAGTGCTCTGCACATGGTAAGCGCTCAATAAATACGATTGAATGAATGAAGGAACTTTCATTCACTCATTCATTCAGTCGTATTTACTGAGCGCTCACTGTGTGCAGAGCACTGTGCTAAGCGCTTGGAAAGTACAATTCGGCAACAGATAGAGACAGTCCCTACCCAACCACAGGCTCACAGTTTTAGAAGGGTGGAATTTATATCTAGAGGGGAAGACAAACATTAATATAAATAAATAAATTACTGAAATATACCTAAGGGCTGTGGGGCTGAGGTGGGGAGAACACCCAGGTGCCCTAAGGATACAGATCCAATTGCATGGGCAACACGTATGGGAAAGGGAGAAGGAGAAAAGAGGGTTTAATCAAGGAAGGCCTCTTGGAGGAACTGTGACTTTAATAAGGCTTTGAAGGTTGAGGAGTGATGGTCTGTCGTATATGAACGGGGGAAGAGTTTAAGGCCAGAGGGAGGACATGGGCAAAAAGGTCAGTGGCGAGGTAGATGAGGTCAAGGTGAAGTAAGTTGGCATCAGAGGAGTGGACTGGGTTGTAATAGGAAATGAAATAAGTGAATAAGGTAGGAGTGGGCAAGCTAAATGAGTATCTTAGAGCCAATGAATGCTAAGGGGTTTCTGTTGGATGCAGAGATGGATAGGTAACCTCTGGAGGTTCTTGAGGTGGGAGGCATGAACTGAACGGTTTTGGAGAAAAATGATCTGGGCAGCGGAGTGAAGGATGGACTGGAGCCGGGAGAGACCGGCAGCAAGATCAGCAAGGAGGCTGATGCTGTAGTCAAGGTGGGTTATACGTGCTTAGATCAGCGTAGTAGCAGTTTGCGTAGAGAGGAAAGATTGGAATTTAGTGATTTTGTGAAAACTGAACCAGCATCATTTGGCAGTAGAATGCATACGTGGGTTGAATAAGAGAGATGAGGTGAGGATAATGCCAAGGTAACGGGCTTGTAAAACAGGGAGGTTGGCAGTGTTCCTTACAGTGATGGGAAAGACCTGGTGAGGACAGGGTTTGGTCAGGAAGATTGAGGAGTTCTATTTTGGACGTGTTAAGTTTAAAGTGTTGGCAGGACATGTAAGTAGAGATGTCCTGAAGGCAGGAGGAAATACTAGACTACAGAGGAGAGGGGTAGATTTGGGTATCATCTGTGAGAGAGGATAGTTTAAGCAATGCGAGTGAATGGATTTTCCAAGCTATAGATTAAGGATGCAGAAAATAAGGGGACTGAGCCTTGACTGCTTCCCAAAATTAGAGGGTGGGAGGCAAAGGAGGAGCCTGTAAAAGAGATGGAGAAGTTGGGGTCAGAGATAGGAGGAGAACCAAGAGAGCTCAGTGTCAGTGAAGCCAAGGTTGAATAATGTTTCCAGGAGAAGGGCATGGTACGCAGTGTTAAATGCAGCTAAGAGGTTGAGGAGGATTAGATGGAGTCTTCTTGGTGGGGTTTCAGACCCAGCTTGTGGAAGTGGGGGCCAGTGGGTGCCTGCGTCTCTCTCCCCCGGTGCAGTCCCAAGACTCCGGTTCTCTAGATTGTAAGCATGTTGTGGGCAGGGAATGGGCCTGTTTATTGTTGGATTGTATGCTCCCAAGTTCTTAGTACAGTGTTCTGCACATGGTAAGCACTCAATAAGTATGAATGAAGGAAGGAAGCCAGTTAGTGGTCCCTCCCCAAGAGCATCCCCTTAGCTTGGTCCCAGGACCTCCCAGTGAGAAAAGTGGGGCGGGAGAATCAGGTCTCTTCCCCCTAAGGACAGCCCCCAGCCCCTGGTGTGCAGAGAAAGGGTTGGGGGGCGGGGTTGGCCTCCCTCCCCTTTAGGTTATTTTACTATTATTAGTATTATGGCGTCGGTTAAGAGCTTACTAGTTGCCAGGCACTGTGCTAAACGCTGGGGTGGATACAAGCAAATCAGTTTGGACCCAGACCCCGTTCCCATGTGGGGCTCACAGTCTCAAATCTCCATTTTACAGATGAAGGTACTGAGGCCCAGAGAGTAAAGCGACTTGCCCTAGGTCACATGGCAGACAAGTGGCAGAGTTGGGGTTAGAACCCATAACCTTCCTTCTAGACTGTGAGCCTATTGTTGGGTAGGGACTGTCTCTATATGTTGCCAGCTTGTACTTCCCAAGTGCTTAGTACAGTGCTCTGCACACAGTAAGCGCTCAATAAATACGATTGATTGATTGATTAATAACCTTCGGACTCCCAGGCACGCACTCTATCTGTTACGCCGTGCTGCAGGTCCCCAAATTCATCCCTCCCCCTTCCCCGACTTCTCTGCACGCTCCAGTACTTTTGACAGTTGTTCCGAGCCGAAAGCTCCTTCCCGTTCCTGGCTTGGGATGTCCGGAGAGGAAGAGGTGGGGTGGGCGGCGGTAGGGGCGTTGCTGTTGGTCCACTGTTTGGGCACTTGTTTCCAAAGGAGACAGAAGCCTCCTTCAAGGTGTGGGGAGGAAGACCTGGAAAGCAAGCGGGAAGAGGAGGAGCAGAGGAAAGGATTGATTTCCCTACAGTGAATGGCTATAGGTAATAATCGTGGTATTGGTTAAGTGCTTACTCTGTGCCATGCCCAGTACTAAGCGCTGGGACAGATGAAACGGAAACAGATCGGGCGCAGTCCCTGTCCCGCATGGGATTCCCGGTCTAAGCGGGAGGAAGGACATCTAATGTTTAGTGTATTTTCTTGTTTTTGAGAATCACTAATCTGCTTTTTCTTCACAGAACAGTTAGAAGATTATATGTTAACTCTACCACATGTTTTGTCTGCTTTTTCTACAGGGGGCAGGTCAAGACAAACTAGGAATCTATGTCAAATCTGTCGTAAAAGGAGGCGCTGCAGATGTGGTTAGTTTTGAAATACGCACATTTGGTACTGTCAGGTGGAATGCATCTTTAGAAGTCATTTTTCAACTGTAAAGTTATTTCTATAACGTAAAACTCATTTTTAAATTCTGCGGCAACATCCAATATGATGGCTGTTTTTCCTCCCCTTCCCCGTCCCCTTTTCCCGAACGGGTCATCTAGGATGGACGCCTGGCCGCAGGCGATCAGCTCCTTAGTGTGGATGGACGGAGTTTGGTAGGATTGTCTCAGGAAAGGTAGGCCTTTCTTTCTCTTAAAGGGAGCCTGTGGCATAAATCATTATTTAACTGGGTGTCAAGGGAGAGGAAGGATCGCTATGAAAGATCGATCACTCATTCATATATTTAGTTCAGAGATGCCATTTTAACAGAAAAACTAGTCCCATGCAATTCTATAATGTGTATTTGAGGTTGGTGAAGGGAGAAGCTTGGAGTTCTTTGGTTTTTTGTGGGGTTTTTTTAAAAAAAAAAAACATGTGACTGTTGAAGGTAAATAATTAGTTAGCCCAAAGTATGCCGGGGCAATCTCTGGGACCAATGACCCAGCTGGCGATTCTCCAGAGCAGAGCAGCTCTACACCTGCGCTGCCATTGAGAAGCAGCGTGGCTCAGTGGAAAGAGCACGGGCTTTGGAGTCAGAGTTACTGGGTTCAAATCCCGGCTCCGCCACCTGTCAGCTGTGTGACTTTGGGCAAGCCACTTTTCAGTGCCTCAGTTACCTCATCTGTAAAATGGGGATTGACTGTGAGCCCCCTGTGGGACAAGCTGATCACTCTGTAGCCTCCCCAGCGCTTTGAAAAGTGCTTTGCACATAGTAAGCGCTTAATAAATGCCATTATTATTATTATTATTCTCCAGTTGATCCCGGTCCCCTGATTCTGGCTGGAAGGCAGCTTGACCCTGGTTTTCAGGAACTGGGCAGCAGATGCTAGAGTCCAAGCCCAGATTGGAGCCGCCGGCCGAGGGGGATATGGAACCTGTCTTTCAGGCAGGAAGACTGCCTGAGTTGGAGTGGATGGCCTGGGGCAGCCCATGGTAGAAATCAGCACAGACCCAGGCCAGATTCCAAATGAAAGCGGTGTCATTCCAGGACCGCGTTCCACGTTCTCCTTGGCCAGTGCCAACCTCGGTTATGCCATGGGACTCAGCTGGAAGCGGTCCCCGTGCTCTCTCAGAGGAACTCTGTTAGAAAGCCGCCAACGGCGGGCAGCAGGCGAGGAAGGGCACGTGGTCCTCTCCGTTCTTCGGATTTCTGTAGTGGGGAGCCGGATCTCAGTCAAGAAATGGGCATCATTGTGTCCCCTTTCTCCGATTCTTCTCCCAGGGCAGCAGAACTCATGACCAGAACAGGTTCTGTGGTAACATTAGAAGTAGCCAAACAAGGAGCGATTTACCACGGTCTCGCCACCCTGCTCAATCAGCCATCTCCGATGATGCAAAGAGGTAAGGGATGTGTCTCGTGAAAACCCGACTGCTCCCATTCCATTGGGAACAAATGTTTCTCTTGTAGGTATTTAGTGGTAATAATTATGGGGGTAGGCACTTAGTAGGCGCCAAGCACTGGGGCAGATACGAGATAATCAGATTAGACACCGTCCTGCATCCTCTCAGACTCACAGAGTAAGAGGTGTGGAGAGCAGGTGTCATCTCCCTATTTTACAGAGGAGGAAATGGAGGCAGAGAGGGGTTACGTAACTCGCCCGAAGTCAGAGGCCGACGATAGAGCTGCGATTAAAACCCAGTTCTCCTGACTCCCAGAATCTTGTCTTTCCACTCACTAGCCATACCGCCTTACGGCTTGTTGATTTTTGCTTTGTTCAGCGAGTTGGAAACTTGAAAGAGTTTGTGTTAACAGAGGATTGTCGTGCCCTCCTGTCTTCTCCAAATAGGGAAGAAGCTTGCTTTAACGAGTGTGCACATATAAGAATTACCCTTCCTCTTCATTCAGAAAGTCACCTTGCCGGAGCACAGGCCTAGGAGTCCGAAGGACCTGGGTTCTAATCCTGGCTCTACCACACGTCTGCTGGGTGTTCTTGGGCAAGTCACTCCACTTCTCTGTGCCTCAGCTAACTCATCTCTAAAATGGGGATTAAGAGTGTGAACCCTTAGTGGGACAGGGACCGTATCCAACCAGATTAACTTGTATCTATGCCAGTTCTTGGCACGTAGTAAGCGCTTAATGAGAATCATCATCATCATCATTATCAGTCGTATTTATTGAGTGCTTACTGTGTGCAGAGCACTGTACTAAGCGTTTGGGAAGTACAAGTTGGCAACATATAGAGACAGTCCCTACCCAACAGTGGGCTCACAGTCTAAAAGGGGGAGACAGGACATAATAATAATGTCACATTCCAGTTGCGCTACTGCATCAGCCTCCTCGCTGACCTCCCTGCCCTCTAATCTCTCCCTTCTGCAGTCTGGACTTCACTCTGCTGCCCAGATCACTTTTCTACATCCCAGTCCTACGCGTGCCACCCCGTTCCTCAAAAGCCTTCATTCATTCTTTCATTCAGTTGTATTTATCGAGCACTTACTGTGTTCAGAGCACTGTACTAAGCACCTAGGAGAGTATAATACAACAATAAGCAGGCACAGTGAGTTTACAGTCTAGAGGTGGGGAAGCAGACATTAATATAAAGGAATGACAGATATGTACGTAAGTGCTGTGGGGCTGGGAGCGGGGAAGACCAAAGGGAGCCAGGGCGATGCAGAAGGGAGTGGGAGAAGAGGAAGGGAAGGCCTCCTAGAAGAGATGTGCCTTCATTAAGGTTTGGAAGTTGGAGGAAGGTTAATTGTCTGGTGGATTTGAGGAGGGAGGGCATTCCAGGCTTGAGGCAGGACATGGGCGAGGGGTCCTTGGTGAGATAGATGAGATGGAGGCACAGTGAGTAGGTTATTTTCAGTGTTGATCTATTTCCCTCTGTATCAGTCAAGCAGTGTATCTGTTGAGAATTTATCTCTCTTTTTTTGCATTTGTTAAGCACTTAGTACATGACAGGCACTGTTCTAAGCTTTGGGGTGATTACAAACTAAAGAGGTTGGACACAGTCCCTGTCCCACCTATGGGTCACAGTCTTAATCCCCATTTTACAGCCGAGGAAATTGAGGCACAGAGAAGTAAAAAGTGACTTGCCCAGGGTCACACAACAGACAAGTGGTGGAGCTGGGGTTAGAACCCAGATCCTTCGGATTCCCAGTCGCACGCTGTTTCCACTGGGCCGTGCTGCTTCTCTTACTGTGTGCAGAGCACTGTACGAAGCGTGGACCTTAGTTGGTAGACATGTTCCCTGCCAACAAGGACCTTAGAATATTGGGAGCAGAAAGTCTTGAACCTTGACTTTAAGGCGTGCCATCAGCTCTCTCTCCCTTTATCTCTTCTCACCCTGCTCCAGCTCTGTCTCTGAAACTAATCTATTCATTGGGCCTCTGGCCTCCAACCCATTGTTCAGGTCCTTGATCTCTCTCCCCCTTCATATCTGACAAACCACCACTGTCCTCATCTTCAAAGTCCTCCTGAGATCACATCTTCTCCCAGAGGCCTTCCCCAGGTAATTTCTCTCCTCTTCATTTAGAAGCAGCAACGGGCTTGGGAGTCAGAGATAGGTTCTAATCCGAACTCTGCCACTTGCCAGCTGTGTGACTTTGGGCAAGTCACTTAACCTCTCTGTGCCTCAGTTACCTCATCTGTAAAATGGGGATGAAGACTGTGAGCCCCACGTGTATCCCCCCCCCCAGCGCTTAGAACAGTGCTTGGCAGATAGTAAGCGCTTAACAAATACCATCATTATCATTCTTCCTAGCTCACACCCACCCACCTCAGCAAGAGCAAGTGCCTGAGAGACAAAAGGTCATGGTTCTAATCCCAGCTTCACAACTTGTCTGCTGTGTGACCTTGGGCAAGTCACTTAACTTCCATGCCTCAGTTACCTCATCTGTAAAATGGGGAATAAAATGGAGGGACAGGGACTGTGTGTCCAACCCGGATAACTTGCATCTACCCCAGCACTCAGTACAGTGCCTGGCGCATAGTAAGCACCTAAGAAATGCTATTAATAAAAAAATGGCTCCACCCAGAGATTCCCAAATTGTCATCTTTTTCTCTGACTTCATTGAAAGTCTGCTTAAAGAAGACGTGGTTTAGATGACATAAAAAAATCACCAATACAAATGCATGGGTTTTGAGGGATTGGTACAAAATACTTGAGGAGAGGAAAAAAATTGAAACCCATCATTGATAGTGGCTATTCGAACACCGTATGCCTGTATTCATATAGAAGATGTACATCGTTGAAGGGCTTGAGGCACTGTATGTATGAGTTTCCTGGTATTCCTTAAAATCTGCCATTTTCCCTTCAACATGCGGGGACTATGTGTTTGCAAAACTAGGCCGCCTTCTTGAAAACAGAATTAGAAATCTCTGCAGAGGAAACTTTCTCTTTAACAGCCTGTCTCGTTGCAGTTTCAGACCGCCGTGGCTCAGGTAAGCCCCGACCAAAGAGTGAAGGTTTTGAGTTGTATAATAATTCTGCTCCAAATGGGTCACCTGAGAGCCCTCCGCTGCCCTGGACAGAATACAACGAACCAAAGAAGTTGTCGGGGGATGACCGCCTGACGAAGAATCGCGCTGATCACCGTTCCAGTCCCAATGTAGCAAGTAAGCATAAGCCCATCTTCCTTTTCTTCCCCCATCTTTTTCCCCCTTTCAGCGGACTGCATCCACCCACAAATATGCAGTAAGCAATGTGGTGCCATCATAGGAACCTGGAAAGAAAGCCTGGATAATATATTTAGAAATAAGGAAATTACATCCAAAGTACCACGACTTGATATCAGGTCTACCCAGAACCTCGCTGAGGCCTCATGCAATGGCTTCGATGGATGGGTAAACAAAGAATGATTTTGTCGTGATGTTACAATATCAGAAAATGATAGTTTTTTAACAGAACTGGAACGTTTTATACAAACATCTGGATAATGCTTCTGGGCTCCAGGTGGAAAATCGTGGTCTCATTTTTTTTTTTAATTGTCCGGATTGTGGAAGCATTTGAGGTTTAACTATGAAATCGTGGTCTCAATTTTTTTTTTTTAATTGTCCGGACTGTGGAAACATTTGAGGTTTAACTATGAAATCTGGTTTGAAGTAGTGTATCATCATTGATATTCATGTGATTTGTGTGTATATGTGTGTGTGTGAAAGCAATAAGACTCTTTCTTGTTTCAAAGATCAGCCTCCTAGCCCTGTTGGAAAGAATGTTTATGCCGCTGGAACTCCTGCCAAGATAACATCAGTCTCTACTGGAAATCTCTGCACTGAGGTTAGAAGGGGCATGCCTGAAACACCTTTGGAAGTAGTTTATTCCAGTTGTCAAGTTTGTTTTGTTTAGCGTGACCCTCTTAACGAGAATCTAATTTTGCTATTGAACTGTGCTATTGAGTCAGCTTAACTCACTAACTTAGCAGCACTGAATTTCTACTTGGATCTTTATTTTATGAACAATAAATCTCCCAAAATCCACCCCTCTTTGTCCCTGTGGGAATGAGAAGGGAACCGCAGCGATCCACATTTCTTTCTAAATTACAATCTCCTTTTGGGAATTTTCCGGCGAAACCCTGGGGAAAAAACTCTTGAGAGTTAAAGTTAGAACTAAACTTGCAGCTTCTCCCTTACATCTTCTGGAAATCACATCTCCTCCAAGAGGCCTTCGTTTCCCCTACTCTCCATATTCTCCTCAAACTCAGCCACCTAGCACTTGTATATGTGTATATGTGCTAACCTTCTCACTTTGCCTCTTTCTCGCCTGTCCCGCGTTGACCCTGGTCCACATCCTACCTCTGGCCTGGAATGCCCTCCCTCCTCAAGTCTGTTAAACGATCACCCTTGACCTCATCAAAGCCCTACTGAAGACTCACCTCCTCCAGGAGGCCTTCCCAGATTAATCCCCCCTTTCCTCAGCTCTCCCTCCCCACCACCCTGACTTGCTCCCTTTGCTCTCCCCCCACTCGCCCCACAGCACTTATGTATATCTGTACGCTTCTATAATTCTATTTATATTAATGCCTAATATATTAATTGTTTTGATGTGTGTATATACCTATAATTCTATTTATTTATATTGATACTATTGATACCTGTTTACTTGTTTTGGTGTTTGTCTCCCCCCTTCTAGACTGTGAGCCTCTTGTGGGCAGGGATTGTCTCTCTTTGTTACTGAATTGTACTTTCCAAGCGCTTGGGATAGTGCTCTGCACACAGTAAGCGCTCACTAAATGCGATTGATTGAATGAACGAATATATATATCCGTAGTATATATTAATGTCTGTTCCCCTTTTAGAGTGTAAACTCCTCATGGTCATCATCATCATCATCAATCGTATTTATTGAGCGCTTACTGTGTGCAGAGCACTATACTAAGCGCTTGGGAAGTACAAGTTGGTAACATATAGAGACAGTCCCTACCCAGCAGTGGGCTCACAGTCTAAAAGGGGGAGACAGAGAACAAAACCAAACATACTAACAAAATAAAATAGAATAGATATGTACAAGTAAAATAAATAAATAAATAGAGTAATAAATATGTACAAACGTATATACATATATACAGGGAACATAACTGTTCAGGTTATACTATTCAGGGAACTGTTCAGGGAACATAACTGTTGTATTGGACTCTCCCAAGCGCTTAGTCCAGTGCTCGGCACACAGTAAGCACTCAAAAAATACCATTGATAGAATGATTGATTGGAAATGGAGTTCAGCCTGCACCTTTAGGAAAAACTACTGTGGGTATTTGGGGGAGCATTTGAATCTTTAGTCGACAATTGGGCCAGGGGGTCAGTATCCTGGTTAATTCTCTGATATGTACAAAATCCAAATAATAGCAATAATAATTATGGTATTTGTTAAGCGCTTACTATGTGTCAGGCACTGTATTAAGCACTGGGGTAGATATAAGCAACTCAGGTTAGACCCAGTGGCAAAGTAGCAGATGGAAGGATTATTTCCAGAAAATAATTAAAGGCTAAAAGGTTCTTCCACTGTTGAAGGGGGTTGTACTTTAGCATTTCTTTTCTGTTCTCTTTATTTTCCAGGAGCAAACGCCACCCCCAAGACCGGAAGCTTACCCTATTCCCACTCAGACCTACACTCGAGAATATTTCACTTTTCCAGCTTCCAAATCCCAGAACCAGTGGACAAATTATGAAGAAAAGCCACCTCTCCAGACAGAAAGTAACCGCTCCAGTATTGCAATGCAGGTTAGAAATGAATTATGTGATCGAAGCATCGCTCTTGTTTGTGGTAAACATTTGGGTGGGGAGTGGGGGCAGGCGAGGGGAGAGAATCTACCTTATACTAGGCTGAAATGGGGCTGCATTTGGACTGTCAGAGATAATAATAATAATTGTGGTATTCGTTAATGCTTACCATGTTCTAAGCTCCGGGACAGATAGACGGTAATCAGGTCGTATCCAATCCCTGCCCCACTTGGGGCTCATAGCCTTGATTTCCATTTTACAGATGAGATAAACTGAGGCACAGACAAGGGTCTCGACTTACCCAAGGCCACACAGCAGACAAGTAGCAGAGGCAGGATGAAAACCCAGGTCTTTCTTACTCCAAGGCCCGTTTTCTAGCCAGAGATCTTAGACAGCTCGTGTGAACATGATGTAGCTGGGATGATTGTTGGTCCCATAACGGTTTTGTCAATCATTCGTGGAGATCTATAAAATATTACTTGTCAATAAGTCCTCAAACCCTAAAAGAGAGAAAGAGGGGCGGGGAAGAGTATGTCTTACATATATAGAGATAAAATGTGGGCTGGGGCAGGTGAGGGATTCTATGTAAGGCATAGAATCATGAGCTTATATTTACTAACCCATTCCTGAAATTTTTATTTTTTTCATTTTTAAAGAATTCCTCCTTACCAATTCAGGGCCAAAGGAGGCTGCTCTGCCTAGAAGCAGCGTGGCTCAGTGGAAAGAGCACGGGCTTGGAAGTCAGAGGTCATGGGTTCTAATCCCGGCTCGGCCACTTGCCAGCTGTGTGACTTTGGGCAAGTCACTTAACTTCTGTAAAATGGGGAATAAGACTGTGAGCCCCACATGGGACAACCGGATTACCTTGTATCCCCCCAGTGCTTAGAACAGTGCTTCACACATAGGAAGCGCTTAACAAATGGCGTCATTATTATTATTATTGGAAGTAATCATGTAATCCATAGTAAGTGAAGCCTAAAAAGCGCTTAGTACAGTGCTCTGCACACAGTAAGCACTCAGTAAATATGATTGATTGATTAAAAAGCCATTAAGAATCTGGAGCATACGTAGTGAATTCTCTTACATCACAAAAATGATAGAAGTTCTTATTTTAACAGAATGAAATGAGGTTTCAGGAAATGGTTGCATGGGGACCTGTCATCTGCTTCTCCATGATTCACAGTTGTGTTTGAAAAATCTGGATAGGGAAGCAGAGCTGCTTATTATTCAGCAAGTTGTTTCCCAGACCACCCATAAATAACGGGAACGTCAATAATGCTATCTGAGTCAGTGTTTTACCAGTGTCAGGGAGGAGAACTTCATCACCCAAAAAAGGATGGATCTGCATCGGAGGAAAGTGAGAAGTTTGCTTCTCTCTAGTTCTCAAGTAGAATGAAACGGAGAGCACCAAGAATATGCTGGTTGCCTCTCGTGTTTATTTTTCTCTAAAAGCGAGATGAACATCACCTAAAGTTTTGTGAATGAAGGGCTAAGTAGTGCGGTGTCCAGAAGGTCAAGCGCACAAGTCCAGAATGAATCCCAAATGTTTTAAACGGGTTTCAGATACCTTTAGCAAATGTTTGGCTGCTTTTAAGGAAAACTTGGGTTGTAGTAGTTACCTCTTCACGGTCATTTTTCCAATGCCACATGTTGCTATATCCAGACATGCTTGGGATAACAAGTTGGCTCCTTGGTCGAGGGGTATGATGCTCCTTTTGGGTGTGAGAGGTCCTGTGTTCAGACCCTGGGTGGGCCCATCCTTACAGAGAAGCTGCCTAGCATAATGGCTAGAGCACGGGCCTATGAGACAGAAGGTCATGGGTTCTAATTCCGGCCCTGCCACGTGTCTGCTGTGTGTTCTTGGGCAAATCACTTCACTTCTCTGGGCCAAAATTACCTCATCTGTAAGCCCCACGTAGGTCAGGGACTGTGTCCAACCTGATTTGCTTGTATCTACCCCAGTGCTTAGTACAGTGTCTGGCACGTAGTAAGCGCTTATCACATACCGCTGTTATTATTGTTACTTAATTTCTCTGTGCCTCAGTTACCTCATCTGTAAAATGGGGATTAAGGCTGCGAGCCCCGTGGGGGACAGGGACACTGTCCAACCCGAATCGCTTGTATCTACCACAGCGGTTAGTAAAGTGCCTGACACGTACATAGTAAGTGCCTAGCAGATACAGTTGCCATTAACAACATGTCCTAACTCCGCCGTCGCACCCTGTCCGACACGCGTGATGAAAACACGAGTCGCCGGGCAAACCGAGAGTGTGGCCCAAAGCCGAAGCATCATGGGTTTCCGTTTGACTGTCTTGCAGCGAGCGGCTCATTCTCAAGAAGAACTGGGAGAAGATAAAGAGGACCAGCTGGAGCGGCACCACCCCGAAATGAGTCTGCGCCGAGATCTGGATTACCTGGATCGGAAGTCCGACAGCGACACCTGGCCGAATCAGAGTTCCTCGGTCGAGTCCAGCACGTCCAGCCAAGAGCACCTGAACCACTCCTCCAAATCAGTCACGCCCGGCTCCACTCTGACCAAGAGCGGGCCCGGCCGTTGGAAGACGCCGGCCCCGGTGGTCGCCCCCCAGCCGGTCCGGACGGATCCGCCCCTGCCGCCGCCTCCCCCGGCCATGCATTATGCGGCCGACCCCGACGGGCTTCCCGCGGAGCTGCTCCTGCCTCCGCCGCCTCCTCTCAACCAGTTCATCCCGCCGTCGGCCGCGGCAGAGCGCAGGAAGAGGGAGGAGCATCAGCGGTGGTACGAAAAGGAGAAGGCGCGCTTGGAGGAAGAGCGAGAGAGGAAGCGGCGTGAGCAGGAGAGGAAGCTGGGGCTGATGCGCGCCCAGCCACCGACCCCCACCCAGGTCCCGCCGGCCGCCAAGCCGGAGAAGCCGCCCGCGTCGGCCAGGCCCCAGGAGACGGTCATCCGGGAGCTTCAGCCTCAGCAGCAGCCCCGGACCATCGAGCGGAGGGATTTGCAGTACATCACCATCAGCAAAGAGGAGCTCTCCTCCGGCGACAGCCTGTCCCCGGACCCGTGGAAGAGGGACGCCAAGGAGAAGTTAGAGAAGCAGCAGCAGTTGCACATCGTGGACATGCTGAGCAAGGAGATCCAGGACCTCCAGACCAAGCCGGACCGCACGGCCGAAGAGAACGACCGTCTGCGCAAGCTGATGCTGGAGTGGCAGTTCCAGAAGCGGCTGCAGGAGTCCAAGCAGAAGGACGAAGACGAGGAGGAGGAGGAGGAGGACGACGATGTGGACGCCATGTTCATCATGCAACGCCTGGAGGCCGAAAGAAGAGCAAGGGTAAAGGGGAAAAATCCTTTGGGTGTGCGTATCTAGGATATCTCTTTCTTCTTCTGCATGGAGGGTTCCGCGCGTACGTTTCGCTCTGGGTACTCAAATGTCTGTAGCGTACTCTAGAGAGGATAGTCACCTTGCACTGTCTTGTGACGTTTAGAGAGAGAGCAAGAGGGGAGGGTGCGTGTCTGCATTTTGGGGGCGGGAGGAGAACGGGAGGGTGAGATTCACTGCAAAATGCACAAAGTGAATCGCCGTAAGTAAATAACGGGACGTCGACGGGGCCGTTACCGGGTCTGACCACTGGTCCGACCAGCTTCGGATTCGGGGGCCGTTGAGGGGCAAGAAAATTAAAAATGGAGATGCCGATAGAACCGGATAGTCTCCAGGCTGCTGGAGTCGGTAGTCAGCAGTGCTTCCCAGGTTGCTGAAAAAAAAACAAACGGTATTTATTAAGCGCTTACTATGTGCCGAGCACCGTTCTAAGCGCCGCGGGGGATACAAGGTAATCACGTTGGCCCACGTGGGGCTCACAGTCTTCATCCCCATTTTACAGAGGAGGTAACTGAGGCACAGAGAAGTTAAATGACTTTCCCAAAGTCACACAGCCGGGATTAGAACCCACGCCCTCTGACTCCCAAGCCCAGGCTCTTTCCATTTAGCCACACTGCTTCTCTAAAGAGTAATAGTCTTAGTCCCTCTTTTGAATGGGCTATTTTACAGCAGAGGAGATCTCTCTCTCTCTCTCTCTCTCTCTCTCTCTCTCTCTCTCTCTCTCTCTCTCTCTCTCTCTCTCTCTCTCCCTCCCTCTCCTTCCTTCCTTCCTTCCTTCCCTCCCTCCGTTCCTTCCTTCCTTCCTTCCTTCCTTCCTTCCTTCCTTCCTTCCTTCCTTCCTTCCTTCCTCTCTCTCTCCCTCCCTCCATCCCTCCGTTCCTTCCTTCCTTCCTTCCCTCCCTCCCTCCTACTCTGGGGGAAGAAAAAAAAAAGATAGAAAGCACCAATTCTTTAGTCATTTTTGTTTGGCCTCGGTTCCGTCTCTCATTTGGCTGATGTGCCGAGGGACCCAGCCCTGTAAGAGCTTGCCGGATGAAAGAATGCAATGCTCCCAGACAAAGCCCAAACATGCCCGGCCATGATCCCAGCTGCTTTCAGTCTCCCTCAAAGGGCACTTTCTCCGAGAGGCTCTTTCTGTTCGGCCCACCATTAGCCGGCGAGGGTTCCAAACTGGCCACCGGGTTCTTGGTTCTTGACATCACACCTTCAGTCTCTGAGCCGAAAGGCCGACTTGATTGTCATTTTTCTCATTTCAAGTGAAATCCCTGCTATTTCATTTTAGTTTTCGGGGGTAGCGAAGCCATGTTTCACGGGGGTTTGACCGTAACGAAATATCTGATGGATGGCCAAGTCTGTTGCGGCAGGAGCCCTTGTGGAAGGTTTTCATTCTTGCAGAATTTTAGCTGGTGTCGATAATACCGCAAATGTCTATCTGATCGAGATCATCATGACATTTGATTTCTCTGAAGGTAGTGTCAGGGCCCCCCTCCAAATCTCTTCTTTGCCCTCCGAGGCTGACGCAATTGCTGTTGGATGGGATATGCTAGTTGTGCCACCCTTAGGAACTAGGGGAAAGAAAAACAAAGTATGTTCTTTGCAAGCCAAATAAGCTAAACCCAAGCCTTGTCTCTACTAGTTATAAAACCCGTAAGCATAAACATTCTTCTGAAGTACTCTCGGTGTAAAGAAATATCTGTTTTAATATATCATATTGTGATTTGTTATCCAGCCCAAACATTACTCAGAAGGGTAGCCTAGACTATTAGTCTGTTTCCTGAAAGCTGCATGTATTATAAATGCTTTTTTCTGACCAGTGGCGTTTTCCCAAAGGTTGTGATCATTGGAAAATGAAGGCTAGCCTGAAATGAATTATTGAAAATAGAAAATGCCCTACCCTCATTCATTTTTCTAGTAACTCATTTCTTTTGATTGACAGCTGCATTTTCCAGAATCAGATAAATTGTTTGATTGCTAAGCAGTAAAACTCTTTGAGAGCCAGTTAATCGCCCCCCTGTAGTTTTTAAGTATCTGGAACAGTAATAATGATAATAATGAAGGCATTTATTAACCGCTTACCATGGGCAAAGCACTCCAGTATCTGTTAACAAGGGGGTTAACCTTAGTTACTGAACTACAGATTAATCTATAGCTCTGCTCATTCTTCCCTGGTACCTTTGATGAAGTGAATAAAGTAGCTTCATTCTGCCACAGTACAAATCTAAACTTACCTTTTTTTTCCCCGCACTTCATCTTTGTTTTTTTCCTTCTCTTATTACCTGCAGCAGACTGCTATGCCAGCAATCTCTGTTCTAGATTTGGTATGTTCTTGTTTCTGTCCCTTCCATAACGTTTTTTCCTGTCTAGATTTCTTTTATAGTGGACGTTCTATGTTTTCTCTTAGATCCAGTATCTGTCGGCCCTTCTGTTTTTTGACTCTTAGAGGTGTCCTAAATTAGGATGCAGTTCAGTGAATCTGTTAGAAGCATGCGTTTCAATGTTTCTAGATTTAGCCCCCTTATAGCCTCCTTCCCGCCTTTTCGTTGTTGGTGTTTTAATGTTGCATTAAGGCTTTGAAGTGTTTGCAGCTGCAGTCTGACAAAATTATGTGCAGAGAGTTTACAGCATCTCTGTAAATTTTACATTTATAAAATCGGAGCATTTTGGGGAGTTGGGAATTTCCTATTGCGGTATCTGAAATATAGCTCAATTTTAAATATTGACATAGAGGGGAACTATTCGTTTTCCTATACTTAACTGAAATAAACTTAGTGGTTGACTTCCAAGTTCCGGTCCTACCCCATTTTAGCAAATGGCTTTTCACGTTATTTACCTGCCAGATCAATTTACAGAAGTCTGTTAAGCCTAGCAACAAAACCCTAAAGCCAATTTAGACAAAATAGTTGCCAGAGCATTTTCCTATTTCATTTTTTCCCCCAGATTTTAACATCACTCTTTATAGGGATTGTTTTTTTAAGTAGAAGGTTTAAGTAATCCACATCAATTCCAGTGAGGGTTTCAGTTGATGACGTGAATGACTTAACGGACAGCGTGTTGCTCAAGTTCCGTGAATTTCACAAGCCCACGAGACAGACAAGAGAGGCAGAGTGGCCTAGTGGAAAGAACACGGGCCTGGGTTCTAATCCTGGTTCTGCCAATTGCTTGGTCTGTGACCTTGGGCAAGCCACTTCACTTCTCTGAGCCTCATCTGTAAAATGGGGGTCAAATCCTCCTCCCTCCAGTTTAGGCTGTGAGCCCCCAATGGGACAGGGACTGTGCCCAACCTGATAAACTCATATCTCCCCCAGCGCTTAGAACAGTGCTTGCCGCATTAGTAGGCGCTTAACAGACACCAAACCTTCCCTTCCTTGAGTACAATTGTAAATTGATGAGAGAGGGAGAGGCATTCACCATCCCAAGCCAGAGCCCCCGGGGCCAGTCAGAGATGTATCGTGGCACACAGTTTGGAGGTGGGCCCAGACCACCCCCCAGCCACCCCCTACAATCAATCAGTCAATCAATCAGTCGTATTTATTGAGCGCTTACTGTGTGCAGAACACTGTACTAAGCGCTTGGGAAGTACAAGTTGGCAACATATAGAGACAGTCCCTACCCAACAGTGGGCTCATAGTCTAAAAGGGGGAGACAGAGAACAAAACCAAACATACTAACAAAATAAAATAGATAGCTCTCCTCACCTCTCCCCATGGGCTGTCCATTAGAGTGGGGGCCGCAGGGCCTTTCATGCCATCACCCTTAACTGCCCCTCCTGACGCGAATCCACCACACAAGCTGGGCTCAGGGTGAAGACCAACTTGTTGCCAACTTGTCCTTCCCAAGCGCTTAGTACAGTGCTGTGCACACAGTAAGCACTCAATAAATACAATTGAATGAATGAATGAATGAAAGCTGAACGATCAGCGGTAACATTGCGCTTAGTGTTTCCTCTTACTTTTCTCAGTCCGGGCTGCTCCGGTTTTTCACGGGCTCGTTTATGTGCTTGCTCGCTGGAGCCTGCCATCTTTAGGGTAGCGGGAAACTTGGGCTGCATGGCCACCGAGCCGAGAGCCACTTCCAGAGTCATGGGAGGAAATATTTTTATCCTTTCAATTTCCTGTTGTTGTTATTATTATTATTATCAGTTAGTACTACAACATTTGTTGACTATTTTGTGCAAAGCCCTAAGGGCTGGAGGAATGGCGTCCCCTGTCAGAAATGCAGGATAAGCCGTGGTCATGAGGCTGTAGTACTAAAAGCAGGTGTGGAGGAATAATAATAATGTGTGGTATTTGTTAAATGCTTACTGTGTACAAGGCACTGTACTAAGCGCTGAGGTGGATACAAAGCAAATCGGGTTGGACACAGTCCGTGTCCCATGTGGGGCTCACTGTCTCAATCCCCGTTTTCCAGTTGAGGTAACCGAGGCCCAGGGATGTGAAGTGACTTCCCAAGGTCACACAGCAGACAGATGGTGGAGCCAGGATTAGAACCCATGACCTCTTGACTCCCAGGCTGGTTCTCTATCCACTATGCCGCGCTGCCTCTCTAGCGAATTATAGTGGTAGCTTGCCCACTGCTGCTTGTGCCTTTTTTTCTCCACCAGTCCTGGTCCCACTGAGGCACAGAGTGTAACAAGAGAGTGGGCACAATCGACCGTAGATGCTATTTATTGAGTGCTTACTCTGTGCAGAGCACTGTACTAAGCCCTTGGGAAAGTACAGTACAACAGAATTAGCAGACACGGTCCCTGCCCATGACGAAGTATATAGCAATAAGCGCTGTAGTATTTGTTAAACACTTGCTAGGTGCAAGCACTCTACTGAGCACTGGGGTTCCTAGTCTAAGTAAGAGGGAGAACAGGGAAGTTAAGTGACGTGCCCAAGGTCGCTCAGCAGGTAAGTGACTGAGCTAAGGATCCTCTGGCTCCCAGGCCTGTGCTCCCTACTGGGTAGCTGAAGGGTTTTTTTTTTTTATTTTTTCTGGCAAGGCCCATTTTTCACTGAAATGGATAAAGGGCAGTGCCAGTGTTGAGCCCTAGTGTTGTGGCACAGAAGACAGTAACTGTCGCGGTCTCTGCCTTCATTAGTCAACCATTTTTCAGGGCACCTGCTGGGCCCGTCCGCTTTTGCAGAATGCCCTGGTGGTTTTTCAGCCCGAAACCTCGACCCCTACTAGCGCAGCTGTGGCCAGGACTCAAGTCTCCGGATTCCCAGCACCATCCTCTTTCCCCTGAATCAACAGCAAGATGCAAGGCTAGAAGCAGCGGCAGTAAGTCGCTGATAAAGGCAAATAATGTACCATTCCCAGCAGGGACCACGCCAGGGGTCTTAGTAGAGAGGAAGGTATGCCAAGACCACGAGGCTCTTGTAGGACCTGTCTTCACCCCAGTTAGGGCAGGCAGAGGAGGAGATGCCACCCCACTTACCTCTGGGCACTGATTGGTAAGAGCCCCCTTCTCTCCTCATCTCCTCCCACCCCCAACATCCCCAACATATGCACACTCACCCCCGAAAGTTATGTAGAAGACCTGAGAAGACAGTTTTATGCCTGACCAACTGAGCTAATGCCTTCTTAAGTGGTGACTTTATTTCAGACTTATTTCATAGTTCGTCTATCAGAAAATATATACAGCTTCCCCAGTTTTGGATCAGTAGACATCATCCAGGAGCCTCTCATACTAGAGCAGTATAGTTCCTTGCACGTGGCCAGCTTCATCGTTCCATACTGCAGAACTGGCAGATTGTCTTGGACGAAGTAAAGAACATTTAAGATCACCCTGATTCCTCCTTGTCGTTGGCTTATCGAAAACTATTGCCGGACCACAGTTCTCTTCCAGACTTAGGGGAGAGTAGTGGAAACAAAGGAAATAACTTGTGGGATAGTCACATGGTCTGTTTAGCGTGTAAGCTGCACAATGTGAAGCTTTGTACAGCAGCTAATATCTGGGCAAATATCAAAACTAGGATATGGTTGGACCAGGAACAAAGGGTGCTTAGAGAAACTTCTAAGATTCTATAGATCTGTTTTTTAGGTGAGGAGTTTGACTCTGAAATAAAGCTTTCCACATTTGGGATGGGATGGAGTTCGTTGTCCCGCTGATTTTCCTTGAGCGCTTAAATCGGTCTCAAGGTGATGTAAATATGGCTTCCTCTTTGATTATCACAGTGTTCAAAAGCATTGCTTCAAACAAGATAGAGTCTTTCCAGGTCCTGGCGAGGTTTTTTTTTAGGTCTGCTCACCATAAGTGCTCAATGAACACTGTCAGTGGATTGATTAGGTGGGAGAAATTTCTGAACTTTACCAAAAGGGAGGTCAGAGCAGACTGACTTCATCATTTTTTGTCATTCTTGGCTTGTTGCAGAATAGCCCTGAGCTAGTTTCCACCATGCTGCTTACTCAGAAACTATCTCACCCACGCCATGCAATTTCCTCCTGTGTTCCACTTAATTGCGCTCTGATTAATTTGCTACCTTGTAATCGGGAACACCGTATCTTCATTTTTAAAATAGCCAACTTACTGATAGTGACTTCTCTCAGAATAAGCCTGGGACCGTTCAACTCAGTAGCTTGAATTTGGTTTGCTTTCCTTATTTTAAAGGGGGAAAAAAAATCCACAATAGGTACTGATCTAAATACAAGGAAAAGGGCCCCTGGCTTTGAATTTTCTAAATTGAGAACAATGAAGGCTGCAATATGGGGTTGGGGCGGTGAGGGGGAATAGTGTTTTTCCTAGAGTATGATGTTGTCACTCCTTGGTCAATTTCTGTGGTATTAGAATCCTGTTTTGGTTTCTTAAGTAGGCGAGTCACCCCAAAGTGAAGGCAACCCATCAGACGTATCACTGTGTCCTCCTCTGTTCTTCACCCTTCACTGGCATGATTCTGTAGTATCAGGGAGCATTCTTAGCGGGGAATTACTTCAGCCTGGTTGGAGCAGGAAACCTTGTCAAAGAAATGGGAAAAGCAAGAACAAAACAGTCATTCAATCGCAATTTGTTTTACAGTGTTGGAGGCTTATGTTTTACTGCTACAAATAATTCTGTCAGGTGGCAGTCAGAACTCAGTGAAACCTCAAAACCAATCTTACCCCAAGAGAAAATAAAGGACCCTCTTTGCTATCATGTGGTAAAAATTTATTCCCACTCACCCCCCCCCAATAAAACAATCGTTATCTGAAACCAAAAAATTAAGCACATTTTCTTCTCTGCTATGAAAAACTCCTCAATTACCTGGGATAAATTCTGTAGTAATAGGCACGTAACTAGGTGGAAATACAGCATTCCAGAAGTCCCCCACCTTTTTCAAGACATTTATTATACTGATGCATGCAAGTTCTCTTAGTTTGCCAAATTCTTTCCCCAAACAGACATATTCTTGTGGAGAGTTAATTATTCTTTTTTTTTAACTGAATCAGGAGTGCCATATTCAGTGAGTGGGTAGGCTTTGCCCACGCTTACCTATTCTAGATGACATCTGCCTTCCCATTCCTCTTCATTACTTGAATGTTTGTGGAAAAACAGGCAGTCCTCATATAGTTATCACTTTAATGAATCGATTCAAAAGCACCAATTTCAAACACATTTTCCCTTTAACAAAGAAACCTTGCCTGAATTTTTAAAGTATTATACGGGACAGAAGAGAAATTAGTGGGAGAGCCTGTACATTCTCCTCTTCTCAGTGCCGTTTGATAAGTTGTTTTGGCATATTTCCAAACGATTATTTGACGTTTCACATCCTGCATTTATTTATTGGGCGATGGGGCGTCGAGTCGAGGTGGTGAAAATGGAGGTTGAAAACTCTCCTGGTGTCTTTGAGGTCCTCCAAGATCTCCTTAAATTTATCAGATGTACTTGGAAATCAAAGCCAAGAGAACAGGTATATCTTCCTCAAATCTAACTGTTCTGACTTGTATAAAGCTGCTGCAAACATTCAGTAATCTTGAAAAAAGAAGAGATCTTTCTTTCTCATTGCTGTCCTCCTCTCTCTGTCACAGACTTTTGTGGAAAAGTAGTCTTGTGCTTGTGGCAACCGAGTTTTAGAGAAATTCTCTGTAATCAGCTTTCCAGCCTTACAGTGGTCGTGGTGGTCGTTCTCCACAAGTGATCTTAGCATGGTATTTTATGTCTTTCCTTTGTGTGTTCCGGTTAGGAAGCGTTCGTAACTTCTCCCGGGGAAGACGGGACCGTAAAAATTAAAGGGAAGTATTTGTTAGTTACAGGATGAAGAGCGCAGGCGGCAACAGCAGTTGGAAGAGATGCGTAAGCGTGAAGCGGAAGATAGGGCCAGGCAAGAAGAAGAACGCCGGCGTCAAGAGGAGGAGCGAGGGAAGAGAGATGCTGAAGAAAAGGTTATGGTCCTCTGAGGAAAGCAAGAATTTTACCTACTTAATCTGAACTTAATTATTTGGCCTGGGCAAAGTGAGATAGAAATCACATACCCCTGAGCGGCACAAGACAGAACAGGGCCTGGATACCCCAACTTTTGCTAACGGACAGAAAAACAAACAAACAAACAAAAAACTTGACCCTGTGGTGGCCCCATCTCTCTCTCTTCCGAACTCCTGTTTCTTTTCCTGCCTCTTTTATTTCCTTGAGCTTGGTCTTGCCCAACCATCCGAACTCTAGTTTATACCGTTTAGCCGGGGACCTCTGTGGACAGGGCCATTTCATCGGGGAGGATGTGCCTCATCTGACATTTTGGCAAGCACATTCTTTGAGGGGATGTCTGTTTAAGCTTGATCCGTTGAACTTTTCCGTTGGGATCGGATGGGGGGAAAGAAGTGAGGCTTCCTGAACATTAAAAACTTGCAAAAGATTTATTCACCAGGTTTATTCAATTCCAGCCAGTGCTGGAGACCTCGTTCTATACAGGGTAGGACGACCATTTAGGGCAAGGTCAAGGGCAAGAAGCTTCTAAAGGGTGTTTTTTGAGAGGCATTTACCACAGTCAGAAGCAAACGTTAGTGATTGCCAGACATGCACTGTTTCACTTTAGTGGCACTTGGCCATGGATCTAGATGTGAAAATGAGTTTTAGAAGATTGATCTTGTCAGGATTTGAGAGGATTACAGTAGCCACAGAATCTTGGTCCTCTTGTGCCCTATGCTTGTGAGGACCAAATCCCAGAAAAATCAAGCCCCTCGTCATTTTACTGAGAACTATTTACTGAATGTAACATACAGACTATTTAATTTGGTCTGAATAAAGCCTGTCTCTCTGGCCCATTGTTCTGCTTGGATACGGTCTGCGGAGAAATTCTAACTCTGGCACAAAGGTAGAGAACGCCCGTGGTCAATTAAGTCTCCATTAGTCCAGAGGAGTGAGGCCAATAGAAAATTCAACATAGACTCTGAACCAGTCTGAAGAGTTAAAAGTCTAGAAGGCTCACTTTCAGACGTAATTAAAAACTAGATGGGAGGAAGTGCTCAAAGGACCATCCCTCAGAGCTTTACCAACCACCCAATGTAATGATTGTATTTTGTGCTGCATCTAAACTGCATTTTGGAGGTTCGCCAAGAGCCTTAATGACCAGGGCCTTCCAGACCGCAAAGTTGGAATGGATTGACCGCCTGAGAGCTCTGGAACAAAAGAATGCAGCTATCAAGAGCTGTTGAAACCATCAGCGGGCTCACTACCCCACCATGTTATCGTTCCCTCCTAGCCGATTGGAAAGGAGAATTTCTCCAGTTAGTTGGTTAAGGGCTTGCTTGGCTGTATTAACAAAAATGCCTTGAAAGCATTTTGCAGTTTCCCAAAGACTAGGCTACTTTGAAGTTCCATATTGCACAGTTCTAAGGGATCAGCGGAGAGCAGTTTGTGGTTTTAGCAAAAAAGGTCTCGAACTCCGTGACGATAAGAGAATTAGGATAGGAGCCGGTTTATCTATTCAGGTCTCCGGGTGTTGGATTTCCTGAGGTGGCTTCTTAAACCAGACAGGTTGGTCGAGTGTAGTGGGAATTTTATTAGTTGCCTCTATTCTTTTTGAAGGGTGACTGAAACAGGATGTAGATGGCCGATATTCTCTAAGTAAACGGTCTGAACTAGGTTAGAGCTAATGTCTGCTGGGGAATTCGTTCTCCCTGAGTCATATAGTGTTATCGACTTTTGAAGTTAGCTTAGGCAAAATGATCAGAAAGTTGGATGGAAAGAACAGGTGTTGGGTGTTAGGGATAAGTCAAGACTTGGGCTTTTTTGAAGATTTTTTCTCTGATAAAATTGTAGTTTAATCGATTTTATCCGATCCGCTAGTTATTCTACTTGAAACCTGCCAAGATTCATTCATTCATTAAATCGTATGTATTGAGCGCTTACTGTGTGCAGAGCACTGTACTAAGCGCTTGCGAACTACAAGTTGTACTATATATAGAGTTTATACAATATATAGAGACGGTCCCTACCCAACAACGGGCTCACCGTGTAGAAGAAAACCTAGAAAAACTAGGATGAAAACCATCTCTTTCAAAGTAGATAATGAGCTATATTGGCTCATGAGAGATAGGTTATCCCCGAGGGTTGAAGCGGGGAGGGGGTCATTGAAGACCTCTAGCTGCAAAATCTCCAAGGCCGCTCTCACAGAAGGGACAGGATTCCCCAAACTTGGTTATGTTTCCAACCAAGTAGGAGTCAGCGCCTTTGGATCAATCAGTATTTCTCAACGTGAAACTCAGAAAGTTCTCTAAACCCTCAGAGGCAGAAGGTTTTGCTATGTGCGAGGTGGCTAGTGAGGGCGTTTGGGTAGGGATTAAGTCACACTGCCTCCAAACCTAGCGGTTCCCAGCTGTTAAGCACTGGCTGAGGTATGTGAGGAGCGGGGAAAAGGTTTTTTAAAAGTCAAAATGCAAGTTAGAAACATTATCCAGATGCCTGGGGGTGGGGTGGGGTTCTAAAAAACCTCCGTGCTTCTAGACGTCCTTGGCGGAATAAATTTGGAAAACATCTCTCTCGATCCAGATCCCATTCAGGCTCCTTTATTTCTCCTGTCCTTTTACCTATCCTTAAGAGAATGGTGCTTTTTATCTTTTAATTGGAAAATGGGCCTCACGGTTTGTTGACAACGGTTTGTTGTTCTTTACCCCATCATTCCCCAGCTCAGCTGTCATTTGGCAAATGTGTTTCTTAAGTGCAACGTCTCTCAGCCGCCCTACATGTCTTCTACCTCTCATTAACACCTCTCTTTCAGTCTCTGGCTCTGTTAAGGGAATTCAGTATGCTTTGAAATAGAAATTAAGAAGACATTTTCTTCATCCCCTTGAGAGAACCGAGGGGAAGAGAGAGTCCATATAAACTAGATAAGCCTGATGTTTTTGCAACAGTTGAGCCCAAACATGACTCTTCTGCAGTCCCTAATTGAAAAAAGTCTTTCTGGTTCATACACCTTTGAAGTTTGTGCCTCATAAAGGGCTGCACATAGACCTGATTGTACACAGGTTGATTTTGGAAGTCTCCAGCAGGTAAGTCGATCTCCCTGTTTTCCCAAGAAACGGTCTCTAGGTAACGACCTACAAAGTGGAATTATGGATCAGCCCCCCCCCTAAAGGTAATCACTGTGGAAAATAAAATCATCAGAACTGGAAGTAACCTGGAGAGAGGAGCCCTGTCTGCCCACATCTCTGTTGGGTTTGTACCTCTACCCTCCCAGCTCACGTGGTTGCGTAGACACAGCCCGTATTTTTTCGTAGCGGCTCCTGAGAGGAGATCTCCGGTCCCTTGGGGCTATGCCCGAGGCTGGTCCGGGACCATCTTAGAGAAACCACCCCCTCCCAAGGGAATGCCTCGTTGGGGTTGGAAAGGGCACGAGCTGAGGGTGTGGGGGAGGCGCCGTCATGTTCTAACCCTTTCTCTGCCTGATCTCTGCACTTTTTGTTTCTCCCCGGCCTACAGAGGCGACAGGAAGAAGGGTATTACACCCGGTTGGAAGCAGAAAGGCGTAGACAGCACGATGAGGCAGAACGGAGGTTGCTGGAAGCTGACGAGCCCGGTCTGTACAGGCCTCCACTTCCACGGGATTATGAGCTCCCGCCCCCACCCCCTGCAGCTAATGCTCCTCCTCCCCCACCTCAACGAAACACCTCTTACCTCAAAACACAGGTCCTCTCCCCTGACACGATCTATACTGCCAAGTTTGTTGCGTACAATGATGATGATGATGATGAGGAGGAGGAGGAGGAGGAGGATTCCAGTCTAGCAGGTCAGGATAAGTACTCCGGCACAAGAAAATCTTACGGTGACCTTCCTCCTGCCGTCCTTAAGCCACAGCAGCCCCGCTGCCAGCCACGCCCAGTCTCGGATGGCATCTTTCTTTCCGCCTCATTCCGGCCGCCTTCGGTCAATGCCAACAGTACTGCTTCCAAAACAGGCCACCCCCCGCCCCCACCAAAAAAACCAAGTTCCTTCCATCCCAGCTACTCCAAAGGTAGAGCTCGAAACACGGCGAATGAAATTCAAACCTTCTTCTCCTCTCCGTAGTTGAAATCTATCTGCACCCTTCCCACTGATCCTGTAGGAACTAGATAAATCACTCACTTTGGTCATATTGATTTCACTCGATCACTGATCTAGGCATGGTGGTCTCCCTCTAACTTTGATTGTAAAGTCCACGCGAATCCTCCTTTTTTAAAACGTTTCAATTCTCTTTGATTTCTCTGATCCTTTCCAAAACTCCTCCTCTCACGAAATGACAACAATCAATCCTCTTCAGTAATTTTCCAATCAATCCGAAGTACTGTTGGTCTTGGCTGTCATTCTCCGCCTCTTCAAGTGACTGTTGTTGTTGGTTGAACTCACGCTTTTTTCCATGCATTTTAATAAGCCGAAAAGGGTCGTTTCTGTTTGCTGTTTAGCTTGAGGGATTGAGCTTTGGCCTTCACGCCGGCTTGATGGGGTCGGGTGGGCGGACTCCGTTGTAAACTGAATGCTGTGTGCAAATGGCTTTTTAAGGGACCCTTTCTGTACACTTTTGAAAGCTCCTGCAGAATAGGAAGACCCATATAAGACACGTGGATGGGCCTGTTGAGCCCTCGGTTAAGAAGTCCAAAATTAGTGATTCTTTCACCAGTCGAGTGCAGACTACCTCATGACAGGGGAATCAGAGAACCTCGAGTTTCATCATTGTTCCACTTTTCTTCCTCCTCCCGTCCCTTAACGTACGTTCCTCGTGTCTCATTTCTCTCTCCCCAACCTCCGTTCACTGTCAGTTTACCACCATCCTGGTAGTGAACGCGTAGTGGAAATGTAGTTGTGCCTTAATTATAACCCGCTACGTCAGCTGCAGAGCACCACAGTCTTTTGCCCCTCTCTTCCGACCCGGAAGCTTTAGGAAACCTATTTTTTGGTGCTAGGTTTTGAAGAGAGGGCATAATGGGATGGTCTTGGAAATCTGGCTCCAAATCAGAATGGTGGAGAGTAGCGGCTTAGCCTTTGGTACTCTCCCGAGCGCTTGGTGTGGTGTTCCGCCCATAATAAAGCTCTCAGTAAGTTACCTTTGATTGATAAAAGGAAACTGGAGTTATTAAGGTAATCTTTCTCCAGTCAAACGAGTGTCATAGGTGTTGACCGGGGGTGTGGATTTTTCTAAATTCTAAACAGTGCCAAAGATTTTAGGGCCCAACGTAAAGGCTTCATAAGACAGTAAATGATGGAGAAAAGTTAAGGCCTTCCTTTCAGAATGAAGCGTTTTACATTTTCCTCTGTATTTTGACAGCTCCAACTACAATTCATTTGGAAGTGGTTTTTCAGCCCGACGCCCACTAATTTAACAGCTCAACCCTGGAGGAATTCATCCTCCCCTCCAGATCGCCTATTGAGTTTGCTCAGGATTTAATTTGAGTCATGTATCTGTTGAGTCACCGTGGGAGAATATAGTTACCAGACCCCAAAGAAATATCCCCTTGAATTTGTGATAGTTTGGTACGAGAGCCTGAAAGTCAATCGAACACAACGTACCTCCAGGGTCTTCCAGATTTTAAAATCTAGGCAGGTATAGCAGGGGATTTTGGTGCTGACGGGGCAACCCAGTGGGCCGATGTCTCCCCGGATCGGCTTTCGGCCACCACTGAAATCTTTATTTTTTTTCCACACATAAAAATGGCACCTTCGGGAGCAAGTTACAGCCTTGCGCCCAGTTGCGTGAGCGTCCTTGAAGACCGCTCGGGAGAAATCCAAAGCTATTTGCACCAAGAGCAGGATCTGTTCTGCAGCTTGTCATCTCTCCATCTCACTAATGTGATTCCATTACTGTACTTTATAACTGTCCTTTCTGTCCAGAGCATGCCCTCTATAAAGCACGCTTCCCGCACACTGCACCCCTTCCCCTGCTTCCACTGGTTTGGCCGACCGGATGACGATACAAATTGGTTTTCAAACATATTGGAGTGTGGACAGTGATAATCTCTCCTATCTGATCATCTTAAAACTCAGGCCTGTATCAAAGCCTTGAAAATGCCGGTGATTGAAGGCAGAGATTTGTATCAGTGGAAGAAGCAGCTCTCACTTCTGCATGAAGGCTCACAGGACCGAAAACTAAATCGCCAAAACCAAATGGGCCGGGCACGCCGTCTCGCGACTGACGTGTACATTAGCGCTAATTAACCTACAATTTGCATAACTTTCCAAATTGAAAACGAGTCCGTTTTTAGTCTTTTGGGCCTTCGGCGGCGAATGCTTTCTAGACAAATTGTGTGCGATAAACTCAGTCGGAAAAAAGATGCAGTGCCGAATATCGAGTGGGATGTTGGACGGCCACTATTAATGGCCAGTTAATGAAGGAGAGCGGATTGTGTGGACATCGTATACGATGCCACACGTCAGCGTTCTTGTGAAGTAAAGGCGGATCAGACAGGCGGATCCATATGTTGAGTCCAGTACTTTTCATCCTAAGTTTTTAATGCGGGACTGATGGGAACTGGTTGGTCATCACATTTGACCCTCTTGCAGCCAACGATTGTAATGATGATAACTGTGGTGTCTGTTAAGCACTTACTTAGTTCACAGCCCCTGAACTAAGCACTAGGGTAGATATGAGCAAAGCACTCCCTGTCCCACGTGGGGCTTATAGCCTTAATCCCCATTTTACAGATGAGGGAACTGAGGCACTGAGCTGTGAAGTGACTTGTCCAAGGTCACATGGCCGACAAGTGGCAGAGTCAGGTTTAGAACCCGCGTCCTTCTGCCTCCCAAGCCTTTGCTCTGGTCAAAACTGCTTTAAAACCACGGAAAACTATTCTCAGCCCTGGTAGTCCTCAAGTTGGACATTTTTTTTTTCGTTTTCCACTACCAGTGGGAGACTTTTTGTGTATTTTTATTTTATCTGTGGAACCTCTTGGCTGCATTAGAATACAATAACCTGGGAGTGTGTAATCTGTTTATATGAAGGCCAATTCTTGTATTCTTTTAGAAGATCCCTGCTGCAAGCTTTCTAGGAAATCTTCCAAACCATATCATTCGATCACAGGTCGTTTTACTATTTGGGGCTTCTTAACCTGTGCGTGACATTGTAGGAAGATTGTCCCATTCTCACAAGGTCATGGTTTATGTGTATTGGAAAAAAAAAGATTTTGCCTTTACTTCAAGAGATCAAACAATGCCATTAATTGGGATGAATGGGCCCGTGTATTTTACCTGCAACGAGCCCCTGGGAGCTACTATTCATTCATTCATTCATTCAATTGTATTTATTAAGCACTTAATGTGTGCAGGACATTGCACTGAACACTTGGGAAAGACCAATTCAACAATAAACAGTGACAGGCAGGGACTGTCACTGGACAGTCCTTGCCCACAACGAGAGGTGAATGTTCCTAGTGAAGCATTCCCTTGGGCGCAAAGACTCAAACTCTTCCAGGAGGTGAATTCCAGAGCCTGAGTTTTTGAAGGCTTTAGCCGTGGCCTTCTCCATGGTAAGCTCTCTAGGGGAAGTAATTGCAGGCTTGATTGCTAAGGGCACTGCATCTTTGTTGCGAAAATCAACGGTGAACTTGAGCGAAAGTATTTTAAGTGTTTTCTTTTTTCATTATTATCTTTCTCGGCTAAAGGACCAAATTCTTACGCTGGATTGACTGGAGCCCATGAGATTTTTCGGGATCCGAGGGAGAGGCGGTCTAAGAGGTAAAATCAAATCAAGCTTCTTCGAAATGGTCACTTTATTTAGGACTAATTAACCGATCGAGTCCCTAAAATCAACCCTCTCCCTTCTCTCAAGGAGGGCAGTGAATTCTGTTCTCTGGAGATTTCTGTCGAGACTTGTTGTGGGCAGGCATTGTGTCAGTTGTTATATTGTGCTCTCCCAAGCGCTTTGTTCAGTGCTCTGCACACAGTAAGCGCTCCAGAAATAGGATTGAATTGAATGAATCAGTGAATGAGGCCCACGAAGTAAGTCCTAGCCGACTAAAATGTGGGCATCATCGCAGTGTCGTGATGGTGGCTTTGGCTCCTGGTTCCTTTGATACTTTAAAAAATGAATCCTGGCACAGTCTTGTGCCCAAGAAAAGGAGGGGGTTCCCATGGCAGTCGGGAAGGAATCCAAAGTCAGTTCTGAGTTTCAGGCTGGAGAAGTGAGATCTGATGGGGTCTCCCAGCAGGAAAGTCCTATCAGGTCAGCCTTGAGAGCTAGGACCAAGCATACCTGGCTTCCCTCGCACCTCTTGTCCCTGGGACTAGGAATGCAATGGGCTGGTAGGCGGGCAGCCCACTGCAAAGGTCTTCAAGGCACAGGGATGGTTTATGTGGCATCATAAAGGGGCAGGGCAGAGGTGGGGGATTTTATGGCATTTATTAAGGACTTACTACGTACCAAGCACTGTACACAAGCTTATCAGGTAGGACACAGTCCCTGCCCCACGTGGGGTTCACAGTCTTAATCCCCGTTTTCCAGATGAGATCATCAGCGTGGCTCAGTGGCAAGAGCACGGGCTTGGGAGTCGGAGGTCGTGGGTTCTAATCCCAGCTCCACCTCTTGTCTGCTGTGTGACCTTCGGCAAGTCAGTCCACTTCTCTGTGCCTCAGTTAGCTCGTCTGTAAAATGGGGATTAAGACTGTGAACCCCACGTGGGACAAACGGATTACCTTTGTGTCTGTCCCAGCGCATAGAACATTGCTTGGCACATAGTAAGCGCTTAACAAATACCATTGTTGTTATTATTATTATTATTATTAACCAAGGCCCAGAGAAGCCAAGTGGCTTGGCCCGAGTCACCAAGCAGACTGGTGGTGGAGCTGGGATGGGAACCCAGGTCCTTCTGAGTCCCAGGTACAGGCTCTAACCACTAGACAACACTGTGGGCTGGGCAGCTGGCCAGCTCAGCGTCCCAGCTGGGCCCGGCTTCTTTTCCTCCGACACCTTCACCGCCGATGGCGCAGCCCCAGGAGGCCGGATCGGCCCTGGAACCCAGGTCTCCTGCTTCCCAGAGCCGTGCTCATTAGTATTAGTGATAGCACAGATGAAGTGCTTAACACGTGCTGAGTACTGTACTAAGTAGCAGGAGAGAATACACAGGATGGGGAATTAGACGCAGTCCCCTGGCCCTAACAGGGCTTTCCCCCAGGCCACCAGCGGGAGTAAAAGCCGGGGCTCGGTAACCCTTCAAATGGTTTTTGTTTTTTCTCATTCAGCCAAGAGGCAGATTTACCGGGAATTGCCGGAGCCCCTGAAAACTTGACCTTCAAGGAACGCCAGCGTCTCTTTTCACAGGGCCAGGATGTGTCTAACAAAGTCAAAGCCTCTAGGAAATTGACAGAACTGGAAAATGAACTGAACACAAAATAAGGCCGGGGCGGGGGACGAAGCACCTTATTGGAGGTCCCCGAAAGTGGATTCAGTTAAAGGATTTCGGGGAGTGGGAAGGAATGGGAAAGAGGAAAGGCAGGAGGTGGGCGCGGGGCGGTATGGAAGCGATTTTAGCATTCCTCTGTTTCTGAGATTATTATGGAGAATTGGCAATGCTGCAATACCAAGAAAGCTGGTTGCTTACTTTATCAAGTGCTGTAAAAATATATTTTAATGATCTGAATCACATGAAGGTAACTGTCTATTTTTATTTGTTGTAGGAGTTAATTTTTTTTTTCTTTCTGTAATTGACCACGTAGCACATGTCAAAGGGAAGGTCTTCCCTGGTCTCTTACACTTTGTTTCAACCGCTGAGCAGACCTTGGGAATAGCTTGAACTGCCCAAACTACCCTGTGCTTCATCTGTTCGTGCTTGCAAGTGAATTTCTCAGAGAGTCCGTCCTCTCCCCGGGGAAGCGGAGGATGGGGGCGTGGTGAATTAATGGCTACTTTATCACCTGTCACGGTCGTGGGAGTTGTGGGGGTTGCTGTTTGGACACACTGAGGCATAGCTTGTGTTGGATTTTCTACTGGTCCTCTTGCACTGCAGAGCTGTGGTCCTGTTGAAAACGGGTGTCATGCTGAGGGCTATCTCACCTACTCTCTATTGTGGAGAAGAGGGACTGTTAAGGGAGGCACAAAGTGTGCGTTATACAGGGGTCGGAAGAAAACTGTGGAGGTAAATCTCGGGAGTGGGTTAGTATTCTGATGAGCCTGGATCATTGAGGAATAAATGCCGTCTTTCGATTTAGACCAAAATTTGCCTTCTGAAACATGCTTTGAAATTTTCCAGTAGGGCTGAGAACAGGGGACATTATCACCTGAGGGCTGTACTTTCTGAGGACAAGAAAAGAATGACAGGGAAGAAAGTGTGAATTGCTCGCAAGGGGGTTCCTAAGGAGAGGAAATTAATGGAAGGGAGAAGGATTTGTTTTTGTGCTGATTAAAATAGCGACCGTTTCCCACCCAGAGATGGAAGTGGTGGTGAAACTATCTGACAGCTATCTGAAACTATGTGGCATCTAGGTCCAATGTTTTACTTAATGTAAATAGCTATATTTCTTTTTTTTTTTGGCAGTTCAGACTATTTTTTTCCACATTGATAGCCTTATTTAATTTGAAATCAACATTTTTTTCACCACTGTCATTTCTTCAGCCAGGCATGTATGGCTGATGATGGGAAATAAGGACCTCAGAGTTTGTCTGTCATGGTATGATATTAAAATGCTATCTTGTTGTGATTTCAAACTGATTTTCTATTTGACAAAACCCTGGCGTGGGTTTTAGATGACTTTTCTGTACCATATTGTTCTCTTATAAATATATATTGAGGAGATAGGCACACTTCCAAAAGGTTAGAGAGACTCACTGCCTTAGTAAAGAAATCACTTTTAATAAGAGTTGTATGATAAATAAATGAAACTGAATGAAGATTTGGGTGTAAATATTTTTTTACAGATTTGAGAACTCCTATTTGAAAGTGTGCTTTTACCGTTTCACCTGTTCAGTATGAAGTAGGGTGTTGAACTGGTTCAAAGTGTTGATGAAGGATTTGCTTGCTAGTTCAGTCTGTAAATCAGGAAAAGCAGGCGTCTCTGGTTATCTTGAGTTGACAGCCTGGCGGTGACAACACTAACACTTTTTCTTAAGGGAAAATGAAAAACTGAGGATAAGTTATTATTCCTGCTAGAGTCTGGGAAAAGGCTTAGCAATACACACACACACACACGTGAAAATGTCAGACTTGTGTACGTATACCAAACCTTTTAGGCCACCAGTAGGCATTTAGCTCAAATGTGAATAGGCGTAAAAGTGCGTTTCATAATTGTTTGTGCTTTATTCTGGAAAAAAAAAAACCCATCCAAACTGCTGTAGTTTCCCATTTCTACTGTACTTCACTTGTAACGTATTTTTAATAAATTTGTATGTATTTAAGAGTATTTGCTTTGACTCGGAATCCTGCCTCCCGGTTTCACCAATCACAAACCGGTCACCAGAGTTTGACCTGGGGGTTACCCGAGGTGCCCCGTGACGATCCGGTCACGGCCCTTTGACCCCACAGTGTCTCACCTCCAAGTGACCTTGAGGGCGGTGCCTCGGTCTCCGTGGCTGGATGTGGGGACACACCTGGGGCTGGGTGAGGCCTAGCAGAAGAGCGGAAACCCTGGAGCCGCGGACAATCGGGAGGTGTCAAGAGGATCCGAGGTGAGTGTTGGGAGGCTCTGAAGAAGGTGAGTGACCGGGGGTTGGGGTGGCTTGGGGGGGGGGGGGAGAGTAAATCTCTTGAGGGAAAATGGGTCAGAAGAGAGAGCAGGAGGGCTCGAACCAGGGAATGTCGTGGTGGAAATGAAGACCTGACCCGGCTTTGAATCCTGCCTCTCCCTTTCTGCCCACATTCATTCATTTAGTCAATCGTATTTATTGAGAGCTTACTGTGTGCAGAGCACTGGACTAAGCACTTGGGAAAGTACAACAAAGTACTCTTCTCCTCGTCCCCCTCTCCATCCCCCCCATCTTACCTCCTTCCCTTCCCCACACCACCTGTATATATGTATATATGTTTGTATATATTTATTACTGTATTTATTTATTTTACTTGTACATATCTATTCTATTTAATTTATTTTGTTAGTATGTTTGGTTTTGTTCTCTGTCACCCCCTTTTAGACTGTGAGCCCACTGTTGGGTAGGGACTGTCTCTGTATGTTGCCAATGTGTACTTCCCAAGCGCTCAGTACAGTGCTGTGCACACAGTAAGCGCTCAATAAATACGATTGATGATGATGATGATGATACAACACTAAACAGACAAGTTGCCTGCCCACATAGGATGGCACCCAGATGGTGAGCTTCTGGGTCAGGGAGAAGGATAGCGTTGTACATGGTGACAAGAAGTTGAGGAGAGAAGATGAGTTGCGTTTTAGCCCTGTCGATTATAGAGACACTGTGGCATTTATTCAGTGCTTAATACACGCTAAGCGCTGAGGAAGATCTGGGGTCCAACAAAGTCCCTGTCCCTCACGGGGCTTAATATCTACTTTATCCCCATTTTACAGATGAGGGAGCTGAGACTCAGAGAGGTTGTGACTTCTCCAAGGTCACGTGACAGGCTGGGACTGGAATTGGGGGCCCCTGGTCCTGGGCTGCCTGGAGGCATCCCAGAGGTGAGAAGAAACGTGAGATTGCCCGGCCGCGGAAAAACGAGGGAGCTTTGGGTGTCATCCATATCGTGGTGGCAGCCGAGGCCATGTCAGCCTCCGAGAGATGGACAGAAGGGGAGTCGAGATTGAAAGAAGAGGAAGAAATGGTAAGAAAGGGAGATCATTTGTCTGCTGTGTGACCTTGGGCAAGTCACTTGACTTCTCTGTGCTTCAGTTACCTCATATGGAAGATGGAGATTAAAACTATGAGCACTCTGTGGGGCATGGACTGTGTCCAACCCAATTAGCTTCTATCTTCCCCAGTGTGTAGTACAGTGCCTGGCACATTGAAAGCGCTTAACAAATACTGTTTTAAAAGGTGGGTGGGATCGGAGGGAAAGAAGAGGGCTCAATGGTGAGAGAGGGAGAGAAGGGATTGAGAGAGGAAAAGAGAAGCAGCGTGGCTTAGTGGAAAGAGCATGGGCTTGGGAGTCAGGGGATGTGGGTTCTAATCCCGGCCCCGCTACTTGTCTGCTGTGTGTCCTTGGGCAAGACACTTCACTTCTCTGGGCCTCAGTTCCCTCATCTGTAAAATGGGGATTAAGACTGTGAGCCCCACGTGGGACAACCTGACCACCTTGTATCTACCCGAGTACTTGGAACAGTGCTTGGCACATAGTAAGTGCCTAACAAATACCATAATTATTAATTGATATTATTAAAAAGGAATGGTTGAGAAGGAGAGTGGGAAAGAGAGGAGAAGGGGTCCCGGATGAGAGCCTTCTGGATCTCACAGGGAATGAAGCAGAGAAGGAATAGAGGCAGAAACTCTTCAGCACTGCTTTCACTGACTTAGCACTCCTCATGGTCTCCTTCCTAAGAGGAATTTCTAGGATTACTGTCTCCTCCACCCAGGATTCCTGTAGCTATGGCCATTTGTGGCCCTGATTTCCTGCCGCTTCCAGCTTCTGATGGCCTTGTGCCAGGAATTCTGGCCAGTCAGCAGCTGTGGCCTCTGTGGGATAAAACCAAGGGAAAGTGACTGCTTCAATCAGATTCTGTTTCTGTCTTCATCCTTTCCACTTAAGACTGGGTGTGTGTGTGTAGATAATCTGTCTTTCCTTTCCAAAGCTGCTAATAATTGTTCATTAAGCCCTCTGTGCCGAGTACTGGGGAAGAATACTCAGCATTAGACAGGTACCTGGACCGCCAGGGATTCATACTCTGAAACTCAAATCAGTAGAATTTATTGAGCACTTACTGTGTGCAGAGCACAGTACTAAGCACTTGGGGAAGTACAGAATAACAGAGTTGATAGATACGTGTCCTATCTTGAGTGCTTATTGTGTGCAGAGCACTGTACTAAGTGCTTAGGGACATTTCAATAAAATAGCATTGGTACACACGATCCCTGCCTAAATTGAGTTGCTTACTGTCTAGTTAGGGCGACATACGTGATAATAAATCGAACCCCCTCTAGACTGAACTCACTGTCGACAGGGAACGAGTCTGCCAAATTTTGTTGTATTGGACTGCACATGGTAAGCACTCACTAAGTACCATCGATCAATAAATTACAGGTAGGGGAAGCAGCAAAGTATAAAGATATTTACAAAGCTTTGCACATAGTAAGTGCTCGATAAATATGATTGAATGATGAATGAAAAGTGTTGGGTGAGTATCAATTGTACTTTCCAATTGCTTAGTACAGTGCTCTGCACACAGTAAGGGCTCAATAAATACAGTTGAATTGTGTCCAGAGGGTAGAGGCGTAAGTGCATATAGATGACTCCATAGAGGGGAAAATGAGGCCTCTTGGAGATGTGATTTTGGAAGAGCTTTGATGGTGGACTGTCGGATATGAAGTGGGAGGGAGTGGGCAAGGGATTGGCGGCAAGACAGATGAGATCTAGGTGAAGTGAGAAGGTTGGCCTTAGAGGAAGTGAAGTATGCGGGCTGGATTACGGTAGGAAATCAGCCAAGTAAGGTAGGAGGGGGCAAGCAGATAAAGTGTCTTAAAGGCGACAGTAAGGCCTTTTCATTGGCTGTGGAGATGGGTGGACGACCGCTGGAACTATTTCGAAAATATACTGACCGTAAGATCCTAGGTGTGTCTGCAGCTGAAAAGACCCGATGTATAACCCACTTACTCTGTTAGGCCTTTAGAACAGTGCTTGGCACATAGTAAGCACGTAACAAATACCATAATTATTATTATTAAGGCACCAAGACCCTTCCTGTGATAGAGGGACCACCCCCTGAGTGCGCCTCTGTTTTCAAACCCACCTCCTGGTCTCCCCATCCTTACGTCGCCTTCACTCAAGGAGAGCAGCCCCCTCTCAAAATTGCCGTTACCAAACTGTACTTTCCAAGTGTTTAGTACAGTGCTCTGCACACAGTAAGCGCTCAATAAATATGAATGAATGAATGAATGCTGCCTCTCAGGCCGGTCCACTGCAGAGATCTCCCAGCTATCCACTACAATTTCTCATTTGTTGTTTTTTTGCTTTTTTAAAGGTATTTGCTAAGTGCTTTCTGGGTGTTCTAAGCGCGGGGTAGGTACATGTTAATTAGGTTGGACACAGTCCCCTGTCCACACGGGGCACATAATCTAATAATTATTATGGTATTAAGCACTTTCTGTGGGCCAGGCACTTTGCTAAGCACTGGGGTGAATACAGGCAAATCGGGCTCGTTCATTCGTTCCATCGTATTTCTTAAACGCTTTCTGTGTGCGTTCCTTGTCCCACGAGGGGCTCACCATAGGAGGGAGAACTGGTGCTGAATCCCCATTTTGCAGTTGAGGAAGCAGAGAAGGTAAGTGACATATCCAAGGTCACCCAGCAAGCAATTGGTCCAGCTGGGATTAGAACCCAAGACCTCTGACTCTCAGACTCGTTCTCTTTCCTCTAGGCCACGCTTCTTTCTTTGGGTCTGTGCTTCTCTGTGCCTTTATATCATTTACTCTGCTTTCCTGGCTTGCAGGGATCCTGTCCAGCTCACTCTTCAGCCACTGCAAAAGTATCTCGTTGTTGCCCGTCTCACACGCCTTGCCTAGTGGACGTCTGCTGTTTTGCTCTGAGCGATGCTGACTGCGTTCCAGGATGTTATTGGTAATCTTGCTATGCCATTCGAAGTCGCGCTTGCTTCCTAAATGATGCTAACGTAGCCGCCGTGGGGTCTGAATGAGTCTTCCATTGTAGATTCGGGTCTTGCACCCACACAGGAGGTTGGACACAACAGCTCAAATAGACTTCCAATTCCACGTGGATAATAATTGATTATAGTAATAGTTGTGGTATGAGTTTGTTCATTCATTCAATCGTATTTATTGAGCGCTCTGTGCGCAGAGCGCTGTACTAAGCACCTGGAAAGTACAGTTCGGCAACAGAGACAATCCCTACTAAGCGCCTACTTTGTGCTGGGCACTGTACTAAGCGCTGGCCAGCAAATCGGGCTGGACGCAGTCCCTGTCCCACTTGGGGCTCCCATTTTACAGGTGAGGTAATTCGAGTCACAGAGAATAATAATAATAATAATAATAATAATGATGGTATTTGTTAAGCGCTTATAATGTGCCAAGCACTGTTTTAAGCACTGGGATAGATACAAGCTTATCAGGTTGTCGCACTTGGGGCTTACTGTCTTGATCCCCATTTTCCAGATGAGGTAACGTGAGGCACCGAGAAAGGAAGTGACTGGCCTAAAGTCACACAGCTAAGTGGCGGAGTCAGAATTAGAACCCATGACCTCTGACTCCCAAGCCCGTGCTCTTTCCACGAAGCCATGCTGCTTCTCAAAGAAGTGAAGCGACTTGTCCAAGTTCACACAGCAGGCAGAGAAGCAGCGTGGCTCAGTGGCAAGAGCATGGGCTTGGGAGTCAGAGGTCATGGGTTCGAATCCTGGCTCTGCTGCTTATCAGCTGTGTGACTTTGGGCAAGTCACTTCACTTCCCTGTGCCTCAGTTACCTCATATGTAAAATGGGAATTAAGACTGTGAGCCTGATGTGGGACAACCTGAAGACCTTGTGTCTACCCCAGCGCTTAGAACTGTGCTTGGCACATAGTAAGCGCTTAGCAAATACCATCATTAATTAAGTGGCAGAGCCAGGATTAGAACCCACATCCTTTTGAGTCCCAGGCCTGAGTTGTAGGCCACGCCGTGAGTTTGAGGCTCCTCTGTCTCCATATTTCCTTTTGCTGCCTGCCAAAGGTCACGCTGGCTCTCTTTTTTTTTGTTCTGTTTTCTGTCTCCATATCTAGTTGCGTTATTGGACAGGTACACCTGGGTGAAGCAGGTGCTCTAGAAGCCTTTGACCATGGTCAAGAGCAGCCTCATTCTCCCCTCAAGGCAAATCAATCAATCAATCAATCAATCATATTTATTGAGCGCTTACTGTGTGCAGAGCACTGTACTAAGTGCTTCAGAAGTACAAATTGGCAACATATAGAGACAGTCCCTACCCAACAGAGGGCAAAGCCTCCCTGAGAACAGCGAAGTGGTTTGACTTGGTGCAGGTGGCAACAAACAAGCTCTAATTGGTGCTTTATTGAATAGGTGACCCGGCATCGCCTTTCTGTTTTTTTTTTATGGTATTGGTTAAGCGCTTACTATGTGCCAGGAACCGTACTAAGCACTGAAGAGTGGCTGAAGAGTGAGCTGGACAGGATCCCTGCAAGCTAATCAGGTTGGACTCAGTCCCACGTGGGCTCACTGTTTAAGTTCCCATTTAGATGAGGTGACAGAGGAACAGAGAAGTGAAGTGACTTGCCCAAAGTCACTCAGCAGACATAGTGGCAGAGCCCGGAGTAGAAACCAGGTCTTTCTGACTTCTAGGCCCGTGCTCTTTCATCAGTCGTATTTATTGAGCGCTTACTGTGTGCAGAGCACTGTACTAAGCGCTTGGGAAGTACAAGTTGGTAACATATACAGACAGTCCCTACCCAACAGTGGGCTCACAGTCTAAAAGTCTTTCCACTAGACCACACTGCTTCAAATGTTCTGCGAAAGTCTGCGTACATTTCGCCGGTAGACTTCTTCCTGGCAGCGAGAAGGTGTGGTGTGATTTGTGATCCCTTGCTTTAATCACCTGATAGAAGGGGATTGTGTAAGGTTTCCTAAAACGTCCCTGAGGGTCTGGTGACCAGCAAGTCAGCCGATTGACCCAATGAAGGTTTCCACTCAGCCGCAGGAGGCTGGATTCATCTCCAAGGACCCAACGCCCCCCCGGCAAAGCTCAGGTCTCATGAACCGGGGCCAGCAAAACTTCCAACCTCTCCCCGCTCTTCCCTGGGGGCAGGAGACCCCGGGAAAATAATGTGGGACAGAACAGTACAGGGGGCAGGAAAAAGGGCTATAATGGAGGAGGAGTGTATATGGGAAAGAAAAATCATAAATTCCTTGAGGGCTAAAGAAGTGAGCGTACTACTCATATACTCTCCCTAGCACACTCTGTAGTTTTCATTCATTTATTCATTCATTCAATCAGTCAAATTGATTCGTTCATTCAGTTGTATTTATTGAGCGCTTACCGTGTGCAGAACACCGTAACTGCTTGGGAAAATAGAATACAACAACAAACAGTGACATCATCATCATCATCATCATCATCATCAATCATATTTATTGAGCACTTACTATGTGCAGAGCACTTTACTAAGCGCTTGGGAAGTACAAATTGGCAACATTTAGAGACAGTCCCTACCCAACAGTGGGCTCACGGTCTAAAAGGGGGAGACAGAGAACAAAACCAAACATACTAACAAAATAAAATAAATAGAATAGATATGTACAAGTAAAATAAATAAATAAATAAATAGACATTCCCTGCCCGCAACGAATTTCTGTGTGCAAGTGCAGAGTACAATATAACAATGAGTAGACACACTCCCTGCCCACAGCGAGCTGACAGTCTAGAGGGGGAAACAAGCATTAATACCGATTAATTCATTAATTACAGATATTTACATAAGTGATGTCTAGTTTTCTAAAATGTTTGGCGAATGTTTCCCCACCCACCGCAAAAACCTCCAGTGGTTGCCTATCCACCTCCACATCAAGCAGAAACTGCTGCCTGTCTGCTTTTCAAGGAACTCATTCAGCTCTTCCCTTCTTCCCTAGCCTCACTCTTCTCCCAATAATAATAATAATACTATTATTATTATGGCATTAAGTGCTTACTATGTGCCAGGTACTGCACAAAGCTCTAGAGTAGATACAAGATATTTGGGTTGGACACAGTCCGTGTCCCATGTGGGCCTCACAGTCTCAATCCCCGTTTTACAGATGCGGTAACTGAGGCACGGAGAAGTAAAGTGACCCCGAAAAGATGAGCGGCAGAGCCGGGATTAGAATCCAGATCTTCTGACTGTCAGGCCCGTGCTCTATCCACCAGGCAACACGGCTTCGCTCAAATGTGGTTCATGGAGGCCCAAGGGCAGAGGTCACGACACTGTGTCGTGTCTGACCCACTAGTGAAAACCTCACCCTTTCTGGGTATAGAGAACGAATTCCCACGCGGCAGGAAACTGCAATCCTTCAAGACGGGAAACGAGAGTCAGTCCTGACTTCTCTGACCAACCGTTTTTGTTCCCAGACTTGAGGTGTTTCTCGGCCAATCAATCCATCAATGGTATTTATTGAGCGCTTACTACATGCAGAGCACTGTTCAAAGTGTTTGGGAGAGTTCAGTACCAAAGAATAAGCACCAAACATTCCCTGCCCATAGTGAGTTTACAGTCTAGAGGGGGAGACGGACATTAAGATGAATGAGTAATTTATAAAAAAATAATTTAAAGACATGGTATTTATTGAGTGCTTACTGCGGGCAGAGCATTGTACTAAGCACTTGGGAGAGTACATGTGGCCAAGTGGATAGAGCGCGGATGTGGGAGTCAAAGGGACCTGGGTTCTCATCCCCAGCTCTGCCACTTGTTTGCTTTGTGACCTTGGGCAAGTCACTTCAGTTCTCTGTACCTTAGCCTTCATCTTCTCTATGAGGACTTCCCTAAATCCTGCTTTCCTATTCTCCCACTCCCTTTTGTGTCATCCTGACTCGCTCCCTTTATTCACCCCACAGCACTTATGTACATACCTGTAATTTCTATTAATATCTGTCTGTCCCTCTAGAGTGCAAGCTCACTGTGGGAAGGGAATGTGTCTTTTATATTATTATATTGTGCTCTCCCAACCACTTAGTACAGTGCTCTGCAATAAATACGATTGAATGAAGGCATGGAGAGTGTCTAACCTGATAAACTTGCATTTACCCCAGTGCTTAATAGAGTGTCTGGCAGATAGTAAGCGCTTAACAGATGCCATAAAAATATGCCCGCTGTTGGGTCGGGACCGTCTCTACATGTTGCCAACTTGTACTTCCCAAGCGCTTAGTACAGTGCTCTGCACACAGTAAGCGCTCAATAAATATGATTGAATGAATACAATAGAGTTGGTGATGGTTCCGGCCTACAAGGAGCCTTTAGTCTAGACGGCAGCTCTTCTGCGTGCCAAAAGCTGTTATTTTTGCCTTTTTAGTTGACACGGTTTTCCGAGTGTCTGCTGTTTGGGGATCTGGTATGCATTCCAGAGGAAGCGGTTTGGCGGCAGTTAAAAAACGTTCTTTTGTTTGGAATCCTGAATTTTCGCTGGCAGTCCTAGCTGGCCTTAAGACTGCCAACGAGGAGAATGTTTGGAAGCGTGTTGCTCGACGCAGAACTTTTCATCCCTTAGATGCCTCCAAGAGCTCTCCATTTCCCTCCTCCTCGAGGAGAAGTTCCTTACCGTTGACTTCAAGGGGCTCCGCATCTTCCAGATCTTCTCTCTTCCCCCTTCTGCCCAGCTCGTTCTCTTCATTGCTTCCAAGCTCACCGCCAAGCTGTACCTCACTCTCAGTTCTCCCCCAGCAAGCAAGAACAGTGCTTGGCACGTAGTTAGCGCTTAACAAATACCGTTATCATCATCGCCTCTGACTTACAGCGCCTGAGGTTTCATTGGCCTGGAAGTCCATCCCCCAGCCCGATCCACCAGATCCAATCAATCAATCGATCGTATTTCTTGAGCGCTGACTGTGTGCAGAGCACTGTACTAAGCGCTTGGGAAGTACAACAACGGATCCACAATGGATTGGCACATTTTGTGTTAAAGCATGTTAATCTCCGGGGCTACCAATGTTGTATTGTGCTCTCCCAAGTGCTTACTACAGTTTTCCACGCTTACTGCGGTGCTCTGAGAAGCAGCGTGGCCTAGTGATCGAGCGTGGGCCTGGGGGTCAGAAGGACCTGGGTTCTAATCCTGCTTCCATCACATCTTGTGTGACCTTGGGCAAGTCATTTCACTTCTGGGCCTCAGCTCGTCTAGGAAACGGGGATTAAGAGTGTTTAACCTATGTGGGACAGGGACTGTACCCACTCATGCTTAGAACTGAGTTTGACACAAAGTAAGCACTTAACAAGTACCATCATTACTATTAGTAATCCCTTTTAGACTGTGAGCCCACTGTTGGGTAGGGACTGTCTCTATGTAATGCCAATTTGTACTTCCCAAGCGCTTAGTACAGTGCTCTGCACATAGTAAGCGCTCAATAAATACGATTGATTGATTGATATTATTAGAGTAAGTGCTTAATAAACGCCGTTGATAGGTCTAGGACAGGGGTGAACCCTTGGTTAGGGAGTGCAGTAGCCCTCCCCCCCCCGCCCCTGTACATATATACATGTAGATATGTACATACATGCAGATATGTATATATATACATAAGTGCTGTGGGGCCCGGGGGGCAAAGGGAGCAAGTTGAGGTGACTCAGAAGGAGGGGGAGCTGAGGAAATACGATTGAATGAATGAATGAAAAAGGGGGCTTAGTCTGGGAAAGCCTCTTGGAAGAGGTGAGCACTCTGAGGGAAGCACTCCGTGATCTGTCTGACGGCGTTTCAAGCCAGGGAAAGAAGCGTGAGTGAGGAGACGAGGGCAGGAGAGGAAAGAGTGGGGTTCTGTTTAGGACCTTCTACAATCCAGCACGCCCACTTGGCTCCTTTGATGCCACTCTACTCACTTTGGGCCTTAGTACAGTGCTCTGCACACGGTAAGCACTCAATAAATACGATTGAATGAATGGAGGAGCACCCGCTCCATAGGAGACTGAGCATTTGGTGATAGTTTAAGCTGTCATAATGCCTTCAAATGGTGCTTTGTAGAATTTTGGGGAATAATAATAATAATGGCATTGATTAAAGAAGCAGCAGCAGAGAAGCAGCATGGCTCAGTGGAAAAGAGCCCGGGATTTGGAGTCAGAGGTCATGGGTTTGAATCCCGGCTCTGCCACATGTCTGCCGTGTGACCTTAGGCAAGTCACCTCACTTCTCTGAGCCTCAGTTACCTCAGCTGGAAAATGGGGATTAAGACTGTGAGCCCCACGTGGGACGACTTAATTCACCTTGTATCTCCCCCAGGGCTTAGAACAATGCTCGGCACATAGTAAGCGCTTAACAAATGCCATTATTATTATTAAATGCTTACTATGTGCAAAGCAACTAATTAAGGTGAGCGGAAAACATCAATATTAGCCCCCCAACTCAATGTCTCCATGGCCTGCCACTTGGCTCCTCTAGTGCTAACCTTCTCACGGTACCTCCATCTCGTCCAATTCGCCGCTGACCTTTCGTCCACGTCCTGCCTCGGGCCTGGAACGCCCTCCCGCCTCATACCCGACAAAGCCTTATTGAAGACACATCTCCTCCAAGAGGCCTTCCCAGACTAAACCCCCCTTTCCTCTTCTCCCACGCCCTTCCGCGTCGCCCTGACTTGCTCCCTTTGCTCCTCCCCGTTCCCAGCACCACTGCACTTATGCACATGTCTGTCATTTACTTATTTATGTCTCTCTCCTCCTCTAGACAGTGAGATGGTTGTGGGCAGGGAATATTATCTGTTGTTGCATTGTACTCTCCCAAGACCCCTCTCAGGGTGGCAACTGGAGAGTTTCCAGTACTCTACCAGTCTCGGCTCTGGGAGGGAGAGTCAAGCAGAGGCCTGCCCATTCCATTCCTAGCTTGGCCAGTGGCTAGCGAGTGGCAGGCAATCTGCCACAAGTCCAAACTCCCCCGTGCTGGGCAACAGCGACATGAGAGAGAGTCGAGGGCGGAGACGGAAGGCGGCAATGGTAAAACCACTGCCGTATTTTTACCAAAAAAAAAAACTCTAGGGATTCGCTACCAGAACGATTGCCGATGGAGTTCTGGGAAAGCCATGTCCATGGCGTCGCGATCGGTCGGAAACGAGTAGACAACGTAAGACAAAGACTCTCCCAAGCGCTTAGTAGAAAAGCAGCAGGGCTAGTGGATAAAGCACGGGCCTGGGCATCAGAAGGTCATGGGTTCTAATCCCAGCTCCGTCACTTGTCCCGCTGTGTGACCTTGAGCAAGTCACTCCACTTCTCTGGGCCTCAGTTACCTCTTCTGTAAAATGGGGATTGAGACTGTGAGCCCCACCTGGGTCCAACCCAGTTAGCTTGTATCCTCCCCACTGCTTAGTACAATGACTGGCACATAGTAAATGCTTAACAAATTCCATAATTATTATTACAGTCCTTTGCACACAGTAAGTATTCAATAAATATGATTGATGGCAGCTGGCTTAGTGGAAAGAGCATGGGAGTCACAGGACTTTGGTTCCAATCCTGACCGCCACTTGTCTGCTGTGTGACTTTGGGCCTCGGTGCCTCTCTGTGCCTCAGTTGCCTCATCTTTAAAATGGGGATTAAGAACGTGAGCCTCAGTTCCTTGTGTCTATCCCAGTCCCTAGAACAGTGCTTGGCACATAGTAAGCGCTGAAGAAATACCATCATTATTATTATCCCCCTCTAGGCCGTGAGCTCGTTGTGGGTGGAGATTGTCACTGTTTTTATATTGTACTTGCCCCAGCGCTTAGTACAGTGCTCTATACACAGTAAGCGCTCAGTATATATGATCAACCATAGCTGGCTTTGTGGAAAGAGCATGGGCTTGGGAGTCAGAGGGCGTGGGTTCTAATCCCTACTTTGCCACTTGTTTGCTGTGTGACTTTGGGTAAGCCACTTAACTTCTCTGTGCCTCAGTTACCTCATCTGTAAAATGGGGATTAAGACTGTGAGCCCCATGTGGGGAAACCTGATTACCTTGTATAGAAGCAGCGTGGCTCGGTGGAAAGAACCTGGGTTTGGGAGTCAGAGGTCATGGGTTCTAATTCTGGCTCTGCCACTTAGCTGTGTGACTTTGGGAAGTCACTTAACATCTCTGGGCCTCAGTTCCCTCATCTGGAAAATGGGGATTAAGACTGTGAGCCCCACTTGGGACAACCTGATCACGTTGTAACCTCCCCAGTGCTTAGAACAGTGCTTTACACAGAGTAAGCGCTTAATAAATGCTATCAAAAAAAAGTCACTTCTCTGGGCCTCAGTTCCCTCATCTGGAATGGGGATTAAGACTGTGAGCCCCACGTGGGACAACCTGACCACCTTGTATCCCCCCAGCGCTTAGAACAGTGCTTAGCACATAGTAAGCGCTTAACAAGTGCTATTATTATTATTATTATTACTATTATTATTACCCCAGTGCATGGAATAGTGCTTGGCGCATAGGAAGCGCTTAACAAATACCGTCATTATTATTATCCCCCTCTAGACTGTGAGCTTTTTGTCGCGGTGTATTGTACTTCCCAAGCGCTTAGCACAGTGCTCTGCACACCGTAAGTGCTCCACAAACGCGACTGAATGAATGAACTAAAGACAGGGATGCCCAGAGCACTGAAATGACCGGTCCAAGGTCTCCCCGCGGGCAGAGAAGCCGGTTGGTGGTGGGGGGGGAGAGGAGGCGCGCCTGCCGCAGGATGGCAGCCCAGAGGGACTCCTTGTCGCAGCCGCGGATCCGGCAGCTGGAGCGCAAAGTGCGGGTGAGTGCTGCGTGCGCAAGCATGATGAGATCCCCTCTTGCCGGGCCTACTTCACAGGCCTACCTCCTAGCTTTACCTCACAGGCCTACCTCATAGCCTTACCCCTTCTTTTTCTTCCTGCCTCCTCCTTCCTCTTGCTCCCTCCTTCTTTAATAATGATAATAATGGTATTTGTATTCCTTGGTATTAGTATTCCTTCTGCCTCCACCCTCCCTCCCTCCTTTGTCCTCCTTTCTTCTCCCTCCTTCCTCCTCCCTCCTTCTTTCCTCTTTCCTCCTCCTTTCTCCCTTCTTCCTCCTTCCTCTTGCTCCCTCCTTCTGCCTCCACCTGCCTTCCCTCCTTTGTCCTTCCTCCTGCCTCCTTCCCTCTCCCTCCTTCATCCTCCTTCCTCCTCCTTCTTTCATTCATTCATTCAATCGTATTTATTGAGCGCTTACTGTGTGCAGAGCACTGTACTAAGCACTTGGGAAGTACAAGTTGGCAACATATACAGACGGTCCCTACCCACCCTACCCAACAGCGGGCTCACAGTCCATCCTCCTTCTTCCTTCCCTGTGCTCCATTCTTTCTTCCTAATGCCTCCTTCTTCTTCCCTCCTTCATCCTCCTCCTTCTTGCTCCCTCCTTCTGCCTCCACCTACCTTCTTCCCTCCTTTGTCCTTCTTCCTGCCTCCTTCCCTCTCCCTCCTTCATCCTCCTTCCTCCTCCTTCTTTCATTCATTCATTGAATCGTATTTATTGAGCGTTTACTGTGTGCAGAGCACTGTACTAAGCGCTTGGGAAGTACAAGTTGGCAACATATAGAGATGGTCCCTACCCACCCTACCCAACAGCGGGCTCACAGTCCTTCCTCCTTCTTCCTTCCCCACGCTCCATTCTTTCTTCCTAATGCCTTCTTCTTCTTCTTCCCTCCTTCATCCTCCTTCTTCTTTCTTCCTTCTTCCTCCTTCCTCTTGCTCCCTCCTTCCTTCCTCCTGCCTCCTCCATCCTTCTTCCCTCCTTCATCCTCCTTCCTCCTCCCTCCTTCCCCATTCCTTCTCTCTTTACTCCTCCTTCCTCCTCCTTCCTCCTCCCTCCTTCCCCATTCCTTCTCTCTTTACTCCTCCTTCCTCGTCCCTCCTTCCCCATTCCTTCTGTCTTTAGTCCTCCTTCCTCCTCCTTCCTCCTCCCTCCTTCTCCCTCTTTCCTCTCTACTCCTACCTCCTCCCTTTCCCTCCTTCTCCCTCTTTCCTCTTTACTCCTTCCTCCTCCTTCTCCCTCCTCCACCACCCTTCTCCCTCTTTCTTCTCCCTCCGTCCTTTTCCCTCCTTCCTCCTCCTTCTTCTTTCCCCCTCCTCCCTCCTTCCCCCTTCCTTCTCCCTGCTTCTCCTTCCCTCCTTCTTCCATCCTCCTCTCCCTCCTCCTTCCTCCTTCTTTCTTCTATGTCTATCATATTTTACCTCTGGCTTGGAATGCCCTACCTACCCAATAATAATAATAATAATAATTATGGTATTTGTTAACCACTTACTAAGTGCCAAGCACTGTTCTAAGCACTGAGGTAGATACATAGTAATAATAATAGTAACGATGGTATTTGTTAAGCACTTACTATGTGTCAAGCACTGTTTTAAGCACTAGGGTAGGTAGATAATAATGATAATAATAGTGATGGTATTTGTTAAGCACTTACTATGTGTCAAGCACTGTTTTAAGCCCTGGGGTAGATACATAATAATAATAACAGTGATGGTATTTGTTAAGCACTTACTATGTGTCAAGCACTGTTTTAAGCACTAGGGTAGGTACATAATAATAATAATAATAACAGTGATGGTATTTGTTAAGAACTTACTATGTGTCAAGCACTGTTTTAAGCACTGGGGCAGATACATAATAATAATAACAGTGATGGTATTTGTTAAGCACTTACTATGTGTCAAGCACTGTTTTAAGCACTAGGGTAGGTACATAATAATAATAATAATAACAGTGATGGTATTTGTTAAGAACTTACTATGTGTCAAGCACTGTTTTAAGCACTGGGGCAGATACATAATAATAATAACAATGATGGTATTTGTTAAGCACTTACTTTGTGCCAAGCACTGTTCTAAGCATGATCATAAGCTTATTCCATGTGGGGCTCAAAGTCTTAATTCCCATTTTACAGATGAGGTAACTGAGGCACAGAGAAGTTAAGTGGCTTGCCTAAGGTCGCACAGCAGACAAGTGGCCAAGTCAGAATTAAAACTCACGTCCTCTGACTCTCAAGCCCGTACTCTTTCCACTAAGCCACACTGCTTCTCAAATCCAACAGATAATTGCTGTCCCCCACCTTCAAAGCCTTATTGAAGGCACATCTCTTCCAAGAGGCCTTCCCTGACTACACACTCCTTTCCTCTTCTCCCACTCCTTTCTGCATCATCCTGATTTGCTTCCTTTCCTCTTCTCCCCTCCTCGCCCCACAGCACTTATGTATATATCTGTCATTTTATTTATATTAATGTCTGCCTCCCCGCTTGTAGACTGTGAGCTTGTTGTGGGCAGGGATTGTCACTCTTTATTGTAGATTTATTGAGCGCTTACTGCGGGTAGAGCACTGCACTAAGTGCTTGGGAGAGTACAATATAACAATAAGCTGGCACATTCCCTAACCGCAACAAGTTTACAGTCTAGAGGAGGAGACAGACATAAATATAAATAAATTGCGGACCCACCCCTCAGACCCACCTTATAATAATAATAATAATAATAATAATGATAATGGTATTTGTTAAGCTCTTACTATGTGCCAGGCACTGTGGATAGAAGCAAAACAGGTTGGACACAGTCCCCCGTCCCATGTGGGGCTCACAGCCTCAATCCTTATTTTTCAGACGAGGTAACTCAGGCACAGAGAATAATAATAATAATAATGGCAGTATCTGGTAAGCGCTTACTATGTGCCAAGCACTGTTCTAAACGCTGGGGTAGATACAAGGTAATTAGGTTGTCCCACGTGGGGCTCACAGTCTTCATCCCCATTTTACAGATGAGGTAACCGAGGCTCAGAGAAATGAAGTGACTTGCCCAACGTCAGACAGCAGACAAGCGGCAGAGCTGGGATTAGAACCCATGACCTTCTGACTTGCAGGTCTGTGTTTATCAATCAATCGTATTTATTGAGCGCTTACTGTGTGCAGAGCACTGTACTAAGCGCCTGTCCCTTTGGGGAGCCCTCGGACCCATACTGGTAGTCGGCCAGGCTCCGGCCCGGAGCCGCCCCTCTCTTGCCCCCAGATTTTAGATGCGGTCAAAAGGCAGACAAAAGGTCAGGGGTCATTTGGAGAAGATAGAGCCCGTGGGCCTTGGCTGTGATGTCCTTAGGGAAGTCAGAACGAGCCATCTCACGTAGTAAGCGCTCAATAAATACGATTGATTGATTGATGGATTGATCTCAGGGGGAGGAAGGAGAGTGTTTTGTAATTGATTTTAAGAACGACGCAGGTTAGAGGGAAGGGGGGACATGGTGAGTTGGGGATGTATGCGACTTGTTCAGGAAATGTGGGCAGGACTTGGGGCAGAGGTTGTTAACTGGAGGGAGCTGTGGGATGTAGAGATGACTTTTTTAATGATAGGAGATATTCAAACTCAGATATTTCTGCTTCAATCAGTCCGTCGATGAAAGGTATTTCATGATCACCTACTAGGTACAAAGCACTGTACCGAGCTCTTGGGAAGAGTCCAAGACAATAGAGTCATTCAGTCCGTGGTATTTATTGAGCACTTACTATGTGCTGACCACTATACTGAGCTCTTGGGTGAGTACAATAGAGCAATATAACAGACACATTCCCTGCCCACAGTGAGCTGACACTCTAGGGGGGGAGACGGACATAAATATAAACAAATAAATGACAGATATGTACATAAATGCTGAGGGGCTGGAAGGACGGATGAATAAAGGGGGTGATGCAGAAGGGAGTGGGAGAAGAGGAAAGGGTGGCTTGAGGAAGACCTCTTGGAGGAGACGGGTCTTCAATAATGCTCTGATTGTCTGGATGTGAGGAAGGAAGGTCTTCCAGGCCAGAGGCAGGACGTGGGCGAGAGGTCAGCAGCTGCATAGATGAAGATGGAGCTACAGAGAGAAGGTTAGCACCAGAAGAGCAAAGTGTGCCAGCTGTGTTGCTTAGTGGAAAGAGCACAGGCTTGGGAGTCAGAGGTCGTGGGTTCTAATCCCGGCTCAGCCACATATCAGCTGTGTGACTTGGGGCAAGTCACTTAACGTCTCTGAGTGCCTCAGTTACCTCATCTGTAAGATGGGGATTACGACTGTGAGCCCCACGTGGGACAATCTGATGACTTTGTATCTACCCCAGCACTTAGTACAGTGCTTGGCATGTAGTAAGTGCTTAACAAATGCCATTATTATTATTATAATTATTCTCCCACAGTATGATTTCATTTTTTTTAATGGTGCATGTTAAGTGCTTACTTTGTTCCAGGCACTATACCGAACACTGGGGTATTAATGATAATTAATGCTTATGGTATTTGTTAAGCACTGGCTATGGACCAGGCACTGTACTAAGCGCTGGGGTGGATACCAGCAAATCAGGTTGGACACGGTCCCTGTCCCACGTGGAGCTCACAGTCTCGGTCTCCATTTTACAGATGAGGTAACCAAGGACTAGAGAAGTGAAATGACTTGCCCTAGGCCACACAGCAGACAAGTGGCAGAGTTGGGATCAGAACCCATGACCTTCTGACATGTAGGGCCGTACTCTGTCCACTGTGCCATGCTGCTTAGTAGACAGAAGCTAATCAGGTTGGACACAGTCCATGCCTCACAAGCTACTTAGACTGTCTTTCGGACCAAGTAGGAGGGAGTAGGATTTAACCCCCATTTTACAGATGAGGAAACTGAGGCACAGAGAAATTAAGTGACTTGCCGAAGGTCACACAGCAGACAAGTGCCAAAATGTCTTTGTTTAGCCTCCCCCGTTAGACGGTCAACCCCTCAACAGCAGGATCTGTTCCTTTGATTTTTATTAGATATCCTCTAGTGCTCAGAACCTGTCTAATCCGTGGGTGGGCCAGTGACTGTGTCATTCACTCAGTCATTCAATCGTGTTTATTAAGCGCTTACTGTTCTAAGTGCTTGGGAAAGTACAGCAAAGCAACAAAGAGTGACAATCCCTGCCCACAACTAGCACACAGTCTAGATGCAGTGCTCTGCACATAGTAAGCGCTCAATAAATACGATTGATTGATTGATTGATAGATGGGGGGAGGCAGACATCAGTATAAGTAAACAGGCATTTATATAAATAAATAAAATGACTGTTATATACATAAGCGCTGTAGGGAGAAGGATGGGGAGATAAGCAAAGGGAGCAAGTCAGGGCGTCGCCGAAGGGAGTGGGAGATTAGGAAAAACTTGGCTTAGTCTGGGAAGGCCTCTTGGAGTAGATGTGCCCTCAGTAAGGCTTTGAAGGGAGGAAGTGAGCTAGTTTGGTGGATTCGTGGAGGGAGGGCATTCCAGGCCATGGGAAGGACGTGGGCCGGGGGTCAATGGCAGGACAGACAAGAATGAGGCCCAGTGAGGTGGTTAGCAGCGGCAGAGGAGTAGATGGAGCAGGCTGGGCTGTAGAAGGAGAGAAGGGAGGTGAGGAAGGAGGGGGCGAGGTGATGGAGAGCCTTGAAGCCGAGAGTGAGGAGTTTTTGTTTGATATGAAAGTGGATAGGCAACCACTGAAGACTTTTGAGGAGTGGGGTGACATGCCCTGAGACTCTGAGATCCCTGTGGGGCAAGGACTGTGTCTGACCTGATAATCTTGTACTAAGTACCCCAGTACTGAGCACAGTGCTTGGTACATAGTGCTCCCCGAATGCCATTATCATCCTCACACACTGGCCAGTGATTTTTCAAACTTCCCGCCAAGCCCATCCACTTGGAGAATGCCCCAGGGAGTTCTTCAGTCGGAAACCTGCACCTTTAATAATAATTATGGTATTTGTTAAACACTTACTATGGGCCAGGCACTGTACTAAGCGCCGTGGGCTGAACCAGGATGAGAACTGGGTCTCCTCATTCCCAGAGCCGGGCTTTTCCCCCTGGATGGACAGCAGGGTTTGGAAATGTGTGCCATGGAGCGGGTCCCTTTTTCAGGTGTTTAACAAAAATCCCTGGGGTACGTTTGAACCAAGGAAACACAGCAAAAGAAACTTCCACCTTTCTTTATCTCCGGCATCCCAGCACCAAATGTCTGATTTTTGTTTTTTGTCATTAACATGATTACTTTTTCCCCCTCGTTTCTTTTTTTTTAAAAAAAAGTCTTCGACTGTCGTGTTTGTTTTTCCTCTCCTTGCAGGCATTTGCTCTATCTTGCAATTTCAGATCATCTGCAGGTTTTTCCAAATGCTAAGTCCACATCTTTCACAACGCTACTAAAAATGTTAAATCAAACCAGACGTAACAGTTGCCATTGGAACCTCCCAAGAAAAGATTTTGGGAGAAGAGAAATTTGGCATCAAGAGAAATTCTTTTTCAAATGTGGTGTCTGGGTGGAAACGGGGTAGCAAAGGAAGGAATAGCAGCAGTGATTGGAATTGTGTTTAAAAGAGGAAAACAAATTATCCCAGAATGGTTCCCTCCCAATCACCAGAACAAGCTTTTTCCATTTTCACAAGGCAGAAAGTGCTAATAAGAGAACCGTTTCCTCCATGGCCCTAAAAAGCCTCTCCGTTGACCTACTTGTTAGTGTTTTTATGTCTCACTGAATCTTCAACCCCTCCCACAGTCTCCCTCCAGATTTCAGCTAAAAACAGATCCTTTTTTTTTTTTTCAGGACTTGAAACTTCCAATATCTTCCCCGTCCCTTGGCTGTTATGTATTTATGGTTGCAACTAGTGAACCGTTGACATCTTGTGACTGTAATCAAAATCCGTGTGGCAAATGGAATTCGTGGTATCTGAGGCTTTGTCCAGCTAAGATAGGTGATGGGTAGGGGGTTCTAATTCTAATACAAATGCTTAGTACAGTGCTCTGTACGTAGTAAGTGCTCAATAAATATACCATTGATTGATTGTGCCTGGAGTGGGTTGTTGAAATTTTTGGATGGATTAGAAAATGTCAGAGATTATTCCTATCAGTTACATTTTATTAGAGCAGTGCTCTGCACATAGTAAGCACTCAATAAATACCATCGATTGATTGATTATACATCTCTATTGATAGGCACTGAATCAAGAATGTGGCCAGGAGGAATTTGGGTGTAAACTCCTCTATACCTTCCCTTATGGTCTGTAGAATAACCAGAATGACTGATGAAAATCATGTTCAAATTGATTTCCGTGTACGAAGTTTGTTGATGACATTTCCTGCCTGCTGCTTTTATTTCTCAGGCCAGAGAAGAAAGGATTGTTGAACTGGAAACTGAAAATGCTCTTCTTCATTTGAAAATAGCTGAGGTAATTATACACGCTCGATTCCTTCGGCATCTGATTGAAACCTAGCCGGTCTGTTAATGATTTGACGTTGAGACTCACCCTTCCACGTGTTTCAAATGAAGTTGAAACCTGTCTTTTCATTTCAGTTGGTGCTCTCTGAGCTTTCATTTGAGCTGAGAATTGAGTCATGTTCTATCACAAGAGTAATGCTTCTTTTAATGTCACTAAATGCACATGATGCGTTGAGTCTTCATATCCTTGTGATAGTGGATGATAGCCAGGAGGATCTCATGTCCCACTAGATGACTTTCATCTAGATGACTTTCTAGACTGTGAGCCCACCGTGGGGTAGGGACCGTCTCTATATGTTGCCAACTTGTACTTCCCAAGAGCTTAGTACAGTGCTCTGCATACAGTAAGTGCTCAATAAATACGATTGATTGATTGATCAAAAATTCAGAGAGATTTTCTTCTGAAGAAAAGCCCGATTCTGATTTTATTATTGGGTTCATTCTTCCTACTGCCCAAGTATTTCTCTGGTAGGAAGCCAGAAGTTTCAATTTTTTTTATGGTATTTGTTAAGCACTGTCTATGTGCCTGACACTATTGTACTCTCCCAAGCACTTAAAGTACAGTGTTCTGCACAGAATAGGCAGGGCGGAGTGCCTGGGGAAACAAAGCCTGGCTTCCTGCCCCTCCTCCAGGGAGGATCCTTCATGCTCCTTGGGTTCCTGACCCATGTCAGGGAAGCACCTTAGCCTAGTGGATAAAGCCTGGGCCTGGGAGTTAGAAGGAGCTGGGTTCTAATCCCGCCTCCGCCACTTGTCTGCTTGTGTGACCTCGGAGAACTCATTTCACTTATCTTAAATACCATCGATTAACTGATTGTTTGATTGGCAGGGATCGGGTCTACTTACTCCATTGCACTCTCCCAGGTATTTAGCACACTGCCTAGACTGTGAGTGTGTTGTGAGCAGGGAATGTGTTTATTGTTATATTGTACTCTTCCAAGGGCTTTACACACAGTAAGCACTCAATAAATATGATTGAATGAATGAATGAATAAATGCCTACTGGGGGCAGAGCACTGTACTAAGTGCTTGGCAGAGTGGCACCAGTAGGCACTGCTCAATAAATACCCCTGATGCTTGAAACCCCCTTCGTAAATTATAGGGAAGCATCATTTCTGGTAGGTGTCAGGAAAGCCTCAGGGACGTAATAATAATAATAATAATAATAATGATAATAGTGGTATTTAATTGCCTCCCATGTAACAGACCCTGTACTGGACTTGATAGAAGTTAGTTGGGTTAGACACAGTCCCTGTCCCACAGGGGGCTCACACTTTTAATCCCCATTTTCCAGATGAGGTAATTGAGGCCCAGAGAAGTAAAGTGACTTGCTCACGGTCACACAGCAGAGTAGCGGCGGAGCCGGGATAAGAACCCAGGTCCTTGTGATTCCCAGGCCAGGCTCTCTCCACTGGGCCATGCTGTTTCTCTGACATGGGTCAGCCAGCACGGGGCAGCTCCCGACAAACATGGAAGGTCCTCCCCGTGTGGAAGGGCAGGCAGTCGGACCACCTTTCCCCAGACGCTCCGGCCCGCTGACGTTAGCCATGGAGGTGGAACCAGGATGCTCCAGGTCTTGGCCTCCTGGACCTGCCCGGCACAGAGCCGGCCAAGCATGGTCAGATGGATGGGACCAGAACGGACATGACAGAGAAGCCGCGTGGCTTAGTGGAAAGAGCACGGGTTTGGGAGTCAGAGAATGTGAGTTCTAATCCTGGCTCTGCCATGTGTCTGCTGTGTGTGACCTTGGGTAAGGCACTCCTCTTTGCCTCAGTTACCTCATCTGAAAACGTGGATTAAAGCTATGAGCCCCGCGTGGGACAACCTGATTATCTTGTATCTCCCTCAGCGCTTAGAATAGTACTTGGCACATAGTGAGTGCTTAACAAATGCCATTATTATTATGTCAGGGGAGAGGCAGAAGGCTGGCTTTTGTGGCAACACTTGCAGCAATGCTCGGTTCAGCCCAGCTGCTGACATTTGCAGATTTTTTGCTGCCTTATCCATGAGCCCGAGCCGTGAGTTGGAAAGGCCATCTATGAGACTGTCAGCATTTTGGGTAGAAAACCTCCCTGCTATTTTCCTCCGGTTAGCAATCAGGAGGCTTTCTGTAGTTTCTCCTTAGCCGGAGCTCTCTTCATCACCTCCCCCATTCACTGCTCCTCTTCCCTTTTTGTGAATCTTTCTGCCAAGCAGGTATTCTATTACAGACACTTCTTTTCCACCGCTCTCTCTGCTGGCTTATTGATAACAAGAAGTCCACAGTTAATTATGGGACTAATTAAGCACATATAATGACTAATAGTCGCCTCCCAAAATCGCATCTGGAGAGTTTACAGTACTCTTACCAGTCTTTTCTATTGGAGGGAGAGTCAAGCAGAGGCCTATCCGTTCCATTCCTAGCTCGGGCAGTGACTAGCGAGTGGAAGGCAATCTGCTACAAGTCAAAACTCCCCTGTGCTGGGCATCAGTGGCCTGGGAGAGAGTCAAGGACGGAGACTCGAGTTCACTGCGCAGAAGGTGGCAATGGTAAACCACTTCCGTATTTTTACCTAGAAAACTCTATGCAAACACTACCAGAACAATTGCAGATGGAGAGTGGGATGTTCAGGAAGTGATGTGTCCGTGGAATTGTTATGGGTTGGAGACAACTCGTCAGCATAAGACAAGACAGATGAATAATAGTGATGATAATAATAGGTATTTGTTAAGTGCTCACTATATGCCAGGTGCTGTATTAAACGCTGGGGAGGAATACAAGCAAATCAGATTGGACACAGTCCCTTTCCCACATCAGGCTCATGGTTGTAATCCCCACTTTACAAATGAGGTAACTGAGGCACAGAGAATAATAATCATTATTATTATTATGGTATTTGTTAAGTGCTTGCTATGGGTCAAGCACTCTTCTAAGCGCAGGGTAGATAGAAAGTAATCAAGTTGGACACAGTCCCTGTCCCACAAAGGGCTCATAGTGCAAATAGGAAGGGGAACAGGAATTGAATTCCCATTTTACAGTTGAGGAAACTGAGGTACAGGGAATGTTAAGTGACTTACCCAAGGTCACCCAGAAAGCAATTGGCCAAGCTGGGATTAGAACCCAGGTCCTCTGGCTCACAGACTCATGCTCTTTTTGCAGTAGGCCATACTGCTTCACAACTTAATTTATGCAATAATAATAATAATGATAAGCGAAACCAGGATATAATCATTGCCTGAAGAACAGTGGTATCTGTTTGGATCTGGATTTGGAGATGTTGGATTTGGATCTGTTTGGAGTAAGGGGCGAATTGGCACAGAATCCTACAGGATTTAGCTGCAGACTGAATATGCAAGTTGAAGGAGAGGAATGCGTCATCAATTACACCAGAATTCTAGGCTTCAGAGACGGGAAACATGATGGTTTCGTCAACTGTAACAGAAGAGTGAACTTTAGGGTAGTATTTAGGAGAGAAGATGAAGAGTTCAGTTTTCAACATATCGAGTTGAAGGTTCCGGCAAAACATCCTGTAGAGATGGCCTGGCAGCAAGAGAAAATGTGAGGTTTCGGAGGAGGTAAGAGGTCAAGGCTGGTGATGGAGATTGGAGAGTCATCCTCACAGAGGTGGGAGTTGAAGCTTTGGGAATGAGATCCCCATGGGAGTGTGAGTGTGGAGCAAGAAGAGAAGGGAACCAAGAACAGAGTGCCCAGAGGGACACTCGCAACGAGAGGGTAGGAGGAGGAAGGAAAGCCAGTGAGGCAGAGAAGAAATGATCAGTGACATAAAAGAAGAACCAGGAGAGAGCTGTATTGGTGAAACCAAGATGAGAGATTTCTTCTTCAGAAGGGATTAGTCCACAGTGTCAAAGCCAGTCAAGAAGCTTGTGGAGGATTAGGGCAGAATAGAATCCGTTGGCTTTGGCAAGAAGGAGTTTCATTGGTGATCTTCAAAAGGGCAGCTTTGGGGAATGAATGGGGCAGAAATGAAATTGTAAAGGGTGAAGAGGTTGAAGGAGAGGAAGTGAGCCCGTTGTTGGGTAGGGATTGTCTCTATCTGTTGCCAAATTGTGCTTTCCAAGCGCTTAATACAGTGCTCTGCACACAGTAAGCACTTAGTGAATATAGTTGACTGAATAAATGAAAGTAGAGGCAGAAGGGCAGATTTACCTCATCACTACCCTTCTCCCACCAATAAAAAAAGGTAGTCGGAGATTCATGAGATCCGGTTGAGTTTACATCCAGTTTCTAAACTCTGGTATCCCCTTCCCTTTTACATATTTCTTCCTAAATATTGCATTGCCTGCCCAGAGCAAGTAAATTGGATTTGTCAACCCCTGGTTGATTTTATTTTGTTATTGCTACCTGAGGAAGAATTGTATATCTGTATGCTCTTGTCCTCATTTAATACAAAAGTGATATCTTTATTTAGCATCTTCCTTCTTGACATTTCCTCAAGAAGAGTAGTAGTGGGGGTAATAGTAATAGAAGGAGTAGAGGTAATAATAATAATAATAATAATTGTGGCATTTGTTAAGTGGTTACTATGTACCAGGTACTGTACTAAGCACTAGGAATAATACAAGGAAATTGGATTGGACACAGTTCCTGTCCCGCGTGGGGCTCACCGTCTCAGATGAGGTAACTGAGGCCCAGTGAAGTGAAGTGACTTGCCCAAGGTTTCACAGCAGACGAGTGGCAGAGCCAGGATTAGTAGTAGTAGTCGCTGTAGTAATGGTATTTATTGAACTCATAACGGTCCCTAGGCTGTAAGCTCAATGTGGGAAGGGAACACGTCTACCAAACTCTGTTGAATTGTATTCTCCCAAGTGCTTTGCACACGGTAAGTGCTCAATAAATACAATTGAATGAATGAATCAAATCAATCCCTTGTATTTATTGCATGCTTATTGTGTGCGGCGCACTATTCTAAGTGTTTGGGAGAGTACAATATAACAGTAGAACAGACACATTCAAGGTGTCTACTCTCAAGAGCTTACATCCTAATGGGGGAGACAGCCTAAAAATATTTTGCTAATGGAGTGATCAGAATAAATAAACGAATGTACAACACAATAGACATAAACACATGAGCTAAGAAGAAATGCAAATGAATGCCTAAATTCTACAGAAGTACCCCTGTTTTAGTCTTGATTGATATTTTGGGTGGGTGGGTGCGTGGATGGGAGAAACAAGTGAAAGGACTTGCCTGGGCTAGTAAAAACGTAGAGCTAGAACCATGCCTTCTGACTCAGCACCAATACTTTTTCCATCAGCTAAACAACCTCCCGAAATTAGATGGCAGGAGCACCCCCGCTCCATGTCTGTGGAATTCCGGTGAACCGAAAAGCCACTTCAATGGCAGAAAAACCCTGTTTCAGAAACCCAGGCCCCCTTTCCGCCGACCGAGAAAGATTCACCGAGTTGCAGTGCCAGGATAAACAGAACAAAGCAATGCTTCAGTAGAATGGCTTCCATCTGCCCTGTGAGGTTATCTGCTGCGGAAAGTGTTGGCTTTTTTGCTGAGAGATGCCAAAAACTGTGTTATTACACTCTGTAGGAAACGATATATTGCAGTCTAGATTTCCTGCAGAAGTTTACAAACGACTCGGTGCAGATATTTGACTTTTCAGCAATCTTGACAGTATTTGGTACATACGTGTTTCTTTTACAGATTTTTTTTTTCTCTTGGGAGTTTTAATTTGATTTGTGATTTATGCTTCCTTCCTTTCCACGTCTCTTCTCTCCCAAACAAGGATATTCATTCTATCTTGGTTTTGTTTTTTCCTCGTCCGAGCTCGATATTCCAGCAAATATTCAAGCTTAATTTCCTTGGAAGCAGTAATTGGGTCTGTTCCTTAAATTATACCCTTGGTGATCGAATGCAGTGCTAAATGCATCCTGCGCTCCGCAAATACATCTTGATGATTTATAAGAATTGGTTGACCTATTCTGAATTGCGTTATTAAAAAGGAAATAGCAAAATAGCTTTCAATAAAAAGTCAGCCAACAAAATATTGTCCCTGAAGTTTGCAATAACAGATAAATAGGTTAGAAGGAAACCTAAATGGGCTGTTGAACCACTTCTCTCCTGAATTTAGAGCGTAGGGTACGTTTTCAGGAATCTGCCCCAGCAACTAGCACGAGGCAGTCGTCATGACAGTTAAAATAGGTGATTTTGGCCTTGTTTCTCCAATCTCGTGGTAGCCAACCTTTCGACATGCGGTGCCTCCTCCAGTTCATGAGATTTGGGCCTTGTCGATGGGCCCGGGAAAGATCTTCCCGGAACATCCCTCCTGAGGTAAAGCCTTGGTTTTGCTGCTACGGGCATAATCATCTTGCCCTTGATGGCCTTTTTTTCCCCCCTTTCCTGGAAAAAAACACAGTACCAAGGGATGATTGGAAGAAGGAAGAGGGAGGCTCCCCAGCCTTCTTTTCTCGGTGCCGAGCAACGACAGCATTTGCATGGCAGTACCCACTCAACCCTGATCCAGATGGAGACAGGCATTCAGGTAAAAGAAGACTCGCTCGCGAGGTGGAATCTGGTTGGGATGGATGCATACTAACCTGAAGTGGGGTGTTCATTGAGACAGAATGGCACAAAACAAGCCAGATTGCCTTAAAAAGCAGTGACTCACTGGATCGAGTCTGTGGTCCGGGAACATGTTTACTAACTCTGTTGTACTGTGCTCCCCCAAACTCCTAGCACAGTGCTCTGCACACAGTACCTGCACAATAAGCACCCATCGATTGCAAGATGGGAGAGCCCCAGAAGCCAAATTAGCTTTCCATGCTGCTGTTTTGGCCATTCTCCAATGTCAAATTGCAAAAGGATGTTTTTAACTTTCAATTCAAGGTAATGTTTTGCTGTTTCATTATACTCAGACAATAGGCGCAGTAACAAAGATTGATAATGTGACTGGGGTTTCCACAACAAAAACCCTCCCTGTAACATAATTAGGCAGTTTCCATTCTCAATAGGGTGTTTGATTGAATGCTGCACATTTACATGCACACCATAAACTGCCTTTACTTCTTAGTAATTGAATATGGACATTTTATGTAAGTGCTTTGCCTCCGACTGAATAAAACATACCCATCCTCAAGAAGACTGCAGGCCTATTGTAGGCAGGGAATGGATCTATCAACTCGGTTATATTGTACTCTCACAAGCACTTAGTACAGTGACCTGCATATAGTAAGCTCTCGATAAATACCATTGGTTGATTGATAAATATATCTAGAACAAACCAGACATAAAAGAATGCAGATACAGAAATCGTAGGATAGCACAATGGACGGCAGAGGAAGTATTCATGTGTAATATTTTATTTCAAGTGATTCTGCCATTAAAAATCTAGAAATGATGTCTAGAAATAACTAGTAGTCTTTCATTTAACATGGCAAGTAGCTTGTTTCTTCACCGTATTTCATTATATGTAACACTTCTGTAGTATACTGTCAGCTGCATCAACATGTTCAGTTCAACCAAGTGACAGTATTTGTTCAGCACCTCCTAGGTTCAAATCACTGAACAGGAGAACAAAGATGGGCCAAAGACATGAAGCAGCCTGGCCTAGTGGCCAGAGCACGGGTTTAGGAGCCAGAGGTCATGGGTTCTAATTCTGTATCTACCACTTGGCTGCTGTGTGACTTTGGGCAAGTCACTTCACTTCTCTGTGCCTCAGTTACCTCATCAGAAAAATGGGGATTGAGACAGTGAGCCTCCTGTGGGACAGGGACTGTGTCCAACCTGTTTGCCTTGTATCTATCCCAGCACTTAGAACAGTGCTTGGTGCATGGTAAGCAGTCCAATGGAGGAAATTACCAGACACAAACCATTTACCAGTAGTGGGAGGAAGAGGATGAAACCACATGCCATATTTCTACCAACATTTGGATAGATGAGTAGACAGATAAGGGTGCCTATTATAAATTGAGACTGCATAAGGGCTGTTTTTTACAGTATTTGTTAAGCCCCTACTAAGAGCCAGGCACTGTACTAAGCACTGGGGTAGATACAAGGCGGCATGGAAGCAGCGTGGCTTAGCAGAAGGAGCCTGGGCTTGGGAGTCAGAGGTTGTGGGTTCTAATCCCGGCTCCACCACCTGTCAGCTGTGTGATTTTGGGCAAGTCACTTCACTTCTCTGCTGAGTTACCTCATCTGTAAAATGGGGATTAAGACCGTGAGCCCCACATGGGACAACTTGATAACCTTATAACTACCCCAGCGCTGAAAACAGTGCTTGGCACATAATAAGTGCTTAACAAATACCATCATCATCATCATCATACAAGTTATCAGGTTGGGCACAGTCCATGTCCCAGATAGGTTTCACAGTCTTCCTCCCTATTTTATAGATGAAGAAACTGAGGCCCAGAGAAGTGAGGTGACTTGCCCAAGGTCATGCTGCAGACAGGTGGAGGAGCCAGGATTAGAAGCTAGGTCCTTCTGGCCTCCAGGCCTAGGCTCTCTCCATTAGGCCTACCCTGTTTCTCATCAGGGTAGGTGGGAGGATCTAAGGGCAGCCTTAGGATCGACATGATTTGAGAAGGTGAGACTAGATCAGGGAATGCTTCCTGGAGGAGGTGAGTTTCAGGAGAACTTGGACAATGGGATGAGCGCTAGTCTGGCATATTTGAATCTGTAATCTGTGTATTTATATTGATGTCTGTCTTCCCCTTCTAGACTGTGAGCCTGTTGTGGCCAGGGATTGTCTCTATTCGTTGTTGAGTTGTACTTTCCAAGCGCTTAGTACAGTGCTCTGCACACAGTAACCACTCAGTAAATACGATTGAATGAATACTCTCCCAAGCGCTGAGTACAGTGCTGTGTGCTCAGTAAGCATTCAATAAATATTATTGATTGATTAACTTTTAATGGCATTTTTGAAACGCTTTGTGCCAAGCACTGTCGGAAGTGCTGGGGTAGATACAAACTAATCTGGTTGGACACATTCTATGTACCATATGGGGATCAATCACTTAATCAATAAGTGGTGTTTATTGAGTGCTTACTATGTGCAGAGCATTTGGGAGTACAAGTCAACAGAATTAGCAGGCACATTCCCTGTCCATAATGAGCTTACAGTCTACAGGGGAAGACAGACATTACTATTTATACATAAGGAATTTATATTATTTTATTTAAGGATATATATGTAAGTGCTGTGGGGTTGGGGCAAATATCAAAGTATCCAAAGGTCACAAATCCAAGGGCAGAAGGGATAGCAAGCCAGGGGAAAGAGGGCTTAATCAGGGAAAGCATCTTAATAATAATAGTAATTGGCGGTGCAGGTGAGGAGACTAGAGCTCCCCTTGAAAGTACCGAGGTGTTAGAGAAGGCGGCAAGCACTTTTAGAAACATACCCTGGGGTGGCATGGAGGGTATTAAACCCGTGGTCTTATGTGGCCAGGCAGGGTAGAAGCCCCCACCCCTGGGCTGCTGTTCCAGCATTTCCCTTCCCACGGTTTAAGGAGGCACTTAGAGAAGTGTAGAGGAAAGAAGAGCGGAGGTTGCTGCCTCTGGTGAGCAGTTCTCCCCTCGGAATGTGTTATGGGCAGAACCGGGCTCATTCTCAATGTTTTCCCATTCAGCGATGTCAATCAGTGGTTTTTATTGAGCACTAACTATGTGCAGAGCACTGTAACTAAGCACTTGGACAAGGACAGTAGAACAACATAACAGATTCTAGGCCCACAACGAACTCGTTAATCATTCTGATTATGCTCTTTGCCCCTTCTTTTATAGGAACTTAAGCGAGATCTGAAAGAGCTTCATTCTTCTTCCCTTGCGCTTGCGAGAGGTTTTCAACAGCAGTGGGAAGACTGTCTTTATCAAATAGTGGCAACCGTCCAAGGTTTACAGCTCCAAAACGAAGCTCTTCAGAGTAAGACTCAGAACCCATAAATCGATCTGTCTCACAAGTAAGAGACCTCGTTTTCTTTTGGTTCTGGCAAACTTTCCCTCTTAAGTGTAACGCTATTCTTTTTCTTCTGTTTTGCCATAATCTCAAGGGTCTAAAAGTGGGCAAAACAAAAACCATATTCAAGTATTTACAGAATGCTACCTAAATTGAGTGCAAATCATGCCTACATCAGGCAGATTTTTCTCACTGTCAGCGTGCGGATCTCTCTCTTTCTCTCTTTTTCTCTCTCTGTGTATGGATCTGGCCAGAGATAAAGTAGGAATGCTCCCATTCTGCTCCACAACAGAGACTAAAGACCATTTTCTGATGTTCTGTCTGAGTGGAGGCACTGGTTTTAGATGTATTTAAATTTCTATTTCAAGTTTCATAGCTTTCGTTGACCACCTTCTGACCCCTCAAACATCAATAGCTGGAAAACAAATACTTTGACCGAGTTTGCCAAAACACGAACATTGAAAAGTAGGGTGGAAACCGGAGCATTGATCAGTAGCATTGATTGGGCAGAGCACTATACTAAGCATGCCGGAGAGCCGTCTTTAGTTTTTGAGGTTGACGCTGCTGACAGTTAAGATCCTCTCCATATGTGAGAATGTGGCTGGAAAGATCAATGCATGACAATCATTGCCTGTCTTATTTTTGGCAGTTCAGCATAGATCCTTTCTGCGTTCATGAGACGACTTTCCTTTTCATGCCTTCCTCTTTGTATCCCTGTCTTGGCAAAGCTTCTGCTCAAGGGGAGCAAACTATCTCTCAGTTGCTCTCCACCAAATAAGCCTATCCATTGCTATTTTGCTTTGTTTGAGAGTCTGCTACGTTATGTCTTTCAGTTGTGTCTTTCAGTCTTTCAGTTGTTTTCTAATTAATAATTTGTTCGATAATATTAATTGCTTGATGGTTTGATTGGATCCCTATCCGTAAAACCTTATTTCAGCCTCTAAGCTCTTCATGGGCAAATGACGGGCCTCCCCACTCAAGCACTTAGTACAGTGCTCTGCGCACCGTAAGTATTCAGTAGATACCACTAATTGACTCAGGGTGCTCTCATTTGGTAAAACAAATTTTTTTCCAGCTTTTCAGGCAAGAGCAGTTGATCTTCAGCAGTCTTTGCAGGAAGTCAATGAGCGATATGAAAATGAAAAGCAGAAGAGAAAAATGCTTCGCAGCAATTTGGTGGTGAGTACCGGTAATGATGAATTAGTAGAACCTCGTGGCTCTAGTTAATAATATTGTACGCTCCCAAGCGCTTAGTAATAATAAGTAATAAATAGTAGTAGTAGTAATAAGTATGGTATTTCTTAAGTGCTACTATGTGCCAAGCACTTAGAACAGTGCTTTGGTCATAGTAAGCACTTAATAAATGCAGTAAAAAAAAAACACTGTTCTAAGTGCTGAGGTAGATGCAAGGTAATCAGGTTATCCCATGTGAGGCTCACAGTCTTAATCCCTGTTTTCCAGAGGAGGTAACTGAGACACAGAGAAGTGAAGTGGCTTGCTCAAGGTCACACAGCAGACAAATGGCAGAGCTGGGATTAGAACCATGTCCTCCGACTCCCAAGCCTGTGCTTTTTCCACTAAGCCGTGCTGGATATTGCTCTGAACATAGCAAGCCCTCAGTAAATACCACTGCTTAATTGATTGATTGATTGATTGATTAATAATCAAATTGTGGCTATTGCAAGTGACAACTGTGTGACAACTCGTATCCACATGATTGAATGATTATGTTTCTCAAGATCGGTAATAGTAATAAAAGGATCTGTTCTCAGCCATCCCAGCTCCCATTTCCTTGGTTCAGCAAAATGTCCCTAATTGAAGACAATCACCCTTTTTAGAGTTAATGGTATTTCTTTGCTGAAATTGCCAACCACTTCTGTCTTGGGGGATTTCTGTATCGGTATGTGAAATCTGAATGATCCTTTTTTTGACATAGGACTTGGGCCGGCAATTTATCTGATCTTTATCCTGTCCCCTCTTGGAGAAAGGGAAGGGAATGGTATTTTGTTCCCCATTCAGATCGGAAAGTCTCTTCAGAGGAGAAAGCAATCGAAAGTCTAATTCTTCCTTCACTCCTACTGGGAAGGAGTTTAGGGCTTGGTCCCTTACACTTATTTTTTTTTTCCGGAAAAATACAACCAAATATATGTTTATAATAAGTAAAAATGGGTTGTCCTGTTACAAAACAGTACAACACAATTCTTAGCTTCAGGTCCTTCTTATCCAATAATAATAATGATAATAATAATAGCAATGGCATTTGTTAAGCATGCGCTGGGGTGGATACAAGTAAATTGGATTGAACACAGTCCCTGCCCCACATAGAGCTCGCCGTTGTAATCTCCATTTGGCAGATGAGATAAACGAGGCATAGAGAAGGGAAGTGACTTGTCCAAGGTCACACAGCAGACAAGTGGTGGAACTAGGATTAAAACCCCTGGCTTCCTGACTCCTTTGCTCTATCCACCAGACCGTGCTACTTCCCTAAAAATCTAAAAGGGACCAAGACATACCACACGAAGAGGAGGGAAAAGTAGGTGAAAAGTTTAAGCTGCCAAAGAAACACAGGTGGCAGTTTGAAGAAATTAACACACAGTTGCAACCACAGTCATTTGTACTTTTGGTGTTCTAGGAGCTGAAAGGTAATCTCCAAGTACGCTGCAGAATCCATCCTTTACTGCCTTTTGACACTCCATTGGAAGACTCAACCTCAAGGGCTAGGTAATTTATTGTTGACATAATGTTTCTATAGATTCATTAACAGCAGAGAGACTTGGATGTTTCTGTGTGTGTGTGTGAGGGGAAAAGAGAGAGGGATCTAAGGGAAGGAGGAAGGATTTCATATATGTAGTTATTCATGCAGTTAGTTACACACAGAAACTTTTACAGTGTTGCTTTTTTAATGTCTTCCCAAAATATGCATCCTTGGAAATTAAGTACAGCTCTCTCTCTGTGTTCATGTCCTCCCATGTCCAGGGCCCATTTGGAAAAGGTGGTGCACGCTCCTGATGATGTAAGTAAATTTCTTAATGGAAATAGATTCATTGTGAAGAGCTGAGTCCTCTGTGTCTATGACAGAAAACCCGAGTCAGCCCCTCTGAAGGGGCAGAACGGAGGGGCCCGACCCAGAGGAAGGGTTTGGAAAGGCTTCCAAGAGAAGGAGCCAGAATTGCCACATCCAAGTACTGTTTTGCGGCTCATCTGGGGTCCCCTGAGCCGGCCCATTGTTTGGGGCTTCCTTTGGTCTGCCAGTTGACTGCTTTTGCTCACTTGAAAGGGAGAGATGGGTCAGAATGACTTGCCCCTGGCAAATCACCCAATCAGTGGTATTTGTCGAGTGGTTACTGTGGGCAGAGCACTTGGGAGAGTTCAGTAGAGTTGGTTGAAGTGATTCCTTTCCCTAAGGAACACCAACACTGTCCTCTCCTGTTTCTCCTCCTCTCTCTTTGACTACTTCTTTTCAGACGATTTCGCGTGCTCCTCTGCCACCCATTCTCTAATTGGGTCCCCATCGACGTCCACTCCCTTAAAGAACACATTCGTCCCCTTGGCTTCAACTATCGTCTCTACTCGGATGATTCCCAAACCTACGTCTTTCATTCTCCACAGTCTCGCGTTTCCTCCTGCCTTCAGACGTCACTACTTGGAGATCACGCCGATATCTCCAATTTGACATGTCCAAAACAGAACTCTTCATCTTCCCATTCAAACTCTGTCCTCCTTCTGCCTTTCCTGTCACTCTCCCAAGAGCATAGTGCAGTGCTCTGCCCATAGTAAGTGCTCAGTAAATACGATTGACTGATTGACTGCATCATTATTTATCAAATTGTTCCCCATCGACTTCCACATCAAACAGAAACTTTTTACAATCAGCTTTAAGGTACTCAATCATCTCTATCTCCTTTACCTTGCTGATTCCCTTCTACAACCTAACCCACACATCCCTGTCCTCTAACATGATGATGAGTACCTTCATCTCATCTACTCCACCACCAGTCCACTGCTCACATTCTCCCTTGGATGTCAAACTCCCTACCCTTTCATATACAACAGTCCATCACTCTCCCCATCTTCAAACCCTCCTAAAATCACATCTTTTCCCAGAGGCCTTCCCAGACAAAGCCCTCTATTTCCCTTATAATAACAATGATAATGATAGTATTTAAGCCCTTATTATGTGTCAAGCATTGTTCAAAGTGTTGGGGTAGATACAAGGTAATCAGGTTGCCCTATGTGGGGCTCACAGTCTTAATCCCCATTTTACCTGAGGCACAGAGAAGTTAAGTGACTTGCCCAAAGTCACACAGCTGACAGGTAGCGGAGCCCGGACTAGAACCCACAACCTCCGATTCCCAAGCCCGTGCTCTTTGCACTAAGCCACGCTGTTTCTCCTATCTTCCCTTTTCCTTATCCTATCCTCCTGTCCTTATCCTCCCTCTCCCCTCTGTGTTGACTATGAATTTGACTATGTTCCCCTTTAAGCACTCTGATATTCTCCCGAGGCCCACAACATTTACATTAATGTTCCTTTACTAGTATCCCTAACCCTAATCTATTTTCATGTCTCTCTCCTTCTATGGAATATAAGGCCCTAATGGATAGGGAATATGTCTACCAACTCTGTTATATTGTACTTTCCCAAGTGCTTAGTGTGGTGTTCTGCACACTGTAAGCACTAAATAAATGCCATTGATTGACTGAAGAGATTGGACATTAAAATAAATCACAGCTAGGAAAAGCATAATCACGTAGTGGCCAGAGCATGGGTCTGGGAATCAGAAGGTCCCAGATTCTGGGAGTCAGAAGCTCTGAGTAAATACCATTGATGGATTCCTATGATGAATTTGTTGATTAAAAAATGAGCATTAAAAAAAAAAAAAAAATCAATGGCCATTCTAGTTTTCAGACTAGTATTTCCACCATGCAGCTTTTTTCAATTTCATGGTGCCTGTCTAATGCTTACTATGTGCCAGACACAGAACTAAGCTCTGGAGTAGATACAAGCTGATCTGGTTGGACACAGTCCATGTCCCTCGTGGGGCGCACAGTCTTAATTCCACTTTATAGATGAGATTAATTAAGGCACAGAGAATTGAAGTGACTTTCCCAAGGTCACACAACATCTCTAAAGGCAAGTAGGATATACTGGCTATCTTCTGCAGCAAGACCTTGAACAATCTGTGGAATAAAATGATAGTAGTACAGTTCTCTGATGTTACAGGATATAAATTCCTTAACTTTCTGTCTCTCTGCCATAGTCCTTGAAGTCAGTAAATCAGTCGTATTTATTGAGCACTTCTGTTGGCAAAGCACTGTACTAAGCTCTTGGGAGAGTACAATATTACAGAATAACAGACACATTCCCTCCCACAATGAGCCTACTGAACCTAATATTATGTATAGGATTTTTAAATTAAGGTTCATTTACTGTTGCAGTTTAAGTCTTCCCTCAAAATAGGAAGCAGTAGCAGAGGTGTGAGGTTTTTTATCCAGCGGGTTTGTTTTTAAATTGGACCATTAATGATATTTTAAGGTAGTTTCTTGGATTTGAGCTCTCAGCTTGGATGCCAGCATCTGGCCCAAATTGGATCTGTGGAGTAACAGGAAATGGTGTGTTTGATGAACTGAGACGTCCCTCTGCTCCCCGGCCAGAATCTCTCTGAGAGATTTGCGGAAAGCCTCCCGCAAGTACAATCCCTTGTTGGCATTGCTGTTTTCAGGTTTTCTCTCTCCCTTGCGTGACATCCTAGTTGGAAAGGACTTGGCTTGAGATATCAGATAGGAATGCTCTGCCAAAGTATCTCCGATTTCAAAGAGGTTGTTTGGGCAAACCAGAGGAGATCGGTTTCTTGATACTGATGATTGTCGGGTTAGGAAATGAGTAACTCAGCGAGCCGCCCTTCCCTGTTTCCACCAACTGGAAGGACTTCTGATCTCCTCCTCCTGAAAATTCCACAATGATGCAGGAATCCAGAAAGGAACAACAAAAAAAAGATCCCTTGAGTCTTCAGACTCAGAGATTTGAAGTATCTTCTCCCTTCTCATCTGGGTAAATAATAGTAAAGGACCTGAGATTTTGCAAGGTTGTCATGATGATTCTTATTAATAATAATAATGATGGCATTTATTAAGTGCTTACTTGTGCAAAGCACTGTTCTAAGAGCTGGGGAGGTTACAAGGTGATCAGGTTGTCCCACGGGGGGCTCACAGTCTTAATCCCCATTTTACAGATAAGGCAACTGAGGCACAGAGAAGTTAAGTGACTTGCCCAAAGTCACACAGCTGACAATTGGCGGAGCCGGGATTTGAACCCATGAACTCTGACTCCAAAGCCCGTGCTCTTTCCACTGAACCACGCTGCTTCTCAGCAGCATGTTACTATTATCAGTTACTATTCTTATTGTCATTACTACTATTATTATATTTGTTAAGCACTTACTATGTGTCAAGCACTCAAGAGCTGGAGTAGATGCACGTTAATTGGTTGGACGCAGTCCGTGTCCCCTGTGGGGCTCACAGTCTAAGTAGGAGTGGAAACAGGCACTAAATCTCCATTTTACAGATGAGGAAACTGAGGCACAGGGAAGTTGTCACACAGCAGACAAGCGGCGGGACCGGGATTAGAACCCAGGTCCTTGGACTCCCGGGCCCATGCTCTTTCCACAAGGCCATGTTGCTTCTCATGGGTTTAAAAAGGAAGAAGCCCCCCGATTTTTAGTACCTGTTTATTACATCATAATAATGGTGGCATTTGTTAAGCACTTACCTTGTGCCAGCACTATACTAAGCACTGGGGTAGAAACACTTTTATCAGGTTGGACCCAGACCCTGTCCCTCATCAAGCTAACAGTCTAAGTATTGAGCACTTGCTGTGTGTAAGGGTGTGCAATAAGAGTTTGGGAGAGTACAATGTAACAGAGTTGGTAGACATGCTTCCTGCCTACGAGGAGCTTTAAGTCTAGAGAGGGAGACGGGCAATGCTATAAATCAGTAAATTGTGGATATGAACATAAGTGCTGGGGGTGGGGTGAATTAAGGATACAAATCCAAGTGCATGGGGGAAGCAGAAGGGAGGAGTAGGGAAAATAAAGGTTTAGTTTGGTAAGGCCTCTTGGAGGAGATATGATTTTAATAATAATAATAATAATAATAATAATAATGGCATTTGTTAAGCGCTTACTATGTGCAAAGCACTGTTCTAAGTGCTGGGGGGATATAATATGATCAGGTTGTCCCACGGGGGGCTCGCAGTCTTAATCCCCATTTAACAGATAAGGTAACTGAGGCTCAGAGAAGTGAAGTGACTTGCCCAAGGTCACACAGCTGACAATTGGCGGAGCCGGGATTCAAACCCATGACCTCTGACTCCAAAGCCCGTGCTCTTTCCACTGAGCCACGCTGCTTCTCTTAAAGGCTTTGAATGTGGAGAGAGTGTTGGTCTATCTGATATGGAGGGGGAGGGAGTTCCAAGTCAGAGGCTACAAGAATGAAAATAAAGATAAAAGAATACCAAGCAATAGCAATCCAATGTAGATGATGAAAATGGCTTTCCTGTCTTGCTACCTTCCCTGTACCTGGTTCTGGGTTGACTGTTAATTTTACAGAGGAAGAAATTGAGGCACAGAGAAGTCAATTGACTTGCCCGGTATCACACAGCGGACAAGTGGCAGGACCAGGATTAGAACCCAGGTTCCCTGTCTCATCGGTCCAAAGCTTTTTCCGCTAAGCCACGTTCCTTCTCCAAACAGTTCTGAAAACACTTGTGCCTGTTGTCCTTCCCTCCCTGACTGCTGGCTCCTTCCCCTCTGCCTTCAAACATTCTCATGTGTCTCCTGTCTTGAAAAAAAAAAAAACCTCCTCTGGGTCCCACTGACCCTTCCAACTATCGTCCCGTCTCTTTCCTCCCATTTCCCATTCCTGTGTTCTAATCCCGGCTCCTCCACTCGTCTGCTCTGTGACCTTGGGCAAGTCGCTTCACTTCTCTGAACCTCAGTTTCCTCATCTGTAAAATGGGGATTAAATCCCACTGCCTCCTACCTAGAGTGTGAGGCATGCAGGACAGGAACTGTGTCCAACCGGAAAACCTTGTATCTGCCCCTGTGCTTAGAACAGGGCTTGGCACATAATAAGCACTTATCAAATACCCTAACAGCAACAACGAAAAGATCCAGCACTGGGATGCACACACCCACCCCCTCCACTTCCCCTTCTCTGCTTCAGTCACTGTGTGTTTCCCATCATTTCAGTCCTCCTCTTACTCCATCGGATTATAGGTGTAAAAGGAGAGCAATTTTAGCCGTGCACCAAAAAAATGCTAATATTCTCTTGGACTCACTTTCGGTGCATTTCGAACTACAATAGAATTGGTCACAACATAAAATTGCAAAGAACCACAATAGCATCTTGGAATCGTGTTTGCTCTTTTTTATAATCCTTGTGTGGTGTCCCTTGAGTTTTTTTCCATTTTTCTCATACTTCAAACCCAAGTTTTTGCTGACAGCAGTGAAACTCCGCAGGGTTTAAATCCGTATGAAAGTCGTGCCAAGTCACTGGGATTACAGTTCTGGCTTTACTTTAAAGGAATATTAACCTAATCTGATAAACGTTAAAATGAAAATGTATCTCGACAAGCCTCCTTGTTGAAACGCTTTCTTTAACGATAATTCTCATCCTCACTCCTCTCCCACTACTGTGGTTGGTTTCTTTCTTGTCACCCTACTTACCATGCCTCGTTCTCATCTCTTGCTGCTGTGGTGATCCCTCCAAACTAGCCCCGATCCTCTGGAGGGGTAAGAAGGATGTAGGAACTTTACTCCATACTGGCCTACCATGAGGGAAGTTTAACTGATAATAGTAATACTTCATAATTATATTAAGTGCTTATTGTGTGCCAGGCAGTGTTCTAAGCGCTGGGGTAGATACAAAGTAATCGAGTTGGACACAGCCCCTGTCCCACATAGGACTCACAATCTCAATCCCCATTTTACAGATGAGGTAACCAAGACCTAGAGAAGTCAAGTGACTTGGCCAAGGCCACACAGCAGACAAGTGGCAGAGCTGGGATTAGAACCCATGACCTTCTGACTCCCAAGCCCATGCTCTGTTCACTAGGCCATTCTGCCATGGCATCATTGTAATAAGAATTGTGGTCATTTTTAAGTGCTTCTTATGTACTAGGCAATCAATCAATCAATCAATCGTATTTATTGAGCGCTTACTATGTGCAGAGCACTGTACTAAGCGCTTGGGAAGTACAAATTGGCAACACATAGAGACAGTCCCTACCCAACAGTGGGCTCACAGGCACTGTACTGTGCACAAGCAAATTGGGTTGGACACAGTCTCTGTCCCCCGTGGGGCTCACAGTCACAATCCCCATTTTACAGATGAGATAACGGACAAGTGAAGCAACTTGCCCAAGGCCCCACAGCAGACAAGTGGCAGAGGCAGGATTAGAACCCGTGACCTTCTTTCTCCCAGGCCTGTGCTCTAGACAGTACGCTACGTAGGAAAGGATTAAAAAAGTCTTAAAGGGGGCCAGGGAGTTGGCCATTTTGGAGGCCAGAGGGTTGAAGCTGTGTGCCTAAAGGACCAGATCACAGGGGAGCCTCATTGCGGTGACCCCCGGATAGGCCCAGAACACAGGGCGGCAGCGGAGAGGATCCTGAATAAGATATCCTGGGGGTTTGGGGATCAGAGATCAAATTCTGGGAGAGTGAGGCCCCTGCTCCTAAGAGGGAGAAATAGCAAAGAGCCTCCCTGGCATGTGAAGGATTCGGAGAGAGTGAGTCTAGAACCAGGAGACCCTGAGAGAAGAAGGGAAATGACCAGTGGAAAGGAACCCTGCAGGAAAGTACAGAGTGTGGCGGGGGATGTATTCGAGCTTGGGAAAGCTGATTTGAACCGGTTCTGTTTGATTGTTACCAAAATAAGGATAACTGGTGGGTGGCAACCTAAACACTACTGAGTTCTCCGATAATAATCATAATGATGGTATTATTTAAGCTCTTCTTTCTGTTTCCCAGGCACTGTACTAAGCACTGAGGTCGATACAAACCAATCATATTGGACACAGTCCATGTCCCAAATGGGGCTCACAGTCTTAGTCCCCATTTTAGAGATGAGGTCACTGAGATCCAGAGAAAGTGAAAAGACTTGTCCCAGGTCACTCAGCAGGCAAGTGGCAGAGCCAGAATTATATCCCAGGTCCTTCTGATTCCTAGGACCGTGCTCTGGCCACGAAGCCACACTACTTCATAACGGTTTCCAAGGAAATGAGCCTCAACAGGTCTGGCCGGGAAACTCAACCTCCTTTCTTCGACGTTTTATCCAAACATCAGCTAGTCTCAAGATCAAAATTTGAGACCATCCAAACCATTTGTCTTGTGAGTGTTGTTGATTCCTGTGCCCTAGCAGAACCAACTAGGTGGAACTTTTCGTTTTCTGTTGACTTCACTGATACTAGTGGTTTTCATTGCTTTCTTTTTTTTCTTCACTAGGAAACGGTCTTTGTGAGATGGAATCGTCCCGGCTACGCTTTCGTTGATAAGACATTCCACTTCGAAAGGTAGGTGACGTAATAATCGGATTGGCTTGCGGGCAATGATGTGGCTTAGGAAAACCAGTTCTGCAGGAACCCCTGATGATGTCTTGGCACAAGGAAGTATATAGGTAGGAGGCAGAGAGTTAACTGAATCCCTTAGAGCCCATGGTCAGGAGGCTTTGCTTGATGCAGTGAAAAATGGGCAACGTTCTGAGAAGTGGGGAGCTGTGTGTCCAGAGCAATCAGTGGTGTTTATTGAATGCTTACAGCGAAAAACGGGCAACAGAATGAACTATGGGCTGTTTTGGGGAGAGATTGGAGGCAGGGAGGCCAGAAAAGAGGCTGATGCGGGAGTCAAGCTAAAATATGACAAGTTTCAGGATCGGAACGGTGGCAGTTTGGAAGGAGTGGATTCAGAAGATGTTGCGGAGGAAGAACCGTCATTATTTAACAACAGACTGAATATGGGGGTTGAACGGGCGCGAGGTTCAGGATAATACCAAGGTGTCGGGCTTGAGAGATGGGGGGGATGGGAAAGTTTGGTAAAGGAGAGGTTTTGGGTAGAAAGATAAGTTTTGGTCATATGTAAGCTTGTTGTGGGCAGGGAACTCGTCTACCAATTCTGTTGTTTTGTCCTCTCCCAAGCTGTCAATACGGTGCTCTGCACACAGTAAGCGCTCACCTGTAAATGTGGATTGACAGGGTGCCCCATGGGGGACATGGACTGTGTCCAATCTGATTAGCATGCATCTTCCTCAGCGCTTAGTACAGTGCCTGGCACATAGTTAAGTAACATATACCATGAGGAAAAAAAAAAAAAAAATAGGAAGGACCCAAGTCAAGCCCAGAAGGATGCTAACCTGCCCGAGACTTGAGATCTGATGGGAAGTCAAGTTGTGACTAGTGCTGAAATTAAGAATTTGGGCTATTACAAACTCAGAATTCTTTCGTTTCTTGTAAACTTCTATAATCCTCTAGTCCGTAAGCTCCTTGTAGACAGGGAACGTTTACCAACGTTGTTACTGTGTATTCTTCCAAACGCTTGGTACAGAGCTCTGCCCACTGTAAGTGCTCAATAAATGCCATTGATTATTATCATCGTTAATAATAATAATAGTAGTTGTTGTTTTTGTTACGTGCTTCCTATGTGCCAGGCAAGATAATTGGGTTGGACACAGTCTCTATCTTAATCTCCGTTTTGCAGCCGGGGGAACTGAGGCTCAGAGAAGTGGAGGGACTTGCCCGAGATCACACAGCAAAAAGGGGGCGGAGCTGGGATTAGAACTCAGGTCCTTCTGACTGCCAGTCCCGGGCTGTATCCACTAGGCCAAGCTGCTGCTCTGTGACTGATTCAACATTTTATCATCTCCCAAATGCTTAAACAATTTTCAAATCCTCCTCCATCCATATTAATTTGAGAAACAGCGTGGCCCAGTCTAAAGAGCACGGGCCTGGAAGTGAGAGGACATGGGTTCTAATCCCGGCTCTGCTGCATGTCTACTGTGTGACCTTGGGTAAGTCACTTAATTTCTCTGTGCCTCAGTTACCTCGTCTGTAGAGTCGAGATGAAGACTGTGAACCCCACGTGGGACAGGGACTGTATCCAACCTGAACAGCTTGTATCTACTCCAGCACTTAGAACAGTGCTTGGCACATAGTAAGCACTTAACACCTACCATTATTATTATTATAATTATTATTATTATTATTATTATTATTATTCATAGCCTGGCATTGTGCCTTGTTAGAAAACATTTCAGGTTTGAAAATTTCCTTTCCTGGGCTGGTTGCCAGTGTCCTACTGGGGCATAAACAGAAAGGTGTGAGATAAATGGTAATACTATTGGTTGGTTGCAAGTGTTTTAATTATTATTGATGATGATAATAATAATAATCAAGTGCTTGGCATGTTACAAGCAGTATACTAAGTGCTGGGTAGTTATGAAATAATCAGGTTTCAATTTAACAGTTCTGTCCTTCATTAGGTTCATAATCTAAGGAGGTGGGAGAACAGGTATAGAATCCTCATTTTGCAGATGAGATCACTGAGGCACCAAGAATTTAAATGACTTGTCCAAGGTCACACAGCTGGTACAGCCAGGGTTAGGACCCAGATCCTTTCACTCCCAGGCCTGGGCTCTCTCCACTAGACCACATGGCTTCATACATTTAATAATAATAATAATAATGGTATTTGTTAGGTGCTTACTATGTGTCAAGCACTGTTCTAAGCACTGGGGTAGATCTAAGCTAATCAGGTTGGATACAGTCCCTGTCCCACATGAGGCTTACAGTCTTAATCCCCATTGTACAACTGAGTTAACTGAGGTACAGAGAGGTTAAATGATTAGAACCCAGGTCCTCCTGACTCTCTATCCACTAGGTCATTTGCTGCCCAGCTTGACAGATTTCTCAGGATTTTTAAGGGCGATTGAATGCTGATGGTCTCTTCCGTCAGACTCATCTGGCAATGAATGAAGTCAGTTTAGCCAGGTTCCAGTGTGATAGTTGGGTAGCACTCATTATCTCTCCTGGCAGCATTCCCTGCCACATTGGCCAAAGGGTCCTCCCTTTCCCAGGTGGATGAACAATCGTTCTTTTGACGGAACGTCTGTTTCTAACCAGGAGGTGGAGAAATATCTCCAGGTGTTAAAACCTCCCACACTGACCACAAACCACAGTAACTCTCCATAAACTGCAAGAATATCACCTGTTTTGGAAGTCCCCCCCTGACCAGGGATGGCATGGGGTGCTCATCCTTGCTATGTGTCAGAGACTTGAGACTCTTAGAGGTGAAACCACCTTCAAAGGATGCCTTTCTGCTCTGTTAGCCCAGCTTCCATCCCCCTTAAAATCTCTGCCCTCTTCCTTCCCCCCGTGCTCAAAATGAAAAGCTCACACCTCTGCCCTGCTTCATTTTATGGGAACTCCCTGTTTTCCATGCCCTCTTCCAGTCATATTTATTGAGCACTTGCTGTGAGCAGAGCACTGTACTGAGTGCTTGGGAGAGTACAGTACAACATATCTATTTCCGTAAGAATAGGAGAATAGGAGTAAACCTCACCTCTGGTTCTAAGTTGGCGCTTTCAGTGGTGCGATTTCACTCCTGAGGGTGGGAGACTGACTGCAAGGCACCTCCAGAGCGAAACTCTTGCTCACCATTTTTTTTAATTAGGTATTTGTTAAATGCTTACTATGTACCTGGCACTGTACTAAGCACTGGGGTAGATACAAGCTAATCATGTTGATCACCCTGACTTCCAGGCTGGGGCTCTTTCCACTAGACATCGTCGATAGCATTCATTCATTCAATTGTATTTATTGAGTGCTTACTGTGTGCAGAGCACTGTACTAAGCACTTGGAAAGTACATTTCTACAACAGATAGAGACAATCCCTACCCAACAATGGGCTCACAGTCCAGAGGCCTTGAAATCTCTTTTTAGCCAGACAGGCATTCATGGTCACAGAAGCCATGTGGCCAAGTGGAAAAAGCCCAGACCTGGGAATTGAGAGACCTGGATTCTCATCCCGTCTCTGTCACTTGCCCACTATGGGACCTTGGGCCAGTCATGGGCCTCAGATTCCTCATCTGTAAAATGGGGATTCAGTGTCGGTTGGGTATTTTGTTATTGTATTTAAGCACTTACTCTGTGTCAGGATCTGTTCTAAGAACCCCAGTTCTTAGATGTAGAAGATATCTATAGATAAAAGATATAAGGGCTGGATATAAGTATATTAAGTTGGACACAGTCCCTTTTCCACATAGGGCTCACGTTCTAAGTAAGAGGGAAAACAGGTATTAAATCCCCACTCTGCAGTTGAAGAAACTGAGGCCTAGAGAGATGAAGTGACTTGCCGAAGGTTACTTGAGAAGCCACGTGGCTCAGTGGCAAGATCCCGGGCTTGAGAGTCAGAGGTCATGTGTTCTAATCCCGGTTCTGCCACTTATCAGCTGTGTGACTTTGGGCAAGTCACTTCACTTCTCTGTTCCTCAGTTACCTCATCAGTAAAATGGGGATTAAGACGGTGAGACCCACATGGGACAACCTGATTGCCTTGTATCTACCCCAGCGCTTAGAACGGTGCTATGTACATAGTAAGGGCTTAACAAATACCATTCTTATTATTGTTATTATTGTTATTACTACACAGAAGACAAGTGGCTGAGCTAGAGTTAGAAGCCCAATCCTCTGATTCCCAGGCCCCTCCTCTTTCCACTAGACCATGCTGTTTTCCTTCCTCCTAGGCTCTGACCCCATTTAGGACAGAGACTGTGTCTGACCTGATTTTCTTAAGAACTCAATACAGTGCTTGGCACATAGCAAATGCACATAGTAAGTGCATGTAAGTAAGTAACAATCGTTCTTTTGACGGAACATCTGTTTCTAACCAGGAGGTGGAGAAATATCTCCAGGTGTTACAGCCTCCCACACTGACCAGAAACCACACTAACTCTCCATAAACTGCAAGAATATCACCTGTTTTGGAAGTGCCCACTCCCCCGGGGATGACGTGGGGTGCTCATCCTTGCTAGTGTCAGAGACCTGAGACTCTTAGAGCTGAAACCACCTTCAAAGGATGGCTTTCTGCTGTAAGACCAGTTTCCATCCCCCTTAAAATCTCTGCCCTCTTCCGTCCCCCTGTGCTCAAAATGAAAAGCTTTGCATTTCACAGTTCTTCTTCCTCTTATCTTCACCCTGCACTAGAATTAGAGTTTTCTTTCAACTACTGCTAATGGCAATTGGCTTTTAAAAATCAAATAATAATAAGGATGATGATGATAATTGTGGTTTTTGTTAAGTGCTTACTACGTGCCAGGCCCTATTCTAAGTGCCAGAGTGGATACAAGCAAATTGGGTTGGACACAGTCCCTGTCCCTTGTGGGGGTCACAGTCCTACTTCATATTTTGAAAGACAATGTCAGTAATTCTTTCTGCTGGTGATTTCAGTGGCAGGGTCTTGCCTTCCTTCATATTAAGTAGTTAGTTTTTGATCATGTCAGCCAACCCTTTTTCACTCTTCTCTCCGAAGCGGTTAGTAAAGTGCTCTGCACACAGTAAGTGCTCCATAAATACCACTGATGGATTGATTGAACAGACGATTGAGTGGAGTTAGCTTATGCATACTGAGAAAGGCTTTGGGAATATAATGAGGAAGAGAGGGACCTCTTGAAAAGCTTCTTTGTTTAAAAGAAGTTCCTTGTTGAAATAGCCAAAGCAAAGAGAAGCAGCTTGGCCTAGCGGGTACAGCACGGGCCTCGGAGTCAGAAGGCACTGGGTTCTAATCCCGCCCCCGCCACTTGTCCGCTGTATAACCGTGGGCAAGTCACTTCACTTCTCTGGGCCTCAGTTTCCTCATCTGTAAAATGGGGTTAAGACTTTGAGCCCCATGTGGGTCAGGGATGGAATCCACCTCAATTTGCTTGGATCTACCCCAGCAATTAATACAGCTATGGGCACATAGTAAGTGCTTAACAAATACCATTAAAAAAGAAAGAAAATAAGATTAAGTGAAAAAATTTCATCTAGGGAAGGCATGCTTACCCCTCTGTTTTTCTAGTCTTGATTCAATTCAAAAGCAGGCCAAGTCTTGGTCGTCTCAATCAGTTTGATTTTTTGGAGGAGTTGGATTCTTTGTGGGGATATCCGTCTCTTTGGTATAGAGAATCGTCCTTCATTTTCCAAGATCATGCTCCAGATATCAAGAGCCTACTCTTATGAAATGATTGAACCATGACCAGGGTGAGTGGGAACGATTGATTCGTGACCAATGCACTTTGCCATGCTACATTTAAGGAGAAATCCTTGCTGTGTTCATTGGCGTGTCCCGATACAGGATCATTCTCTGTTTCAAGTCTCCCTCTTCTGTAGTAGGCCAGGTCTTAGGGCCATCTTGATGATGAGGTCACTGAGGCACAGAGAAGTGAAGTGACTTGCCCAAAGTCACACAGCTGACAATTGGAAGAGCCGGGATTTGAACCCACGACCTCTGACTCCAAAGCCCAGGCTCTTTCCACTGAACCACTCTTCAAAGCCCTACTGAGAGCTCACCTCCTCCGGGAGGCCTTCCCAGACTGAGCCCCCTTTTTCCTCTCCTCCTCCCCATCCCCCCCGCCCTGCCACCTTCCCCTCCTCACAGCACTTGTATATATTTGTACAGATTTATTACTCTATTTTCCTTGTACATATTTACGATTCTATTTCGAGACTTCTAGACTGTGAGCACACTGTTGGGTAGGGACCATCTCTATATTGTTGCCAACTTGTACTTCCCAAGCGCTTAGTATGGTGCTCTGCACACAGTAAGCGCTCAATAAATACGATTGAATGAATGAATGAATTTATTTTGTTAATGATGTGCGTGTAGCCTTAATTCTATTTGTTCTGACTATTTCGACACCGGCCTACATGTTTTGTATTGCTATCTGTCTCCCCCTTCTAGACTGTCAGCCCGTTGTTGGGTAGGGACCGCCTCTACATGCTGCCAACTTGTACTTCCCAAGCGCTTAGTACAGTGCTCTGCACACAGTAAGTGCTCAATAAATACGATTGAATGAATTAATTAATTTATTTATTTTGTTAATGATGTGCATGTAGCCTTAATTCTATTTGTTCTATTTCGACACCTGCCTACATGTTTTGTATTGTTATCTGTCTCCCCCTTCTAGCCTGTCAGCCCGTTGTTGGGTAGGGACTGCCTCTATATGTTACCAACTTGTACTTCCCAAGCACTTAGTACAGTGCTCTGCTCACAGTAAGTGCTCAATAAATATGATTGAATGAATGAATATAGGTGAGTGTGACCATTTTAGACAGAGCATCACTTGATGGCTTTCAACAGCCCTTGAAGAAAGTAAACCATTTCTAGCTCCCCACCATTCGGGTGAGAATTTCTCAGACCCCAGTGATTAATAATAATAATAATGATAGCATTTAAGTGCTTACTATGTGCAAAGAGGGGAGAAAGGTATACGTTCCCACCAGCAGAAGTGTCAATAGCATCATTTTCGAATATAAAGAACAGACATTCATTCATTCAATCGTATTTATTGAGCGCTTATTGTGTGCAGAGCACTGTATTAAGCACCTGAAAGTACCAGTCGGCAACATATAGAGACGGTCCCTACCCAACAACAGGCTCACAGTCTAGAAATGAAACAGTCTAGGCATGAAATAGCAACATGGGCAGAGTGGAAAGAACACAGGCTTGGAGGTCAGAGGACCTAGCTCCTAATCCCTGCTCTACGACTTGTCTGCTGCGTGACCTTGGGCGAGTCACTTCACTTCTCTGGCCTCAGTTTCCTCGTCTGTAAAATGGGGATTAAGACAGTGAGCCCCATTTAGGACAGGGACTGTTTCCAACCCAGTTATCTTGTATCTACCCCAGGACTTGATACATTGCCTGGTACATAGCAAATGCTTAACGAATGCCAGAATTATGACTATTATTATTATTAAAGAGAAAGGGAGGGAGAAAGTAGAGGTTGTCTCCGTGTGGGCAGCCATCAGAGCTGAGGTTAAACTGAGAAAGGAGGGTTAAACTGAGGGAGGAGGGATGCAAGAAGAGAGGGAAAGGAGTGGTGAGGAAATGGAGGAGGGAAATAGGAAGGCCTGAAGCCAGCCGGACAGTTGGGGGAGTGGAGGATCAATCAATCAGTCAATTTATTGATAATGATCGTAATCGCTAAGCGCTTACTATGTGCCAAGCACTGTTCTAAGCGCTGGGGAAGATACAAGGTAACCAGCTTGTCCCACGTGGGGCTCACAGTCTTAATTCCCATTTTACAGCTGAGCTAACTGAGGCCCAGAGAAGTGAAGTGACTTGCCCAAAGTCACACGACTTCCCAAGCGCTTGGTACAGTACTCTGCACACAGTAAGCGCTCAATAAATACGATTGATGTTGATGGCTCCCAGGCCCGTGCCCCAACCCCATGCAGCAGACAAATGGTAGCAAACCTTGTGACTCCCAGGCCCATGCCCCATCCCTATGCAGCAGAAACCTTGTGACTACCTTTTAGACTGTGAGCCCACTGTTGGGTAGGGACTCTCTCTAAATCAATCAATCAATCGTATTTATTGAGCGCTTACTATGTGCAGAGCACTGTACTAAGAGCTTGGGAAGTACAAATTGGCATCACATAGAGACAGTCCCTACCCAACAGTGGGCTCACAGTCTAAAAGGTAGTCACAGTCTAAAAGGTAGCAAACCTTGTGACTTCCAGGCCCATGCCCCGTCCCTATGCAGCAGAAACCTTGTGACTATCTTTTAGACTGTGAGCCCACTGTTGGGTAGGGCCTGTCTCTAAATGTTGCCAACTTGTACTTCCCAAGCGCTTAGTACAGTGCTCTGCACACAGTAAGCGCTCAATAAATACGATTGATGATGATGACTACCAGGCCCGTGCCCTAACCCCATGCAGCAGACAAATGGTAGCAAACCTTGTGACTCCCAGGCCCATGCCCCGTCCCTATGCAGCAGAAACCTTGTGACTACCTTTTAGACTGTGAGCCCACTGTTGGGTAGGGACTGTCTCTAAATCAATCAATCAATCGTATTTATTGAGCGCTTACTATGTGCAGAGCACTGTACTAAGAGCTTGGGAAGTACAAATTGGCATCACATAGAGACAGTCCCTACCCAACAGTGGGCTCACAGTCTAAAAGGTAGTCACAGTCTAAAAGGTAGCAAACCTTGTGACTCCCAGGCCCATGCCCCGTCCCTATGCAGCAGAAACCTTGTGACTACCTTTTAGACTGTGAGCCCACTGTTGGGTAGGACCTGTCTCTAAATGTTGCCAACTTGTACTTCCCAAGCGCTTAGTACAGTGCTCTGCACACAGTAAGCGCTCAATAAATACGATTGATGATGATGACTCCCAGGCCCGTGCCCCAACCCTATGCAGCAGACAAATGGCAGCAAACCTTGTGACTCCCAGGCCCGTGCCCCGTCCCTATGCAGCAGACACCTTGTGACTACAATTTAGACTGTGAGCCCGCTGTTGGGTAGGGACTGTCTCTATATGTTGCCAACTGGTACTTCCCAAGCGCTTAGTACAGTGCTCTGCACACAGTAAGCGCTCAATAAATACTATTGATGATGATGACTACCAGGCCTGTACGCTAACCCCATGCAGCGGACAAATGGCAGCAAACCTTGTGACTCCCAGGCCCATGCCCCGTCCCTATGCAGCAGAAACCTTGTGACTACCTTTTAGACGGTAAGCCCACTGTTGGGTAAGGCCTGTCTCTATATGTTGCCAACTTGTACTTCCCAAGCGCTTAGTACAGTGCTCTGCACACAGTAAGCGCTCAATAAATATGATTGATGATGATGACTACCAGGCCCGTGCCCTAACCCCATGCAGCAGACAAATGGCAGCAAACCATGTGACTCCCAGGCCCATGCCCCGTCCCTATGCAGCAGAAACCTTTTGACTACATTTTAGACTGTGAGCCCACTCTTGGGTAGGGACTGTCTCTAAATGTTGCCAACTTGTACTTCCCAAGCGCTTAGTACAGTGCTCTGCACACAGTAAGCGCTCAATAAATACGATTGATGATGATGACTACCTGGCCTGTGCCCCAACCCTATGCAGCAGACAAATGGCAGCAAACCTTGTGACTCCCCAGCCCATGCCCCGTCCCTGTGCAGCAGAAACCTTGTGACTACCTTTTAGACTGTGAGCCCACTGTTGGGTAGGGACTGTCTCTAAATGTTGCCAACTTGTACTTCCCAAGTGGTTAGTACAGTGCTCTGCACACAGTAAGCGCTCAATAAATACGATTGATGATGATGACTACCTGGCCTGTGCCCCAACCCTATGCAGCAGACAAATGGCAGCAAACCTTGTGACTCCCCGGCCCATGCCCCATCCCTATGCAGCAGAAACCTTGTGACTACCTTTTAGACTGTGAACCCACTGTTGGGTAGGGACTGTCTCTAAATGTTGCCAACTTGTACTTCCCAAGCGCTTAGTACAGTGCTCTGCACACAGTAAGCGCTCAATAAATACGATTGATGATGATGACTACCTGGCCTGTGCCCCAACCCTATGCAGCAGACAAATGGCAGCAAACCTTGTGACTCCCAGGCCCATGCCCTGTCCCCTGTGCAGCAGAAACCTTGTGACTACCTTTTAGACTGTGAGCCCACTGTTGGGTAGGGACTGTCTCTATATGTTGCCAACTTGTACATCCCAAGCGCTTAGTACAGTGCTCTGCACACAGTAAGCGCTCAATAAATACGATTGATGATGATGACTACCTGGCCCGTGCCCCAACCCTATGCAGCAGACAAATGGCAGCAAACCTTGTGACTCCCAGGCCCATGCCCCATCCCTATGCAGCAGAAACCTTGTGACTACCTTTTAGACTGTGAGCCCACTGTTGGGTAGGGACTGTCTCTAAATGCTGCCAACTTTACTTCCCAAGCGCTTAGTACAGTGCTCTGCACACAGTAAATGCTCAATAAACACGATTGATGATGATGACTACCTGGCCTGTGCCCCAACCCTATGCAGCAGACAAATGGCAGCAAACCTTGTGACTCCCAGGCCCATGCCCTGTCCCTATGCAGCAGAAACCTTGTGACTACCTTTTAGACTGTGAGCCCACTGTTGGGTAGGGACTGTCTCTAAATGTTGCCAACTTGTACTTCCCCAGCGCTTAATACAGTGCTCTGCACACAGTAAACGCTCAATAAATACGATTGATGATGATGACTACCAGGCCCGTGCCCTAACCCCATGCAGCAGACAAATGGCAGCAAACCTTGTGACTCCCAGGCCCATGCCCCGTCCCTATGCAGCAGAAACCTTGTGACTACCTTTTAGACTGTGAGCCCACTGTTGGGTAGGGACTGTCTCTAAATGTTGCCAACTTGTACTTCCCAAGCGGTTAGTACAGTGCTCTGCACACAGTAAGCGCTCAATAAATACGATTGATGATGATGACTACCTGGCCTGTGCCCCAACCCTATGCAGCAGACAAATGGCAGCAAACCTTGTGACTCCCAGGCCCATGCCCCGTCCCTATGCAGCAGAAACCTTGTGACTACATTTCTAGACTGTGAGCCCACTGTTGGGTAGGGACTGTCTCTATATGTTGCCAACTTGTACTTCCCAAGCGCCTAGTCCAGTGCTCTGCACACAGAAAGCGCTCAATAAATGCGATTGATGATAATGACTACCAGGCCCGTGCCCTAACCCGATGCAGCAGACAAATGGCAGCAAACCTTGTGACTCCCAGGCCCATGCCCCGTCCCTGTGCAGCAGACACCTTGTGACTACCTTTTAGACTGTGAGCCCACTGTTGGGTAGGGACTGTCTCTAAATGTTGCCAACTTGTACTTCCCAAGCGGTTAGTACAGTGCTCTGCACACAGTAAGCGCTCAATAAATACGATTGATGATGATGACTACCAGGCCTGTACCCTAACCCCATGCAGCGGACAAATGGCAGCAAACCTTGTGACTCCCAGGCCCATGCCCCGTCCCTATGCAGCAGAAACCTTGTGACTACCTTTTAGACTGTAAGCCCACTGTTGGGTAGGGCCTGTCTCTATATGTTGCCAACTTGTACTTCCCAAGCGCTTAGTACAGTGCTCTGCACACAGTAAGCGCTCAATAAATATGATTGATGATGATGACTACCAGGCCCGTGCCCTAACCCCATGCAGCAGACAAATGGCAGCAAACCTTGTGACTCCCAGGCCCATGCCCCGTCCCTATGCAGCAGAAACCTTGTGACTACCTTTTAGACTGTGAGCCCACTGTTGGGTAGGGCCTGTCTCTATATGTTGCCAGCTTGTATTTCCCAAGCGCTTAGTACAGTGCTCTGCACACAGAAAGCGCTCAATAAATACGATTGATGATGATGACTCCCAGGCCCGTGCCCCAACCCTATGCAGCAGACAAATGGCAGCAAACCTTGTGACTCCCAGGCCCGTGCCCCGTCCCTATGCAGCAGAAACCTTGTGACTACAATTTAGACTGTGAGCCCACTGTTGGGTAGGGACTGTCTCTATATGTTGCCAACTGGTACTTCCCAAGCGCTTAGTACAGTGCTCTGCACACAGTAAGCGCTCAATAAATACGATTGATGATGATGACTACCAGGCCTGTACCCTAACCCCATGCAGCGGACAAATGGCAGCAAACCTTGTGACTCCCAGGCCCATGCCCCGTCCCTATGCAGCAGAAACCTTGTGACTACCTTTTAATCAATCAATCAATCAATCAATCGCATTTATTGAGCGCTTACTGTGTGCAGAGCACTGTACTAAGCGCTTGGGATGTACAAGCTGGCAACATATAGAGACAGTCCCTACCCAACAGTGCGCTCACAGTCTAGAAGGGGGAGACAGAGTACAAAACCAAACATACTAACAAAATAAAATGAATAGAATACATAGGTACAAGTAAAATAAATAAATAAATAGAGTAATAAATATGTACAAACATGCATACATATATACAGGTGCTGTGGGTAAGGGAAGGAAGTAAGATGTGGGGGATGGAGAGGGGGTCGAGGGGGAGAGGAAGGAAGGGGCTCAGTCTGGGAAGGCCTCCTGGAGGAGATGAGCTCTCAGTAGGGCCTTGAAGGGAGGAAGAGGGCTGGCTTGGCGGATGGGCAGAGGGAGGGCATTCCAGGCCCGGGGGAGGACGTGGGCCGGGTCGACAGAAGGGCTGAGTAGGTGCGAATGAGGCTGTCGTTACTGTAACTTGGTGATAACAAGGGCCTTTTTCCCGCGGTGGGGGGCGGGGAGGGGGGGAATCAGTCAAGACCGGACCCGGAAGGGGGGCTGGGGGGCACTATTAGGAAGGTCGCTTTAGTGGAGGGGGTGGGGTGGAAGCAGGGGGCGTCTATGGCGGCGCTCTGAGGAGAGGATCCTTCCGGGAGCAGCGAGGGCCACGAGGTGTGATGGCGGGCGGGCCTCTCGGGAACGGAGTCCTGGGCGTCCATGGCGGGCCTCTCGGGCGCTCTGAGGAGAGGACTCTTCCGGGAGCAGCGGGGTCCATGCGGTGTGATGGCGGGTGGGCGAGCCTCTCGGGAACGGAGTCCCGGGCGTCTGTGGCGGCACTCTGAGGAGAGGATCCTTCCTGGAGCAGCGGGGGCCACGCGGTGTGATGGCGTTAGTGCGGGCCTCTCGGGAACGGAGTCCCGGGCGTCTATGGCGGCGCGCTTTGAGAAGAGCATCCTTCCGAGTGCAGAAGGCCGCGCGGTGTGATGGCGGGCGGGCCTCTCAGGAACGGAGTCCCGGGAGGCTATGGCGGCGCTCTAAGAGGATCCTTCCGGGAGCAGCAAGGCCACGCGGTGTGATGGTGGGCGGGCCTCTCGGGAACGGAGTCCCGGGCATCTTTGGCGGCGCTCTGAGGAGAGGATCCTTGCGGGAGCAGCGGGGGCCACGCGGTGTGATGGCGGGCGGGTGTGCGGGCCTCTCGGGCCTCTTTTAGACTGTAAGCCCACTGTTGGGTAGGGCCTGTCTCTATATGTTGCCAACTTGTACTTCCCAAGCGCTTAGTACAGTGCTCTGCACACAGTAAGCGCTCAATAAATATGATTGATGATGATGACTACCAGGCCCATGCCCTAACCCTATGCAGCAGACAAATGGCAGCAAACCTTGTGACTCCCAGGCCCATGCCCCGTCCCTATGCAGCAGAAACCTTTTGACTACCTTTTAGACTGTGAGCCCTCTGTTGGGTAGGGCCTGTCTCTATATGTTGCCAGCTTGTACTTCCCAAGCGCTTAGTACAGTGCTCTGCACACAGAAAGCGCTCAATAAATACGATTGATGATGATGACTACCTGGCCTGTGCCCCAACCCTATGCAGCAGACAAATGGCAGCAAACCTTGTGACTCCCCGGCCCATGCCCCATCCCTATGCAGCAGAAACCTTGTGACTACCTTTTAGACTGTGAACCCACTGTTGGGTAGGGACTGTCTCTAAATGTTGCCAACTTGTACTTCCCAAGCGCTTAGTACAGTGCTCTGCACACAGTAAGCGCTCAATAAATACGATTGATGATGATGACTACCTGGCCTGTGCCCCAACCCTATGCAGCAGACAAATGGCAGCAAACCTTGTGACTCCCAGGCCCATGCCCTGTCCCCTGTGCAGCAGAAACCTTGTGACAACCTTTTAGACTGTGAGCCCACTGTTGGGTAGGGACTGTCTCTATATGTTGCCAACTTGTACATCCCAAGCGCTTAGTACAGTGCTCTGCACACAGTAAGCGCTCAATAAATACGATTGATGATGATGACTACCTGGCCCGTGCCCCAACCCTATGCAGCAGACAAATGGCAGCAAACCTTGTGACTCCCAGGCCCATGCCCCGTCCCTATGCAGCAGAAACCTTTTGACTACATTTTAGACTGTGAGCCCACTGTTGGGTAGGGACTGTCTGTATATGTTGCCAACTTGTACATCCCCAGCGCTTAGTACAGCGCTCTGCACACAGTAAGCGCTCAATAAATACGATTGATGATGATGACTACCTGGCCTGTGCCCCAACCCTATGCAGCAGACAAATGGCAGCAAACCTTGTGACTCCCAGGCCCATGCCCCATCCCTATGCAGCAGAAACCTTGTGACTACCTTTTAGACTGTGAGCCCACTGTTGGGTAGGGACTGTCTCTAAATGCTGCCAACTTGTACATCCCCAGCGCTTAGTACAGTGCTCTGCACACAGTAAGTGCTCAATAAATACGATTGATGATGATGACTACCTGGCCTGTGCCCCAACCCTATGCAGCAGACAAATGGCAGCAAACTTTGTGACCCCCAGGCCCATGCCCCATCCCTATGCAGCAGAAACCTTGTGACTACCTTTTAGACTGTGAGCCCACTGTTGGGTATGGACTGTCTCTATATGTTGCCAACTTGGACTTCCCAAGCGCTTAGTACAGTGCTCTGCACACAGTAAATGCTCAATAAATACGATTGATGATGATGACTACCAGGCCCGTGCCCTAACCCCATGCAGTAGACAAATGGCAGCAAACCTTGTGACTCCCAGGCCCATGCCCCGTCCCTATGCAGCAGAAACCTTGTGACTACCTTTTAGACTGTGAGCCCACTGTTGGGTAGGGACTGTCTCTAAATGTTGCCAACTTGTACTTCCCCAGCGCTTAATACAGTGCTCTGCACACAGTAAACGCTCAATAAATACGATTGATGATGATGACTACCTGGCCCGTGCCTTAACCCCATGCAGTAGACAAATGGCAGCAAACCTTGTGACTCCCAGGCCCATGCCCCGTCCCTATGCAGCAGAAACCTTGTGACTACCTTTTAGACTGTGAGCCCACTGTTGGGTAGGGACTGTCTCTATATGTTGTCAACTTGTACATCCCCAGCGCTTAGTATAGTGCTCTGCACACAGTAAGCGCTCAATAAATACGATTGATGATGATGACTCCCAGGCCCGTGCCCCAACCCTATGCAGCAGACAAATGGCAGCAAACCTTGTGACTCCCCGGCCCATGCCCCGTCCCTATGCAGCAGAAACCTTGTGACTACCTTTTAGACTGTGAGCCCACTGTTGGGTAGGGACTGTCTCTAAATGTTGCCAACTTGTACATCCCCAGCGCTTAGTACAGTGCTCTGCACACAGTAAGTGCTCAATAAATACGATTGATGATGATCTTAACGCCCTTTTGGGTAAATTAATGCACAAACTCCATGCGTCGTTTATCTGTTTGATTTGGTTGCTACCAGTCAAATCTGTTTCCCCTTTTGTTCCCATTGTATGTATAAAACTTGTGCCTGTCTTTCTTCTCCATTAGCTTGTAAGCTCCTCAAGAGCAGGAATCATCAATGAGTCAATCATATTTACTGAGCGCTTACTATATGCAGAGCACTGTACTAAGTGCCTGGGCAAGTAGAATATAATAGTATAATAGAGTTGGTAAGCACATTCCCTGCCCACAGCAGGCTTCTAGGCTAGATTATTCTTCTTCAAATGCTGTCAAATCATTTCTGACCCATAGAACTCCCTGAACACACACCCTCTTCAGAACATAATAATAATAATAATAATGGCAGTTATTAAGTGCTTACTGTGTGCAAAGCACTGTTCTAAGCGCTGTGGAGGTTACAAGGTGATCAGCTTATCCCACAGGGGGCTCACAGTCTTAATCCCCATTTTGCAGATGAGGGAACTGAGGCCCAGAGAAGTGAAGTGACTTGCCCAAAATCACACAGCTGACAAGTGGCGGAGCCGGGATTTGAACCCATGACCTCTGACTCCAAAGCCCGGGCTCTTTCCACGGAGCCATACGGCTAGGTTCTGAAAGAGAACCAAGCAAGGTTGACGCGTTTAAAGGGAGATCACATCTTCAAAGGCAGGCGGAGTGTCTCATATGTATGGGACCGTCCCAGGCATCTCATATGGTGCTCTGCACAAAGAAACCTTCCCTGAGTAAGCCCCCCTTTCCTCTTCTCCATCGCCTTGACTTGCTCCCTTCATTCATGCCCCCTCACAGCCCCACAACATCCTATCTTCTGTGTAAAAGTTATTCAGTAAAAGTCCATAGAGTTTTCACTCCTTCATTCATTCAGTAGTATTTATTGAGCACTTACTGTGTGCGGAGCACTGTACTAAGAGCTAGGAAAGTACAATTCAGCAACAAAGAGAGACAATCCCTGCCCGCAACAGGCTCACAGTCCATAAGCGGGGAGACAAACATCAAAACAAGTAAGTAGCCATTAATATAAATAAATAGAATTATAGCTATGTACATATATACACAAGTGCTGTAGGGCAGGGAGGAGGGTAGAGCAGAGGGAGCAAAGAGCAAGTTGGGGTGATAGGAGGGGAGGAGGAGCTGAGGAAAGTTGGGGGGGGCTTAGTCTGGGAAGGCCTCCAGGAGGAGGTGAGCTTTCATTAGGGCTTTAAGGGAGGAAGTGTGACTGGTGGATTTGAGGAGAGGGGGAATTCCAGGCCAGAGGTAGGACGTGGGACAGGGGTTGACAGTGGGACAGGCGATTATGAGGCACAGTGAGAAAGTTAGCTGCAGAGGAGCGGAGTGTGTGGGCTGGGCTGTTGAAGGAGAGAAGGGAGGTGAGGTAAGAGGGGGCAAGGGGTTGGAGAGCTTTGAAGCCAATAGTAAGGTGTTTTTGCATGATATGAAGGTTGATAGGCAGCTACTGGAGATTTTGGAGGAGAGGAGTGACATGCCCAGAATGTTTCTGAAGAAGGATAACCCAGGCATCAGAGAGAAGTATAGACTGAAATGGAGAGAGACAGGAGGTTGGGAGATCAGAAAGGAGGCTGATGCAGTAATCCAGCCTGAATATAATGAGTGATTGTATGAGTGGTAGTGGTTTGGATGGAGAGGAAAAGGTGGATCTTGGCAAGGTTGTGAAGGTGAGACCGGCAGGTTTTGATGACGGGTAGGATACATGCAGTGAATGAAAAGAGCGGGGTCAAGGATGACACCAAGGTTGCGGGCTTTTGAGACATGAAGGATGGTAGTGCTGCCCACAGTGACGGGAAAGTCAGGGAGAGGACAGGCTTCGGGAGGGCAGATAAGGAGCTCGGTCTTGGACGTGTAAGTTTTAGGTGACGGGAGGACATCCAGGTGGAGATGTCCTGAAGGCAAGAGGAGATGTGAGCCTGGAGGGAGGGCGAGAAAACAGGGGAGAAGAGATAGATTTGGGTGTCATCCTCGTAGAGATGATATTTGAAGCCTTGGGAGCGAATGAGTTCACCAAGAGAATGATTACAGATGGAGAACAGAAGGGGACCAAGAACTGACACCTGAGGAACCCCCACAGTTACGGGATGGGAGAGGGAGGAGGAGCTGGCAAAGGAGACTGAAAATAGAATTTTCTTGGTAAAGATATGGAAGTGGTTTACTGTTGCCTCCTTCCATGCAGTAAAAACTGGAGTCTCTGTTATTCCTTCCATCAACGTTTTGATCATTTGACTCTTGGACTCTTTCCCCTGCCGCTGCTGTTCAGCGCAGGGGGATCGACCTTGTCCGACACTTCGGCTTAGACCTTTCCATTATGGGTAGCCCTGTATGGCGTAGCTCTAGCCTTCATCAGCATATGTAAACTCTCCTGCCAAAATAGCGTGTTGATTTGTAGGAGAGTCTAGTCTAGATAGTGTCTAGATAATGGAAGTTGTCAGGTTTATTACATTTATCATATTTATCCTTCTAAAAAACCAGCACAGTGCTCAGCACACAGTAGGTGTCTGGTTACAGTGCTTTGCACACTTTAGACACTCAGTAAATACTAATGATGATGATGAAGTCATGAACAGAGACAGTTATCCTCTGTAGCGCTTTCCTACCCAACTTGATATGTCCTTAGGCAGAGCATCTCCAAGATACAGGGTGGCCAATAGTCCCATAATATTAACAATAATAATGATGGTATTTGTTAAGCGCTTACCCTGTGCCAAGCACTGTTCTAAGCGGTGGGGTAGATGGAAGACAATCAGGTTATCCCACATGGGGCTCCCAGTCTTAATCCCCATTTTCAAGGTCATTTTCACAAGGCCCCACTTCCTTTTGATATATCTGCAGGGGTCCCCTTATCAAGTAGTTGGCAATTATTTTTATGACAATAATAATTACAGTACTTGTTAAGCACTTACTCTATGCCAAGTACTGTTCTAAGTGCCGGGATAGATACAGGTAAATCAGGTTGGTTACAGTCCCTATTCCACATGGGGCTCACACTCTTAATCCCCATTTGACAGATGAGGTAACTGAGGCCCAGAGAAGTGAAGTGACTTGCCCAAGGTCACATAGCAGACGTGTAGCGGAGCCGGGATTAGAACCCAGGTTCTTCCGACTCCCAGGCCACGCTGCTTGTAATATGGTGGGGCTTTCATTCAGTTCAGTTGTATTTATTGAGTGCTTGCTGTGTGCAGAACACTGAACTAAGCACTTGGAAAGTACAATTAGGCAACAAATAGAGACAATCCCTACCCAACAACGGGCTCACGGTCTAGAAGAGGGGGAGACGGACAACAAAACAAAAACAGGTACAAGTGAACCGGCATCAATAGCATCAATATAAATAAATAGAATTATAGGTGCATACACATCATTAGTAAAATACATAGAATAATAAATATGTACATATATGCACAAGTGCTGTGGGGTGGGGATGGGGTAGAGCAGAGGGTGGGAGTTGGGGCGATGGGGAGGGGAGGAGGAGCAGAAGAAAAGGGGTGCTCAGTCTGGGAAGGCCTCATGGAGGAGGTGAGCTTTCAGTAGGCCTTTGTAGGGGGGAAGTGTGCTAGTTTGACAGATGTGAGGAGGGAGGGCATTCCAGACCAGAGGTAAGACGTGGGCCAGGGGTCGACGGCGGGACAGGCGAGATCGAGGCACAGGAGCTGAGATCAGTACTACCATTAATCAACGGTATTTATCGAGCACCTACTGTGTGCAGAGCACCGTACTGAGCTCTTCGGAGAGTACAGTACAACAGAGTTGGTTAGATGCGTTCCCTGTCCAAAGCGAGAGTCCAGTCTATGTGGTCACTTGTGTAGTACAGTCTACATTTATTGGCTTCAAAAATATTTAATTTATCTAATACTACCACCAGCTGCTATCAAGTGTTTTTCGTTCCCAACCCTAGCCTCTGACTAGTAGGGCGATACTGAATCCTAAAACCAAGAGCATTCATAGGCAGAAGGGAAGGGCAGGAAATGGGCAGACTGCCTTAAAAAAGATCTTACTCTCAGAGTTCCAGGAAGGGTGTTGGTCAGCAAGAAAGCAAGGGGTTAAAATAAAAATCCTCTAAAGAATGCAGTCGTTGAGCAATGTTTTTCAGCATCTCAGCATAACTCATTTTTATAAACACTGAGCCATATGGTTCTTACAAATACAAAACAATGTTTACCGTTTTAGCCACTTTTTAATGGAACTACTAAAAGTCAAAGTATTTGATTGTAGTTCAGACAGAAAATTCCACCATTCAGCACCGTATAAGGTGTGTTGAAAAAGAATTTTATCATTGAATCAGTTAACAGGGTTGAAGGAGAAAAGGCTCACACTTGATAGTCGAGAATAAAGTTCATTTGTTTACCGGCTAATGCAGCGTCGAAGGAAAGCTGTTTTTCTTAGATGGAGAGAACTGGGTAAAAGTCGAGTAGTAAATATTTTCCAGGTAACTAAACTGGAATGAGAGAGGCAAGCGAGTCAGTTCGGTGGTGCTGACGATGGGCTTATCAGCTCTAGTTTCCCACAGCTTTGTGTATTATCAATCAATCAGCGGTATTTAATGAGCGATTATTGTTTGTGGAGTGCTGTACTGAGGACTTGGGAGTGTACAGTACAGTAGGGTTGTTTGACATGACCTCCTTCTACATGGGAAGACAGACATTAAAATAAAATTGCAAATAAGGGAAATAAAAGAATATAATATTATATAATTATAAATAATTATATAAATATATAAGTAATAATATATTATATATTATATAATAATAATTATATAATATATACTATAATATTCATTCATTCATGCAGTCCTATTGTGTGCAGAGCACTGTACTAGCCGCTTTGGAGAATACAACTAGTAGTCGCATTTCCTGCCCACAGTGAGCTTACAGTCTAGAGTGGGGGAGACAGACATCAATATGAATAAATAAAATTACAGATATATATATATATATATATATATATATATATATATGTATGTGCAATGGGATGGGAGTTGGGAAGAGCAAAGGGAACAAGTCAGGGCGACGCAGAAGGGAGTGGGAGATGAGCAAAAGCGAGGCTTATTCTGGGAAGGCCTCTTGGAGGAGATGTGCCTTCAGTAAAGCTTTAAAGGGGGGAGAGTATTTGTCTGTGGGATTTGAGGAGGGAGGGCATTCTTGGCCAGAGGCAGGATGTGGGCTTGGGGTCAGAGGCGAAATAGAAGAGATGGAGGCGCAGTGAGAAGGTTAGCACTAGAGAAGCTGAAGTATATGGGCTGGGTTGTAGAAGGAGAGAAGAGAAGTGATCTAGGAGGGGCAAGGCAGGGGATTGCTTTGAAGCCAATGGAGAGGAGTTTTTGTTTGAGGCGGAGGTGGATGGATATCGGAGTCCGGGATGAGAATCAAAGTGCTGAAGGAGGATCCGGCCACGTCGCCACAGAGAGGCTGATGGGTAAAGAAAAGATTGGGCTTATTCTTGGAAGAGTTGTGGTTTAGAAAGCAATGTGGTCTAGTGGAAAGATCACAGGCCTGGGAGTACGAGGATCTGGGTTCTAATCTTGTTGACTGCTGCTTGACCTGGAGCAAATCACTTAAGGTCTCTGTGCCTCAGTTAATTCATCTACAAAATGGGGATTAAGACTGCGAGTCCTGTGTGGGACAGGGACTGTGTCCAGCCTGATTAACCTTGCCTCTATCCCAACGCTTAGTACAGCTGCTTAGAGAAGCAGCGTGGCTCAGTGGAAAGAGCACGGGCTTGGGAGTCAGAGGTTGTGGGTTCAAATCCCGGCTCCGCCACTTAGCTGTGTGACTTTGGGCAAGTCACTCCACTTCTCTGGGCCTTGGTTACCTCATCTGTAAAATGGGGATGAAGACTGTGAGCCCCACGTGGGACAACCTGATCACCTTGTATCCCCCCCCCCCCCAGTGCTTAGAACAGTTCTTTGCTCATAGTAAGTGCTTAATAAATGCCATTATTATTATTATTATTACAGTGCCTGCCATAAAGCGAGCACTTAACACATACCAAAAGAAATAGAATTAAATTATTTTATTTTAAAAGGAGGGTTTTGAAAGTGGTGAGAGTGGTGGTCTGTTGGATATGAAGTAGGGAATTCCAGGCCTGAGGACAAGGACAAAGGGTTGCTCGTGGGGTAGATAAGATCGAGGCTTAGAGAGCAAATTGGATTGTATTAGGAGATCAGCACAATTAAGTGGGAGGGAGAGTGCCTTAAAGCCGATTTTAGGGAGAACATGCCTAATGGGTTCAATTTTATTGACGGGAATACATGGCCACATCATTAGGGGCAAGAAACTGGGGAGGCAGGGTGACGGGGGCTTTGAGGTGGCAGTTAAAAGTCTGAAACTGTTGTCACGGGCATTAAGCATCAGAGTAAGTAAGGGTGGAAAAGTATCATTGCCGGGAGGATGAGAGGGCAGAAGTAATGCAGGTGAGGATGAAGTTGAGATGGACGAGATCAGCAGCTCTCTACGCTCATGTGCACCAGAGTGTAACAGCCTCCTCTCTGACCTCCCTGCCTCCTGTCTCTCCTCCCTCCAGTCCATACTTCCTCTGTTGCCCGGATCATTTTTCTACAGAAGCGTTCGGGACATTGTTCCCCACTCCTCAAAAACCTCCAGTGGTTGCCCATCCACCTCCGCATCAAACAAAAAGTCCTCACCATTGGCTTCAAAGCAGTAATCACCTCGCCCCCTCCTACCTCACCTCACTACTCTCCTGCTACAACCCAGCCCGCACACTTGGCTCCTCTAATGCCAACCTTCTCACGGCTGACCCTCTGGCCTGGAACGCCCTCCCGCCTCAAATCCGACAATTACTCTCCTCCCCTTCCAAGGAACATCTCCTCCAAGAGGCCTTCCCTAACTAAGCCCCCCTTTTCCTCTTCTCCCACTCCCTTCCGCATCGCCCTGACTGGCTCCTTTAGTTCTTCCCCCATCCCGGCCTCCCAGCACTTATGTACTTATCTGTAATTTATTTATTTATATTAATGTCTGTCTCCACCTCTCTAGACGGTAAGCTCGTTGTGGGCAGCGGATGTGTCTTTTTATTGTTGTACTCTTCCAAGTGCATAGTACAGTGCTGTGCACACAGTAAACGCTCAGTAAATAAGATTAAATGAATAAATGAATGAAAGAGTGGAAGAAACACGCTATGGAGATGATCTTTGGTAGTACAAGATCAGCAGAAGTATAGGGTAGTGGGGGAATTGAATTCAGTTGAAATGGTGGTGGACTGTGTGTCAAGAGTAGGTAGGCGGAAAACAGATGGGGTATGATGACTACAAAATAGGAGAGAATTCAAAGATCAGAGGTGTCAGTTGGGAGAGCAGGACAGATTTGCAGGGTGCGGGCGAATGGGGGAAAAGGTGGGTAAGGAGGTTGTGTTCGGAGAGTGGAATTTCAGAGTCTGTGCCATTAGAGATTGGGTGGTGACCAGAGATGATGAGATCGAGGTGAACGGGTGAGGTGGGGTGGAGCAGAAGGTTGGTGGAGCTGAGAAGCAGTATGGCCTAGTGGAAAGAAAGGAACTAATGTAAATCTAAATCAAAATCAAATCTCATCTAATCTAGCAGAGTTGGAAAGAATACACACAGGAACTGTACCAGAAGGAGAAGAGTGCACAAAGAGTATTTGAAGTTCCTTATGAATTTTAGCCACTCAGAAAGTGGAGTTCGCTCAGCTTTGCACTGCCTTGCCAAAAATAAGGCTCCCGGTTTTGATAAGTTTCCTGTTGAAGTGTTTCAGGCAGCTGGAGAGAAATCCATTAAAGTCCTGTAACATATTACGTCAACGGGTATGACTAATCACTCCGTGGCCATCTGTTTGGAAGAGACCAATTTATCTTGTACCTGCCCCAGCGTTTAGTACACTTTCTGGCACATAGCACTTAACAAGTATGATAAAGCACAAAATGAAAAATTGATGGGTGAGGGGAAGCGGACAACAGGAAGGTTGTTGGGAATTGTGTTGTGGATGTTGGGAAGCAGTATGGTGTAGTGGATAGAGCACCGGCCTGGGAATCAGAAGTCTATGGGTTCTCATCCCGGCTCTGCCACTTGCCTGCTGTGTGACCTTGGGCAAGCCACTTCACTTCTCTGGGCCTCAGTTACCTCATCTGTAAAATGGGGATTGAGACTGTGAGCCCCACGTGAGACAGGGACTATGTCCTACCTGATTTGCTCGTATCCATCCCAGCACTTAGAACAGTGCCTGTCACTTAGTAAGCACTTAACAAATGCCATAATCATTATTATTGTTATATTGTACTCTCCCAGAGGCTTAATACAGTGCTTTGCACAGAGTAAGCACTCAGTAAGTACGATTGAGTGATGCCGAAGTCCTTGAGGATCAGGGAGGGGATGGAGAAGGAGAGAAGCAAAGTGAGAAAGAGGTTAAAATTGTTCAAAAAGTTGAAGGTGGGGCCTGAGGAGTGGTAAATAGTGATGACAAGGAATTGGAAGGGGTGACAGAGGCGGATGGCATGGGCTTCAGAGGACAGGAATGAAATCCAATACTATGTGCCCCTAAGATCCTTAATAATAAAATAATAATAATTGTGGTATTTGTTAAGCGCTTACTATTCATTCATTTATTCATTCAATCGTATTTATTGAGTGCTTACTGTGTGCAGAGCAGTGTACTAAACGCTTGGGAAGTTCAAGGTGGCAACTTATAGAGACGGTCCCTACCCAACAACGGGTTCACAGTCTAGAAGGGGGAGACAGACAACAAAACAAAACATATTAACAAATAAAATACTGTGTGCCAGGCACTGTACTAAGCCCTTTCACATTCCTGTATGCATGTTGGGGCTGTCATTCTTCAACTCCCTCCAAATATAAAAAGTAAATATTCTACACATGCAAAGACACTTCCCTATTAAACAATTTGATTTTAATTGCTCTAAATGTAAGTTCTCTATGGGCAGAGAACGTGTCTCCTAGGTCTGTTATATTGTACTCTCCCAAGCGCTTAGTGCAGGGCATTGGTTGGTTCTCTTAGAATATCACAGATTCCAGTCTCACCCTCTCCGAGTCCTCTGATGCCAGGGGATACCAGGGCACATCTGTGCTAGTTCTCCCCTTCAGGGGTGAGAGTCTCACTCTTCTGGAGTCCTAACCTTTGGAAACCTCGATTTTTCCAGGTACCTTACCTAGCTGGGATGACCGCTTCATTCCCTTACTGTCTCCTGGGACTGTCTTGTCCTTCCAGGAACATGGCTCCCACTGTCCTCAGAAAAGAGCCAAGCGTCTTCTCCCTGACTATCTGCCCCCATAGGTCCCTTTTTATGGCATTTATTAAGCACGTCCTATGTGCCAGGTACTCCTTAAGTCCTGCGGTACATACAAGGAAATCAGGGTGGACAAAGTCCTTCTCCCACCTGGGGCTCACAGTCTTAATCCCCATTTTCCAGATGAGGTAACTGAGGCACAGAGAAGTGAAATGATATGCCCAAGGTCACACAACAGACGAGTGGCAGAGCCGGGATGAGAACCCAGGTCCTTCTGATTCCCAGGCCCGTGCTCTATTCACTAGGCCGTGCTGCTTCCCAATCCTTCCCTCCGATTGGCTCAGTCCAAAGTTCACACCATTGCTAGCTGCTCACTTGAACTTCCCCTCAGGGAGGGATTCTTAGGAGTCCATTGTCTGGGTCCCTACCGCATCCTCTGAGTGTCGGGATCCGTTAGAGTCACCATCACAGGAGCATATGTGGCATGCAAGTGTGGAGGGAATGCAGCAGCATGGCCTAGTGGATAGATCCTGGGCCTGGGATTCAGAAGGACCTGGGTTCTAGTCCCAGCTCCTCCACTCATCTGCTGTGTGACCGCAGGCAAGTCGCTTCACTTCCCTGGACCTCGGTTACCTCATATGGAAAACGGGGATTAAGACTGTGAGGCCCATGTGGGACAGGGACTGTGTCCAACCCAATTAACTTGTGTCTTCCCCAGCACTTCGTGCAGTACCTGGCCTGGAGTAAGTGCTTAAGATTCTCCTTCTAGTTTATGAGCTCATTAAGGGCAGGGAATGTGCCCGTGAATTATGTTGTCCTCTACCAAGCGCTTAGTGCCCTACACCTGGAAAGTGCTCAATAAATACCATTGATTGATTAAGAAATACCATAAAAAAAATGCAAGAGGGATCAAGCAAGGGAAGTTTGGCTTAATCCGTGACTTCCCAGGGCCACAAAGTTACTGCAGTAATGTCAACCCTGACTACGTTAATATTCCATTATTGTAATCTGTCTCTGAAAACCTAGAGGTTGCAAAGCCTGAAAGCAGCTCTTCCCTTACTTCGTCCGTTCAATCTGGACCAATTCTCCACCGTGGCACAGGGCGGGTGCACCACCATTCTAAGCATTATATAATGTGGAGAGTCAGAAATTCCTCAAAGAAGGCCTTCTGGAGGAGTTGTGATTTCAGAAGGCCTTAGGAGATGGAGAGAGCAGAAAGTTCAGAGGTGAAATATATTTTCCAATCATAAACGATGGAGCGTGGCCTGCTAAAAAATGGTCTGAACATAAGCAGGATTATTGACAGAGAAGCACCATGGCCTAGTGAATAAGGCACAGACACAGGCCTGGGAGTAAGAGGACCAGAGTTCTAAGTCTGATTCCGTCGGTTGTCCTCTGTGTGACCTTGGGAAAGTCACTTCACTTCTCTGGGCCTCAGTTACTTCACCTGAAAAAGGAGGTTAAGAATCTGAGCCCTATGCGAAAGGGATTGTGTCCCACTCGATTATCGTCTTTCTCTTCCAGCACTTTGTACAGTACCTAGCACATAGCAAGCATTTAACAAATGCCATAGGAAAAATTCCTGAAATGGGTGAAAATCTAGGAGATGAGCCAACAGCGTTGAATTTTACAAATACCTCGTTGAAAACTCACTTTGGGAATTCAGCCGCAGCTCCTCGGCTTCATGTGTAGCTTTGATGTTTTTGGTGCTATTCCCTCAATGTCTCTAGTATTAAATCTACAATAAAAATTAAATATTTTATGCATGCGAAAACACTTCCCTATTAAATAATTTAATTGTAATTGATCTAAAAACCCTACCCCGAACTGTAGCTTCTTTGGCTTGAAGTTCTGAAGTGACTTGTACTTGGAACACAGCTTTTCTAGACGGGTTGTATTTTGGGCAGCGTACATTTCCATGGGGCTTAAAGGAGATAAATCACTATGCAAAAACTAAATCAATTAAAAAAAAGAAATCCACAGGAAATCAATTCATGTATTGAATTAATAGAATGAATGAATGCTACTGTCCTTTTGAACCACTAAAGAGCAGCAAATCATTACAAATGAAACAGACCTGGGTTCTAGTCCCGGCTCCGCCACTTGTCTGCTGTGTGATCTTGGGCAAGTTACTTCACTTCTCTGGGCCTTCGTTACTTCATTTGTAAAGTGGGGATTAAGAGTGTGAGCCCCATATGGGGACTGTGTCCAACCTGATTAACTTGTATCTACCACGGTGCTTAGAACAGTGTTTGGCACATACTAAATTCTTAACAAGTACCATAATAATAATAACTACCATTATTATTATTATTAGTTCCCAAAACCCTGCCAATACTTTGACTTTGGAAATATTTGTTGCCTTCCAATGAACACAGATTGCGAAGGGGCATATTTTGCCTGGTTACTGCGTGTCTTGGTCTGACTTGTACTCTGATTGTCTCCCAAATCTGATGTCATTCCGTCAACAGACTTTTATTGTTGCATAGTATTAAGCTTAATGAAAGTAACAGCTTAACCATGAGATAACTACTTTGCCAACTCATGGTGAGCTAGATTTCCCACACTGGATACTGACATTTTCTGATTTTAAGCATGCTAGCCAAACTTTGTTTGATTGTATATACTTCTCCCTATACTACAGCTTAGCTCAAGACTGTAGGCTCATTACGTTCCTGCTAATTCTGTTGTATTGTGCTCTCCCAAACGCTTAGTACAGTCTTCTGTACATCGTAAGTGCTCAGTAAATACCACTGATTGGTTAATGAACAAGGCTTATTTCACCCTGTATTTAATTCAACCCACAGAGCCCCTGACTCATCATTTGTTATTGCAAAAGTTGTCAGCTTAGTAGTTTTGTTTTTTTTGTTTTTTAAAAGGTACTTGTTAGGTGCTAACTATGTGTCAAGCACTTTTCCAAGCACCAGGGTAAATGCAAATTAATCGGGTTGGTCTCAATCCCCGTCCCTCATGCAGCTCATGGTCTAAGTTTGAGGGAGACTAGGTATTGAATCCCCATTTGACAGTTGAGGAAACTGAAGCACTGAGAAGTTCTGTGACTCGCCCAAGTTCACACAGCAGACAAGTGGTGGAGCCAGGATTAGAACCCAGGCCCTCGGGCTCCCAGGCCTGAGCTTTATCCATTAGGGGATGCTGCTGCTTGCTTCCAGAAAGAGTGATTGCAGCTGAAAAAGGCATGGGACCTTGAGGTTTCCCAATTTCTGATGCCAAATTTTAGTTTTTTAATACAGATGTTTCAATTATATAATTTCCACACCGCCTTCTCTTTTGTCAACTGGCTTGCAGTGTGCTATTGGGGGGAGAATTTGAATTTAAGATAATGTTATGTAGAGGTCACCTCTCCTTTTCTGCAATCTCCCACACATCTCATTCAATCGTTGTATTTATTGAGCGCATACGAGCGCTGTGCTATGTGCTTGGGAAAATGCAATACAACAATGAACAGTGACATTCTCTAGCTCACAGTCTGGAGTAGGGAAGACAGACATCAATACAAATAAATAAAAATTTCAGCCATGTACATAAATGTTGTAGGGCTGGGAGAGGGGAAGAGCAAATCAGGGTGACACAGAAGGGAGTGAGAGATGAGAAAAAGTGGGGTTTAGTCTGGGAAGGCCTCTTGGAGGAGATTTGCCTGCAAAAAGGCTTTAAGTGGGGAGAGTGGTTGTTGGTTGGATTAGAGGATGGAGGACTTTCCAGGCCAGAGGCAGGACGTGGGCGAGACTGGCACGATGGAGGCACAGTGAGAAGGTTAGCACCAGAGGAGCGGAGTGTGTGGGCTGGGGCGTAGAAGGGGAGAAGGGAGCCGAGGGAGGAGGTGGCACGGTGATGGAGAGCTTTAAAAGCCAATGGAGAGGAGTTTTTGTTTGATACGGAGGTGAATGGGCAACCAGTGGAGTTTTTTGAGGAGCAATGTGACTTGTCCAGAACATTTCTGTAGGAAAAAGATCTGGGAAACAGAGCGAAGTAGGGCCTGGAGTGGGGAGAGACAGGAGGCTGGGAGGTCAGCATGGAGGCCGATGCAGTAATCCAGGAGGGATAGGATGAGGGATTGTATTAATGTAGTAGCAGTATGGATAGTGAGGAAAGGGCAGATTTTAGCAGTGTTTTGAAGGTAGGGATCGGCAGGATTTGGTGATGGATTGTCCTGATTTTACCTTAAGCTCAGTAGGGCCAAAGTAAACCCCTCAGCTCCCCTCCCTAACCCTCTTTTCCCACCACAGTTTTTTTTTTTTATAATGGCATTTATTAAGCGCTTACTATGTGCAGAGCACTGTTCTAAGCGCTGGGGAAGTTACAAGGTGATCAGGTTGTCCCATGTGGGGCTCACAGTCTTAATCCCCATTTTACAGATGAGGGAACGGAGGCTCAGAGAAGTGAAGTGACTTGCCCAAGGTCACATAGCAGATGTGGCACAGTTCAGAGCACCACCATTGTCCCTGACTTTAAAAGGCCACAATCTTGGCATTATTTTTGTCATCTTTCCTTATGCTCTTTTAATCCTCATTCGGTCTGTCACTAAAACACATCTGTATGTCCTCATTTATTCATTCATTCAGTCATATCTTTTGAGCACTTAGTACGTGCAGAGCACTGTACTAAGCCCTTGGAATCAATCAATCGTATTTATTGAGCGCTTACTGTGTGCAGAGCACTGTAGTAAGCAGTTGGGAAGTACAAGTTGGCAGCATATAGATACAGTCCCTACCCAACAGTGTGCTCACAGTCTAAAAGGGGGGAAGAGGACAATACAACAATAAACAGACACATTCCCTCCGCAACACTCAATCAGTCAATGGTTGAGCATCTACTGTGTGCGGAACACTGTACTAAGCACTTGGGAAAGTACAATAGAACAATTCCTTCTCACAAGGATCTAACTAGTTTAAAGCGGAAGGCCAACAAGAAAATAAATTTCAACTACGGGAAACAGTAGAGTGTAAGAGAAGAGTAGAGAAGCAGCATGGCTTAGTGGATAGAGCACGGGCCTGGGAGTGAGAAGGTCATGAGTTCTAATCCCCGCTCTTCCACTGGTCTGCTGGGTGACCTTGGGCAAGTCACTTAACTTCTCTGGGCTTCACTTCCCTCATCTGTAAAATGGGATTGAGACTGTGAGCCCCACGTGGAACAGGGACTGTGTCCAACCCAATTTGCTTGTATTCACCCCAGCACTTAGTATAGTGCCTGGCACATAGTAAGCGCTTAACAAATACCATTACTATTATTATCATTATTATTAAGGATATGGGCATAAGTGCTGTGCGGCTTGGATGTAGCATGAGTATCAAAGTGGTTAGTGGGTATAGACCTACATACATAAATCACACAGCAGCATGGCCTAGTGGCAAGAGCCCGGCTTGGGAGTCAGAGGTCATGGGTTCTAATCCCGGCTCTGCCACATGTTTGCTGTGTGACCTTGGGCAAGTCACTTAACTTCCCTGGGCCTCAGTTATCTCATCTGTAAAATAGGGATTGAGACTGTGAGCCCCACGTGGGGCAACCTGCTCACCTTGTATCCTCCCCAGCACTTAGAACAGTGCTTTGCACATAGTAAGCGCTTAACAAATACCATAATTATTATTATTATTATTGTTAATTCGAGATGGGGAAATGAGGAGTTAGTCCTTTTGGAGGTGGTGTAATTTTAGTAGGGCTTTGAAGATGGAGAGAGTGGTGATCTGTCGGATATGAAGCTGGAGGGAGTCGCAGGCTTGAAGAAAGATGTGGGTGAAGGGCCGGCAGGGAGACAGATGAGACAGTACAGTGAGTACAGGTTGGTATTAGGGGAGTAAAGTGTGCGTGCTGAGGTGCAATAGGAAATTAGCTAGGTGAGATAGTGGGGAGAGCCCTGATTCTTTTTCCCCTCTTTTCTTTTCTTCTCTCTTTTCTCCTACTCCCCATATTGCAAGACTTAATTCCCCATGTAGCAGCCCCCGACCATGTTTTTGAGTGACAAAAATGATTCAAAGAAATGGGGCCATCATGTAAGTAAATATCTGTATACGCAGATATTGTAAATGATGATGACATTTATTAAATGCTTACTAAGTGCCGAGCACTGTTCTAAGCGCTAGGATAAACACAAGGTAATCAGGTGGCCCCATGTGAGGTTCACAGTCGCAGTCCCCATTTTACAGATGAGGTAACTGAGGCAAAGAGAAGTTAAGTGATTTGCCCAAGGTCACAGCAGGCTAGCAGCGGAGGTGGGAATAGAACCCATGACCTCGGACTCCCAAGGCCGTGCTCTTGCCTCTAGGCCATGCTGTATTGTAAAGTGAAAGGTGTCTCTCTATTTAATATCACAAATCTAATTTATTCTGATTTCCCGCTTAGTAAATCTTTTCATGTCTGTCTCCCCTGCTAGAGTGTAAAGTCTCTGTGGGCGGGAAATGGGTTTCCCTTCGTGCAGGACACTGCATTCAGCGTGAGTGCTCACCAAACTCCAAAAGTAGCGTGGCCTAGTGGGGGAAGAAGTGGAAAGAGCATGGGCCCGGGAATCAGAGGACCTGGGTCCTAATTCCGGCTCTGCCACTTGCCTGCTGTGTGACCTTGGGCAAGTCACTTAACTTCTCCGTGCCTTGGTTTCCTCAACTTTAAACTGGGGATTCAACACCGGTTCTCCCTCCTACTTAGCCTATCAGCATCATGTGTCCCCCTATGTTCTCTGTCTCCCCCTTTTAGACTGTGAGCCCACTGCTGGGTAGGGACTGTCTCTATATGTTACCAACTTGTACTTCCCAAGCGCTTAGTACAGTGCTCTGCACACAGTAAGCGCTCAATAAATACGATTGACGATTGATTGATGATGTGTCCAACCTGATTAAACTTGTATCTACCCCAGCGCTTAGAATAGTGCTTGGCACATGGTGAGCACTTAACAAATACCATTATTATCGTTATTATTAGATTACTACCTCGACTAATGCCCTGTTCCTGAGCTTCCTGTTGAAGCAGAAGCCTTTGGTTGTTTTGAGCTATAAGTGGATAAATCAAAGTAAATATGATAATAAAAATTATGTTGTTATGCGCTTACTATGTGCCAAGCATTGTTCTAAACACTGGGGATGATACTAGTTAATCAGTTTGGACACAGTCCATGTCCCACATGAGGCTCACAGTCTTATCCCCATTTTACAGGTGAGGGAACAGAGAAGTAAAGTGACTTGAGCAAGGTCACACAGCAGACACGTGGCCGAGCCGGGATGAGAACCCAGGTCCTCCTGACTCCCAGGCTCCGGCTCCACTGGAAAACCCTTTAGGCCCAATCCAGGCATTGTAGTCCAATACAGCCTACCGCTGTAACGAAAATGTGGGATTGCCCAGCCCCCGCCTGATCCTTGTGCCTGATGAGAGCAAAATAAGATGGTGAGGGGCCTGGTGAGGGAGAGAGGAGCCACCACTTGAACTCAGACCCTGCTTGTAGTCCTAGCAGAGACGAGCTCCCGCCCGAAATCCGGCCAAGAAAAAGAGCAGCCGGGGCCCCAGAGCACTGTGAGATTAGAGGAGCCTCGATCTCGCAAGTGACGGAGATTGATCGGGGAGAGAGGAGCCCAGCCTGGCCCCGGAGATGTGGCTTTGCTAGCGGCGAGGGGCTTTCAGGGGTGGAGCTGCTATTTTGGCAGGTTCTGGTGGTTCTACTCCAGCTCCGAGGGGCAGGGCGGGCTAGCTACAGCTGCACGCCCTGCCAAAAATGCCGTGGGAGCCAAGCTGATGATTCACCCCGCCTCCTGAGGGTAGACAGAGTTGGTACCTATTTTCCTATGGCAGGCCCGACCCTCTAGCCTCGATTCTATCCCAGAGCGAATGCCTTGATTATAACGGGGACTGATTTTTGTCACTCCTTTCAGGCGATCGGTTGCTAAAGCAAATCCTCATGTTTCCACCACTGATGAATCATTTCATTTTTGTCCTTCAGAGTTTACAGTCCGGAGGAGTCACAAGGGGCCATCTTTGCCGACGTATGCCCCTTACTGACATCTCATGTTGCCAATTTGTACTTCCCAAGCGCTTAGTACAGTGCTCTGCACATAGTAAGCGCTCAATAAATACGATTGATGATGATGATGATCTCTCTTGGGTGAGTTGAGAAGAATTTTTAAAGTGATTCTATTAAGGGAACTTTGAGCTTGAACTGCTCGGAGTAATATAAATGATCATCATTGTGGTATTTGTTAAGTGCTTACTCTGTGCCAAGCACTTTTCTAAGCTCTGGGGTAGATACAGGCTAATCAGGTTGTCGCACGTGGGGCTCACAGTCTTACTCCCCATTTTACCGGTGAGGGAAGAAGTTAAGCGACTTGCCCAAAGTCACACAGCTGACAAGTGGGGGGGCCGGGATTAGAACTCACGACCTCTGACCTTAGTCGCCTCATTTTTAGGGCATGCATGTTTAAGGCTATAGTCAGTTTGTCCTCACTTCTACACCCTGAAATGTGTTTTAAAAATTTAAATTAAACCTAAAAAAAATTGGAAACTTAAATTTTAAAAACATCTGTCAGGATACAGTTTCGCTGCCAGATTGGATTTATGTCGCTTTAAGAATTCAGAAGAATTCAACCGGGTCAGCTGAGGTAGCGGAGCGCGTTTGGGTGACGAGTTGTCTGTAATCGTCTCTAGACTGTCAGGTTGTTGTAGGCAGGGAATGTGTCAGTTACATTGTTCTACTGTAGTCTCCCAAGTGCTTAGTACAGTGTTCTGCACAGAGTAAGCACTCAATAGATATGACTGACTGACTGAAATGTCTGCGTCGCCCCCAGCATCAACTGAAAGGAGCCAAACTGCAGAGAAGTGAGCTATTGGACAGGCTTGGCTGTCACGATGCCCATATCTGTATCCGGAGGATTTCCTCGCTCCCTAGATAGTGTGGTGCTTCTCTGGGTCCCTGGCCCCAAATATCAGCCCCTTTTATAGGGGGGCCTTGTCTTCTCGCTGAGACCAGAGCGCACCCCCCGCCCCCCCCTGCCCGGTCCCCCAGAGCCTCGCTCAGGGAGCCTGCCAGCGAGCTGGAAGTATAAAAGCCCTTTTTATCAGTTTGCATCATTTGCAAACACCAGACAGGAGTAATGTTACCCAAGAACACTGGGTAACATTGGGTAATAAGGTCGTGGGTGCTAATCCCAGATCTGCCACTTGTCTGCTGTGTGACCTTGGGCAAGTCACTTCACTTCTCTGGGCTTCAGTTACCTCATCTGTAAAATGAGGACTGAGACTGTGAGCCCCACATGGGACAGGGACTGTGTCCAACACGATTTGCTTGTATCCACCCCAGTGCTTAGTACAGTTCTTGGCACTTGGATGCATTTAACAAATGCCACAATTATTATTATAATTAATAAGAAGAAGAAGAAGAAAGAGTTGTCCTGCAGATAATAATAATTATTTAAGCACTTACTCTGTGTCAGGCATTGTATTAAGCACTCACAAGCAAATCATTCATTTATTCAATCATATTTATTGAGCGTTTACTGTGTGCAGAGCACTGTACTAAAGCACTTGGAAAAGTACAATACAACAATAAACAGACACATTCGGGTGGGACACGGTTCCTGTCCCACGGTCCAAGTCCCCAGTTTACAGATGAGGTAACTGAGGCCCAGAGTCATGAAGTGACTTTCCCAAGGTCACACAGCAGACAAGTTGGGGGTGCTGGAGTTAGAACACAGGTCCCTCTGATGCCCGGGCTCTGCCCACTAAGCCACACTGCTTCTCATGCTACTGCAAAACTCAAAACAATGATTTTGATATGGAGTGTGTTTTCAACATGTTGACTAAAGCATTTTGAAAACTGATTTGTGGGTTGAAGCATACACAGTGTAGGAGATAAATGAGCATATGGCTTCAGGTCAAAATTATAGACCCTTCACCAGTCCCAGAGCACTGAGACAATCTCTTTTACTTCTTGAACCTGAAATATTTAATAAGAACCAAATTTTCACCATATGCATGCTGAAAGAGAGAGAGAGAGAGAGAGTAGCTTCTGCCTTTGGGAACCTCTTTTGATTTCCTCCCGACTTCAAAGGACTGCTCTTCTGACATGTGGGAGCGATTTTGGTTTTCTTAATTGAATGCACTGGCCAGAAGAGAAAATCAATTCACTGAACGATCATTCATCTTCCAAGGCTACGTGTTACCTGGAGGTAGAGGTCAGGGAATAGAGTTTTCCAATCCTGTGCATTGGAAAATATCTCTTTCACACAAAGAAACTTCATTGAATGGACATATAAGTGATTTTGATTACTCATTCATAGTTTAAATCCAACTAGCAACAACAGAATCGTTCCCATTGTTATTATAATTAAGTACCCACATAATCCAGTCATTCTAAAGAACAACATGTACTTGCCAGAAGGCTTCTAATCTCATCTATAAAACAGTCGATGAAGAATGCGTGATGTGGGTGTGTGTGGAGCATTTCTGCTTTAAACTTCCAAGGGTTTCCAAACTCAATTAGGAAGTGTTCTTCCATGGTAAAGGAAACCCCTGTCTCTTTTTCAGGCTGCCTCCCCACCTCCTGTTCAAACAGGAGAAGATTCCAGAAAGGCGAAAGGCCTAGCAATAGGAAAAGCCTTTCTCGGGGACCTTTCCGCTACAAATATGAAAGAGATGACCCTCTTTTCGTTCTTTGACTCTGCTTTCTTTTGGGTGTTGATCTGCTGTGAGTTTTTAAGGGATCTGAAGATTCCCCTGATTAAAAGAAAAACGATCCTTTTAGTACAGATCATGTGTTGCAATAGAAGTTGCTGACGTACCCTGAGAGAGTGGGTTGGAATTGGCGCAGAAAAAGTGGCAGGGGTTGGCAGTTCTTTTTCTCCATCTCTATTCCAGCCACCTACACCAAATCTGAGGTTTGTCAATTGTGGGAAAGTAAACAAAATAGTTAACGGGCCCATGGATGAGTTTTTTTTCTTAAATTTTGATGTTCGTTATCTTCTTCATCTCAGCGAATGTTGATCCCGGAGATTGATTCTGCCTTAAGCCTAGTGGCACTGCAAAGCCTTTTCTGATCATCCCATCTACCCCAAATTCCAAGTCTATCACAATTAAACTGTCACGGTCCCTTTTGTACAATTTGTCTCAAAGCACGTGGCCCCCAAATAGCGGCAGTTCATAGTTTGAATTGGGAAGCCAGGTTGAACCGATCAATATGAGGCTACTTTTCACCCGTGCAAATGATTTCAGAGTTTTGTATTCTGCTGGACTCGGGAAAACCTCCTCTTTCGACTTAATCGGCAACTATCTTCCACCTGCAACCTGGCTCCCGTTAGCTCTTCTGAGGCTGAAAAGAGAGGTGGGGTGGTAGGAGACAACTTGACATAGAGGAGAGAGCCCGTGAGCCAGGAAGTCCAAACTCTCCTCCTGTCTTCTTTCCCCAAAACCTGGAACAAATGGCCCTTTGTCTAGGCCTTCTTTCCCCATCCGTAAGATGGAGACAGCAGCTGTGTCCCCAAATCTCACAGGTCAGAGAGATGATTGATGTGCTCTGGAATAGGGCTGCCCTCTGCAGAACAGGGTGGAGGTAATAAAGAATAATAATAGTTATTACTGTGGTATTTTTTAAGCACTTACTATGTGCCAGGCACTGTACCAAGCACTGGAGTGGATCAGGTTGGACAGTGTCTGTCCCTCGTGAGGCTCACAGTCTAAATCCCCATTTTCCAGATGAGGTAAATGAAGCTCAGAGAAGTGAAGTGACTTGCCCAAGGTCACCTAGCAGATAAGTGGCAGAGTCAGAATTAGAACCCTGGACCTTGTGACTCCTGGGCCCAAGCTCTATCCACTATGTCGTGCTGCTTGCTTCCTGAGGATTTGCCCATGGTTTTGCCACCAACACTGTCCCCAGGCAGCAACTTTCAAGTTCCTTGAGAGAACAGGTTTTCATTCACCAGGAGACCGTTGCCAGAAATCCTTCCAATAAAACAGTCAAGGCGTTAATAGCTCATCTTGTGCCTTGTTTTTCTCCCCGAATTATGACGTAGCCTCGCCGCGCCCATGGAAAGCCCTTCCAAACCCTCAACTTTAGTTTGTCCTCCTTCCACCACTTGGCATTGTACCCAAATCAGCCTTTCAACAGCGTTACAGTATTGAGAGGCAAGTCACAAAATAGCACTGGTGGTATCTGTTAAGTGTTTACTATGTGCTAAGCACTGTGGTAAATACAATATAAGCAGATGGGATGTAGTTCCTATCCCAGCTCATAGTCTGAGGGAAAGGGAGAATAAGTACCTAACTCCCTATTGTATCCCAATTTTTATAGATTAGGAAATGAGGCCCAGAGAAGTTAAATGACTTGCCCAAAGTTTCCCAATAGGCAAGAGGCAGAGCTGAGATTAGAACCCAGATCGAATGATCAGTCCATCAGTGGCATTTATTGAGGGCTTACTATATGCAGAACACTGTAGTAAGCATTTGGGAGAGTACAATGCACCAGAGCTGGTAGATACGTTCCCTACCCACAAGGAATTTACAGTCTAGACGGGGAGAAAGACATTCAAATAAGTTACGGATCTGTCATGAGCATTGTGGAGCTGAGGGTGGGGTGTATATCAAATGCTAAAAGAGTACATTTTTAGATCCTAGTGCATAGGAAGCGCAGAAGGGAGAGGGAGTAGGGGAAATGAGGGCTTAGTTGGGGAAGGGCTTTTGGACGAGATGCAATTTTAATAAGGCTTTGAAAGTAGTTGTCTGTCGTGTATGAAGAGGGAAGGAGTTCCAGACCAGAGGGGGGATGTTTTGGAAAAGGGGTGGACAGTAAGATAAATGAAGTTTACAATGAGTAAGTTGGCATTAGAAGAGCAGAGTGTGAGGGCAGGAAATCAGTGAGGTAAGATAGGAGGGGACAAGGTGATTGAGTGTTTTTAAAGCCAGTGGTAAGGAGTTTGATGTGGAAGTGAATGGACAACCACAGGAGGTTCTTGAGGAGTGGGGAAACACGGCCAGAAGGTTTCCGTAGAAAAATGATCCGGGCAGCAGAGTGAAGTATGGACCGGAGTGGGGAGAGACAGGAGGCAGGGAGGTCAGCAAGGAGGCTGATGCAGTAGTCAAGGTGGGATAGGATAAGTGCTTGGATCCAAGTTTGGATGGAGAACAAAGTGATGTCGTGAAGCTAGAACAGACAGGGTGACAGATTGAACACGTAGGTTGAGTGAGAGGGATGAGTTGAGGATAACGCCAAGGTTACATGCTCGTGAGATGGGAAATCTGTCGACTCCCAAGCTGAGCACTTTCCACGAGGCCAATGCTGCTTCTGAAATCTCCTTAAATAACAGAGAGACCGTACTGGATTCATGGAAACTATGGAAGTCGGTTACCGCTTTTCCAAAAGAGCAGTTGTCTGGGAAATTAACAGGCGATCCGTTTGGCATTTGCCATTGGGACATTGAAATTTCAAAGCAAATCGCTAGGCAGAAAATCCTCAATTTAGACAGTTTAATTGCCAAAAGCAGCCTGATGTTGTAGAGATAGAATGTGCCAGGCTCTGTTGATAGCTACTTTTTCAAGGCAGTGAGATGGTTGTAACTGCAGGCCAGTGCATCTTTTGGAAAAGTGCAGCGTGTAATGGCAGGCTCAGTTTTTTCCTTTAAAGACAGTGGTGATGATTATGGTCTTTGTTAAGCGCTTATAGCATGTCAAACACTGTTCTAAGCACTAGGGTAAACGCAAGTCATTAGTTTTACAATTAGTAATTACAGGTTTATGAGTTTTAAGCTCCTTGTGGGCAGAGCTGGTATCCACCAATTCTGTCATTCATTCAGTCATATTTATTGAGCGCTGACTGTGTGCCAAGCACTTTACTAAGTGCTTATCCTCTCCTTTGTGCTCAGCACAGGGCCCCGCACATAGTAAAAACCACACCGATTGATCGATCAAAATGTTTAATGCTAGAGTCTCCTGGAATTAGTAGGCAGTTGACACTGCTGGCTGACAAGGAAGAGATTCTTGTCACTTTTCAGGTGACTGTGAATTTGGAAGTGTTGAGAGCCCACGGAATAAATCAGTGAATCAAACGTACGTCGAAAGCATGCAAGATGGCTTCTGAATCCAGTTTTCAATGAAGCTTGTTAGACCGAGGAAGGCAAAATGAGAAACCAGTTTTCTCTCAGCCGATGAGAGCGGGGTGGGAGGGAAGCAGATGTCTCAGACCAAACACAAACCTGGCCTAGCCCTACCGTAGAACTGCCCAGTGTCCGTTCTGAATCTGCCCTGGGCTGATTACTGCTCTGACTTGCAGGTACAATGTTTGCATCATGGCTTACTGACAGACAGGAAGTGGAAAGAGCTACACGATGCTGGGGCCACGGTCCCAAGGTGATCCTGCACTTCTGCTGGAAACTGAGTGCAATGTAGGAATTATCCCCAGGGTCGCCAAGGAACTTTTCAGGTACACCTGGGGGATGAGGGAAGGAGGAGTTCAGCCGGGGAGACATCGGAGTTCGGGGGGAAAGGGGCAAGGAGACTGTAAACTCTGGAGAGACTTTAGGACTGGAGAAGTAGCGTGGCCTAGTGGAAAAGAGAGTGGGCCTGAGCATCAGAAGGACCTGAGTTCTAATCTCAGCTCTGCCACGTGTACCCTGTGTGACCTTGGGCAAGTTACTTGACTTCTCTGGACCTCAGTTCCCTCATCTGGAAAATGGGGATTAAGGCTGTAAACCTCATGGGGGACAGGGACTGTGTCCAACCCGATTTGCTTGTATCCACCCCATTACATAGAACAGTGCCTGTCACAGAGTGAATGATCAACAAGTGCCACAATCATTCATTCATTCAGTCAGTCATATTTATTGAGCACTTACTGTGTGCAGAGCACTGTACTAAGCACTTGAGAAGTACAAGTTGGCAACATATAGAGACGGTCCCTACCCAACAACGGGCTCACAGTCTAGAAGGGGGAGACCGACAACAAGACAAAACATGTGGACAGGTGTTGAGTCATCAGAATAAATAGAAATAAGCTAGATGCACATCATTAACAAAATAAATAGAATAGCAAATATGTACAAGTAAAATAAATAGAGTAATAAATCTGTACAAACATATATACAGGTGCTGTGGGGAGGGGAAGGAGGTAGGGCAGGGGGAATGGGGAGGAGAGGAAAAAGGGGGCTCAGCCTTTTCTCTTTCCACTCGGCCATATTGCATTTACAGTCTGCCACTAAATTTTGTCAGTTTTCCCTCCATAACGTTTCCCACCCCGCCCCTTTCTCTCCATCCAAACCAGGGTTGCCAACCATGTATAAATGTACACACATCTCTAGACTGTTAGGTCGTTGTGGGCAGAGAATGTTCATTCAATTCAATTGTATTTATTGAGCACTTACTGTGTGCAAAGCACCGTAATAAGTGCTTGGGAGAGTACAATATTATAATAAACATTCATTCATTACTTCATTCAATCAAATTTATTGAGCGTTTACTGTGTGCAGTAATACAATCATAATATTATTATTATTGTTAACAGTAAGCTCCCTGTGGGCAGGGAACCTGTCTACCGACTCTGGTCTTTCTGTTTTGTTTTCGTTTTTAATAATATTTGTTAAGTTCTTACCATGTACCAAGCATTGTATTGGCACAATTGTACTGGCACTGGGGTAGATAATAATAATAGTAATGATGGCATTTATTAAGCACTTACTATGTGCAAAGCACTGGTCTAAGTGCTGGGGAGGTTACAAGGTGATCAGGTTGTCCCACGAGGGGCTCACAGTCTTCATCCCCATTTTACAGATGAGGGAACTGAGGCACAGAGAAGTTAAGTGACTTACCCACAGTAACACAGCTGACAAGTGGCGGAGCCGGGATTTGAACCCATGACCTCTGACTCCAAAGCCCATGCTCTAAGCTAATAATAATGGCATTTATTAAGCGCTTACTATTTGCAAAGCACTGTTCTAAGCGCTGGGGAGGTTACAAGGTGGTCAGGTTGTCCCACGGGGGGGCTCACAGTCTTAATCCCCATTTTACAGATGAGGTAACTGAGGCCCAGAGAAGTCAAGTGACTTGCCCAAGGTCACTCAACAGGCAAGTGGCAGAGCCGAGATTGGACCCCATATCCTTCTGAGTCCCAGGCCTGTGCTCTATCCATTAGGCCATCCTGCTTCTCAGCTTTTCTCTGTTGTACTCTCCCTTACACTTAGTAGAGTGCTCTGCACTCAGAAAGAGCTCAATAAATACCATTAATTTCTCTGAGGGGCACAAGAGGAGAGTTTGTGCAAAGCCCTCCCCACAGGCGTGGGGCCGGGTTTGAATTCAATTCTGAGTTGTTGATTGAGGAACTATTGAAATATCCTTCTGGGTTCTCTACTCTTCCGAATAATTGCATTATTATTTAATTATAATTATTATTGTGCCCTGCTGTTCCCCTGCTTCAGCCTCCCCCCTCATCCTGGCGGTGTCCCCCCACTGTCAGTCAATACCCCGCTCCACAACTGGAGATTCTCAAACTCTCAGCCCCAGTTGAAAACTTTGCTAATGATGTAACCTCTTTGCTTAAACTGTGCGTTTCTTAAGTGGCTGAAATTTCTGACTGTCAGCTCCCTGTGGGCAGGGAACATGCCCATCAACTCAGTACTCCCCCAGCACGCCCTACAGTGCTCTGCACACAGGAAATGCTCATTAATTATCAGTATATCTTCACCTCATTCTCTCTGCCTCCCACTGCATTTCTGTACACAAAGTGCGTATGTTACAGATACGCACATAAATGCTGCAGGGCAAATAGCGAATGTCCAAAGGCCCCAGTTCCAAGGGTGTAGACGATGCAGAAGGGAGAAGGAGTCGCGGGGAAAGAGGGTTAAATCTGAGAAGGCTTCTTGACCGAGTTGCAACCTTAATATTGCTCTGAAGAGGGGGAGAGTGGTGGTCTGGCCTATGTGTGTGGGTTGGGGGGGGAGCCGTGGGAAAGGAGTGGGAGGCAGATAGGTGAGATGAGAAGCAGCATGGCTTACTGAAAAGAGCACGGGTTTGGGAGTCAGAGGATGTGGGTTTTAATCCCGGCTCTGCCACTTGTCTGCCGTGTGACCTTCGGCAAGCTACTCAACCTCTCTGTGCCTAAATTACCTCATCTGTAAAATGTGCGTCAAAACTGTGAGCCCCATATGGGACAACCTGATTACCCTGTATCTACTCCAGCACTTACAACAGTGCATGGCACATAGTAAGCGCTTAACAAATACCATAATTATCTCTATTCCAGTGCTTAGTACAGTGTCTTGCACATAGTGAGTGCTACACAGACATCATGAAAATATCAGTGCCATGTGGGTGTGATAGAGAGGTGCAGCCTCACAGAACAATGCCTAATAGCAATAATGGAATTTGTTGAGCACTTACTATGTGACAGGCACTGTACAAAATGCTGGGGTGGTTACAAGCAGATCTGGTTGGACACAGCTCCTGTCCCACTTGGGGCTCATAGCCTCGATCCCTGTTTTACAGATGAGGTAACTGAGACCCAGAGAAGTGAAGTGACTTACCCATGGTCACACAGCAGACAAGTGGCGGAGGCAGAATTAGAACCCCTGACCTTCTAACTCCCAAGCCCATACTCTTTCCATTAAGCCGTGCTGCTTCTCTGCTTAGTACCATCATGGGGTGAGAAGGAAGGGCAGCCTCCCAGACCAACGCTTGATGCCACCAGGGACACAGCCACCCAGAATAATTATTAGCATCACAAGGTTGGCAGGTTGCTGCTCTCAGGACAGAGGACGGCTCTGCTTCCAGGGGCCGGGGGAATCTCTCCGGAGAAGCTACTCGGTGCATTTTCTTGGCCTCCAGAATCATTCTTCTTATTCTGTTTTAAGAGTAGATTCCCAGATGTCCCCCATTACTGAGTAGGCTGTATTGCTACCCCAAAGAGAAGACTGTGTGGGTGTGTGAATAATAGGGGGGAAGAAGAGGGGTGACGTGTCTGCCAGTCATGAGAGAAAGGGGCGGGGGCTCTTTGCAGGACTTGGGACTACACAGAGCAGTTGGGACTGAGAAGACCTTAATTCTGAAGAGGGTCAAGTCTCCCTGGGACTATAGTCCTGTCTGCAGGATCACTGCACCGCCTGGAGTCCCCAGAGAAGGGACCTGTCTGGGCGCAACGCAGAGGCTTATGGGCTCTAACGTCAGGAGGAGAACAGGGTGTCTATCAGTGTCTGTTCCCTATTTCTATCTGAGGCACAGAGTTGTTCAGACTCCTACCTGAAAGCGAGTCATCAGGGTTGTGGGCAGGGAGGACAGTAGAGGGCAGGTATTGTACAAGAAACTAGGCCCCATCCCCTGCAGTGCACAGCTAGGGGTAGACTAACTCTAGAGAGAATCTAATGGGATATTCCTCTCCCAACAGAGGGTGCTCAATACCTTGCTCTGGCCTTGAGGACCATCCTTTTGCTCTCTGGATACAGTCAAATCAGTTGTCTGATTTGCCCTTTGCCCACCTTGGAGAGATGGAGAGGTAGGCCACCAAAGGGGTATGTGTGTGTGTGTTTGTGAGTGAGAGAGATATGGGGTTTGCTTTTGGGCTAGGATAGTGAGGCAAGGATTGTCACTGTTGGTACAGTGGCTGGTTCTGGAAGTTGAGGTTCTGTTTGTGGAACTGGTTCCGTTGGACTCCAGTGTGGGACCGAGAAGAGCAGTGGCCCTTAATTCTATAGATGGGTCAATTCTCCCTGCACCCAGTCCTGTCTGCAGGGTCAATCTGCAGCCCCTCAGCCGCTGGAGAAGACATCCATCTGGGCCAGCCAGTAATGGCTTCGGGGAGTCTAGTGTCCAGATTCAGGGAGGAAGACTATCAACTGTCTACTCTCTTCCTGTCTGAAAAGTAGAGCTCTGAGATGGAGTTGTCACAGGTGCAGACAGGGATTAAAAAAAAGACAGGTATTGTACTCAAAACTGAATATTGTCCCATTTATAATGAATCTCCAGTTCCTGGAGTACAGTCCCCTCCTGGCCTACCAGATTTGGAGGGAGTAGTTAAGTATTAGTAGGGCAGGGTTTTTCATTCAGCTTAAGTGCCATGGATTGTCTGTATCTGTAGGCCTCACCTCTCCTGGTATTTGGGAGTCACTGGGAGGAGGGAGTATTGACTCCAAGGCCTGGGCTCCTTTTACTAGACCGTGTTGCTGCTAATAAAATTAATCACGGTCTCTGGTCACTTACTGTGTGCCAAGAACCTTGCTAAGCACTGAGGTGGGTAGGATCAGATCACAAACAGTGCCCGTCTCAGCTGGGACTCACAGATTGAGGAAGCAGAGAACCAGAGAGGTTAGGTGACTTGCCATCTACCTCTCCTCCTTATCCTTGACTCCTCTCTCTTACTTAACCCACATATTCAATCCATCACTAAATCCTGTCGGTCCCACCTTCACACGTGGCTAAAATCCGCCCTATCCTCGCCATCCAAATGGCTACCACATTACTACAGTCACTCATCCTATATTGCCTGGATTACTGCATTGGCTTCCTTGCGGACCTCTCTGCCTCCTGTGTGGCACTCCAGTCCATACTTCATTCTGCTGCCCAGATCATTTTTCTACAAAATCATTCAGGACATGTTTCCCCACTCCTGAAGAAACTCCAGTGGTCGCCCATCCACCTCGGCATCAGGCAACAACTCCTCACCGTCGGCCTTAAAGCACTCTATGACTTTGCTCCCTCCTACCTCACCTCACTGTTCTCCTACTACAACCCAGCGCACACAGTCAGCTCCTCTGGTGCTCACCTTAGCTCTTTGTGCCTCGATCTCATCTATCTCGCAGCCGACCCCTCGCCCACATCCTGCCTCTGGCCTGGAACAGCCTCCCTCCTCAAATCCGACAGAAAATTACTCTCCCCCTGCCTTCAGAGTCTTATTGAAGGCACATCTCATCCAAGAGGCCTTCCCTGCCTAAGTCCCCCTTCCTCTTCTTCCACTCCCTTCTGGGTAAACCTGACTTGCTCCCTTTGTTCTTCTCCCCTCCCAACCTGACAGCATTTATGTAGATATCTGTAGTTTGTTATTTATTTATTGATATCAATGTCTGTCTCCTCCCTTTTAGGCTGTAACCTTGTTGTGGGCAGGGACTGTGTTTATTGTCTTGTACTCTCCTGAGCATTTAGTACAGTGCTGTGCGCATGCAGTAAGCGCCCAGTAAATCAATAAATCCAATCGAATGAATGAGTAAAGTGGCAGATCTGGGATTAGAGCCCAGGTCCTCTGAGTCCTATCTGCTTCCCAATGCCTTCCATTGTGCCCCTCTACCTAAAGGTGATACGGAAGTAGAGTTGTCTAGTGCAAAGAGGCCTGGCTTGGGAGTCAGAGGACGTGGGTTCTAATCCCACCTCCTCCGCATACTTGCCCTGTGACCATGTGCAAGTCACTTCACTTCTCTGGGTCTCAGTTTCTTCAACTGCAAAACGGGTATTCAGTACATGTTCTCCCTCTTGGAGTGTGAGCTTCATGTGGAACTCATGTGGGACCTGATTATCTTGTAACTACCCCACAGCTTAATACATTGCTTGACACACAATAAGCACTTAACAAATACCACTATTATTAGTATTGTTATTATTATCATTACCCCATCTCCTCCTATCCTCTAAGCCTCCTTCTCCTTCTTCTCCCCCAGGAAGGCTTTTTTGATTAATTCCAAACACTGTAAGTCGTAGCATTCCCACTAGTTCCTTTAGCATTTAAGTATGGTGCCCTAACTCCTGCATATAGGTACATACCCATTGATAGATTGGTAGTATATGATAAACTATTTCTACTGCTCAGTTTTTCACTGGCCCTCTCTCTGCTGCTCCTCTAGATGAATGAATCCTTTGTGTCTCCCCTGTGACAATGTGCTGCTCTTTTGTGCCGAATTGTATTTTCCAAGCGCTTAGTACAGTGCTCTGCACACAGTAAGCACTTAGTAAGTACAATTGAATGAATGAATTGAATTATAATAAATCACTGTGCTATTTAAATGCTTATTGTGAGCCAAGCACTGTCCTGATCAGTGGGGAAGAAACGAAATAAACAGGTCGGCCACAGTCCCTGGCTTGGCTGCTCTGTGACCTTGGGCAAGTAATTTAACTTCTCTGTCCCCCAGTAACCTCATCTGTAAAATGGGGATGAAGACTGTGAGTCCCAGGTGTGACATGGACGATGTCCAACTTGATTACCTTTTTTCTATCTCAATGCTTAGTACAGTTCCTAGCACATACTAAAGTGCTTAACAAATGCCACCAAAAAAGAAGGGAGAACATGTACCGAATCCTCGTTTTACAGGTGAAGAAACTGAGGCACAGAGCCACAATTCACCCAAGCTCACACAGCAAGCAAGTTGTGGAGGCAGGATTGGAATCCAGTTCATCTCCCAGATCAACGCTTTCTCCAACAGGTGACATGGCTTTGAGCTATCTCTGACCGGAATGGCCTCCCTCAGATGAAACCTCAGCTTTCTGAGCCCCAAGGGGACAGACCCAGGCCCCAGAGTCCTCGGGGGAACCGGGCCTCAAAATTCCCAGGGGACCAGAACCAGGCAAAAGTTTTAGCCCTTATTCCATGGGTAACCTTTAACATTTTGTTTGACTTTTCCTTTACTGTTAATGTGGCCAACTAAGAACAGCTGAAATCAATGAAGACTAAGAAGACAAGTTTAGGGCTAATTAAGAATGATTGGAAAGATGCCTCTTCTCTTTTCTTCTCGGAGTGGCCAGTTAAGACTGAAAGGACCCCAAATGGCAAGTTGCTGACCTTTGAGATCAGGGATTTTTTTCTACTAACTCCAATGGACTCTTCCAGTTGCTTAATACAGTACTTGACACAGAGTAAATGCTCAGTAAATACCATTCATTTATCGACTGTTGATTGAAGCCTCTCCCTTATAAAAATAATAATTATGATAATAATTGTGGTCTATTTAAGCACTTAATATATGCCAAGCACAGCTGCTGTTGTGTGCCAGAGGATACACACTGTTTCCAGGTTAAAGGCTACATTGCTGTGGCTGCTGTGTTTGTTTTTTCCTGGTGTAAGTCTATAGCCCCTTTTTATGGTATTTGTTAAGCAATTACTATGTGCCAGGCACTGTACTAAGCGCTGGGATAGATACCATAATAAAAATGATAATAATAATAATTATTATTATTATTAAGAGAACTAGCAGACATGTTCCCTGGCCACAATGAGCTTAGAGTCTAGAGGCTATCCCTTGATTCTACATTTTCTTCCTCACGGTTTCCGGCCGTCATCAGAGGCATCTTTTAGTGACATCTCTAAGGCATGAGAAGCTTTATGGCATTCATTTACAATACAGGGTTAACTCTGTATTTTCCAAGGTCAGGCTTACAGTATGTTATAATATTCCATTTTCAGCTTCGCTTTCTTTGAATTTCCAGGGTCTCTGTACCCTCCTAGAAGACACTTTCATCCAAAATTGTCCTGGTTTAGTCAGAGTTAAATCTGTTACCACTCTGACCATAACCAGTGAGCTGTGACTGCTCAGATCTTAGGTGCATCCTGGTTGCTTTTTATCTGAAGAAACGTGGAAGGTGATGTGATGAGCCTGAGATGGGTTTTGGCACATACTTCCCAAGCGCTTAGTACAGTGCCCTGCACACAGTAAGCCCTCAATAAATATGAATGAATGAATAAAGGCTGAACATTGCTGTTTAGACTTCTAATTATAATAGTAACTGTGGTATTTGTTAAGCACTTCCTGTGTACCAAGCACTGTTCTAAGCTCTGGGGTAGATATAAGGTAATGAGGCTGGACCCAGAGGCTGTCCCATGGGAAGCTCGCGGTCTTAATCCCCATTTCACAGATGAGGTAACTGAGGCCCAGAGCAGTGGAGCGACTTACCCAAGGTCACACAGCAGACATGTGGCACCTCAGTCCTTCCCCTGCACCCTAAAACTGGAAACCTATTCTATGAGTAAGTCTTGAGGGGTCTTGTGGGGCATGTCCCAACTCCCAAGGCATTCCGGGACAGGAGGCCGGAGAAAACCATGGCAGATCTGCTGTCCTCGGGCGAGTCACAGGCCACAGACAAGGTGGCCAGTAGAACGGCCATTTTTCCGATCTGACCCCTCACCTAATCCGATTCTCAGTCGACCCGGCCAATGTGGTTCGGGTCAGGACCGAACGTCTTCCTGTCCACCACTTTTATTTTCCGTGCCCAGCCTCCCTCCACTCCTTTACTCCGACTGCAGGGTTCCATTCACTCATTCAGTCATATTTATTGAGTGCTTACTGTGTGCAGAGCACTGTACTAAGTGCTTGGGAGTACAAGTTGGCAACATATAGGGATGGTCCCTACCCAACAGCGGGCTCACAGTCTAGAAGGGAGGGGAGCGGAAGCAGCGCCCGTGCTCCGAGGGACTGGAGAGGGGAACGCCATTGGAGAAACGCCCCAAGATAGAAGCGGACTTCCGAGAAGCGGCGTGGTCTTGTGGAAAGAGCCCGGGCCTGCCAGTCAAAGGACCTGAGTTCCAATCCCGGCTCAGCCAAATGCCAGCTGTGTGACCTTGGACAAGTCGCTCCACTTCTCTGGGCCTCGGTTCTCCTAGTTGGAATGTGAAGCACACCTGGGACAGGAACTGTGTCTGAACTAATTCACTTGTATCTAACCCAGTACTTAGAATGGAGTTGAACACATAGTAAGCGCTTAACAAATAGCCTAAAAAAGTGTTCCGTGAGACATGTGACACCCTGGGCACCAGCACTTAGTACAGTGCTTGGCATATGGCAAGCCCTTGAAAAATACCATTATTATTATTGGTTGGTATAGGATCTGCCAGGGCAATCAACGGTCAACCCAGTGGCCAGCCTTAAAGCTGAGTGGCTGTTCTTTCCTGTCTTCTCCACCCCTTCCCTGCCTTTTCCCTCCACTCTCCCCAGGCTCCTGGGTTAAGAGCCCCCCCAAACCTTGGCCTCCTCTACCTACTTTGTACATGAACAGTCCTTCCCTGGAAGCCGAATGGGACAGAAGCAGGGAGGAGAGAAGCAGTGCGGCCTAGTGGAAAGGGCCTGGGCCCGGGAGGCCGAAGACCTGGTTTCCAAGTGCGACTCTGCCACCCGTCTGCTGTGCGACCTGGGCAGGTAACTTCACTTCCCTGGGCCTCAGTCACCTCATCTGTAAAATTGGGAATCGAGAGCACGAGCCCTACATGGAACAGGGATCGTGTCCAACCCTATTATCTTGTATCCACCGTGGGGCCCAGCACAGTGGCTGGCACTTAGAAAGTGCTTAACAAATAGCATTAAAAAGGCAACAAAAAGGGAAAAAGAGATACACAGCGGAGGGGACAGTGGGGCCTGGGAACTGGGGAAGCCTCAGTGAAAAGCTTGAGTTCATTCATTGTTTCAGCGATTGATTCATTTGTTCCTGTTTATTCAATACCCTTCTGGATGCAAAACACTGTACTAAGCGCCGGGAAAGCACCATAGGAGCATTAGACCAGTTACTCAAGGAGAATGTTTAATGGGTTGCAGGTGTCTATAATTGAGTCTGCTCTTCCAAATCCTTTTAACGATGGGCAGCTGCAAATCCCCTTCTCCTTAATAGCCATCTGCCTCTGCCTTCCTTGATTCTCCAACCCCACCCCCAGAAACCCAGTCTCTCCATTAGGTGCCCTCCAATGGGGCACGTGGCCCTGTGCCTTTAAAGCCCAGAGGGCTGTGCCTATGTTCGTGCTTCATTTTGGGCCCCGTGGAGTTGGCTTCCTGTCTGCGGTTTGGTGAGTTGGGCCTGTGATTGTCTCTTGGTTATCTTATCTTTTATTCATTCAGTTGCATTTATTGAGTGTTTATGGTGTGTGAAGCATTGTAGAAGTGCTTGGGTGATAGTAAATGCTTATTGAATTGGTGGGGCTAATAGGTTGAGTTTGGCTCAAAACTGACTTGGATTGATGCTTTGCCTGGGCAATTTAAGGCTGGGCTAAATGATGGTGACTACATGGGTGAGGGGGTGGTTTGTGGTTTGGTATTTTATGGAAGATTCAGACATGATTTTGGTATTTAACCTTGCCATACCTGGTGATTTGATTCGGGACAACAAAATACCTCTGGAAGAGAGGAAGTTGAGGGGTTGTGATGCTATGAAGTTTTGTCTTGATGCTCTGTGTCTAAAGCTGACGGTTTGTGTCGGGGGAGAAAGGGATGGGGCAGAAACCATGGGGTACATACTGTCTCTGTGTGTGTCTGTCGTTGTACCCTCTTCCGTGTGCTCTTGCCAGCTTCTAACTAGGTAGGATTTCCTACCAAACTATAAAGTCATCAAGGCCAGTGTCCTTTGCCGCATGGGACTCTGTGCCTGGAGTGATGTGGAAGGTGTTGAGCTTCTTCTACAAGGCTCGTGAGCCCCCTTGTTGTTCCCGAGGGGGTGCACATCCAGCCCCCATCCACTGGTAACCTTCCCCCCCCACCCTCCGCCATCCTTCCTTGATTCTGTGTCGGTACCATGGTTTTAGAGTTTGAGCCCCCCGGGGCAGGAACCGAGACCCGCCGACCAAAGAGGGGTGGGGTGGCAGTACGGTCGTGTGCCCCTTCAGGGTTCTTAAACAGGAAGCCCCTCTGAGGGCAAGATTGCGCCGACCCCAGCTGGCTGCTTGGGGACTCTCTTTGGGGGCTTCCCAATTCCTCTACCCCAAGACAGAGCCCCTGTGGGACTCTACTGCGATGCCTCAAAAACCCTGCACTGAGTTGGGGTTCACTACCCACATGTGTGGAGGAGCCTGGAAGCTCGTTTTGTGCAGGGGGATGTGTCTGTCGTTCAATTGTACTCTCATAAGTACCTTAGTGCTGTGTGGTCAAACGGGGGACTGACCCACAGCACCACAAACACAAGTGCTGGTGTAACAGAAGCTGAGTTATCCGTGGTATTCATTGAGTATTTGGTAGATGTGGAGCACTGCATTGAGTGCCTGGGAAACTGGGAAACTGAGTGAGAGTGTAAATGTTCTCCTGAGTTGGAACCTAATCTGGAAAGTATTTTCAGGTGACTCCTTCCCCAATGCCTCATGGCTCCTACATAAATGAGTGTAACATATCTATCTGTCTTCTGCTTTATGTTGTAAGCTCATAACGAACAGGGACTCTGAGCGTGATACTGTGCTTGGCCCATGGAAAGTGCTGGACAAATGCAAGTGACTGAAAAGGTTGTCCTTAACAATCGAGGTTTCTCCTCCCCCATCCTCCTTTTGGTACAGTGCTCCATCAAAGAGCGTGCAGTAAACACTATTGATGTCTTAATGCAGTAATGCCATGTTTCACTCTATTCATTTACTCTGTGTTGGATTTTCTCGTATTGCCAATTGGAGCTTACGTTACATTCAGTGTGCGTCACTTCATGTATCAACTGTGTACGTGCCATTCCGCCTGTGTACCTCAGCTTTAATGTCTCACAGATTGGATGCTTCTTAAGAGCAGGGTCCATTTATGTTATGTACTCTTCGAATCGTCTGTACTGCCTTTTCCAATGTCCATGCTTCCCCGTCTAGGCTTGTTTTGGGTAGGGCTGGTGTTTGTTAAACTTTTCTAATGTATGCTCCCCAGGGCTTAGTACAGTGCTCTGCACACAGTAGGAGGTCAAATCCTGTCAACTGACAGACCGAGGGACATAGATTGTGAACGCCCAGTGGGCAAGTAGTGCGTCTTCAACACCTAGTTGGCCAAAGAGGCCGGGGTGTGGTCTCTCTCAAGTGCGACCAGACTTGGAGCAGGGGAGAGGAACAAGCCTGAAGGATCAGATTGGGGCTGGATAAGGCTCATCTCCTCCATGAGCCCTTCCCTGATTCAGTCCTTCTTTCCTTTTTTTTCAGCTGTCTTCTGCATGGCCCTAACTTACTGCCTTTATTCATCCCTCTTCCCAGCCTCACAGCACTTCTGTACATATCCGTGGTTTTATTTCTTTATGCTAATGCCTGTTTCCCCTCTAGTCAGTAATTTTCAGGGCCTTGGCTGCATGAGGAGAAAAGGCAGAAGCCCAACTTTGTTTCTGCCTCCCTGGAGAAGCTGTCCAGACCAGCCCGTTCAGAGGTGAGACCCTGGGGAAGTGGGTGTGGGTGGGTGTGTTGGGAAGAGGGTCTGTAGCGGCCGAGACTGTCGGGGGAACCCTAGATTGTTCACCCCAAGGCCGGACCACCCAGGCTAAGCCAGCCAGGGTTTCCTCTGCAGCGAGGGTAAGTGGCGGCCGCTCTGTCTCAAAGCGGGTTTCCTGTGTGTGTGTGTGTGTGTGTGTGTCTCTCTCTCTCTCTCTCTCTCTCTCTCTCTCTCTCTCTCTCTCTCGTGAGTGTGCAGGGATGAGTCCATTGGAGGGGTGAGGACACAGATGAAGCTAGGCACAGGAGCCAGTACCCCCGGCCATGAGCAGGGGGGCAGAGTAAGATTGCCCTGTGGCCTGACTAGGTGAGAATAATAATAATGCTCATATTTGTTAAGTGCTCCCTATGTGCCAAGCACTGTTCTAAGCGCTGGGGTACATACAAGGTAATTAGGTTGTCCCACAAGGGCCTGACAATCTTGATCCCCCTTTTACAGATGAGGTAACTGAGGCACAGAGAAGTTGTGATGTGCCCAAAGTCACACAGCTGACAAGTGGTGTATCCTTAGGACCAATGCGGGAGCCTGAGCCCCTGATGCGTCACGGGAGACCTGGCCCCCTCATCCATCCCTACCTCTCCGAGGACGTCGGGGTGCGGACAGACAGGAAGGTGAGTGTCACGTTCTAGGCCTGGGGCTGTTGGGGCTCTGTTTCGGGCCAGTGGGAGGAATCGATGGTGTTTATTGAGCACTTTAGGGCTGGAGCACTGTACTGAGGTATAGTGAAGGGATCCTTATCCCCGCTACAATTCACTGCATTCTTATCATCCATAACTTCACGCAGTGACCGAGTCCCACCTGGCCTGGGAGGGACCCCTGGTCTGGCTCCTATCCAATGTCCAACTTCCTGCTGTGAGGCCCGGGCTCCCTGTCAGAGACCCATCCACGCTTTCTCCCCTCCAACCGCCTAAACTGTGATGGGCCGGCACTCTTCCCTGCTTGCGGCCTGGGGCACACCTCATCATTCAATCAACGGTCACATCTCTCCCCAGGAAGCCGCGGCGCTGACCCGAACCGGACCTTCGGATCCCTGGACGACGGAGGATCGACCGGCCCCTCTCGGGATGCCACCAGCACGGCACCGGCCCCTCCGTGAGGGCGTCGGTTGGCACCGAGCTGCCCCCCATGGACACTCTATCCCACCCCCATCCCACGATTGTATCCCCTTCCTTCAGACAATGCCATTTCCTTTGGGTAGGGTTCAAGGGTCAAACACTGCATCAAGGGTGCCACACACATCTCTGGCAATTCCTGGAAGTTATGGATGTGCTTGTGACTGTGGTGTGAGAACAAGTGTCGGGACCAGATCAGGGTGAGGGGGCCGCCCCTCTTGGGACGGGGTGACGGGTTCTGGAAACAGGGGCCAAGGGTTCGGGACAGGTGCTCTGACGATGGACCTCCAGACCTGGTGTGAAGCTGCCTGGGGCCCTTAATTCTGTAGACAGAGCGGCTTCCTCCGGGTCCGTCCATCTGAAGTGATCTGCCCCTGCTCTGGCTTCAAGAGTACAGACTCGCCTGCCCGCCCGAGGGGGGTGCCCCAGGGGGAGCGGGGTCCAGGGACAGAAATAGTTGGGGGTGTGTGTGTATCTGCGTGGATGTGTGTGTGACTGCTGTGTGTCATCCATCTCTCCTGGAGGAGCCAAATGAAGGGCGGGGAGCATCAGTAGCAAAGTGGGAAGGTGCAAAGTGGTTTCCCGTGGCACGCTACCCAAAGAAATGGCACAGTCTGGCCCCCTCCTTCCCTCCTCCTGTCCCTGTCCCCTTGGCAGCTTGGCCTCTGTCAGGCCACATGTGTCTGTATGGAATAAAATGTCTGTGTTTTGCATCACACCTGGGTCTCCTTGAGCCAGTGGCAGCTGACCTGCTCCACAGAAGGGTTCTCAGTCACGGGGGGCCAGCTTTGTACTCAAAGCAGAGGCAGGTCACCAGCTTCTAACTTGTAGTTTGGCAGGCTAGAACTCCCACTCCTCCTTCCCCACCCCCATATCTCATTCCTTCGGTTTCACCCGGGCCGGGAGTCTTGAGTTTTTGTGCAGAAACGCTCTGGGCATGTCACTCTCCTCCTCAGAAATCTCCAGTGGCTACCGGTCAGTCTACCCACCAGGCAAAAACTCCTCACTCTTGGCTTCAAGGCTGTCCATCACCTTGCCCCCTCCTACCTCACCTCCCTTCTTTCTTTCTCCAGCCCAGCCCGCACCCTCCACTCCTCTGCCTCTCACCTCCTCACTGTGCGTCATTCTCACCTGTCCCGCCTTCAACCCGTAGGAAGCCATAGGGAAGCAGCATGGCTCAGTGGAAAGAGCCTGGGCTTTGGAGTCAGAGGTCATGGGTTCAAATCCCAGCTCTGCCAATTGCCAGCTGTGTGATCTTGGGCAAGTCACTTGACTTCTCTGTGCCTCAGTTACCTCATCTGTAAAATGGGGATTAAGAATGTGAGCCCCCTGTGGGACAACCTGATCACCTTGTAACCACCCCAGGGTTTAGAACAGTGCTTTGCACACAGTAAGCGCTTAATAAATGCTATTAAAAAAACAACAACAAAAAAACCCCCAGCCCCTATCCTCCCCCTGGCCCGGAATGCCCTCCCTCCGCACTTCCGCCAAGCTAGCTCTCTTCCTCCCTTCAAAGCCTTACTGAGAGCTCACCTCCTGCAGGAAGCCTTCCCAAACTAAGCCCCCTCCTTCCTCTCCCCCTCCCCAACCCCCCAGCCCCTGTATATATGTTTGTACAGATTTATTACTCTATTTTACTTGTACATATTTACTATTCTATTTTATTTTAATATGTTTTTTGTTGTCTGTCTCCCCCTTCTAGACTGTGAGCCCGTTGTTGGGTAGGGACCGTCTCTATATGTTGCCAACTTGTACTTCCCAAGCACTTAGTACAGTGCTCTGCAGACAGTAAGCTCTCAATAAATATGAATGAATGAATGAGAGGTCAAACAGAGGTACTGATGATACCTCTTGTTCTCCTGCCCACTCTGCCTTTCCAGCCTGAGGGTCTCTAGAGGAAGGAAGTGGAATAGTGTGGCTCCCATTCGTTGGAGAGCTTCTGTCTCCCTGACCCTAGCAGCTAGTACAGTGATGTGCACGCAGTAAGCGCCTAATAAATATGATTGAATGAGTGAATCGGCTGGGCTGGGCGTCTGTGGTAGGCAGGACCCTCTAAGCCCAAGAACCAGGGAGGGGGCAGCACAGGGTGAGAGTGGGCAGTGGCTTAAACTGGAGGGTGTCTGTGAGTCAGTCAGTCATGTTTGAGCAACTAAAGTTCATTCACTCAATTGTATTTATTGAGCACTTACTGTGCATAGACCACTGTACTAAGTGCTTGGGAGAGTATACTACAACAATAAACAGTCATGATCCCTGCCCACAATGAGCATATAGTTTAGAGGAGGGGAGAGAGACAGCAATAAAAATAAATAAAATGATATGTACACAAGTGCCGTAGGGCTGGATGGGGGGGAAGAGCAAGGGGAGCAAGTCGGGTCCACATGGAAGTGAGTAGGAGATGAGGAAAAATGGGGCTTACTCTGGGAAGGCCTCTTGGAGGAGATGTGCCTTCAACAAGGCTTTGAAGGCGTGGGAGAAGAATCTTCTGTCGGATTTGAGGAGGGAGAGTGGGCCGGGCCGGAGGTGGGACGTGGGCTAGGGGATGGAAGCGAGATGGGTGAAATGGAGGAACAGTGAGGAAGGTTAGTGTTGGAGGACTGAAGTGTAGGGGCTGGGTTGTAGAAGGGGAAAAGTGAGGTGAGTTAGGGTCAGATGAGGTGGTGGAGCACTTTGAAGCAGATGGAGAGAAATTTTAGTTTGTTACAGAGGTGGATGGGCAACCCCTGGGGTTTTCTGAGGAGCTGGGTGACGTGTTCTGAATGTTTCTGTAGAAAAATGATCCATGCAGCAGAACATGTATGAACTGGAGGTGGAGGGAGACCAGAGGCTGGGAGGTCAGCAAGGAGGCTGATGCAGGAATCCAGGTAGGATAGGATGAGCGAAGGTATTAACGAATGGAGAGGGGAAAGGGTGGGTTTTAGCGATATTGCAAAGGACAGACCGACAGGATTTAGCGAGGGATCGGGTATGCGGGTCGAATGATGGAGAGGAGTCGAGGATGATGTCAAGGTGACGGGCTTGTGAGTGAGGAAGGGTGGTGGTGCTGTCTCCGGTGATAGGAAGGCCGGGATTTGGGTGGGAAGATAGGGAGCTCTGGTTTGGACATGCCAGGTTTAGGTGACAGGAGGACATCCAAGTAGAGATGTCCTGAAGGCGGGAGGAGATGGGAGATTGGAGAGAGGGGGAGAGATTAGGGCCGGAGATAGAGGTTTGGGTATCGTCAGCATAGAAGCGCTAGTTGAAATCATGGGAGTGAATGAGTTCTCCAGGGGAGCGTGTGTAGATGGAGACTAGAAGGGGACCCAGAACTGAACCTTAAGGGACCCCCACAGTGACAGGGTGGGAGACGGAGGAGAAGCCCGCAAAGGAGCCGGAGAAAGAACGTGTTACTGTCTGAGTGACCCTCAAACTCTGGGTTTCTGCCTTCCCCTCTCCATTTTTCTAAGAATAATCACAATAATTGTGATATTACGCGCTTGCTAAGTTCTAGGATCCCTTCTCAGGGTCACACCTGGAGAGTTTCCATTACTCTACCAGTCTTGACCCCTGGAGGGAGAGTCAAGCAGAGGCCTGTCCGTTTCATTCCTAGCTTGACCAGTGGCTAGCGAACGGAAGGCAATCTGCTACAAGGCAAAACTCACCTGCACTTGGCAGCAGCATCACAGGAAAGAGTTGAGGACGGACACTCAAGTTTCCCACTCAGAAGGAGGCGATGGTAAACCGCTTCCGTATTTTTACCAAGAAGACTGTCCAGATACGCTACCAGAACGACTGCCGATGGAGGTGGGGCGTTCTGGGAGAGATGTGTCCGTGGCGTTGCCGTGGCTCAGAGAAGACTGGGCGGCATAAGACAAGACGAGCGTCAGGGTAGCTGCCGTTTTTTTATATTCATGTCTGTCTCTCCCTCTAGTCTGTAAACTCTTTGTGGGCAGAAAATATCCACTAACACTGTTGTATTTTAATAGTCGTAGTAATGATAATTGTGCGATAGATAAAGCAGTTACCATGGGCCTAGTGCTGGGATAGATACGAGGCCGTCAGATTGAACGCATCCCCTGTCCCACACGGGACCCACATTCTCCATCCCCATTTGACAGGTGAGGTAAATGAGGCCCAGAGATGTTCCATGACCTGCTCAAAGGTCCCCCAGTAGACAAGTGGCAGAGCTGGGATTAATTAAACATGGTATTGGTTAAGCTCCCATAACCGAGCACTGGGGGGAGTAATAATAGTAATAATGATGGCATTTAAGAGCTTACTATGTGTGAAGCCCTGTTCTAAGTGCTGGGGTGGATACAAGGTGATCAGGTTTTCCCACGTGGGGCTCACATTCTAAATCCCCATTTAACAGATGAGGTAACTAAGCCCCAGAGAAGTGAAGTGACTTGCCCGAGGTCATAGAGCAGACTAGTGGCGGAGGCACGGAGACACCCTCGGTGGGCACGTACACCCACCACAAGACAGACAACTCAAAAAATATATTTACACAGCCATGCATAGATAGCTCATGTGGGCGTGCACATTTGTCCCCACAAATATATCTTGTGCCCCAGATATCCCCCCCCCGATCTGTAATTTTATTTTAGTGTCTGCCTTCCCCAGTAGAATGTCCAGCACTTAGAACAGTGCTTTGCACATAGTAAGCGCTTAATAAATGCCATTATTATTATTATTATGTAAGACCCTGGAAGGCAAGGATAGTGTCCACGGCTCTGGTGAATGCTACCAAGTGCTAGGTAAAGTGGTCTGCGTAAAATAAACCCTGTCGATCGATCTCCCAAGTGCCCGTTTCAGCAGTGTACAGGCTGCCGAGCCAAGCGACTCTACTTAACAAGGCAAGAGAAGGAGAGGACGGAAATCTGTTGGGAAACCTCTTTCCTCCCACCTCTGCCCTGCATCATCATCATAATGATAATGGCATTTGTTAAGTGCTTACAATGTGCAAAGCACTGTTCACAGTCCTGGGGAGGCTACAAGGTGATCAGGTTGTTCCACGTGGGGCTCACAGTCTTAATCCCTTTATTACAGATGAGGTAACTGAGGCACAGAGAAGTGACTTGCCCAAAGTCACACAACTGACAATTGGCGGAGCTGGGTTTTGAACCCATAACTACTGACTCCGAAGCCCGTGCTCTTTCCGTTGAACCACGCTGCTTCTTTATAATAATAATAATCGTGGTGGCGTTTAAGTGCCTGCTGTGTGCCAAGCCATGGGAAGATTCGAGGTGATCAGGTCAGACTCATTGCCCTTCCCACATGGAACTCACAATACAAGAAGTGCTGGGGCGGGGCGGGTGGGAAACAAGTAGTGAATCCCCCTTTTATCATTATAATAATTAATAATGGTATTTGTCAAGCTCTTAGAATGTGCCTGGCACTGTACTAAGAGCTGGGGTGGACAGAAACAAATCGAGCTGGACACATTCCCGTTCCACGTGGGGCTGATACCTTGAGTTCTGAGGAGTTTTTTTTCTTTCGCCAGACCTGAATGGCAAAATCTCCCTATTATAACCAGTTTTTTGGATTCTGGTACTTCTGAATGCCGCAGTGAGTCTATCCAAATCTTTGTGGAAGTATCATAATTGTCATTCATGCATTCATTCAGTCGTATGTATTGAGCGCTTACTGTGTGCAGAGCACTGTACTAAGCGCTTGGGAAGTACAAGCAACATATAGAGACTGTCCCTACCCAACAGTGGGCTCACAGTCATATGATAATGGTAAGCTCATCAGTCAATTAGTGGTATTCATTGAGTGTTTACTGCGTGCCTAGTACTGTACAAAGCCCTGGAGAAAGTCCAGGACTACTGAGTGAGAGACCCAGTTCCTGTCCGCAATGAGTTTACTGTGTGCCCAGCACTGTTCAATGCCCTGGAGAAAGTCCAGTACTACCGAGTGAGAGACCCGTTCCCTGTCCGCAATGAGTTTACAGACAGACATTAATCTAAATTACAGAGGGGGCATAGTAGTGGAAGTATAATTGATGACTTAATGATCTTGTTCTGAATGAAAAATCTGTTTCCACATTCTCTTGGCAGACTCTCGGAGAGGAGATCTGGCAAATCGTTCAAATTGATGTAGCCGAAGCCGTGTCAGTCGCCTGGTATGTGTTAAGCGCTAAACGCTGTGTCCTCACGGATAGAGCTTGGGCCCGGGAGTCAGAAGGACCTAGGTTCTGGTTCCATCTACGCCACTCGTCCACCTTGTGACACTGGGTGAGTCACTTTGCTTTTCTGTACCTCAGTTTCCTCATCTGTCAAATGGGGATAAAGACTGTGTGCTCCCTTTGCGACATGGGCTGTGGACTGAGTAGCTTGTATCCTCGGTGCTTAGAACAGTGCCTGGCACATAGTAAGCGCTTAACGAAGGCTATCGCAACTATGCTACTAAATGCTGGGTAGATAAAAGTTAATCAAGCCCCATATTTCCTACCCTTGATGAACTTAAAATGGGGAGTAAGATCATGAGCCCCATGTGGGACATGGACTGAGTCCAGCCTCGTCAGCTCATATCTGCCCCGGCACTTAGAACGGGGAGCAGCACATAGTTGAGGGCTTAACAAATACCATTAAAAAAAGGGAGTGGTCAGAAAGGTCGAATGAGAGTCTTCCTCCTCAGTGAAGAGAACTTTCAAGTAATGTCTCATCCTCTTTTCCATTAAAAATATCTGTTAAGCTTGTTGTGGGCAGGGATCGTGTCTACCAACTCTGCTGTGCTTGTCCTCTCTCAAGCACTCAGTCCAGTGCTCGGCACAGAGTGAGCGCTCAGTAAATACCACGGATTGACTTGAGACTGTCCCTCTAGACTGTAAGGTTGTCATAAGCATTCAGCACTATGCTGCCCATATTATCTTGCTCCAGAAACGCTCTGGGCATGTCACCCCTCTCCTCAAACATCTCCAGTGGTTGCCCATCAACCTTCGAATCAAGCAAACATTCCTCACTCTTTGCTTCCGAGCTCTCCATCACCCCACCCCCTCCTACCTCACCTCCCTTCTCTCCTTCTCCAGCCCAGCCCGCACCCTCCGCTCCTCTGCCACTAACCTTCTCACTGTGCCTCGTTCTCGCCCGTCCCGCTGTGGACCCCTGGCCCATGTCCTTTCTCTGACCTAGAATGCCCTCCTTCCACACATCCACCAAACTAGCTCTCTTCCCGGCTTCAAAGCCCAAATGAGAGCTCACCTCCTCCAGGAGGACTTCTCAGATTGAGCTCCCATTTTCCTCTGCTCCTCCTCCCCTCCCCATTGCCCCTACTCCCTCCGCTCTACCCCCCTCCCCGCCCCACAGCCCTTATGTATATATGTACATATTTATTATTCTGTTTATTTTCTTAATAATTTGTACATACCTATAATGCGGTTTATTTGCATTGATGAAATTGCTGCCTGTCCACTTGCTTTCTTTAGTTTTGTTGTCTGTCCCCCCTCTTCTAGACTGTGAGCCCCTTTGGTAGGAATTGTCTCTGTTGCCGAATTGTACTTTCCAAGCACTTAGAACAGTGCTCTGCACACAGTAAGCGCTCAATAAGTATGACTGAATGAATAAACGAAAGCTGCAGAGTCAAATTACTCAGTGACCTGTTAAGTGCAGCTCAAAGGGAAATTAGCTGGCAAAATTCATTAGACTAGAAATGCTTCCAAATATTTCGTCTACAATTCAGCAGTAGTAATTGTGGTATCTGTTAAGCGCTTACTCTGTGCCAAGTCCTGAAGTGAGTACTGTGGTAGATACTAGATCATCAGTTCAGATCCAATCCCTGTCCCACATGGGGCTCACAGTCTAAAGGGGAGGGAGAACAGGGATTGAATCCCCATTTTGCAGATGAAGACAATGAAGCTCAGAGAAGTCGAGTGGCTTGCCTGATGTCACACAGCAGGCAAGTGGCAGATCTGGGACTGGAACCCTGGTCCTTGGACTCCTAACGTTGTACTTTTTCCAATAGGCTAAGCCCCTTCCCGATGCTTTCGATCGTGACTCCCCTACCTAAAGAGGATGGGGAAGCAGATTTGCCTAACGGAAAGAGCCCTGGCCTGGGAGCCAAACACTGCCCTGAGCCCTGGGGAAGAGATGAAATGATTGGGATGAACACAGTCCCTGGTTTGTCTGCTCTGTGTCAATTTGGGCAAATTTTTTAACTTCCCTGTGCTTCAGTTACCTCATCTATAAATTGGGGATGAATACTGAAGTCTGTCCAACTTGATTATCTTGTATCTATCCCAGTATTCCGTACAGTCCCCGGCACATAATGAAGTGCTTAACAAATACGATTTAAAAAAAGGGAGAACAGGTATTGAATCCCCATTTTAAAGATGAAGGAACTGAGGCACAGAGAGGCTTAAGTCACTTAACCCAAGCTCACACAGCAGGCAAGTGGCAGAGGCGGGATTGGAACCCAGGTCTTTTGACTCCCGGATCAGCACTGTCTCCCCTAAGTGACCGGCTTTCTGCCATCTGTAACGGGAATGGCGTCCCTCAGCTTTCTGAGCCTCGGGGGACAGAACAGGGACTCAGAGGGAATAGAACTGGGCCTGCCGGGACAGAACCGGGCTTCAGACCTTCTTTTCCCAGCAGACTTGATTTCTGGAGAGGATCCTAGTGGCCCCCATGGGGGATGGGGCCCAGTCTTCCATTCCCCCCGGTGTCCCATTCCCCCCGGTACCCCTTCCCAGTCATTAGGCCGCCCCAAATAGCTGTGGGAATTGTCCAGGGAAACCAGGCAGCAGTGAAAATGGGAGGAATCTCTCCAGCCTGGGGCTTCTGGCTAGAAGCTAGACCATAAACTCGTGTGGGTGGGGAAATGGGTCCGTTGATTGGTATACTAGACTCACCCAAGCACTTAGTACAGTGCTTTGCACACAGTAAGCACTCAATAAACACGATTGAATGAATGTAAGTTGTAGGCAGAAAACCTGTGTACCTACTCTATTATATTGTACTCTCCCAAGAACTTAATTCAATGCTCTGCACACAGTAAGTGCTCAATAAGTATGACTGATTGAGAAACACCCTCCAGGATAAAATCCCACGGAGAGTACCCAGGAGGGGGATTGAGGTATTAAAACCATACCAGGGTGCAGAGAGGGTCTTCAAGGGCAGACATGCTGCCTCCAGGTAAGGGTTAAGTGGCTATGCTGGCTCAGAGGGGCCGCCTCTCTGAGGCTTCGCCCACTAGATGACCTGTGGGGTTTCAGCTGGGAGACTAAGTTCAGCACGGAGAAGCCACTGCTTACTCTGAGGGAGCCCAGCCCCACCAAGAATGTAAGCATATATTACCGCCTAATGCCCAGTTTCTGGTGTCCAAACCCCCATTCTACCCCCACAGCTCCAGGGTGGGTGACCCCCAGACAGGTGGGGCCTTAGGAACCAACAGACAGGAACCTGAAAGTTGGCTTTTTTTCCGCAGGTGACATCACTTACTGCACAATTTTGTGTTGCCTTAGAGTCCAGGGGAGGATTGTTCTGTTTTGACTTTGACCTGGTTTTGACCAAAAGGGATGTATTGTGTATTCCACTACTTTTTCCTATCCATTATCTCTCATTTTGTCCTCACAATGTCCTCATGAAGCCGAGGCAGCAGCTGAGAGCAACTGCCTTAGTTTTCAGTGGACAGCTGTGTGTGTATATACACCTATGTTGAGGCCATCAATGTATGTGCTGTATTGACAATTGCTTTTTGGTTCCACATTTTGTTGCCTAAAAGTTTGTTGTCCCATTTGGCAGTTGAGATTGCAGAAGTATGCTAAGCACAGAAGGGTCTAAACTGTAAGCTCACCTCTAGACTGTAAATTGGCTGTGGGAAAGGAACGTGTCTACCAATGCTGTATTGTACTCTCCCAAGTGCTTATTGAGTAAGCGCTCAGTAAATATCAGTGATAGAAGACCGTATTTGCTTGTCACCTTGCTGAGCCTAGAGACCAAAGTATCCATATTCTAGGGGTTAATAATTATTGTGGTATTTGTTAAGCGCTCACTACGTTCATTCAGTCGTATTTACTGAGTGCTTACTGTGTGCAGAGCACTATACTACACACTTGCGAGAGTACAGTACAACAATACACACTCACCTTCCCCACCCAAAATGAGTTTACTATGTGCCAAACACTGTACTAAAGGCTGGGGCAGGTACAAGGTAATTGAGTTGGACACAGTCCCTGTCCCACATAAGGCTCACTGTCTTAATCCCCATTGTACAGATGAGGTGACTGAGGCACAGAGAAGTTGTGAGTTGCCCAAGGTCACACAGCAGATAAGTGGGGGAGCCAAGATTTGAACCCAGGTCCTTCTGATTCCTAAGCCGGTGCTTAGGCCACCCTGCTTCTCCATTTCTTCTTGCCTTGAGGGGGTAAGGGTACGCCCAACTCTGTCTACTGGTTCCAGAGAAGATGATAATGATGATGATGATGGCATTTATTAAGCAGTTACTATGTGCAGAGCACTGTTCTAAGATGCTAGTATGATGTCAAAAGCACTGTTGTCGAATGCCCTGGCCTCCCCTCTGTCTCCCCTGCTAGAGTGACATCTCCTTGAGAGCAAGGATAGTTTTTTCTGCCTTTCTCCTACTCTCCTAGGTGATCAGTATAGTGCCCTGGTAAGGTCCTTGAGGCTGGGGATAACGGTCACCAACAATTCTGCTTTCTCAAGTGTTTAATTTCAGTTCTCTGCGTGCAGACTAAAATCCTCAAGGGCAGGATCGATCAAGGGCATCTAGCTTATTGTACTCTCCCAATACACTCTCGGTACACTGTTTGGCACACATTAAGCTCCTGCAGGGCATGGATTAGGCCATGGATTGCCCCAAGTTCACTGAGCAAGTATGACTATAAATATCTATTCATAACTAAGCATTCTCTTGGTGAACCACTGTTATTTTTGATGGGACTGAACAAACTAAACCGTGGGCTTGAGCCAGACCCTTGAAAATGAACACTGTAGGAAGGAAATTCTTCAAAACATGTTCTCCTGCCTGCCTCCTCTCTGGGATATGCCAAACACAGCCTTGACCTAAGGTATGGAGGCGAGAATTCTGGATAAGCAAGTGAGAGGACTCTGGGTTGCTACCTTCCCCTCTCTTCTCCCTCCTCTCTCCATCCCCCTGAATGCACAGACTTCCTCCAGTGTACAGAGCCAAGCATCCTGGGGAAAGCGGTCAAGAGGACTCTAGCTTCCTGCCTTCCCCTCTCCTCGCCCTTCTCTCACCGACCCTCGAACACAGCCTGCGCCTGAAGTACAGAGCCAGGATTTCCAGGAACTCTGGGTGAGAGAACTCTGGGCAGGATGTCGTCCCCTCTATTCACTCACTTCTCTCCATCCCCCTGAACGCAGACTTGGCCTGAGGTATGGAGCCAGGAACTCTAGGAAAGAAGTTGAGAGATCTCTGGATTGCTGCCTTCCTTTCTTCTTGCTCTCCTTTCTTCATCCCCTGAAAGGTTTCTGTGTTTTTTCGAGGTGCTTCTATCTACGGGCGTGGCGGGAAACGGCTCTGTCACCGGTCTCCTCACGAGAACGGTTCGTCATCGTGGCCGAGCGGTGAGCTGACAGGCTGTCAAGCGAGGCCAAGTCTTGCTCGTTTCCGACCTTTGGAAAACCGGCTCGTCGGAAGAAGGTAAGCTCTGGCCGGGGGCCGGACTCCCGGCCTCGGCTCGGTTACCTGTTGCCGCATTCGGAGCGTGCTCCATGCTCAAGTGGAAAAGATAAGGGGAGCGTGACCTTTGGAGTGTAAATGACCGGTTCATAGTAAGTGCTTTACGAATACCATTAAAAAGCCAACCAGAAAAAAATCCCTTACTTGACAAAATCGACTGCAGATTAGGGACTGGCTTATTGGGTCTGAGTCCCCCAGGGCTTGCATCGGTCCCATAGGGGAGTCCAATAGCAGCAAGCATCAGGAAGTGACTGTGCTCCCCGAGCTGGCCCATTGCTGGCTGGGCCTGGCTTTCCCCTGGCATGGGGGGCCAGGGGACCTCAGGATTCAGGGTTCGGTCGACATTGTGGAGGTGAAGCCGAGGGGAAAGAACAGGGGTCTGGGATCGATTGATCGATCTGTCGATTGCTCCAAATCAGAAGTGTTAGAGAAGCAGAGTGGCCAGTGGAAAGAGCATGGTCCTGGGAGTCAGAGGTCCTGGGTTCTAATTCCGGCTCCGGCAGTTGCTTGCTGCGTGACCTTGGGTAAGTCACTTAACTTTTCAGTGCCTCAGTTTTCCTGTACTCCCTTCTCCTGGGACTGTGAACCCCATGAGGGCCCGTGTCTGTGTTCAAACTCATTGACTTGTGTCTGCCCCAGTGCATAGAACAGTTTTTGATGCATAGAAAGGGCTTCCCAAATACCGCAAAACAATAACAGAATTGAACCTGGGTTCTAGCCCTGTAGTGCTCGTTAGGGGCAGGGGACGTATCTAATTCTGTTGTATTGTACACTCCCAAGTGTTTAGTACAGTGCTCTGCACATAAGTACTCAATAAATACCATTGATTGATTGATAGTCCCAGCTCTGTCACTGACTTGCTATTTCAATTTGAGCAAGTCGCTTAACCTCTCTGAGCCTCAATTTCGTCATATGTAAAATGGGTCTGTGTAACTTTTCTCATTCCTTTGACTGTGAGCTCCATGTGAGACACGGACTACCCAATATGAAAGCCTTGCATCAACCGTTGTGCTTAGAGCAAAGGAAGCCCTGAGAATTCCTGATGATAATCGGAGTAATGTTTGTATGTCTGTAGAGCATCAGCTTGGTAGAAGGAATGAGTGCTGGAAGTTTGAGTGTCTGGGTTCTCTTCCCATCTTCCCTCTGCTTTGCCCACTACCCTCTGCTATCCTGATGGATGTTGACAGTCCTAGGGCTATCAGTAATGATGGTGATATTTGTGATGTGCTTACTGTGTGCCAACCACTGTGCCTAGTGCTGTGGTAGGTACAAAATTGTCACCCAAGGGACTCACAATCTAAGTAGGAGGGAAAACAGGTATTTAATCCTTTAAAATATCGCCACTAATTTAATAGAGGATATGAGGTGAAGTTGAATAGAAATGAATGGGAGATGAACAGAAAGTAGGTAAATGGGAGTTTTCCTCAATTACACATTCCTTACTATAAATGAGTATGTATTTTCAAGTTGCCTTCTTTGCCTCCTAGCTTTAGATGTCTGTTCTAAGGCTTGGAGAGAAAAAAAGTCCTTTCATTGCCCTGTGACAGTGCAGTGGTGTACGTTACCATGTCAGTGCAATTACTCATCCCATGCCTACTGAATTATTGCATCAGCCTCCTTTCTGTTCTGCCAACCTCCTGCCTCCCTGCCTCCAGTCCATACTTCACTCTGCTGCCGGGATTATCTTTCGACAGAAATGTTCAAGGCATGTCACCCCCGCCTCAAAAATCTCCAGTGGTTGCCCATCAACCTCCGTATAATAATAATCATAATTTTGGTATTTGTTAAGCGCTTATTATGTGCCAAGCACTGTTCTAAGCGCTGGAGGAGTTAGGAGGTAATCAGGTTGTCCCACATGGGGCTCACAATCTTCATCCCCATTTTCCAGATGAGGTAACTGAGGCCCAGAGAAGTGAAGTGACTTGTCCAAAGTCACACAGCTGATAAGTGACGGGGCTGGGATTAGAACCCATGACCTCTGACTCCCAAGCCCACGGTCTTTCCACTGAGCCACGCTGCTTCTCTGTATCAAACAAAAGCTCCTTACTATTGGCTTCAGAGCTCTCCATCACCTCTCTCCCCCTCCTACCTCACCTCCTGCCTCTCCTTCTACAGCCCAACGCGCACCCTTTGCTCCTCTGCCGCTAACCTCCTCATGATCTTACCTGTTCCGCTTTCAAGCCCTGACCCACGTCCTACCTCTGGCTTGGAATGCCCTTCCTTCTCAAATCTGCCAAACAATCACACTTTCCCCCCTTCAAAGCCCTATTGAACCCTCACCTCCTCCAAGAGGCCTTCCCAGACTAAGCCCCCCTTTTCCTCAGCTCCCCCTCCCTTCTGCATCACCTCAAATCACTCACTTTGCTCTTCCCCCCTTTCCCCAGCCATAAAACCTATATATATATATAGGTTCCAGCTAGATGAACAGCAGAAGCTAGACTCCGATCTCCATGCGGGCAGGGAATGTGTCTGAGGGTCTATTGTACTCTCCCAAGCACTTCATACAGTGCTTTGCACACAGTAAGCACTCAATAAATATAATTGAATGAATGAATGAATGCACGAATGAGTAATAATTGTGTTTTTTGTTTAGCGCTTGTTAAGTGTGCCAGGCATGGGACTAAGCACTGGGGTGGATACAAGCAAATCAGTTCAACACAGTCCCTGACCCAAATGGGGCTCACAGTCTTAATCCTAATTTTACAGATGAAGTAATGGAGGCACAGAGAAGTGAAGTGATTGGCCCAAGGTCACACAGCAGAGCCGGCATTAGAACACATTCCGACTCCCAGGCCCTTTATGCCATGCTGCTTCTAGAATGCAATGATGCTGTTTATCACATTATGGGAAGTTTGTTTCTAATGTGGTCATTTGCTATTTATTTTTAGTGATGAGACAACTGCTAAAAGTAGAAAGTACTGTGAAGTTCTGTGGGGGTTTTTTCTATTCTGCTGTGAACTAAATTAAGGAACAATTTATTAATGATTTTCTGTGAAATTCGTTTGGCAGATCTGTTTCACTCATTTTAAGAATCTCACTACATTGCTAGAATTAAAGAAAAAAAACTTTGACAAATTGACAAATGTTGAAATATCCCTTCAGGTGAAATGTGATTTCATATTTGTAAATATGGACCTGTAAAGCTCGTTATGGGCAGGGGACGTATCCAGTTCTGCAGTATTGTACACTCCCAAGTGCTTAGTACAGTACCTTGCACATTATAAATATGCAATAAATACCATTGATTGATAGATTGATAGTCCCAGCTCTGCCACTGGCCTGCTGTTTCAATTTAAGCAAGTCATTTAACCTCTCTGGGCCTCAGTTTCCTCACTTGTAAAATGGGTCAGTGTAACTTTTCTCCATCCTTTTACTGTGAGCTGCATGTGAGACACTGACTCTATCCAATATGAAAGGCTTGCTTCAGCCCTTGTGCTTACAGCAGAGGAAGCCCTGAGAATTACTGATGATAATCAGAGTGATTTTCTATGTTGGTAGAGCATCAGCTTGGTAGAAGGATTGAGAGCTGGAAGGTTGGGTTTCTGGGTTCTCTTCCCAGCTCCACTTTGCCCACTACCCTCTGCTATCCTGATGGATATTGACAATCCTGGGGCTGTCAGTAATCATTGTGATATCAAAATGCCTACTGTGTGCCAACCACTGTACTTAGTGCTGGGGTAAATACAGGTATTTAATCCTTTAAAATATTGCCACTAATTAAATAGCACAAAGTAGGTCAATGGGAGTTTTTCTCAATTAAACCCAGTCACGCTTCTTGTAATAAATGACTTGCAAATTGCCTTCTCTGACTCCTAGCTCTAGGTGAGTGTTCTAGGCTTGGAGAGGAAAAAAATATCCTTTCATTACCCTGTGACAATGCACTAGTACATGTTACCACATTAATAATAATAATGGCATTTAGTAAGCACTTACTATGTGCAAAGCACTGTTCTAAACACTGGGAAGGATAGGAGGTGATCAGGTTGTCCCATGGGGATCTCACAGTCTTAATCCCCCATTTTCCAGATGAGATAACTGAGGCCCAGAGAAGTGAAGTGACTTGCCCAAAGTCACACAGCTGACAATTGGCGGAGCTGGGATTTGAACCCATGACCTCTGACTCCAAAGCCCGGGCTCTTTCCTCTGAGCCACGCTGCTTCTCTCACATTAGTACAATCACTCATCCTATCCCGACCGGATTACCGCATCAGCCTCCTTTCTGACCTCCCAAACTCCCGCCTCTCCCCACTGAAGTCCATATTTCACTCTGCTGCCCAGATTATCTTTCTAAGAAATAAATGTGCAAGGCATGTCACCCCCGGCCTCAGGTTCTCCAGTGGTTGCTTATCAACCTCTGTATCAAAAACTCTTCACTATTGGCCTTAAAGCTTTCCATCACCTTGCCCCCTCCTCCCTCGCCTCCCTTCTCTCCTTCTACATTCCAGCCTACACACTCTGCTCCTCTGGTGCTAAGCTTCACACTGTGCCACGATCTAGCCTGTTCCCTCAACCCCCGACTCACATCCTGCCTCTGGCCTGGAATGCCCTCCCTTCTCAAATCTGCCAATCAGTCACACTTCCCCCCCACCAAGCCCTATTATTCTTTCCCCCTTTCCCTACCCACGGTACTTAAATGCAAATATATATGTGTATATGTATGTATATATATATGCATATATATGTAAAACACTATTATTTTATATTTATCCCTGTTTATTTGGTTTGATGTCTGTCTCCCCCCTTCTAGCTGTAAGCCCGTTGTGAGCAGGAATTGTCCCTCTGTATTGCTGAATGTAACTTTCCAGATGCTTAGTACAGTACTGTACTGGAGCAGGAGAATGTATTTTGGGTTTCAGTTTCATGGTTGGATTTCTGAGGTAGACTACTAGAGAAATCGTACTGTACTGAACGATGAGGCGCATGCTCCGATTTAAATAGACTGTGAGCCTCATATGGGACAAAAACGGTCCCATATTATCGTGATTATCGTGTTTTTACATAAACATTTGATTCATTAATTCAATCGTATGTATTGAGCGCTTAATGTGTGTAGAGCAGTGTACTAAGCTCATGGGAAGTACAAATCGGCAACATATGGAGATGGTCCCTACCCAACAACAGGCTCACAGTCCAGAAAGGGGAGACAGAAAACAAAACAAAGCAAGTAGACGGGTGTCAGTACCATCAGAATAAATATAATTATACACATATACACATCATTAATAAAATAGAGTAATAAATATGTACAAATATACACAAGTGCTGTGGGGAGGGGAAGGAGGTAGGGCAGGTGTTGGGCAATGCGGAGGGGAGGAGGAGGAGAGGAAAGGGGGGGCTCAGTCTGGGAAGGCCTCCTGGAGGAGGTGATCTCTCAGTAGGGCTTTGAAGGGAGGAAGAGAGCTAGTTTGGCGGATGTGAGGTGGGAGGACATTCCAGGCCAGGGGGAGGACGTTGGCCAGGGTTCGATGGTGGGATGGGTTAGAACGAGGCACAGTGAGGAGATTAGCAGCAGAGGAGTGGCGGGTGCGGGCTGGGCTGTAGCAGGAGAGAAGGGAGAGTGAGGTAGGAGGGGGTGAGGAGATGGAGAGCTTTGAAGTCGAGAAGAGGAGTTTTTGCTTGATTGGAAGGTTGATAGGCAACCACTGGAGATTTTTGAGGAGGGGCGTGACATGCTCCCAGAGCGTTTCTGCAGAAACACAATCTGGGCAGCGATTTAAATAGTTGGATCCAAAGTGCCTGATCGATTGAAATGTTGGTGTGGCGAAAGATTCCATCAAATCCTTGTTCTTCTTTGCCTGTAGTTTTATTCACACAATTTCATTTATCCTCATGTAACATTAGCAAGTTGAAAAGGGAAATTATCTTTCAGTGGAGAGTATTCTGGAGACCCTGGTATTGAGGCACAGGAATTCCACTTAGGTGAACAGTGGAAGCTAGGCTCTGAGCTCAATGTGGGCGGGGAATGTATCTGATGGTCTATAGTACTCTCCCAGGCATTTAGTACAGTGCTTTGCACATAGTAAGCACTCAATAAATATGAATGAATGATAATTGTGCTTTTTGTTAAGCGTTTGTTAAGTGTACCAGGCGTGGGACTAGGCGCTGGGTTGGATACGAGCAAGTCAGCTGGACACAGTCCCTGTCCCACTGGGGGCTCACAGTCTTAATCCCCATTTTACAGATGAAGTAACTGCGGCCCAGAGAAGTGAAGTGATTTGCCCAAGGTCACACAGCAGACACGTAGCGGAGGCGGGATTAGCACCCATGACATTCTGACTCCCAAGCCCGTGATCTATGCCATGCTGCTTCCAGAATGCAGTGATGTTATCACACTATAGGAAGTTTGTTTCTAATGCAGTCATTTACTTTATATCTGTAGTGATGAGGCAACTGCTAAAAGCAGAATAAACTGTGAAGTACTGTGCTTTTTTTTTCTATTCTGCTGTGAACTAAATTCAGTAATGATTCATTTGCGATTTTCTGAGCAATCTGGTTGGCAGATCTAAGGGTTTCACTCATTTTAAGAATATGACTACATTGTTGGAGGTAAAAAAAACCCCAAACTCTACCCATTTGACAAATGTTGAAATATCCCTTCAGGTAAAATGCGATTTCATATTTGTAAAAAAAACCTTCATCCTTTTGGAACAAATGTTTTCATGACTGTGATCGGATCCTCCCAACTGCAGTGTCAACTTTTATTAAGAAGCAGCATATCCTAGTGGAAAGAGCACAGGGCTGGGAGTCAGGGAACACGGGTTCTAATCCCGGCTCCTCCACGTGTCTGCTGTGTGGCCTTGGGCAAGTCAGTTCACTTCTCTGTGTCTCTGTTACCTCATCTGTAAAATGGGCATTAAGACTGTGCGCTCCCTGCGGGACAGGGACTCTATCCAACCTGATTATCTTGTAACTACACCAGCACTTAGAACAATGCTCGACACATAGTAAGTGCTTAACAAATACCACTATTATTAGTAGTAGTACTATTGATTAATATTATGATAATTGTGGACTTTAAGACTCTATATGCTGTGTTAGGCAATCAGGTCTAAAAAATTCCCTGTCCAACTTGGGGCTCATTACAATACCAAATTTCTCTCGCAGATCTTACCCAATCAGAGCAGTCGGGTCACAGGAATTTTGGCTCATTCCAGCCATCGACAGTATGAATTGAGCATCTAATGTGTTCAGAACTCTGAATGCTGGGGAGAGTCCAACAACAGGCCCTGGATTGGAGAGAACGTTGCTTTCCTTAACTTTCTTTCCAAACAGTTATTCTTTTATTCGTCCCATTTCTCCAGGAAAGGGGGTCCGGAGGTGAAAAGACCATGTGTACAATCGGAGTCCCCAGTGTCGGCGTTTCCCCCCGTGACCGGAAGAAACAATTCTTCGAAGCATCCTGATCCTTCCATAGTAAGCACGTAATTAAATATAATTTTAAAAAACATAGAGGCCAATCAGATAGGAAACAGTCCCTGCCCCATGTGGGCTCATGGTTTTTGGGGAGGGAGAAGAGGAGCCATATCCCCATTTTACAGATGAGGAAACAGAGGCACAGAGAGTGTAACTCACCCAAGGCCATCTGGCAGAGAAGCGGCAGAGTCAGGCTTAGAATCCAGGTCTCCCGACTCTCAGGACTGGGCTCTTTCTGTAAGACCCACCCCCGCACCCCGTTCTCCGCCACCAGAGCTTCTCACATCCAGTTCTAGCCTCCCCTGCATGTTATTTGGGCAAATAGTAATTATTATAATAGTAAGTATTATAATGACATTTATTAAACACGTACTATGTGCCGGCACTGTTCGAAGCGCTGGGGTTGGATACAAGCAGATCGGGTTGGACACGGTCCCTATCCCAAGTGGGGCTCACAGTCTCAGTCCCCATTTTGCAGATGAGGTAACTGAGGCACAGAGAAGTGAATTGACTTAACAAAGGTGAGACAGCATACCATCGGCTGAGCCGGAATTTTAGAACCCATGACCTCTGGCTCCCGTACCATTACTCCATCCACTACGCCTTGCTCAAATACCCCATGGCTTCTTGATATTTGCCTCCTGTGGATGACTAATAAAACTGATGAGGTCGTTTTGAAAGTCTGTTTTCAAGGATGTTATGCCCTGACTGGACAGACCTGGGCACAAATCATTATAATCATTATGAATAATTATATTCATCATCACGGGGAACTCTTAATCTTATAATATATTCCTCCAGCCATGAAACAGGAGACAGAATAATTATAGGGTAGTCTAAGGGACCTGTGTTCTAATCCAAGCTGTACCAGTTGACTGAGAGGTAACTTTGGAAATCACTTGTCTGGGCCTCAGTGACCTCATCTATAAAATGGGGATTAAGACTGTGGGCTGCATCCAACCTGGTTGTATCTACCCCAGTGCTTAATTTGGTGTCTGGCACTTGATAGGTGCTTAACAAGTACCAGAAAAAAAATTCATCATTTCTTTAGGCCTCAGTTTCCTCATCTGTAGAATGTGGATTTAGTATCTGTTGTCCTTCTGACTTAAATAATGAGTCCCATGCAGGGACCGTGCCTGGCCTGATTGTTTTGTATCTACCGTAGCAATTAGTTTTGTGCTTGGCAGTAAATACTTAACTAATATACCAATAATTATTACTTGGGATAATCAACTCTCCTCCTGCTAGATGGCCCTGAGCATGAGACCGCCCTTTTTCTCCCTTTTATTAACTTTTCTCCCTCCTTTGACTGGGAGCTCCATGTGAGACCCTGATTCTATCCAGTATGAATGCCTAGCTTCAGCCCTTGTACTTAGAGCAGAGGAAGCCCTGAGAATTCCTGATGATAATCAGAGTAATCTTTTTATGTCTGTAGAGCATCAGCTTGGTAGAAGGAATGAGTGCTGGAAGTTTGAGTGTCTGGGTTCTCTTCCCAGCTCCCAGTACACTCTGCTTTGCCCACTACCCTCTGCCATCCTGATGGATGTTGATGATCCTAGGGCAGTCAGTAATTATGGTGATGTTTGCGATGTGCTTACTGTGTGGCAACCACTGTGCTTAGCGCGGTGGTAGTTATCGGATTGTCACCCAAGAGACTCACAATCTAAGTAGGAGGGAAAACAGGTATTCCTTTAAAATATTGCCACTAATTTAATAGAGGATATGAGGTAAACTTGAACAGAAATGAATGGGAGATGAATGAAAAGTAGATAAAGGGGAGTTTTTCTCAGTTACACGTTCCTTACTATAAATGAATGTGAATTTTAAAGTTGCCTTCTTTGCCTCCTAGCTTTTGATGTCTGTTCTAAGGCTTGGAGGGGAAAAGAAGTCCTTTCATTGCCCTGTGACAATGCACTAGTACACGTTACCACGTCAGTGCAATTACTCATCCCATGCCTACTGAATTACTGCATCAGCCTCCTTTCTGTTCTGCCAACCTCCTGTCTCCCTGCCTCCAGTCCATACTTCACTCTGCTGCCCGGATTATCTTTCTACAGAAATCTTCAAGGCATGCCCCCCCTCTCAAAAATCTCCAGTGGTTGCCTATCGACCTCCGTATAATAATAATAATAATTTTGTTATTTGTTAAGCGCTTACTATGTGCCAAGCACTGTTCTAAGCACTGGGGGAGATAGAAGGTAATCAGGTTGTCCCACATGGGGCTCACAATCTTAATCCCCATTTCCCAGATCAGGTAAATGAGGCCCAGAGAAGTGAAGTGACTTGTCCAAAGTCACACAGCTGATAGGTGGCAGAGCAGGGATTAGAACCCATGACCTCTGACTCCCAAGCCCGCACTCTTTCCACTGAGCCACGCTGCTTCTCTGTATCAAACAAAAACTCATCACTGTTGGCTTCAAAGCTCTCCATCACCTTTCCCCCTCCTACCTCACCTCCCTTCTCTCTTTCTGCAGCCTAACCCGCACACTCTGCCTCTCTGCCACTCACCTCCTCTCACTCTTGCCTGTTCCGCCGTCAACCCCTGACCCACGTCCTACCTCTGGCTTGGAACGCCCTCACTCCTCAAATCTGCCAAACAATCACACTTCCCCTCCTTCAGAGCCCTATTGAAGGCTCACTTCCTCCAAGAGGCCTTCCCAGACTAAGCCCCCCTTTTCCTCAGCTCCCCCTCCCTTCCACGTCACCTCAAATCACTCGCTTTGCTCTTCCCCTCTCTCCCCATCCATTGCACATATATATATATATATATATTTTAATATTGCAGCCTGTTTACTTGTTTTGATGTCTGTCTCCCCCCCCCCCTTCTTGACTGTAAGCTCGTGGTGGGCAGGGATTGTCCATCTTCATTGCTGAATTTTACTTTTCAAGCACTTAGTACAGTGCTTCGCACACAATAAGTGTTCAATAAATACAATTGAATGCATGAATGAATAAACTAGGACCTACTGAGCCCCTTACCTTATACAGGGTACTGTACTGAACGATGAGGAGCAGGAGATTGTGTTTTGTGTTTCTGCTCAGTGGGAGGGTTTCTGAGCCAGACTACTAGCGAAATCAAGCAGGATACTATACAAAATGATGAGGAGGATGTTACAAATTAAATGGACTGTGAGCCTCATGTGGGACAGAGACTGTGTCTGTCCTGATTACCGTGTTTCTACCTCAGCACTTGATGGATCCAGAGTGTTTGATGGATTGAAATGGTGGTGTGAGGAAAGATTCCATTAAGCCCTTGTACTTCTTTACCTTTTATTTGATTCACATGATTGTGTTTATCTTCATGTATCATTAGCAACTAGGAAGGGGAAATTATCATTAGGTGGAGAGAATTCTGGAGACCCTGGAGGTGAGGCACAGGAATTCCAGCTAAATGAGCATCAGAAGCTAAACTGTGAGCTCCATGAGGGCGGGGAATGTGTCTGAGGGTCTATTGTACTCTCCCAAGCACTTAGTACAAGTGCTTTGCACACAGTAAGCATTCAATAAATACAATTGAATGAATGGATAAATGCGTGCAAGAATAATTGTGTTTTTTGTTAAGCGCTTGTTAAGTGTGCCAGGCACTGGACTAAGCGCTGGGGTGGATACAAGCAAATCAGTTGGACACAGTCCCTGTCCCACATGGGGTTCACAGTCTTAATCCCAATTTTACAGATGAAGTAGTTGAGGCACAGAGAAGTGAAGTGATATGCCCAAGGTCACACAGCAGACACATAGCAGAGCCGGCATTAGCACACATTCTGACTCCCAGGCTCTTTCTTTATGCCCTGCTGCTTCTAGAAGGCAATGACATTGTTATCACATTTTATGAAGTTTGTTTCTAATCTGGTCATTTGCTCTTTATTTTTAGTGATGAGACAACTGCTAAAAGCAAAAACTACTGTGAAGTTATGTGGTTTTTTTCCTATTCTGCTGTGAACTAAATTCAGGAATGATTCATTAATGATTTTCTGAGAAATTCATTTGGCAGATCTAAGTGTTCCGATCATTTTAAGAATCTCACTACATTGCTAGAACTAAAGAAAGAAAACTTAGACAAATTTTGAAATATCCCTTCAGGTAAAATGTGATTTCATATTTGTAAAGACAACATTCATCCTTTCAGACCAAATGTTTTCAGGGCTGCAACCCTCCCAATTGCAGTGTCAAGTTTTATTAAGAAGCAGCATAGCCTAGTGGGAAGAACACGGGGCTGGGAGTCAGGGAACACGTGTTCTAATCCCAGCTTCATCACGAGTCTGTTGTGTGGCCTTGAGCAAGTAAGTTCACCTCTCTGTGTCTCAGTTACCTCATCTGTAAAATGGGCAGTAAGACTGTGAGCCCCTTGCGGGACAGGGACTCTGTTCCACCTGACTACCCTGTAACTACCCCAGGACTTAGAACAATGATTGGCAAAAAGTACGCACTTAACGAATACCACTATTATTAGTAGCAGTGCTGTTGATTAATATCATGATAATAATTGTGGACTTTAAGACTTTATGTGCTGCTGTAGGCAATCAGGTCTAAAACATTCCCTGTCTGATTTGGGGATCACTACGGTACCAAATTTCTCTCCCAAATCTTACCCAATCAGAGCTGTAGGGCCCCAGGAATTTTGGCTCAATCCAGCCATCAATAGTATGGATTGAGCATCTAATGTGTTCAGAGCTCTGAATGCAGGGGAGAGTCCAACCACAGAAACTGGAATGGAGAGAAGTGTTGCCTTCCTTAACTTTCATTCCAAACAGTTATTCTTTTATTCGTCCCATTTCTCCAGGAAAGGCGGTCCGGAGGTGAAAAGACCGTGCGTACGATCGGAGTCCCCGGTGTCGGCATTTCCCCCCGTGACAGGAAGAAATAGTTCTTTGAAACGTCCTGATCCTTCCATAGAGAGCACTTAATAAATACCATTAAAAAAGAAACATAGAGGTCAATGAGATAGGAAACAGTCCCTGTCCCATGTGGGTCATGGTTTTAGGGGGAGGGAGAAGAGGAGTCATATCCCCATTGTACAGATGAGGAAACAGAGGCACAGAGAGTGTAACTCGTCCAAGACCATCTGGCAGAGAAGTGACAAAATCAAGCTTAGAATCCAGATCTCCCGACTCTCAGGACTGAGCTCTTTCTGCGAGATCCCCCCACTGTCCTCAGCCACTGCGTCCAGTTCTAGACTCCCCAGCACATTATTTGGGCAAATACTAATAATTCAAAGGTTTCAGTCCCTTTCCCATATTGAGGAGTGTCTTAAGATGTGCTTAGTTTACTGGGTGGGTGTGAATATAAATATCTATTCATAAGTAAGCATTCTCATGGCGAACCGCCTTTATTTTAGATGGGACTGAACGAGCTAAATTCTGGCCTGTAGCAAGACCCTTGAAAATGAATATTGTAGGAAGGAAATTTATCAAACCGTGTCCTCCTGCCCCTCTCCTCTCTGGGATATGCCAAGCACAGCCACGTCCTAAGGTACGGAGCCAGGAATTCTGTTTAAGCAAGTGAGAGGTCTCTGGATTGCTTCCTTCCCTTCTTCTTGCCCTTCTCTCTCCATCCCCCCTGAATATACAACTTTCGCCTGAATCACCGAGCCAAGCGTACTATGGAAAGCAGGTGAGAGAACTCTGTCTTCCTGCCTTCCCTTCTCCTTGAGCTTCTCTAGCCGTCCCTCAAACGCAACCTGCCCAGAAAACACAGCCTTCCCCTAATGTACAGAGCCAAGCACCCTGGGGAAAGCGGTCGAGAGGACTCTGGCTTCCTGCTTTCCCCTCTCCTTGCCCTTCTCTCTCCATCCTTCAAACACAGCCTGAGCCTGAAGTACAGAGTCAGGAATTTTGGGAAAGCAGGTGAGAGAACTCTGGGCAGGGTGTCATCCCTCTCTTCACCCACCTCTCTCCTTCCCCCTGAACGCAGCCTTGGCCTGAGGTACGGAGCCAGGAACTCTGGAAAGGCAGTTGAGACATCTCTTGGTTTCTGCCTTTCTTTCTCCTTGCCCTCCTCTCTCCATCCCCTAAAAGGTTTATCTGTTTTTTCGAGGTGCTTCTATTTGCATGTGCGGCGGGCATCGGCTCTGTCACCAGCTTCGTCATGAGAATGGTTCGCCATCGTGACCGAGCGGCGAAGTGACCGGCTGTCGAGTGAGTCCAGGCCTTGCTCATTTATGATGTTTAGAAAACCAACTCGTCGTAAGAAGGTAAGTGCAGGCTACGAGTAGGGTTCCGCTCGGGTGCCTGCTGCCGCAGTTGGAGCTTGGGCTCACCCCGTGGGAAGGGAACCCCATTCAGCTCAACGTTTCAGCATAAAAATGGAGAGGAGTACCCCAGGAACCCTTTGGCTTGGATGCTCAAACCCTAGACCCTTCAACTTGAGGGTCTTTGGAAGCAGTGGGGCCTAGCAGAAAAAGCCTGGACTTGGGATTCTAAGAACCTCAGTTCTAATTGAGGTTCTGCCATTTGTCTGTTGTATGATAGTTTTGGGGCAAATGACTTCACTTGTCTGTGCAACCTTCTCCTCCTCTCTAATATGAGGATTAAATCCTACTCCCTCCCACTTAGACCATGTAGGACAGGAACTGTGTTTCGCCTGTTTATTGCCTACCTACCCCTCTTGCTTAATTCAGTGTTTGACACACAGTAAGTGTTTGACAAATGCTGCCATTAGGAATATTAAGTGTTTAACCAATACTTTCTTTCTTATTATTGATATGTGACTTTTCACAAATATCACTTTTATTATCATTATTAGCTTTGCTCTTCAAAAGGAAAGAATTTCCATCAAGGGCCCAGGTCAGAAAGCAGCATGAAGACCACCAACCTCATGGAGTCGTAGGGAATGTACTCCCGTGGAAAAGATGAGGTGAGCGTGAACTTTGTATTTTAAAAGACCAGCACATAATAAGCGATTAACAAATACCGTTAAAAAAAAAAGCAATAAACTCCCTGGCTTGATCAGACACACCTGCGGACTAGGGATTGCTGTACTAGTCCCGAGTGCCCCAGTGCCGGCATCGGGGCCAAGGGGAGTCCGATAGCAACAAGACACAGGAGCTGACTGCGCTCCCTGGACCGGACTAGTGCTGCCTGGGCTTGGCTCTTCTCTGGCCTGAAGGGTCAGAAGGGACCTCCAATACTCAGGAGTTGATTGGCATGGAGGAGGTGAAACTGAGGGGATAGAACAGGGGTCTGGGATCGATCAGTCAGTCAATTGGTCGTTCCATATCAGGAGCATTAGCGAAGCAGCTTGGCCTAGTGAAAAGAGCACGGTCCTGGGAGTCAGGGGACCTGGGTTCCAATCCCGGCTCTTCCAGTTGCTTGCAGCGTGACCTTGGGCAAGCCACTTAACTCCTCGGGGCTTCAGTTCTCCTGCTGTCCCTCCTAATTGGACTTTGAGCCCTACGAGGGCCAGGGTCTCTGTCCAACCTAATTGACTGTATCTCCCGCAGTGCATAGAACAGTGTTTGACACATAGAAAGGGCTTAACAAGTACCACAAAACAAACAAAAATGAACCAGCATTCCACCCCTGTAAAGCTTATTATGGGCAGGGGAAGTATCCAATTCTGTCGTATTGAACACTCCCAAGTGCTTAGTACACTGCCCTGCACACTATAAATACTCAATAAATATCATTGATTGATTGATTGATAGTCCCAGCTCTGCCACTGGCCTGCTGTTTCAATTTGAGCAAGTCATGGAACCTCTCTGGGCCTCAGTTTCCTCACTTGTAAAATGGGTCAATGTAACTTTTCTCCATCCTTTCACTGTGAGCTCCATGTGAGACACGGACTCTATCCAATACGAAAGCCTTGCTTCAGCCCTTGTGCTTAGAGCAGAGGAAGCCCTGATAATTACTGATGATAATCAGAGTGATTTTCTATGTTTGTAGAGCATCAGCTTGGTAGAAGGAATGAGAACTGGAAGTCTGGGTGTCTGAGTTCTCTTCCCAGCTCCACTTTGCCCACTACCCTCTGCTACCCTGATGAATGTAGACAATCCTCAGGCTGTCAGTAATCACTGTGATATCAAAGTGCTTACTGTGTGCCAACCACTGTGCTTAGTGCCGGGGTAGATACAGGTATTTAATCCTTAAAAATATGGCCACTAATTAAATAGAGGATATTAGGTGAATTTGAATAGAAATGAATGGCAGATGAACAAAAAGTAGGTCAACGGGAGTTTTCCTCAATTTAACCCAGTCACGCTTCTTGTAATAAATGACTTAGAAATTTAAAATTACCTTCTCTGACTCCTTGCTCTGGATGTCTGTTCCAGGCTTGGAGAGGAAAAAAAATATCCTTTCATTGTCCTGTGACAATGCAGTAGTTCGTGTTACCACGTCAGTACAATCACTCATCCTGTCCCGACCAGGTTACCGCATCACCCTGCTTTCTGACCTCCCAACCTCCCTCCTCTCCCCACTTCAGTCCATACTGCACTCTGATGCCCGGATTATCTTTCTACAGAAATGTTCAAGACATGTCACCCGCCTGCCTCGAATTCTCCAGTGGTTTCCAATCAACCTCCATATGAAACAAAAACTCCTTACTATTGGCAAGTCAATTCTCTTCTGTGCCCTAGTGACCTCATCTCTAAAATGGGGATTGAGAGTGTGAGCCCCACATGAGACAGTGACTGTGTCCAACCCGATGAGTTTGTATCCACCCCAGCACTTAATACAGTGCCTGGCACATAGTAAGCACTAAACAAATACCATAATCATCATCATCATCATCATAATGATGATGATAATTATTGTGCTGTTGAAAGGCTTACAATATGCTGAGCTTTGTACCAAGTGTACTAAGTGCTGGGGTGGATAACACCTAATCAGGTAGGATCCAAACCCTATCCCACATGGGGCTCAGCTTAAGGGTGAAAGAAAAGAGGTATTGAACCCCCGTTTAACAGAAGAGGAAACTGAGGCCCAGAGAAATTAGGCGAGGTGCCCAAGATCCCACAGAGCAGGCGAGCAGCAGAGATGGAAGTGAAACCCAGGTTCCCTGGCCACCAGGCCCGGTGCTCTTTTCACTAGGCCAAGCTACTTTCCCGTAGTCACTGTTTCAACTGAATGGCCCACTCACCCTACCTTGATTCAGTTGCTACCGGGTCATAGAGTCCGGCGACTGACCCCTCGATGGAGTCTTGTAAACCACGTCACTCCTTGATTTATGCAACTCTATGAGGTCTGTGTCGTTGGAAGAGAAGGCTATCTTAATACATCACACTATAGACCCTTCTTGTAATTTAATAATTATAAATCTTTAATGTCTACGTTCATAAAAATCTTTGAAGGGGAAATACATTTTTCTTTTCCATGTAGAAATTAGCCTTTGGATAGAGTGAATAATGCAGTAAGAAAAAAATATCTTTTTTCAGACCCTTTCCCATACTGAACAGCGGAGTGACTTTAGATGTGGTTAGTTCACTGGGCAAGTATTACTATAAAGGTCTATTGATTACCCAAACATTCTCATGGTAACTCTCCTTTATTTTAAATGGAAGTGAATAAACTAAACTTTGGGCTTTAGCCAGACCCTTGAATACTGTAGGAAGGAAATGTTTCAAGTCTTGTTCTTCTGCCTCCTCCTCTCTGGGGTACACCAAACACAGCCTTTACTTAAGGTACAGAGGCAGGATTTCCGGGTAAGGAGGTGAGAGGACTCTGGGTTGCTGCCTTTCCCTCTCCCCGCCCTTCTCTCGCCTTCCCTCGAACACAAGCTGCGCCTGCAGACAGAGCCTGGAATTTAGGGAAAGCAGGTGAGAGAACTCTGGGCAGGGTGTCGTCCCCACCTCTCTCCGTCCCCCTGAACACAGCCTTGACCTGAGGTACAGAGCCAGGAACTCTAGGAAACCAGTTGAGAGATCTCTGAGTTGCTGCTTTCCTTTACCCTTGCCCTCCTCTTTCCATCCCCTAAAAGGTTTCTGTGTTTTTTCAAGGTGCTTCTGTTTGCCAGCATGGTGGGGATCGGCTCTGTCACCCTCCTCCTCACGAGTATGGTTCGCCGTCATGGGCGAGCGGCTAGGTGACCTGCTGTCGAGTGAGTCCAGGCCTCCCTTGTTTCTGACATTTGGAAAACCACCTTGTCGTAAAAAGGTAAGCGCAGGCTACAGGTAGGACTCCGCTCGGGTGCCTGCTGCCACAGTTGGACTGTGTGCTCACTCCATGAGAAGGGAGCCCCTTTCAAGTCAAAGGTTCGGGATAAAAACGGAGAGGAGCGCCCCAGGAACCCTTTGGATTGGAAGCTCAAACTGTAGACCCTTCAGCCTGAGGGTCTGTGGAAGCAGTGGAGCCTGTTGGAAAGAGCTTGGGCTTAGAACTCAAAGAACCAGAGTTGTTACTGAGGCTTTGCCATTTGTCTGTTGTGTGATATTTCTGGGCCAAGTCACCTCACTTGCCTCACCCTTGGCTTCAAGGCTGTCCATCACCTTGCCCCCTCCCACCTCACCTCCCTTCTCTCCTTCTCCAGCCCAGCCCGCACCCTCCGCTCCTCTGTCGCTAATCTCCTCACCGTACCTTGTTCTCGCCCGTCCCGCCGTCGACCCCCGGCCCATGTCTTCCCCCTGTCCTGGAATGCCCTCCCTCCCCACATCTGCCAAGCTAACTCTCTTCCTCCCTTCAAGGCCCAACTGAGAGTTCACCTCTTCCAGGAGGCCTTCCCAGACTGAGCCCCCTCCTTCCTCTCCCCCTCGTCCCCCTCTCCATCCCGCCCACCTTACCTCCTTCCCTTCCCCACAGCACCTGTATATATGTACATATGTTTGTACGTATTTATTACTCCATTTATTTATCTATTTTACTTGTACAAATCTATTCTATTCATTTTATTTTGTTAATATGTTTTGTTTTGTTCTCTGTCTCTCCCTTCTAGACTGTGAGCCCACTGTTGGGTAGGGACCATCTCTAGGTGTTGCCAATTTGTACTTCCCAAGAGCTTAGTACATTGCTGTGCACACAGTAAGTGCTCAATAAATCATCATCATCATCATCAATCGTATGTATTGAGCGCTTACTATGTGCAGAGCACTGTAGTAAGCGCTTGGGAAGTACAAATTGGCAACATATAGAGACAGTCCCTACCCAACAGTGGGCTCACAGTCTAAAAGGGGGAGACAGAGAACAAAACCAAACATACTAACAAAATAAAATAAATAGAATAGCTATGTACAAGTAAGATAAATAAATAAATAAATAGAGTAATAAATAAGTACAAAGATATATACATATATACAGGTGCTGTGGGGAAGGGAAGGAGGTAAGATGTGGGGGTGGAGAGGGGGACAAAGGGGAGAGGAAGGAAGGGGCTCAGTCTGGGATTGATTGACTGGACCACCTTCTACTCAGCTGTAAAATGTGGATTAAATCCTACTCCCTCCCACTTAGACAATGTAGGACAGGGACTGTGTTTCACCTGTTGATATTCTATCTACCCCTCTTGCTTAGTTAAGTGTTTGGCACCCTGTAAGTGTTTAACAAATGCTGCCATAAGGAATATTATTATGTAATTGTTTAACCAATACTTTAATTCTTATTACTATCATGTGATGGTTTTAACAAATATCATTTTTATTATCCTCATTACCTTCGCTCTTCAAAAGGAAAGCATATCCATCAAGGGCACAGGTCAGAAAGCAGCACCGACCTCATGGAGTCGTAGGGAACGTGCTCCGGTGGAAAAGACGAGGTGAGCGTTACCTTTGGATTTTAAATGACCAGCACGTAGTAAGCGATTAACAAATACCATTAACTTAAAAAACAAAAAACCCCGTGGCTTGACCAAAGACACCTGTAGACTAGGGATTGGCTTACCAGGCCCGAGTCCCGCAGGGCTCGCATCGTGGCCGGAGGGGAGTCCAATAGCAGCAAGCGTCAGGAGCTGACCACGCTCCCTGGCCCGGCTCAGGGCTGGCTGGAATTGGCTCTCCCCTGGCACGGGGGGCCAGAAGGGACCTTCGGATTCAGGGGTCGATCGGCATTGAACAGGTGAACCCGAGGGGAAAGAACAGGGACTTGGGATCGATCGGTCAATCGATCGGTCTCTCCAAATCGGGAGCATTAGAGAAGCACTGTGGCCAAGTGGAAAGAAATGGTCCTGGGAGTCCCAGGACCTGGGTTCTAATCCACACGCTGCCAGTTGCTTGCTGCGTGACGTGGGGCGAGTCACTTAACTTCCCTGTGCCTCAGTTCTCCTGTTCTCCCTCCTCCTTGGACTGTGAGCCCCATGAGGGCTTTCAGATTGGAGAGAGTCAGTGTCTCACATGGAGCTCACAATCCAACCTCTGAATGCTGGGGAGAGTACAACCACAGAATCTGGAATGGAGAGAACTGTTGCTTTCCTTAACTTTCTTTCCAAACGGTTATTCTTTTATTCGTCCCACTTTTCCAGGAAAGGGAGTCCGGAGGGGAAAAGACTGTGCGTACGATCGGAGTACCCGGTGTCGGCATTTCTCCCCATGACCGGAAGAAACAATTCATCGAAACATCCTGATTCTTCCATAGTAAGCTCTTGATAAATGCCATCGAAAAAAAAAATAGAGGCCATTCAGATAGGAAACAGTCCCGGTCCCATGTGGGCTCATGGTTTATGGGAAGGGAGGAATCATATCCCCATTTTACAGACGTGGAAACAGAGGCACAGAGAGTGGAACTCATCCAAGGCCATCTGGCAGAGAAGTGACAGAATCAGGCTTAGAATCCAGGTCTCCCAACTCTCAGGACTGGGCTCTTTATGCAAGACCAGCCCACTTTCCTCTGCTACCAGAGCCTCCTGAGTCCAGTTCTCCTCTTCCCAGCACGTTATTTGGGCAAATAATAATAATCACAATGATATTTGTTAAGCGCTTACTATGTTCCAGGCACTGTTCGAAGCGCTTGGGCTGTATACGAGCAGATGGGGTTGGACATGGTCCCTGTCTCACGTGGGGCTCACAGTCTCAATCCCCATTTTACACATGAGGTAACTGAGGCATAGAGAAGTGAAGTGACTTAACAAAGGTCCGACGGCAGAAAGTGGCTGAGCCTGGATTAGAACTCATGACCTCTGGCTCCCACACCATTACTCTATCCACAATGCCTCGCTCAAATGCCCTGTGGCTTCTTGATATTTGTCTCCTGTGGATGAGTAATAAAACTGTTGAGGTCGTTTTGAAAGTCTGTTGTCAAGCATGTTATGTTCTGACCGGACAGACCTGAGCACAAATCATTATTATTTTGGAGAAGCAGCGTGGCTCAGTGGAAAAGAGCCCGGGCTTTGGAGTCAGAGGTCGTGGGTTCAAATCCCGGCTCCGCCACTTGTCAGCTGTGTGACTCTGGGCAAGTCACTTCACTTCTCTGGGCCTCAGTTCCCTCATCTGTAAAATGGGGTTTTAGACTGTGAGCCCTTGGGACAACCTGATCACCCTGTAACCTCCCCAGCACTGTTCTAAGCGCTTAATAAATGCTATCATTATTATTATTATTATTTTCATGATGATTTTATTCATCATCACGGGGAACTGTTTATTTATCTTGGGTTCTAGCCCTGTAAATCTCATTATGGGCAGGGCATGTATCCAATTCTGTCGTATTGTATACTCCCAAATGCTTAGTACAGTGCTCTGCACATAATAAATACTCAATGAATGCCATGGATTGATTGACAGTCCCAGCTCTGCCAGTGGCCCGCTGTTTCAATTTGAGCTAGGCATTTAACTTCTCTGGGCCTCAGTTTCCTCACCTGAAAAATGGGTCAGTATAACTTTTCTCCTTCCTTTGACTGTGAGCTCCATTTGAGACACTGACTCTATTCGATCTGAAAGCTTTGCTTCAGCCCTTGTGCCTAGAGCAGAGGAAGCCCTGAAAATTACTGATGATAATCAGCATGATTTTTTATGTGTGTAGAGCATCAGCTTGGTAGAAGGAATGAGAGCTGGAAGTTTGGATGTCTGGGTTCTCTTTCCCAGCTCCACTTTTCCAACTACTCTCTGCTCTCCTGTTAGACATCCAGTGCGTTGAAGTTGGAAGACACGAGCTGCCTACCACATCTAGAGGGGGAGACGGACATTAATATAAATTGCAGAGAGGGGAAATAGTTGAGTGGAAGTGTAATTGGTGATTCGATGACACTGTCCTGAAAGAAAAAGCTTTTCCCACTGTCACATGGCATATTGCTGGAGAGATGGATTTGGGAGTCATTCATGTTGACGTGGTAGCCGAAGCCATGTTATTGTTATATTATTATAGCATTTAAGCGCTAAGCAGCATGGCCTGTTGGAGAGAACCTGGGCCCGGAAGTCAGAAGGACCTGTGTTCTAATCCCTGCTCTGCTGCTTGTCTGCTGTGTGACCTTTGGGAAGTCACTTCACTTCCCTGTATCACAGTTGCCTCATCTGTAAAATGGGGATGGAGACCGTGAGCCCCATTTGGGACAGAGACTGTGTTCCAAGCAATTTTCTTGTATCTACCCCAACGCTTAGTATGGTACCTGGTATATTTTAAGAAGTACTAAAGAAATGCCTCATTACTACTACTAATTATTAGTAATAATAATGTTATTATTAACTGTCCCCTCTGTGCTCACAACCACTGCATCTCTGTACACCAAATGCGTAGTTTCCAGATCAATCGTATTTATTGAGCGCTTACTGTTTGCAGAGCACTGTACTAAGCGCTTGGGAAGTAGATATGCATATAAGTGCTGCAGGGGAAATAGGGAATGGCCACTGGTCATGTAGAGGATGCAGAAGGGTGAAGAAGCCGGGGGGCGGAAGAGGGCTTAATCAGAGAAGGCCTCTTGGCGGAGTTGCGACCCTTAATAATGTTTTGAAGACCTGATGAGTGGCCGTCTGGCCTGTGTGGAGCAGGGAGGGAGATCCAGGCCCGAGGGAGGCGGGGAGAAAGGAGCCGGGGAAGCCGTTGCTGTTGGAGCAAACTGCCACCAGGTGGCGATAGAGAAGCGCGGAGGCCCAGAATCACCATCGGGAAGAGGAGCAGCGCCGCCTGGTGGCTACATCCCGGAAGGACCTGGCTCCCGATCCAGCGTCGGCCACTTTTCTGCGAGGTGACCCTGGGTAAGTCACTTCACCTCTCTGAGAATCAGATATATCGTCTCTCAGATGGGGATTAAGACTTGTGAGTCCCATTAGGAACGTGGACTCTGTCCAAACGGGTGAGCTTCTCTATTCCAGCCCATCGTGAGTGCTTCAGAAACACCATAAAAAAAATGGTCAGTTCCCCCGGGTGATGGTAGGGAGGCGAAGCCTCAGAGAACAATAGGTAGTACCACCACGGGGCTCAATTATTGAGAAAAGGGCAACGCCTGTTGCCACAAGGCGGCGATAGAGAGGTATAGCTGCCCCGAATACCTATTAGTGCTTCCAGGGGGCAGGCTGCTGGGCTCAGACCCTGGTTCCTGGTTCCAGGGGCATCTGTCCAGAGCAGCAGCTGCTCAGTGCTTCTCTTCGGCCTTGAGGATCATCTCTCTTATACTATGGGCAAAGTCAACCCCCAGATTTTCCCCCTTCCTGAGTGGGCTGCATTGCTATCCCAAAGAGAAGGGTGGGTGGGGTGTGTGTGTGTATAATAGGGAGGAAGAAGAGGGATGAGGCGGCTGCCACTCATGGGAGGACAGGGGCCTGGGCTTTGTGCAGGAAGCTAGTTCTGTCTGACTTGCCTGGGACTGAGAAGACCCAGGGCCTTTAAATCTGTAGATGAGACAAGCCTCCCTAGGACTACCGTTCATTCATTCCATCGTATTTATTGAGCGCTTACCGTGTGCAGAGCACTGTACTGAGCGCTTGGAAAGTATAATGCAGTACTGTCTGCAGGGTCACTTTCCAGCCTCATTCCCCAGAGAAGGGACCTTTTGGGGCTTAATGTGGAAGCTTGTGGCATCTAAGGGCAGGAGGAGGTCAGGGGGTCTATCGGTATCTCTGCCCTGTTTCTCTCTGAGAAGCAGAGTTGTGCACATTCCTGTCTGAGAGCAAGTCAGCGGGGGTGTGGGCCAGCAGGGCGGAAGGCAGGTATTGAACCAGAAACTGAATTCTATCCAGCATGCATGCGGTTCTGCCCCTTTGATCAGTCAATCGTATTGATGGAGTGCCTCCGGCGGGCAGAGCACTGTACTAAGCACTTGGGAGAGTACAGTAGGACAGATGCATTCCCTGGCCAAGGTGAGCTTACAGTCTAGAGGGGACTGGAGTTCGTGGAGTAACAGAATTGGGGATCTGGGGGTGAGGGGGATATTGGGCAAGTCTTAGTAGGACATTGCAGCAGTCAGCTGCATCTGTTTGTATATATCCTCTCTTGGCACTGGGGGTCAGTGGATGAGGAGACTAGTGTTTGCCTCAGACTAGGCTGTCTAAAACCCCGTAGCCATCTCCTTCCCACTCTGGTACTGCTGATTTCTTCCTCCCCGCCCTGAGGCTGATTTGTCTGGTAACGCACACGGTTCTCAGCTTTTTCCAGAGGGCGGGATGGGATACCCGGGCTCTCAGGATCGGTAATCCCGTCATCTCTCCAGATCAGATCTACGGTTCTAGATGAGGATTCCCGCTGAACCTGGTGGTGAGTTATGAGGCCTTCTCTTTGTCCCCTCTCATCCCCCAGCAGTGCACTGGATGACCCAGCTTAGACCGTCCAACTATGACTTTCTCTACAGACACTGGTCAGTGTATCTCCCCGACCCGGAGAACTGTTCCACTGAAGTGTGGGTTCGTGGAGGTCAGTTCACACAATGTACAACCAGTTTCCAAGGCCTAATGGACAATTTGGGGAAGTCTAAGAAAATTGTGCCAAATTCCCAATCAGGATAGAAAATTGCCAAATCGATAGTATGATTGGTAAAAGCTTCACTTGTCTAGAGGAAATGTTTGCATCTCTGCTTTATTTAATACTCCCTTCTTCCTGCTCTGGATTTCTTTCAAATATGTGTTTCTGTGGGACCGGTGGTGTCCTGTTAGGGAGAAAAGGGGGAAGGGGAGAGATGCAGAGTCAGCGGTAAGGTGGTGACTGTAACTGTGTCCACCTCCATCCACCTTTCTGAGAGGCAGAACCATGGGGGGTTTAGGATGAGGTAGTCAGCAGGGGGGATGGCTGGGGAATCAGCGAGCAGAGAAGGCAGGCATTTTGCAGGAAACAGATTTCTGTCCAGTCTGCAGCCTTGCTGGGTATCTCAGGCCCCACGAGTACTGACGGCTGTGAGGCTCTCTGGGGTCCAGTGTTAAGTGTGGGGCAGACTATACCAGTCAACCTGTCGGGTTTTTGCTTGTACACCCGTTCTTACTGGAGAAGCCAGTGTTGGGGAGTTTGGGAGGGAAACAGCGAGGAAGGAGAAGCTGCACTGTCTGCAAATTCCTTCTCCTCCTTCCTTCTTTCTTTCTCCTCTGCTTGAAATAGGGTGAAGGAAGCCTTCCCGTGAGAGGGTTGCCATAGCCTAGGGGAAGAGTAATAGCCCCGAGAGGCTGGAGGCCTGGGTTCTACTCCTGGCTCTGGAGTTAGGATCTTTTTAAGATCCTAACTCCACAAGTGTGATTAGAACTCACAACTTTGTTATGCTGAGGTAACCTCCTCTCTGATATCCCATCCTCCTGTCTCTCCCCGCTTCAGTCTCTACTTCACTCTGCCGCCCAGATTGTCTTTGTATAGTAATACTCTGGGCATGTCACTCCCTTCCTCAGAAATGTCCAGTGGCTGCCCGTCAACCTACGAATCAAGCAAAAACTCCTCACCCTGGGCTTCAAGGCTCTCCATCACCTTTTCCCCTCCTACCTCACCTCCCTTCTGTTCTTCTCCAGCGCAGCCCACACCCTCCGCTCCTCTGCTACTAACCTCCTCACTGTGCCTCGTTCTCGCCCGTCCCGCCGTCGACCCCCGGCCCACGTCCTCCCCCTGGCCTGGAATGCCCTCCCTCCACACATCCACCACACTAGCTCTCTTCCTCCCTTCAAAACCGTACTGAGAGCTCACCTCCTTCAAGAGGCCTTCACAGGCTGAGCCCCCCTTTTTCCTCTCCTCCTCTCCATCCCCCCCCACCCTACCTCCTTCCCCTCCCCACAGCACTTGTATATATTTGTACAGATATATTACTCTATTTATTTTACTTGTACATATTTGCTACTCTATTTTATTAATGATGTGCATATAGCTATAATTCTAATTACTCTGACGTTTTTGACAACTGTCTACATATTTTGTTTTGTCGTTTGTCTCCCCTTCTAGATGTGAGCCCGTTTTTGGGTAGGGACTGTATATGTTGGTGACTTGTACTTCCCAAGTGCTTAGGAAAGTGCTCTGCACACAGTAAGCACCCAATAAATATGATTGCATGAATGAATGAATGAACATAGGCAATTCCAGGGCTATCAGTAATCATTGTGATATCGAAGTGCCTACTGTGTGCCAACCACTGCGCTTAGTGCCGGGGTAGATACAAGATTGTCACCCGAGGGACTCACAATCTAAGTAGGAGGGAAAACAGGTATTGGATCCTTAAAAATATTTCCTCTAATTTAATAGAGGATATGAGTTGAATTTGAATAGAAATGAAGGGGAGATGAACAGAAAGTAGGTAAATGGGAGTGTTCCTCAATTAAACCCGGTCACGTTTCTTGTAATAAATGACTGGGAATTTTTTAATTTCCTTTTCTGACTCCTAGCTTTGGACGTGTGTTCTAGGCTTGGAGAAGAAAAAAGGTCCTTTCATTGTCCTGTGAGGATGCACTAGTACACGTTACCACGTCAGTACAGTCACTCATCCCATCCCCAGCGGATTCCTGCATCAGCCTCCTTTCTGACCTCCCAACCTCCTGCCTCTCCCCACTTCAGTCCATACTTCACTCTGCTGCCGGAATTATCTTTCTACAGAAATGGTCAAGGCATTGTCACCCCCCTCCTCCAAATCCTCCAGCGGTTTCTTCTCAATCTCCATAGCAAAATGAAACTCCTCACTATTGGAGAAGCAGTGTGGCTCAGTGGAAAGAGCATGGGCTTTGGGAGTCAGAGCTCATGGGTTCTAATCCTTGTCAGCCGTGTGACCCTGGGCAAGTCACTTAACCTCTCTGTGACTTAGTTACCTCATCTGCAAAATAGGGATTAAGGCCGTGAGCCCCAAGTGGGACAACCTAATCACCTAGTATCCCCCACAATGCTTAGAACAGTGCTCTGCACATAGTAAGCACTTCACAAATACCATCATTATTGGCTTTAAAGCTGTCCATCACCTTGCCACCTCCTCCCTCGGCTCCCTTCTCTCCTTCTATATCCCAGCCCGCACACTTCGCTCCTCTGGTGCTCACCTTCTCACTGTGCCACGATTTTGCCTGTTCCTCCTTCAACCCCTGGCTCACGTCCTGTCTCTGGCCTGGAATGCCCTCCCTTCTCAAATTGGCCACACAATCACAATCACCCCACTTCAAAGCCCTATTGCTGTTCCCCCTTCCCATCCGCAGCGTGTGTGTGTGTATGATATTATTCTTTTATATTTATGCCTGTTCATTTGTTTTGATTTCTGTTCCCCCCCACCCCCCCCAAACTGCTAAATTGTGAGCAGGGATTGTCCCTCTTTATTGCTGAATTTTACTTTCCACATGCCTAGTACAGTGCTCTACTGGAGCACGAGAATGTATTTTGTGCTTCAGTTCCGCGGTAGGGTTTCTGAGCTAGACGACTTGAGAAATCAAGAGGGGTACTGTACTAAATGATGAGGAGGATGCTACAATTTAAATAGACCGTGAGCATCATATGGGACAGAGACTGCGTCTGTCCTGATTATTGTGTTTCTACCTCGGCACTCGGTGAATCCAAAGTGCTCAATTGATTGAAATGATGGTGTGGGGAAAGATTCTATCAAATCCTTGTATTTACCTTTTGTGTTATTTACATGATTTCAGTAATCCTCATGTAACACTAGCAAGTTGAAAGGGGAAATGATCGTTTGGTGGAGAGAATTCTGGAGACCCTGGCGTTAAGGCACAGGAATTGTAGCTAGCTGAGCAACGGAAGCTAGACTCTGAGCGCAGTGTGGGCAGGGAATGTGTCTGATGAACTGTCATCCTCTCCCAAGCACTTAGTTCAGTGCTTTGCACACAGTAAGCGCTCAATAAATACAATGGAATGAATGAATGAATAACAATTGAGTTTTTTGTTAAACGCTTGTTAAGTGTACCAGGCACTGGTCTAAGCACTGGGGTGGATCCGAGCAAATCAGTTGGACACAGTCCCTGTCCCACTTGGGGCTCACAGTCTTAATCTCCATTTTACAGAGGAATTAACCGAGGCCCAGAGAAGTGAAGTGATTTGCCCAAGGACACACAGCAGACACATGGCAGAGCCGGGATTAGAACCCCATGACCTTCTGACTTCCAGGACCGTGCTTTAAGCCGTGTGGCTTCTAGAATGCAATGAGGTTGTTACCACAGGATGGGAAGTTTGTCTCTAATGTGGTCATTTACTTTTTATTTTTAGTGATGAGGCAATTGTGAAGTGCTGTGCTTTTGATTTGTATTCTGCTGTGAACTAAATTCAGTAACAATTCTGAGCCCTTCTAGACTGTGAGCCCGTTGTTGGGTAGGGACCGTCTCTGTATCTAGCCAACTGGTACTTCCCAAGCGTTTAATGTAGTGCTCTGCACACAGTAAGCACTCAAAAAATGCGATCAAATGAAAGAAATAATGATTTTCTGAGAAATTTGTTTTGCAGATCTAAGTGCTTCCCTCATTTTAAGAATATCACTACATCGCCAGAGTTAATGAAAAAAACACTCAACCCATTTGACAGATGTAGAAATCTCCCTTCAGGTAAAATGTGATTTCATATTTTCTGTTTTCAAGGACGTTAAGTTCTGACTGGACAGATGTGGGCACAAATCATTATCATTTTCATTATCGTTATCATCGCAATGATGGGGAACACTTTACGTATCTTAAAATGTATTCTTCTGTCCACAAAACAGGACATTATAGTGTAGTCTCGGTGCCTCTCTGTGCCTCAGTCGCCTCATCTGTAGAATGGGGATTGAGACCGTGAGCCCCAGGTGGGGCAACCTGATTACCTTGTATCTGTCCCAGTGCTTGGAACAGTGTTTGGCACATAGTAAACGCTGAAGAAATACCATGATTTTTATTATCCCCCTCTAGACTATGAGCTCGTTGTGGGTGGAGATTGTCACTGTTTATTTTTGCATTGTAGTTTCCCGAGCACTTAGTGCAGTGCTTAGTACACAGGAAGCGCTCAGTATATATGATCAACCATAGCTGGTTTAGTGGAAAGAGCATGGGCTTGGGAGTCAGAGGGCTTGGGTTCTAGTCCCAACTTTGCCACTTGTCTGCTGTGTGACTGGGTAAGCCACTTAACTTCTCTGTGCCTCAGTTACCTCTTCTGTAAAATGGGGATTAAGACTGTGAGCCCCATGTGGGGAAACCTGATGACCTTATGTATGGTAAGAGCTCGGGAAATGTGATTGAGTGAGGGGGACATGAGGCAAGTCACTTCACTTCTCTTGGCCTCAGTGACCTCATCTGTAAAATGGGACTTAAGATTGTTAGCCCCGTGGCGGACACTGACTGTGTCAAACCACGACTGTAGCCCAGTGCTTAGAATAGCGCCTGGGACGGAGGAAGTGATTATCAAATGCCATTCATTCATTCAGTCAGTCATATCTGTTAAGTTCTTCCTGAGTGCAGAGCACTGTGCCGAGCACTTGGGAGAAATACCATGGTGAGCAGACACGTTCCCTGCCTTCCTCCAACTTAGAATATGCCCCATGTGGGACCCGGATTTGGCTTAACTATCATCACCATCATCATCATTATGATTCTGAGCCCCACTTGAGACAGGGACTTCATCTGATCCTATCATCAGATGGCTACAGTGCTTGTCCCACTGCCCGAGTAGGAGAGAAAGCAGGTATCAAATCCCTTTTTACAGTTGAGGGAACTAAGGCTGGGCTAAGTGAGGTGGTGATGATGGTATTTGTTAAGCACTTACTATGCGTCCAGCACTATCATAAATGCCAGGGTAAATAAAAGCTCATTGAGTTGGACACTTTCCTGTCCCACGGAGGTCTCACTGTCTTAATCCCCATTTTACGGATGAGAGTCCTGAAGCCCGGAGAATTCAAGTGACTTTCCAGAGGTCACCTAGCCGAGGAGTGGAGCCAGAATTAAAAGCCAGAACCTCTGACTCCTGGGCCTGCGTTCCTTCCACGAGGCCGACTGTCGGGTATGTTGCCGGTGATTCTGTAGGCAGACTTTTCGGTCTGTACTTATCATTCAGAGGTTTTGTCAAATCCCTAGATCACCCCAATTGAAATCAACCAAGAATTATCCCAATGAAATCGTCGTAGATGTTCAATTCTAAATAGGCATTAATTTAGGATCCATTTTGATTTTACGGATGAGGTGAATGAGGCTCAGAGAAGTGAAGAGACTTATCTAAAGTCACCCCGCAGACCGGGGATAAAACTGGAAATAGAACTCAGGTCCTTCAGACTTCCAGGCCTTGGGCTGTGGGCCCTAGGCTTCGTTGCTTCTCCTGGTAGAGTATTCCCCTTCCTCCTTCAGCCCCAGGGTTGTTGGCCAGACTGGGAATGGAGCTCAGTTCCTCTCCAGCCTGGCCTCATCTCTCTTTTTTCTATTTCCTTTGAATGGCATTTCTTCAGCGCTTACTCTTTGTCCTGCATTGTTTTAAGCAGTGGCGTGGGTACACATTAATCAGGTAGGAGAGTCAGTCAGTCACTTGTATTTATGGAGCATTATCATGCAGAGCACTGTACTAAGTGCTTGGAAAGTACACAAAGAGAGACAGTCCCTGCCCACAACAGACTCAAAGACTAGAAGCGAGGAGACAGACATCAAAACAAGCCAACTGGCATCAGTAGCATCAATATAAATAAATAGAATCAGTGGTATGTAGAAACATCAGAACATGTAAAACAAGTAAAAAGGGTAGATCATTCAGTCATATTGAAGTTCTTCCTGTTTGTAGAACACTGTACCAAGTATTTGGAAGAGTCCAATACAATGCTGCGCAGATATGTTCCTTACCTAAGTTCTACTTAGGCGACACCCCACGTTGGACACAGACTTTACTTAATTGTCGTCGTCATCATCATCATTATGGTTAAGAGCCCCACAAGGGGAAGGGAATATAAAAGTGCTTGTCCCAACAGCCCGATGAGGAGAGAAAACGGATTGATTCCCTGTTTTACGGATGAGGGAATTAAGACTCTGCTATGTGAGGTGATGATGATGCTATTTGTTAAGCACTTACTATGTCATGCACTGTTTTATAAATATAAATATATAGAATTATAGATATGTACATATATACACAAGTGATGTGGGGCAGGGCGGGTTAGAGCAAAGGGAGCCAGTTGGGACAATGTGGGGTAGCGGGGGATTGGGGTGGGGGGAGTGGATGAAAAGGGGGGGGGCTCAGTCTAGGAAGGCCTCCTGGAGGAGATGAGCCTTCAGTAGGGCTTTGAAGGGGGGAAGTGTGATGTTTTGGGTGGACATTCGAAAGTTTCCTGTCCCACATGGGTCTCACAGTCTTAATCTCGATTTTACAGATGAGCATACTGAAGCCCAGAGAAGTGAAGTGACTTGCCCAAGGTCACACAGCAGGCAATTGGCAGAGCAGAGATGTGAACCCAAGTCACCCGACTTCCCGGCTGGTGACCTGCACACAGTAAGCCCTCGATCGATGTGACCCATTGATCGGCTGCTTTTTCCACTAGGCCACGCCAGTTAAACATCTATCAAAGATATTTATGGAACGCTTATTATGTGCCAAGTGCCTTGTACTTAGCACTTGGGGGAGTAGGATGCAATAGAATTAGCCAACATGTTCCCTGCCCATAAGGAGCTTACAGTCTGGTCTCTAAAAAACCAGCTGTTTGATTTTCCTATTTCCGCTTATTAGAATTTCCATATTTTTGGCCTCATAAATGTGACGAATGTGAGGCAGGGGAGAGACATGAGAAGGTTTGCCGGTAGGAACTGGGATTTTCAGGCTCTTCTGCCGCTCGGTTTGTTCCTTAGTGGATAGGGCGCAGTTGGGAGGACCTGGGTTCTATTCCCGGGTCTGCCGCTCCTCTGTCGTATTCATTTCTATTGATGTTCGTCTCCCCCTCTAGACTGTAAGTTCGTTGTGCGCAGAGAATGTGTCTATTATATTGCTCTATTATACTCTCCCAAGTGCTTAGTACTTCCCCACATAGTAAGCGCTCAGGAAATGTGATTGACTGATTGATGGGGACATTGGGCAGGTCACTTCACTTCTCTGGGCCTCAGTGACCTCATTTTTTTGAAATGGGGATTAAGATTGTGAGCCCCGTGGGGAACTTGGACTGTGTGTACCCCAGTGCTTAGAACGGTGCCTGCCCCGTAGTAAGTGCTTAACGAATACCATTCATACATTTATTCATTCATTCAATCGTATTTACTAAGTTCTTCCTGTATGCAGACCTCTGTGCCGCGTGCTTGGCAGAGTCCTGTGCAGCGGTGGGCAGGCACTTTCCCTGCCTACCTCCTACTTAGACTTTTCCCCATGTGGGACCCAGACTTCGCTTAACTATCGTCTTCATCGTTATCGTCATTATGTTTATGAGGCCCACAAGGGACAGGGAATGTGTCCGACCCGATCATCGGACGGATACTGTGTTTGCCCCACAGCCCGAGTAGGAGAGAGAGCAGGGATCAAATATCCATTTTACAGAGGAGGGAACTAAGGCTCGGCTCAGTGAGGTGACGATGATGGTATTTGTTAAGCACTTACTATGCGTCCAGCACTCTTCTAAGGGCCGTAGTAGATAAAAGCTCATCGAGTTGGGCCCTTCCCTGTCCCACAGAGGTCTCAAAGTCTGAATCCCCATTTTACAGATGAGGGTACCAAAGGCCAGAGAAGTGAAGTGACTTGTCTGAGGTCATCCAGCAGACGAGCGGAGCCGGAATTAAAAGCTAGAAACTCTGACTCCCAACCCTGCGTTCCTTTTACGAGGCCAACTGTCAGTTATGTTGCTGGTGATTCTGTGGGCAAACTCGTCATTCTTTACTTATCGTTTGGAGGGTTTATCATACCCCTAGATCATCCCAACCAAAATCAACCAAGAATTACCCCAATTAAATCATCCTGGAAGTTAAATTATAAGTAGGTATTAATTTAGGATTGATCGTGATTTTACAGATGAAGTGATTAAGGCCCAGAGAAGTGAAGAGGTCACCCAGCAGACCAGGGGCAAAGCTGGAATTGGAACGCAGGTCCTTCTGACTTCCAGGCCTGGGCTTTACCAGCTAGGCCTCGCCGCTTTTCCTGGTAGAGTATCCCCCTTCCTCCCTGTAGTCCCAGGGTAGTTGGCTAGACTGGGAATGGAGCTCAATCCCTCTTCAGCCTGGCTTCCTCTCCTTTTTTTTCTATGTCTTTGAAATAGCATTTCTTCAGGGCTTACTCTTTGTCAAGCACAGTTTTAAGCACTGGAGTAAATACAAGTTAATCAGGTAGGACAGTCAGTCAGTCGCGTTTACTGAGCACTTACTGCATGCAGAGCACTGTACTAAGCAGTCGGAAAGTACAATTCAACAACAAGCACACAGTAAGCCCTTAATAAATATGACTGACGGATTGACTCTTCAGCCTGGGTCTCTCCCTCATTTTTTTCCCTTTTAATTGACATTCTTTAGGTGCTTACTGTGTGTAGAGCCCTGTTCTAAGCACTGGAGTAAGTTCAAGCTAATGAGGTTGGGCACAGTCCCTTTCATTCATTCATTCAATCGTATTTATTGAGCGCTTACTGTGTGCAGAGCACTGTACCAAGCGCTTGGAAAGTACAGTTCATCAATCGAGAGAGACGATCCCTGGCCACAGTCTAGAATGGGGAGACAGACATCACAAACAAGTAAACAGGCATCAGTAACATCACTGTAAATAAATAGAATCAGAGATATGTATACACATCAGAACAAATAAAACAGGCATTAATTTTGATAAATGGAATTATAGGTATGCACATCTATACACAAGTGCTATGGGGCTGGGGGTTAGGACAAAGGGAGCGAGTCGGGGGAATAATAATAATAATAATAATGTTGGTATTTGTTAAGCGCTATGTGCCAAGCACTGTTCTAAGCTTTGAGGGGGATACAAGGTAATCAAGGTTGTCCCAGGTGAGGCTCACAGTCTTCATCCCCATTTTGCAGATGAGGGAACTGAGGCACAGAGAAGTTAAGTGACTTGCCCAAAGTCACACAGCTGACAAGCAGTGGAGCCGGGATTCGAACCATAACCCATGACCTCTGACTCCCAAGCCTGGGGTCATAGTCTGGAAAGGCCTGCTGGAGGAGGTGAGCCTTCAGTAGGGCTTTGAAGTGTGGGGTGGGGAGGGAGTGTGATTTGTTTGGTGGACATTGAACACTTCCCTGTCCCGCATGGGTCTAACAATCTTAAATCTCCAGTTTACAGATGAGGGTACTGAGGCTCAGATAAGGGAAGTGACTTATCCATGGTCACACAGCAGACAAGTGGTGAAGCCCAACTTAAGACCCATGTCCTTTGACTCCCTGTCTGGTGCTCTGTGCACAGTAAGCGTTAAGTGAATTTGACTGATGGATCAGTTGCTCTTTCCACTCGGCCACACTCCCTCCTCCACATACTGAATAAAAATCCATCAAAGGTATTTATTGAACGCTTCTGAGGTGCAGAGCACTGTATTAAGCACTTGGGGGAGTGTAGTGTAATAGAATTAGCCAGCATGTTCCCTGCCCATAAGGAGCTTTCAGGCTGGAGTCTAAAAAGCCACCGTTTTGATTTTCCTATTTCTACTTATTAGAACTTCAATATTTTTGGCTTTATAAATGTGACAAATGTGAGGCAGGGGAGAGAAATGAGAAGGTTTGCAAGTAGGAAATGGGATTTTGAGGCTTTTCTGCTGCTCAGTTGGTTCCCCAGCGGATAGGGCACGGGCCTGGGAGTCGGGAGGACCCGGGTTCTACTCCCAGCTCTGCCGCTCGTCTGGAATGTATTCATTTATATTAATTTCTGCCTCTCCGTGTAGACTGTAAGTTCGTTGTGGGCAGAGAATGTGTCTATTATATTGCTCTATTATAATCTCCCAAGTGCTTAGTACGTTGTTCTGCACGTAGTTATTGTGATTGACTGAGGGGGACATTAGGCAAGTCACTTCACTTCTCTGGGCCTCATTGACCTCATTTTTAAAGTGGGGATTAAGAGTATGTGCACCGTGGGGGCATTGATTGTGGCAAACTATGTTGATTCGCTTGTAGCCCAGTGCTTTGAATAGTGCCTGGGCCGGTGTAAGTGATTAACAAATACCATTCATTCATTCAGTCAGTCATATTTAGTAATTCCTGTATGCAGAGCACTGTGCCAAGCACTTGAGAGAGTCCAATTCTCTGACTACCTCTAACTTAGACTATGCCGCCTGTGGGACCCAGTCTTAGATTAACTGTTATTGTCATCACCATCACCATATGATTCTGAGCCCCACATGGGACAAGGGACTGTGTCCGACCCGATCGTCACATGGGTACAGTGTTTGTCCCACAGCCCAAATAGGAGACAAAACAAGTATCGAATCCCCTTTAACAGAGGAGGGAACTATGGCTCTGCTAAGTGAGGTGATGATGATGGAAATTGTTAAGCACTTACTTTGCGTCCAGCACTATTCTATGGGCCAGGGTAGGCACAAGCTCATAGAGTTGGGCACTTTCCTGTCCCATAGAGGTCTCAGAACTTTAGTCCCCATTTTAAAGATGAGGGTACTGAGGCTCAGAGAAGTGAAATGACTCACCCGAGGTCACCCGACAGACGTGTGGAGCTGAGATTAACAGCCAGGGCCGACCTCAGACTCTTAACCCTGTGTCACTTCCAGAGGCCAACTGTCGCTCTGTTGCTGGTGATTCAATGGGCAGACCTGTCGGTCTTTCAGAGGTTTTATGATGATGATGATGATAATGGCAGTTATTAAGCGCTGACTGTGTGCAAAGCACTGTTCATACCCCTAGATCACCCCAATTGAAATCAATCAAGAATGACCCCAATGAAATTATCCTGGAGGTTCAATTATCAATAGGCATTAATTTAGGATGGATCTTTCTTTTACAGATGAGGTGATTGAAGCCCAGAGAAGTGAAGTGATTTATCCAAGGTCCCCCAGCAGGCCAGGGATAAAGCTGGAATTAGAACTCAGGTCCTTCTGACATCCAGGCCTGGGCGGTAGCCCCTAGGCTTCGCCGCTTCTCCTGGCAGAGTATTCCCCTTCCTCCCTCTAGCTTCAGGGTTGTTGGCCAGACTGGGAATGGAGCTCAGTTCCTCTTGAGCCTGGCTTCCTTTCTTTTTTTTCTATTTCTTTGAAAGGGCACTTCTTCAGCATTTCCTCTTTGTCAAGCACTGTTCTAAGCACTGGAGTAGATACAAATTAATCAGATAGGAGAGTCAGTCACTTGTATTTATTGAGCATTTACTGTGTGCAGAGCACTTGTCTAAGCACTAGGAAAGTCCAATTCTTCAACAGAGAGAATCCCTACCCACAATGGGCCCACAGTCTAAAAGCAGGGAGACAAACGTTCAAAACCAGTAAATTGGCATCGGGAGCATCAGTATAAATAAATGGAATTAAAGATATGTGTACACATCAGAACAAGTGTAACAAGTAATGGTAAATCATTCAGTGATATTAAGTTCTTCCTGTGTGCAGAGCACTTGGAAGAGTCCAATACTGTGCTGGGCAGACAAATTACCTGCCTACCCCCTAATTAGACTACGCCCCATGTAGGACACAGACTTTGCTTAACTGTGATCATCATCATCATCATCATTTTGATCATGAGCCCCACATGGGACAGGGGCTGTGTCCGGCCCGATCATCAGATGGCCACAGTGCTTGTCCCACTGCCCGAGTAGGAGAGAATAAAGGGATCGAATCCCCGTTTCATAGATGAGGGAACTAAGGCCTTGCTAAATGAGGTAATTATGATGGTATTTGTTATGCCCTTATGTCAAGCACTGTTCTATAAATGTAAATAAATAGAATTATAGATATGTACATACGTACACAAGTGCTGTGGGACAGGGCCAGGTAGCGTGAAGAGAGTGAGTTGGGGCAGTGTGGGGTAGCGGAGGTTGAGGGGAGCTGATGAAAAGAGAGGGTTAGTTGGGGAAAGCCTCCTGGAGGAGGTGAGCCGTCAGTAGGGCTTTGAGGGGGGAAGGGTGATCATTTGGCAGACATTGGGCACTCCCCTGTTCTGCGAGGGCCTCACAGTCTTAATCTCTATTTTACAGATGAGGGTACTGAGGCCCAGAGAAGTGAAGTGACTTGCCCAAGGGCACACAGCAGACAGTTGGCGGAGCTGAGATTAGACTCCCCGACTCCCCAGCTGGTGACCTGCACACAGTAAGCCCTCGGTATATGTGACCAATTGATCGGCTGCATTTTCCACTCGTCCCTTCCCCCACGTATCGATTAAACATCGGTCAAAGGTATTTGTTGAATGCTTACTATGTGCAGAGTGCGCTGTGCTAAGTACTTGGGGGAATATGATGCGACAGAATTAGCGAATACGTGCCCTGCCCATAAGGAGCTTTCGGTCTGGTGTCTAAAAAAACAGTTTTTTGATTTTCCTATTTCCACTTAGTAGAACTTCAATATTTTTGGCCTCATAAATGTGATGAATGTGAGGCAGGCAAGAAACGTGAGAAGGTTTTTCGTTAGAAACGGGGATTTTGAGGCTTTTCTGCTGCTCGGTTTGTTCCTTAGCAGATAGGGCACGGGCCTGGGTGACAGGAGGACCTGGGTTCTTTTTCCAGCTCTTCCGCTCATCTGTCATGAATTGATTTCTATTAATGTCCGTCTCCCCCTCTAGACTGTGAGATTGTTGTGGGCAAAGAATGTGTCTATTAGATTGTTCTACTGTTCTCTTAGTACAGTGTTCTGCACGTCGTAAGCACTCAGTAAATGTGATTGAGAGAGACATAGGGCGTGTCACTTCACTTCCCTGGGCCTCAGTGACCTCAGTAATAATGGCATTTATTAAGCACTTACTATGTGCAAAGCACTGTTCTAAGCGCTGGGGAGGTTACAAGGTGATCAGGTTGTCCCTCGGGGGGTTCACAGTATTAGTCCTCATTTTGCAGGTGAGGTAACTGAGGCACAGAAAAGCAAATTAACTTACCCAAAGTCACACAGCCGACAAGTGGCAGAGCAGAGATTTGAACCCTTGACCTCCCACTCCAAAGCCCGTGCTCTTTCTACTGAGCCATGTTGCTTAATCGTAATGGGGATTAAGATTGTGAGCCCCATGGGGAACCTGGAGTATGTCAAAGTATGATTACCTCGTATGTATCCAGCGTTCAGAACAGTGCCTGGCCCGTAGTAACCAATACACTTTAAAAAAACCAAAACAATTCATTCATTTATTCAATTGTATTTATTTATTCCTTCACTCAATCATCTTCATTAAGTTCTTCATCAGTGCAGAGCACTGTACTGAGTTCTTGAGAGAGTCCAATACAACGATGGGCAGACATGTGCCCTGCCTACCTCTAACTTAGCCAACTGTCGGCTATGTTGCCGGCGATTCTATGGGCAGACTTTTCTGTCTGTACTTATCCTTCAGAGGTTTTATCATACCCCTAGATCACCCCAATTGAAATCAACCAAGAATTACCCCAATGAAATCGTCCTGGAGGTTCAGTTATAAATACACATTAATTTAGGATTGATCTCCATTTTCCAGATGAGGTGATTGAGGCCCAGTGAAGTGACTTATCGAAGGTCACCCAGCAGGCCAGGGATAAAGCTGGAATTAGAACTCAGGTCCTTCTGACGTCCAGGCCTGGGCTGTAGCCCCAAGGCTTCGCCACTTCTCTTGGTAGAGTATTCCCCTTCCTCCCTCTAGCTTCAGGGTTGTTGGTCAGACTGCGAATGGAGCTCAGTTCCTCTTGAGCCCGGCTTCCTCTCTCTTTTTTCTGTTTCTTTGAAATGGCATATCTTCAGCATTTCGTTTTTGTCAAGCACTGTTGTAAGCACTGGAGTCGATACAAAGGAATCAGGTAGGAGTGTCAGTCAGTCACTTGTATTTATTGAGCACTTGCTGTGTGCAGAGCACTGTGCTATGCATTGGGAAAGTCCAGTTCTGCAACAGAGAGAATCCCTGCCCACAACAGGCTCACACTGTAAAACCAGGGAGACAAAACACAAAAACAAGTAAATTGGCCTCAGTAGCATCAATGTACATAAATGAAAATAGAGACGTGTGTACACATCAGAACAAGTGAAACAAGGAATGGTAGATCATGCAGTCATATTTGTTAAGTTCTTCCTGTGTGCAGAGCACTGTACTGAGCACTTGGGAGAGTCCCATATGGCACTGGACGGACAAGTTCCCTGCCTATCTCCTACTTTGACTATGCCCCACGCGCGACGCAGACTTTGCGTAATTGTGATCATCACCGTGGTCGTTCTAATGATCATGAGCCCCACACGGGACAGGGACCGTGTGCGGCCCGATCATCGGATTTCTACAGCGCTTGTCCCACTGGCCGTGTAGGAGAGAAAACAGGGATCGAATCCCTGTTTCATAGATGAGGGATCTAAGGCTCTGCTGAGTGAGGTCATTATGATGGTATTTGTTCTGCCCTTACTATGTGTCAGGCACTGTTCTATAAATGTAAATAAACAGAATTAGAGATACATACGCACATACACAAGTGCTGCGGGACAGGGCCGGGTAGAGCGAAGGGCGTGAATCAGTGTGGGGTGGGGTGAGCTGCTGAAAAGGGAGGATTAGTCGGGGAAGGCCTCCTGGAGGAGGTGAGCCTTCAGTAGGGCTTTGCAGGGGGGAAGGGTGATTGTTTGGTGGACATTGGGCGCTTCCCTGCCCGGCTTGGGTCCCACAGTCTTAATGTCCATTTCACAGATGAGGGTCCTGAGGCCCAGAGAAGTGAAATGACTTGCCCAAAGTCACACAGCAGACAATTGGCGGAGCTGAGGTTAGGACCCAAGTCCTCCGATTCCCCGGCTGGCGACCCGCACACGGTAAGTCCTCGATGAATGTGACTGATTGATCGGCTGCTTTGTCCACTAACCCCTTCCACCACATAACGATTAAACATGGATCAAAGATATTTATTGAACGCTTATCATGTGCAGAGTGCCCTGTACTAAGCACTTGGGGGAGTAGGATGCAATAGAATTAGCCAACGTTTTCCCTGCCCATAAGAAGCTTACAATGTGGTGTCAAAGAAAACCAGCTTTTTGATTTTCCTGTTTTAGCTTTTTTGAACCTCAATATTTTTGGCCTCATAAATGTGACAAATGTGAGGCAGGGAAGAGACATGACAAGGTTTAATGTTAAGAACTGGGATTTTGAGGCTCTTCTGCCACTCGGTTTAATCCTTAGCGGATAGGGCACGGGCACGGGTGTCGGGAGGTCCTGGGTTCTTTTCCCGGCTCTGCCGCTCGTCTGTCATATATGGATTTCTATTAATGGCCATCTCCCCCTCTAGACTGTAAGTTCGTTGAGGGCAGAGAATGTGTCAATTATATTACTCGAAGTGTACTCTCCCAAGTGCTCAGTACAGTGTTTTGCATGTCGTAAGAGCTCAGTAAATGTGACTGACTCACTGAGGAGGACATAGGGCAATTCACCTTACTTTTCTAGGCCTCAGTGACCGTATCTGTAAAATGTGGATTAAGACCGTGAGCCCCATGGGGAAATAGGATTTTGTCAAACCGTGATTACCTCATATGTAAGAGGTTGGAGAAGCAGCGTGACTCACGGGAAAGAGCACGGGCTTTGGAGTCACAGCTCATGGGTTCAAATCCCGGCTCCGCCACCTAGCCATGTGAATTTGGGCAAGTCACTTTACTTCTCTGGGCCTCAGTTACCTCATCTGTAAAGTGGGGGTTAAGACTGTGAGTCCCACGTGGTACAACCTGATCACCTTGTAACCTCCCCACCGCTTAGAACGGTGCTTTGCACATAGAAAGCGCTTGATAAATGCCATCATCATCATTATTATTATTATGTACCCCGCTTTCAGAACAGTGCCTCGCTCATAGTAACCAATACAATTTATTCAATCATATTTATTAGGCTCTTCCTCAGTGCAGAGCACTGTACCGAGCGCTTGGGAGAGTTCAGTACAATGTTGGGCAGAAACATTCCCTGCCAACCTCCAACTTAGACGGTGCCCCATGTGGAACCCTGACTTGGCTTACTATTATCATCATCATTATTACCATCATCATCATTGTGATTCAGAGCCCCATAGGGGAGAGGGACAGTTTCCAGCCAGATCTTCAGATGGGTACGGTACTCGTCCCCCAGCCAGAATAGGAGAGAAAGTAGGGATCGAATCCCTGTTTTCCAGATGAGGGAACTAAGGCTCTGCTAATTGAAATGATGATGATGGTATTAGTTAAGCACTTAATAGGTGTCCAGCACTATCTTAAGGGCTGGGGTAGATACAAGCTCATTGCGTTGGACACTTCCCTGTCCCCCAGAGGTCTCACAGTCACCCATTTCACAGGTGAGGGTCCTGAGGCCCAGAGAAGTGACTTGGCCAAGGTCACCCAGCAGAAAAGTGGAGCTGGGATTAAAAGCCAGGACCTCTGATTCCCAGCCTGAATTCCTTTTACTAGGCCAACTGTCTGCTCTGTTGCTGGCGATTCTATAGGTAGACTTGTCGATCTTATCGTTCAGAGGTTTTATCGTACCCCTAGATCACCCTAATCGAATTCAATCAAGAATTGCCCCAGTAAAATCATCCTGGAGGTTCAGTTTCAAGTAGGCTTTAATTTAGGATAGATCTCCATTTTACAGATGAAGTGATTGAGGTCCAGAGAAGTGAAGAGACTTATCCAAGGTCACCCAGCAGACCAGGGAAAAAGCTGGAGTTCGAACTCACATTCTTCCGACTTCCAGGCCCTGGGTCTACCAGCTGGGCCTTGCCGCCTCTCCTGGTAAAGTATTCCCCTTCCTCCTTCTAGCCCCAGATTTGTTGGCCCGACTGGGAGTGGAGCTCAGTTCCTCTTCAGTCTGGCTTCCTCTGTCTTTTTTGTGTTTCTGTGAAATGGCATTTCTGTAGCGCTTACTCTTTGTCAAGCACCGTTATAAGCACTGAAGGTAGGTACAAGTGAATCTGCTAGGATAGTCAGTCAGTCATATTTATTGAGCACCTAATGTGTGCAGAACACTGTACTAAGCCCTCGGGAGGCCTTCCCCGACTAAGTCCTCATTTCCTCTTCTCCCACTCCCTTCTGCGTCACCCTGACTTGCTGCCTTTATTCATCCCCTCCTCCTGGTCCCGCAGCACTTAGGTCCATATCTGTCATTTATGTATTTCTGTTAAAGTCTGTCTCCCCATCTAGACTGTAAGCTCTCTGTGGACAGGGAATGTGGCTGGCCTTTTATTGTTCTATTGTACTCACCCAAGCACTTGGCCTGGTGCTCTGCACACAGTAAGCACTCCATTATTACGACAGATTGATTGAATTTTCAGCCGGTTCCCCTCCTCTCTTTCTTTTAAATAATGCTCATTAGGTGCTTACTCTGTTTGGAGCACTATTCTAAGCACTGGAGTAGGTACAAGCTAGTGAGGTTGGGCACGGTTCCTGTCCTACGTGGGGCTTACGGTCTTCATCCCCATTTGCCAGAAGAGGTACCTGAGGCTCAGAGAGGTGAAGTGACTTGCTCAAAGATTTCACAGCAGACAGGTGGCAAAGCATAGCTTAGACCCCAAGTCCTCTGACCCCCCGGGTGGTGATCTGCACACTGTAAGCCCTCAGTAAACATGACCGATGGATCGGCTGCTCTTTCCACTAGGGCATGCCCCTTCCCCCACATACCGGTTAAACATCCATCAGAGGTATTTATTGAACGCTTAATAGGTGCAGGGTGCACTGTACTAAGCACCTGGTGTAGTACAATACAATAGAATTTGCAAACACGTTCCCTGCCCATAAGGAGCTTACAGTCTGGAGTCTAAACAAAGCAGGTTTTCGATTTTCTGATTTCTGTTTATTAGAACTTCAATGTTTTTGGCTTCATAAATGTGACAAAGGTGAGGCAAGGAAGAGAAATGAGAAGGTTGGCCAGTAGGAGATGGAATTTTGAGGGTTTTTAGCTGCTCGGTTTGTTCCCTAGAGGATAGGGCCCGGGGCTGGGAGTCGGGAGGACCCAGATTGTACTCCCGGCTCTGCCGCTCGTGTGTAATGTATTCATTGTCCGTCTCCTCCTCCAGACTGTAGGGGTAGAGAATGTGGGTAGAGATTGTGTCTATTACATTGTTCTATTGTACTCAAGTGCTTAGTACAGGGTTTTGCACATAGTAAGCGCTTAGGAAATGTGACTGACAGGGACATTAGTCAAGTCACTTCAGTTCTCTGGGCCTCATTGACCTCATCTGTAAAATGGGAATTAAGAATGTGAGACCCATGGGGGACATTGTGTCAAACCCTGATTGCTTCGCTTATCGCCCAGTGCTTAGAATAGTGCCTGGGCTCTATTGGAGTAAGTGATTAACAAAAACCATTCATTCATTCAGGCATAGAGTCAGTCGTATTTGTTCAGTTCGTCCTGAGTGCAGAGCACTGTGCCAAGCACTCGGGACAGTCCAAGTACAATGATGGGCAGATATGTTCCCTGCCTATCTCCAACTTAGAATACGTCCCATGTGGGACCCAGATTTGGCTTAACTATCATCACGATCATCATTTTGATTTTGAGCCCCAGGTGAGACAGGGACTGTGTCTGACCCGATCATCAGATGGCTACAGTACTCGTCCCACTGCCCGAGTAGGAGAGAAAACAGGGATCAAATCCCCTTTTACAGGCGAGGGAACTAAGGCTCTGCTCACTGAGATGGTGATGATGGTATTTGTTAAGCTCTTACTATATGTTCATCACTGTGGTAAGTGCTGGGGTAAATAGAAGCTCATCGAGTTGGACACTTCCCTGCCCCACAGAGGTCTCACAGTCTTAATCCCCATTTTACAGATGAGCGTACAGAGGCCCTGAGAATTGCAGTGACTTGCCCGAGGTCACCCAGCTGAAGAGTGGAATTCAGAATTCAAAGCCAGAACCTCCGACTCCCGGGTCTGCGTTCCTTCCACAAAGCCAACTGTCGGGTATGTTGCCGGTGATTCTGTGGGCAGACTTTTCGGTCTTTACTTATCATTCAGAGGTTTGTCAAACCCCTAGATCACCCCAATTGAAATCAACCGAGAATCTCCACAATAAAATCTTCCTGGAAGTTCAAGTACAACTAGGCGTTCATTTAGGATTGATCTCGATTTTACAGACGAGGTGATTGAGTCTCAGAGAATTGAAGAGTTATCTAAGGTCACCCAGCAGACCAGGGACAAAGCTGGAATGAGAACTCAGGTCCTTCAGGCTTCCAGGCCTTGGGCTGTGGGCCCTAGACTTCACAGCTTCTCCTAGTAGAGTATTCCCCTTCCTCCCTCGGCCCCAGGGTTGTTGGCCAGACTGGTAATGGAGCTCAGTTCCTCTTCAGCCTGGCTTCCTCTCTCTTTTGTCTATTTCTTTTGAATGGCATTTCTTCAACACTTACTCTTTGTCCTACACTCTTTTAAGCCCTGGAGTAGAAACAAATGAATCAGGTAGGAGAGTCAGTCAGTCACTTGTATTTATTGAGCGTTTACCGTGTGTGGAGCGCTGTACTTAGCGCTAGGAAAGTACACAGAGAGAGACAGTCCCTGTCCACAACGGGCTCACAGTCTAGAAGCGGGGAGACAGACATCAAAAGGAGCAAACTGGCATCGGTAGCATCCGTATAAATAAATAGAAGCAGTGGTATGTAAAAACATCAGAACACATGAAACAAGTAAGGGTAGATCATTCAGTGATATTTAGTAAGTTCTTCCTGTGTGCGGAGCACTGTATCGACCACTTGGGAGAGTCCAATATGGCGCTGTGCGGACATGTCCCCTTCCTGTGTCCTACTCAGACTACACCCCACCTGGGACACAGACTTCGCTTAATTGTCATCGTCATCATCATCATTATCATCATTATTATTGTTATGAGCCCCACAAGGGGCAGGGACTATAAAAGTGCTAATCCCACAGCCCGAGTAGGAGAGAAAATGCGGATTGAATCCCTGTTTGACAGATGAGGGAACTAAGGCTCTGCAAAGTGAGGTGATGATGATGGTATCTGTTGAGCACTTAGTATGGGTCAAGCACTGTTTTATAAATATAAATCAATAGAGTTATAGATATAGACATATATATATACAAGTGCTGTGGGGCAGTGGGGGATAGAGCAAAGGGAGCCAGTTGGGGCAATGTGGGGTAGGGAGGGGAGCTGATGAAAAGGGGGGGCTCAGTCTTGGAAGGCCTCCTGGAGGAGGTGAGCCTTCAGTAGGGCTTTGAAGGGGGGGAGGGTGGTAGTTTGGTGGACATTGGAAAGTTCCCTGTCCCGCCTGGCTCTCGCAGTCTTAATCTCCATTTTTCAGATCAGCATACTGAAGGCCAGAGGAGTGAAGTGACTTGCCCAAGGTCACACAGCAGACAGTCGGGGGAGCCTAGATCAGAACCCGAGTCTTCCGCCTCCCCGGCCGGTGACCCGCACACGGTAGGCCTTCGATAAGTGCGACTGATCGGCTGCTTTTTCCTCTAAGCCCCGGCCCTTCCCCCACATATTGGGTAAACATCCATCGAAGATATTTATTGAACACTTATTATGGGCAGACTGCCCTGTACTAAGCCCTTGGGATGCAAGTAGCATGGAATAGGATTAGCCAACATGTTCCCTGCCCGTAAGGCGCTTACAGTCTGGTGTGTAAAAAATCATCTTTTGATTGTCCTATTTCCACTTAGTAGACCTTGAATATTTTTGGCCTCCTAAATGTGACGAATGTGAGCCAGGGAAGAGACGTTAGTCGGTTTGCTGGTAGGACCTGGGATTTTGAGGCTCTTCTGCCTCTCGGTTTGTTCCTTAGCGGATAGGGCGCGGGCCTGGGTGTCGGGAGGACCCGGGTTCTAATCCCGGGTCTGCTGCTCCTCTGTCACGTATTCATTTCTATTAATGTCCGTCTCCCCGTCTAGACCGTAAACTCGCGGTGGGCAGGGAATGCGTCCGTTTATTGTTCTCTTGTTCTCTCCCAAGCACTTGGCCCAGTGCTCTGCACAGAGCCAGCGGTCCAGAAATACAACTGACTGCTGGGCTTTTCAGCCTGGGCCCCTCCCTCTCTTTCTTTGAAATGACGTTCATTAGGTGCCTACTCTGTTTCGAGCACTGTTCTAAGCGCCGGGGTAGGTACGAGCTGATGAGGTTGGGCACGGTTCCTGTCCTACCTGGGGCTTACGGGATTCATCCCCGAGTTCCAGAAGAGGTAACCGAGGGCCAGAGAGGTGAAGTGACTTGCCCCAGTCCACGCGGCAGACAAGTGCCCGAGCCGAGCTTATAATAATAATAATAATAATAATGATGGCACTTAGTAGAGGCTTACTATGTGACAAGCACTGTTGTAAGCGCTGGGGGGGTACAAGGTGAACGAGGTTGTCCCATGGGGGGCTCACAGTCTTCGTCCCCATTTTACAGATGAGGGAACTGAGGCCCAGAGAAGTGAAGTGACTTGCCCAAGGTCACACTGGTGACAAGTGGCGGAGGCGGGATCCAAACCCATGACCTCTGACTCCCAAGCCGGTGCTCTGTCCACTGAGCCATGAGTCCTCTGACTGCCCGGCTGGTGCTCGGCGCACGGTAAGCCCTCTGTAAATGTGACTGATCGGTTGCTCTTTCCACTGGGCCACCCCCCTTCCCCCACAGACCGATTCAGATTCCATCCAAGGTATTTAGGGAATTCTCAGGGTGTGCAGAGCCCTGTACTGAGTGCTTGGGAGAGTACAATGCAGTAGAATTAGCAAACACCTTCCCTGCCCATAAGGAGCTTTCAGTCTGCAGTCTCAAAAACCAGCTTTTTGGGTTTTCCTATTAGAACCTCAATATATTTGGCCTCCTAAAGGTGACGAATGCGAGGCAGGGGAGAGACATGAGAAGGTTCGCGAGTAGGAACAGGGGATTTGGAGGCTTTTCCGCCGCTCGGTTTTGCTCCCTAGTGGAAAGGGCTCGGGCCTGGGAGTCGGGAGGACCCGGGTTCTACTCCCGGCTCTGCCGCTCGTCTGGAATGTATTCATTTTATATTCGTTTCTGCCTCCCCCTCTAGACTGTAAGTTCATTCTGGGCAGAGAACGTGTCTATTATATTGGTCTATTGTAGCCTCCCGGGTGCATCGTGCAGTGTTCTGCACGTAGTAAATGCGATTGACTGACCGAGGGGGAAATTAGGCAAGTCACTTCACTTCTCTGGGCCTCATTGACCTCACCTTTAAAATGGGGACGAAGATGGTGAGCCCCGTGGCGGACATTGACCGTGTCAAACCGTGCCTGACTTGCTTGCAGCCCGGTGCTCTGGAATAGTGCCTGGCAAGTAGTAAGTGCTTAACAAATACCCTTCATTCATGTAGTCAGTCATATTTATTCAGTTCTTCCTGTATGCAGAGCACTGTGCCGAGCACTTGGGAGAGTCCAGTTCAGCAGTGGGCAGACGCGTTCCCTGACTAACTCAGACTTTGGCCCACGTGGGACATAGACTTAGATTAAGTTTATCCTCTTCACCATATGATTCTGAGCCCAACGTGAGACAGGGACTGTGTCCGATCCGATCATCGGGTGGGTATAGCGCTTGACCTGCAGCCCAAGTAGGAGACAAACAAGTATCGAATCTCCTTTAACGGGTGAGGGAATTATGGCTCTGCCAAGTGAGGTGGTGAGGACGGAATTTGCCAAGGACTTACTCTGTGTCTGGCACAGTTCTAAGGGCCAGGGTACACCCATGCTCAGTGAGTCGGACGCTTTCCTGTCCCACCGAGGCCTCGCGGTCTTAAACTCCATTTTACAGAGGAGGGTTCCGAGGCCCAGAGAAATGAAAGGATTTGCCCGAGGTCACCCGTCAGATGAGTGGACCCGAGATTAATGAGGTGATGATGTCCGGCCCCATCGTCAGATGGCTACAGTGCTTGTCCCTCTGCCCGAGTAGGAAAGAGAACAATCTTTGTGGGCAGGGAAAGACAACAACCCCCATTTCCTAGATGGGGAATCTGAGGCTCTGTTGAGGTAATTTTGATGGTATCTGTTATGCTCCTACTACGTGTCAAGCCCTATTCTGTAAATGTTAATAGAATTATAGATCTGTACATAAGTACACAAGTGCTGTGGGGCAGGGCAGGGTAGAGCGAAAGGAGTGAGTCAATGTGGGGTGGGGGTGAGCTGATGGAAAGGGGGGGATTAGTCGGTGAAGGCCTCCTGGAGGAGGTGAGCCTTCAGTAGGGCTTTGAAGGGGGGATGGGTGATCGTTTGACGGACATTGCGCGCTTTCCTGTCCCGCATGGGTCTCACAGTCTTAATCTCCATTTTACAGATGAGGCCACTGAAGGCCAGAGAAGTGAAGTGAGTTGCCCAAGGTCACACAGCAGACAATTGGCGGAGCTGAGGTTAGACCCCAAGTCCTCCCACTCCCTGGCTGGGGTTCAGCACACGGTAAGCCCTTGATAAATTGTACTGATTGATCAGCTGCTTTTTCCACTCGCCCCTTCCCCCACATACCAATCAAGCATCGATCAGAGCTATTTATTGAACGCTTAATGTGTGCAGAGTGCACTGTACTAAGCACTTGGAGGAGTAGGATGCAATAGAATTAGCCAATACATTCCTTGTCTATAAGGAGCTTACAATGTGGTGTCTAAAAAACCAGCTCTTTTATTTCTCTATTGCCGCTTCTTAGACCCTCAATATTTTAGACCTCATAAATGTGACGAATGTGAGGCAGGGAAGAGACATGAGATGGTTTAATGGTAGGGACTGGTATTTTGAGGCTCTCCTGCCATACGGTTTGTTCCTTAGCAGATAGGGCACGGACCTGGGTGTCGGGAAGACCTGGATTCTATTCCCGGCTCTGCCGCTCATCTGTCGTGTATTGATTTCTATTAATGGCCGTCTCCCCCTCTAGACTGTATGTTCGTTTGGGGAAGAGAAGGTGTCTATTATATTGTTATCTCCCAAGTGCTTAGTACAGTGTTTTGCACGTCGTAAGCGCTCTGTAAATGTGATTGACTGAGGGGGGTGTAGGGCAAGTCACTTTACTTCTCTGGGCCTCAGTGACCTTATCTGTAAAATGGGGATTAAGATTGTGAGCCCCATGGGGAACTTGGATTTTGTCAAACTATGATTACCATGTATGTAACCAGTTTTCAGAACAGCGCCTGGCCCGGAGTAACCGATACCATTCATTCAATGCTATTCATTAGCTTCTTCCTGAGTGCAGAGCACTGTACCGAGGGCTTGGGAGAGTTAAGTACAATGGTGGGCAGAAACATTCCCTACCCACCTCCAATTTAGACCGTGCCCCATGTGGGACCCAGACTTGGCTTAACTATTCTCATCATCATCATCACCGCCATCATCATTATGATTCCGAGCCCCACACCAGAGAGGGACAGTTTCCGGCCCGATCTTCAGATGGGTACAGTGCTTGTCCCACAGCCAGAGTAGGAGAGACAGCAGGGATGGAATCCCTGTTTTCCCGATGAGGTAACTAAGGCTCTGCTAATTGAGGTGATGATGATGGTATTGGTTAAGCACTTAATAGCTGTCCAGCACTATCCTAAGGGCCAGGGTAGATACAAGGTCATCGAGTTGGACACTTCCTTGTCCCCCAGAGGTCTCACGATCACCCAGGGTACAGAGGCCCAGAGAAGTGAAGGGACTTGGCCAAGGTCACCCAGCAGATAAGTGGAGCCGGGATTAAAAAACAGAACCTCAGACCCCAGCCTGCATTCCTTTTATTAGGCCAATGGTCGGCTCAATTCCTGGTGATTGTATGGGTAGACTTGTCGATCTTATCATGCCGAGGTTTTATCATACCCCTCGATCACCGCAATAGAAATCAACCAAGAATTGCTCCAATAAAATCATCCTGGAGGTTCAATTATAAATAGGCATTAATTGAGGATTGATCTCCATTTTACAGATGAAGTGATTGAGGCCCAGAGAAGTGAAGAGACTTATCCAAGGTCACTCAGCAGACCGGGGACAAAGCTAGATTTTCAACTCAGGTCCTTCTGACTTCCAGGCCTTGGGCTCTACCAGCTAGGCCTCGCCGCTTCTCCTGGTAGAGTATTCTCCTTCCTCCTCCTAGGCCCAGAATTGTTGGCCAGACTGGGAGTGGAGCTCAGTTCCTCTTCAGTCTCGCTTCCTCTGTCTCTTTTGTGTTTCTTTGAAATGGCATTTCTTTAGCACTTACTTTTTGTCAAGCACTGTTCTAAGCACTGAAGTAGGTACAAGTGAATCCTCTAGGATAGTCAGGCAGTCAGTTGTATTTCTTGAACACCTAATGTGTGCAGAGCACTGTACTGTGCCCTTGGGAGACCTTCCACGACTAAGCCCTCGTTTCCTCTTCTCCCACTCCCTTCTGTGTCACTCTGACTCACTCTGGCTCCCTTTATTCATCCCCCCCCTCCCGGCCCTAGGACACTTAGGTCCGTATCTGTCATGTACTTATTCCTATTATAGTCTGTCTCCCCCTCTAGATTGTAAACTCCTTGTGGGCAGGCAATGTGGCCTTTTATTTTTCTATTGTACTCTCCCAAGCGCTTGTCCCAGTGCTCTGCACACAGTAAGCACTCCATTAATACAACTGACTGATAGAATTTTCAGCCCGGTTCCCTCCCTCTCTTTCTTGGAAATGATGTTAGTTAGGTGCTTACTCTGTTTCGAGCATGGTTCTCAGCTCCGGAGTAGGTACGAGCTAATGAGGTTGGGCACAGTTCCCGTCCTACATGGGGCTTACGGTCTTCATCCCTATTTGCCAGAAGAGGGACCTGAGGCTCAGAGAGGTGAAGTGACTTGCCTAAACAAGTCGCAGCAGACAAGTGGCGGAGCCAAGCTTAGAGCCCAAGGCCTCGGACTCCCCAGATGGTGATCTGCACACAGTAAGCCCTCAGTAAACATGACTGATTGATCGGCTGCTCTTTCCACTAGGGCAGACCCCTTCCCCCGCATACCGGGTCAACCTCCATCAGAGGTATTAATTGAATGTTTACTATGTGCAGAGTGCACTGTACTAAGCCCAGGGTGGAGTACAGTGCAGTAGAATTAGCAAACACATTCCCTGCCCAAAAGGAGCTTCCAGTCTGGAGTCTAAACAAACCAGCTTTTGTGATTTTCCTGTTTCCGCCTATTAGAACTTCAATATTTTTGGCCTCATAAGTGTGACAGTGTGAGGCAAGGAAGAGAAATGAGAAGGTTTGCCAGTAGGAAGTGGAATTTTGAGGCATTTTTGCTGCTTGGTTTGTTCTGTAGAGGATAGGGCCCGGGCCTGGAAGTCGGGAGGACCTGGGTTTTACTCCCGGCTCTGCCGTTCGTCTGTAATATATTCATTTCTATTAATGTCCCTCTCCCCCTCTAAACTGCAAGTTCATTGTGGGCAGAGATTGTGTCCATGGTATTGTTCTATTGTACTCTCTCAAGTGCTTAGTGCAGTGTTTTCCACGTAGTAAGCGCTCAGGAAATGTGACTGACTGACGGAGGGGGACATTAGGCAAGTCACTTCACTTCTCTGGGCCTCAGTGACCTCATCCGTAAAATGGGAATTAAGACTGTGAGCCCCATGGAGAACGCATTGCTTCGCTTGTCACCCAGTGCATAGAATAGTGCCTGGGATGGGATAAGTGATTAACAAATACCATTCATTCCTTCAGTCAGTCAGTCGTATTTGTTAAGTTCTTCCTGAGTGTAGGGCACTGTGCCGAGCACTTGGGAGAGTCCAATACAATGGTGGGCAGACACGTTCCCTGCCTACCTCCAACTTTGTCTATTCCCCATGTGGGATGCTGATTTGGCCTATCATCTCCATCATCATTAGGATTCTGAGCCCAACACGGGACAGGGACTTGGTCTGGCCCGATCATCAGATGGCTGCAGTGCTTGTCCCACTTCCTGAGTAGGAGAGAAAACAGGGATCGAATCCCCTTTTCCAGATGAGGGAACTAAGGCTCTGCTAAATGAGGTGGTGATGATGGTATATGTTAAGCTCTTACTATATGTTTAGCACTGTCATAAGTGCCGGGGTAAATAAAAGCTCATTGAGTTGGACACTTCCTTGTCCCACAGAGGTGTCACAGTCTTATTTCCCATTTTACAGATGAGAGTACTGAGGACCAGAGAAGTGAAGTGACTTGCCCGAGGTCACCCAGCTGACGAGTGGAGCCGGAATTAAAAGCCAAAACCTCTGACTCCCGGGCCTGCGTTCCTTCCACTAGGCCAACTGTCGGGTATGTTGCCGGTGTTTCTGTGAGCAGGCTTTTTGGTCTGTACTTATCATTCAGAGGTTTTGTTGAACCCCTAGATCACCCCAATCGAAAGCCACTGAAAATTACCCCAATAAAATCATCCTGGAGGTTCAATTATAAATAGGCGTTAATCTAGGATTGATCTCGATTTTTACAGATGAAGTGATGGAGGCCCAGAAAAGTGAAGAGACTTATCTAAGGTCACCCAGCAGACCAGGGACAGAGCTAGAATTGGAACTCGGGTCCTTCTGACTTCCAGACCTTGGGCTGTAGCCCCAGGCTTTGCCGCTTCTCGTGGTAGACCAGTCCCCTTCCTCCTTTTAGCCCCAGAGCTGTTGGCCAGCCTGGGAATGGAGCTCAGTTCCTCTTCAGCCTGGCTTCCTTTCTCTTTTATTATCTATTTCTTTTGACTGGCATTTCTTCTGCACTTACTCTTTGTCCCGCACTGTTTTAAGCACAGGAGTAGATAAAAATTAATCGGGTTGGAGAGTCAGTCACTTGTAATTTTTGAGTGTTTACTGTGTGCAGAGCACTCTACTCAGCGCTTGGAAAGTACACAAAGAGAGACAGTCCTTGTCCGCAACGGGCTCACAGTCTAGAATTGGGGAGACAGACATCAAAACAAGCCAACTGGCATCAGAAGCCTCAATATAAATAAGTAGAATCAGTGGTATGTATAAACATCAGAACACGTAAAACAAGTAAGGGTAGATCATTGTCATATTTATTAAGTTCTTCCTGTGTGCGGAGCACTGTACCGAGCACTTGGGAGAGTCCAATACGGCGCTGCGCAGACAGGTCCCTTACCTGTGTCCTACTTAGATTACACCCCACCTGGGACACAGACTTTGCTTAATTGGCATCATCCTCATCACCATTATGGTTATGAGCCCACAAGGGGCAGGGACTAGAAAAGTGCCTGCCCCACAGCCCTAGTAGGAGAGAAAACAGGGATGGAATCTGTGTTTTACTGATGAGGGAATGAATGCTCTGCTATGTTGATGGTATTTGTTAAGCACTTACTACCTACAATTGTAGGTATGTACGTGTATACACAAGTGCTGTGGGGCAGGGTGGGGTAGAGCAAAGGGAGCCAGTTGGGGCAATGTGGGGTAGCAGCGGGGGCTGATGAAAAGGGGGGCTCAGTCTTGGAAGGTCTCCTGGAGGAGGTGAGCCTTCAGTAGGGCTTTGAAGGGGAGAAGGGTGATTGTTTGGTGGACATTGGAAAGTACCCTGCTTCACATGGGTCTCACAGTCTTAATCTCCATTTTACAGAGGAGCATACTGAAGCCCAGAGAAGTGAAGTGACTTGCTCAAGGTCACACAGCAGACAGTTGGCGGAGCTGAGATTAGAACCCAAGTCTTCCGACTTCCCGGCTGGTGACTTGCAGCTGGTGACTTGCACACAGTAAGCCTTCGAGAAATTTTTACTGATTGTTCAGCTGCTTTTTCCACTCGCCCCTTCCCCCACATACAGATTAAATGAATCAATCGTATTTATTGAGTGCTTACTGTGTGCCGAGCACTGTACTAAGCGCTTGGGAAGTACAAGTTGGCAAGATTGGTCGAAGCTATTTATTCAACCGTTAATATGTGCAGAGTGCACTGTACTAAGCACTTGGAGTAGCATGCAATAGAATTAGCTAGTTTGTTCCTTTTCTGTAAGGAGTTTACAATGTGGCGTCTAAAAAACCAGCTCTTTGATTTCCCTATTTCTGCTTATTAGAACTTCCATATTTGTGGCCTCGTAAATGTGACGAATGTGAGAGGCAGGGAGGAGACATGAGAAGGTTTCCCGGTAGGAACTGGGATTTTGAGGCTCTAGTGGATAGGGCACAGGCCTGGTTGTTGGGAGGACCTTGGTTTTATTTCCGGGTTTGCCGCTCCTCTGTCGTGTATTCATTTCTATTAATCTCAGTCTACCCCTCCAGACTGTAAGTTCATTGTGGGCAGAGAATGTGTCGAATTTATTGCTCTACTGTACTCTCCCAAGTGCTTAGTACAGTGTTCTGCACATATTACGCACTCAGGAAATGTGATTGACTGACTGATGGGAAAATTGGGCAATGACATCAGTTCTCTGGGCCTCAGTGACCTCAGTTTTGGAAATGGGGATTAAGATTCTGAGCCCCATGGGGAACTTGGACTGTGTCAAACCATGATTACCTCCTATGTATCCCAGTGCTTAGAATGGTGCCTGGCCCGTAGTGAAAGCTTAACAAATGCCATTCATACATTTGTTCATTCAGTCATATTTATTAAGTTCTTCCTGTATGCAGAGCATTGTGCTGAGTGCTTGGGAGAGCCCAGTGCAACCGGGGGCAGACACATTCCCTGCCTCACTCTTATTTAGGCTTAGCCCCATGTGGGACCCAGACTTCACTTAACTATCATCATCATCATAATAATAATGATGTCATTTGTTAAGCGCTTACTATGTGCAAAGCACTTAGCATATGAGCCCCACATGAGACAGGGACTGTGTCTGATCCGATCATCGGACAGCGTGGCTCAGTGAAAAGAGCATGGGCTTTGGAGTCAGAGGCCATGGGTTCAAATCCCGGCTCCGCCAACTGTCAGCTGCGTGACTTTGGGCAACCCTCTTAACTTCTCTGAGCCTCAGTGACCTCATCTGTAAAATGGGGATTAAAACTGTGAGCCCCCCGAGGGACAACCTGATCACCTTGTAACCTCCCCAGTGCTTAGAATAGCGCTTTACACATAGTAAGCACTTAACAAGTACTGTCATTATCATTATTACATCGCCCTGACTTCCTCCCTCTGCTCTACCCCCATCCCCACCCCAAAGCCCTTGTGTATAGATGTACATATTATTGTATTCATTCATTCATTCCGTCGTATTTATTGAGCACTTACTGTGTGCAGAGCACTGTACTAAGCGCTGGGGAAGTACACATTTTCTTAATAATGTGTATATACCTATAATGCCGTTGATTTGCATTGATGCTATTGCTGCCTGTCCACTTGTTTGGTTTAGTTTTGTTGTCTGTCTCCCCTCCTCTAGACTCTGAGCCCATCAGGTAGGGATTGTCTCTGTTGCTTGCAAAATTCAGTAGCCTAGAAATGCCCCCAAATGTTTCATCTCCAATTTAGCAATAGTAATGGCGGTATCTGTTAAGTGCTTACTCTGTGTCAAGTCCTGAAGTGAGAACTGCAGTAGATGCGAGATCGTCAGTTCAGATCCAATCCCTGACCCACCTGGGGCTCACGGTCTAAGGGGGAGAGAGAACAGGGATTGAATCCCCATTTTGCAGGTGAAGAAAATGAGGCTCAGAGAAGTCGAGGGACTTGCCTGAGGTCACACAGTGGGCAAGTGGCAGATCTGTGACTGGAACCCAGGTCCTTGGCGTCCTACGGGTGTCCTCTTTCCAATAGGTGTACTCTTTCCAATAGGCTAAGCTCCTTCCCGATACTTTCGATAGTAACTCCCCTACCTAACAAGGATGGGGAAGCAGATTTGCCTAATGGAAAGAGCCCCAGCCTGGGAGTCGGAGGATGTGGGTTCTAACCCTGGCTCCTCCACATACCTGCTAGGAGAAGCAGCGTGGCATTGTGGACAGAGCCCGGGCCCAGGAGTGGGGAGATCGTGGGCCGTGATCCCGGCTCGGCCACTTGACTGCCGTGTGACCTTGGGTGAATCGCTTCACTTCTCCGGGCCTCAGGTCCCCCATCCGTAAAATGGGGACCGAGACTGTGAGCCCCACATGGGACGGTGACTGTGTCCGACCCGATTCACTTGTATCCACCCCAATGCTTAGTACGGTGTCTGGAGCATAGTTAGCACTCAACAAATACTGTAATCATTATTATTATGTTGTGACCAAGAGCAAGTCGTTTCACTTATCTGGGTATCAGTCTCTTCAGTTGTAGAGTGGACATTCACTCAGTCGTATTTATTCAATTGCTTACCATGTGCAGAGTACTCTTCTAAGCGCTTAGAAAGTACAATTCAGCAACAGATCGAGACAATCCCTACCCAACACGAGTTCAATATGTGTTCTCCCTCCTATTTGGTCTGTGAGCCTCATGTGAGACCTGACTATGTTGTATCTACCCCAGAGTTGAGTATATCGCATGACACAGTTAAGCCATTAACCAATGCTACTATTATTAATAATATTCTTATGATCATTATGACATCTTCTCCCATCCTCAAAACCTCCTGAAACCCCTTCTCCTCTCCCTCCTTCTCCCCGAAGCCTTTTCTCTTGAATTCCCAACACCCCAAGTCGTAGCATTCACAGTAATTCCAGTGGTATTGAAATCGATCACCATGACTCCCGCACGTAGGTATATACCAACATATACAATAGCAGTCTATGATAAGCTACTTCTTCTGCTTACTTTTTCCCTGGCCATCTTTTTTGCCTTGCTCCTGCTCCTCCTCCTTTTGAATCGTTTGTATCACCCCTAGGACAAGGCAGTGACCTTTCCTTCATGGACTCAAAATGAATACTTGTGCTCTCTAAATGTTTATTATGAGCCATGTACTGCCCTGAGGGCCGGGGAAGAGATGAAATGATGGGAACGACCACAGTCCCAGGCTTGTCTGCTCTGTGTCAACTTGGGCAAGTGATTAAACCTCTCTGTACCAAAGTTACCTCATCTGTAAAATGGGGTTGAATCCTGAAGTCTGTCCAACTTGACTAGCTTGTATCTATCCCTGAATTCCGTACAGTCCCGGGCACATAATAAAGTGCATAACGAATACGATGAAAAAGAAGGAAGGACAGGTATTGAATCCTCATTTTAAAGATGAAGGAACTGAGGCACAGAGGGGCTTAAATCACTTAACCCAAGCTCACAGAGCAGGCAAGTGGCGGAGGCAGGATCAGAACCCAGGTCTTCCGACTCCCGGATCTACACCGTCTGCACTAGGTGACCCGGCTTTCTGCCGTCTCTAATGGGAATGGCCTCCCTTGGCTTTCTGAGCCCCAGGGGGAAGGAACTGGGCCTCGGATCCCTGGCGGGACAGAACCAGGCTTCAGCCCTCCTTTTTCCAGCAGACTCGATTTCTGGAGAGGATCCTATTGCCCCCCGTGGGGGATGGGGCCCGGTGTCCCATTTCCCCTGGTGTCCCATTTCCCCGGGCGCCCCTTCCCGGTCATCAGGCCGCCCCAAACTGCTGTAGGAATAGTCAGGGAAACCGGGCAGGGTGAAAATGGGGGGAATCTCTCCAGCCTGGAGCTCTGACTAGAAGCTAGACCCGATGCTCGTGTGGGTGGGGAATGGGCCTGTTGATTGTTATGTTCTACTCTCCTAAGCGCTTAGTACAGTGCTTTGCACCCAGTAAGCACTCAGTAAACACGATTGAATGAATGAATGAAAGTTGTAGGCAGAAAACCTGTGTACCAACTCTATTATATTGTACTCTCCCAAACTCTTAGTACAGTGCTCTGCGCACAGTAAGTGCTCAAGAAATCTAATGGATTGAGAAACACCCTCCAAGATCAACTCCCACAGAGAATACTCAGGAGGGAGATTGAGGTATTAAACCTATCCCGGGATGCAGAGAGGGTCTTCAAGGGCAAACTTGCTGCCTCCAGGTAAGGGTTAAGTGGAGGTGTTGGCTCAGAGGGGCTGCCTCTCTGAGGCTCCGCCTACTAGATGACCTGAGGGGTTTCAGCTGGAAGAGTAAGTTCCGCACGGGGAAGCCACTGCTTACCCTGAGGGAGCCCAGCTCGACTGAGAATGTAAGCATATATGACCGCCTAATGGCCTGTTTCTGGTGTCCGAACCCCCATTCTACTCCCCCAGCTCCAGGGTGGGTGACCCACAGACAGATGGGATCTTGGGAACCAACAGACTGGAACCTCAAAGTTTGGCTTGTGATTTCCAGGCAACATCGCATACTGCACAATTCTGTGTGGCCGTAGAGTCAAGGGGAGGATTGTTCTGTTTTGACTGTGACTTGGTTTTGAGCAAAAGGGATGTATTGAGTATTCCACTACTCTTTCCTATCATTTCTCTTTCATTTTGACCTCACAATGTCCCTGTGAAGCCGAAAGGCAGCAGCTGAGAGCAATGGCCTTAGTATTCAGTGGACAGCTGTGTGTGTGTGTGTGTGTGTGTGTACACCCATGCCGAGGCCATCCATTTATGTGCTCCATTGAGAATTGCTTTCTAATTCCACATTTTGTTGCTTTTAACCTTGCAGCTCCAATTGGCAGTTGAGATTGCCCAAGTGGGCTAAGCACCGAAGGTTCTAAAATGTAAGCTCACCTGTAGACTGTAAACTGGCTGTGGGCAGGGAACATGTCTACCAACTCTGTATTGTACCCTCCTAAGTGCTTATTGAGTAAGCGCTTAAGAAATACCAGTGATGGAAGACAGTATTTGCTTGTGACCTAGCTGAGCCTAGAGACCAAAGTATCCAAATTCTAGTGGTGAAAAATTTTTGGGGTATTTGTTAAGCATCCGCTATGTTCATTCAGTCGAATTTATTGAGCGCTTACTGTGCGCAGAGCACTATACTGACATTTGGGAGAGTACAGTGCAACAATAAACATTCCCCTTCCCTGCCCACCATGAGGTTAGTATGTGCCAAGCACTGCACTAAAGGCTGGGACAGGTACAAGGTAATGGTTGGACACAGTTCCTGTCCCACATAAGGCTTCCGGTCTTCATCCCCATTTTACGGATGAGGTGACTGAGCCACAGAGAAGTTAAGTGAGTTGCCCGAGGTCACACAGCAGACAAATGGGGAATCCAGGATTTGAACCCAGGTCCTCCTGATTTATAAGCCGGTGCCCTATCTAGTAGGCTGTCCTGCTTCTCCATTTCTTCGTGCCTTGCAGGCGGAAGGGTGCCCCCAACTCTGTCCACCGTTTCTCGAGAAGATGCTAGTAGGAACGGCCGAGGTTCAGGGTCGGAAGCACTGTTGTCGAATGCGCTAGCCTCCCCTCTGTCTCCCCTGCTAGACTGACACTTCCTTGAGAGCAGGGATGGTGTCTTCTGCCTCTTTGGGACTCTCCTAAGTGATCAGTGGAGTGCCTTGCACATAGTAGACGGTAAGGTCCTTGAGCCTGGGGTTAACGTTCACCAACTCTTGGGCTTTCTCAAGTGCTTATCTCAGTGCTCTTCAGGCAGACTGCAAGCTCCGGAAGGGCAGGATCGAGGGCCTCTAGCTTATTGTACTCTCCCAAGGGCTCGGTACACTGTGTTGCGCACACTAAGCTCCTGCAGGGCATGGATTAGGTCTACCTGCTCTCTTGTGCTTAATAGAGTGCCTGGCATTCAGTAAGTACTCACATACTATTGCTAGATCGATCCCCAGTGACTCCATTTTTACCTTGCCCAAAAGGTCACTGGGCAAGGATGAATATAAGTATCTATTCATAACTAAGCATTTTAATGGTTTACCGCCTTTATTTTCGATGGGACTGCACAAACTAAACTCTGGGCCTGAGCCAGACCCTTGAAATTGAATATTGCAGGAAGGAAATTCTTCAAACCGTGTTCTCCTGCCTGCCTCCTCTCTGGGGTATGCCAAACACAGCCTTGACCTAAGATACGGAGCTGGGAATTGTGGATAAGCAAGTGAGAGGAGTCTGGGTTCCTCCCTTTCCCTCATCTCACCCCACTCTCTCTGTCCCCCTGCACACAGCCTTCGCCTGATGTAAGGAGCCACGCTTCCTGGGAAAAGCAGTTGAGAGGCCTCTGGCTTCCTGCCTTCCCCTCTCCTTGCCCGTCTCCCGCCAACCCTCAAACACAGTCTGTGCCAGAAGTACCGAGCCAAGAGTTTCAGGAACTCTGGGTGAGAGAACTCGGGGATGGATGTTTTCTCCCCTGTTCACCCTCCTCTCTCCATCCACCTGAACATAGCCTGGGCCAGAGGTACGGAGCCAGGAATTATGGGAAAGCAGTTGGAGATCTCTGGATTGCTTCCCTCCTGTCTTTTTGCCCTTCTTTCTGCATCCCCTGGAAAGGTTTCTGTGTTTTTTCGAGGTGCGTTTGTTTGTGGGCGTGGCAGGGATCAGCCCTGTCACAGGCCTCGTCACGAGAACGGTCCGTCATCGTGGCCGTGCGGTGAGCCGACCAGCTGTCAGGCGAGGCCAAGTCTTGCTCCTTTGCGACGTTTGGAAAACCGGCTTGTCGGAAGAAGGTGAGCGCAGGCTGGGGGCCGGACTTCTGGCCTCCGCTCGGGTGCCTGCTGCCACATTGGGAGTGCGTGCTCACTCCTTGAGAAGGAAAACCCATTAGGCTCAAAGCTTCAGCATAGAAATGGAGAAGGGTGTCCCGGGAACCCCTGGACTTGGAAGTCAGAGGCCCTGACCTTGAGGATCTTTAGAAGCAGTGGGGCCAAGTGGAAAGAGCCCAGACTTGGGAGTCAAAGGAGCTGTGTTCTAACTGAGGCTTTGCCATTTGTCTGCTGTGTGATCTTTCTTAGGCAAGTCACTTCACTTCTCTGGGCCACCTTCTCCTCCTCCTCCCTATGAGGATTCAATCCTATTCCCTCCAACCCAGAAGATGTGGGACAGGGACTATGTTTCTCCTTTTTATCTTATACCTACCCCTCTTGCTTACTTCAGTGTTTGCCACCTAGTAAGTATTTAACAAATGCTGCCATTATGATGATTATTATGTAAGTGTGGAACCAATGCTACAACTATTATTATTTGAGTGTTTTAACAAATATTATTCTCATTATCAGCTTTGCTCTTCAAAAGAAAAGAATTTCCCTCAAGGGCACAGATCAGCCAGCTGCATGAAGACCACCAACCTCACGAAGTTGTAGGAAAGGTGCTCAAGTGGAAAAGACAAGGGGAGCGTGACCTTTGGAGTGCAAATGACCGGCTCAAAGTCAGTGCTTAACAAATACCATTCTAAAGCCAGTCAGAAAAACCTCCCTTGTTTCACCCAAACACCTGCAGATTAGGGACTGGTTTATGGGGTCCCCCAGGGCTCCCATCAGGGCCAGAGGGGAGTTGGATAGCAGCAGGCATCAGGCATCAAGTGAAGTGACTTGCCCAAGGTTACACAGTAGACATTTGGCGGAGCTGAGATGAGAACCCAAGGCCTCCGAGTCCCCGGCCGGCGACCCGCACTCAGTAAGCCCTCGATAAATGTGACCGATTGATCGGCTGCTTTTTCCGCTAGCCCCTTCCCCCACATATCGAGTAAACATCGTTCAAAGGTATGTGGTGAATGCTTACTATGTGCAGAGTGTACTGTACAAAGCACTTGGGATAGTAGGATGCAATAGAATGTGCAAAGACGTTCCCTGTCCATAAGGAACTTACAGTCTGGTGTCTAAAAAAGCTGCTTTTTGATTTTCCTATTTCCGCTTATTAGGAGTATTTGTCAATATTTAGGCCTCATAAATGTGACGAATGTGAGGCAGGGAAGAGACATGAGAAGGTTTGCCGGTAGGAACTGGGATTTTGAGTCTCTTTTGGCCCTCGGTCTGTTCCTGAGCGGATAGGGCAAGGGCTTGGGTGTCGGGAGGACCTGGGTTCAGTTTCCGGCTCTGCCGCTCATCTGTCAGGAATTGATTTCTATCAATGTCCGTCTCCCCCTCTAGACTGTAAGATCGTTGTGGGCAGAGAATGTTTCTATTATATTGTTCTATTGTTCTCTCCCAAGTGCTTAGTACATGTCGTAAATGCTCAGTAATGATGAATAACCAACTGAGGGGGACATAGGGAGAGTCACTTCACTTCTCTGGGTCTCAGTGACCTTATCTGGAAATTAATAATAATAATAGTAATGATGGCATGTATTAAGCACTTACTATGTGCAAAGCACTGTTGTAAGCATTGGGGAAGTTACAGGGTGATCCGGTTGTCCCTTGGCGGGGGCTTGTAGTTTTAATCCCCATTTTCCAAAGGAGAGCCAGGCTAGCTCTCTTCCTCCCTTCAAAGCCCTCCTGAGAGCTCACCTCCTCCAGGAGGCCTTCCCAGACTGAGCCCCCTCTTTCCTCCCCCCCACCTTACCTCCTTCCCCTTCCCACAGCACCTGTATATCTGTATATATGTTGGTAGGTATGTATTATTCTATGTATTTATTTGATTTGTACATATTTCTTCAAAATTTTTTTGATAATATGTTTTGTTTTGTTCTCTATCTCCCCCTTCTAGACTGTGAGCCCACTGTTGGGTAGGGACCGTCTCTATATGTTGCCAACTTGTACTTCCCAAGCGCTTAGTACAGTGCTCTGCCCACAGTAAGCGCTCAGTAAACACGATTGAATGAATGAAGGAAAGGTAACTGAGGCTCAGAGAAGCTAAGCGACTTGGCCGAAGTCACACAGCTGACAAGTGGCGGAGGTGGGATTTCAACCCATGACCTCTGATCCCAAAGCCCGTGCTCTTTCTTCTGAGCCACATTGCTTAATCCTAATGGGGATTAAGATTGTGAGTCCCTTGGGGAACTTGGACTCTGTTAAAGCACGATTACCTTGTATGTACCCAGCATTCAGAATGGTGCCTGGCCTGTAGTAACCAATACCATTCATTCCATTCATTCTATCGTATGAAGTTCTTCATCAGTGCAGAACACTGTACGGAGCGCTTGGGAGAGTCGAATAACAATGATGGGCAGACATATGCCCTGCCTACCTTCAACGTACGCTGCGCCCCATGTGGGACCCAGCATTGGCTTAACTATTATCGTCATCACCATCATCATAACGCGTCTGAGCCTCACACGAGAGAGGGACGGTGTCCGACCCGATCGTCAGAGGGGTACGATGCGTTTCCCACAGCCGGAGTAGTCGAAAAAGCAGGGATCGAATGTCCGTTTTCCAGATGAGGGAACTAAGGCTCTGCTAAGTGATCATGATTGAGTTTGTTAAGCACTTATTTTCTGCCCAGCACTATTCTAAGGGCCGGGGTAAATACAAGCTCGTCGGGTTGAACGCTTCCCTGTCCCACAGAGGTCTCGCAGTCTTAATCCCCATTGTACGGAGGAGGGTACTGAGGCACAGAGAAGTGAAGGGACTCGCTTGGGGTCACCCAGCGGACGAGTGGAGCCGGGATTAAAAGCCAGCACCTCTGACCCCAGCCTGTATTCCTTTTACCAGGCCAACTGTCGGCTCTGTTCCCGGTGCTTCTAAGGCTAGACTTGTCGATCTTCTTCAAAGGTTTTATCGTACCCCTAGATCACCCCGATCAAAAACAACCAAAAATTGCACCAATAAAATCATCCTGGAGGTTCATTTGCAAATAGGCAGTAATTTGGGATTGCTTTCCATTTTACAGATGAAGTGATTGAGGCCCAGCGAAGTGAAGAGACTTATCCAAGGTAACCCAGCAGACCGGGGACAAAGCTGGAATCCGAACACACATTCTTCTGACTTCCAGGCCTCAGGCTCTACCAGCTAGGCCTTGCCGCTTCTCCTGGTAAAGCGTTCCCCTTCCTCCTTCTAGCCCCAGATTTGTTGGCCAGATTGGGAGTGGAGCTCAGTTTCTCTAAAGCCTGTCTTCCTCTGTCTTTTTTCTGTTGTTTAGAAATGGCATTTCTTTAGCTCTTACTCTTTGTCAAGCATTGGTCTAAACACTGAAGTAGGTACAAGTGAATCCGCTATTATAGTCAGTCAGTCATTCGTATTTATTGAGCACTTTATGTGTGCGGATCACTGTACTAAGCCCTTGGGAGGCCTTCCCCGACTAAGCCTTGGTTTCCTCTTCTCCCACTCCCTTCTGCGTCACCCTGACTCTCTCCTTTTATTCATCCCCTCCTCCTGGCCCTATGGCGCTTATGTCCGTATCTGTCATTTTAGTCTTTCTCCCCCTTTAAACCGTAAGCTCTTACTGGGCTGGGAATGTGGCCTTTTATTGTTTGATTTTACTCACCCAATCGCTTGCCCCAGTGCCCTGCACACAGTAAGCACTGTATTAGTACGACTGATTGATTTTTCAGCCTGGTTCCCTCCCTCTCTGTCTTTCAAATGAGGTTCATTAGGGGCTTACTCTGTTTCGAGCACAGTTTGTAGCACTGGAGTAGGTACAAGATAGTGAGGTTGGGCGCAGTTCCTGGCCTACATGGGGCTTACGGTCTTCATCCCCATTTGCCAGAAGAGGTACCTGAGGCTCAGAGGTGAAGTGACTTGCCCAAACCAGTCACAGCAGACAAGTGGCGGAGCATAGCTTAGACCCCAAGTCCTGTGACTCCCCAGATGGTGATCCGCACACAGCAAGCCCTCAGTAAACATAACTGATTGATCGGCTGCTGTTGCCACTAGGGCACACCCCTTCCTGCACATACCGGTCAAACGTCCATCAAAGGTTTTTATTGAATGCTTACTAGTTGCAGGGTGCACTGTACTAAGCACCTGGGGGAGTACAATGCAATAGATTTAGCAAACACATTCCCTGCCCATAAGGAGCTTACAGTCTGGAGTCTAAACCAACCAGCTTTGTTGATAGTCCTATTTCTGCGTAGTTGGAATTGAATATTTTGGTCTTCATAAATGTGGCCAATGTGAGGCAAGGAGTAGAAAAGAGAAGCTTTACCCGTAGGAAATGGAATTTGGAGACCTTTTTGCCGCTCGGTTTGTTCCCTAGAGGATAGGGCCCGGGCCTGGGATTCGGGAGGACCCAAGTTTGACTTCCGGCTATGCCGCTCGTCTGTAATGTATTCATTTCTATGAATGTCCGTCTTCCCCTCTGGACTGTAAGTTCATTGTGGGCAGAGATTGTGCCTATTATATTGTTGTACTGTACTCTCTCAAGTGCTTAGTGCAGTGCTTTCCATGTACTAATTGCTCAGGAAATGTGATTGATGGAGGGGGACATTAGGCGAGTCAGTTCACCTCTCTGGTCCTCTGGGACCTCATCTGAAAAATGGGAAAGAAGATCGTGAGCCCCATGGCGGACACTGACTGGGTCAAACCGTGATAGCTTCGCTTGTCACCCAGTGCATAGAACAGTGCCTGGGACGGGGTAAGTGATTAACAAATACCATTCACTCCTTCAGTCAGTCAGTCATATTGAAGTTCTTCCTGAGTGCAGAGCGCTGTGCCGAGCACTTGGGAGAGTCCAATACGATGGTGGGCAGACACGTTCCTTGTCTACCTCCACCTTAGAATATGCCCTATGTGGGACCCAGATTTGGCTTAACTATCATCACCATCATCATTAGGATTCTGAGCCCGACACGAGCCCGGGACTGTGTCCTCCCCGATCTTCAGATGGCTACAGTGCTTGTCCCTCTGTCCGAGTAGGAGAGAGACAGGTATCGAATCCCCTTTTATAGATGAGGGAACTAAGGCTCTGTGAATTGAGGTGGTAATGATGGTATTTGTTAAGCCCTTACTATGTGTCCAGCACTATCATATTTGCCGGGGCAAATAAAAGCTCATCGAGTCGGACACTTCCCTGTCCCACAGAGGTCTCACAGCCTTTATCCTCGTTTTACAGAAGAGAGTCCCGAGGTCCAGGGAAGTGAAGTGACTTGGCCGAGGTCACCCAGCTGATGAGGGGAGCCAGAATAAAAAGCCAGAACCTTTGACTCCTAGGCCTGCGTTCCTTCCACCAGGGCAACTTTCAGGTATGTTGCCGGGGATACTGTGGGCCAACTTTTTGGTCTGTACTTATCATCCAGAGGTTTTGTCAAACCCCCAGAACGCCCCAATCGAAAGCAGCCAAAATTTACCCCCCAAAAATCATCCTGAAGGGTCAGTTATAACTATACGTTAATTTAGGAATGATCTAGATTTTACAGATGAGGTGATGGAGGGCCAGAGAAGTGAAGAGACTTATCTGAGGTCACCCAGCAGACTGGGGACCAAGCTGCCCTTAGAACTCATGCACTTCTGACTTCCAGGCTTTGGGCTGTATCCCCAAGGCTTCGCAGCTTCTCCTGGTAGAGTATCCCGCTTCCTCCTTCAGCCTCAGGGCTGTTGGCCAGACGGGGAATGGAGCTCAGTTCCACTTCAGCTGGGCTTCCTGTCTCTCTTTTCTATTTCTTTTGAGTGGCATTTCTTCAGTGCTTACTCTTTGTCCTGCACTGTTTTGAGTACTGGAGTAGATACAAATCAATCAGGTAGGAGAGTCAATCAGTCACTTGTATTTCTTGAGTGTTGACTGTGTGCAGAGCACTGTACTAAGTGCTGGGAAAGTACACAAAGAGAGACAGTCCCTGCCCACAACGGGCTCACAGTTTAGAAGTGGGGAGACAAGACATCAAAACGAGCAAACGGGCATCAGGAGCATCAGTATAAATAAATAGAATCAGTGATATGTATAAACATCAGAACACATCATACAAATAAGGGTAGATCATTCAGTCATATTTATTAAGTTCTTCCTGTGTGCACTGTACCACGCACTTGGGAGAGTCCAATACAGCATTGCGCAGACACGTTCCCAACCTATGTCCCACTTACAGTACCCCCCACGTGGGATGCACACTTTGCCTAATTGTCATCATCATCATCATTATCATCATGGTTCTGTATGGGACTATAAAAGTGCTTGTCCCATAGTCCGAATAGGAGAGAAAACAGGGATTGAATGCCTGTTTTGCAGATGAGGGAACTGAGGGTCTGCTAGGTGAGGTGATGATGATGGTACTTGGTAAGCACTTACTCCGTGTCAAGCACTGTATTATAAATGTAAATAAATAGATTTATAGATATGTACATTTATACACAGTGCTGTGGGGCAGGGCGGGGTAGAGCCAAGGGAGCCAGTTGGGGCAATGTAGGGTAGCGGGGGGAGCTGACGAAAAGGGGGGCTAAGTTTGGGAAGGCCTCCTGGAGGAGATGAGCCTTCAGTAGGGCTTTGAAGGGGGGAAGGGTGACTGTTTGGTGGACATTGGAAAGTTCCCTGTCCTGACCTCATGGGTCTCACAGTCTTAATCGCCATTTTATAGGCGAGCACACTGAAGGCCAGAGAAGTGAAGTGACTTGTCCAAGGTCACACAGCAGACAGTTTGCGGAGCTGAGATTAGAACCCAAGTCCTCCGACTCTCCAGCTGGTGACCCGCACACGGTAAGCCCTCGATAAATGTGACTGCTTGATCGGCTGTTTTTCCACTAGGCCACACCCCTTCCCCCACATACAGGTTAAACATCGATCAAAGATATGTAGTGAATGCTTATTATGTGCAGAGTGCCCTGTAGTAAACACTAGGGGATGCAGTGGAATTAGCCAGTACGTTCCTTGTCTATAGGGAGCTTACTATATGGTGTCTTAAAAACCACCGTTTTGATTTTCCTATTTCCGCTTGTTAGAAAGGTAATATTTTTGGCCTCATAAATGTGAGGAATTTGAGGCAGGAAAGAGACAGGAGAACGGTTAAAGGTAGGAAGTGGGATTTTGAGGCTCTTCTGCCGCCCGGTGTGCTCCTTAGCGGATAGGGCGCGGGCCTGGGTGTCGGGAGGACCAGGGTTCTATTCCCGGGTCAGCCGCTCCTGTCATGTATTCATTTTTATTAATCACCATCTACCCCTGTAGACTGGAAGTTCCTTGTGGGCATAGAATGTAGTTATTATATTGCTCTATTGTACTCTCCCAAGTGCTTCGAGAAGCAGCATGGCTCAATGGAAAGAGTCTGGGCTTTGGAGTCAGAGGTCATGGGTTTGAATCCCGACTCGGCCACGTGTCTGCCGAGTGACCTTGGGCAAGTCACCTCACTTCTCTGAGCCTCAGTTCCCTCATCTGCAAAATGGGGATGATGACTGTGAGCCCCACGTGGGACAACCTGATCACCTTGTATCCCCTCTAGCGCTTAGAACAGTGCCGTGCACATAGTAAGTGCTTAACAAATGCCATCATTATTATAGTAAGCACTCAGGAAATGTGATTGACGGACTGACGGGAAAATTGGGCAAGGACTTCACTTCTCTGGGCCTCAGTGACCTCATTTTTTGAAATGGGGATTAAGCCTGTCAGCCCCATGGGCAACTTGGATTGCGTCAATCCATGAAAACCTCTTATGTACCCCAGTGCTTAGAACGGTGCCTGGCCCGTATTCATCCATGCATCCATTCATTCATTCATTCAGGCGTATTTATTAAGTCCTTTCTGCATGCAGAGCCCTGTCCTGAGTGCTTGGGAGAGCCCAGTGCACTGGTGGGCCGACACATTCCCTGCATGGCTTAGCCCCATGTGGGACCCAGACGTCGCTTAACTATCATCATCATCATCATCATCATCATCATCATCATCATCATCAAGACGCCACTGGTTAAGCGCTTACTATGTGCAAAGCACTTATTCTTATGAGCCGCTCACGGGACAGGGACTGTGTCTGACCCGATCGTCGGACGGATACGGCGCTCATCCCACAGCCCGAGTAGGAGAGAAGGCAGGGAGCGAATATCCGTTTCACAGATGAGGGAACTGAGGCTCAGCTCAGCGAGTTGATGATGATGGTATTTGTTAAGCACTTACTATGCATCAAGTGGTGTTCTAAGGGCAGTGTTAGATAATTGCTCATAGAGTTGGGCACTTCCCTATCCCACAGAGGTCTCACAGTCTTAATCCCCATTTTATGGATGAGGATACTGAGGCCCAGAGGAGTGAAGTGACTTTCCCGAGGTCACCCAGGAGACGAGGGGAGCCGGGATTAAAAGCCGGGACATGCGATTCCCAACCCGGGCTTCCTTCCACGAGGCCAATTTTTGGCTCTGTTGCCGGTGATTCTGTGGGCAGACTTGTCGGTCTTTACTTATCATCCAGAGATTTTGTCCAACCCCTAGATCAGCCCAATGGAAATCAACCAGGAGTTACCGCAGTGAAATCACCCTGGAAGTTCAGTTATAAATAGGCAATAATTTAGAATTGATGTCCATTTTACAGATGAGGTGACTGAGGCCTAGAGAAGTGGAAGGACTTATCCAAGGTCACCCAGCAGTCCAGGGACACAGCTGGAATTAGATGTCAGATCCTTCTGACTTCCAGGCCTTGGGCAGTAGCCCCTAGGCCTCACCACTTGTCCTGGTAGAGTATTCCCCTTTCCTCCCTCGAGCCCCAGGGTTGTTGGCCAGACTGGGAGTGGAGCTCAGTTCCTCTTTAGCCTGGCTAGGTCTCTCTTTTTGTCTGTTTGTTGGAAATGCCATTTCTCCAGCGCTTGCTCTTTTGCAAGCACTGTTCTAAGCACTGGAGTAGGTACGAGTTCATTCATTCCTTCCTTCATTCATTCAATCGAATTTATTGAGCGCTTACTGTGTGCAGAGCACTGTACTATGTGCTTGGGCAGTTCAAGTTGGCAATTTATAGAGACGGTCCCTACCCAACAGTGGGCTCACAGTCTAGAAGAAACTGTCAGTTAGGACAGTTAGGCAATTGTATTTATTGAGCACTTACTACGTGTAGAGCCCTGTACTAAGGCCTTGGGAGGCCTTCCCCGACTAAGCCCTCCTTTCCTCCTCTCCCACTCTCTTTTGCGTCACCCTGACTCGCTCCCTTTATTCATCCCCTCCTCCCAGTCCCACAGCACTTATGTCCGTATCTGTCATGTTTTTATTTCTATAATCGTCTGTCTCCCATCTATACCGTAAGCTTGTTTTGGGCAGGGAATGCGTCCATTGATGATTCTGTTGTACTCTCTGAAGCATTTGGTCCCGTGCTCTGCACACAGTAAGCAATCCAGAAATATGAGCGACTGATTGACTTTTCATCCCGGCCCCCTCCCTCTCTTTCCTTTAAAAGATGTTCGTGAGGTGCTTACTCTGTTTGGAGCACCGTGCTAAGCACCGGAGTAGGTACGAGCTAATGAGGTTGGGCACAGTCCCTGTCCTATGTGGGGCTTACGGTCTTCATCCCCATTTTCCAGAAGAGGTAACCCAGGGCCAGAGAGGTCAAGTGACTTCCCCAAGTCACGTGGCAGACAAAGTCCAGGAGCCGAGCTCATGACCCAAGTCCCTTGACTCCCCGGCTGGTGCTCTGCACACAGTAAGCCCTCAGTAAATACGACCGATCGATCGGTTGCTCTTTCCACTGGGCCACACCCCTACCCTCACATACCGATTAAAAATCCATCAAACGTAGAAATTCCTTCAAAGGTATATTTGTCATAAATGTGACGACTGTGAGGCAGGGGAGAGAAACGAGAAGGTTTGTGATTAGGAAATGGGATTTTGATGCTTTTCTGCAGTTCGGCCCGGGCCCGGGAGTCACGAGGAACCTGGGTTCTACTCCCGACTCTGCCGCTCGCCTGGAATGTATTCATTTCTATTAATCGCCTTCTCCCCCTCTAACCTGTAAGTTTGTTGTGGGCAGAGAATGTGTCTATTATATTGCTCTATTCTAGTCTCCCAGGTGCTTAGTACAGTGTTCTGCACGTAGTTAATGTGAGAGACTGACCGAGGGGGACATTAGGCAAGTCACCTCAGTTCTCTGGGCCTCATCGACCTCATCTTTAAAATGGGGATTAAGATTGTGAGCCCCATGGCGGACAGGACATTGACCGTGTCAAATTGTGATTGATTCATTTGTAGCCCAGAGCTTAGAAGAGTGCCAGGGACGTAGTAAGTGCTGAATAAAAACCATTCATTTATTTAGTCAGTCATATTTATTAAGTTCTTCCTGTATGCAGAGCACTGTACCGAGCACTTGGGAAAGTCCAATTCAGCGGTGAGCAGACACATTCCCTGACTACCTGAGACTATGCAACATGTGGGACCCAGGCTTAGATAAACTGCTATCATCATCACCATCTGATTCTGAGCCCCACATGTGACAGGGACTTTGACCCCATCGTCAGATGGGTGCAGTGCTTGTCCCACAGCCCGAGTAGGAGACAAAACAAGTCTCAAATCCCCTCTAACAGGTAAGGGAACTAGGGCTCTGCTAAGTGAGGTGATGATGGTGTAATTTGTTCAGCACTTACTTTGTGTCCCGCACTATTCTAAGGACCGGGGTAGACACAAGCTCATCAAGTTGGACACTCTCCTATCCCATAGAGGTCTCACGATTTAAATCCCCATTTTACAGATGAGCGTCCTGAGGCCCAGAGAGGTGTAATGACTTGCCCGAGGTCACCCGGCACAGGAGTGGAGGCAAGATTAAAAGCCAGGACCTCGGACTCCCGACGCTGCATACCTTCCAGAGGCCAACTGTCGGTTATGTGGGTGGTGATTCTATGGGCAGACTTGTAGGTCTTTACTCTTCATTCAGAGGTTTTTTGATGATGTTGATGATGGCACTTATGAAGCGCTTACAATGTACATAGCATTGTTTATACCCCTAGATCACCCCAGTTGCAATCAAGCCAGAATTACCCCAATGAAATCATCCTGGAGATTCAGTTATCAATGGGCATAAATGTAGGATTGATCTCTGTTTGACAGATGAGGTGATTGAGGGCCAGAGAAGTGAAGTGATTTATCCAAGGTCACCCAGCAGGCCAGGGATAAAGCTGGAATGAGAACTCCGGTCCTTCTGACGTCCAGGCCTGGGCTGTGGCCCCTAGGCTTTGCCGCTGCTCTTGGTAGAGTATTCCCCTTCCTCCCTCTAGCTTTAGGGTTGTTGGCCAGACTGGAAATGGAGCTCACTTCCTCTTGAGCCTGGCTTCCATTCTCTTTTTTCTCTTTGGTGGAAATGGCATTTCTTCAGCATTTCCTCTTTGTCAAGCCCTGGGTTTATCACGGGATCAGATGTAAATTAATCAGGTAGGAGAGTTAGTCACTTGTATTCATTGAGCATTTACTGTGTTCAGTGCACTGTCCTAAGCCCTGGGAAAGTCCAATTCTGTAACCGAGAGAATCCCGGCCCACAGTGGACTCACAGTCTAGAATCAGGGAGACAAACATCAAAAACAAGTGAATTGGCACCAGTAGCATCCGTAGAACTAAATGAAATTAGAGCTATGTGTACACAGCAGAACAAGTGCAACAAGTCACGCTAGATCATTCTGTCGTATGTATTAAGTTCTTCCTGTGTGCAGAGCACTGTGCCGAGTACTTGGGAGAGTCCAATACGGTGCTGGGCGGACAATTTACCTGCCTACCTCCTACTTAGACTATGTCCCATGTAGGACACAGACTTTACTTAGTTGGCATCATCATCGTCATCATTATGGTCCCGAGCCCCACACGGGACAGGGACTGTGTCTGGCCCGGTAATCTGATGAATACAGTCCCTGTCCCAATGCCCGAGTAGGAAAGACACCAGGGATCGAATCCCCATTTTGTAGATGAGGGAACTGAACGAACTAAGGCTCTGTTAAGTGAGGTCATTATGCTGGTATTTGTTACGCCCTTGCTGTGTGTCAAGCACTGTCCTATAAATGTAAATAAATAGAATTTTTAGATACGTCCCTACATACCCAAGTGCTGTGGAGCATGGCCGGGTAGAGCGAAGGGAGGGGGTTGGGGCGATGTGGGGTAGCGGGTGGGGGTTGTGGGGGGAGGTGATGAAAAAGGAGAAATTAGTTGGGGAAGGCCTCCTGGAGGAGGTGATCCTTCACTAGGGCTTGGAAGGGGGGAATGGTGATGGTTTGGTAGACATTGGAAAGTTCCCTGTCTCACATGGGTCTCACAGTCTGAATTACCATTCTACAGATGACCATCTGTAAAGATGCACAGAGAAGTGAAGTGACTTGCCCAAGGTTACACAACAGACAATTTGTGGAGCTGAGGTTAGAACCCAAGTCCTCCGACTCCCCGGGTGGTGATCTGCACACGGTAAGCCCTTGATAAATGTGACCGATTGATCCGCTGCTTTTTCCCCTAGGCCACACCCCTTCCCCCACATACCGGTTTAACATCGATCAAAGATATTTATTGACTGCTTATTGTGTGCAGAGTGCCCTGTACAAAGCACTTGGGTAGTAGGATGCAATAGAAGTAGCCAACGTGTTCCCTGCCCATGAGGAGCTTACAGTTTGGTGTCTCAAAAACCAGCTTTTTGATTTTCCTATTTCCACTTATTAGAACTTCAATATTTTTGGCCTCATAAATGTGACGAATGTGAGGCAGGGAAGAGACATGAGAAGGGTTAATGGTAGGATCGGGGATTTTGAGGCTCCTCTGCCGCTCGGTCTGTTCCTTAGCGGATAGGGCGCAGTCCTGGGTGTCGGGAGAACCTGGGCTCTATTCCCGTCTCTGCCGCTCATCTGTCATCTGTTGATTTCTAGTAATGACCATCTCCTCGTCTAGACTGTAAGATTGTTTTGGGCAGAGAATGTGTCTATTCTTTTGTTCTTTTGTTCTCTCCCAAGTGCTTAATACAATGTTCTGCACGTCTTTAGAGCGCAGTAAATGTGATGGAGTGACTGAGCTGAACATGGGGCAAGTCACCGCTAAACAGAAAGGCAAGGCCAGATGCACAAAATAGAAATTCAGCGGGTTTCTGCGGCTGCGTGTCACACGCTGTGCTAAGCGCTGGGGTAGATACCATTCATTCAATCAATCATATTTATTGAGTGCTTACTGTGTGTAGATCACCATAGTAAGCGCTTGGGAAGTACAAGTTGACAACGTATAGAGATGGTCCCTACCCCACAACGGGCTCACAATCTAGAAGGGGGAGACAGAGAACAACACAAAGCATTGTAACCAAAAAAAATCAGTAGAATAAGTAAATACCAGTTGATCAGGTTGGACCCAATCCCTGTCCCACACAGAGCTCGCGATCTTAATCCCTGTTGAAATGATCGGAAATGATTGGAAGTTGGCAGTCGTGCCTCCGAACTGGTTTCTTTATTTTGGGACGAGAAAATGAGGTCGGGAAAAGCTCAAACTATCATAGGGTGAGGTCACCCGGAACATGTGCTTGACGATGGAGCCGGTCACTTATTGCTTGATCGATTATCGCTTATTGATAGAACGGTGGCAGCACTTAGAGATTTCGGAATTGCTTGATTGATTATTGCTTATTAATAGAACGGAGGCAGTTCTTCGGGATTTGGGAAGAGTTATCGGTAGAGCGGAGATGGCCTAAAGAAGGATATGTTGTCTGTGGTTTGAGGGTCGGCATCTTACCGGAGATGCAGTTGAATATAAAGTTCAGTTTCAATCCTATGGACTGTAAACATGTTGTGGGCAGGGAGCGTGTCTGTTTATTCTTGGATTGGAGTCTCCCAAGCGCTTCGCACAGCACTTTGCACCCAGTAGGCGCTCAATAAATTCGATTGGATGAATGAATCCTGTTTCGCTGGAGTCCTTGCCTCCGGTCAGGCTGTACGATTACCTGCGGATGTTGACGGGATGCTAATAAGCAGTTGTAACTCGAGGCATTGGTGCCAGCGCTTAGAACAGTGCTTGGCACCTAGTAAGCGCCTAATAAATACCATCGTTATTATTATTATTTAACCTCGAATGGAGTACTTTTTCTGGGGCAAGTTATTTCTAGCAAACCTGGAAGCCATCACCCCCCAGAAGCAGCTTGAAATGATGCAGATGCCTCTATAGTGTGTAAATAATAATAATGATGGCATTTATTAAGCGCTTACTGTGTGCAAGGCACTGTTCTAAGTGCTGGGGAGGTTACAGGGCGATCGGGTTGTCCCACGGGGGGCTCACAGTCTTCATCCCTATTATGCAGATGAGGTGGCTGAGGCACGGAGGAATGAAGTGACTGGCCCAAAGCTGGCAATTGGCGGAAGCGGGATTTGAACCCATGACCCGTGACTCCAAAGCCCGGGCTCTTTCCACTGAGCCACGCCGCTTCTCTAATATATATATATGTGTGTCGGTGTGAACGAACAGGTGTTTTTGTGTAGGTTGCTTGTGGGCTTTGGATACACCGCAGTTCCACCTTTGATTTGGGAGTCGCTTGATTGATTATAGCTTATTAATGGAACTGTTTATTATCTATTTAGTGATTTATTAGTGATTTTTTAGTGATTTATTTTAGAATCTCGTCAGGGGAATTTTAAGCGTGCACAAACTTTTTTTCTTTTACCTGCATTTGTTAAGCGCTGCGTCCCGGACACTGTCCTAAGCACCGGGGTAGATCCAAGCTGATAGGATTGGACACGGTCCCTGTCCCACACGGGGCCCACCATCTCAATCCCCATTTTACGGATGAGATAACTGAGGCTCAGAGAAAAGTCGTCACAGATTACAACCCGGTTCCTCTGGCTCCCCAGCCCGTGCGTTTTCCACCAGACCACGTTGCAGACGTCTTCTCTGGGTGTTATTTAAATATTTTCCTCCCGAACCCCTGCGAGGTAGGTACTTGAGGAAGGCAGGTGGCTAGTAATAATCATAATAATATTAATATTCAATCATTCATTCAGTCGTATGTATTGAGCGGTTACTGTGTGCAGAGCACTGGACTGAGCGCTTGGGAAGTACAAGTTGGCAACATATAGAGACGATCCTTACCCAACAGTGGGCTCACAGTCTAGAAGGGGGAGACAGAGAACAAAACAGAACATATTAGTAAAATAAATAGAATAAATATGTACAAATAAAATAGAGTAATAAACACATACAAACATATATACATGGCATTATTAATAGCATTTATTAAGCGGCGACTCTGTGCAAAGCACTGTTGTAAGCGCTGGGGAGGTGGCGAGGTGGTCAGGTTGTCCCCCGGGGGCCTCGCAGTCTTCAGCCCCATTTTCCAGATGAGGTCGCTGAGGCCCGGAGAAGGGTAGTGACGTGCCCCAGGTCGCACAGCTGACAGTTGGCGGAGTTGGGATTTGAACCCATGACCTCTGACTCCAGAGCCCGGGCTCTTTCCATTCATTCATTCATTCATTCAGTCGTATTTATTGAGCGCTTACTGTGTGCAGAGCACTGTACTAAGCGCTTGGGAAGTACAAGTTGGCAACATATAGACACGGTCCCTACCCAACAGTGGGCTCACAGTCTAGAAGGGGGAGACAGGCAACGAAACAAAGCATATTAACAAAATAAAATTAATGGAATAAATATGTACAAGTAAAATAAATGAATTCATTCATTCAGTCGTATTTAGTGAGCGCTTACTATGTGCAGAGCACTGTACTAAGTGCTTGGGAAGTCCAAGTCGGCAACATATAGAGACGGTCCCTCCCCAACAGTGGGCTCACAGTCTAGAAGTGGGAGAGAGGCAACAAAACAAAACATAGTAACAAAGTAAAATAGAATAAAGATGTGCAAGTAAAATAAAGAAATGCATTCATTCATTCAGTCGTATTTATTGAGTTCCCACTGCGTGCAGAGCACTGTACTAAGCGCAGTAAGCGCTCAGTAAATACGATTGAATGAATGAGTGAATGAATGAATGGGAAGGCCTTCTGGAGGAGGTGAGCTCTCAGGAGGTCATGGGTTCAAATCCCAGCTCCGCCAATTGTCAGCTCTGTGACTTTGGGCACGTCACCTCACTTCTCTGGCCCTCCGTGACCTCATCTGGAGAATGGGGATGAAGACTGTGAGCCCCCCCGTGGGACAACCTGATCACTTTCTGGGCTCCCCAGCACTTGGAACAGTGCTTTGCACATAGTAAGCGCTTAATAACTGCCTTCATTATGACTATTATTATTATTTTTAAGCTCCCCAGTGCTTAGAACAGTGCTTTGCATACAGTAAGCGCTTAATAAATGCCATTATTATTATTCTCATTATTGTAAGCTCCCCAGCGCTTAGAACGGTGCTGTGCACACAGTAAGCGCTTAATAAATGCCATCATTATTATTATTCTTATTATGTGTAAGCTCCCCAGCACATAGAACAGTGCTTTGCACACAGTAAGCGCTTAATAAATGCCATCATTATTATTCTCATTATTGTTTGTAAGATCCCCAGCACGTAGAACGGTGCTTTGCACACAGTAAGCGCTTAATAAATGCCATCATTTTAATTATTCTTATTATTTGTAAGCTCCCCAGCGCTTAGAACAGTGCTTTGCACACAGTAAGCGCTTAATAAATGCCATAATTATTATTCTCATTATTATTTGTAAGCTCCCCAGCGCTTAGAACGGTGCTTTGCACACAGTAAGCGCTTAATAAATGCCATCATTAGTATTCTCATTATTATTTGTAAGCTCCCCAGCACTTAGAACGGTGCTTTGCACACAGTAAGCGCTTAATAAAGGCCATCATTATTATTATTATTATTATTTGTAAGCTCCCCAGTGCTTATAACAGAGATTTGCACACAGGAAGTGCTTAATAAATGCCATCATTATTATGATTTCTGAGCTCCCGAGCGCTTAGAACAGTGCTTTGCACACAGTAAACACTAAAAAAAGCCGTCATTATTATTATCGTTATTATTTGTAAGCTCCCCAGTGCTTTGCACACAGTAAGCCCTTAATAAATGCCATCATTATTCTTATCCTTATTATTTGTAAGCTCCCCAGCGCATAGAACAGGGCTTTGCACACAGTGAGCGTTTAATAAATGCCATTCTTATTATTATTTGTAAGCTCCCCAGTGCTTAGAACAGTGCTTTGCACACCGTAAGCGCTTAATAAATGCCATCCTTATTATTATCACTATTATTTGTGAGCTCCCCAGTGCTTAGAACGGTGCTTTGCACACAGTGCTTAATAAATGCCATCGTTATTGTTATCAGTATTGTTTGTAAGCTCTCCAGTGTTTAGAACAGTGCTTTGCACACAGTATGTGCTTAATAAATGCCATCATTAGTATTATCCTTAATATTTGTAAGCTCCCCAGTGTTTAGAACAGTGCTTTGCACACAGTAAGCCCTTAACAAATGCCATCATTACTATTATTTCTTAGCTCCCCAGTGCTCAGAACAGTGCTTAGCACACAGTAAGTGCTAAAAAAATGCCAGCATCATCATTATCTTTAATATTAGTAAGCTCCCCAGTGCTTAGAACAGTGCTTTGCACACAGTAAGAGCTAAATAAATTCCATCATCATTATTATCATTATCATTTGTACGCTCCCCAGCGCTTAGAACAGTGCTTTGCACAGAGTAAGCGTTCAGTAAATGCCATCATTATTATTATTATTTGTCAGCTCCCCAGCGCTCAGAACAGTGCTTTGCACACAGTAAGTGCTTAAGAAATGCCATTATTATTAGTATTAGTAAGCTCCCCAGTGCTTAGAACAGTGCTTTGCACACAGTAAGCGCTTAATAAATGCCATCATTATTATTATTATTATTTGTAAGCTCCCCAGCAGTTAGAACAGTGCTTTGCACACAGTAAGCGCTTAATAAATGCCATGAGTATAATTATTATTATTCTCTGGGCCTCAGTGACCTCATCTTTAAATTGGGGATTAAGATTGTCAGCCCCATGGGGAACTTGGACTGCGTCAATCCATGATTGCCTCGTATGTGCCCCAGCGCTTAGAACAGTGTCTGGTATGTCATCAGTGCTTAGCAAAGAATCAGTCAATCAATCAATCAATCAATCGTATTTTTTGAGCGCTTACTATGTGCAGAGCACTGTACTAAGCGCTTGGGAAGTACAAAATGGCATCACATAGAGACAGTCCCTACCCAACAGTGGGCTCACAGTCTAAAAGGGGGAGACAGAGAACAGAACCAAACATACCAACAAAATAGAAATGTACAAGTAAAATAAATAAATAAATAGAGTAATAAATATGTACAACCATATATACATATATACAGGTGCTGTGGGGAAGGGAAGGAGGTAAGACGGGGGGATGGAGAGGGGGACGAGGGGGAGAGGAAAGAAGGGGGGAAGAAGGAAAGAACATTCTGTCATTCAGCCAGTCATATTTATTAAGTTCTTCCTGTATGCAGAGCACTGTGGCGAGCATTTGGGAGAGTCCAATAGAGCGGTGGGCAGGCATGTTCTCCGTCTACCTCCACCTTAGACAATGGGCCATGTGGGATCCAGAATTGGCCTAACTATCATCATCATCATCATCATCATCATTATCATTAGGAGCCCCACGTAGGACAGGGACAGTGTCCGACCCGATTATCAGATGGCTACAGTATCTTTCCCACAGCCCGGGTAGGAGAGAAATCCGGGATTGAATTCCCATTTTACAGATGAGGAAACGGAGGTTTGGCTCAGTGAGTCGATGATGATGGTATTTAAGTACTTACTGCATGTCAAGCACTGTTTATAAATGTAAAGAAATGGAGTTATAGATATGTACATATATACACAAGTGCTGTGGGCAGGGCCGGGTGGAGCAAAGGGAGCGAGTTGGGGCAATGTGGGATAGTGGTTGGGGGGTGGGGGTATGAAAAGGGGGGCTCAGCCTGGGAAGGCCTCCTGGAGGAGGTGAGCCTTCAGTAGGGCTTTGAAGGGGGGAAGTGTGATTGGCGGACATTGGGCACTTCCCCATCTTGTATGGGTCTCATAGTCTTACGTCAGTGTTTTTAGCTTCATAAATATGACGAATGTCAGGCAGGGGAAAGAAACGAGGAGGTTTGCCAGTAGGAAATGGGAATTTGAGGGTTTTCTGCTGCTTAGTCGGTTCCCCAGCCGATAGGGCATGGGCCTGGGAGACGAGAGGACCTGGGTTCTAATTCCGGCTCATGGGCTCGCCTGTAATGTATTCATTTATATGAATGTCCGTCTCCCGCTCTAGGATGGTAAGGTTGTTGTGGGCATAGAAGGTGTCTATTATATTGTCCTACTGTTTTCTCCCATGTGCTTAGTACAGTGTTCTGCAAGTAGTAAGCGCTCTGTAAATGTGATTGACTGACTGAGGGGGACGTTAGGCAAGGTACCTCACTCCTCTTGGCCTCTGTGACCTCACCTGTAAAATAGAGATTTAGACTGGGAGCTTCGTGGCAGACATCGACTGTGTCGACCGTGATTGCTTGGCTTGTAGCCCAGTGCTTAGAATAGTGCCTGGAATGTAGTAAGTGCTTAATAAATACCATTCACTCATTCATTCAGTCATTCATATGTATTTAGTTCTTCCTGTGTGCAGAGCAGTGTGCCGAGCACTTGGGAGAGTCCAATTCGGCAGCAGTCAGACACGTTCCCTGACTACCTCCAACTAAAACTCTGCACCATGTGGGATCTAGACTTAGAATAACTCATGTCATCATCATCATTAGGTCACCATATAAATCAGAGCCCCACACGAGACAGGGACTGTATCCGACCAGATCATCGGATGGGTACAGTGTCTGTCCCACAGCCCGAGTAGGAGAGAAAGGGATCCGATCCCTAGTTTTCAGATGAGGGCACTATGCCTCTGCTAAGTGAGGTGATGATGATGGAATTTGTTAAGCACTTGCTTGGTGTCAAGCATTATAGTAAGGGCCAGGGTAAACCCAAGCTCATTGAGTCGGACATTTTCCCATCCCGTAGAGGTCTCACAATTTTAATCCCCATTTTACAGATGAGGGTAGTGAGGCCATGAACTCCATGAAGGCCTTGAAGGTCTGCCTTCCCCATTAGAACGCAAGATCCTTGAAAGCAAGGACTGTGTCTACCAGCTCCGGTGAATGCTACCAAATGCTAGGTTAAGCGGTCAGCGTGAAATAAGCCCTGTGGATTAATCTCCCAAGTGCCCGTTTCGGCAACGTGCAGCCTGCCGAGCCGAATGACTCTCCTCTACTTATCGAGGCAAGAGGAGGAGCGGACGGGAATCAGTTGAGAAACCTGCCGCCTCCCACCCCCTCCTGCATAATAATAATGCTAATAAGAATAATAATAATAGCATTTGTGAAGCACTTACTATGTGCAAAGGACTGTCCTAAGCACTGGGGAGGATTCAAGGCAATCAGGTTGTCCCACGTGGGTCTCACAGTCGGAATCCCCTTTTTACAGATGAGGTAACAGAGGCACAGAGAAGTTTCCCAAAGTCACACAGCTGACACCTGGCGGAGCAGGGATTGGAACCCATGACCTCTGACTCCCAAGCCTGTGCTCTTTCCGGTGAGCGACACTGCCTCTCTATAGTCATGACAATTTTGGTGGCGTTTGTTAAGGGCCCACTATGTGCCAAGCCCTGGTTAGATTCGAGGCGATCAGGGCAGACTCATTTCCCATCCCACATGGAACTCCCAGTACAAGAAGGAGGGGGGAACAAGTATTGAATCCCCATTTTATTATCGTAATAATTAGCAATGGTAGTTGTCAAGCACTTAGCACGTGCCTGGCACTGTACCGAGAGCCAGGGTGGATGGAAGGAAATCGAGTTGGGCACGGTCCCGGTCCCACGTGAGGCTGATACCCTGAGTTCTGATGACGTTGTTTTCTGTCCCTAGATCTGAATGGCAGAATCTCCGTATTATAACCACTTTTGTGGATGCTGGTACTTCTGGATGCCACAGTGAGTCTATCCAAATATTTGTGGAAGTGTCATAATTGTCAAACGATAATGATAAGCTCGTGAGTCAATCGGTGGTATTTCCCGAGCGCTTACTGTGGCCGGAGCACCGTACAGAGCTCCTGGGAAAGTCCATTAGTACTGTGTCAACGACCCGTTCCCTGCCCACGATGAGTGTACGGACAGACGTGAATCTGAATGACAGAGAGGGGGCATAGTAGAGTGGAGGCATAATTGATGACTTGATGATCTTGTCCTGAAAGAAAAATCTCTTGCCACGCTTGTTCGGCAGACTTTCGGAGAGGAGATCCGGCGAGTCGTTCAAATTGACGTAGTGGCCGAAGCCGTGTCGTTCTTGCGGCATTTGTTCAGCGCCAAATGGCGTGCCCTCACGGATAGAGCCAGGACCCGGGTGTCAGAAGGACCTGGCTTCCGGTTCCATCAACACCACTCGTGCACCGTGTGACATTAGGTGAGTCACTTTGCTTTTCTGTACCTCAGTTTCCTCATCTGTAAAATGGTGCTGAAGACTGTGTGCTCCCCTTGGGACATGGGCTGTGCACTGATCAGCTTGTGTGGGTGGGAAATGGATCTGTTGATTGTTATATGGTACTCTCCGAAGCACTTAGTACAGTGCTTTGCATACAGTAAGCACTCCAGAAACACGATTGTTTGAATGAATGAATGACGATGGCATTTATTAAGGACTTACTATGTGCAAAGCACTGTTGTAAGCGCTGGGGAAGTTACAAGGTGAGTAGGTTGTCCCACGGGGGGCTCACAGTCTAAATCCCCATTTTGCAGATGAGGTAACTGAGGCACAGAGAAGTTAAGTGACTTGCCCACAGTCACACAGCTGCCAACTGGCAGAGCCGGGATTAGAACCCCTGACCTCGGACTCCACAGTCCGTGCTCTTTCCACTGTGCCGTGCTGCTTCTCATGAATGAGTGAAAGTTGTGGCCGGGAAACCAGTGTACCTACTCTATTATATTGTACTCTCCCAAGCACTGAATACATTGCTCGGCTCACTGTAGGTGCTCATTAAGTATGACTGACGGAGAAACCCCCTCCAGGATCAAGTCCCACAGAGAGCACTCAGGAGGGGGATTGAGGTATTAAACCCATACCAGGGGGCAGAGGGGGGCTTCAAGGACAGACCTGCTGTCTCCAGGCAAGGGTTAAGTGGATGTGCTGGCTCAGAGGGGCCGCCTCTCTGAGGGTCCGCCCACTAGATGACCTGCGGGGTCTCAGCTGGGAGAGGGAAGTTCAGCAAGGAGAAGCCACTGCTTTGTCTGAGGGAGCCCGGCCCCACCGCCCGAGAATGTAAGCAGACCCCACCGCCTAATGCCCAGTTTCTGGTGTCCCCCCCCACCCCCACCCCAGCACCAGGGTGGGTGAACCCCAGACAGATGGGGTCTTAGGAACCTACAGACAGGAACCTGAACGTTTGGCTTTTTTTCGCAGGTGACATTGCTGACCGCAATTCTGTGTCACCTGAGAGTCAAGGGGAGGATTGTTCTGTTTGGACTCGGACTTGAATTGGACCCAAAGGGATGTATTGTGTGTGTCACTACCTTTTCCTATCAATGATCTCTCATTTTGTCCTCACAATCTTCCCGTGTAGCCGAGAGGCAGCAGCTGAGAGCAACTGCCTTAGTATTCAGTGGACAGCTGTGTGTGTGTACACGCCCATGTGGTGGCAATCAATTTATGTGCTCTATTGAGAATGGCTTTTGGGGACCACAGTGTGTGGCCCTAAACTTTATAGCTCCAACTGGCACTTGAGATTGCAGAAGTAGGCTAAGCACAGAAGGTTGTAAACTGTAAGTCACCTGTAAACTGTAAATTTGCAATGGGTGAGGAACATGTCTACCCACTCGGTATTTTACTCGCCCAAGTGTTTATTGAGTAAGTGCTCAAGAAATACCAGGGACAGAAGACCATTTGTGCTTGTCACCTGGCTGAGCCTAGAGACCAAAGTACCCATATTTTCGGAGTTAATAAATATGGTGGTATCGGTTAGCCGCTCACTCTGTCCATTGAGTCGTATTTATTGAGCGCTTACTGTGTGCAGAGCACTGCAGTAAACCCTTAGGAGAGTACAGTACAACAGTACACATGCACCTTCCCCACCCACAATGAGTTTACTGTGTGCCATGCACTGTACCAAAGGCTGGGGCAGGTACAACATACTTGTGAGGTACACAGTCCCGGTCTCACATAAGGGTCACGGTCTGCATCCCCATTTTACCGATGAGGTGACAGAGGCACAGAGAAGTTGAGTGACTTGCCTGAGGTCACACAGCAGACAAGTGGGGGAGCCAGGATCGGAACCCAGGTCCTTCCGATTCCTAAGCTGGTGTCCTATCTAGTAGGCCACCCTGCCTGTCCATTGTGTCTTGCCTTGAGGGGGGAAGCGTCCCCCCAACTCTGTCGACCTGTTCCAGAGAAGATTCCGGTACGATTTCGGAAGCACTGTTGTCGAATGTGCCGGCCTCCCCTCCGTCTCCCCAGCTAGACTGACGTGTCCTTGACAGCAAGGATTGTTTTTTCTGCCTCTCTCCTCCTCTCCTAGGTGATCAGTACATTGTCCTGGCAAGGTTCTTGAGGCTGGGGATAATAGTCAGCAACTACTGTGCTTTCTTAAGTGTTTAATTTCCATTCTCTGCATGCAGATGGTAAAGTCCTCAAGGGCAGGATGGATCGAGGGCATCTAGCTTATTGTACGCTCCCTAGTGCTCACTACACTGTTTGGCAGACACTAAGCTCCTGCAGGGCATGGATTATAGGCTGGATTGGCCCATGTTTCCAGGGCAAGTATGACTATAAATATCTACTCAGAACTAAGCATTCTCACGGTGAGGCGCCTTTATTTTAGATGGGACTGAACTAAGTAGACTGTGGGCTTGAGGCAGACCTTTGAAAATGAACATTGTAGGAAGGAAAAGTTTCAAACCCTGTTCTCCCGCCTGCCTCCTCTCTGGGGTATGCCAAACACAGCCTTGACCTAAGGTACGGAGGCGGGAATTCTGGCTAAGCGAGCGAGAGGACTCTGGGTTGCTTCCTTCCCCTCTCCTCGCCCTCCTCTCTCCATCCCCCTGCACGTAGCCTTCGCCTGATGTAAAGAGCCAAGTCTCCAGGGGAAAGCAGTGGGGAGGACTCGGGCTTCCTGCCTTCCCCTCTCTGGGTCCTTCTCTGGCCGACCCAGCAATACCTCCTGCGCCGGAAGTCCAGAGCCAGGAATTCCGGGAACTCTGGTTGAGAGAACTCTGGGCGGGATGTTGTTCCCTCTGTTCACCCACCTCCCCCCCCCCCCCCCCCCCCCCCCCCCCCCCCCCCCGCCGAAACACGGCCTTGGCCGTAGGTACGGAGCCAGGATCTCGGGGAAAGCAGTAGAGAGATATCTGGATTGCTGCCTTCCCCTCTTCTGGCCCTCCTTTCTCCGTCCTCTGAAAGGTTTCTGTTGTTTTTCGAGGTGCTTCTGTCTGCGGGCGCGGCGGGGATCGGCTCCATCACCGGTCTCCTCAGGAGAACGGTTTGTCGTCGTGGCCGAGCGGTGAGCTTGACCGGGTGTCGAGGGAGGCCGAGTTTCGCTCGTTTCCGAGGTTTGGAAAAGCGGCTCGTCCGAAGAAGGTGAGCGCCGGCTGGGGGCCGGACTCCCGGCCTCCGCTCGGGTCCCCGCTGCCGCATTTGGAGCGTGCGCTTGCCCCGTGAGAGGGGAAACCCATTTGGCTCAAAGCTTTGGCATAGAAATGGAGAGGGGCGCTCCGGGAACCCTTCGGCTTTGCCGCGCGAGGCTCTCGCCTTGGGGATCTGTAGAAGTGGTGGGGTCTGGTGGAAAGTGGCGGACTTGTGAATCAAAGGAGCTGTGTTTTAACCGAGGCAATGCCCCTTGTCTGCTGTGTGATCTTTCTTAGGCAAGTCACTTCACTTGTCCTGGCCACCTTCTTCTCTTCCATAATATGAGGATTAAATCCTACTGCCTCCAACCTAGTCTATGTGGGACAGGAACTATGTCCCTCCTTTGTTTCGTATACCTGCACCTCTTGCTTACCTCAGTGCTTGCCACTGAGTAAGTGTTGAACAAATGCTTCCATTTTGATTATTATGATGTAAGTGTTGAATTAATGCTGTTATTACTATTTGAGTGTCTTAACAAAGAATATTGTCATTATCATGATTAGCTTTGCTCCTCAAAAGGGAAGAATTTCCCTTGCGGGCACAGACCAGAAAGCTGCATCAAGACTGGCAACCTCATGAAGTTATAGGGAACATGCTCTAGTGGAAAAGACGAGGGAAGCGTGACCTTTGGAGTGTAAATGACCGGCCCTGTAGTAAGTGCTTAAGTTACCATTAAACAGCCTCCGGGAAAAAATTCCCTTGCTTGACCAACTCATCTGCAGATTAGGGATCGGCTTTTTGTTTCCGAGTACCCCAGGGCTTGCGTCGCTCCCGTTGGAGAGTCCCACAGCAGCCAGCGTCAGGAGGTGACCGCGCTCCCGGAGCCGGCCCATTGCTGGCCGGGCCTGGCTCTCCCAAGGCATGGGTGGCCAGGGGCCCCCGGGCTTCGAGGGTCGATCGGCATCGAGGAGGTGAAGCCGAGGGGAAAGAACAGGGGTCTGGGATCGATCGATCCGTCGAAAGCTCCGAATCAGAAGCGTTAGAGAAGCTGCGTGGCCAGTGGAAAGAGTGTGGTCCTGGGAGTTGAGGACCTGGGTTCGACTCCCGGCTCTGCCGGTTGCTTGCTGCGTGACCTCGGGCAAGTCACTTACCTTTTCTGGTGCTCAGTTTTCCTTGTGTTCCTTCTCCTGGGACTGTGAGCCCCATGCAGGCCAGGGTCTGTGCTCAAACTCATCTCTGCCCCAGTGGATAGAACAGTTTTGGCTGCATAGAAAGGGCTTCCCAAATACCACAAAACAGTAACATAACTGAACCTGGGCTCTAGCTCCGTAGTGCTCGTTCTGGGCAGGGGATGTATCCAAATCTGTAGTATTGTACACTCCCAAGTGCTTAGTACAGTGCTCTGCACATAAGTACTCAATAAATGCCATGGATTGATCGATTGATAGTCCCAGCCCTGTCACTGACCTGCTGTTTCTATTGGAGCACGTCACCTCACCTCTCTGAGTGTCAATATCCTCACCTGTAAAATGGGCCAAGGTAAGTTTTCTCATTCCTGTGACGGTGAGTTCCATGTGAGATACTGACTCTACCCAATCTGAATGCCTTGTTTTAGCCCTTGTGCTTCGAGCCGATGAAGCCCTGAGAATTCCTGATGATAGGGTAATTTCTTTTATATCTGTAGATATAAAAGATATCCCCTGTAGATATCCCCCTCGTCCCCCTCTCCATCCCCCCATCTTACCTCCTTCCCTTCCCCACAGCACCTGTATATATGTATATATGGTTGTACATATGTATTACTCTATTTATTTACGTATTTATTTTACTTGTAAATTTCTATCCTATGTATTTTATTTTGTTGGTATGTTTGGTTCTGTTCTCTGTCTCCCCCTTTTAGACTGTGAGCCCACTGTTGGGTAGGGACTGTCACTATGTGTTGCCAATTTGTACTTCCCAAGCGCTTAGTACAGTGCTCTGCACATAGCGCTCAATAAATACGATTGATTGTTTGATTGATTGATAGAGCATTAGCTTGATAGAAGGAACGAGTGCTGGAAGTTTGAGTGTCTGGGTTCTCTCCCCAGCTCCCAAGACCCTCTTCTTGGCCCATTACCCTCTGCTATCCCGATGGACGCTGACAAACCTGGGGCTGTCAGTAATATTTGTGGTATTTGCGATGTCGTTTCTGTGTGCCGACCACTGTGCTTAATGTTGGTGTAGTGACAAGATTGTCAGCCAAGGGATTCACAACTTAAGGAGGAGGGAAAACAGGCATTTAGTCCTATAAAATATCACCACTAATGTAATAGTGGACATGAGGTGAATTTGAACAGAAATGAATTGGAGAGGAACAAAAAGTAGGTAAAGGGGAGTTTTCCTCAAATACACGTTCCTTGTTAGAAATGAGTGTAAATTTTCAAGTTGCCTTCTTTGCCTCCTAGCTGTGGATGTCTGTTTTAAGGCTTGGAGAGAGAAAAAAGTCCTTTCATTGCCCTGTGACAGTGCCCTAGTATACGTTAGCACATCAGTGCAATTGCTCATCCCATGCCTACCGAATTACTGCGTCAGCCTCCTTTCAGGTTGACCGACCTTCTGCCTCCCCGCCTCCAGTCCCTAGTTCCGTCTTCTGGCCGGGTTATCTTTCTACAGAAATGTTCAAAACTTGTCACCCTCGCCTCAGAAATCTCCAGCGGCTGCCTATTGATCTCCATATAATAAAAACAATAATACTAATAGTAGTAATTTGGGTATTTTGTAAGTGCCTACTATGTGGTAAGCACTGTTCTAAGCGCTGGGGGAGATACAAGGTAATCAGGTGTTCCCACATGGGGCTGTCAATCTGAGTCCCCATTTTCCAGATGAGGTCACTGAGGCCCAGAGAAGTGAAGTGACTTGTCCTAAGTCAGACAGCTGATAAGTGGCAGAGCATGGATTAGAAGATTAGAACCTATGCCTTCTGACTCTCAAGCCCGCACATTTTCCACCGAGTCACGCTGCTCCTCGGTCTCAAACCTCAATTCATCAGTATTGCCTTCAAAGCTTTCCATCACCTCTCCTCCTCCTACCTCACCTCCCTTCTCTCCTTCTACAGCTCAACCCACATGCTCTGTTCCTCTGCCTCACGATTTCGCCTGTTCCGCCGTCAACCCCTGACCCACGTCCTCCCTCTGTCTTGGAACGCCCTCCCTCCTCAAATCTGCCAAACGGTCACACTTCCCCTCCCTCAAAGCCCTATTGAAGGCTCACCTCCTCCAAGAGGACTTCCTCAGACAAAGCTCCCCCTCCCTTCCGCATCACCTCAAATCGCTTGCTTTGCTCTTTCCCCCTCTCCCCTCACACAGCACCTATATATGTATAGAGTATTTTTCTCTCCCTGTTTACTTGGTGTGCTGTTTGTCTCCCCCCTTGTAGACAGTAAGCTCGTGGTGGGCAGGGATTGTCCCTCCTCATTGCTGAATTTGACTTTCCAAGTGCTTAGTACAGTGCTCTGCACACAATAAGCGTCCAAAAAATGCCAATGAAAGAAGGAATGAAAAGACTCGGACCTACTGGGCACCTTACCTTATGCTGGGTACCGTACTGAAAGATGAGGAGGAGCGGGAGATTGTCATTTATGTTTTTGCACAGTGGCAGGGTTTCTGAGCCAGACCAGTAGTGAAATCAAGCCGTGTACTATTCTAAATGATGAGGAGAATGTTACAATTGAATTGGCCCGTGAGCCGCACGTGGGACATAGACTGTGCCTGTCCCAGTTCCCGTGTTTCTACCTCAGCGGTAGATGGATCCAGAGTGCTTGATTGATCGAAATGGTGATGTGAGGAACGAGTCCATCAAGTCCTTGTACGTATTTACGTTTGATTTCATTCATACAATTTTGTTGATCTTCATGTATCATGAGCAACGTGCAAGGGGAAATGATAGTGTGGTGGAGAGAATTCTGGAGACCCTTGCGTGGAGGCACAGGAATTCCACCTAGCGCTTGTGAAGTGTTCCAGGCAGCGGACTAAGCGCTGGAGTGGATACAAGCAAATCGGTTGGACACTGTCTTTGTCCCACGTGGGGCTCACAGTCTTAATCCCCATTTTTCAGATGAAGTAACTGAGGCCCAGAGAAGTGAAGCGATCTGCCCTAGATCAGGGCGCTGCCACGAGGCAGAGCCGGTGTTAGAACCCATTCTGATTCCCAGGCCCTTTCTTTTTGCAGTGCTGCTTCTAGACTGAGGTGATGTTATCACATTATAGGAAGTTAGCTTCTAATTTGGGCATTTACTATGTATTTTTAGTGAGGAGGTGACAGCGAAAAGCAGGAAGTACTGTGAAGGTCCGTGGGATTTTTTCTGTTCTGCTGAGAGCTACATTTGGGGACGATTCATTAGTGATTATCTGAGAAACGTGTTTGGCAGATCTCAGTGTTTCACTTCTTTTAAGACTCTCGTTACATTGCTAGAGTTAAAGGAAAAAACTCAACCCATTGGACAAATGTTGAAATATCCCTTCAGGTAATCTTAGAATCCCCAGGTCAAATGTGATTTCATTTCATTCATTCCCACATCTGTGAAAGGCAAATGTATTCTTCATTTCCTTTTTGAAATTAGAGTTTGGATAGAGAGTGAATGATTTCTCCAGGAAAAAAGATGTTTTCAGTCCTCTTCCCGTACTGAGTGTCCTAAGATGTGCTGAGTGTCCTGGGCAGGTGTGAATATGCATGTCTATTCACAACTCCGCATTCTCACGTTGAACCGCCTTTACTTGAGATGGGACTGTGCAAACTAAATTCTGGCCTGCAGCAAGACCCTTGAAAAATAATATTATAGGAAGGGAATTTTTGTAACTGTGCTCTCCTGCCCCTCTCCTCTCTGGGGTCTGCTGAATACAGCCACGTGCTAAGGTGCGGAGCCGGGAATTCTAGTTAAGCGAGTGAGAGGTCTCTGGGCTGCTTCTTTCCCCTCTCCTCGCCCTTCTTTCTCCCCCCCACCGAACACACAGCTTTTCCCTGAAGCACAGAGCCAAGCGTTTTTGGAAAAGCAGGTGAGAGAACTCTGTCTTCCTGCCTTCCCCTCTCCTTGTGCTTCTCTCGCCGACCCTCAGACGCAACCAGCGCCTGAAGTACTGAGTCGGGAGTTCCGGGAAAGCAGGCGAGAGAACTCTGGGGCAGGGTGTTGTCCCTCTCTTCACCCACCTCTGTTCATCCCCCCGCACCCAGCCTCGGCCTGGGGTACGGAGCCTGGAACTCCTGGTAGGCAGTTGAGAGATTTGCCTTTCTTTCTCCTTACCCTCCTCTTTCCATCCCCTAAATGGTTTCTCTTTTTTTGCGAGGTGCTTCGGTTTGCAGACGCGGTGGGGATCGGCTGTGTCGCCGTCCTCCTCACGAGAAGGGTTCTACATCGTGACCGAGCGGCGAGGTGACCGGCGGTCGAGTGAGTCCAGGCCTCGGTCAGTTACAATGTCTAGAAAACCAATTTGTCGTAAGAAGGTAAGCGGAGGCTGTGGCTAGGGCTCCGCTTGGGTGCCTGCTGCCGCGGTCGGAGCGTAGGCTCACCCCGTGGGAAGGGAATCCCATTCAGCTCCAAGGTTCGGCATAAAAAAGGAGATGAAATCCCCGGGAACCCTTTGGATTGGATGCTCAAACCCTAGACCCTTCAGCCTCAGATTCTTTGGAAGCTGTGGGGCCAAGTGGAAAGAGCCCGGGCCCGGGACTCTTAGAACCCGAGCGGTAATAGAGGTTCTTCCATTGGTCTATTTGGCGGTATTGTGGGAGGGAATCACTTCATGTGTCTGGGCCACCTTCTCCTCAGCTGTAAAATGAGGATCAAATCCAACTCCCTCCCATTTAGAGCATTCATTAATTTAGTCTTATGTATTGAGTGTTTACAGGGTGCAGAGCACTGTATTCGGCGTTTGGGAAGTACAAGCTGGCAACATATAGAGACGGTCCGTACCCAACAGTGGGCTCCCAGTCTAGAATTGGGAGACAGAGAGCCAAACAAACCATGTAGCACAGGGACTGTGTTTCACCAAGTAAAGTTTTCCATATTCCTCTAGCTTAATTCAGCGTCTGGCGCACCGTAAGCGTTTAACATTTGTGCGGCCGTGAGGATTATTATTAAGTGCTTAAGCAGTACTTTCTTTCGTATTCTCGGTATGTGACAGTTTTAGCAAATATCTTCTCTATTGTCATTATTAGCTTTGCTCTGCAAAAGGAAAGAATTTCCATCCAGGGCCCAGCTCAGAAAGCAGCGTGAAGACCAGCAATGTCATGGAGTCATCGGGAATGTACTCCAGTGGAAAAGATGAGGTGAGCGTGAACTTTGGATTTAAAATGACCGGCACATACTAAGCGATTAACGAACACCATAAAAAAAAAACAACCAAAAATTCCCTGAATTGATCAAATGCACCTGCGGACTAGGAATCGGCGTACCGGTCCTGAGTCCCCCGGTGCCGGCGTCGGGGCCGAGGGGAGCCCGACAGCGGCAGGACGCGGGAGCTGATGGCGCTCCCTGGACCAGACCGGTGCCGGCTGGGCCCGGCTCCTCTCTGTCCCGAAGGGTCAGAAGGGTTCTCCGGACTCAGGGGTCGATCGGCTCAGCGGAGGCGAAACTGAGGGGAAAGAACAGGGGTCTGGGATCGATCGGTCGGTCGATCGACCGCTCCAGATGAGGAGCATTAGAGCAGCAGCGTGGCCTAGTGAAAAGAGCACGTGCCTGGGAGTCTGAGGGCCCGGCTTCCAATCCCCGCTCTGCCAGTTGCTAGCAGCGTGACCTTGGGCAAACCACTTAAGCAGCGTGGCTCAGTAGAAAGAGCACGAGCCTTGGAGTCAGAGGTCATGGGTTCGAATCCCAGCTCCACCACGTGTCTGCCGTGCGACCTGGGGCAAGTCAAGTAACTGCTCGGAGCCTGTTACCTCAGGTGTAAAATGGGGATGATGACCGTGTGCCCCACGCGGGACAACCCGATCACCTTGTATCCCCCCCAGCGTTGAGAACAAGGCTTTGCACCTAGTAAGCGCTTAACAGATGCCATCATCATCATCATCCTCTGTGCCTCAGTTCTTGCTCTCTTAAGCGCTTTGTATGTGCAAACCACTGATCTAAGCGCTGGGGGGCTTCCAGGTGATCAGGTTGTACCACGTGGGGCTCACTGTCTTAAGCCCCGTTTCACAGAGGAGGTAACAGAGGCATAAAGAGGTTAAGTGACTGACCCAAAGTCACACAGCTGACAAGTAGTGGAGCTGGGATTAGAACGCATAACCTCTGACTCCCAAGGCCAGGTTCCTTGTGGTCGGCAATCAGGTCTAAAGCATTCTCTGTCTGACTCGAGGTGCACTACAATATCAAATTTCCCTCCCAAATCGTCCCAAGTCAAAGCAGTGGGCTCCCTTAAATGCTGGCTCCATCCAGCCATCAGGTAGTGTGGATTGAGCCCCTGATATGCTGGGAAGAGTCGAACCACAGAACTTGGAAAGGAGAGAAGTGTAGCTTTCCCTAAGTGTCTTTCCAAACAGTTATTCTTGTATTGCCCCCATTTCTCTAGAGAGTGGGTTTTGGAGGAGAACAGACCGTGTGTACGATTGGAATCCCCAGTGTCGGCATTTTGATAATAATAATAATAATAATAATAGCATTTGTTAAGCGCTTACTATGTGCTAAGCACTGTTCTAAGCGCTGGGGGGATACAAGGTGGTCAGGTTGTCCCACGTGGGGCTCACAGTCTTAATCCCCATTTTTCAGATGAGGGAACTGAGGCCCAGAGAAGTGACTTATTGTTTTCTGATAGCATGTATTAAGCGCTTACTCTGTGTATAGCACTATTCTAAGCGCTGGGGAGGTTACAACGTGATCAGGTTGTCCCAAGTGGTGCTCACAGTTTTAATCCCCATTTTCCAGATGAGGGAACTGAGGCCCAGAGACGTTAAGTGACTTCCCAAAGTCACACAGCTGATAAGTGGCAGAGCCAGAATTAGAACCCATGACCTCTGACTCCCAAACCCAGGTTCTTTCCACCAAGTCACGCTGCTTCTATACAAGGTAATCAGGTTTCCCCACGTGGGGCTCACAGTCTTAATCCCCATTTTACAGATGAGGTAACTGAGGCACAGAGAAGTTAAGTGGCTTACCCAAAGTCACACAGCAAACAAGTGGCAAAGTAGGGATTAGAACCCAAGCCCTCTGACTCCCAAGCCCATGCTCTTTCCACAAAGCCAGCTATGGTTGATCATATATACTGAGCGCTTACTGTGTATAGAGCACTGTACCAAGCGCTGGGGCAAGTACAATATAAAAATAGTGACAATCTCCACCCACAACGAGCTCACGGCCTTGAGGGGGGTAATAATAATGATGGTATTTTTTCAGCACTTACTATGTGCCAAGCACTGTTCTAGGGCCTGGGATAGACACAAGGAACTGGGGCTCACGTTCTTAATCCCCGTTTTAAAGATGAGGCGACTGAGGCACAGAGAGGCACTGAGGCCCAAAGTCACACAGTAGACAGGTGGCGGTCAGGATAGGAACCCTAGTCCTGTGACTCCCATGCTCTTTCCACTAAGCCAGCAGCCGTCAATCATATTTATTGAATATTTACTGTGTGCCAAGCACTGTGATAATAATTATGGAATTTGTTAAGCATTTACTACGTGCCAGTCATAGTACTAAGCAGTGGGGAGGATACAAGCTAGCTGGGTTGGACCCAGGTGGGGCTCACCGTCTCAATCCCCATTTTACAGAAGAGGTAACTGAGGCCCAGAGAAGTGGAGTGACTTGCTCAAGGTCACACAGCGGACAAGTGGCGGGGCTGGGATTAGAACCCATGACCTTCTGATGCCCAGGCCCGTGCTATAGCCACTAGCCCTGCCGCTTCTCTGCTAAGCGCTTGGGAGAGTCTTTGTCTTATGTTGTCTAATCATTTCCGACCGATCGCGACGCCATGGGCACGGCTTTCCCAGAACTCCATCGGCGATCGTTCTGGCAGCGAATCCCTACAGGTTTTTTTTGGTAAAAATATGGCAGTGGTTTTACCATTGCCGCCTTCCATGCGGTAAATTTGAGTCTCCACCCTCGACTCTCTCTCGTGTCGCTGTTGCCCAGCACGGGGGAGTTTGGACTTGTGGCAGATTGCCTGCCACTCGCTAGCCACTGGCCAAGCTAGGAATGGAATGGGCAGGCCTCTGCTTGACTCTCCCTCCCGTAGCCAAGACCGGTAGAGTACTGGAAACTCTCCAGGTGCTTTTCCCTCCATGATTGGTCGAAGCACTCTTTCGAAACCTCCTGATCTTCACACAGTAAGTGACTGTAACACAGATACTGTGTTAAAAAAAAAAAAAAAGCTAAACCAGAGGCCAGTCAGATTGGAAACAGTCCCAGTCCCATGGGGAGTACTGGCTTAAGGGGTGGGAGAATAGAGGTCACATCCCCATTTTTCTGATGAGGAAACAGAGGCACCGAGAAGTGAAATCATTTGTCCAAGGTCCAAGGACCGTTTCATAGAAGATTGATCTAAGGCTCAGCTAAGTGAGGTGATTTTGATGATATCTGCTCTGCCCTTACTATGTGTCCAGCACTGTGTTATAAATGCAAATAAATAGAAGTATCTTTGTATAAACATACACAAGTGCTGTGGGGCAGGGCCGGATAGAGCGAAGGGAGTGAGTCAATGTGGGGTGGGGGTGATTTGAAGAAAAGGGAGTAGTAGTTGGGAAAGGCCTCCTGGAGGAGGTGAGCCTCCAGTAGGGCTTTGAAGGGGGGAAGGGAGTTTTTTTGGGGGTCATTGGGCACTTCCCTGTCCCGCAGGGGTCTCACCGCCTCAATCTCCATTGTGCAGATGAGGGTACTGAGGCCCAGAGAAGTTAAGCGACTTGCCCAAGGACACACAGCAGACATTTGGCGGAGCTGATGTGAGAACCCAAGCCCCGCGACTGCCCAGCTGGGGAGCTGCACCCAGTAAGCCCTCGATCGATGAGGGACCGATTGATCGGCGGCTTTTTCTACGCTCCCCTTCCCCCATATATGGAGTAAACATCAATCGGAGGTATGTATTGAAGGTTAATATGTACAGAGGGCACTCTACTAAGCACTTGGAGGAGTAGGATGCAATAGAATTAGCCACTGCCTTCCGTGTCTATAAGGAGCTTTCAAAGTGGTGTAGAAAAAAACAGCTTTTGGATGTTCCTATTTCCGCTTATTAGAACTTTGGTAGTTTTGGCCTCCTAGATGTGATGAATGTGAAGCTGGGAAGAGACGTGAGAAGGGTTAATGTTAGGAACTGGGATTTTGAGGCTGTTCTGCCGCTCAGTTTGGTCCGTTGCACATGGGGCACGGGTGTCGGGAAGACCCGGGTTCTATCCCAGGCCCTGCCGCTCATCTGTCGGGTATTGATTTGTAATAATGGCCGTCTTCCCCTCTAGACTGTAACTTAGTTGGGGGCAGAGAATGTGTGTTTTATTTTGCTATCTTATAGTCTTCCAAGCGCTTACTACAGGGTTTTGTACGGCGTAAGCTCTCAGTAAATGCGATTGACTGACTGAGGGGGACGTAGAGCAAGTCACTTGACTTCTTTGGCCCTCAGTGACCTAATCTGTAAAATGGGGATTAAGATTGTGAGCCCCATGGGGAACGTGGAGTGTATCAAACCGTGCTTACCTCGTCTGTAAGCAGTTTTCAGAACAGTGCCTGGCCCGTAGTAACCGATACCATTCATTTAATCGTATGTATTAGGTTCTTCCTCAGTGCAGAGCACTGTACCGAGTGTTTGGGAGAGTTCAGTATCATGGTGGGCTGACACATTGCCTGCCTATCTCCAGCTTAGACTGTGTCCCACGTGGGACCCAGACTTGGCTTAACTCATATCATCATCATCATCATCGCCGTCCTTGTCGTGAGGATTCTGAGCCCCACACGAGAGAGGGACGGTTTCCGGCCAGATCTTCCTCCGGGTACGGTACTCGTCCCCCAGCCGGAGTAGGAGAGAAACAGGGATCGAATGCCTGTTTTCCAGATGAGGGAAGTAAGGCTCTGCAAATTGAGGTGATGAGGATGGTATCAGTGAAGGAGTTAAAAGATGTCCAGCAGTATCCTAAGGGCCGGGGTAGCTACAAGTTTATCGAGCTGGACTCTTCCTTGTCCCACAGAGGTCTCACGGCCACCCATTTTACAGGCAAGGGTACCGAGGCCCTGAGAAGTGAAGCGCCTGGACCGAGGTGACCCCACGGACGAGTGGAGCCGGGATTAAAAGCCAGAGGCTCCGACCCCAGCCAGCGTTGCTTTTACTAGGCCGATTGTCGGCTCTGTTTCCGGTGACCCTGTGGGTAGACTTGTTGATCTTAACATTCAGGGGTTTTCTCGTACCCCTAGATCATCCCAGTGGAAATCAACAAAGAACTCCCCTCAGTAAAATCAACCTGGAGGTTCATTTTGAAATAGGCATCAATTTGGGATGACTCTCCATTTTACAGATGAAGTGATTCAGGCCCAGAGAAGTGAAGAGACTTATCCAAGGTCACCCGGCAGACCGGGGACAAAGCTGGAATGTGAACTCACATTCTGCAGACTTCTAGGCCTTGGACTCTCGCAGCCGTGCCTTGCCGCTTCTCCTGGTAGAGTATTCCCCTTCCTCCTTCTAGCCCCAGATTTGTTGGCCAGATTGGGAGTCCAGCTCAGTTCCTCTGTAGCCTGGCTTCCTCTCTCATTTTGGTGTTCCTTTGAAGTGGCATCTCCTTAGCGCTTACTGTTTGTCAAGTACTGTTCTAAGCACTGAAGTAGGTCCAAGTGAATCCGCTAGCATAGTCAGTCAGGCGTATTAATTGAGCACTTAATGTTTTCAGAGCAATGTACCAAGTCCTCGGGCGGCCTTCCACCTCAAAGCCCTCATTTCCTCCTCTCCCCCTGTGTTTTGCGTCACCCTGACTCCCTCTCTTTTTTCATTCCCTCCTCCCGGTCCCACGACACTTATGGTCATTTTAGTCATGTAGTTGTACGATAGTCTGTCTCCCCCTCTGGACCGTCATCTCTCAGTGGGCAGGGAATGTGACTGGCCTGTCATTGTTCTATTGCACTTACCCGAGCGCTGGCCCAGTGCCCTGCACACAGTAAGCGCTCTATTAATTCGACTGCCTGGAAGACTTTTCAGGCTGGTTGCCTCCCTCCCTTTCTTTTAAATGATGTTTGTGAGTTTCTGGCTCTGTGCCAAGCACCGTTATAAGTCCCGGAGTACGCACAAGCTAATGAGGTTGGGCACGGTTCCTGTCCTACTTTGGGCTTTCAGTCTTCATCCCCGTTTGACAGAAGAGGTAACCCGAGGCTCAGAGAGGTGAAGCGACCTGGCCAAACAAGTTACAGCAGACAAGCGGCGAAGCCAAGCATAGACCCCAAGTCCTCTGACTCCCCAGGGGGTGGTCCGCGCATAGTAATCCCTCTGTAGACATGACTGATTGATCGGCTGCTCTTTCCACGAGTACACACCCCTCTCCCCGCGTACCGGTTCAACATCCATCAAAGTTTTTTATTGAATGCTTCCTAGGTGCAGAGTGCACCGTATGAAGCCCCTGGTGGAGTACTCTACAATGGAATGAGCAAACACGTTCACTGCCCGTAAGGGAGCTTACAGTCTGCAGCCTTAACCACCCAGCCGCTTTGATTTTCCTATTTCCGCGTATTTGAATGTGAGTATTTCTGGCCTCCTCGAGGTGACGGATGTGAGGCGAGGAAGAGAAACGAGAAGGTTTGTCAGTAGGAAATGGAATTCGGAGGCAGTTGTACCTCTCGGTTTGTTCCCGAGAGGATAGGGCCCGGGCCTGGGAGTCGGGAGGATCCGGGGCGTACTCCCGGTTCTGCCGCTCGTCTGTCATGTATTCATTTCTATTAATATCTGTCTACCCTTCTGGACTTTGAGTTCATTGTGGGCAGAGACTGTGTCTATTATATTGTTCTATGGTGCCCTCTCAAGTGCCTACTGCAGTGCTCTGCACGTTGTTAGTGCTCGGGAAATGTGATGGACTGACTGAGGGGAACATTAGGCAAATCACTTCAGTTATCTGGGCCTCAGTGACCTCATCTGTCAAATGGTAATTTAGATCGTGAGCCCCATGGCGGACACTGACTGTGTTGAACCGTGATCGCCTCGCTTGTCTCCCAGTGCTTAGAATAGTGCCGGGCAGATAGTAAGTGCCTAACAGATCCCACTCATTCAGTCAGTCCGTTGTATATGTGAAGTTCTTCCTGAGTGCAGAGCATGGTGCCGAGCACCTGGGAGAGTCCAATACAACGGTGGGCAGACACGTCCCCCGTCTACCTCCAAGTTAGAATACGCCCCATGTGGGACCCTTTTTGACTTAACTATCGTCACCGCCACCGTGATGATTCCGAGCCCCACACGAGACAGGGACCGTGTCCGACCCGATCGGCAGATGGCTACAGTGCCTGTCACACGGCCGGAGTAGGAAGGAAAACAGGGATCGAATGCCCTTTTGGAGATGATGGATCTAAGGCTCTGCTAAGAGAGGTGGTGATGATGGAAAGTGTTAAGCACTTACTTGGTGCCCAGTACCAGTCTAAGGGCCAGGGTAGACACAAGCTCGTCGAGGTGGACGCTTCCCTTTCCCACAGAGGTCTCCCAGTCTTAATCCCCATGTTACAGGTGAGGGTACTGAGGCACAGAGAAATGAAGGGACTTGCCCAGGGTCACCCAGCAGATGAGTGGAGCTGGGAATGGAGCTGAGTTCCTTCTCAGCCTGGCTTCCTTGTCCCCGTTGCCTCTATTTCCTTGAATTGGCATTTGCTCAGCGCTTCCTCTTTGTCAAGCCCTGTTCTAAGCCCTGGAGTAGCTAAAAAGAATCAGGTAGGACAGTCAGTCAGTCATTCGTATCGGGAGCTTTCTGTGTGCAGAGCACTGTACTAAGCTCTTGGAAAGTTCAACAGCCACGGAGAGAGACAATCCCGGCCCACAGTGGGCTCAGAGTTGGGAGGTGGGGAGACGGACATCCAAACCAAGTAAATTGGCATCAGTAGCATCAATGCAAATATGTAGAATTAGGGCTAGGTATAAACTTCAGAACAAGTCAAACAAGTAATTATAATAATAATAATGGCATTTATTAAGCGCTTACTATGTGCAAAGCACTGTTCTAAGCGCTGGGGAGGTTACAGGGTGATCAGGTGTCCCACGGGGGGCTCAGCGTCTTCGTCCCCATTTGTCAGATGAGGTAACTGAGGCCCAGAGAAGTTAAGTGCCTGGCCCAAAGTCACACAGCTGACAAGTAGCGGAGCCGAGATTTGAACTCATGTACCCGTGAAGTAATGGACGATCATTCAGTCCTATGTATTAGGTTCTTCCTGTGTGCAGAGTACTGTACGGAGGGCCTGGGAGAGTTGAATTCAGCCCTGACCAGACATGTCCCCTGGCTACCTCTGACTTAGACTACGCCCCAGGTGGGACACAGAATTGGTGTAATTAGTATTATGATCATCATAATGATTACGAGCCCCACGTGGCACAGGGATGGATTCCGCCCGGAGTGGCAGATGGACACGAGTGCTTGTCCCCCAGCCCAAGGAGGAGAGCCAACAGGGTTTGAATCCCCATTTTACAGATGAGGGGACGAAAGTTCTGCTAAGTGAGGTGATGATGATGGTACCTGTTATGTAGTTGGTATGGTTGAAGTGCAGTTTTAAGGGCTGGGGTTGGAAAAATCTCATGGAGCTGGAAACTTCCCTGTCCCACAGAGGTCTCACAGTCTTCATCCCCATTGTACAGATGCAGGTACTGAGGCGCAGAGAGGTGAAGTGAGTTGTCCACGGACACTCAGCAGACATTTGGCAGAGCTGAGATGAGCCCCCAAGTCCTCCGACTCCCCGGCTGCTGATCCGCACACGGTAAGCCCTCGATAAAAGTGACCATTGGTTTGGCTGCTTTTTCCACTAGGCCGTACATCTTCCCCCGCAGACCATGTAAACATTGATGAAAGGTATTTATCGAAACCTGTTAATGCAGAGAAGCGGCGTGGCTCAGTGGAAAGAGCACGGGCTTTGGAGTCAGAGTTCATGGGTTCCAATTTCGGCTCTGCCGCTTGCTAGCTGTGTGACCTTGGGCAAGTCACTTCAGTTCTCTGGGCCTCAGTTCCCTCATCTGAAAAATGGGGATTAAGCGCCCCCCCCTCCCCCCACCGTGGGACACCCTCAACACCTTGTAACCTTCCCCAGAACTTAGAACTGAGTTTTGCATATAGTAAGTACTTAAGAAATTCTGTCATCATTATTAGTAGTAGTAGTAGTATGTGCTGATTGCACTGTATTAAGCACTTGGGGGAGTAGGATGCCCAAGAATGAGCAAAAAGTTCCCTGTCCTTAAGGAGCTTACAATCTGGTGTCCTAAAAAAAGGCTTTTAGATTTTCCTATTTCTACCTGTTAGAAGTCCAAGAGTTTTGGGCTTCATAAATGTGACAAACGGGAGGTAGGGGAGACAAATGAGAAGGTGTGCCGGTAGGAACCGGGATGTTGAGGCTCTTCGGCCGCTCTGTCTGTTCCTTAGCGGTTAGGGCACGGGCCTGGGTCTCGTGAGGACATGGGTGCTATTCCCAGCTCTGCCGCTCATCTGTCATCTTTAGATTTGTATTAATCTCAGTCTCCCCTTCTAGTCTGTGAGATCTGTGTGGGCAGAGAACAAGTCTAGTATATTGTTCTACGGTACTGCCCTAAGTGCCTAGGGCAGTCTTCTGCACGTAGGAAGTGCTGAGAAAATTTGATTGACTGAGGGGGCATTAGGCAAGTGACTTCATTAGTGCCGGGCTTCAGTGAGCTCATCTGTATAATGGGAAATAAGGTTGTGCGCCCCAATGGCGGCCATTGACTGTGTCAAACCTTGATTTCTTCCCTTGTAGGCCAGGGCTCAGAATACAGCCTGGGACGTCATAAGTGAATAACAAATACCATTCATTCAGTCAGTCAGTCGGAGTTAGTAATTTCTTTCTGCGTGCTGAGCAGTGTGCCGATCCCTGGGGGGAGTCCACTACAGTGTTGGGCAGACACATTCCCCGCCAACTGCAATGTGGACTTTGCTCCATGTTGGACCCAGACTTGGCCTAGTTATCATCACCATCCTCCTCATCATCATCATTATGATGATGAGCCCCACCTGGGACGGGACCGTGTCTGACCCGATCGTCAGATGGGTACAGGGCGTGTCCCATGTCCTGAGTGCGAGTCAAAGCAGGTATTGACTCCCCTTTTACAGACGAGGGAACTGTGGCTCTGATAAGTGAGGCGATGCTGATGTTATAGGTGAAGCCCTTACTGTGCGTCCATCACTATTCCAAGGGCCAGGGAAGACAAAAGCTCCTCTTGTTGGACACCTCCCTGTCCCACAGCGGCCTTCCAGTCTGAAACCCCATTTTTCAGAAGAGGGTACTGAGGCCCAGAGAAGTGAAGCGACTCCCCCGAGGTCACCCAGCTGACAAGCGGAGCTGGAATTAGAAGCCAGAACCTGTGACTCCCGGGCCTGCGTGTCTTCCACAACGGCAACTTTGGGTTTGTTGCCGGTGAGTCTGTGGGCAGACTTATCGGTCTGTATGTATCATTCAGAGGTTTTGTCAAACCCCTAGATCGGCCCAATCGAAAGCCACCCAAAATCACCCCCAAGGAAGCATCTTGAAGGTTCAGGTAGAACTCGGCGTTATTTTCCGATTGAGCTAGATTTTGCAGATGAGGTGATTGAGGGCTAGAGAAGTGAAGAGACTTATCAAAGGTCACCCAGCTGACCAGGGACTAAGCTGCACTGTGAACTCCTGCCCTTTGGATTTCCAGGCTTTGGGCGGTATCCCCTAGGCTTCACAGTTTCTCCTGGGAGCGTATTCCCTTTCCTCCCTCAGCCCCAAGGGTTGTTGGCCAGGCTGCGAATGGAGCTCTTTTCCTGTTCAGCCAGGCCTCCTGACTATTTTTCTCATTCCTTTGAATGGCCAGTCTTCAGCAGTAATGGTTTGTCCTACGCTCCGTTAGGGCCTGGAGTAGATAGAAATTAAACAGGTAGGAGAGTCAGTCAGTCACTAGTATTTATAGAGTATTAACTGTGTGCAGAGCACTGTACTTGGTGGAAAGTACACAAAGAGCGACAGTCCCTGCCCACAATTAAAAGGTTAGAAGTGGGGAGACAAGATATCAAAACGAGCAAACGGGCACCAGTAGCATCAGTAGAAAGAAAGAGAATCAGTGTTATGCGTAAACATCAGAACACGTAAAACCCGCGAAGGTAGATCATTCAATCGTATTTATTAAGTTCCTCCGGTGTGCAGCGCACTGTATCACGCCCTTGGGAGAGTCCAATATGGCGTTGCGCAGACATGTTCCCTACCTATGTCTTACTTATACCACACCCCACGTGGGATGCAGACTTCGCCTAAGTGTCATCATCATCATCATCGTTATGGTTCTGAGCCCCGCAAGGGGCAGGGACTCTAAAACTCCCACAGGCCGAACAGGAGAGAAAAAAGGGGTGGAATCCCTGTTTTACGGATGCAGGAACTAAGGCTCTGCTAAGGGAGGTGATGATGATGGTACCTGTTAAGCGCTTACTCCCTGTCAAGCACTGAAGTTGAAATGGAAATCAATAGATTTATAGATATGTACATCGACACACAAGTGCTGCGGGGCGGGATAGAGCCAAGGGAGCCAGTTGGGGCAATGTGGGTAGCGGGGGGAGCCGAAGAAAAGGGGGGCTCAGTCTGGGAAGGCCTCCTGGAGGAGATGAGCCTTTGGAAGGGGGGAAGGGTGATTGTTTGTTGGACATTGGAAAGTTCCCTGCCCCGCATGGGTCTCACAGTGTTATTCTCCAATGTACAGATGAGCGTACTGAAGGCCAGAGAAGTGAAGTGACTTGCCCAAGGTCACCCAGCTGACAATTGGCAGAGCTGAGATTTGAACCCAAGTCATCCGACTCCCCTGCCCGGCGACCCGTACACAGTAAGCCCTTGATAATTCTGACTGAGTGAGCAGCTGCTTTTTCTGCCAGGCTACACCCCTCTCCCGCACATACTGAGTAAACATCGATCAAAGGTATTTACTGAATAGTTATTGTGTGCAGAGTGGCCTCCGCTAAGTCCTTGGGGGAGTAGGAAGCAATAGAAGTAGCCAACACGTTCCCTGCCCTTAAGGAGCTTACGGTCTGGTGTCCAAGAAAACAAATGTGGGAGTTTCCTATTTCTGGTTTTTATAATTGCAAAATTGTAGGCCTCATAAATGTGAAGAAGGTGAGTCAGGGAAGAGACAGGAGAAGGCTTAAAGGTAGGAACTTTGATTTTGAGGCTTTTCTGCTGCCAGGTGCATTCCTTAGCGGATAGGGCGCGGGCCTGGGTGTCGGGAGGACCTGGGTTCTAATCCCAGGTCTGCTGCTCCTGTCATGTATTTATTTCTATTAATAAGTGTATAGCCCTGTAGACTCTAAGTTCCTGGTGGGCAGAGAATGTATGTATGCTATTGCTCTATTGTACTCTCCCAAGTGCTTAGTACAGGGATCAGCACAGAGGAAGCACTGAGGAAATGCGTTGGACTGACCGACGGCTAAAATGGGCAAGGACTTCACCTCTCTGGCCCTCAGTGACCTCATTTTTTGAAATGGGGATCAAGCCAGTGAACCCCATGGGGACCTTGGGCTGTGTCCATCCCGGATTACCTTCCACGTACCCCAGTGCTTAGAACGGAGCCTGGCCCAGAATCATACATTCATCCATTCAGGCATTATTCATTGTCGTATTTTTGAAGTTTTTCTTGTATGCAGAGCACGGTGCTGAGTGTTTGGGAGAGCCCAGTGCAATGGTGGGCAGGCACATTCCCTGCCTCCCTCCTTTTTAGGCCTAGCCCCATGTGAGACCCAGACTTAGCTTAACTATCATTATCATCGTCATCATAATCCTGCCCTTTGCTAAGCGCTTACTAGGTGCAAAGCACTTATGCTGTAGAGCCCCACACGAGACAGGGACGGTCCGTGAGCCAATCATCGGATGGAAACGGTGCGCGTCCCGCAGCGCGAGTAGGAGAGAAGGTAGGGACCGAATCTCCGTTTCACAGATGAGGGAACTGAGGGTCGGCCCGGCGAGTTGTTGACGATGGTATTTGTTACGCACTTCCCAGGCGTCGAGCGGTGTTCTAAGGGCAGTGTTAGATAGTAGCTCCTCGAGTTGGGCACTCCCCTATCCCACAAGAGGCTCGCTGTCTTAATCCTCATTGTACAGATGAGGATACCGAGGGCCGTAGAAGTGAAGTGTCTTTTCCGAGGTCAACCGGGGGATGGGGGGAGCCGGGAGTAGAAGCCGGGACATGTGATTCCCAACCCTTCCTCTGTTCCACGAGACCAACTGTGGGCTCTGGTGCCGGTGTTCTGTGGGCAGACCTCTCGGTTCGTACTTCTCGTTCAGAGGTTTCTTCAAACCCCTAGATCAGCCCAATCGAAATCCACCAAGAATTACCCCATTGAAAGCCCCCTGGAAGGTCCTTTATACATTGGCAAGAATTTTGAATAGGTGTCCATTGTGCAGATGAGGTGTTTGAGACCTAGAGGAGTGAAAGGGCTTATCTCAGGCCACCCATCAGTCCATGGACAAAAGTGCAATCGAATCGGAGATCCCTCAGACTTCCAGGCCTAGGCCTGGAACCCCTAGGACTCACCACTTGTCCTGGTCTAGTCTTTGCCTTTCTCCCTCTCACCCCAGGGTGGTGGGCCAGCCTGGGAGTGGAACTCAGTTCTTCTTCAGCCTGGCTATCTCTCTCTGTTTCGCGTTTCTTTGAAATGGCATTTGTACTTTGCTGCTCTTTGTCGTGCACTGTTCTAAGCACTGGAGTGAATCTGTTAGGACAGATAGTCATTTCTGTTTATTGAGTGCTTATGGTGTGTAGAGCACTGTACTCAGGCCTTCTCGACTCAGCCCTCTTTTCATCCTCTCCCAATCCCTTCTGCAGTCATCCGGACTTTCTCCCTTTATTCATTCCCTCTTCCCAGTCACACAGCACTTCTGTCCATATCTGTCAGGTTTTTATTATTATCATTCTATGTCTCCCCCTCTAGGTTGTAAGCCTGTCATGAGCAGGGAATGTGTCCAGTTTTTATTGTATTGTACTCTCCCACGCGCCTGGCCCTGTGCTCCGCACACAGTGAACAACCCAGAAATACAACAGACACATGGAGTTTTCCTCCCGGCCCCCTCCCTCTCTGCCTTTAAAATGACGCTCAGTAGGTGCTTACTCTGTTTTGAGCACAGTTCTAAACCCCGGAGTAGGTATGAGCTAATGAGTTTTGACACCGTCCCCGTTCTACGTGGGGCTTACGGTGTTCGGGCCCATTTTCCGGAAACGTTAACCTAGGCCCAGAGAGGTCCGGTGACTGGGTCCAAGTCACACGGCAGACACGAGCCGGAGCTGAGCTTACGACCCGGGTCCTTTGACTCCCCGGCCGGTGCTATGCGCACAGTGAGCCCTCAGTCGAAACGCTCGATTGATCGGTTGCTCTTTCCACTAGGCCAGACCCCTATCCTCGTATCCTGAGGAAAATTCCAGCAAATGTCTAAATTCCATCAAAGGTATATTTGTCATAAATCTGATGAATGTGAGGCAGGGTAGAGAAATGAGAAAGTTGGTGACTAGGAAATGGGTTTTGGAGGCTCTTCGGCTGCTCGGCACGGGCCCGGGAGTCACGAGGACCTGGGGTCTACTCCCGGCCCTGCCGCTCACCGGGAATGTGTTCATTTCTGTTATTCTCCATCTCCCCCTCTAGACTGTAAGTTTGTTTTGGCCAGAGAATGTGTTATTGTGGGCAGAGATTGTGTCTTATATGTGGTTCTATTGTCGCCTCTCAAGGGCTCAGTGCCGTGTTCCGCATGTAGTAAGCGCTCAGGAAATGTGATTCACTGACCGAGGGGCACCGTAGACAGGGCACTTCAGGTGGCCTCAGGGTCCTCACCTGAAAAATGGGAATGAAGATGGTGAGCCCCATGGAGGACATTGACAGTGTCAAATCAGGATTGCGTGGCTTAGAGCCCAGTGCATAGAGTAGTGCCTGGGACGGAGTAAGTGAGTCACAAATACCATGCATTCCTTCAGTCAGTCATATTTATTAAGTTCTTCCTGTGTGCCGAGCACGGTGCCGAGCACCTGGGAGAGTCCAGTACAGTGGTGGGCAGACCCCTTCCTTGCTTACCTCCAAGTTAGTCTACTCCCCATGTGGGACCCAGCCCCGGTTTCACAGTCATCACTATCATCACTATGAATCTGTGCCTCACCCGAGACGGGGACTGTTTCGGACCCAATCATCAGACGGCTACGGTGCCGGTCCCGCTGCCCGAGTAGGAGAGAAAATAGGTATCTAATCGCCTTCTACAGGTGAGGGAACTAAGCCTCTGCTAATCGAGGAGGTGAAGATGGTATTAGTTATGCACTAACTATGGGTCCAGCAGTATTCTAAGGGCCGGGGTACGTAAAAGTTCATCGAGGTGGACGCTTCCCCGTCCCACAGAGGTCTCACGGTCTTCATCCCCCTTGTACTGATGAGGGTCCTGAGGCCCAGCGAAATGAAGTGACCTCCCCGAGGTCACTCGGCAGACGAGCGGAGCTGGGAAAAAAAGCCAGGACCTCCGACTCCCAACCCGATCCTTCCCCGAGGCCAACTGTCGGCGCTGTTACGGGGGCCTCTGGGCGCAGAATTGTCGCTCCTTACTTTTCACTCGGAGTTGGTATCATACCCCTAGATCACCCCAATTGAAATCAAGGAAGAATTACCCCAATCAAATTATCCGGGAGGTTCAATTACAAGTAGGCGTCGATTTGCTTGTGATCTTGATTGTACAGATGAGGTGCCTGAGGCTCAGAGAAGTGAAGAGAGTTAGCTAACGTCACCCAGCACATCGGGGACCAAGCTGGAATTAGAACTCAGGTCCCTCTGACTTCCAGGCCTTGGGCTGTGGGCCCTAGGGTTTTCCGCTTCTCCTGGTAGAGTATTCCTCTTCCTCCTGGTTGTTCCAGATTTTTTGGCCAGCCTGAGAGTGGAGCTCAGTTCCTCTTCATTTCTGTAGCGCTTACAGTTTTTCCGGTACTGTTCTAAGCCCTGGAGTTGAGACCAAACAAAGTGGTAGGCGAGTCAGTCAGTTGTATGTATTGACCGTTGACGGTGCGCAGAGGACGGTATTTAGCGCGTTGGAAAGTGCGCAAAGAGAGCCAAGACCTGCCCAGCACGGGCTCACAGTGCTGAAGCGGGGAGACAGACATCGAAGCCAGCAAACTGGCATCAGTAGCATCGACATAAATCAATACAATCCGTGATCTTTGTAAACCTCAGAACACGTCAAACAAGTAAGGGGCGATCATTCCGTCAGCTGTTTTTAGGTGTTCCACTGTGCAGAGCACTGAACCACGCACTCGGGAGAGCCAATAAAGCGCCTTGCAGACATGTTCCCTGCCTACGTCCCACTTAGACTATGCCCCGTGTGCGACAGAGACTTTGCCTAATCATTATCATCATCATAATGAATGTGAATCCCACACGGAATCGGGACTCATCAGAAGGAGAAAAGTTTTGACAAATCACTGTACTCTCTAAATGCTGTTTTAGAGTCCAAATACTGGCCTGAGCCCCGGGGAACAGGAGAAATGATTGGGATGACCACCGTCCCAGATTAGGCTGCTCAGTGTCATGTTGGGCATTCGATTTAAGGTCTCTGTGCCTTAGTGACGTCATCTGTAAAAATGGGGCTGATTCTTGAAGTGTGTCCAGAGTGTAATGTATCCCAGTACCGCACACAGTCCCCGGCACATAATACGGCGCTAAAGAAATAAGATGTCAAAAGAAAGGGATAACAGGCATTGAAGCCGCATTTTATAGATGAAGGAACTGAGGCACAGAGAGGCTTGAAGACCCCGAACCCAAGGTCACACAGCAGGCTAGGGGCGGAGGCAACAGTGGAACCCGGTTGTTCTGATTCTCAGGTCCACAACGTCTCCACCCGGCGACCCGGCTTTCTGCCATCTCTCACGGGAATGGCCTCCCTCGGCTTTCCGAGCCCCAGGGGGACCGAACTGGGCCTCGGAGCTCGGAGGGGATCCAGCTGGGCCCGGGAGCCCCGGCGGGACAGACCCGGGCTTCGGACTTAGTTTTCCCAGCGGACCGGATATCTGGAGAGGATCCGAGCGGCCCCCTTTGGGGATGGGGCCCAGTCTCCCATTTCTCCAGGCGCCCCTTCCGGGTCATTAGGCCGGGCCAGACGGCGGTGGGAATGGGCCGGGGAAACCCGGCTGTGGTGAAAATGGGGGGAACCTATGTAGCCTGGGGGTGCTGGCTAGAAGTTAGACTGCCAGCTTTTGTGGGTGGGGAATGGGTCTGTGGATCGTTGTGGTTGAATCTCCCAAGGGCTTAGTACAGTGCGTTGCACACAGTCAGCATTCAAAGATCACGATTGATTGAATGCCTGAAGGAAAGTTGTGGGCAGAAAACCTTTGCATTTATGGTATTATATTGAACTGTCCTGTGCACTGAGTCCAATGTTCTGCATCGAGTAAGAGCTCTGTAAATCAGACTGATTGAGAAACACCCTCCTAGAATAACTCCCACAGAGTACTCTGGAGGGGGATTGAGGTATTCCCACCCTATCAGGGTGCAGAGAGGGTCTGCCAGCTCAGAACTGCCGCCTCCAGGCAAGGGTTAAGTGGATGTGCCGGCTCAGAGGGGCCGGCTCTGTGAGGCTCCACCCACTAGATGACTTGCAGGGTCTCAGCTGGGAGGCTGTAGTTCAGCAAGGAGAAGCCAGTGTTCACTCGGAGGGAGCCCAGCCGGCCCGAGAAAGTAAGTAGACGCACCTGCCTAACGCCCATTTCCTGGTGTCCAAACCCCCCCGTCTGCTCCAGGGTGGGTGACCCTCAGACTGACGGGGCCTTAGGAAGACACAGCTGGGAACCCGAAAGTTGGGCTTGTTTGTCGCAGACAGGGGTGCTTACCGCACAGTTATGTGCTGCCTTTAAAGTCAAGAGGAGGATTGTTCTGTTCTGACGGTGACTTGGTTTGGAGCCAAAGGGGATGTATTGAGAGTCCCACCACTTTTTCCTGTAAATTGTGTCCCACTCTGAGCTCCCAATGTCCCAGTGAAGCCGAGAGGTAGCAGCTGAGAGCAATTGCCTAAGTTTTCAGTGGTCGGCTGCGTTAGAGTGAGTGTATACACTCATGTTGAGGCCATCAATGTACGTTTAGTAGTGAGAAAGGATTTGTAGTTCCACTTGGTGTTGCCTAAAACATTGTAGCTCCAATTGGCATTTGAGCCGGCCCAAAAGGGCTAAGCACAGAAGGGTCTAAACTGTGAGGCCACCTGTAGACTTTAAATTGGCGGTGGGAAGGGAAACTGTCTCCCAAGTGTCGACTGTACCCTCCCCAGTGCTAATTGAGTAAGCGCTCAGTAAATGCCAGTGATCGAAGATCATATTTTGCTGGAGACCTAGCTGACCCTAGGGAATGAAGTAAGCGAATTGTAGGGGTTGCTAATAACTGTGGTAATTGCTAAGCACTCACTGTGGTCATGCAGTTGAATTTATTGAGGGCTTAATATGTGCAGAGCAGTAGACTCTACACTTTGGAGAGTACAGTACAAAAAGCCACAGTCACCTGTCCCTCCCAAAAAGAGGTTACTACGTGGCCAGCACAGCTCTGAAGGCAGGGACAGGTACAAGGTCACGGAGTTGGCTGCAGTCCCTGTCCCAGCTGAGGCATGTGGTTATAACGCCCATTTTACGGATGAATTGACTGAGGCACAGAGAAGGTAAGGGAATTGCCTAAGGTCACACAGCCGACAAGTGAGGGAGCCAGAAGTGGAACCCAGGTCTTTGTGATTCTCAAGCCTTTGCCCTATCTACTCGGGCTCTCTGCTTTTCCATTTTGTCTTGCCTGGTGGGCAGAAGGTTACCCCAAATTCGGCCCCCCGGTCCCCGAGAAGAAGCTAATAGGAATGGCCGAGGTTCCCGTTTCGAAGCCCCGTTGTCGAATGCGCCCGCCTCCCCTCGGTCTCCCCCGATGGAACGACAGCTCCTCGAGAGCCAGGATTTTGTCTTCTGTCTCTCTTGTACTCTCCTCGGTGATCAGTCTAGCGTCCTGCACGTAGCAGATGGTAAGGTCCTTGAGGCTGGGGATGGTGTTCACCGACTAGTGTGCTTTCTCCAGTGTGTATTTAATGGCTCTGCAGGCAGACTGTCCTGTCCTCGAGGGCAGGATAGAGGATCGTGGGGGTCTAGCTTACTGTACTCTGCTAAGTGCTCGCGACACTGTCTTGTGTGCAGTGAGCTCCTGCCGGCCATGGATTAGAGCTACCTGCTGTCTTGTGCCTAGCAGAGTGCCTGGCACACAGGAAGCATTCACATACTCTGGCTGCATCGATCCCCAGTGACTCCAGTTGTACCTTGCCTAGAGTTCACCGGGCAAGTATGAATTTAAATATCTATCCATAAGTGAACAATCTGGGGCTGACCCGCCTTTATTTTCGATCGGCCGGAACAAACTGAACTCGGGGCCAGAGCCAGGCCCTTGAAAAAGGATATTTTAGGAAGGGAAGTATTCAAACCGTGTTCTCCTGCCATGCCTCCTCTGTGGTGTACACCCAGCACAGGCTGTACCCTATTTATGGGGCCGGGAAATGTGGAGAGGCAAGTACGAGTACTCTGGGTTGTTCCCTTCCCCTCTCCTCGCCCTCCTCTCTCCACCCCGCTGCACAGAGCCTTTGCTTGATGTACAGAGCCCAGCATGCTGGAGAAAGTGGTTGAGAGGACTGTGGCTTCCTGCCTTCCCCTCTCCTGGTCCTTCTCTCGCCAACCCTCAGACGCAGCCTGCGCCTGAAGTACCGAGCCGGGAAGCTTGAGAACTCTGGGTAGGATGTCGTCCCCTCTCTTCACCCACCTCTCTCCATTCCCCTGCGCAACGGAGCCAGGAATTCTGGGGAAGCTGGTGAGAGGTCAGTGGATTGCGGCCTTCCTTTCTGTCCCTCCTTTCTCATTTCTGTGAAAAATTGGTTTGTTGTGTTTGAGTCGCCTCTGCGTGCGAGGCGGGGATCGGCTCCGTCACGGGCCTCCTCAAGAGAACGGAGCGTGGTCGTGACCGAGCGTCGAGGCGACCGGCTGTCGAGCGAGGCCAAGTCTCGCTCGTTGACGAGGTTTGGAAAACCGGGTCTTTGGAAGTCGGCGAGCGCCGGCTGGGGGCCGGACGCCCGGCCTCCGCTCGGGTCCCTGCTGCCGCAATTGGAGCGCGTGCTCACCCCGTGAAAATGGAAACCCGTTCGGCTCAATGGTTCGGCTTAAAAAAGGGAGCGGAGCGTACCGAGAGCCATTTGGCTTGGGCGCTCGAGGCGCTCCTCTTGAGGAGCTTTAGAAGTAGTGGGGCCTAGCGGAAAGAGCCCGGACTTTAGAGTCCAAGGACCTGGGTTCTGATTCTGGCTTTGCCATTCGTCTGCCATCTGAGCGTTCTTTGTCAAGTCACCTCACCTCTCGGGGCCAACTTCCTCTCCATTGTATGAGGAGTAAATCCTTCTCCCTGCAACGTAGACTATGTGGGACAGGGACTATGTTCTTCCCTTCGATCATAACCCTTCCCCTCTTGGTAACTTTAGTGTTTGCCACTCAGTAAGTGTTGAACAGAAGGTGCCATTATGATTAGTAATCTGTAAGTGTTGAACGCACGCTCTCCTAATGATGAGCCTTTGAGGGTGTTAACAAATAATCCTAGCATCAGCATTAGTAGCTTTCCTCCTCAAAAGGAAAGAAATTCCCTCACAGGCACAGAGCAGAAAGCTGCATGAACACCAGTGACCTCATGAAGTTATGGGGAACGCGCTCACCTGGAAAAGGTGAGGGGAGCGTGACCTTTGGCGTGTAATTGCCTGGCCCCGGAGTCAGTGGCTCACAGAGACTGTAACGAAGCCAACCACAAAATTCTTCCTTGCTTGCCTGAAGCACCCGTAAACTAGAGATCGGGTTATCAGGTCCCAGTCCCTCGGGACTCGCGTCGAGGCCGGAGGGGAGTCTGTCAGGGACGAGCGTCGGCAGCCGCCCGCGCTCCCCGGCCCGGCCCTCGGCGGGCCGGGCCGGGCTATCCCCCGGTATGGGGAGCCGGGGGAGCTTGGGCCGCGGGGGTCTGTCGGCGTTGAGGCGACGTAGCCTAGGGGAAAGAACAGGGGTCTGGGATGGATCGATCAGTCTGTCACGGTAAATGGTGGGCATGAGAGCATCGGCCTGGCCAGGGGAAAGAGCGTGGTCCCGGGGGGGTTACCGCAACTGGGTTCTAATCCCTGCCTGGCCGGTTGCTGGCCGCATAACCTCGGAGAAGCCGAGTGCTGTCTCTGTGCCTCAGTTTTTCTATTCTCCGTTCTCCTGGGACTGTGAGGCCCGTGAGGGCCAGGCTCTGTGCCCAAGCCGATTGACCTGTATCTGCCCCATTGCCCAGAGAAGTGTTGTAGGCACAGCAAGGGCTTTCCAAATACCACAAAAGAAACAAACACAGAATGGAACCTCGGTTGTAGCCCTGTAATGGTCGTTGTGGGCGGGGGATGTCTCTATTGCAGTGTTATTGTTCCTTCCCAAGTGCGTAGAACAGAGCCCTGCACAGAGAAAGTTCTTGATAAATACCTTTGATTGAAAGATAGTCCCAGCTCGGAAACTATTCGCCTGTTTTAATTGGAGCGAGTCGCCTCTCGTTTCGGAGCTCTAAAGATCCTGGGCGGTCCTCTGTCGAGTGGTGTCCCGTTGGGTCTGTAATGTCGGTGAGAGTTTCCTCAGCCCCCAGATGAGGGTAGTGAGTAATGAGCTATTGAAGGGCTTGGTAGGTACACCGGGCAATGTCCTAAGGGGTGGTGTGCATACAGGGTAATCTGGTTGGACCCAGTCTGTATCCCACGGGGGTCTCAGTTGAAGGCTGAAGGTAGGCACCCCCTGTTCTACAGAGGTGGCAACCGATGCTCAGCAAAATTGAGTGACGTGAGACAAGTCCCACAGCTGGACTGCTGCCGAGCTAGGCTCAGAACCCAGGCTTTCCAAATATCCCAAATGAAACAAACACGGAATGGAACCTCGGTTCTAGCCCTGTAATGGCCGTTGTGGGCGGGGGATGTATCTAATGCAATTTTAGTGTTCCCTCTGAGGTGCGTAGTACAGTGCTCTGCACTGAGAAAGTACCTGATAAATACCACTGATTGATAAATAGTCCCAGCGGCGTCACTTTTCGGCTCTTGTAATGAGAGTGAGTCACCTCACCTCTCGGAGCCTCAATCTCCTCACCGGTCAAAGGGGTCAGTATCACTTTTCTCCCTCGTTTGACTGTGACCCCCGCAGGAGACAGTGACGCAAACTCATCGGAAAGGCTTGTGTCTGTCTTTGGGCCTAGAGCAGAGGAAGCCCAGGGAATCCATGATGAGAATGAGCGAATGTGTTTGTATCCCGCGTGCATCAGCTAGGTTGAAGGAATGGGTGCTGGAAGTTGGAGTGCCTGGGTTCTCTTTCCAGCTCCCAATACCCTCAGCTTTGGCCACTCTCCTCTGCAATGCCGATGGATGTTGGTGTTCCTGGGGCTGTCGGTAATCATTCTGATCGTTGTGATGGGCCGACCGCGTGCCGACTCCTGTGCTCAGCGCTGGAGTAGATTCAAGATTGTCACCCAAGAGAGTCATGATCAAAGTAGTATGGGAAAATGGGTAGTGAATCCTGTAAAATATTGCCACTAACTGTAATAGAGGAAGGGAGGTGAATGTGATTATAAATGTAAGGGTGAATAACGAAAAGGAGGTAACCTGGAGAAATCTCTAGGAAGCGTTCCCTGTTTAAAATGAGTCTGAAAGTGAAAGTGGCCTTCTTTGACTCCTTACCTTGGATGTCTGTTTTCGGCTAGGAGGGGTAAAGAAAAGTCCTGTCATTGTCCGGTGACAATGCAGTAGTACACGGTAGGTACCATGTCAGTGCGATCACTCATCCGTTGCTTACCGAATGAGCGCATCAGGCTCCTCTCTGATCTGCCAACCTCCCGCCTCCGGTCCCAACTTTCCTCTGCTGCCCGGAGTATCTTTCTACAGAAATCTTCAAGGCATGACATCTCCCCTCCAAAATCTCCATAGGTTGCCAATTGACATCCATATCCAACAAAAACTCTGCAGTATTGGCTCTTCCTCACCTCTTCCCCTCCCACCTCACCTCCCTTATCTCCCTCTGCGGCCCAATCCGCACACTCTGCCGCTCTCCCCCCCCCCCCCCCCCCCCCCCCATCTCGGACGTTCCGCCGTCGACCCCTGACCCACGTCCTACCCTGGCTTGGAACGTGCTCCCTCCTCAAACCTGCCACACGATCACACTTTCCCCTCATGAACGTCCTATTGTAAGGCTCATCTCCTCTAAGAGGCTTTCCCTGACGAAGCCCCCGTTTTCCTCTGCTCCCCTCCGGTCCGTGTCACCTCAGATCACGAGCTGTGCTCCTCCTCCCTCTCCCCACCCACAGCACCTATGTATACGTACGCATATATAGACATATGTCTGCACCAATAAGGAGTACTATGTTTTTAATGCTGTCTCTTTACCTGTCATGAGGTTCCCCCCCACCCCCCTGATGAAGAAGCAGCGTGTCCTATGGGGAAGAGCTCGGTGCGGTGAGGTTGGGGACAAGGGTTCTGATCCTGGCTCCCCCATGTGTCAGCTGCGGGACCTTGGGCAAGTCTGTTCACTTTGCTGTGTATCAGTCACTCCATCTGTAAAATGGGGAGTAAGACTGTGAGGTCCCTGTGGGACAGGGACTCTGTCCAGCCTGCGTACCCTGTCACTTGCCGAGCCTTTAGAACACGGCGCAGCCCGTAGTAAGTGCTTAAGAAATACCGCTGTTAGTAGCGGCAGTACTGTAGAGTAATATTTTGATATGAATTGTGTACCTTTAGAGTTTCTATGCCGCAGTAGGGAATCAGGTCTAAAGCATTCCCTGTTGTTCTGTGAGCTCAGTCCAGTAACCTGTTTTGCTCCCAAATCTTACCAAGTCAGAGCGGTAGGGTCCCAGGAGTTGTGGCTCTATGCAGTCAATAGTAGGGATAGACTGTCTAACCAGTTCAGAGCTCAGGATGCTGGGGAGAGTACAACCCTCGAACCTGGAATGGGGAGAAATGTGGTTTGTCTGAAGTTTGTCTTCAAATGCTTATTCCTAGCTTGGTCCCATGTCTCCAGGGCAGGGGGCCCGGAGGTCAAAAGAGCGTGTGTCGGTGCGGAGTCCCCGTTTTTGGCATTTTTCCCCGTGACCGGAAGAAACAGTTATTTGAAAAGTCTTGATCCTTCCCTAGTAAGCGATTGGTAAAAGCCATTCCAGAGGAAATAGAGGGCAATCAGAAAGGAAGCTGTCCCTGTCCAATGTGGGCTCCTGGGTAATGGGGAGGGAGAAGAGGAGTCATATCTGCATTTTACAGATGAGGTAACTGAGGCACGGAGAAGTGAAGTGACCTAACCAAGGTCAGATAGCAGACAAGTGGCGGTGCTGGGATTAGAACCCACGATCTCCGGGTCCCACACCCTGACTCTATCCAGTACGCCTTCCTCCCAGACCTTCTGGCCTCTTGAACTTTGCCTCCTGTGGAAAAGTAATAATAATGTTGAGGCCTTTTTGAAAGACTTTTTTCAAGGATGTCACGTTGGGACCGAACAGACCTGGGCCCAGCTTGTGTGTATTTTCACGATCACTATAGTTGGCATCATGTGGAACTCTTTATGTATCTTACAATATATTCCTCCGTCCTCCAAACAGGGCACAGAAGGATTAATCGGGTAGTCTAAGGGATCTGGGGTGTAATCCAAGCTCTACCACTCGCCCAAGAGGTCACCTGGGGGAGTCACCTGTCTTGGCCTCAGTGACCGTATCTGTGAAAAGGGGATTAAGACCGGGGGCCGCACCCAACCTGGCTGCAACTCTCCCATTGCTCGGTTTGTTGCCGGGTACTTTGTCTGTGCTTAACCAGGATCGTCCAGAAAATAATCACGTGTGTAGGCCTCAGGTTCCTGCTCTGTGGAATGTGGTTTTGCGATCTGTTTTCCTTCCGACGCCAATAGCGAGTCCCATTTGGGACAGGGACCGTGGCTGTCTGGATTTTGGTTTATCTCCCGCAGCCAGTAGTTTTGTGCTGGGCAGTAGAGACCGAACTAATAGATCGATCAGTCTGTCTTGGGAGAATTAACTCTCCTCTGGCTAGAGGGCCCTGACCGTCAGCCCGCCCAATTCCACCGACCCTCCCTCCTTCATTCGGTCAAGCCTGTGTACGGACAGCTCATTGTGTGCCAAGCACGGTACGAAGCTCCAAAGACCACGTGCGGCCCTCTGTGGACTAGCGTCCCGTGGGGTCAGTTATGTCGGTGAGAGTTTCATCAGGCCCGAGACGAAGGTCATAATTATCTAGGTATTGAAAGGCTTGCTAGGTACACCCAGCAATGTCCTAAGGGCAGGTGTGGATACCCGGTATTCAGGTTGGACCCAGTCCCTATCCCACGTGGGTCTCAGTTGAAGGTTGAAGGTAGGGCCCCCCCCGTGCTACGGGTGTGGAAACTGATGCCGAGCACTAGGGAGTGACGTGAGAAAAGTCCCACAGCTGGACAGCAGCCGAGCTGGGGTCAGAACCCGGGTTCCCTGCCCTCCACACACTGTGCTGTGTATACTAAGCCAGGCAGTTTCCCAGTCCTGTACCCACGGTCCCGAGGGAACGACCCTGCAACCCGCACTAGGCGGCATCACAACCGGCTCATAGACTGTGGTGACCGACCCCTCGGTGGAGTCTTGCAGTCCACATCACCCCTAGATTTTTGCAACCTGCTGAGGTCTCAGTTGCTGGCAGTGAAGGTTAGAAGTGAAGACAGTACACTGTACACTTATCTGATAATGTAGTAATTATAACCTCTTCTAAGTTGAAGTGCAGATTATGTTTCCACATATCTGTTAGACTGTGGCTGGAGTGTGTAAGTTGGTGAGGCAAGGGTATCTGTGGTCAGACCCGTTCCTAATCTGAGCAGCCATATGTATTCAGATGTGCATAGTTCAGTGAGCAAGCATGACTATAAGTGGCAATTCGTAAGTAAGCATCGTCATGGCGAACCTCCCGTATTTGAGATGGGACTGAATAAACTCGGGGCTTTAGCCCATGACTAGAAAATGAATATCGTCGGACTGAAATTGTTCAAATCAGGTTCCGCTGCGCCCCACCTCTGTGAGCTACGTTGAAGGCAGTCTTGGGCTAAGGTACCAAGCTGTGGATTTTGGATACGCAGTGGAGTTTCTCTTTGCCCTCCTCTCTCTGTTCCTTGCAAGTGTTCAGTATTTCTGGATGTGCCTCTGTTTGTGGGTGCGGCGGGCAGTGGTTCTGTCACCCACCCTCTCACGGGAGCGGTCTGTCATTGTGAGCGTGGGGACGGGCTTCGCTCGTCTCCGACGTTTGGAGAACCGGCTTGTCGGGAGAAGGTAAGCGCGGTCTGGAGGTCGTACTCCCGTCTTCCGTTCGGGTGCCCGGTATTGCAGTTAGAGCAGGTGCCCCCCCCCCGACGAGAAGGCAACCCTATTCGGGTCAAAGCTCCACCATAAAAATGGAGAGGAGCGGGCCGGGAACCGTATGGCTCGGTCCCTCGAGGCCCTCGCCTTGAGGGTCTTTAGAAGCAGTGGGGCCTCGTGGAAAGAGCCGGGGCTGAGGAGTCAAAGGACCTGAGTTGTAATTGAGACTCTGTCAGTTTCCTCCTGTGCGATCTGCCTCGGTCAAGTCATGCATTCATTCACTTGATCGTATTCAAGGTGCGCCTACTGAGTCCAGAGTCCCGGACTCGGCGCTCGGGAAGTACAAGTCGGCGACATACAGAGACGGGTCCTCCCCGATAACGGGATCACGGTGTCGATGGGGGAGACAGACGACCCAACTGAACACGTCTCTTCTCTGGGCGACCTTTTCTTCTGTAATCTCGGGATCAAATCCTACCTCCTCTAACTGGGACCCAGTGGCACAGGGTGTACGTTTCACCTGATAGACTGTGATCTACCTCCCCGGCTGTGTGCTGTGTTTAGCAGATTGTCAGTGTTGAAGAAATGCTAGCGTTCTGATGATCAGTAGGTAACTGGTTCGACAATACTAGGATTAGAATGTGATTGTTAGAAGGATATCAGATGAATGTGACCATTATTAGGGTGACTCCTCCAAAGTCGTGGAGTCATAGGGAACGTGTTCAAGTTGAAAAGACGGGGGTGAGTGGGAACCGTGGAGATTCAAAGAATGTCACGTCTGGAGCGCTTTACAAAGACCACAAGAAAGCAAACCAGAGAAAAGTTTCTGCCTGGACCCAATGTCCCCGGGAAGTAGGGATTTGCCTTGCAGGCCCGAGTTTCTCGGGGCTCGCGCCGGGGCCGGAGGGGAGTCCAATAGCAGTGAGCGTCAGGAGTCGACCGCGTTCCCTCGACCGGCCCGGGCCCGGCCGGGACCGCCTCTTCCGTGCCGTGGGGGGCCGGAAGGGACCCCCGGACTTGGGGGTCGATTGGCATCGAGGAGGTGACGCTGAGGGGAAAGAACGGGCGCCGGGGATCGAGCGTTCAATCCGTTAACGGCTCCAGACCGGGAGCATTAGAGAAGCGGCGCGGTTCAGTGGACAGAGCACGGGTCTCGGAATCCGAGGCCCCGGGTTCCGACGCCGGCTCTGCCGGTCGCTTGCTGCGTGACCGTGGGCGAGCCACTTCACTTCTCTGTGCCTCAGTTCTCCGGTTCTCCCTCCCCCTTGGACTGTGAGCCCCACGCAGGCTAGGGTCTGTGTCCCACCCAATGGACTCTCTCTGCCGCCGGGCATAGACCAAGTGGTGGACACCCGGAAAGGGCTTCATGCGTACCGCTAAAGAAACCCAAATGACTCTGGGTTCTAGCCCTGTAAAGCGGGTTATGGGCAGGGCATGTATCCAATGATGTCATAGTCTACACTCCCAAGTTTTTCAGTAAGGTGCTCTGCACAGAAGAAGTAGTGAATGAAAACCATGGATAGCTTTGGCAACGGCCTGCTGTTTCACCCTGAACAAGTCATTTAGCTTCCTTGGGCCTCAGTTTCCTCACCCGAAAAATGGGTCAATGTAACATTTCTTCTTCTTTGGAGTGTGACTTCTATTGGAGACACTGACTCTATCCGATGTGAAAGCCTAGTTGCAGCCCTTGTGCTTAGAGTAGAGGAAGCCCTGATAATTCCTGAGGATAACCCCCAGTTGTTGTTATGTGTGAAGATCCTCGGCTCGGTAGAAGGAATGCTTGCCGGAAGTTTGGACGTCCGGGTTTATGTCCCAGCTTCACGTTGTCTGGTACTCTCGTCGGTCCAGTTAAGACGGTGGTGATCCCTAGGCTATCGGTAATCATAGTGCTTTGTACGAGCTTACTGGCTGCCCACCCCCGTGCTAGCTTTGGGCGGGGTTGATATACTAGCGTGTCACCCTAGGTACTCACAAGCAAAATAGGAGGGAAAACAGGAATGTCCACCTGTAAAAGATTACCACCTCGCAAGAGAGGATACCTGTGAATGGGGGCTTAACTGGAGAAGTTGGTAAACGGTAGTGAAGCTCAGTGCACCCCAGGTAGATGTGTTGTATTAGTAGACTGTGAATGGTTAAGCAGTCTCTTCAGACTCCTCGGTCTGGACATCTGTACGAGGCCCCTTTTCCAATTGTAGAGAAAGAAGAATAGCTTTAATAGCCCTTCCTTCAGTAGGCCCTATTGTGCACCTTACCTTCTGCAGGGTAATTAGAAGAGGCAATGGCCAAGACCCGGAAAATACTGTGAAGAAGTGAGGTTTATTTTTGTCTGCTGGTGGGGACCAAATTCCGGGAGGATTGCTTCTTTTCGACGGAATCCATTAGTCAGATCTCAGAGTTGCACTCATTTGAAGAGTATGACCATATTGCTAGAGGCACGGAAAGGAAGCGTCACGCATGGGCTAAAGGGTGAAACTTCCCTTTAGTGACATTGCTCCCGACAACAGCAAATATCTCCCCCGAATCGGACCCGAGCCGAGCGGTTGGCTCCCGGGAATATAGGCTCAATCCGGCCATCGATGTTATGGATTGAGCATCTAATGGCCTCAGAACTCTGGCTGCTAGGGAGAGCACTACCGCAGAATCTGCACTGGAGAGAACGGTCGAGAATCCTCACTTTGGTTCCAAACCCTGGAGCGTGCATTCATCCCCTCTCTCTAGGGAAGGGGGCCCGGAGGAGGAAAGGCCGTCTGTAAGATCAGAGTCCCCGCTGTGGGCAGTTTCCCCGGTGCCTGGAAGAACCTGTTTTAGGAAAGGGCCTGAATCAGCCATAGTAAGTTCTTACGAAATGGCCCCCCCATCCCCAAAAAAGCAGGTCCATCAGATGGGAAACCATCCCTGTTCACTGTGGGCTCCTGGTTTTAAGGGATGGAGTAGAGGAGTCATATCCCCAGGGTACAGATGAGGAAACAGAAGCACAGTGAGCGTAACTCTCCCCAGGCCACTTTGGAGAGAAGTGGCCGAGGTGGGCTCAGAACACAGGGTTCCCGACTTTTGGGCCCGGGCTTCTTCCGTGAGCCCCCCCGACTGTGCTCCAGCACCAGAGGTTCCCGTGACCTGGTCTCATCATCCTGGCACGTGGTTTGGGCCCAAAAGAAGAATGACGATAAGAGGCACGATATTTGTTAAGCGCTGACTAGGTGCTGGCGCTGGTGAAAGCTCTGGGGTGGGAGACCAGCAGATGGGGTTGGACACAGTTGTCGCTGCACGTGGGGCTCGGGGTCTCAAATCCCATTTTCCACATGAGTGACCTGAGGCACCGAGACAGCTCGGAGAGAAACGGTCGAGCCGGCATCATAACCGAGGAACCTCTGGCTCCTATTCCCGTGCTCCATCCACTTTGCCATTTCCAAATGTCCCCCGGTCTCTTGATCTTTGTCCCCTTGGGGATGAGGAGTACGACTCTTGAGGTTATTTTGAAAGTCCGCTTTCCAGGATGGCACGTTCTGGCCGGACGGAGCTGGGGCCAAACCTGGATTGTTCTAGTAATCCCGAGGATTGTCACGAAGGGGTACCTGTGACGTCTCGGGAAACGTATTTCTCTGTCCGCGAAACAGGAGGAAGAGTCAGTGTAGTGTCAGCTAAGGGCCCTGGATGGTCATCGCAGCTCTACCACTGGAGTGAGAGGTAACTTGGGGACCTCACTTGTCTGACTGTCAGTGACCCTATCTGTGAAATGGAGAATCCGTCCGTGAGTTCCTTGGGCCGTCTCTAACCTGACCCTCCGTACCTCAGTGTGAAGTCTGTCGTCTGGCACCTTGTACGGGCTGAACGAGCGTGGTGCAGAAAATAAGCAGTTGTTTTGGCCTCAATTTCCTCATGGGGAAAGTGAGGACAGGATATGGTGTGTCCCGCTGCCAGAGATGGTGAACCCCATGGGGACGGGGAGCATGTCCCCGTGGGTGATCATCTGATCTGTACCACAGCAATGATGGTGTTGCCCATCAGTAAACACCTCACCAAGCTAAAGTGAGATTACTCGGGAGAAGCCTCTGGCCCCCGGCTAGAGGGCCTTGACTTAAAAACTGCCCTGTGCCACCCTCCCCCCATTCATTTCTTCATTCATTCAGGCACCTTGCTTGATTGCTCTGTCAGTGCCAAACCCTTCACGATGCGGCGAAGTCCCCGGGGGGCCCCCTGTCAACCGGGTAGTAGCAGTCCTGTGTGCCGTTGGGGATGTTATGTGGGGGAGGGCTTCCCTACCTTGAAAACGTGTCTCGTAATCATTGTGCTTTTGAAGCGTCAACTCGGCGGCAAGCATCGTAGTGAGCCCCGGGCTGGTTCCCGAGCCCGGCTTGGTCTCCCGTCAGCTGTGTGACCCTGGGTAAGTCAGCTCACTTGTCGGTGCCTCAGTGACCTCCTGTCTAAAGTTGTGCCTGACACATAGTAGGGGCTGAACCAATACCATAATCATCATAATCACCCCAGTAAGGATGACGAGATTTATTGTGGTAATCAAGGGCTTTCTCTATGCCAAGGTTCGTAATCAGTGCCGGGTCGGATATCACCCGATACGGTTAGATCCGGGCCCCATACCACCGGATGCTCAGCCTCAGGGTGAAAGCTAACAGGTCTCGAACCCCCACTTTACGGAAGAGAAAACGGAAACCCCGAGAAATGAACCGAGGTGGCCAAGGGTCCGCAGCGGGTGAGCGGAAGAGACGGAGTTAGAAGCCGGGGTCCCCGCCCCCCCCGGCCCCGTGGTTCCCGCACGAGGCCGAGCTACTTCCCCTTAGTCCCCGTTTCCGGTGAATCGGCCACGCACCTGTCCTCGATGGATCCTCTCCTGGCTCCCAGGGTGCGGCGAGCGACCCCTGGACGGAGGCTTCTGAAGCACGTCGCTCCTTGCCGTTGACAACTCTGAGGAGTCTGTCGTTTGGACGGAAGGTGATATGAAGACGTCACGCCGCAGACCTGTCCTGTAAGGTAAGAAACAGTGAATTTTCAGGTATGTGCTGGTCAGGATCTTGGAAGGGGAAATATATTTTTGTCTTCCACAAGGAAAGTAGCCTTTGGATAGAGTGTTCAATTGAGCCTGAAAGAAATCTACCTTTTCCGATCCTTTTCCAGACCGAACGGGGGCGTGACTTAAGATTTGCTTAGTTTAGTGGGCAAGTCTCCATCGAAAGGTTTATTGAGCACAAAGCATTTGCATGGTGAACATCCTTTATTTTAAGTGGAACAGAATCAAGTGAACGTTGCGCTTTGGCCAGACCACCTAAAGGGGATACTGTAGGAAGCAAATTGGTCAGGCCTTGTTCTTCTGCCCTCCTCCCCTCTGGGGTCTGCCCAACTCAGCCTCGCCCTGAGGGAGGGAGGCAGGAAATCTGGGCGAGCAGGTGAGAGGACTCGGGGTTGCCGCCTTTCCCTCTCTTTGCCCTTATTCTCGCCGTCCCTCGAGCCCAGCCTGCGCTGGAAGTGGAGAGCGGGGAATTTGGGGAAAGCAGGGGAGAGGACTCTGGGTGGCTGTCGTCCCTCCTCTTCACTCTTCTCTCTCCTCCCTGTAAACCCAGACTCGGCCCGAGCTACGGAGCCACGAACTCCGGGAGCGCGGTCGAGAGAGCTCCGAGTGTAGCCTTTCCTTTCCCTTTGCCCTCCTTTTTCCCTCGCCTAAAGGTGTCCGAGTTTTCTCTCGGCGCTTCCGTCGGGGGGCGTGGCGGGGGGCGGCTCCGTCGGCCGGCTCCTCACGAGAGCGATCCCGCGTGGTGGCCGAGCGACACGTTGTCCAGAGAGGCCGGCCCGTGCCCGTTTCCGACGTTCGGCGAATCGCCCCGTCGGGAGAAGAGAAGCGCAGGCCGCGGGTCGGACCCGCGGCCTTCAGTCGGGCCCCTGCCGTCGCGGTTGGAGCGCGTGATCTCCCCCGTGGGAACGGAACCCCACTCGGCTCCACGCACGCGCTCTTTCCATGGTGGCGGGCATCCGCGCGCCAACCCTCTTCCGCCTGTTAGGTTTTCCGAACCTCGGAAACGGGTGACGGGAACTGTGTTCCGGCCTGAAATCGCTGGTCTACCCCTCTGTCTCGGGTCAGTGTCTGACACATAGAAAGTGTGTAACAAGTGGTACCGCGTAAGCGTTCACCGCCAACAGTAATGGCTAAGTATTGTCAGTTTGCGTCTGTTTTCACCCCAAATCATCTTGTCGTCATCATGAAGTCCTTTCTTGCAAAGGGAAGATTGGCCCAGGTCCGCCATCAGCGTTCAAACCTTCTCGGTTGGACTAGAGGTGCTCCAAGGTCACGGTTCTCTCCCATCTCTTCCCCAGTGAAAGCTGGCAGCTCCCGGGAACGGCGCCGCGATCCAGGCGTCGGTAGTGTGGACCGAGCTTCTGATGTGTTCAGCGCCCTGGCAGCTGGGCAGAGTATAACCACAGAAGGTGGAGTGGAGAGAACCGTGGCTTTCCTAATCCTTGTTTCCCAACAGTCACAAGGTTATTTGTCTCATTTCTCCAGATAAAGCGGCCCGTCGGAGAGAAGACGGCGTGCCTAGGGTCGGAGTTCCCGCTGTCGCCCCTTCCCCCCGAGATGGGCCGAAGAAGTTTTCGCAAGCGTCCCGATCGTCACACAGTAAGTGCCGACCGAAGACCAATAAGAAGACACAATTAGAGGCCCATCCGGTAGGAAACACTCCGTGGTCCACGGGCAAAATAGCCTTCTTTAAGGAAAAAAGGGGAGATGTAAGGATGTAGACATGGATACAGGTAGCTCAGTGAAGGCGGACACATCTATAGACGTCTCGATAGCTACAGTAGCCTCCGTAGACGTCGATTGAAGGATACGTAGATGGGGATGGAGATGTAGACGTTTCTTGAGAGTAATCTCAATTGATATGTCTATCTATAGAGGGAAATGGATCTAGGTAGAAGGGTCTCAACGTTTGGAAGGTGTTATGGATCTATTTGGACATGGCCCCGCACACTCCTATATAAGTATATATCTCAGGGAAACTAGAGACGTACATATGTCTCTGGGCATGGCCATAGAGATGTTTGGAAGGTACGAGTAACCCCGAGCTATGGATTAGTGTCTGTCTTCCAACATCTATGTTTACCTATGTCGCGACATCTGTAGAAAGTGGCATAGGTCCATGTCCCGGGCCCTCCACATAGAAAAATATGCATACAAACAGGCACGCTGATAGAGATATATGTAGAGTGAGCGTGCGCTCGACAGAGACACAGGTCGGTCAATTCCTCCATCAGTCCACCAGTCAACATGGACCCCGAGGCAGATGGAGGGGTCGATCTGCGTCCGTAGACATAATGAGATCGGCAGTTCCACCTAGACAGAGATAGCGAGAGATGGAAACAGACGGAGGTAGAGTTAGGAACGGAAAGAGCAATTTTGGCAGACATAGGCCCCCAGACAGACCTCTCTGCAGATCTCTGCCTGTCTGTTGGTATCGGTCTATCCCTGTGTACAGGTCTCGAGCTGGAGAACCACAGAGGTTTGTATTGACACGGGTGTATGTAAAGATCACAAGAGTGGTAGACGTAGAGATGCTGCCGTGTCTCCCGGTCTCCGCAGAGATTGACAGCTAGCAACCTGTATAGTAGTCCAAAGCGAGCTCGTTGTAGCAACCAGTCAATCTGCAGGTATATCCTGAGGTGTCTCTGTACATTTCTTGATCGCTATGTCTGTCTTGGTAGATCTGTGTCAGATTAGCTAGATATCTGTGGATAGAGCAATGTAGGTCACACTGAGTAAATGCAGATCAACCAATACACGGCAATACAGGGCTACAAAGTGAGCAGGAGACGGACTGATCTCCTTAGGTAGATCAATGTACAGGAAAAGTCATACAGACAGAGAGTTGGGGAGAGCAAAGTACAGGCACGGATAGGCAAGTGTAGACCCCTCGGTGCCTGAGTATTCCAGATGTATCATAGGAAGTTTTCGAGATGTATATGTAGGTGTACGCCCCGGGCCGTGCAGATACGGATGTAGAGATAAGCACCGAGTGAAAGATCTCCAAGTATGCCGAGACGCACGTACAGAGCTAAATGTCTTGACCGATTTCTATCTGTGTAGCTAGAGGCACGCACACTGCCCAAAATGTAGAAGTGAGATTAGTGGAGGGAGATAGCACAGGAGAAATCGATCTGGCTCGACATCTGTGCACACATCTCCATCTGCAGCTATGTCTGTTGCTACCAGTGTACATACCTGTCGATGTTTCTATTTATGGGTCTCTCCGTGTTTAGGCGTACGTGCGTGGATAAAGCAACGTAGATGGAGATGTCGAGCCAAGGCGATGTGTCCGTGGATACGCAGAGAGCGAGGAACCCGGGTAGCTAGTTTTCCATCCACAGTTTGGTCGATACACGGAGATACGCAAGCCTATCCCTGTAGATGTCGAGAGGTATGCTGGCCGAGATCTGCCCATCCCCAGTCCAGTGGTATGTCTGTATGTACGTGTATAAAAGGTGATAGAGAGTTTGACGATGTACCTGGACCTCGATTGAAAGATGGACAGGCCGAAGAGTAGAAAGATGGGTAGCTGGCTAGCGGCACAGAGAGCCACGGATGAAGAACATCCTCTGTAGTGACAGAGAGCAAGAGAGAGAGAGATGTCTGTGTATCTGTGTGTCTCGGTGTCTCACCGTACAGACACATGTATGTCGGTCTCTGGAGATATCTATGCCTCGCATCGGACCCGGACACGGCGAGATCGACAGATGTAGTAAGACGTCAAGGTAGCTACCCAGATGTCTCGGTGTAAGGAAGCATCTCTGTACCTCCATCTAGCTACCTACGTCTCTCTCACCCTCGCATTTGAGATGTACGTATGTCTCTCCATTCCTCGAGCTGTACATCTATGGAGAGGTTGATGGAGAGATCGGGATCCTTGGGTATCGATCTATCGGTCCGTATAGCGGCAGAGAGACCTCGAAATGGAGATGTTTGCTTCTGGGTCGACATATGGACATATCTGTAGCTGTACAGAGTTAGGGATATGTATATATGTAGAGAGAGAGAGCTGGATAGAGAGAGTGAGAGAGACAGATTACCTGATAGGTCCGTAGATATCTCTGTATTGCGCGGTATTCACAGCCCCCCAGGCAAATGGACACGTGCGTATAGGAGGATGTCTAGGTAGTGGCGGCGAGGTATAGACATCGACACCTTTAGAGATCCAGAGTGGCAGAAACAGAGAAGGAGAGATGATCATCAGCAGTCGTAGTTATAGAGTGCTTAGTTTGTGCAGAGAACTGTAGTAAGCGCTTGGGAAGTACAAATTGGCAACATGGAGAGACAGTCCCTGCCCAAGAGTGGGCTCACAGTCTCCAACCAAGACGTAGAGCTGTCCCTCTGTATCTACAGAGAGAGCGAAATCTCTCAGCATCTCCAGAGGTCGGTAAAGCTCGCCTGACGCAAATGGGGATGTACACATCTGGACACCAACATCTGTATCTGGCTCGATCTCTCTGTCCCTGTATCTAGCCACCTCGGCTAGATGTCGATCTGTAGATCTCCCAACAGACCTTTAAATACAGATGTATTTGGACAGAGAGTTTGAGAGACACAAGTAAGCGCAGCCATATCCCCAGAGACAGAGAGAGACCCCGAGTGACAGGGGCACATCGATGTCATGAAATCTCCACGGAGACCTTGATCCCTCTTGGTCCGTCCAGGCAGATATCCACAGGAATCTCGCTGGTTCGATGGAGAGATCTCTCCCCTAATTGATGTCCGGACCCAAGGATCCATAGATGAACAGAAAGCTGTGCAGGTCAAGAGAGTGCGTATCATGACATGCACAGGGAGGTGGTGATGTCGATCGAAGTTAAAATGAGAGTCACCGACACAACAGATGAGATCTCCACCGTGGTTTCCCAATAGGTGGACCTCTCGGGAAGGGGACATTGACGGAGCTGGGTCTGCGTATTTCTCTGTAGACCTGCACGTACCGGTCGACACGTGTCAATGGCAGAATGGAGACAGAGAGAGAGAGATTTTAAGTTTTACGTGGCTAGAGTGGTGTACACCTGTATCTAGGCTTCCCTCTCTTTCTATAGAAGTGTATCTCGATCTCAGTGTCTCCACACAGAGATCGACGTGTAGAGTAAGGTTGCCCTCGGTCCCCGTACGCTACGCCCTAGGTCGACCCCGCTGGGTGTGTATGTATCTAAAGACAGTGGTGGATGTGAACCCTTGGATGCGTGTCAACGGAAACAGGTCTCCAGAACTCGGTGGCGGTCCATGTACGTCGATCTCCGTAAGAGCAGTCTTATCGGTCTCTCGACGGGCACGTAGCTCGAGAGGGAGAGCGCTATCGACATAGCGAGGTTCCGAGACGTGCAGGTCGTTACGGATAGACGGTGACGCAGACAGAGCTGGATCGGCAGAGCTATAGAGGTGGCTCAACGTAGCAGGATGTTTGTAGATGTCTGCAGCGAGATAGAGATAGGGTCACTCGGAGAGATGTGTAGACGTAGCGACGGCAATGTGGGTGTGTATACGGCTATCTGCACACCTCTGGGTGTACATGTAGATTTAGAAATCTCCCTGTTTTTCGATCTGTCCATCTCCCTAGATGCGTACACGTTCATTTAGAGGGAGACGGGTAGAATTGTAGATCGGGGTCGGAATCTGCACATGAAGAAGCAGAGAGAGCTATAGAGAAATGGCTGTAGGTATGGAGCGATATAGAGAGGTGGAAAGTCGGACCGATGTCCCGAGAGATATAGCTGTCGACATTTTCGGGAAGGTACCTTTGTCTGTAGGTACTCCTCCCTAGACCTCAAGGGTGTGTTTTTGGAGTGAGAAATCGCCCTCTTCCGTGACATGCAGAGATTTCTCAGTAGATCAACGTGTCCATAGTGTGACCTAGGTTAGCGAGCCTATAGATAGAGAGAGAGATGGTTAGGAAGGTGGCGAGGCAGATCAAGATCTACACCGGTCCATGCAGCGAGGTAGAGTGAGATGTCGCCGTGTAGGTGGGTCGGGTTTGTTTCCAACTGTCCTCTGTGCAGAGACCTCTGTCCATGGGGTTTGCTCGAGGCAGGTATCGCTGTGTCTCTGTGTCACGCTCTCTATGGATCTCTCGATAGCCAGCGGCAGCCGTGTGCGGATCTCCTCTCAGATGGAGCGAGTTGGAGCGATACGGGCACCCAGAAACGGTGAGCTCCAAGCGTCCAGATGTCTCCGGAGAGCTCTGTATAGGCACATATGTACATATATACGGAGATAGAGGTCAGAGGCAATTCTCGCGGACGGAGGTTTCGGCGTATATGAAGCCGTCTACGTGGAGCTACAGATCGAGGGCCACAGAGCTCCTCCCGTGCCGTGCGTGACGGGAGAAAGCGAAGAGCCGAGGCTCCGTACACATTGATATCCAGATAATAATGTCAAGACAGGCGCATATGGAGACAGATCTCCCGTCACACACCAATGTCAGCAGATCCAGATCTGCACACCCACAGACACACATGCTCAGACACCTATCTGTACACAGCCAAATCTCGATGTCTCAATCTTGTTCCATCCCAGGTTCCTCGCTTTCCCATCCGTCCCCGGGCTTCGGATCCTCCCGTCCCGACGGAGACATCTGCGTCGTACCGTCGACGAGACGTCCCCCGGCCCCGGGATGTCCGGACCTCGCCTCGGCGGACCGTTTCGTCGAGACCCTCGGGACGATACAGGTACGCGGGAGGTCGTAGCCACGAGCCTGGAACTGCAGCCGGACTATACGAGGAAAGCACCGCCTAGACTGACAGTGTGTGTATGAGTGCCTGGGGGGGAGTACAGATCGACGGGCGCATCTTTAAAGACGGGTCTATACACCGAGAGATGTCCGTCGGAGGCTCCAAAATTGTGTTGTCACCTGGGCAGATGTATCTAGGTAGCTACAGCTGTTAACATAGGTCCAGGTACAGATCCGCAGTGATCTTTCAGTCGAGTGAAAGAGGAGCACCTTTGAAGCTAGCGGCCCGCCAAAGGAGTTTGACCTACATCTCCCTCCACCTCCATACATTTCTATCCAGCTCTGTCCGCCGAAATGCCAACAGAGAGATCGCTACATCTCTCGGCTCGGTGTAGAGTTGGATGTGTAGAATGAGGAATCGGTCTGCCCGTCGAGCCGCCGATCTCGCTGGGTCTGAACCGGAGCATATAGCGAGCCCGGTCGCTGTATCAACGTAGCCCCCAGTATCCCACGCTTGCGTGACTCCGACACAAGCAAAGATATGTGCACACGTAGACATGGATACATCTAGACCGCGGCACAGAGGCAGCCGTGTGCAGCTTGAAAGAGGGAGATGAATATGTGGAGATACAGAGGAGCACTAGTCTCAACCCAGAGAGAGGAGGACGCTGAGAGAGGGAGAGCGAGCGAAAGACCTGTAGGCCTGTAGGTTCCCCTGGAGAATGTCTTTTCTTGTCCCAGAACGTGTAGATCTCTCGGAACCTCTCCGGCCATCTGCAGATTGGGAGATCTATATCTGTATATGGTGAGAGAGGTCTCTCTCGGAATAGCAACATCTCTGTGAAAGGATCTGTCTGTGTGCAGAGATGTCGGCACACACTTGTACTCATCTCCCGGTAGACATAGTTTGTGACAGATACCTAGATGGATAGATGGAGTGATAGGTTGATGGTTAGGCAGATAGATAGATGGATGTGATGACGGTGTCATTATTCAGTCTTGCGATGACTCCATATCTCTCCATGTCTCTTTCTGTCTAGAGATCTAAGATATATCTGTAGACTGCGCACATATATGGATATATATATATATATATATGTATGTATGTATCTCTGTCGTTGCGCATATGTTTGGAGAGACAGAAGTTGAGATGGATCTCTGTGCACATGTCAACAGAGACCTAGAGAGTGACAGACCCAGAGGCAGACTTTGACATGCCCATGGAGGTCTACCGGGCCCTCCATGGAGGGGTGTATAGCCCCCAAGGTAGCGACCAGGAAGTACGTACCGGGAGATAGCCTCGTAGCGACATACGGATGTCTGTACGGAAGTGGACCTATGCGGATCGAGGTCGGCTCACGGACAGAGGTGTCGTGACACACACACACAGTACACAGTCACACGTGCAGATATAGTCAGAGAGAGGCTGACAGCGATGGACAGGCACACGAAGCGGGGAACCTCTCGTCATCTATCCGTAGCTCTGAAAGTCCCTAGCCGGAGAGACCCCTGGAAATGTACACGGACCGCTAGACGGTTGCCTACACATGGGGAGAAGTTGGCGTTTTTCTCTGGGTAGAGCTGTTTCTATCTGTATCTCACGGTCTTTATCTCCCAGGAGAGACCGCTTGTGAGGCTGCGAGAGAGAGCATTGTGGCCCCCCCCCCGCACATTCACATATGCATGTGAAAGGGTACATTGAGAGGTAGTTGTCTATCTGCATTGATGGAGATGTGGTTGTTGGGAGATCGGCGTCTGAAGAGTTCGCAGTAGCGATGCATCCCTATAAGGCGATATCGACAGAGAGAAGGATGGATAGGTGGAGATCTCGACCCCTCAGAAGATGTTGGTCTGTACGGGCAGATGGAGACCTCTTTTGGGGAACACGTCGGTCCGGAGAGGATGAGGTCCACGGGGGGACGTGTCTCTGGGAACGCCTCGCTGTAGCGACGTCGTTAGGTGCCTGTCGATATGGTGGGAAAGCTCCACGCTGAGATCTGTAGCCCTTTGAAAGCTAGGGAGACCGATGTATGGAAAAGTCTCAGAACAGGACCTTAGTTGACAATGGATACAGGTGTTTGCAGATCTACGTAGGGAGAGGTAGACTGACGGACACGTACGTCTCCCGATCTTGCCGGAGAGCAGCCTATATCTCTCAATGTGCAGGTCGAGAGCGACGGTTAGGTTTTCTTTGGGGTTCACGTTCCCCAACGTCGATCCATTTCCCCGTAGAGAAAAGCATACACATATCTGTCCATCTCTGTAGCGTGAATGCGCCGCTGTCTGAGACCGTGACCGTTTGTCCGTATCCACAGGTGGAGATTTCTGGCCGCCGAGGGCGACCCCAAGAGAGAAGGAGACCGTGCGAGAAAGTCAGAGAGCGAGAGACCGAGAGGCCCGATCCAACGGCGACGTCGAGGAATCGACACGTGCAGGTATCGACCAGTGTACACCTGTGCGTCAATGTGGCGTCGTCTTGAACCTTGTCTGTGGGTCTGTACGCCGACGTCGATCGCCCGATCGACGGCGGGCCAAATTGTGATGTGTCAGAGAGTTGACATCGGTGGGGATAGATGGACATGTAGATCTGTTGGGGAATACACCTCTCTCCGTCAACCTTGACGGAGAGGCTGTTCTCCCCGGGAAAGGGTTAGCCACAATCATGGAACCTTGCAGAGTTGTACCTCGATGAACGCGGCGTTGCGACGTGTGCCTGTACTTCGATCGGTCGTGACGGCAAACGGTATGTATCGGGAGATACCTGCAGAGAGGTCAACAGAGAGAGGGACGTAGGTGGACGCGTACCTGTAGATGTCACTCGCGACTGTCGGTCAAACGCACATGACCCCCCCGATGGATCTGTGCTGCCATCTCGTCCTCGGTAGCCACGTACACGTGGAAGTCTCGATGTAGTAGGGCCCCTAAGGAGAGATGGCCGCACATCTTTCCCTGTCCTTCCGCGGCTCCTAATCAGTGTTGCCGTGCCCTCACCGCTGCAGACATCGACTCCGAGCTGTAGAGGTCCCCCTGTAGGTTGAGTCGGAGGGGAAGGTCGGCAGACGTACGTGGAGTTCGATGTAGAGACGGAGAGGTCGAGAGCGACTCGCCGATCTGTACGGGGCAGGCATCTCTATGTCCCCAATGTACACCTGGAGATGTCGATAGGTGTAGAAAGAGCTCTCCGGCGATGTACTCATATGGGCCTACGTCGGAAGATGTATCTCTGTGTCGGTGCCCATGGCGCGCCAGATGGGGAGCGGAAGACCTGTCCAGAGGTTCCCGGCGACACAGGCGGACGGAGAGCTACGGAGCCGGATCTCGACGTGCCGAGAGACCCGACTCCGGTCTCTGTAGACTGCAGCGGTACGTGTAGCTCGAAGGGGCATATGTAGTATAGGGTACGGTACCGTACCCACTCATCTGTACCGAGGCGTCTCTGCAAGTGGGTAGGGTTGAGGGCCGGAGGTCGGCTCAAGCGGTCAGTGACACGGATTCGTAACGTGAGAGCGAGATCGAGAACGGACCGTCAGAGAGTGCTCGGTGGGAAGGCAGGCCTTTTGGAAGCGAGACCCCAGCCCGGCGATCAAGGCGATACTCTCCCGTCGTGCCGACGGGTGGCGGCCCGTGCACGGCACCCAGAAGTCTAGGCCCCAGGCTGATGTCTGTGTGTGGGTGGAGATGAAAAGGGGGGTACGTAGAGGTCTCTCGGTCTTTACGCAGAGGTAGACGTAGACGGTGTGAGGGATTTTTTTTCGGTCGGGGGCCAGACGCGTGCACGCGTACATCCAGAAGCGGAGCGGTAGTCATTCCGCGTCGTCCGGCCCAGAAGGGTTCCAGCAGCGTCTACGGCGGCAGGCGTGGGCAGGTAGGCATCTGTCTCGGTAGGCAGAGATCCGGGACAATGTACATACATGTACCCCACAGAGGACCAAGGTCTCTGGCTTTGGTGGTGTTTGGGGTCACAGACCGCACCGCGAAGGGACCCTCTGCGGGACGCGGACGATGTCCGTCTCCAGAGAGGCGGGGCGCGGAGAGCGGTTTCTGGCGAGGTCCCCCTCTACGGCCGGAAGGGCCGTGCCCGAGGAGGGGGCGGAACGCCGACGCGGCGGGGTCCTCGGTTGCAGGGGACACGCTCGGCCGGGTGACGACGAGGCGAGTGGCACAAGGCACCGAGACCAGTCGGCAGATACGGAGGGTGCAGGCCAAGTTGGGGGGGGGGGGGGGGGGGGGGGGGGGGGGAGGACCTGTAGGTGTCATCCTCTCCGTGTTTGTCTGCAGATGCAGTTGGAGAGATCCGTCAAGGGAAAGGGGTGGGTGTGGGTGTGGGTGTCTCTCAGTGCCGGTGGGTGCCTATGTCAGCGCTGTGGCCAGAGTGAGTGATGTAGCCCCTATGTCTTTGTGTACGTCTCTGTAGGACTCGCAGCCGTCCCGAGTCCCCGGGCGACACGAATCTCGTCGGGGAAACGATCGGCACCGTACACCCCTATCTAACGCCGGGCTCGAGGGAGAACAGCGTCTCTGCGAGCCACCGAACCGTTCCCCGGCGTTTCCGTCGAGGCTCGTATCGACACGTGTACGCATACGTGCTCCATGACGTCGAGATACAGGCTCGGCTGGATTCACAGCGGCAGACCAAACAGGCGGATTGTACGGTGGCACCCTCGGAAAGGACGGATACGGCTGCACTGTGGGAGTCCACGGCTTTAGTTTCCTTTCGTCCTTAGAGAGTCTGTAGGTGATAGAGGTTGGCACGTGTCCACGCCGGAGTGCTTTTTGTCATGGATGTGTATGGACCGCTCCGGAACCGGAGCGTTGTCGACGAACGGCCACGGTACGAGCAGACACGTCCCGAGATGCGTGGACCCCGAGACCGAGCGATGGCCGGGGAGCCCTGAGAGTGCACCGACGTCGAATGACTTTGTCATTTCCCGGGATCCCAAATGTCATCGCGTGACCGTGTCCCGATCGAGAGCTCTGTGCTCGGCCGAATGTTCGGGCTCTCTGTGAGCGTCGAGCCGTACGTGTAACGGTCCGTTCTCTTTCCCCTCCCCGGACGCTCCCGGCAGGGTGGGGAAACGGGTCCACGCGTCCTCGACGGAAAGTCTGCCGGACGACCGACGCCGGCACACGACGGTCCGGGTGCGTCTCTGTCCCTCCGGGCGGTCCCACCTCGCGGTCCGTGGCTTGTAATTGTCACGGCTATGTGGCGGAGCGTAGCGTCGGTCTTTTAGACCCCGTTTGTCGTGCCTCGCGGGTCCTCCCCGTGCGGTCTCAATCGTCCGCGCGAGGTAGTCCGAGACCTCAAAGACCTTCCGGACGAGCGGACACGGTCCTCCCGGCTCCCGATTGCCGCGGCCCGGCAGAGAAGTGGACATTTTGATCCAAAGGTACCTGTAGTCTACGTGGACTGGCACCCTTTGGGACTGCAATGGCCATGTAATGGCCCGAGAGAAATATGTAGATGTGTGCCTGTGTCCTTCCCCCCCCCCCCCCCCCCGTCGTACATACACGCACACCCATGCGCCGAAGCACAGTAATACACATACAAACACGGGTTTTGGGAGACACATAGTGAGGGGGAAGGGGCGAGGGAGTAGGAGCAGCCGTCCACGTGTGAGTCGGGATGCACGTACAGAGCGACGGCCGTCGGTGGGGGTTTGCTTGTAGATGTGGCGTCATATCCGCCAACCTGTCCGCACCCCGAAAACGCGAGATGTCCGAAGGGCCTCTGGAGGAGGTTCGACCGTCCCGTCACGCCGTGTCTCCGCTCCCGGATCGGAGATCCACGCCCGATCGTGGTGCCGCGCCTGCCGAGTTCTGGCCCCCGTTCCCAGACGTGCGCGTAGACGCCTGCCGAGTTTTTGGGGCGTCTGAGAAGCGATCGTTCGGATCGGGCGGCTGTGGTGGCGGATGTCGATGTTCTCGCCACAAAGAGCGTCCCGCACGGACATGGGGACGAGATAGGACGGGCGTCCCAGTTGACTGTTGGAAATGGCAGGACAGCGAAGCAGAACACGTATGCGTCCGGCCCGCGACGCGAAGAAAAGGAGAAGAACGCCTGGAGGCAGAGTCTGCATATGTGGATGTATACCCAGAGGCACGAGCAGATAGACATATATATATAGATATGCAATGGAATGTAAAGCTGTATGTACTGAAAAGTGCCCAGGAAAGTTTGTGAGTATGTACAGATGTCGTTCTCTCTCTCAATGTAGCCACAGGCCGATTTTAGCTGTAGGTATGTCAAATGAATGTGTGGAGAACCATCTGCATGGGCCCATACAGGAACATTAATAGAGGGATGTATGCAGAGCATAGATCTGTAGGCATTTGGAGGTATATAGAAACGTGTGGATGTTTGTCTGTGTATATGGTGGTATCGGCGAAGATACGTATCTTGGTGTATATGTCTCGCCACAAAGCTCGGTTGACCAATGCAAATCGGTGATCCACAGGTGAACATATGGATGTCTGACAAGGGAAAGAGGTGTACAGGTTTGTAGCAATGGGTATGTACAGTGCACTGTGCAGGTTTTTTTGAACGTTTGGAGATATATATGGGGTCGTTACATCTGTACAGAGAAGTAGATGGGTCAAGGAAGATATGAACACATGTTTTCACACATCCGATGTAGGGACAGGTGTAGATGTCCATATAGGGATATACAGGTCTGTGTGGGTGTGGGTGTGGGTGTGGGTATGGGTGTGGGTGTGGGTGTCTGTGTGTGCATGTGCAGAAGTACAGTTTGCACGGCTACAGACGTCTGTGTAAGAGAAATACAAAGGGAAATCTGTGAAGACAGTGATGTCCATATATGTGGAAATGTAGATAGGGGTGAACTAGTACATGCATACGTATACAGAACCATGTGTACACAGGCAGACACTCAAATAGAGGTGCACATGAGACTGTATGTAGAGCAGAAAATATGTGGGTATGTATGAGTTTATATGTAACTAGGTGTGCAGATACCTCTATGTCCATGCATCTCAGCAGATATGTACCTGTACAGGGACGCAGACAAATGTACATGTATGCATCTAAGTAGCTGTATCTGTAAGCACGGACTGTGGAAGATGTACATGTAGAAGCAAGTTTCTATGAGTAGGTGTAGGTAAGTATGCGTAGAAGCGTATATTCAGAAAGATATGTGTATGTATGGATACGTAGTTGTGCACATGTAGTAAGTAAGTGCCCATGGGTAGGCTCCGAGTTATATTTGTGATCTCTGACACACGTGCACATAGACATATGTCTGTAAAGGTTTGCTCTGCGGTTCACTGCCTGGAGGTATTTTGGAATCCCCGGGCAAACACCTGAGAGACATCTCGGTAAGTGTACACAGGAAAAAGTGCATCTACCCAAAGGAATAGATGCACAGAACGATAGACACACACATCCATTTTCATGTGCATGGTATGCATATATGTCGACATCTCTGCAGAGATATACCCGTCGCCGTGAAAGAACATCGGAAAAGGAAGTTGAACACATGTGGGCACGTATGTATAAGTATCTATTCACCTGGACAAACAAATGGGGTGATACACATACATATAGGCATGCGTACAACCCATGGCAGTGCAGACACACAGGACGACTAAGTATATGTGTATCTATCTAGGTCTCTCTCTCTCTCTCTCTAGATATATAAGCAGGTATGTGTGTGTATATGTAGACATATATATATATGTATGTAAATGTATCTAGAGTGCCAGAAATCTGCATCTGTGTACACACCTGCACACTGGTATACATATATGTACAGGTAAAAGAAGGTACGTAAGTATAAGTCTCTCTCTCTGTCTCTCTCTCTCTCTCTCTATATATATATATAGGTGTGCCCCCCCCACACACACAGACACACACACATGTACATGTGTATAAAGACCTAGATAGGTAGAATCGATATTAGTGTGCGTGGGTGTGTGTGTGTATGGATATGGGTGCGTATGTGCAGAGAGAGATAGGTAGATGTAGATATATCGATATGCACACATACAGAGGTGTGTATGTAGTTGTAAGTTTCCAAAGGTGTACACTGGTTGCATCTCAGTAGCTATGTGCAGGTACGTAGGTAGATACACAGGAAGTTTTCCACAGCTATGTACATGTGTGTAAACATCAGGTTGTGTGTGTGTGTGTGTGTGTGTGTATGCTTCCACAGATCAGTCACCTCTCTCCTTGTTTGTGTCTAAGTAGGTGTACACAAACAGAGGGTATAGGCAAATCAAGATGTATGTATGTCTGTGGAGGTGGAGACATAGATGGCTTGATCGGTACACTGTTTAGACAGGTCTATGTCCACAAGCATACCTACCCAGGTATATGTGTGTGTGTAGGTACATTTGTGCATCGGGGGATGTATTGGTAGGCATGTACAAGCAGGCACATCTGCCAGTCCAGTTACATGTACACGAGTGGACCCAGCCGAGGATATCGTGCACAAGTGTATGTAGGAAGCTGTATGGGCACGTACATAGGTGGTACATGTAGATGGAGAGCTGTACATATATGTTCCCTGACATATGCCAACGTGTACCTAGGTATGGATATAGGTATAGGAACGTATACAGAGTGATGCCTGGCAACCGTCTCAGGTACACAAGTGCCTCCGTGTACACACCTATGTACAGATCTGTGTATCAGTCCTTGTCCAGAAATGTCCCCAGAAGCCGAAAAGCATATGCACCCGTGAAGACCTAAAGACATGTCTGTATACCCGTGTATCATCTGTACACGTCTAGATGTATAGAATAGCCAAATGTATATGCATATGAACATGTCGACACATAAAGGCCCGTGCAGATACCCACAGATAACTATGTTTGCATGCATAGAACGGTATAGATTCGAGGCGTATGTGTGTATACAGAGGTTACCTGTAGGTTGGCACCCATGGCAATCTACCTGGGTACACTGTACCCGTGTACATGTGACCTCTGAAGGTATGTGGAAATGGTTGCCAAGCTCTCCCTATGTATCTATGCACAAGCATTCCCACACACACAGACACACATATATATGTATAATGTGTCTATCTACAACTATGTCTATATAGGTAAATGTACATGGACGTAGATGTGTGTGTGTATGCCTGTACACAGACACACACAGACCTAAAGCAACATATGTGCACACATAGTCATATCAGGTTGCATGCATGGGTATATGTCCCCATCGTTGTAGAAGTGCATAGAGATCTGTAGACCTGTCAAGCATGTGTACATGCCCAGAGAAATGCTTTGACCCACAGACACAGAAAGGTAGACACATATATATATACTTGTCGACAAGCACAAGTGTAC